>NC_135329.1:142430643-143895643 GCF_023851605.1 Tamandua tetradactyla | reverse complement strand
TGCTCCATACACCTGCAAGCAATTTGCCGGCTCCAGTACCGGAGAATTGCAGAGATGGCAGCTCGCACCTATTTGGGTTTTTTTTTTTTTTTTCCTTTTCTCAATGCACAGCAAATTTGGCTTTCAGTGCGTTATCTCTTTTGTTAATGCAAAAAGATTCCCTGGGCGAAAAAATTGCTCATAATTACCAGAGAGATGGGGAAACTGCATTAGAATAAATAAACCTGAAATTACTGTAATTATGTTGTGTTTGATGGGCCCGGCTTGTAATCAAGAAGAGAATACAGTGAAATGATGCTGACCCTCTTGGGTTTGCAGCTGTACACGCACTTTGGGGTCTTTTTTTGCAGAAAAGAGTCATTTTGATAATCATTAAGCTGTGTGTAACCTATTTCAGAAGTGTTTTAAAATGAGGTTCACATTTTTTGAACAAGGGAAAAAAATCCCAAAATTGCATTTTGCCATTACAGATTCATACATAAGGAAAGGTTGTGTTTTCTAAGTGACAATTGTTAAGACATAATATTCAAAATCAGTATTTAATCATTATAATGAGGTATTGTTTAAATATAACCACCTTTAGATTATTCATAGTTTAATTAATATACTCATTATGAAAATCTTTGAATCAGATATTTGATGAACTACTTGTCAGTAACAAGGCAGCATTAATTAGGCCTATATTGAGATTAACATTTTTTAAAAGTACAACTGCTTATAATTATAATAGAGTCTAACTAAAGACCGCCTTCGTGGAGCTAAAACTAATAATTTCTCTATTTGAACTGTTAGCAAGAGATTATTAAATTAGTATAAGCTAATATTTCAAAGCATTAAAATCTGCTTGACCAAACAGATTTTGCCTGTGGTTTGAGGGTTGCTCCCCGGCTTCCATTCGGGGGACCCTAGTCCGATGCAGTAGAGAAATCTGCCAAAACCTCCCCATTAGCAAAGTCACATCTCGCAGCGGAAACGGAAGCCAGGAAGTCTTCCTGCCCCAGCGCCCAAGCCCTGCCTGGCAATTCGGTTTCCTCTCTGTGTTTGAGGCCCATCCGCCTGCCCGCAGCATGGTTTTCGAGCACTGATTTCCCCATCTGCGCTCCTGATTCTGGGGCGGACAGGAGAGAAAAATCCCCAAGCTCAAGCCTGGAAGTGGTCTCGAGGTCCCTGGCTCCATCTTCCACCACCTTCCCAGCCCAATCACCCCCACCCCGTCGCTTCCCCCGCCCCTTCCCAAAGGGCATCGGAAGGGCCCTGCGAATCTGATCTTTCACCAGCACCAATTGAAAAATGGGTGCTTGTCACAACACAGATCACTGACTTCCCCGCTCTGCCCCCCACCACGAGCTGGAAAGGGCCCCCCCAAAGGCAGAGGGCCAACCGCCGCGGGAAGCAATGTGGGGAGGCGGGTACGCCGCAAGCGGGAATAGCGCTTTGGAGTCGGTTGGGTTCCGCAGCTTTCCAGAGCTGCCTCGGCTCAGCCGCAGGGTCTGGAGTTGGAACTCGGGTAGGGTGCGAGGTCAAGGGCGGAAGGCGGGAACCCTGCTTGTTCTAAGCGACTCGGAGCCCGCGTTCTCCTGGCGCGAACCGATCAGAGCTCTCAGCCTTTTGTGCCCAGGTTACCACTCGGTCTCGACACTTTGGGGCTTGTGTTGGTGGAAGGGGGCGGCGTGACCGCGGCCAACGAAGCCTTCCTGCCCCTACATTGTCACCATCGTTTCTTGGGTGCGCAGGGAAAAGCCCCGCATTATTAGGCGGGAATTGATCTGCCTTGCTCTGCATCAGCCTGGACGGATGGATTGGCTGTGGAGAGGCCCTGGTGGGGTCCTGGGAGTATCCCTTGTTTCCCGGAGAGCACTGATTGATTGGAGGTAGCCTGACAGACGAGTCCTTCCGGACCCTTCCCGGCGTCCGGCATAGTCCTTTCCGCGCCGGGATCCAGCGCCCTCGGGGCGAGCAAGACCTAAGAGACCGGATGGGGGCAGACGCGAGGGGCAAAGGGGGATGTTTCTGCTTCCAGGCCTCCAGGCGTCCCGCGCGGAGGCAGAGCGGGGGCTGGGGGTGGGGGGGTCACCGAAATCTCACAGGCTCGCTACCTTTGAACTCTGCCTTCATCCCCACTCAGTCGGCCTTCTCGTCCCTTCTCTTCCTGAGACTCTGCCCTGCGGCACCTGTTCCTGATTCTCATTTTCCGGATTCTTGCCAGTCTCTCTCTCCCTGCCCCTCCAACTTAGGTGCGGATCAGACCCTTTGGGGGGTCGGGAGGAGTAAGGCAAGAGAAACGGGCCCAGCCCGTTGTATCCGGGACCTGGAGCCCCCACTCCATTTCGGCGAGATGTTGTCTTCCCCGCTCTACCTGTCCCCAGAGGTGGGAGCCCGCCCCTGACTCAGGCACCCCCTCACACAGCACACGAGACAGCAGGTCTTTCTCGAAACCATAATTTTACTGTCTCAAAGAAACTTTATAACTTATTTACAAAGTTCTCCCCCCCCAACCAGATACAAAGCAATAAGTTAACATTCTCAATATAAAACTAAACTTTGACATAGAGGACACAAAACACGGTTGATTTTAATTGACCACATTTTTCAAATTTCACAAGTAAAATGCAAAGATTCTCATTTCACAAAGCATCAGGATTTACAGTCACACACAATGGAACGGAAAAAGGCTAAACTTGTGCAACGTGTTTACGGAACAATAATAATAACAAGAAGAATAATTAATAACAAGAATATGTACAGCGATTAGATCCTGCACTGGAGACTGTGCGTTCACGGTGGTGACTGGTATTATTCCGCGGTCGAGCCTCTGGGGATTGTTTTAAAGCTGCTTGTCTTATTTTAAAGCCCACAGGAATTAGAGCGCTCGCTCTCGCCTGCCTTTTTTTCTTCCCACTGCCCATCGGTCCTCCTTCTTTCTCTTTCTCGGAAAGAGAATTAGGATATTCCTTCTTGTCCAGGCAAAGAGACCAAGCGTTCCTCCCAAGATGAGAAAATCGCGTTAACTTCATTTATCTTTCTTTTCTTCTTTTTCCAATAATACGGAACATGTTAAAATGCAAATCACTCGGCTCCAACCTCTTCATACCAGCGAAATACAAAAGTTACTGTAAAAGTTAAAAATCACCACGTGCTCCTTATTGGTTTGCCCGGGTGCGTTAAAGTAAACGATGCATTTGAACAGGGCGCTCGGTGCACCCCACGGAACCGCGGACTGGCCGGTACTTTGAGCCTTAGGCAAATTCCATTTCTCAATAAATAAGACCCCCTCCCTCCAATTTCCCCCAATACCCGAACAAGCTACACAGATGGCCAGGCAAAGCCCGTGACGACGTCCCAAAGAACAAAACTTCCAGTATTCTCGATCTTGACGTTTCGGCCGACGGCTTCCCTCTCCTATGCGGTGACTATTTGCAGAGGCCACAGAATGAGGACAGCAAACCGACCAGGACCTCAACTTCGTCAGCGCACAGACAGAGCGAAAGGAGACAAGAGACAGACAGGACAGAAAAGAGCTTTTGCTTTTTTCTACATTTTGCTTTTCCTGATAGTTCCACAAAGCTGAGAGTCGGCGGAGCGGGTCGAACCGGCTCTTCTTGCTGTTCCGGCTGTGTCCCGCGGCTGTGCCTGCGCTCAGAGTTCTTCTCCGCTGTCTGCTCGAGTTCCAAGCCCCGAGCCGGCTCGGGAGGGGACGGCTCCGAGGAGGCGGCGAGCGTCCTGCCTTCACTGTCCCTGCTTCCTTCCCTCTGGGCCTTTCTCCTCCGGGCCCAGGGCACGCTGACGGGGTGGATGACCGGGAGGCGGGAGGGGCCCGGGCCGGAGGAGACAGGAAGGAGGCGGGCGGGTGCTGGCGTGCAACCTCACATGAGCTGGGGTTGCTGCATAGCTTCTTGATGCGCCGAGGGGTACCAAGACGTGTAGCTGGGGATGTAGGAGCCTGCGCTGCCGCCTGAACTCTTCCCAGACGAGGAGTTGGGGTTCCAGCCGGGAGGTACAGGGGGGGAGCCGGCAGACAGGGCCCGGCCGTTGGCCAGTGCGCTACCCTCCAGAGCCGCCCCGCCCTGCTTCATCAGCTTCTTGAACTTGGAGCGCTTGTTCTGGAACCAGATCTTGACCTGTAAGAGCGGACAACAACGTGACTCGGGCTGGGGCTGCTGAGCCACCGAGGTCGCGAAGAGGGAAGAAGGGGGCCGCGGGACCGCTGCAAGACAAGCCCCCACTGCCCTGCGCAACTGGGCAGCTCCCCGATGGAAAGGCAGAACCCTGGGCTCCAATAAGAGCCAAAGGCGCAGAGGCCAGGCAGCCCACCGCCGGCCGCAACAGCTCGCAGCGAACCAGGGGGCGTGGTGGTGAGCAGCGCCGGGGAGTCCAGGCCTTCCTCCGCCTGCCAGGGGCTCAGTTCGACCCTGGTGGCCGTCTGCAGAAGACCAACGCCTGCAGAACACCAAGCGCCAGCAATTCCAACACGAACATTAATAAAAAATCGAAAACCTAGGAAGGAGCGGAGGAAATTTATTTGCAATGCGGACGCCTTCTCTTTGTACCATCCTTTTCCCCGCAAATTGGGGGCTGGCTGAGGAGGTCGCAGGGTTTTTGTTGAACTTTTCTTTGTATTCAAACCAACCTTTCCTTAGGGTCTCTTTGCTCTCCCCAGCTCTGCTCCAAATCCCGGCCTAGACGTTGAAAACCCGCGCCAGCCGCGGTCAACACGCCCAGGGGCTTCCCGGAGTCTTAGAGAAATCCGGGAAGGAAGGCCCCAGTTCTCTCCTGGGTCTGGGATTTGGGAGGTGAGAGGGCGGAGGAAAGGATCCCCCTCTACCCGGTAAGAAGGAGGAGGGGGACAGAGGCGCCGGTGGCGGCCCTGAATGATTAACCACACTTTAAAGGCAAAGGAGGGATTAGCCCCGTGTCTATTGTTCCAGTTGTTCGGGCACGCGTGACCTCAGAGTCCCCAAACAAAACGTCCGGGGGAAAATCCTTCCTGCGCTCTAGTCAGATTGTCCAGGGACGTAAGGCCGGGTGGCAGGCAGTGCCGGGTACAGAGCGCAGCGACAGAGTCAGGGCAGAGAGAATGAATGAGGAAGGAGAGACGCAGGGAACCAGGGGCGGACACACACGCACACACAGACACCCCGACCCTGAGGCACACACATACATACACACACTTTGACACCCCGACCCTGAGGCCGGGCGAGAAGGTATGAATCCCCTGGCGCAGGCCGGCCCCAGAAGCCTGCATAGCGGAGGGGCAGCGGCTAGGTACCTGGGTCTGTGTGAGTCCCAAGGAGGCCGCGAGCTCCGCCCTCTCGGGCAAAGCCAGGTACTGAGTTTGCTGGAACCTCCGGTTCAAAGCCTGCAGCTGCAAACTGGAATAAATCGTCCTGGGTTTGCGGATCTTTTTCCCCTTGCCATTGAAGCGCACTTCACCGCCTTCCACCACAGTGCTCTTCTCCGAATCCGCCCCTGGAGGGACAGCAGAAGCGGGGGTCGTTGTTAACCTGGGAGGTCGCCGTTAGTGCAGGGGACAGAGAGGTAGTGGCTACCGAGGGATGGCGGAGGCAGGGAGGGGGAGAGAACGCTCAAAAAACTCGGAAAGAAACGGAGGGGTCCTGCAAAGTCCGAGGGCCCGCCCCGGGCCGCTGCAGGCGGTCTGGGACCATTCCCAGGCGCGCGCGGCTCCTGCCTTTGCAGGGAAAGTTTGCTATTTTTGCAGACGGTAGTTGAGGTTTAATTACCCTTAATTGCATACATTGTTTATAGCGCTACGCAATAAATAATTACGGAGACTAATACGTGCACATGTGGGTTTCTGTTTTCCAACGGGGCATTGTGTGCTCGGCACACGGAGCCGCCCAGAGGCCCAGCCAGTGCCAGGGGACGCTCTCGGATTTATCTTTGGCTGGATAGTTGAGAGCCGGGTAGATTTAAAAAAAAAAAAAAATTATTTGCTATGACAAGGGTTCTCAGATTGATACCCGAAACCTCGTCTACTTCAGCGTCCTCCGCCCCCCCCCCCGCGCCAACCTCTCTCTCTCTCTCCTCCTCTCCCTCCTCTCTTCCCTCTCTTCCTTCATACCGCCTCCTCTCGCTCTCCCCGTCGGGCACACGTACCTGGGTCCTCCAGGCGGCTCTGGGCGAGGCTGGCGCTGCCCGGGTAGGACTGCACCGAACTGATGTAAGGACTGGACGCATGGCTGCTGACCGAGTTGACGTAGGGGTAGCCCAGCGGTCGGGAGAAAGAAGAGGCTGAGCTGTAGGCTCCATCGGGCTGCGAATGGCCCGCCGAGTGTAAACAGTGCATGGAGTAGTGCCCGTGGGACATGGGAGAAGGAGACATTTGCTGGTTGGGCGGCCCAAACTCCATAAACACCGCTTTGCCCGACACAGGGCTGTTGAGACTTTCTGGCATGGTGGTCATGGTCATCTCTTCTCGCGGGGTCTGGGTCTAGGTCTCTCTCTCCTCTGCTTGCCTTTTGGGGGTCTCTGTGTTTCTCAGGACAGGAAGGAACCCAATTTAAGCGGAACAGGGGTTTTCACTTTCCATTCATAAGAAAATGGAGTTTGTCTCTTTGAAAAGTCTAAGCATGATGCTGCCGAGCTCCCCAAACTCGCTTCAAAGCTTTGACTCAGCCAAGGTCATAAATATTCATAAGATGGAGAAGCTGATTGGTTCGCTGTCTTGCATAATCTCCGAGGATTGGTCCGAGGTGCTCCGGCTCGGCCGGACTAGAGCGGGAGAGGCGGCTGGGCCTCCGGAGAGATGCGTCCACACTTCCTGGCCCGGGCTCCTCTGCAACAGAGTGCGCCTTGCGGGACGCACAATGGTCTGCCGCGCCCGCTCCAGGACCTCCGCGGCCCACGGCTCCTCAGCCTCCGGCCTCCCGAGCTCGCCTTCCTCCCCAGACACCAACCAGAGGCTTAGCGCCGCCACCCTGCCCCCCTGCTGTCCCCACCCTCCACCCTCCCCCAGCGCCGGGAACCCAGGGCCGCTTTTCCTTTTCGCCGCCGCACCCGGTCTGGCTCTGAGCTTAAGGCGGCGGGGGACCCTGGCCGCGGCCTTGAGAACGCGGAGTCGCGCGCTGAGGGGAGCGGGAAGCGGCGAACCCAGTGCGGTCCTCCCGAGCGCCTTTTGCCTAGCGCACCACACTCCGGGCCGCGCCTCCCTGGCCCTGATCAATTCTGCACATCCCCTGGGGTCGGGTTTGGAGCCCTCCCCGCAAACTCACTCGGCCGCCGCGTCGCAGCTTCTCGGACCCCGCTCGCATTTCTCCAGGCCCATCTGGCCACTTCAGCTCAAGGCTGCACCGGTCTGATTAAAGCACTGCGCTCGGAGAGCCTGGAAACCGCGCTTCTCCTCCCTGGAAAGGCGACCGCGCCGCCACCGCCCCCTTCCCCCGCCCTCCAACACGCACACCCTCTTTCCCCCTGAGACGGCAGAGGGTTGAGTTCTGTTTGAGCTGCGGACGCCAGGTGGTCACTTTCCGGCCTCCTCTTGAGGTCTGCAGGGAATACCCGGGAGTTAGGAGTCCTTGGGGAACACCAAAACCCACGGCAAAACCAGGCCTGTCGTAGGCCGGCATATCTGGGTGTAAATATTTCTCCCATTGAGTCCAGGATCTTCCTCACAGCCTGGGGGTCGAAACGGACGCCATCAGGCTTGGGGGGCGGGGTGGGGGGAGGCGGGAAGGCTGCGCGCTGGTGGAGGCAAGAGCTAACCAACGCGCCTTTTACTTTCTGGGGTCCTAGGTACAGGGAAGCGCACAAAAGAACCCCTCCCCCCCCAACTACACACAACCACCCCCGCACGGCGTGGCACGCACCACGCTGGCTGCGAGGGGCTGTTGGTTCCCCAACCCGCCAGCCCCACGGTGAATCCCAAATTACTTTGTTAGGTAATTAGAAAGTGTTGATAATTATTTCTTTCATAATTTAGCGCTGTGACGGGAATGGGGAAATGATCTTGTGAAAGTTCACACGTGCAGATGTATTAGTTACTGATTCATTTGATTAAATGGTAGTCTCAAGTGCTCGGATCCGCAGCTGAAGGCGCCCCATTAGCATAACACTGATGTTTAATTTTCATACGCATAATTAGCCATATATTTAACACTAATAGCAACATGCAGCCTTTCAGCATTAAACAGCCGGGGATTTGATCTGGCCTGAGCTGAACCTTCGCCGCTGCACCTTCCCCTGTCTGGAGCGCGCAATGATCACAGGACAAACCTCTGTAATCAAGCACATTTTGGCAAAGAGGGAACACCAATAAAAATGAAACTTCTAAGCAAATTACATCCGTGCTGTCGTTACAGATATTAGTGGATGGGGCTTCTCTCAACTTCTGTAGCAGCAGTGCTACCCGCAGAATTCCCACTCCTTTGGCTTGAGGAAGCGATGCTGGGGGCAGAAATATTTCAGGCAGCTTGGTTGGAGCAAAAAGAAAAACAAAAGCAAAAAAAAAAAAAAATCCTCCAAACCAATAAAGGGTTTGCCAACGTTTAACGTTTAAAAAGATTTTTTTTTTCTTAATCACCGAACCACACGGTGAGGCTTTGTAGCAACAACTAGCTAATGACTCCGCCACCAGACAACCCCCGGAGTCGCTAGAGTTTCCTAATATCCTGATTGCACTTGTGGTTTTAATTGTTCCTTCCTAGCGCCTGTTTTGGGGTGTGGAGTACCGAGCTGTGCGCTCAGCCCAGCCGCGCTGATGCTGCCAGGGGCCCGGCTTTCCCGCGGGCGCCTTGCGGGCCCTGCCCACGTAAGTGATCGCTGTCGTCGGCGTCGGGTCGGGATTGGGGCCTGGGGAAGCAGAGTTACGGACTCCCGGGAGTTGAGGCAATGCGTGAGAAAACCCGAGGATCAGGCCGCCCCGGGCCAGTTTATTCCCGAGAATTGCGGGATGGGGGAAGGGGAGAGAGGCGTCCGCACCGGAATTGAAGCTTTTCGCGGCGCAGGGGACTGAGTAGGCTCCGGGGAACAAAGACTCGGCACGCGCCCCTTGGGAAAGGTTTTAGAGCCTTGCTTATTTTAGAAGAGAACTGTGTGTGGGCGAGGGAGTGAATACACTCCCAAATTATTTCTTAGCCCGGAGAAGCAGGTCTGGGTAGGCGCAATGAGCGAGGGCCCTCCTCGGCCGCGAGCCACCCGGCCTTGGCTTGCTTCTCAACATGCGAGCTTAATCCCTCCTCTAGAAGCCAGAGTGGATTGCCCCTTCCCCCCACCGCTGAGGCGACACCTGTTTTGAAACTCTGGTTTGCTTAGATCTTTGCTTGTGTCAACTCTGAGAGGAAACGACTCTCCCTTTTATCTCGAGAGCTCCGGGTTCGGAGTAGAACCTGTTGGAGACACTCCGCAGGACGGCGCGCCTGTTGGTGTATCCTTAGCCAAGTGTGGCTGCAATTCCGAAGATCTGGGGCCAGTTGCTCTGGCAGAGGGAGGAGAGACGTGGACGAGATATTTTAATAACTGCTTCCTAATTTCAACATTTAACACCTCAAAGCGTGTTAAATGGAGATTGTTCTAATTGAAGTTTGTTTCCTACGGAATTGCTGGAGTATTGGCAGCTGATGGTGGCGGTGTGTGTATATATAAAATTTTTAAACTTTAGATTTAGTCACTTTAATAAACGGGATTATAAACGTGTCCCATAAATACCTCCACCTTGGAATAATTGATGCACAAGCAGCATGTTACCTCTGCGGTTAGTAAAATCTTGTGGTCCTAATAAAATTATTCATGGAGAATCTCGGACTTAACAGATCTGCAGATTGCTCTTGCAAAGAAGTGAAATCATTCTTTGACAAACCTCTCTCAAGGCCAACTGGGTCCTGTTCTTCCCTAGGGAATACGGGTTGTTTACTCTGTAGCCCTCAGCTCCTCTGGTCCTTGGCACCGTGCACCCCAAAAGTTTTTCTATGAAACTTGAAAATTCCCAACCCTCTCCATCATCTTTTCCGGCTTTCAAACCCAATGGAATTGGAATCGCCTTTCCCAAAAATCTGCATCCCTAGACTCAGAGAAACAGAGTTGCGGGTTGGCCAAGAGAGTCCAGAATTCAGGGAATAGCTAAGACTCGCCATTTTCCCCAGCCGACTCCTTTTCCCCAGCCGGCTCATTTTCCTCAGTTTCCCAACTCCTTCCCTATCACAAAGAAAAGCTGACTCTTGGGTCCCAGGCCACCCACGCCACCTGTTGTGGCTGCTACAGATAACACCTTTTCCTTGGTGCTCCTGCCCCCAAACTGTATTTAGTTGATGGCAACTTTGCAAAACCTTTTTCAGTAGAATTAAGAGTTTGCACTGACCACCCAGTCACCCTCAATGGACTTGTTCCTAAAACCAAGACCAGAAGGGAACAACTTCCCATGTGGTCTGTCAAGAGGCCCACCCCTCCGCTTCTTTGAACCGGAGTGTGAACAGGTTCTAGGGAACCCGGTGCAAGGGAAGGGAGAGTGCTGCTGGCAGTGACCGGCCTGGGAGAAACACAGGCCCTCTTGCTCCTGAAGCGGGTTGAGGAGCTGCGGGCGAAACCGTAGTTAAACTCACTAGCCCCCAGTGCGGGACAACTCGGTCCTCGCCTTCTAACGTGCCAGTATCGCCTCTCCCAGGAATCCTCCAGGAAGTCCAGAAAACCGGGTCTCCACGGCCTCAGCAACGTCCGGTCGCGGGTCACAAGAGGGCCCGCATGGGAAGGGGTCAGTTTGGGGGCTAGACGACAGGCTAAGCGACCCAACGCAGTTTAGATCTGGGCGGGTGGGGCCGATGTTCGGAATCCTAGCGCAACAAATGGTCTAGCGTGCGCGCGCCTGTGTATGTGGTGGTGGTGGGGGGGGGGCGGCGTCTGTCTCAAGCTTAACCTCTGGGATGGCCGCGCGGGGCTAGACGTGGGCCTGGGAGGAGAGAGCCGCGGGTGACCGAAAAAGTTGCGTTTTTTTGCATTGTTAAAATCCTGCAAAGGGGCCAGGCTCAGGGTCCACAACCAAGAGCGACTGTTTGTAACAAAAGCCTCCGTTGGCAGGCTAATTTTTCCACCGCAGAGCTCCTAAAAGACTCCGGCGCTTGGGGCCTGCCATTATGGGATCCACAAGAGGGAAAAATTAATTAAAATTTTATTTCTCCCAGCTAACAGTGAAGGTCGTTCTTTTTCTTATATATTTATTTTTTCCCGGCGCGCGCGTGTGTGAAAAGTCCAGACTCAAAAATCAACCATCCACCCCCTCCTTCAAGCAACTGTCAGAGACGCGGAGAATAGGTTTAGGAGGTGAAAGCTTTTTTACTCCAACAATTAGTTAGGACAAGGGAAAGAGAAAATCGTGGTCCTCTTAGAAGTTCCTTATCTCTCAAATGAGGGCGTCCCCATTCCGCTCCAAAGGCGTTTTCCCGCGCTGGGAAGCCGAGTTCAAGGCCAAAAGACACTCTGAAGCTGCACGGCTTCGGGGCTTCAGATCTGATGCCCCCAGTCCACACCGCATTTCCCCAAAACGCGTATTAGGTGTTAAGTAGGTTACCGCACGACCTGCCGTTCGATTGTTTCTTCTAAAAGTTCTCCAGTCGTATTTGGACAATTTAGGGGGGAAACGGCGCCCGGCGGCCGCGCCTCAGGCCTCATGGGGCAGTTTAGTTAGAATCTGCGCGCCCCCCGACGTGATGAGAACGGTGTGCTCGAACTGGGCGGACCTGAAACAGAGACCGCCGCGGTCAGCACGCGCGAAGGCGCCCGCCGGCCGCGGAGCAGCAGCTCGCCAGAGCCGTGGGATGAATCTTCCCGTCACAAACAATTTTAAAGCAACAAGGTAGAAAGAAAGCACCTTAGATTGTCCAGGGAGACCACAGTCCATGCATCCTCCAGGATTTTAAATTCAGGGGAACCCTCAGTGATGATTGGCTCTGTAAGAGGGAAAATATTTACTGCAGTGACCTCATCACATTCTTGCCAAACATTGTTTGCCTTAATGTAAAAATTGAGAATAAGGTTTCCTCCCACCCGCCCTCCACCTCCCACCCCCCATTATTCTCCCCACGGACTCATGTTGCCATCTTGTAAGAGCTGATAATTGATGTTGCTTACACAGTATACTACCAACTAAACAGTAGGAAGAGGAAACGCAACGGCTGTCAAAAATGTATGAAGTTGCCCACTTCGTAATTTTTTAGAGAAAGAAGGGCATTTTAATCAAGTCTTAATTAGGATCCCGTGGATAATAACCACCCAAACACCAGACTCTCTTATGAGTACCAGTCAGTTAAAAAAAATATTTGAATTTTTAAAACACGCTCAAAATGTTCATTAATCAGCAAATAACAATTTTCTTATTTCACTCTAATTGCTCCTTCATTAAGTCCTACAGTCAGAAATATGGTGCCTTCGTGGTCCTGGGTGATTGGAATCTGGTGGTGACAACAATCACACGACCAGCCAGGAATGGACCCACCAGAGAGCACATGCCACTTGCTGACAAGGAGCAAGGGACATAATCGTCTCTAGTTACTGGGTGTTAAGGGGGAACAAAAACAAAAACAAAACACCATATTATGCTAGTAACAGAATTAGAGGTTGGGCAGCTGCGGTCTCCCAAATGTGTCGGTAAGTATCTGATTTAGGAAGATAGGGCTCGAGGATATTATTTAATCAGATTTACTATGCATCCAAATTATTTCATTACATTGATTGGCTTTATTAGTCCTTCACGGGACTGCCCGGCTCAGGCCGCTTCCGCCTGGAGCTACCGTTCTCGGAAGAGGAACTCCAGCACTGACCTATGGTGAATGCCATGCCCTCCTCCATGAGCAGACTGTTGTCATTCGCTGCAAAACAAAAAACACGGTAGGAGGAGTAGGACTGGGAATGGGGAGACAGAATCAGATTTTGAAGGTCAGGGCTCAAAACAAACTCTCAAAGTTGGTCATTTTCTTTTCTTTTAGGAGCATAGAGAGCATGGAGTCCTGGGTGGAGGCTGGACTGGGGTTGAACACAGGGATCTCGGGCATCATGGTCTGCACTTGGGGTCATGGTCCCTGTGAGAGACTAGCGTGGCCTGTAGGCACAGCCTGGGCGTTTCAGATACCAGGCCCTGAAGGCCACCTGCTGTCAGGTCTCCAGACCTCACTGGGTAATGGGCCAGGCCTTCTACCCTCCCACCCCAGAGAGAAATAAGTCAGACTTCCCCAAGGGAGCAGGGGCAACTGGAAGGCAGCCTCCTGGGGTTCATGTTGAAGTAGTCAATCACCAGGCAGGTTGTTGGCAAACTGTGAAATCACTCCAGGCACTGGGGCTAGGGTGGATGCTGGGCTGAGTGGTTCTTTCTGCATTCCCACCTGGACCTCTTCTGACCCCCTGAGGTGGGGTTCTTTGGCCCATGTGAAGTTCTGACCTTCCAGTCTCCTGGGACTTCCAATAGGTGGGTGCCAGGCAGTTAATTCTTCCAGTGACTGCCTCCTGCCCTGGGGAATGCTGGTTGGGGAAACAGCTGACCAAATACAGAGGTCAAGAAACCAGGATTAACATTCCCTTGGTCCTTATCCAGGTCTGCACCCTTCTTAGGGGGACACCTGTAGAGCTGCCTCCTATCCTGATCCGAATCCTTCGATTCCTCCTGGCCTGCTCCTGCCTTCTCAATGTAGAGGCGCACACCCGGGCAGGGAAAAACAGGAGATTCTAGGGAAGCAACACAAGGGTGGGTATAATCTAGAAATCACTAAAGAGTACATGCTGCTAAATACGTCAGCTGTCAACGCTGTGCAGGATGTAATGAAGTTTAACCACAACAGTCAGCGGTTAGAAAAGGGGGTAGAAAAAGAAAAACAGAAAACAGTCATATGTGCATGCTGCTGGGGTATTGATGCAGTGTTTTTTTTTTTTGTTTTCAGGAACTTTTTCTAGACAGATATCCCTTGTGCCTTCCAGCCAGTCATCCTTCAGCAGAGGAGAAAACAAAAACAAAATAAAACTTATTTGGGAACTGAAACTGCTGGGCTCTTGTCCAGTAACATAGTAATGTGCTAGTTAAGATTAAGTAGACGCTCCCTCACCCCTCCTACCAGAACGGTCATAATGTGATTAAAAGTTAAAGGAAGAGCTTCAGGAGCAAAATTGAGTTAGCCTGATTCCAAACCATAAAAAGCTCCCAAATTATCTTACCATGATGCCAAATTTCTGGATGTCCATGAAAGTAAGATCCTATTCCATGCCCAACAAAATGTGGACAGACTTGCAAATCATTCTGATGAGTTATGCAGCTTTAAAAATGATCAAAAAAATGTTTAAGAAGGTTTTAATGCACACATAGATAAAATTTCCATCACCTTAAAATATTCTTTAAGGAAGAAAAAATTCAGTTAATTTAGAGAGTCAGATGATAACATGGTAGGTTTTCATTATTCTGGAACAATTTTAATTTTTGCTGTTGTTTTTAACAACTCCCTTTGGGTATAGGACGCTAGAAGGTATTTAACATGGTAGTTTGTTTCGTTTATCTTAGCACAACATTCAAACAAATTTGTTTTTCAACAACAAATGAATGGACCTGCACACATATTATACATAATCAAGATGCATGTGCATGCAGGTCAGCAAAACAAGTGTGCACATTATTACTAATTTGGGGACCAAATAGAGAAAGAAATTACAATCTAGGAATGTAACTTCCTACTTCTATGGTTCATTTTATTCTGGCTGGCCAATTTCAAAAGATATACATAGAAGGTCAAATATACTTTGTCAGTATTCTTGGAACACGTCAAAACTTTCTGATCATTTGGGAGTTCCACTTAAGACCTACACCATTGGTAAAAATTCATAAAGAATAGTTTTTTCATCACTACTATGCTAAGAGAAGTTAGTATTGTGGCATCTAATTCTTGATGCCTCATTAGGTCTTTCTACTTGCAAATGTTTTGGGTCTCATTTAGCCCATATAAATGAAATGCAGCACATAAAACCAAACTTTAGAATCTTCACCTATAAGACTGAAAAGCTGTTTCTGAAATCAAATGATCATGTATATCTCTGGGAGCACAGGAAAAGATAAGAAAATATAGATCATAAACAATTTACATTTTCTTGTGGATAAAGGGCATAGCACCCCTACTCCCAACTAACCATAACAAAAGACTAGCAATTTGTTGGATGACTATTTCAAATCATAATAGGATCAAAGTTTTTAGATACCAAACTAGAGTTTCCAGTGTTAAGTTTAGCTTAACACAAACCCAATGGCTTTTAGCCAGCATCTTTATAAGCATTTGTGTCTATATAATTTTCTCTAAACCTTTTAACCTTCATCAGCAGACCTGTAAGATATCTTCACTCAGACCAGAATATCACTATACCCAGACTCTAGCAGATTTAATTTCCATGTAACTGAAAGTGCAGAAATAGGTAAGCTATGCATGTGCTGTGGACAGGAATGAAAAAACAAGAGAATCTCTTAAGCTGCACTATATGGTTATGGTTATTTCCACGGGTCTTTGAACTTTGGGCAAGAGATATAGCACCATCCCCACAGCATTTCTACTTGAACCACACAATTTCTGTATATAAATTGAGGATAGAAAGTGGATAGAGGGTGAAAGAGGGATTATTAAATAAGACATACTGTAGATTTTTTTTCAAAAGTGGGTTCTACTTGAACCTGTAAATTGTGTTAGTTCAATCTCAACAAACCTAGATGATTTTAAGAACGTTTAAATGGTTCTATTTCTTTTTCTTTAAAAAAACTGTTTTTTTTTTTTAAGGATATGATTGGCAGGCATCATAGCCACATCTTAAATGTGCGTTAGAATGGCAATCTTCATTTTAATTTCCGATGAGAGGAAAAGGAGAAAGCCCACTCTGAAAAATGTGTGGGGTCCCTCCCCCCATCATACCTTTCATTCCTCTTCATAAAAGAAGCTGTGCAATTACTAAATGGCTAAAGATATCTGAGTGTATTCTCCTACAACAATTTACTCCCTGGATTCTGCTGGAACTTCTGGTTATAGCAGTATCATAGAAATGTGTGTGTCATGGATGCAAAGGTCAGAGGATTTCACAGCCAGGTGGAAAGAGGAAAAGAACAGGACAAATTTCCCTCAGTTCCCTGGCTGGGCATCATTTGCCCAGCTCACTGCTTGATTTCCAGGAGCTAAGTACAGACTTATGTTTGCATTTCAGGGCATTTTCCTTTTACATTGGTAGTTAGTTTCTAATTAACACATTTAGTGGGACTAAAAAGGATAAAATCTCATGACTGTTCTTAATAACTCTTTAAAATCATGTCCCTTCTAGTATTTTGGGATACTCCTGGAGCACAAGATTATTGACCTGATTGTAGGATTTAAATCTTACTTCAGGGAGATAATCTAAATGACTTGTAGTAGCAAATTCCCCTCCTCTAACAGGAAAACAAGTACTGGCAACCCTAACTGTGGCATGGGAAGGTGCAGTATGTACGCGCCTCTTGACTGGTGTGTTGGGGAAAATGGAAACAGCTGTGATGGTAAGAGTGCCCGAGAAATGTTGCAGTTGCTCTCCTACACCAGCCTTCGCAGGGCCATGACCCATTTACTGAGCACAAGAGTCACCTTGCCCTCGTATTTCACTGGTGGAATTTGCCTTCTTTTTGCTGAATCTACTGGAAAGAGTTCCCCTGGTATTAACTCCTCTGTTCTGAATTTCTTTAACTAAAAATCCTCTAGACAGTATAACATTTACGCATGAGCCTGAGTACATTTATGATTTACGAGCCTTCCTATGGAATATTTGGAGAGGGCAAGGAGGTGAGAGGAGGAAGGAGTGTATAATTGACATTTGTGAACGTACTTTTACGTTATACCGCATTTTAATCGTTCAGGTGGCAGTTACAGTGTATACTGGGAAGAGAAATCTCCTTTAAGGAATTTCATCCTGTAACCATTTTCTTAGGTTTATTTTCTTTCATGAAAGCAGCTGTAATCAATTGAAATGCTTTTTAGATAAATTAATATATTTGACTATATTTTAGGGCTAAAAATACATTCTCCCAGAGGGTAGAGGAGTACTACATTTATGTGTATATACTCTTATAAAGAAGTAAAAATGTACATGAACATATTTTTATCATTTGTACATGAATCATAAACAATACTAATTTCCAAATGGGTTACATCTCTGATGAAATGATTATCAAGTGGCACTTGATTTTGTAAGTTATGGAATTTCACTTTACATTTTTCAGATTTGTATTTTAAGCCATAGTCTTTGACTGAAGGAATGCTCAAGTCCAAGGATTCTCTCTACCAATGAGGAATGTTTAAGTAAAATTAGCAATATTTTCGAGAGCCAATGACTGTTTTCCAAAGGAATAGTACTTTTTTTTGTTTCAAACTGGATCATAAATTACTATATTTTTCTTACAATACTGCTGAACTTTTATTTGAGGTTTTCTGTTTCTGAAAAGCAGACATGATGGATTGAAATAAAAGATAATTTATTGCAATGCTTACTTTCATGTGAAGAGAGAAGCAGTGTAATTGTAATTTACAGTAGCTGTCAAGTAAAATCCATCACAGATGACATTAAAATGACTTATTTTGCCTGAGCCACTTATTGTTTAAATGTGCATAACCTAATAGAAAGAGATTATTTTTTAAAATCTTCTTTATATTGTTCTAAATTAATATCAAAACATATACTTATGAATTCAACATTAAAAACCATTTATTGATATTCATCACGATATTTACAACTATACATTTAAATTATTTTTGGTTGAAATGTCACTTATTTGTGATGTATCAATCTAGAATTGTTCTTCTAGAGACAATTAAAAAAATACAGATTTAGAAACATTTAAAGCAAACGGATGTAAGTGAGTAGAATAACACAGTAACTTAAAGATCACTAACCATCCCTCACAAAGCAAAAGGGCAGAAAGAACTCTTTTCATTAAACTATTTTGGTTTACACTTCTTTGGAGATACTATCCTATCCTCTGAATTTCAGAGGAGAATTTCCTATTTTCCCATAAAGATCTCTAGGTTTGGGATAATATAATACTAATAACGATGCCTGAAGCATTTTCATGGTGTATCAGTAGAGGGAGGCTATGCAAAAGATGGTGAATATCTTAAGAAAAACCAGATTTGAGTTGAAAGATGTTTGTAAACCTTCCATTTGTAATGATTCAAAGTACTTTTGGCTTAAAAGTGGAGACTGTTTACTCCCTTAAGACTTTGCCTGACTAAGGGAAGGCAAAATAATAATACACGTCCAGAAACACGCTTTAACACATCAGAACAAACATTGTTAGAATCAGGGCCAGTTTTCTCCCCAATGGCAGATATAAGCCATCTGAATAATGAGATGTATTAAGGTAAAAATAAAAAAGTTCATTGTCTGTTATTTTCCTCATAGTTTTGTAAGTGCAATTGTAGGGACAGATCTGGTTTTCAAAGGAGCTTGTACATGCAAATTCATACTCTGCAAAAACTGACCTTTGCATCCAGAGAGCTAAATAAAATCCAATGTCACTTTCAATTCTACTCTTCTTCTTCTTCTTCTTCTTTTTTTTTATGTAGTTAGAATTAATGTAGTGAATATGTAATGAAATGCATTATCCTGCATGGAGATTTATCAGATTTTCCAACTGAATGCTATGCTTTGCTAGTACTAGCTGGAGTTCACCTGCATGTTGGTGTGGCGTGTGGCTCTTTTTTGTAAAGAGTTAAGTCGTACACAAAAAAAGGGAACAAAGGTCAGCACCCAGCCGCCACTTGAATGTGAGATTTTTCTTTTTATTCCCCTTGATGTATACTAGGCTCTGTGTTATTAGTCTTAATGATGGAAAATTGTAGTGTTGATACAAATCTTTTTTTCAAAGTAGTAGGCGGGAGCTCCATTTGTTAGTAAGTTTTTTTGTGACTAAAAGCCACGGACAGTACATTTATGTAGCAGTAAAAGGCCTAGATGCTCTTTCCATAGCAGAGCTAATTATTCCTACTGTGACCTTACTGATCTAGCCTGTTCCTAGTACATCTCATCTGCACGCCTGTTCCTCTGTGTAGATGGTGTCAGAGAATATGAAAAACCCTATAATGAAACCATTTTCATGATGGAGAAAGGCTACTGGAGTTGCACTTGCTACAAAGAGGCTCAATTATATGAGTAATTGTGATAATTTTCTACATTCATAGCCTTCAATGGGGAAAAAAGAATGAGAGCCACAAAGGAAAATTACTTTAACAAGAAAGTACAGAGAGTAAAAATGGAAGAAGAGACAAAAAGGGGAAAAAATAACCAGAAAAAAAGTTTAAAAAATAGATCTGGAGGGAGGAATAGCGAGACAGGGAGAACAACAGAAATGCTCAAAAGCCCATGTGCAGCTGTGTTGCACAATTAAATTGAATTTTTTTTCTGCAGTTGATGAATGTGACTACTGCAAATGTGCCTCTGTAGTTAGCTATCATTTGTTGTTCCGTGACAGGAAAAGGATAATTACCTCTCAGAGAGAATCAAAGGCTGACATGCCCTTTAGACACAGCCATGAATGCAGAGCTCGATAGAATGCTTGAATAAGAATCTAGTGTTCTCTGCCCCCTTCTACTGAAGAATAAATTTTGTTAAAATGCAAGAGCACCACCAGTAAATTTGTTGAACCCTAGGTGTTCAAAAATATGAGGTACATCTATAGACTCATCCCATTTGCAAAAATAAAACTGCATTTTGAATTCATTTCTATTATATTCATGGACAGTAAGATAGTGAGATATGCATTAAATTTCTTTTCCCAGTAGGGGTCTGATTCAACATTTCCTATGAAAGAACAGAGAGACACTATCCTTTTTTCCCAGGCTAGTTAGCCTATAATTTAAAACTGTCAAAAACACAATTTTGTTCAAAGTCTTCAATAAAAGCTTCTCAGATATAACCCAAAGAGATTTTACTAAAGTTTGATTCAGACACTGTTACAATATTTTTAAAGCTATAAATACATTTAACGGATATTTTACTGCCTTCTTTCTTAAAGTATTTGAAGGCTTACGAAGAAAAAAGGCAGCATCTTTTCAAGGTGACTAAGCTTTCCATCCTTTAGGCAAATGGGAAGTATTCAATGGTTCATATTAATGAGAACAGTACTTTAAAGGGTATACAATGTGATCATCTTTAACAAAATGTGTTACTTTTAAATGAAAACATGTATTCTGCATGCCTACTTCAAAACAGTTATGGGGGAAAAAAAGACCTAAAAGTAGGCAACAGATTACAAAGAAAAGTCTTGAATCCAGAAAATACACATTCACATAAAAGCAAGCACTGGAATATTGTGTAGAACATAAACAATGGTTTACAAGAAAAATGAACCAGACAAAAAAAGGACAGAAGATTACCCTTTCTTAGGGTAATCTAGGCTGCTTGCTAATCCACTAATTTGAAAAGTAAGGCTTACTTGGGCTAACATTTTTTTATCTTTGTATCAGGGATACATTGCTTTATTTCTTTATAAAATTTAGTTCTTCTCCTGTCTCATCATCCAAAGGTTGGGATGCTTATCCATCCCCTTCTTAAGCACTTTCTTCCATATCTGGTGTGATTTTGAATAATGGAACACTACAGACCATCGTGTTAAGCAAAAACTAAAGCAGCCATATAAATATTGCTTGCAGCTCCTGTAAATTTCTTTGCTGACCCTGGTATAATTCACTTTTCAAAAACCATTTTTTTTTTTTAAACCGAGGGAACAATGTTGCAGCCTGGCAGTCACATGCTAATATCAGACTGAAATGATGGTTCAGAATCATAAAACATGTCATCAACTTTATACCAAGCCACCAATAACCTTTGTACCATTTGCCAACCCTCCCTTTACTTGTCAGGGCAAGGCTTACCTGATTGTGTTTCCAATTACAGAGAAGGGAGCCCCCGCTCTGCATGCTGCAATTGCTTCATCTCGACACCTCCTGGCAACCTCCACTAACTTTTTACCACATTCATTCACATTGCCCACCAAAAATGTTTCAGAAGTATCTCCATGGTAGCCATTATAGTAGACCTAAACACAGGGAGAAATTTGAAAATATCTCCTTGTTTAAAACTTACTCTCCTAAAGTATACATTGTGTTCATTTATATATTTAGTAGATTCATGTACTTCATCCTTGCAGAATTACACTCAAGTTTACCTATATAAAAAAGAAGAAACAGAAATACTATAGCCCTGCAGAAATTAAAATGATGGAACCATGGAATGGTACTGCAAGATTTAAAAATAAAAAAAGTGACTAGTATGGCTGTTTCAGCATTATGATTAGCACTATGACTATAATATTTTGATTTCTTACTTTATTTCTGAGGCAACAAAACTATATATGCAAAAATGAGTGACCAAAGACACTGACCCACAGTTACCATAAGAGGTTTAAAGAACCAACAAGTATTTAACATGGTGACAAATTTCTGCAATGTCTCGAAGGCTTAACAGACCTTTTATTTTACCAATTCTATACTTGGAAGTGATAAATACTGATGAAAATAAATAAGATAAATATATCAATATTATACTGACAGAGAATTTAGTTCCAAGAATTGAAGTGGTTCAATATAGGACATATATTACAGAAAAAACCTGACTAGAGATGAAATCTTAATCAAATTCTCCAGATAGCAGAGTGTTAACAGAAAAAACTATACATGGATTTTTAAATAATATCAAAAGAGGTTTAAGAGTAAAATTACAGAAAACTTAATTGTATCAGTCTTCAATGATTCAAAAGGCCCTGTAGGATCTTGGAAGTTATCAGATTCATCATCAAAATCAATGATTACCAAACACTATAATGAGTATAGAAGACAGAGGAGACTGGTTGAATATTGATCCTTTGATGTACCATGGAATTGGTTATTTTGCATGAATTCATCCTATCTACTTATCTTTCACATTTCTCTTTTTCATGAAGCAGAATGCAGAAATTGTTATAAAAATACATTTATCTTTCTGCTTGTTTTGATACTATATTAATGTCTTAACTCTCTATACTATTCTGCATTAAAAAATACTTTCCTATATTCTGTGCGGCAAGCAGAAAAGGTCTTTATTATATCTTTAATTTATAAGCCAGGAAACTGAGGCACAGACAAGTATCTTGTCTAAGGTTGGTGCAGAATAAAAAGGTGGATCCAGATTAATGATACATTATTGGCTTCTAATTGAGTGTTTTCTCTACTATATCAAATTGTCTTAATTACCTTGCAGTAGAGTAGTGTTTAATACATTTATTCCCATTTATAGTCCTTTGCAATCCACGAAAGTACAAATTTTGATTTTATATACAATTATATACAGTTTGTTAATGAGTAATTTTTTAAAATTTGTAACTGAATACTGCCTTTTAAGTAAAAATATATAATTAAAAAATTTTCTATTTGCCTTTTCATGTTATTATATGCTAGTTTTCAAAATGACTACTTGAAACATTCAATATACATATAAAGAAAATACTTTTGAAAGTGGCAGTTATCTGTAATATCTATAATTACCGTTTTGTATGCAAAACCAATTTTTATTTTACACTTCATTTAAATAACAAATATTTCCTGAGCAACTACTATGGATATTGCATTGCTTTTTTCTTTAACACTCAATTTCCAAGGAGGAAAAAATCCTATTTCCTTGTGATATATAAATGCAAGATGTAAATGATTATAAAATGCAATAAGTGTTTTCTGAAAAAAGCATAGAATCCATTAATGATGTCCTTATTTTTCATACAAAGTAAAATCTGTTAAGATACTTATATACTTCCTTGTCTCCTTCACATTTCTAGACACTTGAAAGTATTTCATTTTGCTTTATGAGTACCACAATTGTGAAATCATCTCAATGTTAAAAGTGGAATTGTTTACTAGAAGTCTTCAAGAAACTTAGAAAAGCAATAGAGTGTTCTTCTTGCACACATTTGGAGAGGACAGGGAAAAGCATGTTGATATCATTCAAAGCAGCAATATCTTATTAAGGGGTGATTAAAAGAGATCATAAAAGTAAAACCCTAAAATCAGGTACAACCCCAAAGAAAAGTATATCACGAAAAGACTTTAGTTCAGGAACACTTCATAATCCTTCTACACGATTCTGAGCTGGAAAGATACCAACAGGATATAGGCGGAGTAAATGTTCAAGTGTTCTAATAGGACAAAGTGATACAGGAAATAATATCAGCAATAAAAGAATCTTTGGCTATATCTTCACACAAACTGATAAGAAGAAAAAGGTTGAATTAATTTAAACAACTAACAATCTGACTGAATTCACTACTGGGTCCCTATTTCCATCTCATTCCCACCCCTACTTAAGTTTCATGGTCTGGATATAAACTATTATTAAAATTATGTCCTCATTAACAGAAACGGTATATCTTGAATGCTGATCATATCACCTTATTCTCATTAATGTTTAAATTTATTTGAATTTATTAATTCATCATCAGATATGGAAAATTTATTTATGATCTACATAATCCTTTGGTACCATTACAAATTTTTTTTTAATAAAGTGAACTGCCAAATAACAAATAATCCAAGCCTGTGACTGGTGAGAAGCTGAGAAAATTAGAAAAAGTCAGTACTTCTATAATTTGAAGCTCCCATCTTAAATTATTAGGGTTGTTATTTAAAAGAAAAGCTATTAACCATTGGTAGAAACAAGTTCTCAGAGAAAACCACTCTGCTTATCTGCTTCAAGTTCAAGGCTCTCTATACCAGAAATGGAATGCAACGTTACCTTCAGGGATTTAATAAATCCAGGGAACACTGCTAGCAAAAGAGTTGCTGTCTAAATAGACTGACACACACAGGCCAATGTAGCCCCTAATGACAGAGTAAGATAATGACAGGCCCCACTCAAAATCAGCAGGAAGAGGAAGATCAATCTTGGCAGAGTGAAGGAAAAATGCTGGCTTTCTTCGTGTTAGCTCATCTCATACATATCTAGCTTCAGCAGCTGCCCAGTGCTGTGGGGCTCTGCATTAACTACACAGTGGATCAATAACAATTACACCTTCTCAAAAACATGACACATAGCAGGATTGGGTTGACATTTCACTTAGGCCAACATTGATCTCAGTGCATCTGATTCCAGCCCTAAATTCAAGTCAGGCCTGGATTTACTTGGAATAAACACAGAGTTAAAGACAAAAAAGGAAACCAGCTGCTTGCGTCTGGGTCTAGAAGTAAACAGCACTTCCATCGGTGCAGTTTGCATTTTCAATCTATTCTTCTTCCTGTTGCTACCAGCAATTCTGAAGTTGATCAAAGACTATTTTTTACATGATTTACTCACTGTGACATCAATGTTGATAATATCTCCATCCTGAAGAGGTCGACTGAAACATAAACAGAAAAAAAAATGGTGATAGATCTCAATAAAAGGAATATAAAAATAAATACTTAATGACTACTGTCACAAACCCAATGCATTTCAATGGTAATTTGGGGTGGAGGAGGAATAAATAGAACAACTATATCTAATTTTCAACTTTTGCTAGTCACACCAACTTTTATAAGAAATATATACCATGAACATATTGCAATTGTTTAAAAATCTACTATACTTAAAAAGATACTTATTTAGTTGCCTTAATTTTGCAAAGAGCCAAAACAATAGTTGATTAATAATCTTTGCCTGAATTTGGATTTTACCAATCTAAGAAAGTACGAGAAATATTTAATGCACAAATGTTTTTATAGGTTATATACTGCTTTAAGAAACATTAAATGGTGGTGTTAAGTCCATTTAGAAGCAAAGTACTTCAAAATTTTTATTTTACTATAATCAACTTCAGAAGTTTGCAGGTAGGTTTCAAACTACAGTGTCTTTCAACATCTGTTATAGTGCTTAGTTTCACGTTTTAGTTTACAAAGGAACAATATGTTATTAAGAAATGGATACCTGTCAGGAATACCATGACATAGCACGTTGTTTACAGAGGTACAAACAGATTTTGGAAAACCTCCATAGCCTAGAGGTGAGGGATAGGCATTATGACTGATGATTTCCTGATGAACAAGGGCATCTATCTCTTCAGTTGTCATGTCAACCTAAAATATTAAATAAAGAAATTGTGCAGTGACAGTTGGAAACATCAACTGTATTTACTGACTATGCCTATAGCAATAATGCTTCCAATTGAGACTATAAATTTACTGCAATAAACTTGTGGCACAACATTTTAATTAGCTATGATTAATAGTAAAACCCTAAATTGTGTACTTATGACATTCATTTGGGTATATGATGATGTTATCAACTATTAGGAAATGGAAATTTTAAACTCTAGGATCCTGTAAATCATTTGTAAGCCATTAAGTGACATTATTCCTTTTTAGCCTGAAGATTACAAAAATATGTTCTTAGGCAATTCCTTCCTCGTCACCAATGGTGAGTCCCCTGAGCTAACAGAAGTATATAAATAATTTTGAAAAGGATATTAAGTTTAGATGCAAAAGCGTGAAAAGTAGGTTAACCCACACCTTTTTATTTCAGTGAAACATTACATGGATTTTACTGCAATGGCTTGGAGATGGTGGATCATCATTTTAAAAACTGAGTTTGACACATTTTATGGAGATCATCTTTCTACTAATCTTGGTTTCTTTGATGTCTAAATAAATAAATGAGATTTTAAAACAGATTTTTCCCTCACTAGAAATTAGCTAATGGCTTCCAAACTAAAAGAAAATTAAAATACAGTTTTATAAGTGCATGAACACTATCTCTAGTAACTCACATATCATAAATAAAATGAGAAAACAAAATAAAGTATTTTATTAAAAATTAACCAATCCTTCAATAATTTTATATTCACATTATGCTTAATTATGTTGCTTATCACAGGTTTGTTAAACGATGATGACATAAATGATTTCATCTTTGAGTCTCACTTCCTAAATTCTGCCTACCCTTTTGAAACTACAGGCCCACATTTTCTTTTATGATCCTTATGTAGTATAGGATGTTTCAGATTATTTTGAGAGAATTAAATCTTGTGTAGGGAGACACTTGTACATAATTACATTGCCATGTTACCTATAGCTCTGTATATCTTGTCTGATTTTTTTTTGCAGAGCTAAAAAAGAATGCAAGAAAACAGATGACGAAGGACAAGGTAGAGCAACTCTTGAGGTACACAGAAATAATGGTGAATAAAAGCAGAAACTACAGGCAGGAGTAAGGGGTCAACAATCAAAGCTGTCTGCCATTGACCAACTTGGATAGGAGCATTCAGCCACAAGTACCTCTGGAATTCTGCTACTTAAAATTTAATTCAGGGCAGGCCATGGTGGCTCAGCAGGCAGAGTTCATCTGCCATGCTGGAGACCTGGGTTCAATTCCTGGTGCCTGCCCATGCAAAAAAAGTAAATAAATAAAATAAAATAAAATTTAATTTGGAGGGTGCACAGGTAGTTCAGTGGTTAGAATGCCCGCCTTTCATGCAGGAGACTGGGGTTCAATTCCCGGACCATGCACCCAAAAAAAAAAAAAAATTAACTTGGATTTAAAATCACCTCTTGAATAAATATACAGAATAGTAAATCCCTCCCCTCTACCCCAGGGCTTTATTTAATTTTTAATAAATCAGATGTAATGAAAGGAGAGTTAAAGGAAAAGGGGGTGGGTGGGAAGAGGGTAGGTTGTTGCCCCTGTGTAAGCCCTTCTGAGGCTGGGTGAGCCATCACCTTTAAACTCTTCCCAGCCAGGAGGAGGACATGACGGGCCAGCTGACAAGCCTGACGAAGCCCTTGAATCTGATCTTCATTCTTAACTTCTATGCTGTCTCCCCAGTCGGGTACAATGCCTGTCGTCACATAGTCTGGCTTCTTTATGTGCTTGAGGAAAAAGATTGAAAATGAAGATCAGAACTCAGCGCACGACAATGGGATCATTTTCTCGGACACAGCCTCCTGCTTCATGGAGCACTGCCCTTCCTGCTGGATGGACGACCTCCCAAAGCCGGCACAACGAACCCTCCAGGCTGCCCCAGTTCCTTCCCTTGCCCTTTTGAACTTAACATTGCCTGTTAGTGCTGCCTCTGGATGGTCTGCTAACCTTACCATGCTTTGAGTCAAGTTGGACTGAAGTAGACTTCTGGTCAAAACAAACAGTAGTTTTCTTTTCTTCCTCCTCCCAGCCCCATATGAATTGCATCACCATTGATGAAAAATAGCACCAAGCTTCCAAAGTGCCAAATGGTTAGTTAACAGCATTTTCATTTTCTTAACACAAAGCTAGAATTTATGCAAAAGATAGCTCCCAACACCCTCTCCCAGTGAATATATGTAAAAAAGGCTGGCTGTCAAGTCCACTGAAGCATATTACAACTATGATTTTCTTACACCTTGCAACCATACCCAAACCAAGGGAGGGAGTGGAGAGAGAGCAAAGCAAACAATTTTATTTCCTTTTTTTTTATATTTTCAAGTACATAAAGATTACCTGCAACTTTTCTATCATTCCCAACCACCCCCCAAAATTTCAATTCTGGGCACTTCTTATGGAACATTCTCTACCACTTACTTAAATCTATGGGCAGTACTCAGAAAATAAATAATATCTTTCACACAGAGCTTCTTTCAATCCCAAGGTTTTGCACAGCTCTTTGCAATCTACAGAAACTGCTACATAAGCGTTGATGAACAGCACCCACTAAGAGTACACAGTTTTTGGGGATGGGAAGCTGAGGGAGACAACACTATTCAATTGAAACATTGTGGGAACTTTGGAAGGGCTGAGGTTAGGGCTTTCCTTTTTTGAAAAGTGCATCAGGAGGGAGGGAAGCCCTTCGCTTATTCTCATGTTCGGATGGGCCTTTCTGATGCAGGTTCGCATCACAGCCCGACTTCCCAGGATGGGCACTGACCTGCCCAGAGACCACTCGTGCCCATAAAGCTCACTGGGTCTCCCCCAGAGGATGTACAGCTTCCACCTCCACCACACTGTGGCCTGGCAGGGAGATGTTTACAGGCTGTATGCTGTTCGGTGTCATTGAAATTTTAAAACAATACATTTCCCTCCCTGGAGAGTTCTTTTTCTTTTATATTAAGAAAATAAACATCGATTTTATGACCATTACCAAGCCCTGGTCCTCACTATGATGGCAGGACCTTGACAGGGCCGGGAACGCTTCTGAGCTCTGGTGGCCCTTCTGTCTTATCAGCTTTTGCCACAAAAATGGGTTCACTCACCTTCAGGGAGTAAAACATACTTAATGTAACAAACTTAACGTGGGTGTTCACTCTATAAAAAAATATATTAAAAAGGAGAAAGTGATTTTTTTGCGGCAAATTTATGTATTTTTTAAAGCTATTCTTGTTTTTCCTAAATGACACATACCAATTTGACAATGGATTTTGAAAATGGTCAGATTATCTTCCAACAGAATTACAATCTCTGAAAATCAAGACTGCTCTGAAATAAAGAGTTTTATTTAATTTCACCAAAAGGACCATTCAAAGACAACAGCATCATCATGGAAAGTGTAAGAGCAGACTTTAGGCAAAACATCTAGTATATTAGTCTTTAGTAATCTCTCTTGAAGGACCTCAATTTTAGAGTTAAATTTTTTCTCTAAAAAAGCTAGGAAACTACATATGTGCAGTTTTATCTTCATGTTAGAATTTCATATAGAAAATTTCATGATGGAAATTTTAATTCTAAATAAGTTAAATAGTTATAGGCTGAGAGCTTTATTTTCATTTTTTAAAACATTATATAGAAATGCAGGATGTTAGAACCTCTTACATTAGGTTATTTGTGTTTTAAATCACAAAACAAGTTTTAAAATTATCATTCAAACACTCCAGAAATCAAAAGGGCAAAAACATTTTCTTGCTTCTGGCTGGAAAGAGCAGCAGATAATAGGCAATACAGTACCTGAGGAACTGGATGAGCGGAAGAGACTGCAGCCGGCAAAACTATACTGTGTGAAATATCTCTTTGTCTCCGGAAAAAGAAATTTCTTCTTTGTTGACTGCTTGCCTGCTTGTGTAAGTAGATATGATTGAGTGGTGAAGAGAAAACTCTACGACAACCTATGACCAGAAATAGACATATCTTAAGTAAAAACCTAACATAGTTCTGTACTTTAAGATGCTATGTTGTTATCTATTAGATTATTATTCTAATCCTTTATTGGCTCAAAAAGGAAAAGCCCCAAACAGAAAGAAAAGCAGTGGCATTCTGAGTTCTAGCACAATAGTAGCATGGCTTATTTATTAGCTAATACTATGTTTACATAAATGTTTGGCAATAGTAAACTGTACTCTCATGGGAAACAACCATGTAGAAACAGCTGCTAAGCACCAGATTTGTAAATGAAATAAACATTCAATATAATTTCTATTTAGGTACATTATGTGGCAATGTCCAGGATGACCCTGAATTCATGGCCCTGTTTTGATGGCTTCATACTCTGTAAAGTAGTTTTCCTTTCAAGATACATGGACAAATTGCTAGCTGTACCTTTTGCCCTCAATAGACTACCACTCTGTGTTAAGTTCACATGTGGTGAGGCATTATACTGAAACTCATTGTGATGAATGCTCATGTCAGATAAAGACTATAAATGGCAAAAATATAGGGTATAACCCCAGTCGGAAAGGAACACAGGGCCTAAAGTATCCATAACAGGAATTTAGAAACACCTATCAAAATTTTAAATACACATATTCTTTGACTCATCAATTTACCTTCTAGGAGTTCAGCCTGTGGATATTATTACAGATGTGTGCAACGACAAATATAAAAAGATGTATTCTCATTGCAGTGTTTGTAGTAGGGAAAAAATAGTTAACAAGCCAAACGCCCATCCATCGGGGACTGGTTGAGTATATTATGTTACACCTATACAATAGAAAACTATGGAGCTGTTAAAAAGAAAAAGCTAAATCATATCTATATATTGTCATGGAAAGAGGTCATGATACATTGTTAGGAAAAAACCAAGGTATTCAAAATATTTATAAATAATTCCATTAATGTAAAAAGATCTTATACATTTATATAAGCTTAGGTATGTCTATAAAACTTCTGAAAATTGATACTTACCTAGAGTGGTTATTTCTGGGGCATGGATCGGGACTAGGGGTAGGTAAGGAGACTTTTTGATGCTTTTTATTTTCTTCTTTACTGTTAGATTTCTTTTTTTAGCATTCACTTGCATTGTTTTTACAATTAAGATAATAGTTTTAAAAATTCCCAATATGCTACAATGGTACAACTGCCCATTTTGAATGTAGCAGGGTTGTCTACAGCAGAGGGAGGAATAATAGCCCAAGGGCCAAATCTCACCTACTCTATTTTTCTACAGTTAACAAGCTAAAAATGATTTTTACATTTGTAAATGGTTGAACAACATCAAATGAACAATATTTTGTGACGTGAACTTCAACAAAATTAAAAAAATAAGTCGTAAATAAAGGTTTATTGGAACACAGACACACCCTTCATGTACAATTGTCTACGGTTGCCTTTGAGCTGCAATGGCAATGTTGGGTAGTTGTGACAGGTCCATATGGCCCACAAGGACTAAAACATTTACTATTTGATTCGATGCAAAAAGAACCCCCAGACCAGAAGCATCATCATCATGTGGGAAAGACATGCACCACTGATTTAGACCTGCTACTGACTCAGAAACTCTGGGGATGAGACCAGCAACTTGTGCTTTAACAGCCCTGGAGATGGTTCCCATGCACACTCAACTTTGAGAACCACATTTCAACTGCGAAACATAATGAAAATATGAACTGCAAATGAGTACTGGCCCCCACACTCAAGATTACTAGTAGAATTGGAAAAAGGCACTGATGCAAACTGCAATGGTCAGTGATTCAACTGCTTCTTAAGTTTTATTCAATTATGTTCTTCCATAAAGTTAGATGTAATATTATTGACTCAATAACAATATTATTTTGGTTTCTGTATTATTTTAAACAATTTCAAGCACCAGACAAAATGTCAGTAACACCATTTCTTTTCTTTTTTAAAAATACCTTTATTGAGATATCTTCCACATACCATACAGTCCATCCAAAGTATACAATAAATGGCTCACAGTATCATCACTTACTTGTGTATTCATCACAATGATAATTTTTAGAACATTTTCATCACTCCAGAAAAAGAAATAAAAAGAAAGAAAACATACATCTCATACTCTCACCCTCCCTCTCATTGACCACTAGTATCGCAATCTATCCAACTTTTTCCCTTATCCCTCCTATTACTTATATTTTAATAGTTTTTGTAGCATTAAATTTTTTTATTTTTAACTTTTTTTATTATATAGTATAACATATATACAAAGCAAAGAAATAAAAAAGCTTAGTTTTTAAACACTCTTCAACAAGTAGTCACAGGACAGATTCCAGAGTTTGTTATGGGCTACCATACGATCCTCTCATATTTTTCCTTCTAGCTGCTCCAGAATACAGGAGGCTAGAGGGCTTAAATATTTTTTTTATCATCACAATCGACTGTTTTTTCTTCTTTTTTTGTGAAAAATAACATATATACAAAAAAGCTATAGCTCTAGTCCGGAGAAGATGGCGGCTTAGTAAGACGCACGGGTCTTAGTTCCTCCTCCAGAAAAGCAACTAAAGAAACAGAAACAATACGAGACAGCTCCCGGAGTCACGACAGAGACCAAAAAGACAGCGTACCCCATTCTGGAACGGCTGAACGGGCAGGGAGAATCCACTGCGGTGAGATACCCGAGGGGCGCACGTTTTCCTGGCCGGGGCGGCTGGCGACTGTTGTCCCCTCCACGCACGTGGCTCCCCGGTCTGACTGGGAACGTTGGATAGCGGGGCCCTCCCGTCACGCTTGGCATCTCGGGCCAGCTGGGCAATTTGGACTGGTACTCCCCCAAGCCGCGCGGCCGGTGACCCCCCCTCCACGCGCGGTTTCCGGGGTCGACTGCCCTGCAGACAGACGACCGCCACGAGCGCCACCTACTGGGCAGGAAAAGAAAAACAGAGCCCAGAGATTCCACAGAAAAACCTTTCAACCTGCTGGGTCCCACACCCAGGGAAATCTGATCAAATGCCCAGACACCAGCAGAAAATAATGGATGACGCTCGGAAAATTGAAGATATGGCCCAGTCAAAGGAACAAACCAATAGTTCAAATGAGATACAGGAGCTGAGACAACTAATGCTGAATATACAAACAGAAATGGAAAAACTCTTCAAAAACCAAATCAATAAATTGAGGGAGGACATGAAGAAGACATGGGCTGAACAAAAAGAAGAAATAGAAAATCTGAAAAAACAAATCACAGAACTTATGGGAGTGAAGGAAAAAGAAGAAAAAATGGAAAAAACAATGGATACCTACAATGGTAGATCTAAAGAGACAGAAGCTACAATTAGTGAACTGGAGGATGGAACATCTGAATTCCAAAAAGAAACAGAAACTATAGGGAAAAGAATGGAAAAACTTGAGCAGGGGATCAGGGAACTGAATGACAATATGAAGCGCACAAATATACGTGTTGTGGGTGTCCCAGAAGGAGAAGAGAAGGGAAAAGGAGGAGAAAAACTAATGGAAGAAATTATCACTGAAAATTTCCCAACTCTTATGAAAGACCTAAATATACAGATCCAAGAAGTGCAGCGCACCCCAAAGAGAATAGACCCAAATAGGCGTTCTCCAAGACACTTACTAGTCAGAATGTCAGAGGTCAAAGAGAAAGAGAGGATCTTGAAAGCAGCAAGAGAAAAACAATCTGTCACATACAAGGGAAACCCAATAAGACTATGTGTAGATTTCTCAGCAGAAACCATGGAAGCTAGAAGACAGTGGGATGATATATATATAAATTACTAAAAGAGAAAAACTGCCTACCAAGACTCCTATATCCAGCAAAATTGTCCTTCAAAAATGAAGGAGAAATTAAAACATTTATAGACAAAAAGTCACTGAGAGAATTTGTGACCAAGAGACCAGCTCTGCAAGAAATACTAAAGGGAGCACTAGAGTCAGATACGAAAAGACAGAAGAGAGAGGTATGGAGTAAAGTGTAGAAAGAAGGAAAATCAGATATGATATATATAATACAAAAGCCAAAATGGTAGAGGAAAATATTATCCAAACAGTAATAACACTAAAAGTTAATGGACTGAATTTCCCAATCAAAAGACATAGAATGGCAGAATGGATTACGACCCAGCAATACCACTGCTAGGTATCTACTCAAAGGACTTAAGGGCAAAGACACAGACGGACATTTGCACACCAGTGTTTATAGCAGCATTATCTACAATTGCAAAGAGGTGGAAATAGCCAAAATGTTCATCAACAGACCAGTGGCTAAACAAACTGTGGCGTATACCTACGATGGAATATTATGCAGCTTTAAGACAGACTAAACTTATGAAGCATGTAATAACATGGATGAACCTAGAGAACATTATGCTGAGTGAGTCTAGCCAAAAACTAAAGGACAAATACTGTAAGGTCCCACTGATGTGAACCGACATTCGAGAATCAGCTTGGAATATATCATTGGTAACAGAGACCAGCAGGAGTTAGAAACAGGGTAAGATAATGGGTAATTGGAGCTGAAGGGATACAGACTGTGCAACAGGACTAGATACAAAAACTCAAAAATGGACAGCACGATAATACCTAAGTGTAATGTAACTAGGTTGGAACACTGAATGAAGCTGCACCTGAAATATGTTTTTTTTGTTTGTTTGTGTGCTTGTATCTTTTGTTTTTGTTTTTTTCTTTCTCCTTTTTATATATATATATTTTTTATTAGTATTATTATTTTAATTCTCTTCTCTATATTAACATTCTATATCTTTTTCTGCTGTTTTGCTAGTTCTTTTCCTAAATCGATGCAAATGTACTAAGAAATGATGATCATACATCTATGTGATGATACTAAGAATTTCTGAGTGCATGTGTAGAATGGAATGATTTTTAAATGTTGTGTTAATTTCTTTTCTTTTTTTTGATTAATAAAAAAGTTTAAAAAAAAAAAAAAGCTATAAATTTCAAAGCACAGCACCACGCTTAGTTGTAGAGCATATTTCAAACTTTAACACCGGTTATAATTTCAGATTTTTAGGTTTTTACTTCCAGCTGCTCTAAAATACTGGAGACTAAAAGAGATATTAATTTAATGATTCAGCATTCATATTCATTTGTTAAATCCTATCTTCTATCTATAATTCCACCATCACCTTTGATCTTTCCATACCTCTCTTTAGGGGTGTTTGGGCTATGCTAATTCTAAATTCTTCATATTGGAAGGGCCTGTCACTAATATGAGGTAGGAAGATGCAACTATTGGATGTTCTGGAGAGGCTGGGAGAGTTTAAGGACTTATCTGAACCAGGGACCTATCTGGAGGTTGTAGGTTTCTGAAAAGCTACTCTAGTGCATGGAACCCTTGTGGAATCTTATATATTGTCCTACATGTTCTTTAGGATTGGCTGGTATGGTCCTGGTTGGAGGTTGGGAGGTTATGACAGGTAGCAAGGTCTACCAGAATGTTGCGTAAGAGCCACCTCCAGGGTAGCTTCTTGACACCATTCAAACCCTTTCTGTCAGTGATACTTTATTAGTTACACTTCTTTTCCCCCTTTTGGTCAGGACCGAATTGTTGATCCCATGGTGCCAGGTCTGGATTCATCCCTGGGAGTCATCTCCCATATCGCCAGGGAGACTTTCCCACATAGGGGGGACGGCAATGATTTCACTTGCAGGGTTGGGCTTAGAGAGACTAAGGCCACATCTGAGCAACAACAGAGGTCCTCCAGAAGTAACTCTTAGGCATGCCTATACATAGTCTAAACTTCTCCGCTACCTACATATGCTTCACAAGAGTAAGCCTCATGATTGGGGGCATGGCCTATTGATTTGGGTGTCCCTAAAGTCTGACACAGTATCAGAGGATTCCCTCATGGCAAGGTTTAATAGCTCCATATTCTTTCTCCCATCCCTCAGGGGACTTTACCAATACTTTCTGAATATCTGCCTAATATACTCTAGGATGTATCCAGGCATTAAAATAATCTATATAGGATTAAAGGACCTCTTTCTTCTTCTGGGTTCCCTGTGTTTCAAATGTTCAAATGGGCTATACAGATAGGTTGAATTAGATTATGCACTACAGAAAACTTCAGTTCCAGAACAAATAAATCTCTCTTCCATTGGTCTCAAAGAGTATGTGTGGGTCTAAAATATAGACACTGTCTTCCTTACCCCTATGTTCTGAATTACTTTAACCCCAACCTGTTCAGCTTTGTTATCTCTAAATATCAGGTAATATATATAAAACAGCCTCTCAAAATCCAGAAATAATAGTCACCACTCCGCACTTAATGTGTCTGCTCTAAAAGCTTACAATCTAGCCCCCTGTTTTCTTATAAGCATTTTCTAAAGGTGACCATACCATTCTTGTTCTTTTGTTTCTGGCTTATTTTGTCTCACCAAATGTCCCACATGTTCATTCACATCATTGCATGCATCACAACTTTGTTCCTTTTGGTAGCAGCACAACATTAGTTCATAAGTATACACCATCGTTTGTCAATCTAGTTCTCCATCAGTGCATCCTTCAGCTGCCTGCATTCCTTGGGCATCACGTATAGGGCCCAAAGCCCACAGTCCATCAACACTCTCAATTTTAGATAATTTCATTATTCCCAAGAGAAAGAAAACCAGTAAACACACCCTTGCCAAATACGAAATCTAAACATCCTCTAAACTCTTGTTCCTACTCCCATTATTTACCTCTGCTGTTGCTGTGGTAGTGCTGATGGTTTCCTTTTGAACATAGCTCATTGCATGCAGTAGCAGTTTTCCCCCTGTACCCTGGACTTAAACACTCTTTGTACAAGAATCATATCTTTGAGGCAATTCTTGCGACAACTAATTCATATTTCTAGTGTTAAAGAGTGGACACGTAGGTCTATACAATCTTTCAATCTTGTTCATCTTCAATATGGTAATATTACTTAGAGAACCACCTTCACCCCTATCTATTCCCTTACATCGTAGTTCAACCTCATTAGCTAACAGTTCACCCATCTCTAGCTCTATGTATCTCTAAGTCCCCTATATTCTGTAATAAAAGGCTCTGATTATACCTTTATGCTGGTCATAAAAGTGGACTCATACAGTACCTACTTATTTTTTTTGTCCTTAATTTTTCTACTCATCTGTCCATACACTGGATAAAGGGAGCATCAGCCACAAGGTTTTCACAATCACACAGTCACACTGTAAAAGCTATATAGTTATACAATCGTCTTCTAGAATCAAGGCTACTGGAATACAGTTCAACAATTTCAGGTATTTACTTCTAGCTATTCTAATACATTAAAAACTAAAAAGGTCTACTATATAATACATAAGAATAACCTCTTGATTTCTATTTGAAATCTCTCAGCCACTGAAATATTATTTCGTCTCATTTCTCTATTTCCCTTTTGGTCAAGAAGGCTTTCTTAATTCCATGATGCTGGGTCCCGGTTCATCTCACGTTGCCAGAGAAATTTACACCGCTGGGAGTTATGTCTTACATAGGGTGGGAGGGTAGTGAGTTCACCTGTGAAGTTGGCTTAGAGAGAAAGGTCACATCTGAGCAACAAAAGAAGTTTTTTGGGGTGACTCTTAGGCATAATTATGAGTGGGCTTGGTTTCTCCTTTGCAGGAATAAGTTTCATAGGGGCAAACCCTAAGAATCAAGGGCTCGACCGATTATATGGTTGTGTCCAATACTTGTGAGAATATCAGGAATTCCCCAGGTGGAGAAGTTTAATATTTCCTCCTTTCTCTCCAGTCCTTCAGGGGGACTTTGCAAATACTTTTTTATTCTCTGCCTAAATTACTCTGGGATGCACTAGAACATCACACTCACCCATACAAACCAACAAGATCTCACTCCCTACTCAAGATTTCCTGGAATTATGGTATTTGAATAAACTGAACATTACAAATTAAATTAGATAGTGTGCTACCAAAAATATAAACTTCGCACCAAATAAAAATCTCTTTCTTTGATCTCACACAGAAGTTGAAGTTTTAAAATACAGACCAAAAAATGTAAACAGCAGGAAAAAACCATTGTTACTACTACCATTAAATTATTTCCCCAAAGTGGTGATGGGTGATCGATTCACTCTCTCAAGCCAATCTCCCTTCACTTCAGTGAGGTGGCTGACAGGAGTTAATTGGACAGTTTGTGGCTATGGAATGGAAAAAATCTTGGTTCCAGTTAAGACAATAGAAAGACTCATGTGGAATCAATCCATGACTGGGGGGTGGGGATGGGTGGGCAGTAACTGCCTCTCTAAGTAGAACCACACACAAGACACAAGCTCATAAGTGTTTCCCTTCTCAGGAAAGTATGTATTATTATTACTATTAATAGTGATAATAACACTAATAGAAATTATAATAATAGGCAAACATTTAATAGACACTTTCTTTATGCTAAGCACAGTGCTAGGTGCTCTACATACTTATCTTTGGTCCTTACCAACTCTGTGATGTAGGTAGACAGCTGCAACATAACTATTTTATAGATGAGAAACCAAAGTTCAGAAAGATTAAGTGAGGCTCCAAACTCACGCTTCTGATCATGAATGAGTCGTCCCCGAGCTCAGGTTCTCTAGATCCAAATCCAGGGCTGACTCCATCATTCCAAGCTGCCTTTAAAAGTAGGCTGACGGCCAGCCATAATGACTCAGCAGGCAGAGTTCTTGCCTGCCATGTCAGAAACCCGGGTTCAATTCCCAGTGCCTGCTTAAGCAAAAAAATAACTGGGTAGGGATGCCATAAGCTTGATTAGCTAGCAAGCTTTACTGTACAATGTGCTTTTTCAGGGATTAGATTTTTAAAACACTTTTACTGTGTAATATAACATACTAAGAAAACAAAGAAAAAGTAATAATTTTCAAATTTCATTTCAATAAGTACTTTTAGGACAGATTTCAAAGTTTCTCATGGGTTACCATTCCGCTATTTCAGATTTTTCCTTCTAGCTGCTCCAAAATACTGGAGGCTAAAAGGAATATCAATATAGTGATTCAGCAGTCATACTCATTTGTTAAATACTATTTTTTCTGTTATACCTCTCCTTCTCATTTGATCCTTCTCCCAATCTATAGGGATCTTTGGGTAATACCCATTCTGACTTCTTTACATTTCTCAGGTGTTGACACGAAAAGATAGAGGGAAGGAATTAGTTGATAATCTTGGAGAGGGTGGTCCTTCTGGATTTCAGGGTTTATCTGGCTTAGGAACCCTCTGGAAGTTATAGGTTCCAGGAAAATAAACTTAATGCATGAAACTTTTATAGCGTCTCAATTAGAGCCCTAGGTATTCTTAAGAGTTAACAGGAGTGATGTTTATTGGGGGTTTGGCAAACCATGGCAAATAGCAACATCTAGCTAAAGTTTAAGAGTAGCCGCCAGAACAGCCTCTCCACTTTAATCTCTTTTAGCCACTGATGCCTTATTTTATTACATTTCTTTTCCCCTTGATGACATTGTTGAACCCAAGGTGTCAGGGCCAGGCTCATCAGGGGGATTAGATTTTGAGGAAAGATTTTTTCTTTTCATCAAGGAAAAATGTACATGTCATGGGAACTACCATTTAGAATGGAGATACTTTTCATGAAAATGCTTAGAAATGATCTAATTGTGGTAGAGTGAAAAGAATTTTGAAGTCAGGTCTGGGTTACCAAACCCTCTGGGCCCCACTTTCTTTACCACTGATTGGGAATAGTAGTGCTCTCCTTCCCTCTGGGCTGTGTGGGCATCAGCTGAGAAAACATACATGTAAACCGTGCTGGAAAAAAAAAAGTTCCTTTTCATTCCCTTCTCAACTCTTCAAATATTAAATTTAATCTTTCCTTCCACAACTATCTGCCATGCTGTGGGAACACAGTGGTGAACAAGATGACAAGGTCCCAGCTTTCGTGAGGCTTGCTTTTAGTGGCGGAAGGCAGACAATAAACACATAAACATGTGCATTTGATTGTATTGGTCTGTGTGATAAAAAAAAAAGTGCAGAGTGGCACCTTGTAGCCAATATTCTACTCCTCCCTTGCCGAGAGTTAATTACATGACCTTGAGCAATGACATTGACAGCTAGCCCTGACTGAGAGCCTACTGGTGCCATGCTCTGTGCTGAGTACTCTGCAGATATTATCTCACTGAGATACAAGGCAAACCTTTATGGTCCTTTTTAGGTCTGACTTTTGAGCCTTCGTTCAGTAACATTTGACGAGCGTGCTCACATCCCAGGCAATGGGAATGATGCAGCCTCCAACCAGTTTTAGGACTCGTGAAGATTTTTTTTCAATGCAGCTTATTACATGAAAGGGAGATCATCTTTATCAGTATTACCAAGTTCAAGTATGCAGTTATTACAAGCGGCTCACTGCCCAAAAGATACACGCATACCCAAAGGTGATTGGACAGCAAAACTCTAAACACGAGGACCACAGCCCAAACATATTCAACCTACTGAAAATTATGATTATGTGGTGTACTCAGCTATGCCACTTTCATAAGACACTTTTGTATTTGAGGTGAAGTATTTTATTTTGATCTGATAAAAGACACCTTATAAATGTCACACGGTAACAGGATAATAAGGTACCACACCATGTTTATTCCACTAACTATTCATTATGAACCAGAAAAAAATGTCCGATGTTTTCACAGGTGAAATTAAGAGATAGGCTTAAATCAATAAGTACCTTTAGAAGATAATGGTCTTTCAATTAATCTGGCAAAAAAAGGGGTGGGGGGCGCGGTGTCGGGGTCAGAAGAACCCGAACTCTTGTTTATCACAATGTAATGAATAAGTAGTAATTAACAAATTTTCTAAATACAGAGTAAGCAACCCTCAGTTCCCATTACATTCAGGGTCATGGAAAGGATACTCAAGCTACAGTATCTGATATTGGTCATTGTAGGAAAGATCCACTGAGTTTCCTATTTATTTCCTTTCTTTATAAAAGCACTGCTAATACCTTAATAACTACATCCAATTTCCAAACTGACGGCTAATCTGATGCCCGACCTCACTCATCAGAGGCAAGAACACACAAGGTGCTGACCGGAGGCAAGAATGCTGGCCCGATTCCCACCAGCCGCACACTGGCCTCACCGTCTTCCACACCCCATCACCAAGGACCCACAGCACACCCTCTTTTATTAAAGTTGCTTTCGGGAAACAAAGTTCAGGTGTGCATTTATTACTGCAAAGCTCAAATTACCTACTCTGAAGTTGAGGAGAGCCCACTGGGAAATCATCAGGAGAGGAGCAGAGCCCCAGATCATCAAGGAGTTGTTCTGTACGAACTTTATCTTGAAAAAGACGGTCACAGAGCGTGTTGTTAGTGTTGATTATGAAACAAAAGCTCTACCTAGGGTTTTCTTAAGCAGTAAATCTATGCATTTATGAATACTAAAATATTTACTGTTAGCAAACGTAATAATAAAAATTATTTTCAGTGTCACAAAAATTGTATCAGTGCCTAGCTTGAGCTGAACACTGAAAATTATAGGCAACTGTTTCTTTCCTTCTGGTGGAGGAGCGCACTGTGTTGCCCGAACATCTCTTTGAAATTGCTATATTTCCTCTGGACCCTGCAGTACATTTTTTACATTTTACATTTATATTTGTAATGTAAATCTAGGTTATTGTTTCAAATATTTCCATGTCCAGTCATAACATCAATTTCTAAAAGCTTCATTTTATTTCCCTTTACAGATTAAGTTTGAACGAGCAGATTATGGAATTCAAGTATGATGGAGGGAGGGGTGCATTTTAAATAGCTAATATTGCTGCACACAACATGCTCTATATTTATTGGTCTCTTACTCTGGGTCCAGTTTAATTGTTGTCTACTCACGCATTCCATACTGCATAATGATATGCCTCCGTTTCACCCAGCGAGCACTGGGTTTTTATGTGTACCTCTATTAATGGCCCTTAATTAAGTCAGTTTTAGCCTTGAAAATATGAGTTTTCTTTTGGTCAACAAATATTTTTAAGGGAGAGGTTTCAATGAACTTTCAGAGAGACATTTAAAATGCTTATCAGTTTAAGCAGTCGTAAAACTGAACAAAGTACACTTGTACTCAAGTGTGAGCTACCAACACCTATATTTTCCATCCTATGCTTCCAGGGAAGTACTTTCACCCTGCAGCATGCCATCAATCCTCAGTTATGCTACATTTCGGAGGTATCAAGTATCTGGATAGAAAACAACACAGTAAAGTAGCCTGGCACTACTTTACATTAACTCACAACGTCAACCAGATATAATATGTAATTTAAAGGACACCCTGTAAAATGTCTCATTGAACATATTTTTTCATAATGATCAGAAAATGCCAAAGTCTAGTAACAAAACTATTATTTATAGCATATTAACATCTAACTGATTTTACAAATGGAGGCAATTATTTTGGATGAAGGGCAGATTGCCTGCCAGATTTAAATGATTTATGATTACCAAGAGAGAAAACAACAATGTTTGGCTAATTCATTTTCAAACACGGCTCTTACACTCATTGATGATTTAAATTTTAAACCAAATTATTTGAAAGAAAAAAAAAGCAACTTCTTTGTGACAGTAATCTGAGATATTTTCAGCTGTGTTTGAAAATGTTGCTTCCTACAGTAGGCTCAGAAGGGACTATACATAGGAATACATTTTCAAAGGTGCTCATTTAGAGCCAGGAAAGACCACACTTCATGAATTCCAACCAATTATCCAGAGTAGAAGCACAGGCTCTTATGCATTGTATGATTCAAGACCAAAAGGGAATGCTGCAAATGCATCCAGGACTTACAGTTCTTGACCTAAAATATCAACTGTCTGCTTGATAGGTTTGATAACTTGCACAAGCTGTAGTGAAAGGAAAATTAAAATAAGCTGTGTCACTCAATATAATTTTCTTATTGATTTTTATAATCTACCTAAGATGTACATGTTTCAAAAGTAAATGAGGAGGACTGAAGGTTCTTTCCAATTTCAAGGAGACTATAAAGCAGAAGAGAAGCTCGCATTTCACCAAAAAATAACCTGTGCATTTGTTGAAGAAAAAAACAACAACGAGGGGCATGCCTCAGGCTGAAGCAGATACTGATTGGGCAGAGCTAAAGGACAAGGGCCCTTGAAACTAAACAAAAGCAAATTCATTCTGTTGACAGATGTCAATTACATCAAAGCAATAAGGAACTTCCCCACTCCCATTTTTTTTTAACAATTAATACCTCTTTACAGTTTACAAATTCAGGAGAAAGTTTTAAACCAATCATAATAAACATTATTAGATTTGTTTTTTAAAAGTTTCAGTGCAGTAAAAGAACAATCTAGCGCATTTTTAGCTATGGGCCTCTCCAAACAGTGGTTTATTCATTCCCACAGATACGTCTGGGAAGCCAAGCTGGACATGCCATCAGCCCCTTACTTCCAGGGGTTAACTGCTCTGGCTGCCAAATAAAATACAGAGCGAACCATGTAATTATGGAGACAGTCAAAGGGCAGGCTCTATTTTGAAATCTATTTGCACAGACAAGGTCTTCCAATTGAGCTTACAGGAAACAAGCTGGTAAAGAGTCTCCTTTTCCCCAGATGCTTTCCACACTTTTTCTCCAATTCAGGAAATCGTGGATATGGACACCATACACCACTGCTTCCTGGATTTCAAGTTAAAATGCCATTACAGAGAGAGGAGGAGATCTGGTTCACAAATCCATAAAAAACATTTTCCCCCTAATTAACATCATTTGGCAAAGACTTCTGACTGATAAAGCTACAATGTTTATTAAATAACATTTCTAAAGAGGATGCAGACCCAGTTGTTACGCAGGTGTTGGCAAACAGATAATTTTCTTCAATGCTCAGAGTAAAGCACATAGGCCTAAAATATACTTGCATAAATATTTGTCTGAAATAAAGATTCTACAATATTGTCCCTGTAGTTTATAGCGAAGATCACTATATGGTAACAAAAATCCACAGAAATAAAAAGGAAGTGTGAAAAATATTTTAAGCGACCAAAAAAAAAATACCAGAGTCGTAACTTACTTTCTGTTGAAACATGTAGTGAGTTATAAGTTGTCCTAGTTGCTTAATGCTCTAAGTTGGCAACTTCTATGTGGCTGCATCATTCTCATATTAAAATAGGGTTGGCCCACACCTAATAAAACCCAGTCAAAACTCATCATCAAGCCATAGACCAAAGCTTGGGAGTCATGGGTCTAGAGAAGATGAGGTGGAAAATCAGCCAGAGTCAGACTCCTCTGGGGAGAGGAAGGGTGGTGGCCTGAGGGCACCCTCTTCCAATAATAACAACATTCAAGAATGATGCCTAGGTCACAGAGAGCCATGACCTTCCCCAAGGCTCCATCAGGAAGTTGGCTCCATCCCTCTTCCTTTCAAAAAATGTATCAATAGCAACTGATAGCGTATTATATCAATGACAAGTTCAGAATGGGTTCAGGAAATTATTTTGTTTTGCTTCTTTACAAAAGCTAAATTTAATAATACGTTATTATTCATTAATGTGCATTACCACACCCACGTGTCTGGGATGGAAACAAAAAACTTACCTCTCTTTTTGGGGAAACAAAAACATCCCAACCTACTCTAGATCAATGACACACAAATCAATGGACATACTTTATAAACATGTTTGTAGGGCTAGAAAAAAAGTTCTTTTTTTGCTGGTCAACTGTAGTTGGGGGAAGGGGTGTCAAAATTACAGCTAGAACCCAAAATCTAAAACTAACAACAGATCATTTGGTGGATGTGTAGAACTTACACAGAAATGATTAATTTGAAAAAGGAAATAGGGCTATTTGAAATTTCTCTATTTCAGATAAAAAATGTTTACATCTAAATTCAAATTCATCTTTATAATCATAAAATATTGAGTCATACTGAAACAGTATATACTTAGCAAATCCCATTGTCTCAGCTAAAGTTTAGAGAAAAGCAGCTTTTAGCATTTCAACAATACATATACTCAGGCAACTTCCTAGACAAAGAAATATTGTATCCTTCCAGGGGAAATAAAGGAGCTGTTTATTAGGACCATGCTTAAAACGTAATAATTCATTCTAGTTGAGCCCTGTGAAAAATGTCATCAAAATATCATTTTCTTTGCCAGATTTCTGAACGCTGCAATGTCATTAAATAGAAATAAAAGACAAGCTCTGATTAGAGTAGAAGTACAACATCAAAATGAACCCAAACCAAATGCTTCAACAAAGTAATAGGAAAGCGTTTCACACAGTCCTGGTACCCAGGGAATGCATACTCCTAGGTTAGTGCAGAACATCTGGCAAATTTCAACTTTCCAAAGTCTCACACAAGAAACATTCCGGTTACCTCATGCACTCTGGTTAAAGAAGAACAAATTAGGAAATTTTATATTAAAAACACACAATAAAAACCAGAAAGAGCACTTTCCACAGAAATCATATACAGAATTTGGTTTTAGGGAACATTCATATAAAACATCATGAGCTTTAAAAAATTGATAGAAAGTCCTACTTTAATTCTTAAAAGAAAGTAGTATTCATAAATACTACTGTCATGTAAAACAATACTCAAATACAAATAAAAACCAGAAAGAGTAAGTTCACAGAACTCACACATGGAATTTGACTTTAGGGGAAGTCCATATAAAAACATCATGAGTTTACAAAGTTGATAGAATAAGAAAGTCCTTTAATTCTTAAAAGTAGTATTGATAAATATTACTGTCATGTAAAACAATACTCAAAATATAGTTATCTAAATTAAAATACTTAATACAACAGAGGCCATGGGACTTAGAGTTTATGAACAAAGGCACAGCTTTAATATGGATATTTTTCTATTGTAATAAAGCATTGGAAAATAGCATAATTTTAGTCTTCATCTTACAATAGTGTCAAGTGAATTCTATATACAGCATGTTTCAATTATACTGTTGGACTTTTTCCTTCCCTTCCTTCCCATTCCTTCCCCTCCCTCCTTCCCTCCCTTCCTCCTTTCCTCTCTTCCACCCTTTCTCCTCTCTCTCTTTCTTTCTGTTTTTACTGTATAACTACAAACAAAAGGCATGTAAAAAGAAAACATTTGAATAGAAATCCTATGGTGGTATTTTGACGATTATGGGGATTTTGTCTTTGCCCTGTAACCAGGCAGGAATGATAGGCAGATAGGCCAATAATCACTACCTAAGATGTGCCTTGGATAATCCATAAGGTAAGTAATATACAAAATAATCAAGAGATCCCCAGAACTGCTACTAAAAGCCGGACTATTCAAAGCAGTGGGCCTCTCCTGCCTTCATCACAGGGCCACCCTGATCCCACTGAATGAGCATGCAGATGTATAAATACTTTACAAATTGGACAACATCTCATGATTGTATTAAGAGAAGGCTTAAAATCAACAGGATGAGATGCTGATGTCTAACGTGGCTGATGGCTAAAGTCTAAGGAAAATTTCATCTTCTGTTCATAGGTATAAAAGGCCTTGTTTGTTTTTGTTTTTTTGGGTTCTTTTTTGTTTTAAGAATCATATCCCTCTAAACACATTAGTATATAGAATAGTTCCTAAATTTGTGGAAGGAGTAGGATGGAAGAAATCATGCTATGGAAAGATTCCATTTTGCCTTAAAGATATCCCTTGTAAAGCTCACTGTCACAATTTTAAGAGATAGGTCAGAATTCTGCTAAATTTTTCTGTTACCAAATAGTATTCAGTCAATGTTATGCTTATCCATAAATTATCATGTTGTCCTTGGTAACTTCAGTAACTTAAACTTTGTAAGAATTTAAATATATTTGTCTTAGTGTGCAATTCATTTTATAGAAATATTCTAGAATTCACCGTGCCTTATTGTTTAAATGTTCCAAGAAGTCTTCTTTGCATAAAAATTCCTATTTATTAAACACTGATACAGGAAGAATTTATTTACATTTCAAGCACTACCAACAGACATCATTTATGACAAAAAAAGGCAAGCACTCCATAAGAAATGCTCAATCACTGTCAATCACAAAGACTAAAATATACATAAACCAAAGCACACCATGTGAACTGTATTAAATTCAGCTAAACACAGAATTACCAACAGAACAAACAAAAAAACAAATAATTATCGGTGACTCACAGACCTATTTACACAATATACAAAATAAATTGGAAAGGTGTAACCATGGAAACCTGAGTCTAAATTCAATGCCTTTAAATTCTGCATTTATTTAAACACTGTGCAAATGATGTCCTTATATAATTTAAATATTTAAAAAGCTGTCAAAGCTTATCTTTGTTACCTGATCACTGATCAAAATAGTTTCAACTATAAATAGTTGTCTTCAAAATTATTCAGAGACCGATTTAATGAAACCATGACAAAAATGGCAAACTTTTTTTGTGATTTTTTAGCAAACCATTATTTTCACAACCACTGATTAACAATTGAAAGAACTAACTGTATACCATAAATCCCATATAGTCAAATAGTATTCAAAGCATGCTTTGACATAAAGACGTTTCTTAAACTACACTGTTGCATGCAACCACCCCCACTTCCTCTAATTAACTACTAAAGCAGAAAAGTTACTACCTATTTCAGTTTATAGGTGATTTTCACTGACAATTACCATTTGAATAGTTTAGTACTTAATTCTATGGTTAGTCCTAATGTCTTATATTTTAATTCATAACATAAATGAGTAAAACATTATTTTGTAGTTCACTGGCTCCCACACTTAAGTTGTAATATTCAGTGTGTATTTCATTATGTAGATGAGCAATGGATGTTGTTTGACATGATTTAAATGGGTCAACATTCCTAGTCTCATTAATCATTCAGACAGCTAAATGAAAAAAAACTTGAAAACTAAAACTTGAAGATCTATTCACACAAATGACACCATTGGTGGGTTATCTAGGATGCAGTTAAGGAGGAGAAAGAGTTACAGATTTCAAACACATTTCATTTTTTATTCAGAAATCACTTCAAGACCCCAGCTCTATTCTCAGAATCCAAGTGAACACTCACAGAGGCAGATTTCTGAGATAACAGAGTGTAGAAAACAAAACAATCATAAGCATTAGATGGAAATCTATGAAAACTTTTTCATTCAAAAAGAAAGTTTTGGGAGCCCATTTCCAAATAAGGCTGATACCCAAGAGTAGGGGCAGGCGAACGTTATTGCTAAAAGTACCCAGCAGCACAGATGGGGATGCAGCCCTCACGATGGAAAACAATCCTGTCTTTACTTGCTGGAGAACCCTAGGAAGTGAAGAAGAAAAAGGGAAAGAGAGAAAAGTAGAACTAGCCCTTAGAAATAGCTTCAAATCACCTTGCTTAGGCCCTGAGTCAAAAGGAAGCATCTGAGGAGGAACACGGAAATCAATAGATGTGACCATCTGAGCAGTTTCAAAATCCACCAACTCCAACTCCACAGTTTCCTTCAGTTTCCCTATCCTTTCACAGTTATGACTGACCTTTATATTGGGTCTGATCAAGAGGTGATTAGAGTCAATTGCCAGAATACTATTCTGGACAACCACTCTATCACTCTGTTCCATGTGAATTAGGTGCTTTCTAATAACAAGTATGGAAGTGACACACAATCTCTGGCCTCCCAACAGAAGCTGGTTAGTGGGTTTGGGGGCTGTGAAGAAGATAGCGTGTAGTGTTAACCTTTTCATTCTGAACCTACTTCTCTCAAAGGTCATCCTCCTGAGCAGACGTGCTTGGCCCTCTCCTGAAACCAGAATGAACCGCACAGTCTGTGGGAAACTACTATGTTTTCATTTTCTGATTATGAAACTGACATATGAATGGTATTAAATATTTTTACAATACTGAAAGAGCATAAAGAGAAAAGTAAAAACAGAACGTAAAAAGCTTCCTCAAATGACCAACAAACACTTTTAGAACATTTCTGTATGAATTCACTAGTATATTTTTGCTGCATTTTTATATTAATTTATCATATTTGATACATATTGTTAAACATGATTTTATTAAGTTGCTATTTTGAAAGTTGTTTTTTTTTCCTCTCCATATTATATGGGAGACATCTGTTTTTAACAAAAAATATAGATGTCTATGATCCTTTTAATGGTTTCATGATATTCTCTTTTATGAGTATTTAGATGTTTGGTTTGGTTTTTTTTTGTTTGTAAAATGTGCTATTTATAAATTGAGTTGCACACCTGACCAATTATTCTTTTTTTTTTAGGTTAAATTCCTAAAGTAAAATTCTTGGAGTAAAGGATATGCCACATTTTGACACATTTGCAGGGGTGCTCTTCATGAAGGTAGCAATTTATATTCCCAATAGTGCCTATTTCTCTATACGCTCACCAATGTTCTTAATGTTTAAATCTTTGCCAATCTGAAAAATTAAAAATGTTATACTTTTACTCATTTTTCTTCTGATACTACCGAAGTTGAAGATCTCTTCTTTCATTTATTGATTACTTATGTATCCTCTTTGGTAAAGTCTTCATTCAGGCCTCTTGGGGTTTTTTATCTGACTTTTTTAAAGACTGCCCTGTGAATTAAAAAACACTAAACATCTATGTACCATATTGTTTCAAGTATTTTTTCAGCTTTCCATTTGCATTTCAACCTTGTTTAAGATGTTTTCACCCTAATAATTGGGTTTACATTGAATTTATGGATTAATCTACACAGAATATGCCTCTTTAAAATATTTAGTCACCTTAAAACAAGAGATGTCATCACATTTAATGCAGTTTTCCTTAATGCTGCTCAATAGAATTTACTGTTTTCCTCATATAGGTCTTGAACATTTCCTGTTACTTATCTGTTCCTAGGTATTTTATCTTCTTGGTTGCTATTATAAATGGAATGCCTCCATATAGGACAGTAATTTATTTTTGTATAATACTAACTTTATTTTTTCTCTAAAAAAACATCAGTTCTAAAAACTTAATTCTAACACTCGTGCTATATTTTTACGCTCCTTCCTACATCATACATTATACAGCATACAAACATACTGACCCACACACTTTCTCCATAGTACAGAAGAGAGTTGGGACTGACTGGCATTAAGCAGACTTTCCTTTCCATCAGTGCCAACCAACCCCTCACTTATCTTTCCTCTCCCCAAATGTTATACTCCTTCTTCCCAACTATAAGGTGATGGACTGCACAGGCTAACAGGTGGTAGAGGTACTAGCAGAGTAAAGTATCATAAAAGAAGAGATTGACATTTTCAATATTTCCCCCCAAAGCAATGACCTAATCATAATGGAGGGAAATTAACTGTAAAAATTTACTTATTCTTATTTTATACTTATTTCTTCTTAGTCGCTCAGTCCAGCCTAGTTACTGTTTTGAATAATGCGTCTGGGTTGGGTTGGGGCAACCATATCTTTTCAGTCCTAGGGATCCAGTCCTGATTCAGCCCTTGCACAACTGGAGCTGTGGCCATAGGCACATGAGGGCCTTAATGCCCTGAACAAACAACACAGTTTCAAAATTTCCCCCAGCCTTGTAGCAGTGAAAGAGACCAAGAAATTTAAACAAAAATAAATTTAAAACTAATCTGCCAAACTGTTGAACAAGACTCTGTGTAGCCTAGTTCCTAGAATCCTCTTGGACTCTATTTGATTTCCCCGGGAGGAGAATCCTCTCTCTATTACTCCTTTAGGGCAAATGCTCCCCTGATGCATTTTTCTCCATGAATTTCACAATTCTACTTCCAATTCCAGCCACAGGTTTAGAGTCTATCTACAGGTTTAGAGTGACTATCTTTTCTCCATTAAAAACAAATGATCTCTGCACATGCAAAAAATATATATATATATACATATATTTTATATGACATATATATATATATATATATATGATCCATGGGTAATAGCGTGGGGGGGGAGGGTTCATTATACCCTTCTCTTTACTTCTATGTATGCTTGAAATTTTCAATAATAAAAAGTTAAAAAGCATTTGATCCAATACTAATAACAATTGTCTTCCCTAAAGAATTCTAAGAAATACAGGAAGTTTTTAATCTGGCACACTGTTTATATGTGAAAAAAAACAAAGCATTTAAAATGGCCATCAATGTGAAATGCTCCTGGGTAGTAAGCTTGGAACAGTCCCAACAACAGTGCTTTTCTATAGTTGGAAACCGTACAGTAATTCACACATTTCTAACCTGCAGTTTTCAACCACAAGTCCGTCTTGGAACAATATTGCAGCCCAGAATTTAAGCTGCTCATTTATCATGGACATCAAACTCCTCAAGTATACTAGAACACAAGAGGGCACAGGTTCTAGACACAATTGTTTCTGAGCATGGTGTGATTTAGGGGGCTAGCTGGGATCTGGCAGTTATTTCAGCCTTGGCCATACTCTCAGAGAGGCAGGAAGACTTCACAGGAAGAGAGACACTACAAATTGAGTGAAGTTCCATTTCCACTGTTGCTTTATAAAACCTTAGGTGGTAAACAGATTTTTGCAGGATGGTACAGCACCCCTCAGTTAAGCATCTTGGGGACAGGGTATAAAACAGGAAGGCTATAAATCCTGCGAAGGAAGTACCAATGGACTAAAATGGACAGACTTTATATTTATAACTAATATTTCATCACTACCAAATCTTTCCTGTCTTTAACTGCACTGCTGTGACTGCATGATACTGACCTTACTGAGAAATCTGAAAGACAGGCAAGTATTTAGGTTTGCTGATGACTAACTTCAGACCTCATAAATATTAGGTAACTCTAGTCTTTTTGCCTCTAGCCTATCAGCCTGCCTGCAATTTTCAACCACAAGTGGCAACTGACATTGAGAATTTATGAACTCTGCTGTATTAGTAATGCACATTTCCTCTCTTTTTTTTTTCTTTCACATTTCCTTTCGAATTATTCTAGCCTGTAGCCTGAAGCAGATAATTAGCATTCCTTCTGCCACACAATTCTGAAGATCTACAAGCGATTCAGGTAGCTACATTAATATAGCTCAGTGTTTTAGATGGGCTAGTAAATAAAAACCCTAGCTTAACTCCATATGGGACAAATGAAAAACAGATGAATTTTTATATTGCTAGAATTTTTACCTATCTTGATTGATTAAAATTTGGTTCTCATTACAGAGTATCTATAGAAAATTATTACCTGTCTTACTAGAGAAGTTTTTTTTTTCACTTTACCCTCAAAAAACAAATGCATATTGTACAGTTTGCTTAGAACAGAGTATTTAGGTAGTCAGTGATCTGTACTATGGATAAAGTTCCATACTAATATACATATATGGTCTTAACTCTTTGGAATGAATTTTTCCTATTTAAACAATGTGGCTAAGTTCTCAGGCTAGCCCATTTATTTCTAATAGAACTGAAATACTACACATTTTGCAATGAAAACAAAAGGCTAAGAAACAATTCAGCTGCAAGCACCTAATATTTTAGCTACATTATAGATTTTTTTTTTAAGTAGCCTAGGAATGTTGCAGCCATTGACAATGTGGTTTCTATAGAAAATGTGTTCCACATTGTTGGGCAATTAGGGAAAACCAAAATACTAAGAAAAGTCCACTCTACTCCCTCCTCCCTCCCATTTCCAGCCTCTTTCTCTCAGACTCTAACTGGAGAGGGGATGGAGGCTGAAAACACTAGGTGGGAGAAGAGAAGGCCCATAATACCTGGAGCAGCCAAAGAGCCCAGAATCCTCATAATGCTCCAGCTTCTTCCAGGTTCTACAGCAAGTGAAAAGAAGCAAGTCTCTGCTTGGAAGTTCATGCAACCCCCTTACCTAGCCCTTAACACCAGAAACCCTAACCCCAGCAATGACACCCTGAGAGGAAACAGGGTGGCACTGGAAGACTCTATTCTGAGGTCACCAATAAAAGCAGGTGGGCTTGTTATGTTTCACAGCTTAGATAGAGCCAGTGGGACTGCACTTTCTAGGTTCAGTTCTGGTGCACTGATTTACTAGCTGCTGACCTTCAGGAAGCTATTTGACCTCTCCATACCTCAATTTCCTCATCTATAAAAAAATGGAATAATAATAGTAATGATTGTTGTAAGGATTACATGAGTTCACATGCATGAAGTGCTTATTAGCACAGCACATGTTACTTAGAGAACATAAGTTGAGCTATTGTTTTAATATCACTATGATCGAACAAGGTACAAAAATGACCTCCCTTCCTCCTCTACAGCCTCAAGAAGGTGACCAGTTCTGATTCCATGTGGAGAGGACACCGAAGCCTGGATCTGAGATCCTCCCTGACCTCACTCCATGTTTTCTTCTTTTGGCTTATTTGTATCCTATTGGTATAATACAACTGTATTTGTCAGCATAGTGCTTTCAGTGAGTTCTGTGAGTCTTTCGAGGGAATTATCAAACCCCAAATCTGTAGTCCCTTGGTCAGAAATGCGGGTAGCCTGGGCTCCCAAACTTTGAGATCGGTGCCTGAGGACTGCCCTTAACCGTGGAGTCTGGTCGGAGTCTGGTCTAACTCTGGGTAGCTGAGTCAGAACTGAGCTGAGGTTAATTACTGCAGTGTTGTGGTTGGTGTTGGAGCTGTGCTGTGGAGACTCTTACAACTGCCAACGGAACTGTGATACCCTTTATACCATCCTGGACCATCAGCCTCAGCAACCTCCCTTTTTTTTTTTTTAACTTTTTTTTTATTGTATAGTGTAACATTTTTACAAAGCAAAGAAATTAAAAAGCAATAGTTTTCAAAGTACTCTTCAACAAGTGGTTAGAGGACAGATCCCAGAGTTTGTCATGGGCTACCATATGATCCTCTCATATTTTTCTTTCTAGCTGCTCCAGAATATAGGAGACTAGAGGGCTTAAATATTTTTTTATCATCACAATTGACTTTTTCCTTTTATTTGGGAAAAATAATATATATAATAAAAAGCTATAAATTTCAAAACAGCACCACAATTAGTTGTAGACATATTTCAGACTTTAACATGGGTTACAATTTCACAATTTTAGGTTCTTATTTCTAGCTGCTCTAAAATACTGGAGACTAAAATATCAATTTAATGATTCAGAATTCATATTCATTTGTTAAGTCCTATCTTCTATGTATAATTCCACCATCACCTTTGATCTTTCCATACCTCTCATTGGGGTTGTTTGGACTATGGCAATTCTAAATTTTTGTGATTGGAAGGATCTGTCACTAATATGAGGTAGGAAGATGCAACTATCAGATGTTCTGGAGAGGCTGGGCTAGGTTTCAGGACTTATCTGGACCAGGGACCCATCTAGAGGTTGTAGGTTTCTGGAAAGTTACTCTAGTGCTTGGAACCCTTGTGGATTGCCTGGAATGGTCCTGGTTGGGGGTTGGCAGGTTATGATAGGTAGCAAGGTCTACCTGAGGCTTGCGTAAGAGCAACCTCCAGAGTAGTCTCTCGGCTCCATTTGAACTCTCTCTATCACTGATACTTAATTAATTACACTTCTTTTCCCGGCTTTGGTCAGGATGTAATTGTTGATCCTACGGTGCCAGGTCTGGATTCATCCCTGGGAGTCATCTCCCATTTCACCAGGGAGACTTTCACCCCTGGATGTCATGTCCCACGTAGGGGGGAGGGCAATGATTTCACCTGCAGAGTTGGGTTTAGAGAGAGTGTGGTCACATCTGACAAACAACAGAGGTCCTCCAGAAGTAACTCTTAGGCATGCCTATAGGTAGCCTAAGTTTCTCCACTACCTACATAAGCTTCACAAGAGTAAGCCTCATGATCAAGGGCATGGCCTACTGATTTGGGTGTCCCTAAAGTTTGACACAGTATCAGAGGACTCCCTGACGGTAAGATTTAATACTTCCATATTCTTTCTCCCCTCCCTCAGGGGACTTTGCCAATACTTTTTGATTATCTGGTTAATATACTCTAGGATGTTTCCAGGCATTACAATAATCTATACAGGATTAAAGGACCTCTTTCTCATTCTGTACTCCCTGTGTTTCAGTTGTTCAAATGAGCTATACGGATAGGTTGAATTAGGTTATGCACTATAGAAAATTTCAGTTCCAGATCAAATAAACCTTTCTTCCATTGGTCTCAAAGAGCATGTGTGGTTCTAAAATATAGACACTGTCTTCCTTACCCCTATGTTCTGAATTACTTTAACCCCAACCTGTTCAGCTTCATTCTTATCTCTAAATATTAGGTTTTATATATATATATATATATATATATATATATATAACAGCCTCTCAAAATCCAAAAATAATAATCACCACTCCGGACTTAATGTATCTGCTGTAAAAGACCTCCATTTTTTTTGAAGGCTGTACTTTTTTCCCCCTGCTCTCCAGAATAACAGTTGTTAGAAGGAAGATGTAAGTTAGCAAGTAGACATTAATACCCAGAAAGAGTTCATGTACCTCTGAAACATTCTACCCCAACAAGCACACAAAACAATAAAGCCCAGATGTTTAAATTACAATATATGTTACAATATATGTGGATAATGGGCAACAGCAAACTTATTTTATTCATGTTGTTTTTACTAATAATATTTTTAAAGAAAGCACTTTAAAAGCCTACCAATCACCAAATATAGGTAAGGATGTGGGACAGTAAGAACTACTGGACAGAGTGTGAATTAGTACTACCACTTTGGAAAACTGTCGGTAGGCAGTCACTAGTTCACTCCGACATAAACACTCAATAGAAGTACACACAGAGGTGCGCCAAAAGACAGACATGCACAGGAACATTTGTAATAGAAGAAAGTAAAAACAACCCAAAGGTCCATCAACGTAAAATGATTAATTATGGTTGCCGTAAGATGGAAAACTATACAGCAACCATAATGAATGAACAATAGCTGTAGAGAGCAATATGGATAAATCTCTAAACCATAATATGAAGTCGATGAAGCCAGACACACACAAAAAAGGGTACCTAAGCATGAATGAATCTACTTATAGAAAGTTCAAAATCAGGCAGAACTGAACCATACTTCTTAGGAATCTAAACATAAGGAGGAAAACTATAAAGAAAAGCAAGGAAATGTATACTATTAAAGGGAAGATAGTGGTTTCCTGGGGAAAGGTAGCGATTAGGGCTAGAAGGAGCAGTGCAGGGATCTGTGGAGTTGACTATGTTCTACTTTTTTATACATATAGTAGTTACACGTAGTTCGCTTTATGATGACTCATTAAAGTGTACATTTGTTTTCTACATATTTCTTTCTCTATATATTAGATTTCATACTAAATGCTGGAAGGGAGGGAGAAGGGCGGAGGAAGGGTCGGTAGAAGGAAGGGAAGAAGAAAGGGAGGGAAAGAGGGAGGGCAGGAGGGAGAGAGGAAAGGAGGGAGAGAAAGCAGGGCGGGCAAGGCCAGAACTGGAAAATAAACAAAAAGAAAACATTCCAACAATCAGACTTCTATATATTATGATGCAAGTAATTTAAAATATTTATTAATATTTTTTAAAACTTTTTTTTTACTGTATAGTGTAACATATATACAAAGCAAAGAAATAAAAAAGCAGCAGTTTTCAAAGCACTCTTCAAAAAGTGGTTACAGGACAGATCCCAGAGTTTGTCATGGGCTACCACATGATCCTCTCAGATTTTTCTTTCTAGCTGCTCCAGAATATAGGAGGCTAGAGGGCTTAAATATTTTTTTATCATCACAATTGACTGTTCTTCCTTCCTTTTTTTGTGTGTGAAAAATAACAGTTATACAAAAAAGCTATAAATTTCAAAGCACAGCACCACAATTAGTTGTAGAACATATTTCAGACTTTGACATGGGTTACAATTTCACAATTTTAGGTTCTTACTTCTAGCTGCTCGAAATACCGGAGACTAAAAGAGATATCAGTTTAATGATTCAGCATTAATATTAATTTGTTAAGTCCTATCTTCTATGTATAATTCCACCATAACCTTTGATCTTTCCATACCTCTCACTGGAGCTGTTTGAGCTATGGCAATTCTAAATTTTTGCTATTGGAAGGGTCTGTCACTGATATGGGGTAGGAAGATGGAACTATCTGATGTTCTAGAGAGACTGGACTAGGTTTCAGGACTTATCTGGACTATTAATACTTAAAAAAAAAAACTTTTAAATCAAGGAAAGTAAGAAATAAAAATAATTCTTTTTTACTATACAGTAAAAACAGTAATAGCATGATTGCTTATACTACATTTAATTGACTATGTAGGTCATGGGAAAATTGTATTTGAAACTGTAAATTTTAAAAAAGAATTCTTGTAATTACTCTATTACTACAAACTAGCTAATAAATACCCTTGATGTCCTCATGATTATGTTCTTATTCCAGTGCTTTTTAAGTGACATAATGTAAATGAGGTAACTATACTCCTTGCTGAAGGAGAAAAAGATACTACTTGCTAAGAAATACTATTTTCTGGCTAAAAAAATGGTAGCATTTTAGGAGCTTTAAAGCAATAAATAACTGGCATGTTTGCAGCAATTTACAAAGTAACTTCATACAGGTTATTAAAATTGGTCCAACAGTCTACATAAGGTCAACCTGGAAGGCATTTTTGTAGCTATCTTATAGGCAAGAAAACATGAGCTTTGGAGGTAAGAAATTTGCTTAACATCACAAAAGTTAAAAGTGTCAGATCTGGGGTTCAAATCAAAGCCTACTTTTAAAAACTTTTTATTATAGAAAATTTCAAATACACACAAAAACAGACAGATGAGGATAATAAATCCCCATGTACCCATCAACCAGCTTCAATAATTATCCACTAACAGCCAGACTTATTTCATTTATAACCTTCTACCCTTCTTCCAACTGAATTATTCTGAAACCAAACACAGAAATATCACTTCATCTGTAAATACTTCAGTATGTATAGCTAAAAGGTGAGGATTCTGTTTTATGATTTAACAATGTAACACTATCACACCTTTAAAAATGAACAAATTTCTTAATAACATCAAATATTTGGTTAGTCTTCAGAAACCTCTCTTTTCTCTTACATTTTTAAATATTAAACAAATGGTTTGTTAAAGTAGGATCCACATTACATTTGACTAATAGGTCTCTGTTATCTGCTTTAATAATTGATGCCTCTCCTCCCTTTTAAAATTTTCCTTGTAATTTATTTGTTAAAGAAACAAATCTGCCCCTAGCATTTTAGACATTCTGGAATGTGTTATCTTAATGGTGTCATGTGATGTGTTTCTTGGTTCCTTGTATTTCCTGTAAACTGGACTAGAGACTTGATCTGATTCAAATTCAATTCTTTCGGCAAGAATATGTAATAGATAGATGGTGGTATATTCTGACAACTGTCTCTCTTTTTATGATGTGAGCAGCCACTGATGATCAGTGCTACATCCATTATTCCATTACAGGTTTGCCAGATAGTTCTATAAGTTCTTCATTTTTTGACAGGCATACTTCTTTCATCAACTATTTGATATTCTGTGGTTTAGTTCATACAGGAAAAGTTGGCTAAAAGCCTGATTATATTTAAGAACAAATTTTCAGAAACTATGTTTTCAGAATAATGAGTTAAAAACCTAGAGCTGTGAACCACAGATTCAGTATTCTTAATCAGAGCTTACTTAAAATTTCTATCTAAAAGATTTTCATCTAAAATATTATCTATTTCTATCTAAATGATTGCTATGCAAAACATTGAATTAGTGAAAGTTTCGCTTTAAAATAAAAGCAGTGGTCAGAATCTGGAAAAATAAAAACATTTTACTAATTTGTATCATAAAGTAAAACTTTAGTCATCCATACTAAATAAATCACATATCCGCATCCTTTTCTGCTCACACTTTCATTTGGGGGTAGGATGGAGCTGGGAGATTAGAGGTGGCAAGACAATACTGCAAATAAAAGGGAAAAAAAAATCCAATTCCAAATGGATTTTTCTTTAAGAAAGAAACACCAAACCAAAAGAAAACAGGTAAAATTAGCTATTGAAATTATGGATCAACCCTTGCTCCCCACATCTGGCAACACTTAGCTCCCTGAGGGCACGTGCAGAGCCCCAGGGCACTGTTACATATGTTTGACCAGCCGAGCAACAACAAAGGACACAGAGTCTATAAAAAGAGGCAGCAGGTAACCATCAGGCAGCCCAAATGGCAGAGGAACTTTGACAAAACACACAATGAAGCAACTGGTTATTCCCATGGCTGAAAACTCAATGATGGATTCAAATTCCACAACACCCTCTTTAAGTCACTGGGTTACTTCCTTGTTTTTAATCAGGTCCACAAATCCCCCCCTTTTCCTTCAGACACTTAGTAAAAAGCATCCAAGACAAGCTGTATAAAGCCACTCTGTGTTCTTGCCAAGAACCCATCTGAGAATTCAACAAGGCTCTTTTCTGGACTCTACGCCCAGGCTGTGGAAGAAGCAAAAGTGCTAGGTTATTCTGCGCACACTTTGGCACCTTGCTCAAAAAGAGACGTGGAGAACACAGAAAGGTTCATGGATGACATCCTCCTTTTGTGACACCCATTTCACAGATGAGATGGGTATGGTACTCTCAGGTTGTAAATACAGCTCCCACCTAAGTGGACATTTCCTAATTGTGAAGTAGGGGCTTTGCCTTTCCCACAGCCTAAAGCCCCCTTTTGGGCCCACAGTAAGGAAGAATTTCTCTTCTCTTCCACCAAGAATTCCTACCTTCCCCTCTTCTTCTGGGGTCTCCATTGAGACTTAGATAAAAACATATTCAACTCATTTCTTCTTACTTAATCTCAGCAAAACATAGAACTAATAACTGAGGTTTTATGCAGAAACTCCCTTAACCCAAAAGAATTATTCTAATAGATGGAAATTCTAGGCCCCATAACAGATTATAAGAGCTATATTCTGGGGTCAGTGGACCTTTTATCCCAAATTATACCATTTGTTTATAATTTGTTTTATAGATATATGGTTCTGATCTGAGGAGAAAAAGATCTATAAATGTCTTTAGTCTCCCCCTTCCAATGAAATTTATCTAAATTATGAATTTTTTAAACGATGAGCACTTAAGATAAAAGATTCCTAAACTGTCATTCAGTCTTTATTCCCCAAAACATTTGCTTCATTGACTGATTGGGGGGGGGGGGGGTTGCGCATGGTCTGGGAATCAAACCCACATCACCCGCATGGAAGGCGAGCATTCTACCACCGCGCACCCCGCCAAAACATTTTCTTAAAACTATGCAATAGATATGATAGAATATTGTGCAGCTACAGAAAGGAACATGTAAGAAGGGGAATGAACCTTGGGGACATTATTTGGTGCAAAATAAGCCAGAAACAAAAAAGCAAATATTGTATGATCTCTTTTAGCAAATATCCTTAAGAAAATTGGGACCCAGATTGTAAGCTCTTATAACAGTCACATTTAGTCCAGAGCTGAAATTGTTATTTCTAGATTTTGAGATGCTGTGCTATATATATATAAAACCTGGTATCTCCCTGGAACTTTGGCTACCTGTGTGTCACCTAAGACTAAGAGTTGGAGTTCTGCAGCTCTGAAAATCAGCATTGCTACATTCCACAACTGCTAAAGAAACTGAAAAAGAGATCAGCTTTCAATCAGAGATAAGAATGAAGCCCACTGGGTCAGAACTAAGGTACAGAACACAGTTAAGGAGGACACTGTATTCCAGAACTTCACTTACTGTATGAGATCAAAGGAAGTGAGGTTTATTTTTGCCTAAAACCTAAATTTTCTGTAGCACATAATCTAACTTAACCTGTCTGAATGGCTTATTCAAACAACACAAACACATGGAGCCCAGAATGGGAATGAGGGCTTGTAATTCTGTGTAGCTTAAGGTAATGCCCAGATACATTCCAGAGTATGTTGGGCAGTTAATTAAAAAGTATTGGTAAAGTCCCTTGAGGGATGGAACAGAAAATATCGAACTATTAAGCTTTACCACCAGGGAAACCCCTCTACTATCTCAAATATTAGGGACTTCCAAGTCAATAGGCCAAGCTTTTGATCTTGAGGCTTGCTTTTGTGAAGCTTATTTCTGTAAGGAGAAGCTAAGCCTACTTAGAGTTATGATTAAGAGTTACTTCCAGAAAATCTCTTTTGTTGTTCAGATGTGCTTCTCTCTCTCTAAGCCCAACTCTGCAAGGAACATCATTACCCTCTCATACGTGGGACATGATATCCAGGGGTGAGTCTCCCTGGTAACATGGGACACGAGTCCCAGGGATGATCCTGGCCCTGGTACCGTGGGGTCAACAATGCCTTTTTGAGAAAAATGGGGAAAAGAAATAAGAAAATAAGATATGAGTGGTTAAGAGAGTTTAATAGAGTCGAGAGGCTATTCTGAAGGCTACTCTTATGCAAGCTTTAGCTAGATATTGCTAATTACCACGGTTTGAAAACCCCAACCAAAATCATTCCTGTCAACCCTAAAGAACACCTAGGGCTCTAGCTGAGATTCTACAAAAGTTTCCTGTACTAAGATTACTTTCCAGAAACCTACAACCTCCAGATGGTTCCTACGCCAGATAAGCACTGAAACCCAGAGGGACCAGTCTCTACAAGAACAACTAGTTCCATCCCTCATCTCATATTATTGACATCCCTTTTCAATATGAAAAAGTAAGAATGGGCAGATGAACAAAGGAGAAGGAGGAGTTATAACAGAGAAGATAGGGTTTAACAAATGAGTATGATTGTTGAATCATTATGTTGATGTTTTCTTTTATTCTCCAATGTCTTGGAGAAGCTAGAAGGAAAAAACTAAAATTGTGGAACAGTAACCCAAACCCAACTCTGAAATCTGTTCTGTAACTACTTCTTACAATGTACTTTTAAATTTATTGCTTTTGTATATATATGTATTATATTTCATAATAAAAACATTTTTAAAAAACTATGCAAAATAGGAAGAGGTCATTTATATAAATGAAAATGTGTGCATATTTAATTGTGGGATTGACATCCTTTAGCAAATGGATTACAAATAGTTAAATATTTCGGGAAACCAAGAATATTTTCATGTTTAAGTAAAGTTAAATGAAAGACATTATTAAGAAACAATACTTCTTGCTAACTGATGTTGCTCCATTGTCTTCAATTTAAGAAAAAAAGCAGAAATGCAATCAATTGCTGCATTACTACTGCTTATGACCTTTTTACAAAACCAAAAGCATATCAAGAATTCGAATTTAGAAACAAGTTGTCCACTGCTGCAGTCTGGGGCCAGCTTCAGATATTTGGGTTAAAAATGGAGACAATTATCCCTCCTGTAATATGAGAGCAACACTGTGTCACACATCCTTGGATCCTGTTATTTCTTGCCAGCTGTAATTTCTATCCTTCTTCTGCAAACTGTTAAATTAAAATGTATGCTTGAAAATAAGCTAGGTCAGAATTTGTGAGTTTGAGGTGGTTATTTTATTGGATAGTTTTTTCATTCTTCTCTTTCTTTGGAAAATGCCTGTTTCCTATAGCTGCTCATATTATGGAGAATTCTATGACCATAATCCCTCTCTCTGTTTCACTGTATTACAGAGAGTTTCTCTATTCAAGATTTTGCCTAGTTCTTACAATTGGGCAAGAATGAAAGATGGGGGTTTTTGTCATTCAAGAGTTTTCAGGTACATTTTTCCACAAAAATTTAAATATATTTTAAAAGTGAATAGATTAGCTCTCTTTCTCCGCCGGCCCGCCGCGCGGCGCACGCGCCCCGCAGCAGCCGAGCCGCCCGACCTCCCTACCCCCTCTCTTTCTCCGCCGGCCCGCCGCGCGGCGCACGCGCCCCGCAGCAGCCGAGCCGCCCGACCTCCCTACCCCCTCTCTTTCTCCGCCGGCCCGCCGCGCGGCGCACGCGCCCCGCAGCAGCCGAGCCGCCCGACCTCCCTACCCCCCTCCTCCCCCTCCTGCTCCGGCTGCTCTCCAACCAACACGGTGCCCTCTTCCCCCGCCTTCACCGTGCTCCTCCGCCACCAGCCTCGACAGCCTTGCCGCCCTCACCTTTCCTCCTCCAGAACAACTACTGGGGGAGTGGAGATAATACAGAGCAGCTCCCGGAGCCACGAGGGAGATTAAAGGGACAGCGTACCCCATCCTGGAACGGCTGACTATCTGGGAGAACCAGCTCCGGTGAGATCACCAAGGGGCACGGGCTTTCCTGGGTGGGACGGCAAGCGACCGGAGTCCCTCCCTTCCACCTTCCCAGGCCAGCTGGTAGAATTGGACAGGCGGTCCCCTTAGGCCGCGGCGGCTGGTGCCCCCACCACACGAGGCCCCCCGGAACAACTGAGATAGTTGGGTCGGAAATCCCCAGACTGCGGAGAACAGTGACCGGGGGATCCCTTCCAAACACGTGACTCCCCCGTCGGCTGGGAACAGTGCACTCTCCCGGGCTGCGACAGCTGGCGCCCTCCCGCCACGCTTGGTGCCCCGGGCCGACTAGCTAATTTGGCCGGACGCTCTCCTGTGCTGCGACAGCCGGCGACCCTCCCCGCGTTTGGAACCCCGGGCCGGCTGGCATTCTTCCAAGACGCTTCGGTTGCCGAACCTCCCCTACGGCGAGAGTTTTCCAGAGTTGAGGGACCCACAGCAACTTTCGCTGGTGGAACCCACAGACAGGCGTGTGCCACGTGCGCCACCTACTGGGCAGGATAGAAAGAACAGAACCGAGAGACTGCGCAGAAAAATCTTTCAACCTGTGGGGTCGAACACCCGGGGAAATCTGACTAAATGCCCAGACGCCAGCAGAAGATAACGGATCACGCTCAGAAAATTGAACATATGGCCCAGTCAAACGAAGAAACCAATAGTTCAAATGAGATACAGGAGCTGAAACAACTAATGCTGAATATACGAACAGAAATGGAAAACCTCTTCAAAAACGAAATCGATAAATTGAGGGAGGACATGAAGAAGACATGGGCTGAACATAAAGAAGAAATAGAAAAACTGAAAAAACAAATCACAGAACTTATGGAAGTGAAAGATAAAGTAGAAAAGATGGAAAAAACAATGGATACCTACAATGACAGATTTAAAGAAACAGAAGATAGAATTAGTGATTTGGAGGATGAAACATCTGAACTCCAAAAAGAAACAGAAACTATCCGGAAAAGAATGGAAAAATTTGAACAAGGTATCAGGGAACTCAAGGACAATGTGAACCGTACAAATATACGTGTAGTGGGTATCCCAGAAGGAGAAGAGAAGGGAAAAGGAGGAGAAAAACTAATGGAAGAAATTATCACTGAAAATTTCCCAACTCTTATGAAAGACCTAAAATTACAGATCCAAGAAGTGCAGCGCACCCCAAAGAGATTAGACACAAATAGGCGTTCCCCAAGACACTTACTAGTTAGAATGTCAGAGGTCAAAGAGAAAGAGAGGATCTTGAAGGCAGCGAGAGAAAAACAATCCGTCACATACAAGGGAAACCCAATAAGACTATGTGTAGATTTCTCAGCAGAAACCATGGAAGCTAGAAGACAGTGGGATGATATATTTAAGTTACTAAAAGAGAAAAACTGCCAGCCAAGACTCCTATATCCAGCAAAATTGTCCTTCAAAAACGAGGGAGAAATTAAAACATTCTCAGACAAAAAGTCACTAAGAGAATTTGTGACCAAGAGACCAGCTTTGCAAGAAATACTAAAGGAAGCACTAGAGTCAGATACAAAAAGACAGAAGAGAGAGACATGGAGAAAAGTGTAGAAAGAAGGAAAGACAGATATGATATATATAATACAAAAGGCAAAATGGTAGAGGAAAATATTATCCAAACAGTAATAACTCTAAATGTCAATGGACTGAATTCCCCAATTAAAAGACATAGACTGGCAGAATGGATTAAAAAACAGGATCCTTCTATATGCTGTCTACAGGAAACACATCTTAGACCCAAAGATAAATATAGGTTGAAAGTGAAAGGTTGGGAAAAGAGATTTCATGCAAATAACAACCAGAAAAGAGCAGGAGTGGCTATACTAATATCCAACAAATTAGACTTCAAATGTAAAGCAGTTAAAAGAGACAAAGAAGGACACTATATACTAATAAAAGGAACAATTAAACAAGAAGACATAACAATCATAAATATTTACGCACCGAACCAGAATGCCCCAAAATACGTGAGGAATACACTGCAAACACTGAAAAGGGAAATAGACACATATACCATAATAGTTGGAGACTTCAATTCACCACTCTCATCAATGGACAGAACATCTACACAGAGGATCAATAAAGAAATAGAGAACCTGAATATTACTATAAATGAACTTGACTTAACAGACATTTATAGGACATTACATCCCACAACAGCAGGATACACCTTTTTTTCAAGTGCTCATGGATCATTCTCAAAGATAGACCATATGCTGGGTCACAAAGCAAGTCTTAAAAAATTTAAAAAGATTGAAATCATACACAACACTTTCTGGGATCATAAAGGAATGAAGTTGGAAATCAATAATAGGCGGAGTGCCAGAAAATTCATAAATACATGGAGGCTCAACAACACACTCTTAAACAACAAGTGGGTCAAAGAAGAAATTGCAAGAGAAATTAGTAAATACCTAGAGGCAAATGAAAATGAAGACACAACATATCAAAACTTATGGGACGCAGCAAAGGCAGTGCTAAGAGGGAAATTTATTACCCTAAATGCCTTTATCAGAAAAGAAGAAAAGGCAAAAATACAGGAATTAACTGTCCACTTGGAAGAACTGGAGAAAGAACAGCAAACTAATCCCAAAGCAAGCAAAAGGAAAGAAATAACAAAGATTAGAGCAGAAATAAATGAAATTGAAAACATGAAAACAATAGAGAAAATCAATAAGACCAGAAGTTGGTTCTATGAGAAAATCAACAAGATTGATGGGCCCTTAGCAAGATTGACAAAAAGAAGAAGAGAGAGGATGCAAATAAATAAGATTAGAAATGAAAGAGGAGACATAACTACTGACCTCACAGAAATAAAGGAGGTAATAACAGGATACTATGAACAACTTTACGCTAATAAATACAACAATTTAGAAGAAATGGACAGGTTCCTGGAAAGACAGGAACAACCAACTTTGACACAAGAAGAAATAGACGACCTCAACAAACCAATCACAAGTAAAGAGATTGAATTAGTTATTCAAAACCTCCCTAAAAAGAAAAGTCCAGGACCAGATGGCTTCACATGTGAATTCTATCAAACATTCCAGAAAGAATTAGTACCTACTCTCCTCAAACTCTTCAACATAATCGAAGTGGAGGGAAAACTACCTAATTCATTCTATGAAGCCAACATCACCCTCATACCAAAACCAGGCAAAGATATTACAAAAAAAGAAAACTACAGACCAATCTCTCTAATGAATACAGATGCAAAAATCCTCAATAAAATTCTAGCAAATCGTATCCAACAACACATTAAAAGAATTATACATCATGACCAAGTAGGATTCATCCCAGGTATGCAAGGATGGTTCAACATAAGAAAATCAATTAATGTAATACACCATATCAACAAATCAAAGCAGAAAAATCACATGATCATCTCAATTGATGCAGAGAAGGCATTTGACAAGATTCAACATCCTTTCCTGCTGAAAACACTTCAAAAGATAGGAATACAAGGGAACTTCCTTAAAATGATAGAGGGAATATATGAAAAACCCACAGCTAATATCATCCTCAATGGGGAAAAATTGAAAACTTTCCCCCTAAGATCAGGAACAAGACAAGGATGTCCACTATCACCACTATTATTCAACATTGTGTTGGAAGTTCTAGCCAGAGCAATTAGGCAAGAAAAAGAAATACAAGGCATCAAAATTGGAAAGGAAGAAGTAAAACTATCACTGTTTGCAGACGATATGATACTATATGTAGAAAACCCAGAAAAATCCACAACAAAATTACTAGAGCTAATAAACGAGTACAGCAAAGTAGCAGGCTACAAGATCAACATTCAAAAATCTGTAGCTTTTCTATACACTAGTAATGAACAAGCTGAGGTAGAAATCAAGAAACGAATCCCATTTACAATCGCAACTAAAAGAATAAAATACCTAGGAATAAATTTAACCAAAGAGACAAAAAACCTATATAAAGAAAACTACAAAAAACTGTTAAAAGAAATCACAGAAGACCTAAATAGATGGAAGGGCGTACCGTGTTCATGGATTGGAAGACTAAATATAGTTAAGATGTCAATCCTACCTAAATTGATTTACAGATTCAATGCAATACCAATCAAAATCCCAACAACATATTTTTCAGAAATAGAAAAACCAATAAGCAAATTTATCTGGAAGGGCAGGGTACCCCGAATTGCTAAAAACATCTTGAGGAAAAAAAACGAAGCTGGAGGTCTCGCGCTGCCTGACTTTAAGGCATATTATGAAGCCACAGTGGTCAAAACAGCATGGTATTGGCATAAAGATAGATATATCGACCAATGGAATCGAATAGAGTGCTCAGATATAGACCCTCTCATCTATGGACATTTGATCTTTGATAAGGCAGTCAAGCCAACTCACCTGGGACAGAGCAGTCTCTTCAATAAATGGTGCCTAGAGAACTGGATATCCATATGCAAAAGAATGAAAGAAGACCCATCTCTCACACCCTATACAAAAGTTAACTCAAAATGGATCAAAGATCTAAACATTAGGTCTAAGACCATAAAACAGTTAGAGGAAAATGTTGGGAGATATCTTATGGATCTTACAACTGGAGGTGGTTTTATGGACCTTAAACCTAAAGCAAGAACACTGAAGAAGGAAATAAATAAATGGGAGCTTCTCAAAATTAAACACTTTTGTGCATCAGAGAACTTCATCAAGAAAGTAGAAAGACAGCCTACACAATGGGAGACAATATTTGGAAATGACATATCAGATAAGGGTCTAGTATCCAGAATTTATAAAGAGATTATTCAACTCAACAACAAAAAGACAGCCAACCCAATTACAAAATGGGAAAAAGACTTAAACAGACACCTACCAGAAGAAGAAATACGGATGGCCAAGAGGCACATGAAGAGATGCTCAATGTCCCTGGCCATTAGAGAAATGCAAATCAAAACCACAATGAGATATCATCTCACACCCACCAGAATGGCCATTATCAACAAAACAGAAAACGACAAGTGCTGGAGAGGATGCGGAGAAAGAGGCACACTTATTCACTGTTGGTGGGAATGTCAAAGGGTGCAACCACTGTGGAAGGCAGTTTGGCGGTTCCTCAAAAAGCTGAATATAGAATTGCCATACGACCCAGCAATACCATTGCTAGGTATCTACTCAAAGGACTTAAGGGCAAAGACACAAACGGACATTTGCACACCAATGTTTATAGCAGCGTTATTTACAATTGCAAAGAGATGGAAACAGCCAAAATCTCCATCAACAGAAGAGTGGCTAAACAAACTGTGGTATATACATACGATGGAATATTATGCAGCTTTAAGACAAGATAAACTTGTGAACCATGTAATAACATGGATGGACCTAGAGAATATTATGCTGAGTGAATCCAGCCAAAAACTAAAGGACAAATACTGTATGGTCCCACTGTTGTGAACGGACATTCGAGAATAAACTTGAAATATGTCATTGGTAACAGAGTTCAGCAGGAGTTAGAAACAGGGTAAGATAATGGGTAATTGAAGCTGAAGGGATACAGATTGTGCAACAGGACTAGATACAAAAACTCAAAAATGGACAGCACAATAATACCTAATTGTAAAGTAATCATGTTAAAATACTGAATGAAGCTGCATCTGAGCTATAGGGTTTTTTTTTTTGTTTTTGTTTGCTTGTTGGTTTGTTTGTTGTTGTTGTTTTTTACTATTACTACTACTTTTATTTCTTTTCTTTATATTAACATTTTATATCTTTTTCTGTTGTGTTGCTAGTTCCTCTAAACTGATGCAAATGTACTAAGAAACAATGATCATGCATCTATGTGATGATGTTAAGAATTACTGAGTACATATGTAGAATGGTATGATTTCTAAATGTTGTGTTAATTTCTTTTTTTTCTTTCCGTTAATAAAAAAAAAAAAAAAAAGTGAATAGATTAGTATATTTGTAATTACTGGCAATGGTAAAATGCACTTTTTGTTCCTTTTTTTTTAAAATTAGAGTAGTTGCAGATTTACAGGAAAAAAACATGCAAAAAATACAAAATTTCCATATAACTTATCCCGAACTCCGCCCCCGCACCCCCATCAGTTTGATTATTAACACATTACATTAGTGTGGTACCTTTGTTACCAGCATCCCTTCTTAATAAAAACACTTACAACACTAGGAATAGAAGGAAACTTCCTCAATATGATAAAGGGCATATATGAAAAACCCACAGCTAACATCATACTTAATGGTGAAAGACTGAAAGCTTTCCCTCCAAGATCAGGAACAAGACAAGGATGCCCACTGCCACCACTGTTATTCAGCTGGAAGTTCTAGCCAAACCAATTAGGCAAGTAAAAGAAATAAAAGGTGTTTTTATGAAGAAGAGGTGCTGGATTTTTTTAAATGCTTTTTCTGGGTCAACTGAGATGATCATGTATTTTTGTTTCTCCTTTGTTCTATTAATATGGTGTATTACATCAATTGATTTTCTTATGCTGAAACACCCTTGCATACCTGGAATAAATCCCACTTGATCATGGTGTGCACTTCCTTTAACGTGCTATTGGATTTAGTTTGTTAGTATTTTGTAGAGGATTTTTGCATTTATATTCACAAGGAATATTGGTCTGTGATTTTCTTTTCCTGTGGTAACTTTGGTAGTAGGGTGATGTTGGCCTCATGAATGGCATTAAGGAGAGTTCCCTTCTCTTCAATTTTCTGGAAGAATTTGAGCAGAATGGGTATTAATTCTTCCTGTTTGTAAAATTCTCCAGTAAAGTCATTTGGTCCTGGGTTTTTCTTGGTTGGGAGGTTTTTGATTGCTGATCCTCTCTCATTACTAGTTATTGGTCATTTGAGATCTTCTACTTCTTCTCAAGTCAGTGTAGGTAAGGTGTTTCTAGGAATTTGTCTATTTCATTTACATTATCTAATTTATTGGCATACAGTTGTTCATAGTATCCTCTCATAGTCTTTTTTTTTTTTCCAGTGGGGTTGGTAGTAATATCCCCCTTTTCATTTCTGATTTTCATTATTTGTATCCTTTCTCTTTTTTCTCAGACTAGCTAAAGGTATGCCAATTTTATTGATCTTTTCAAAGAACCAGCTTTTAGTTTTATTGATTCTCTTTGCTGTTGTTATTTTTTTTTTAATTCTCTATTTCATTTATCTCTAACTCTAATCTTTGTTATTTTTTCTCTTTTGCTCACTTTGGGTGAGTTTACTCTTCTTTTTCCAGACCCTCCAGTTGTGAAATAAGGTCTCTGATTTTAGATCTTTCTTCTTTTTTAATCTGAGCAGTTAGGATTATATATTTCACTCACAGCATTGCCTTTGCTGCATACCTTAAATTTTGGCATGTTGTGGTTTCATTTCCATTTACGTTAATATATTTCCTACTTTCCTATGTGATTTCTTCTCTGAGTGAGTGTTTAATTACAATCCACATATTTGTGAATTTTCCATATCTCCGTGTTCTTAATTTCTAGCTTAATTCAACTGTGGTCAGAGAAGATACATTACATGATTTCAGTATTTTTGAACTTATTGAGACTTGTTTTGTAACCTAACATATGGTTTACCCATGGGCACTAGAGAAGAATGTGACTCTGCTGCTGTTGGGTGAAGTGTTCTAAATATATCTGTTGAGTCAGGTTGGTTTATATTATTGTTCAAGTCTTCTGTTTCTTATTTATCTTTTATCTAGATGTTCTATTCATTACTGAGGTGGTGAACTAAAGCCTTCTATTATTCATATAGAACCATCAATTTCTCCTTTCAAATCTGTTGATATTTGCTTCTTATATTTGGGACTCTGCCTATATATATATATATATTATAAATTTACAATTGTTAAGTCTTCTGGTTGAAGTGGCCCCTTTATCAGTATGTAGCAGCAGTCTTTGTTCCTCATAACATTTTTTTACATTTTTACAATGGGGATTTATTAACTTACAATTTAAAGTTCTTAGCCCTTGAAAATGTCCCAACTCAAGGCATCAACAGTATGATACCTGGACTCTGAAGACAGGCTGCCGACATCCAGGACAACTCTTTCACATGGGAAGGCACATGGCTGGCATCTGCTCGTCCTTCTCTCCCAGGTTTCACTGCTTCAGCTTTTGGCTTCTCTGTCTGTGGTTTCCGTGTCTTTTTCTATGTGCTTCTCTGAATCTCATCTCTTAGCTTCTGTGGGGCTTCTCTGAGCAATCTGGGCTTTTCTGGGTGTCTTTTATTCTCTTATAAAGGACTCCAGTAAGGGGATAAAGACCCATCTTGAATAGGGTGGACCATATCTCAATTGAAATAACCTAATCAACGGTCCCACCTGCAATAGGTCTACACCCACTCGAATGGCTTAAAAGAACATGGCCTTTTCTGGGGGTACACAACAGCTCCAAACTACCACAGACACTAAAAACAAACTTTCTTCTTCTTGGGAAGAAAAAAATTCCCTTTTTATGCCTAAGAAACTGATTTTCTACTATAGCTTTGATGCCCATGATATATTGATAAATGAAAAAGTTAGCTGCAGATCATATATAATATGATATCATTAAAAATACAAACATATAAGGGTTTACATATGCACAGAAAAAATATTTAAGCAAGGACAATTATTAAGTATTCTGGCTTAAAACTCTTAAGTATTTGCCAACTGCATTTAGAATATAATTCTGGCTTCTCATGAAAGTCTCAAAGTCCCTGTATGGTCAGCCCCTGCCTACCTCTGCAGCATCATGCACGCTACTCCCTGTCACTCATTACCTGCCAGCCATCAGAGGCCCCTGTCTATTGCTGAGGGCCTTTCTCACCTAAATCCTTTCTCATCTCTGCATCTGTTCTTTTACCAGTTCTTCACATCCCTGGCTCATTCACATTCTTCAGGCCTCAGGTCAAATACCACTTCAGTTAGAGAGGCCTTCTGGGACTATTCTATCTAAAGTGGTCTCCCCAGTAACTCGCTCTCTTTTAACTTTATTTCCTTCAAAGCATTTTCTCCATTTTGTAGTGGTCATGTTTACATGTCTAACTGTGTCTTATTGTCTCCCCTATCAGAATGGCAACTCCATGAGGTCTAAAATGCCAGCACCTACCATTCCGCCTGGCATAGTCAATCCTTGCCAGATCATGAGGCTGACCCTCTCCTTCTTTATGTCTCTAAGACTGATAAAATCATTATTACTTTTTTCAAACTTTTAAAATCATATAATATAACATGTATACAAAGAAAAGAAAGAAAAAGCAATAGTTTTCAAAGCACTCTTCAACAAGTAAGTTATAGGATAGATCCCAGAATCTGTCATAGGCTACCATACCATCATCTCAGAAAATCATTATTACTTTGTACCTGAACTTTCTTCCTTTCAGAGTTTAGCTTCTACGATTTAGCCTTCACTTCTTGTCAAAAGAACTATCCATATTGGCAGACATCAAAGTGGGGGTTAATCATCATGGATTCATTTGCTATCTGAAAAGGTGGGGATTGGAAAACTTTGTGACTAAGGGGTCACAGCAAATGATAACTGAAGCTAAATTCGAAATGAAAAAGCATTTAAAAAATTATAGAGTAAGTCAGAAGGGAAAATCTAATACATAAAAATTTGATTTACCTACAAGTTTTCAAGATGGCTCCTGATAATCAATTCTAGACACAGAGGTACATGTGAAGTTTTTTCATGTACATTTTTATGTGCAGTTTATTTATCATCAACCCTGGTACTGCCTCAGTGATTGGCTTACAGTTGACAAGAAATACATATCTGTTGAATGAAGGAATGAACCCATTCATTTCATGTTCTTCATTCATCTAAACTAGCTTGCATCACTCCGAATGGGGAGACTGGGTTGTGGAGAACTGATGTGGCTATTGCTGTCAGTAGCAACTGTGTGCCCTGACACAGAAACTTTGTGTTCGCTTTCAGGACAAAATAAATAAGTATTGATATTGAAAATAAATCACCTTCTCCCCAGGATGCAGTGATAATACAGAACTGGTGGTTCTCATTCACTTATCCTTACATGAAATCAACTTGCCTGCAGCTGTCATTTAATTGTAAGGCTCCAGACTTTTTGTTTAATTGTACGGCCATCCATTTATCTTAATATGTCTCAAGAACTGAAGTAAATTTGGGGGTGCTAAGGCAAATTTTAAAAATTACTATGTTGAGAAAACACAATTAAGATGTGAAAGCAAACACAATGTTTAAATAGTCAGCTATAGTTCACTACTGAAGCTTTGAAAGCCTAACTTAGAAAAGGAAAATTACCACGATGAGAAGAAGGACCTTCCATGAGCTATAAGGTTAAACTATGGGGTTCTCCCTATTGAAATAATGGATTTCAGCAATGATCATCAATGGCTGCTAACATAACAAAAAGAGAGACAACCAGACATGTGCCTCCAGATGGATGTACAAGACATTACTGATGATGTATTCTTGCCAAAAAATTGAACTTGCATTTGACCAAACTTTAGGATCGAACTATCAGCTAACAGGAAACACATGATAAATGACATCATGGGGACCGAATCAGCAAAATCTAGACTGGGAAACTCTATTAAATAAATGACCTGGTTTCTTCCACAAATAAATCACAAAGAAAAATACAGAGGGAGGAGGAACTTACAGATTAAAGGACTAAAAAGACACATCAATCAAACATAATGTGTGGACCTTGTCTGGTTCCTGATTCCAATAAATCAACCGTAGAAAAAAAATTCTGAGATAATCAAGGAAATCTAGACACTGACATATTTGATATTGACTTTTTTCAAATGTTTAAAGGTTTGGTAATGGTATATTTTAAAAGAGCACTTATATTTTAGCTCTGCATACTACAGTATTTGTGGATGCACTGATATATCCAAGATTTGATTCCAAATCATCCATGGAGGAGGGTCCAGGGGGTGGATGACTGTAGAGGCTGAGATTGTTGAAGTCGGGAGACAGGTCCATGGAGGTTATTATCCTACACTCTGTACTTTAGCGCCTGTTTAAAAATTTTCATAACAAAATTTAAAAGCACATGAGATTTCATTCGTTAATAAAATAGCCATCAAAACATACTTAGACCAGTTCTCATGTGATCCCATAATTGCATGAGTATCACACTGGGGGCATATTAAAACACAGATTTCTGGGCTCTAGACCTACTGATTCAGAAAATTCAAGAGTGGTACCTGGAATCTCTGTTTTAACAAACTTCTCAAATGATTCTTACACTGAAGTTTGAGAACCACTGACTGGCATTTTATGTCAGGCTATATTTTTCACTTTCCAAGTGATGAAATCAAAGAATGGAGATATATTAACCGGCCAGAGTTCACTTTGAGACGCTAAAAAAATTCAGGTTTCTGAGCAAATTCCATAAGAACCAATTTAACCTTTAACCCTTTAAGATTAAAATACACACATACAATCATACACACATACACAAAATATAAGTATCACAGGGATCCTAAATAATATATCTTTTAAAAGAGGGCTCTATCAGGATATAAGAAGTAGCTTGCTGGGCAGTGCAACGGTGGTTCAGGGGCAGAATTCTTGCCTGCCATGCCAGAGGCCTGGGTTCGATTCCCCGAGTCTGCCCATACCAAAAAAAAAAGAAACACCTTGCCATTCTGATAAAAGTAGGGATGTTTGTGGCCAAATCCCTGGGATTTAGCTGAAAACCGAAAGTCCATTTTTCATTTCATAGGGCCTTAGTATAAACTATATAGCAGGGAAGTCCCCTGCTTGCCATTGATGAAGATTATATGGCAGGAAACTAGGTCCTTTTCCATGGTTCTGAAGGCCAATTTTTGTCTGTCCAGTGAGGTCTTTGGTTGGGCTGATTTGGGTTTCTTAGAGCTCTTTCTATTTATAAAGAAAACTTTGGCTTCCATGTTTGGTAATGGATTTTCAGCAGGTAACTAGAGAAATTTTGAGATGGACATACTTTCCTTTTTTTTCTAAATAGCTACATTCACACACACCCTCTTTCTTGAGTACTAATCCAAGTGTTCGATTACTAATTAAGTGTATGTGTATATGGAAGGAGAATTAAAAATGGAGGTATATTGATTCTTAAGTAAACAAAAACTGGTACCTTCATTTTTCCTCAACATTTTATTATGAGAATTTTCAAACAGAGAGAAAAGTTGAAAGAATTTTACAGTGAACACCCACATGCTCACTACCTGGATTCTACAATTAACATTTTACTATATTTGCTCTTTATCATATTTCTAAACAGTCCATTATTCATTAACCAATCCATCTTTTTTTTTTGTATGTTGTATGAAGACATTTCATTCTTTTTCCATGTAATTATCCTGTTACTACAGCACCAGTTACTGATTTCTTGTGGGGGAAGGATGGAAATGCGGGGTGTACATGGGCCAGGAATCGAACCCAGGGTCTCCCACATGGCAGGTGAGAATTCCACCACTGAACTACCTTTGCATCCCCTTCAATCCATCTTTTTTTAAATGCATTCCAAAATAAGTTTCAAAGATCAGTAGACAACTCCCCATACTTCAACATGAATATCATTAACAAGATTTCTATTTCTTCTTAATTTTGAGGAAAAATTTACATACCACAATATGCACAAATCTTAAATATCTCATTAGATGAGTGCTGACAAATGCATACACCTGGGTAGCCAAATTCTAATCAAGATACAGACTGTGACCAACACTACAGGAAGTTCTCTCTCCTCCTTTCCCAGAAAATCCCCACCCTCAAAAAGAACACAAGGAAATAACGTGATCTGAAGTTTCCACATCAACTGGTAAAGTCAGGGACTGAAATTATTATAAGACTTCTCAAATGGGATAATTTAGGCCAAAGAGGTAATTTTTTTTGTATCACATAAAAATGACATGAGGACAAAAACCTCAGTCTTTACAATCAGTTCAAAGTTCTCCCCACATGGCCATATCTCAAAATTTCTTTTCAAGAGGTATACTTATTCAGTGTTGGTAGGGCAGCAGAATGGTGCAGCCCTTTCAGAGGATAATGTAGCAAATCCACAGGGGGGCTAAATATAGGGCCTCCATTTGATTGGCAATTCTGTTACTAGGAATATACTCGGAAGAACTAAAAGCAGGGACTCGAAAAGACATTTTCACATTGATGCTTATGGCAGCATCATTCATGATAGCCAATGGATGGAGGTGGCCAAAGCTTACATTGATTGAGGAGAAGAAGGGTGAACTGTGGTGTATACATATGATGAGATACTGTGTGGTTACAGAAAGGAATGAAGTCATGAGGCATGCAATGAGGTGAATGAACCTTGAGGACATTATGTTGAGCAAAATAAGCCAGAAACAAAAGGACAAATATCATATGGTCTCATTTAGAAAATACTTATAAGACAATTAGGGCCTAGATTGTAAGCTCTTATAGCCACATTTCTTGCTGATATTTAAGTGTTACTTCTAAATTCTGAGATGTTGTGCTCAATGTGCATAACCTGGTATTTCCTTAGAATTCTGGGTACCTGGGTGGCACCTAAGACTCAGAGTTAGAGTTCTCCAGCCCTGAAAGTCAACATTATTTCATAGAGCAACTGCTGAAGAAGCTGAGAAAGAGATCAGACTTCAATTAGAGATATGAACAAAGCTGATCTGGTTGGGACTAAGGTGAATTAGAATACAGGGTAAAGGATGATATTGTCTGTATTTTAAAACTTCACCTTCCATGTGAGACCAAAGAAAGAGATGTTTATGTTGTCCAAAATTTAAATTTTCCATAGCACACAATCTAAGCTAACCTGGCTGTCCAGTTTATTTAAACAACTTAAACACATGGAGCCTAGAATAGGGAATGAAATTTTATAATTCTATATAGCTTAGTGTAATACTCTGTCAATTCTAGAGTATATTGACAGATAATAAAGTATTTGCAAAGTCCCTTAAGAGACTGGAGAAAAAATATGGAACTATTAAACTTCCCCACCTGGAAAATTTCTGATATTCTTTCAAGCATTAGGAACTCCCAAGTTAATAGGCCAAGTCTTCAATCTTGAGGCTTACTCTCATGAAACTTATTTCTGTAAAGGGGTAGCTAACCCTACCTATAATTATGCCTAAGAGTCACTTTCAGAGAACTTTTTTTGTGGCCCAGATGTGGTTTCTCTCTCTCTTTAAGCCCAACACTGCAAATAAACTCACTACTCTTCCCCTTACATAGGACATGATTTCCAGGGGTATAAGACTCCCTGGAAATGTGGGACATGACTCTCAGGGATGAGCCCTGGTTAAAAGCCCAACTCTGCAAATAAACTCACTACTCTTCCCCTTACATAGGACATGATTTCCAGGGGTATAAGACTCCCTGGAAACGTGGGACATGACTCTCAGGGATGAGCCCTGGCACTGTGAGATTGACAATCCCCTTTTTTTTTTTTTTTTTTTTTTTTTAAAGGAAAGACAGAGAGAAGGAAGGAAGGATAGAAGGAAGGAAGGAAGGAAGGAAGAAAGGGAAACATCTTTAAACATTTTCTTGTTTTATTGTATTTTTGTTTTTCCGTTTTTTGTTACATGGGCTGGGGCCGGGAATCGAACCGAGGTCCTCCGGCATAGCAGGCAAGCACTTTGCCCGCTGAGCCACCGCGGCCCGCCGACAATCCCCTTTTGACCAAAAGGGGGAAAAGAAATGTAACAAAATAAGGTATCAGTGGCTAAGAAGGTTCAAATATAGTCAAGAGGCTATTCTGGAGGTTACTTTTTACAAGCTCCAGCTAGATATTGCTAATTGCCAAAATATGCCAAGCCCCAACCACCAACATTCCTGAAAACCTTAAAGAATACCCAGGGCTCTATCTGAAACTCTATAAAAGTTTCACTCACTAAGTTTATTTTTCATATTGTTAAAACCTCCAGATTGTTCCTGTGCCAGATAAGTCCTGAAACCCAGAGGTACCTGTACCTCCAAGAACATCAATCAGTTGCATGCCCCTACCCCATAATGGTGACACCCCTTTTCAACACGAAGAAGTTAGGATGGTCATTGCCCAGATATCCCTGAAGATTGAAAGAGGGATTGGGTGAGAGGGAGCAGTTGTAACAAAGAAGACAGGATTCAACAAGTGATTGTGACTGCTGAATCATTATATTGATATTCCTTTTTAGTCTCTGGTATATTGGAACAGCTAGAGGGAAATACCTGAAATAGTGGAACTGTAATCCATACCATACCTTAAAATTTGCTCTACGATGATTTGTTAAACTGTATTTTGAAATTTATCATTTTTCTGCATTTTATATTTATTTCACAATAAAAAGTTTTTAAAATTTTTCATTTCAAATGAAATTTGTGATGCTGACTGCTTCTGAACAAATAGACAACTTCCCCCTAACCTTTAAGAAGGGCAAAGCTACAGGATTAGCTAGTGTACAGAAAAAGGATCATAAATGCATATAAAAAGAGCCTAAAAATAAATCACATAGGAAATGCAATTAAGTTTAATTACATTGAATGCTAATCTCTCCCTGCAATCATAAAAACAAATGTTTGAAATATTTTCTAATAAAAGGAAAAGGCCCTAGTACAGTACACAGCTAAAAATAATACATTAGCTTAATATCTGAATGTATATTATTATTCTAAATCTAATATAACCCAGATTTCAAAAGTTAATGATTCTGTTCATTCTACTATTTTCTATTCATGCAAGCAAAGGCAGTAGTGTAACCAAGGATATTCTCTGGATATCTGAAAACTACCAATAAACAGCATTTTTTCCTATTTAATAACTGCTGTCATTCTTTTTGTAAGCAGCAATCACAAGATGTCAAACAAATTCCTCCTTGACTGTAGGGACTGTTAGATGTCTCTGCTCATTTTTATTAAAAACAACAACAAAACATTTCTACAGTATTAATTACCAATACTGAAGAAGTGGGGCATGGCTGTGATGTTCCCCAGCCTCTGGGCACGCAGGGATACAGCCGGCAAGAAAGCCACAGAGCAATCTGCTAAAACCCGAACACATTTTTCTTTAATTCCCTTGGGGAGCCAGTGACTCAAAGTCTTAAAGGGAAAAACACGAGTACACATGGGGCAGGGTGGGATTGTGTTTATCAGTCACAACACTTCATCCGCGCCTGGGTCCAGGTAGTCTGCATGTCTAAATTTGACGAAGTATAGGCGCCACCAGGTAACAGTAGTGGTCAGGGCACTTGCCAGAAACCTGTAACTCAAAACTAAAAAGTGAAATTAAAAGACTACTTTAGCCAGGCAGTTTCTTTCTTCAGGATACAATGACTGCAAACTATGAAGTTTAAAGAACAGACAATTCTTTGTGTGTTTTAAAGTTTCTTCTTCCTAATGTGATACAACCTATGGGCCAGAAAAACATACACAAATATGTTTAAACTTGTATTTCAATACCGAACGGTAACGTGTGGGCAGAAGTCCACCTCCCCTCCTCCATTCTCCTTTCCTCCACATTCTGCACTGGGGTTGGCTAGGGCAGGGAGCCGAGGGACAGCTCCCAAGGCCAGCCGAGGTCTTCGGTGTATCCGGAGGGCAGGTACGCAGGGTGGTGGTGGCAGAGCCGCAGCCTGACCCTGTCCTGTCAATAAACCCTAACCCCGACCTGCCAGGCCGCTGAGCCGGCTATTCTCAGTCTATCCTCTTCTCTAATTGCTCTAAACATGACTCTTCATTTAAAAGGACCTCTGTGTGGAAACACCCCACAGGAGCTGACAGTTGTCAAAATGAACACAGTGTTCTAGTTTTTAAGAAGTGCAAGAAAAATCTTTCATTGTGGTAGGACTCTGAAAAACAATTTCAACTGCTATGCAAAACAATACTCCACTTGGTTTGCTTACTCGGCAGGTGATTTTAATTTTGACTTTTAAGACTGTTTACATTGAAATGGAAGATCTTTGGATTAAGTTATTTGAAAATGAAGATGGGCAAGTGATTTTTCCACACAGAAACAGCCTGCTTCTCTTACTCCTAAGCACTTCAAGAGAGGTAAAGCTAAAGTTCTGTGCTTCCTCATTTCCTAAGATGAGATTTCCCTATAAATTCTAAAAGGACCAATGTCTTTTTACCTAAATGTGAAACTCCAAATAAACAAAAAATTAAAAAGAGGGAGGTGAGAAGACAAGGAAAGAGGTTTTGAAGTAAAGGTTAAATAATAAAATTAAATTGGCTTTGTTACAAATACAAAACACAAGCTTCTTTTTACTAGTTTGTGGTTTATATATTTTTTCCTTTTCCTTATAATAATAAAAATGTTACATCAACAAATTTACTTCTGACTCCTTGGAAGCAATTCCCTGAAGCACTAAATTACTTCTCTCCTACCGACATCAGGGGAAAGCCAGTTATTATCAATTTTATAAAAGGAAAACAGACTTGAATTTTGCAAATCCCAAGCTCTTTTCTGATAGATTGCAGGTTAAATTCCTCCTTTTAAAGTATGACTTATTTAAATGCTCAAATTAAATAAATTACTTTTCCTAGTAATTAATTACTATATACTGTCAAAGTAAAAGCTTCTTTACCCTCAAGCAATTCCTCTCACCCTGCTCCATTCTCCATAGCACTTATCACCTTCTAAAATACTCTATAATTTTCTTATTATATTTGTTTATTGCCTATCTATGCAACCTCCATGAGAGTAGGAATTTTTGTCTGTTCTGTTCGTGGATGTGTTCCAAATACAGTATCTGCCACATAATAAACCCGCAACAAATAGTTTTAGGATTAATGAATAAAAAGTTGAACAGGTAAGGCAAAGTCTCAAATAAAATAAAAGTATTTACCTCATTTCTATGTATCCACTTTAACCCAGGTTTCAGCAAAATGAGCTATTACTTTGTGGGCAGGAAAGACTGCCTATATTTTCTTGTTTGTATGTTTGTTTTTGCTTTCAATCAACTACCCAAGAGCTTTTTTGCCCACTCTGACACCAGTTAAATTGTAAGGAGGAAAGGCCTTACTATTTCAGTGTTAAGTAGACCATAAACCACTTAAAATTGAGCTCTGAGCCTTCAGAATCCCCCAGGGAGCCTGGTGAACTTCAAGATTCCCAGATCCCACCCTATACCTACTGACTTTGAAACAATTTACAGTCTAAAAGGGGGGAGCTGGGAATCTGATTAACTGATGGATGGCTGCCTATGGTGCTAGAGCTATGTTCAGGATATTATTGGCACAAAGAGGTAATGCATATAAATCAAATTGTAGTTCAGCTGAAATTAAAATAATGAATTAAAAAAATGAATTTAAAAGAATGTGCTGCTAGATAAAGATTACTGGTGGTATACGCATTTCACAGAAAGCGAGGAATCTTTGTGAAATCTATAGATGTTGTGGCTTGAGAGAATAGTGCCCATCATAAGATTAGAGATATAGGTGGGTCAAAATATGAAGGACTTTGTGATCGAAAATAAGGAGTTTGAATTCTATCTTGAAAACTATAGAAAGATAGAAAAGCACATTGAACAAGGAAAAGTCGTGATCATATTTAAATTTGAGAAATATCTGGAGAAAGGAAATTCTGGGGTAGGGCTGAGTGGGCAGAGTGGAGGCAGGAAGTAAACTAAGTCTGTTCTAATAAGGAAGGGGAGATGTGATGTGAGCCTGACAAAGTGGTGGCAAAGTAAAGAAGAGGAAGCAAAGATTGGGGAGTCCCCAAGAGGCAGAATCCAGTGTCTGAGGTATGGATATGTGAGAAGGAGTCAAGAATTATCTCCTACCTCCCCTAGGTTTCTGCCTAGGACCCTGGGTGAGTACTGGAGTCACTGATACAAACAGGGAAAAGAGGAGGAGAAGCAGCCTTTTCAGGCAAAGATAAGTTCCGTTTTAGACATGGTGACATTGCTATGGTTCTCAGTGTGTTTCTTCAGACCAGCAGCATTCATATTTCCTGGAAACTTAAAAAGAAATGCAAATTTTTGGAGTTAGGATGGAGCCCAGCAATTGTTCAACAAGTCCTACAAGTGATTCTAATGCACATTCAAATTGGAGAACTATTGGGATAGACCAATCTCAAACTCAGAAGGAAGTTAGATTTGGGGAGTCCTCAGCAAAGGAATGGCACCTGAAGCCACAGGCTACCAATTAAGAGACATGATAAATTAAATCCAGAGCTGGAGTCACTACTGTGTCCCATGTTCCTACCTCTACCCCTACAGAACAGAAGTGTGTGTTAAAGTGAGCCCCTTATTTTGGAAAAAGAAGAAATTTCTAATACAATCTAGTTTATTAGATGTGTCTAAATATAATAAGTTATCCTTCAAACCTTGACAGCAATTCCTTATTAAAGTCTTTACATTCTCACAAATTTGTCAATAGCCATGGAAGTCAAGTTAATCACCTTTGCCAACTGTGGCATGAATGTTCCTTACTCCTCAGGGTCACATACTTTCTACTAACCCCCCCTTTTTTTTAAGTCTCTGCTTTCTTATCTCAAATAGCATAGTAGGTCATCTGCCTCCCTTCCTAATAAGTAGACACAAATTTAAAAGACCCAATTCCATCTATTATCCTGAGTCCTCTCATTCCAAGTATCAAGTCAATGGCAATTATACCTCCCCCACGTTCCTACAGAATACTTCCTCTTATTCAGTGACACTAGGTATCTCAGTCATTAAAAAAAAAGACAATTCATCAGCCTTCCTTCTCTTCAATGTTGGGAAAGGTTGCTGGCTCAGTGTCAACTGGGGTGAGGTTGAACACTTGGCCATGTGTCTCTTATCATCCAACAGGCCTTGTTCCAATGAGCTTGTGCTCATTTATATGGTCATTGCAGGCAACCATATAAATGAGCACGAGGGACAGCAGAAAGCTTTTCAAGTCTCTGCCAACATCATCCCATTGACCATGGCCAAACCAAGTCAATGGTTTGACTTACAAGGTCAAAGTCCATGTAAGTCTTTATGGCCAAACCAAGATTTAAAGGATGGAGAAACAGATTTGATCCTTTGATGGGAAGAGCTGCAAAGAGCACATATACAGGAAGATGAATTTGTAGCCTGTTCACAATCTACTGCGTTAATGCACTTCGCAAACCTTCTATGATCTGATCCTGTTTACCTCTTCTGCCTCATCACTCACAACCTGGCTCTTGCCCCAGTACTCTAGTGGTATAATTTCTAATATAACATGCTCTCTCTCTTTTAGTCCTTTGTACATATTGTTCCCCTACCTTGAATGCTTTTTCATGTCACTGCCACTTATCCTTCAGTTCTTCTCTTAAAAATCACCTTCTCTGGGAAGTCCTCCTTTAGGCCTTCTCACAAAAGTCACCAAAAGACTGGAGGAGGTACCCTGCTGCTGTGCTTCCCAGCCCCTGTGGTTACCCCTATGACAGCCCTTCACACATATTGTCAGTACCCAATATTTGACTGAGTTCTCCTTTAGATAGTAAACTACTTGCAGGTGGTGACTGTGCCTTTGTCATCACTGAAACTCCAAAGCCTGGCATACAGTAAGTGCTGATAGATGTCTGAGTACTGAAATTAGTAGATATGAAGTATTAAGGCAAAAGACAGTATATTAATAGAAGAGAGAAGTAGGAGTATAGACAAAATGTGGTTCATGGGTAAATCAAGTTTTTGAAAGTTACCAGTGCTACCCAGCCCAATTTAACAGAAAAACAACAGGATATGCAGAAAATTTAGCTGAGGTCCCTTAGCTTTTATCATAGAAGATATATTTAGAATCAGAGAATCATTCAACAATTTGGACCATTGTCACTGGATAAAGGAAAAGGATTGAAAAATTAGATGAGGGTTTCCCTGACTGAACAAATTATAAAACGGAAGAAAATGAAACAAAGTGTGACACATAAAAGGACACCATGATAATTCATTTCAGAAGTCAATAAAGATGATGAGGTGAACATGCTACTTTCATTGTCTCTCCTGTAGATTAAGGAATGAAACTACAAGATTACAGAGGAAAGGAAAGGAGACAATAGGGGGAAAATAGAATTAAAAAGATGAGATGTTGGGCGGTGTGACCGTGGTTCAGTGGCAGAACCACGCTGGAGGCCCAGGTTCGATTCCTGGTGCCTGCCCATGCAAAAAAAAAAAAAAAAAAAAAGATCAGATGCTTTGGAAAGCAAATGGATGAGAGGGGTAAATGATTTAACAGACCCAAGAAGACAGAATCCACTTCAGGCAATGGAGACAAATGAGATTCCCAGGAATCAACTGGTGGCACCAGGTAGCTCTAGAAATAAGGGTAAAGTGAAGCTAAAATAAAAAACATTGGTTGAAAATCTGTTTGAGACAGCTAAATCCCCAGATCCCATACTCTACAAACTGTAGTGACTGCCCCTTCTACCATTCTGACAAAAGTTTGGAAGTTTATTCTCAGTAGATAGTAAAACAGAAGGAGAACAGTTAAGGGTGGGGTACTGTGATGAATACAGGGGAATTAAAGGATCAGTTGCATACTTGGGTGCTGAGACCCACCCCCCATCTCCCAAGCCTCTTCCACTTAGCTGTCAGAATGCAAGCAGCCAGGCCTTCACCTTTCAGGCAGGAAGACTAGTACAGCCTGCTCTGGGGGCTCTGAAGAGTCCCAGAAAAATAAACTAAATATATTGACAACAGAGATTCCCCAGGATAATGGCCAATCAGAGCACCCAAGCTCACAGCTGACCTTCAGCAAGCTCTCCACCCAAGGGGTGCCTTCACGCTGTTTTTTTCAAACTTTTTGTTTTGAAATAATTTTAGAATTACAGAAAAGTTACAAAAAAGTACAGAGGAATACAACAAAAATACGGAATTTCTATATAGCATTCACCAGCTTACCCTAATGTTAACATTTTTACATAATCATGGTCTAATTATCAAAACTAGGAAATTATTATTAGAATACCATCAACCAAGTTATAGACCTATTGTCAGTTTTTCCACTAAAATGTTCTTTCTCTGTCCCAGAATCCAACCCAATATTCCACAATGCATTTGGTTAAGTCTTCTTAGTCTTCTACAATCTTGCATCAGTTTCTTAGTCTTTCCTTTTCTTTTATAAACCCACTCTGATTTTTAAATCTTCACTCTTTTTTTAACTTTTTTTTATTGTGAAATATAACATATATACAAAAAAGCAATAAATTTCCAAGTGCATTTTAATGAGTAGTTATAGAACAGATTTTAAAGTTTGGTATACCAGTTACAATTCTATGATTTTTCGTTTCTTCCTTCTAGCTGTTGCAAGACATTGGAGACCAAAAGAAATACCAGTATAATTCAGCAGTCGTACTCGTTTGTTAAATCTATTTCTATGTTATACTCTTCTTTTTTTTTTTTCTTTTTTGTGAAAAATAACATAAATACAAAAAATCTCCCACTCTTAATCAGAACCAGACAACCCTGGATTTCCAAATTCCTGAGAAGGCCTCTAATATAAAACATAAAGACCAAACAAATGAAAAAACAGAAAAGAAACTCAGAGGAAACTGACTGTACAGAGAAGAAATTTTTTAGAAAGCCATTAATAACATAAGAGAAAACTGCAACCACAGAACAAGAATACAATATTGAATACAAAAATAAAAAACAAAACAACCTTTCAGGGAACAAAACAGACTCTTGGAGATTAAAAACATGGCAAAAGAAATAAAAACCTCAATTAAAGGACCAGAGAAAAAACATAAGGAAATCTCCCAGAGAAGACAGCAAAAAGACCAAGTCCAGAGGGAATGGCATTAAGCGAACATTCACCTTGACACAAATCAGGTTGGTGATACGTGCTATGAAGGGGAAGCAAAGACCACACTTAGGGAGAATATATTGGGCAGGGGAGGCGGAGAGCCTATGGGAGGGTCAGGAAATCCCTGTGATGAACTGACAAGGAAGCTAAGCTTAGGAACAAGCAGAAATTAGCCCGGTGAAGAGCAAGGGGAGAACAACAGTTCAAGCAGTGGGGACAATATATGCAAAGATCCAGACGAGGAAAGAGCTTAGAGAATTAGAGCTTCTGAAAAGCAGGCCAGTAGACAGAGTGGAAGGACTAGAGAGTTGGCGGTGAGGGACAGTGGGCCTTCAAGGTCAGGCTCTTCGTGTGAGTGCCCTGGGAAGCCAATGAAAGGTTTTAAGAGGGAATGAAGTGATCCACTGTGCTTTATAGAAGGCCACCTGATTGCTGTGTGGAGAATGAAGTGGAGGAAGTATTCTAACCGGCTGTATGTTAATGATGCATTACAGTCTGTCTTATGGATGTATTACCATTTACTTAATCATTCCCCATTTAACTGGACATAGAGGTTGTCCAGTTCTTTTCTAGTGTAAGTATCATATAAAAGACATCTTTGCAATTAAATCTTTGCCAGAATCTCTGATTATTTTCTGAATATAGATTTCTGGAAATGGAATTAAATAATTGAGTTAAAAGGAATGAAATTTTGTGGCTATCTTTTAAAGTTTTCCGTTTTTATTTTTATTGTGTTAACATACACAACACAAAACTTCCCATTCCAACACTTTCCTGTGTATAATTCAGTGATATTAATTGCATTCACAGTATTGCACAACCATCAAAACCATCCATTATCAAACTTAAAGCTGATTTTTTAAAGATAAAGATTTTGCTTATTAAATTTGAAAAATCTTTTTGTAAAATGGTTATCTTTCCACGTATTCAGTTAAATAATATCAATAGATTATTTGCTTTAAACAGATGGAAAAAATTCCCCCATTAATTATTTTTTCAATTAGCAGCAAACACTTACACTCATAAAAAAACCCATACTGTCCAACTTCTTGTTTGGGACAGGCTACATTTAAAATAGTCAACATTTTGGGATACCCATTTGGGATAGTACATTTGGGATATCCTACCTAAAATATTCCCAATATAACAATCTAAGTGTCTATATGTGATTCAACTTTTTTATAAATAAATTTTTTTTGTATATAAATAGCTTGACAATTCAAAAAAAGTGCTTTGTCAAACCATGTCTCCCAAAGATGTGCTTGGTCACCGTGCTGCCAGCAGAGGTGCTGTGTTGGGCTCTCTCCAGTTTTCCTCTCATTCTCTCACATCTGGTCTCTTTCACACACAAATCTACCTCTTTTGTTCTCATCTCAGTGACTGGCATCACCTCACACTAGCTCCTTCACCTCTTTCCCTACTTCTTCCCACTCACATTCGGTCTCTCTGTGTATATATCTCCTCACCCTCATGTTCTTACCTATTATCTCTTCAACTGATTTAATCCTGTACCCTAAAGCCCTCCCCTCTTTCCCACACTCCTCTCTCACTTTCACCTTCCCTCAGTCCTAGGACTCTAAACTGTTCTCACACACTACAGCTCTCATCCTGGGTTCTAGGCCCGGAAAGGACTGCTGGTCAGGAAATCTGCTAAGGGGGCTGAAGAGATAATTGGGGCGGATGCATGATGCCGGGCATGAGGAGACCAGGTGGCAAGCCCGGGTTTCCCAGGCCTCTGTGGCAGGAGGCAGTGGGCTGGAGCTAAAGGAGGGGGCCAGTGAAGCAGGGCACAGAGGCCGAGCCTGCTGCTCGACAGCCGGAGGGCACACACACGAGTCACCTGCAAATGCTCTGCAGCCTGGATGGGGTCTGAGGGTTGCCAGTTGGATACACACTGACCTAGACAACCAATTAAGGCGTGTTCAAGGTCTGCTGCACAGAACATACTGTCTTTTAAACTAAGCCACTCCCCTGTTAAGACTTGATTTTTCTCCTTCTAAATTTTCTAGATTTCCAGTCCTAGTGAATATTGGAAGTAAAGTCAGACAAGGGTACTGGAAATTTGACACACTGAAAAACAAACTGGGCATTCAGTGAACATGGAAGGGACTAGTAGGAATGCTTCATGAAAATTTATACCCAGAAGGAATGGAAGATCAAGGTCAAGAATGATAAATATGCATACAGGACAAAGTAATAAGAATCTTAGAACATCTCCAATAGCTTCCTAGTGCCTAAAAGAACTGGTGGTATTATAAGGATTAAAGCAGTAACATTAAAGTAGAAAACTGCATTGGAAAATTAATCTAACTCATATAAAAAGCTACCACAGAGTACGAATCCACCTAAATAGACTCTGTATGACTCTTCTTGGCAGCTGTGATTTTTTGTCAGTATTTACTATCTTGTCTCCTGAGTTGTTAGGCAGCTTTGTTCAAAAGTAAGTGGTGAAGGTGGTGCTTGAGGACTTTATTTTTTTTTAATCTAGGTAATTGATAATCTTCAACAAGCTTCATGACAGGCAGTCACTGCCCTCTAGCTGTTTGTCTCCCACTGATCCACAGTATCACCTCCACCCCCCACCACGCACACTTGTACGGTGCCTTCTCCCTGCGAGTCTGGCTCACTTTTCTGGCTGTATTGCTCCTGCATTCAGCGATCCTAGCACAACCGCTGCTCACAGAGCAGCAGAGTAGGGGGGAAATGACAGAGGACACAGCAGAGCTGTCTTTGAAATGTGAATTCCTAAAGGAGCTGGTTTTCAGGTGCATTAGACAGTTTGCAGAGAATGTGGCCGGTGATGGTGTTCTTTTCACTCCACTTATTTCTATTTGATTTATAGGAGACTCATAATCTTACTCATGACATAGACAGGGTACGTGATACCCCAAATTCAAAATTATCACAATGCTGAGCCAAAGGTGGAAAAAAGAGTATGATATACAGACTCTGAAAGAGAGATAAAAAAGATCTCACAAATTAATTTTCCGGAGATAGATTTTTAGGCTGATAGGACATCTGATCTCCTGCTTCGTGCCTAGCAATAAGCTTTATCTCTCTTTGAAAAAAAAATTCATTCTCCTAAATTACTATTTCAGTAACTAACAAACTTTCTCTTGTGGTGATAGGAATTTTTAAAAATCTTGGTCGTCTTCCTAGTAGATCTCTTTAGGAAAAAGGAGTATCATTTTAGAAATGCCTACTCTTTCTATCTAAATGGTGGGATTGTGGATGACCTTTACTCTTTTCTTTAGATATTTCTATAACACTGTAGTACTAGTAACAGTTGACATTTACTAAGGGCACCATGCAAAGGGCTACAGTGGCAGCCAGCCTCCAAAATGGCCCCCGATGACCATCCTCCTGGCATCCATCCCTTGTCTAGACCCCTCCCACTGTAGTCCCCATAGTGGATTATGTGACAAATAGAATGTAGCAGAGTGATAACAAGTTACCTCTGGAGCTTCCATCTTGGGCACTCTGGTTCTCTTTCTGGGATCACTAGGTCTGGAGGAAGCAGGCGGCCTTGTTGTGAGCAGCCCTACGGAGAGGCCCAGGTGGCACAGAACAGCAGTTTCAGGCAACAGCCAGTAAAGAATTGAGGCCTGCCAAAACCATGTGAGTGAGCTGGAAAGCAGATTCTTCACTACAAAAGGAGTCTTGGGTCAAGTACAACCTCAGGAGAGATCCTGGGCCAGAAGCATCTGGCAAAGCCATTCCAGGATTCCTGGTCCTCAGAAACTGTGACATAATGTTTGTTGTTTTGGGGTACTTTTGACGCAGCAATAGATAACTAATACAGCTGCATGTGCATTATTTCTCTGAATTCTCATAATAGCTCAGGAAGGCCCATCTCACCCCCATTTTACAAATGAGGAAACTGAAGCTTAGAGTGGCTAACTCATGTGTCCAGGATCTCACAACTAATAGGTGGCAGTGTCAGGATTACAAGCAGCCTAACATGAGAACCCTTCCTCATAATACTTTCGTAACCAGAAAACATAACAAAAAGCAATTTCCATCCCTGGAAAAGAAACTCCCACTCTTCCTCTCCTCCTGTCTTAGAGGTAGAGGCCCCCTTTCCATTTCCAAGCGGAATTTTCTCCCTTCCCTTGTCCTTCCATTTGTTTCTATCTCTTTCTAGCCATGCTCCCTCCGAGGGAAGCTCCCTGATCTTCAGGATCCCTGATGGCCTTTGCTCCTTACCAATTTCTTTCCCTCTGTTTCCAAACATTTTCAAGGTCTTCCCTATCTCAAAAACAGAGCAAAAAGTATGTCTACACAAAAACTTATATTCAAATGTTCACAGTATTCTTCACAATAGGCAAGAAGTGGAAACAACCCAAATGTCCAACTGATGAACAAAATGTGGTATATTCATAGAACAGAATATTATTCAGCCATAAAAACTAATAGAGTATTGATACATGCTACAATGTGCATGAACCTTGAAAACATTATAAGTGAACAAAGCTAGACACATACATTTTTGTGTGTGTGTTGGAGTGGGCAAGTTTGGGGGGGAAGGGAAAAAAATGACTACTAATGGATATGAGGCTTCTTTTTTTTTTTTTTGAATGTATAGATTTTTTTTATTAATTAAAGAAAAAAAATTAAATCATTCCATTCTACATATGCAATCAGTAATTCTTAACATCATCACATAGATGCATGATCATCATTTCTTAGTACATTTGCATCGATTTAGGAAAAGAACTAGCAAAACAACAGAAAAAGATATAGAATGTTAATATAGAGAAAAAAATAAAAGTAATAATAATAGTAAAAAGCTCTTTCTGTGCCGGCGGCGCTCCCGCCGCCGGCCAGCCAGCCCTCCTCTCCCTCTTTCTCTGCCGGCGGCACTCCTGCCGCCATCTTGCCCTTCTCTTTCCCCTCCTGCTCCAGGGCTCCATCCGCCATCTTATCCTTCCCTTTCTCCTCCTGCTTCGGCGGCTCTCCAACCACCACCGTGCCCTCTGCCGCCTTCACCAGCTCCTCCGCCACCTTCCTCGACAGCCTTGCCACCCTCACCTTTCCTCCTCCAGAACAGCTACTGGGGGAGTGGAGAAGATACAGAGCAGCCCCCGGAGCCACGACGGAGATCAAAGGGACGGCGTACCCCATCCTGGAACGGCTGACTGTCTGGGAGAACCAGCTCCGGTGAGATCGCCGAGGGGCGCGGGCTTTCCCGGGTGGGACGGCAAGCGGCCGGAGTCCCTCCCTTCCTCCTTCCCAGGCCAGCTGGCAGAATTGGGCAGGCGGTCCCCTCGGGCCGCGGCGGCTGGCGCCCCTACCACGCGAGGCCTCCCGGATCAACTGAGAGAGTTGGGTTGGAAATCCCCAGACTGCGGAGATGGGTGACCGGGGGGGGCCTTCCAAACACGTGACTCCCCGGTCCGGCTGGGAACAGTGCACTCTCCCGGGCCGCGGCGGCTGGCGCCCTGGGCCAACTAGGAAATTCGGTCGGGCGCTCTCCCGGGCTGCGGTGGCCGGCGACCCTCCCCGTGTTTGGACCCCCGGGCCGGCTGGCACTCTTCCAAGCCGCTTCGGCTGGCGAACCTCCCCCACGATGAGAGTTTTCCAAGGTTAAAGGACCCACAGCACCTTTTGCTGGTGGAACCCGCAGACAAACGTGTGCCACGAGCGCCACCTACTGGGCAGGATAGGAAAGAAAGAACCCAGAGATTTCACAGAAGGATCTTTCACCCTGTTGGGTCCAACACCCAGGGAAGTCTGACTAAATGCCCAGACGCCAGCAGAGGATAACGGATCACGCTCAGAAAATTGAAAATATGGCCCAGTCAAAGGAACAGACCAATAGTTCAAATGAGATACAGGAGCTGAAACAACTAATGCTGAATATACGAACAGAAATGGAAAACCTCTTCAAACACGAAATCAATAAATTGAGGGAGGACATGAAGAAGACATGGGCTGAACATAAAGAAGAAATAGAAAAACTGAAAAAACAAATCACAGAGCTTATGGAAGTGAAGGATAAAGTAGAAAAGATGGAAAAAACAATGGATACCTACAATGATAGAAAGAGACAGAAGATAGAATTAGTGATTTGGAGGATGGAACATCTGAATTCCAAAAAGAAACAGAAACTATCGGGAAAAGAATGGAAAAATTTGAACAGGGTATCAGGGAACGCAAGGACAATATGAACCGCACAAATATACGTGTTGTGGGTGTCCCAGAAGGAGAAGAGAAGGGAAAAGGAGGAGAAAAACTAATGGAAGAAATTATCACTGAAAATTTCCCAACTCTTATGAAAGACCTAAAATTACAGATCCAAGAAGTGCAGCGCACGCCAAAGAGATTAGACCCAAATAGGCGTTCTCCAAGACACTTACTAGTTAGAATGTCAGAGGTCAAAGAGAAAGAGAGGATCTTGAAAGCAGCAAGAGAAAAACAATCCATCACATACAAGGGAAACCCAATAAGACTATGTGTAGATTTCTCAGCAGAAACCATGGAAGCTAGAAGACAGTGGGATGATATATTTAAATTACTAAAAGAGAAAAACTGCCAACCAAGACTCCTATATCCAGCAAAATTGTCCTTCAAAAATGAGGGAGAAATTAAAACATTCTCAGACAAAAAGTCACTGAGAGAATTTGTGACCAAGAGACCAGCTCTGCAAGAAATACTAAAGGGAGCACTAGAGTCAGATACAAAAAGACAGAAGAGAGAGGTATGGAGAAGAGTGTAAAAAGAAGGAAAATCAGATATGATATATATAATACAAAAGGCAAAATGGTAGAGGAAAATATTATCTAAACAGTAATAACACTAAATGTTAATGGGCTGAATTCCCCAATCAAAAGACATAGACTGGCAGAATGGATTAAAAAACAGGATCCTTCTATATGCTGTCTACAGGAAACACATCTTAGACCCAAAGATAAACATAGGTTGAAAGTGAAAGGTTGGGAAAAGATATTTCATGCAAATAACAACCAGAAAAGAGCAGGAGTGGCTATACTAATATCCAACAAATTAGACTTCAAATGTAAAACAGTTAAAAGAGACAAAGAAGGACACTATATACTAATAAAAGGAACAATTAAACAAGAAGACATAACAATCATAAATAATTACGCACCGAACTGGAATGCCCCAAAATACGTGAGGAATACACTGCAAACACTGAAAAGGGAAATAGACACATATACCATAATAGTTGGAGACTTCAATTCACCACTCTCATCAATGGACAGAACATCTAGACAGAGGATCAATAAAGAAATAGAGAATCTGAATATTACTATAAATGAGCTAGACTTAACAGACATTTATAGGACATTACATCCCACAACAGCAGGATACACCTTTTTCTCAAGTGCTCATGGATCATTCTCAAAGACAGACCACACGCTGGGTCACAAAGCAAGTCTTAACAAATTTAAAAAGATTGAAATCATACACAACACTTTCTCGGATCATAAAGGAATGAAGTTGGAAATCAATAATAGGCGGAGTGCCAGAAAATTCACAAATACGTGGAGGCTCAACAACACACTCTTAAACAACGAGTGGGTCAAAGAAGAAATTGCAAGAGAAATTAGTAAATACCTCGAGGCGAATGAAAACGAAAACACAACATATCAAAACCTATGGGGGGCGGGCCGCGGTGGCTCAGCGGGCAAGAGTGCTTGCCTGCTATGCCGGAGGACCCCGGTTCGATTCCCGGCCCCAGCCCATGTAAAAAACAAACAAAATAAACAAAATATAATAAAATAAAGAAAATGTTTAAAGATGTTTCCCTTTCTTCCTCCCTTCCTTCCTTCCATCCTTCCTTCCTTCTCTGTCTTTCTTTCCTTCCCTTCCTCCCTCTCTCTAAAAAAAAAAATAAAACAAAACAAAACCTATGGGATGCAGCAAAGGCAGTGCTAAGAGGGAAATTTATTGCCCTAAATGCCTATATCAGAAAAGAAGAAAAGGCAAAAATGCAGGAATTAACTGTCCACTTGGAAGAACTGGAGAAAGAACAGCAAACTAATCCCAAAGCAAGCAAAAGGAAAGAAATAACAAAGATCAGAGCAGAAATAAATGAAATTGACAACATGAAAACAATAGAGAAAATCAATAAGACCAGAAGTTGGTTCTATGAGAAAATCAACAAGATTGATGGGTCCTTAGCAAGACTGACAAAAAGAAGAAGAGAGAGGATGCAAACAAATAAGATCAGAAATGGAAGAGGAGACATAACTACTGACCTCACAGAAATAAAGGAGGTAATAACAGGATACTATGAACAACTTTACGCTAATAAATACAACAACTTAGATGAAATGGACGGGTTCCTGGAAAGACATGAACAACCAACTTTGACTCAAGAAGAAATAGATGACCTCAACAAACCAATCACAAGTAAAGAGATTGAATTAGTCATTCAAAAGCTCCCTAAAAAGAAAAGTCCAGGACCAGACGGCTTCACATGTGAATTCTATCAAACATTCCAGAAAGAATTAGTACCAACTCTCCTCAAACTCTTCAAAATAATCGAAGTGGAGGGAAAACTACCTAATTCATTCTATGAAGCCAACATCACCCTCATACCAAAACCAGGCAAAGATATTACAAAAAAAGAAAACTACCGACCAATCTCTCTAATGAATATAGATGCAAAAATCCTCAATAAAATTCTAGCAAATCGTATCCAACAGCACATTAAAAGAATTATACGTCATGACCAAGTAGGATTCATCCCAGGTATGCAAGGATGGTTCAACATAAGAAAATCAATTGATGTAATACACCATATCAACAAATCAAAGCAGAAAAATCACATGATCATCTCAATTGATGCAGAGAAGGCATTTGACAAGATTCAACATCCTTTCCTGTTGAAAACACTTCAAAAGATAGGAATACAAGGGAACTTCCTTAAAATGATAGAGGGAATATATGAAAAACCCACAGCTAATATCATCCTCAATGGGGAAAAATTGAAAACTTTCCCCATAAAATCAGGAACAAGACAAGGATGTCTACTATAACCACTATTATTCAACATTGTGTTGGAGGTTCTAGCCAGAGCAATTAGACAAGAAAAAGAAATACAAGGTATCAAAATTGGAAAGGAAGAAGTAAAACTATCACTGTTTGCAGACGATATGATACTATACGTCGAAAACCCGGAAAAATCCACAACAAAACTACTAGAGCTAATAAATGAGTATAGCAAAGTAGCAGGTTACAAGATCAACATTCAAAAATCTGTAGCATTTCTATACACTAGTAATGAACAAGCTGAGGGGGAAATCAAGAAACGAATCCCATTTACAATTGCAACTAAAAGAATAAAATACCTAGGAATAAATTTAACTAAAGAGACAAAAAACCTATATAAAGAAAACTACAAAAAACTGCTAAAAGAAATCACAGAAGACCTAAATAGATGGAAGGGTATACCGTGTTCATGGATTGGAAAACTAAATATAGTTAAGATGTCAATCCTACCTAAACTGATCTACAGATTCAATGGAATACCAATCAAAAATCTCATCAACTTATTTTTCAGAATTAGAAAAACCAATAAGCAAATTTATCTGGAAGGGCAGGTTGCCCCGAATTGCTAAAAACATCTTGAGGAAAAAAAACGAAGCTGGAGGTCTCGCGCTGCCGGACTTTAAGGCATATTATGAAGCCACAGTGGTCAAAACAGCATGGTATTGGCATAAAGATAGATATATCGACCAATGGAATTGAATAGAGTGCTCAGAAATAGACCCTCTCATCTATGGACATTTGATCTTTGATAAGGCAGTCAAGCCAACTCACCTGGGACAGAACAGTCTCTTCAATAAATGGTGCCTAGAGAACTGGATATCCCTATGCAAAAGAATGAAAGAAGACCCGTATCTCACACCTTATACAAAAGTTAACTCAAAATGGATCAAAGATCTAAACATTAGGTCTAAGACCATAAAACAGTTAGAGGAAAATGTAGGGAGATATCTTATGAATCTTACAATTGGAGGCAGTTTTATGGACCTTAAACCTAAAGCAAGAGCACTGAAGAAGGAAATAAATAAATGGGAGCTCCTCAAAATTAAACACTTTTGTGCATCAAAGAACTTCATCAAGAAAGTAGAAAGACAGCCTACACAATGGGAGACAATATTTGGAAATGACATATCAGATAAAGGTCTAGTATCCAGAATTTATAAAGAGATTGTTCAACTCAACAACAAAAAGACAGCCAACCCAATTACAAAATGGGAAAAAGACTTGAACAGACACCTACCAGAAGAGGAAATATGGATGGCCAAGAGGCACATGAAGAGGTGCTCAATGTCCCTGGCCATTAGAGAAATGCAAATCAAAACCACAATGAGATATCATCTCACACCCACCAGAATGGCCATTATCAACAAAACAGAAAATGACAAGTGCTGGAGAGGATGCGGAGAAAGAGGCACACTTATCCACTGTTGGTGGGAATGTCAAATGGTGCAACCACTGTGGAAGGCAGTTTGGCGGTTCCTCAAAAAGCTGAATATAGAATTGCCATATGACCCAGCAATACCATTGCTAGGTATCTACTCAAAGGACTTAAGGGCAAAGACACAAACGGACATTTGCACACCAATGTTTATAGCAGCGTTATTTACAATTGCAAAGAGATGGAAACAGCCAAAATGTCCATCAACAGAAGAATGGCTAAACAAACTGTGGTATATACATACGATGGAATATTATGCAGCTTTAAGACAAGATAAACTTATGAAGCATGTAATAACATGGATGGACCTAGAGAACATTATGCTGAGTGAGTCTAGCCAAAAACTAAAGGACAAATACTGTATGGTCCCACTGATGTGAACGGACATTCGAGAATGAACTTGGAATGTGTCATTGGTGACGGAGTCCAGCAGGAGTTAGAAACAGGGTAAGATAATGGGTAATTGGAGCTGAAGGGATACAGACTGTGCAACAGGATTAAATACAAAAACTCAAAAATGGACAGCACAATAATACCTAAGTGTAAAGTAATCATGTTAAAACACTGAATGAAGCTACATCTGAGCTATAGGGTTTTTTTTGTTTTGTTTTTTTTTACTATTATTATTACTTTTATTTCTTTTCTCTATATTAACATTCTATATCTTTTTCTGTTGTGTTGCTAGTTCCTCTAAACCGATGCAAATGTACTAAGAAATGATGATCATGCATGTATGTGATGATGTTAAGAATTACTGATTGCATATGTAGAATGGTATGATTTCAAAAAAAAAATAATAATAATAGTAAAAAAAAAGAAAAAAAGAAAAGGAAAAAGAAAAAAAACACAAACAAACAGACAAACAAAAAAAAAACTATAGCTCAGATGCAGCTTCATTCAGTGTTTTAACATAATTACAATTAGGTATTATTGTGCTGTCCATTTTTTAGTTTTTGTATCTAGTCCTGTTGCACAGTCAGTGTCCCTTCAGCTCCAATTACCCATTATCTTACCCTGTTTCTAACTCCTGCTGGACTCCGTCACCAATGACACATTCCAAGTTTATTCTCGAATGTCGGTTCACATCAGTGGGACCATACAGTATTTGTCCTTTAGTTTTTGGCTAGACTCACTCAGCATAATGTTCTCTAGGTCCATCCATGTTATTACATGCTTCATAAGTTTATCCTGTCTTAAAGCTGCATAATATTCCATCGTATGTATATACCACAGTTTGTTTAGCCATTCTTCTGTTGATGGACATTTTGGCTGTTTCCATCTCTTTGCAATTGTAAATAACGCTGCTATAAACATTGGTGTGCAAATGTCCGTTTGTGTCTTTGCCCTTAAGTCCTTTGAGTAGATACCTAGCAATGGTATTGCTGGGTCATATGGCAATTCTATATTCAGCTTTTTGAGGAACCGCCAAACTGCCTTCCACAGTGGTTGCACCATTTGACATTCCCACCAACAGTGGATAAGTGTGCCTCTTTCTCCGCATCCTCTCCAGCACTTGTCATTTTCTGTTTTGTTGATAATGGCCATTCTGGTGGGTGTGAGATGATATCTCATTGTGGTTTTGATTTGCATTTCTCTAATGGCCAGGGTGAGGCTTCTTTTGACATAAGAATGTTCTAAAATTGATTGTGGTAATAATGGCACAATTCCGAAACAATAAAAACCATTCAGCTGTTTACTTTAAATGAGTCCACTGTATGGCATGTGAATAACATCTCAAAAAAGTTGTTACTAAAAAAAAAAGAAGAAGAAGAAAACACCCTCCTCATTTTTCTACTACCGCCATCATCACATTTCTTACCTTTCATGTACTACTAAAATGCCAGTCCATGTCACTATAACCTAGTGGCCAAATTCACTCACCTTTAGTTAAACATCCTGAAATTCCTCCTAGGACTTTTTTTGACTAGGCTCTCTGCTTCTGCCAGCTCCTCCTCTGTTTTGATGGTTCCTTTCTCCCTCTCTGTGGGTCCCCTTTCCAACAAGCCATGAAGTCCTGATGATTTCTACTCCATATCATTTCTCTTGCATTCATCTCTCTTTTCATCCCATAATCACTACCCTAGTTTGGGCCTTCAATACTTTGTTTCTGCCACTATCTTCTGACTGTGGCTTTCCCTCTCTAATACTTCCAGAATACCACCATCAGCATATTAAATGGAGACACCACCTTACTTTCTTGTCACAAACCTTCAGTTGGGTGCATGGGTAGTTCAGTGGTTAGAATGACTACCTTTCATGCAGGAGATCCGGGTTCAATTCCCGGACCATGCACCCAAAAAAAGAAAAGAAAAGAAAAATCTTCAGTGGTCTCAGCTGCCTACGAGATAAACCCTAAGCTGGCCTTCAAGATTCTCCATGATCTGGTCCAAATCCAGGTCATTAATCCTCATCTCCTGTGACTCCCCTACACAAATTTTCAGCTCCAACCAAACTCTCCATGCTAGAACCTTCCAAATACTTCTTGTTTTCTGTATTTACATGGTTTCCCCATCACCATCCAGCCTCAATCCCTTTGGAATGCCCTCCTCAGCCTTATACCTCCCTCAAGGCCCAATTCAACTATCATTTATTATGTGAAGTGACCACTCCAGTCCCCAATTATCTTTCCTCCCTTTTACCCCCACAGAGGGTGTTATACTCCTCTGCATTGTTATATGTATGAAACTTCATTCTCCAATTAAGCTAAAAGCAAAATGTTCCAGATTCCAAGTTCCCTCCATTGTGAAACTCCAAATCACCACCCCCAAACCTTCCAGTTACTCACTCTTCATTCCTACTATACCCTCCTTTCCATGCTGAAAATTCTCATCATTGGGACACGCACCCTACCCACCCACCTAAACTATCAACTCTCTTTCTACTTCTATTCCCTCTTCTATTCATTTTAATTCATTCAATAAACAGATACTCACTGAGTGCCTACAAAGGGCTAAGAGCAGTGGGTCCACATACAAACAATATAATAAAGTCCATGTTCTCATGAAGCCTCCAGTCTAGGCTAGACTCTAAGATTCAATACTTCAATCCTCCTCTTGCCCACCCCCCACTTATTTTATCACCTGGTCCTTCTAGTGCATCCATCTGGAAAATGCCAGTCAATCCGACAACCTATTTTTGACCTTATGGGGTTGTGGTAGTTAGGTTTAGGTGTCAGCTTGGCCAACTGATGATGCCCCACTGTTCTGTTTCTATTGCCTTAAATCATCAGTATGTGAAATTCACCTATGGTCAATTACATCTGCAGTCAGCTAAGGGGAGTGCCTTTAATTTAATTAGCTGGAGGCTTAAAAGAGGGAGGTGAGAAGAAAGCTCAGCAGTTCATCGTACCTCATCTCAGCACTCGCAGCTCAGCAGAAATGTTTGGAGATACAGAAAGGCATCACCCCAGGGAAAGCCGCTGGAATCCAGAAGCCAGGAGAGAAGGCCAGCAGACATTGCCCTATGCCTTCCTGTGCAACAGAGAACCTCACATGAAAGTTAGCTGCCTTTCTTCTGAAGAACTATGGTTGTTAACTAAATAAATCCACTTATTAAAAGCTGATCTATCTCTGGTGTGTTGCATACTGGCAGCTTTAGCAAACTAAAACAGGGATAACGTGCATATAGAGAAAATCACAGTGGCATGGAATGAGGCCACTACAGTACCATGTCTCTAATTTCACGTGGGTCTCAATATTGCTGGGCAATTCATCTACTTATTCCTTATCAGCTTCTTCTCTTATTTCCCAATTCACTGCCTCATTATTTCATCTCTCATCTTAGCAAATTCAAAACTATACAGAAGAAAAGAAATCATTGGGGAAAAGGAGTTCCAACTTTCTGTCCCCTCTCCCACCTAGAAACTATCTGCATGCACATCTAACATTTTTTCCAACCCTAAGGGAACAGGAATTTGCCCATCCCCTCTCCTCCTCCACCCCCACATGCCTCAGATGTCCCAATCAGGTGGTCCCCAAATCTTTATATTCTACCGTACATCCAACCTCCCCTCTGGTTACTCTGGCTCTCATCTTACCTTCTTGTGTATTAAACCAGCAGAGCTCCTATAAGTCTGTCTTAGTTCTATATCTTTTTTGCCTTTGGACAAGAGGCCCTCTCTGTATCGACTTCTCCACTTGACAATGTCCTCCTTGTACTAGAGAATCAGTCCAGTTATCACCTTTTCTGTGAAGCTGACTCCTCAATCTGTATTGGAGGAGCTCATCACACCATTTGCTCATCTCAATCTCTGCATCTATCTTACTCTGCTGTAGTAATTAGTGTACATGTCTGATTCCCATAAAAGACTATGAACTCATGGAAGCCAAGACTTGTATATTACAAGTCCAGTACATTGTGTGCATGTACACATGCCCTACTGTCTCACTAGATTCTTCCTTCTGTGTTCTTTTCTCTTCCCTTTAAATATCTATTATTATTTTGTGGTCAGAGAATGTTGTTTATACAATTTTTCTGTCCGACTATATTAAGGTGTTTTTTTTTGCATGGGCAGGCACTGGGAAATTGAACCTGGGTTTCTGGCATGGCAGGTGAGAACTAAAGTTTTTATTGGCATAACTTACCAAGTTTTATCCTATTTCATGTATATCTGACATATATATATATGGTCCAAGGTACTCAATTTAATATTAAACCAAATTTACTAATGAAACTACATCACCTTTTATGCCAGCCCTGCAAGTCACTCAGGCACCACTCCCTCCATACTCTTTTGGTTGAAGAGGTCACAAGGCAGCAATTCAAGGGGAGGGAGCATAGATCCCAACTCTCAATGGGAGGAGTATCAAAGAATTTTGATACTCAAAGGCAGATCCAATTTTTTTCAAATCACACCTTACTTTGAGAAATTAATGAAAGCCCTGCATATTTCTCCTCAGAAAAATGCTTCAAATACATAAAATTTCTGCATGTTTAGGGAGTTTGCTCACCTTCTCCCACCTCATGCAAAGAATGGCCTTAGAGTGTTAAAATTCTCTGACATATATCCCATCAAGATGGGGGTCTGCATCCTTCCCTTCAATCTGCTTTGTAATTGCTTCAATTAGTAGAGTGCAGTGGGAAGTTACTGGGTTGTAAAAGGAAATGCTGCTTCTGTCTGGTTTGCTGGAGCATATCTGTTTAAAGGAAAGGGACATTTCTTATGCTAGGTGTTTTCACAGGTTCTCACTCTTAATTTTCTTTTGACTTAGATAATGTTACTCATCTCCTTTTTGTTTTTCAACAGATAAGGAAACTGAAATTCAGAAAGGTTGTTACTTTTTAAATAAAATTATTGTGGTAACATATATATAAGATGAAATTTCCCATTTTAACTATTTATATGTATACAACTCAGTAACACCAATTACATTCACAATATTGTGCCACTATCCATTATTCACTATCCATTACCAAAATATTTCCACCACCCAAAACAGAAACCCATTAACCATGGACTCCCCATTCCCCTTCCTGTCCCCAGCTACTGTTAACTTGTAATTTACTTTCTGGCTCTAATAATTTGCTTATTGCACATAACTTAAATCATACAATATTTGTCCTTTAGAGTCTGGCTTATTTCATGCAATATGATGTCTTCAAGACTGGTCCATGTTGTAGAATGCATCACAGTGTTATTTTTAAAATTCATGTTAAAATAAGTTTCAAATGACAAGATTCAAAATAAGATCCAGTCGTCTTTTCTTTTACACAATCACCCTTTGGATATTAAGAAACATAGTTAAATTTATTCTAAGCACAAGATCTGACATTTCACTATGTGTAGAACTAAGCATCTTGTGATAATGTGAACGCCTAATACCAAGTGTTCCAGCTTGCAGCAAGCACTGGAAGATGTTCGATCCTTTCCTACCCTACAATCTTCCACTCCAGCATTAAGTTATAGTAAGAATTTCCTAAATTCATTTTTTAAAATGCTACTTCTGTCAATAGCTTTTCCTCTTCTATCTTGGATCTTGCAAATTTGCCTCAAGATTTCTTCTGAACACTCCCTGATTCTTACATATACTTCCAGAAAAATTGAAACAGTAGATACACAATTAAAAACATATTCATATAATAATTCTAAACAACAACTCACAGTCACCTTTAAGAGATAAACTCATCAGATAAATAAAGAGAACAAATCTAGCACTTAATTTTCTTTTCTAGGACGACATCTATCAAGATAATCAAATACTTGATGAAAGAAATCTTCTCTCCATTGAAATTTTTTAGCTAATAAATAAAAAAGGAATGATAGAATTAAAATATTACTGTTCTGCAAACTCCTAATGGATTAATGGAACTAGGTAATGATCATCAGTGGCCACTAATGCTAGAAAAAACACCATTGTCTATAAAGTATTTGTGCCCAAAAAAAGTAACCTAAATCAAATCAGTTAGCTTAGAGAGGAACATATTTAATGGCACCATTGAAATACAATGCAATCAACAAAATCCAGAATATGGAACACTCCGTAGGACAGACAGACCAACAAGATTCATCAGCAAATAAATTTCAAGAAAAAAGAGGGAAAGTGAGCCCATAGATTGAAAAAAAAAAAAAGTGACATCCATTTGCTGCCACATTAGTGTAACTTGTACTGGAACTCCCTCCTGCCTTAAACAACTGTGAAAGTAGACAAAATATGTGAAGAAATTATTTTGGCACTGATCATCGGGCAGTACAGTGAACCTTGGGGAAAACAAATATATACCGTGTGCCCACTTTGTCCCCATCACTCTGCCCCCAAGCCTAGGATTTCTGCCAATGGAAACCTTCCAAACTACAGCCCTGGAAGTAAAGCTGAAGCAGAACATAGCACCTTGCTGAGTACCTAAGGAGGGAGAGATCAGGGCACCATGCCTTAGAGGTAAGAACCACACACTAGCAGAGCAGGGATAAAGCATACTAAGGCCTGTGGACCAATCAGCCTCATTGCCTCTTATGGTAAATAAAATTTTATTGGAACACAGCCACCCCTCATTTGTTTACATACTGTCTATGTTGCTTTTGCGTTATATTGGCAGAGTTGAGTAACCGCTACAAAGACCAGAGGGTCCCCAAAACCTTAAGTATTTACTATCTGGCCCATTATAGAAAATATTTGGCAGCCCCTGCACTAGAGTAAGATCCACCTCCTAAAACAAAGGACAAAACACAGATAGATCCATCCTAATAAAGAATATAACCAAGCCTGACAGAATAAAAAAGATGTCAGTAATTTAACTGCCCAACAAAACAAAATTTATCACACTTTAAAGGAAAACAATGCGATCCCTACAAGATATTATCCATTTTGTCAAACATACAATTACATGTTACGTAACATTACAAAGAAGCAGGAAAATGTGACCCACTATCAAGGAAAAAAGCAATCAATAAAACAGAAACAGACCCTGAGATGATCCAGATGACAGAATTAACAGACAAGGACTTTAAAATAACTATTGTAAATCTATATTTTCAAGTACTTAAAGGAAATGATAGACATAACGCGTAACCATGTGGGAATCTCAACAGGAAATGGAAACTACAAAAACAGAACAGATGGTAATTCTAGAACTGATATGTATACTATATGAAAAAAAAGGGGGGATCCCTATCATTTAGAGATACATAAAGAAAAATTTACAGATGAAATAAATGTGATACCTGGGATATACCTCCAAGTAATGCAGCTTGGGGGAGGAGAAGAGGCTGGGGTCTGGAGTGGCCATAAGTTAATGACTATTTCAACTATATGACAGGTATATGGGAAATCATCATATTGTTTAATGTGTATATCTGAAATGTTCCATATTAAAATACTAAAAAAGAAAACAAAATCCAATTTCCACAAGAACAAATTGCTTTAATTGTATACCAAGATGTTCAAATGAAGTGCTGCACACGTATTATTTCTCTATCTTTGCCAAATTCCCTAAAATATGCAGTACTCACTCTATATTTTCAGATTTCCAATACTTTGGGAGAGAGAAGGAAGGCATTCCATAACAACTGTGAACGTCTGGGTGAATGCCATTTCCTCCTTCTCTAGGTATGTATGTATATACACTCAGGCATACCTGAACAAACATATACAAGCAGAGATGCCTATTTGATTTCATAAAATGGGATTATATTAAATTGTTCCACAACTTGCTTTTTTCCAAATCATATATGTTGGGGCCATCATTCTATGTCAACAAATACAGATCAACATCATCTTTTTTTTATTGACCGCAGAGTTTTTATTATTGAGGGTCTACATGCCCCATACTATGCAGTGACATTTCATAATTTCAGTGAGAGCCAGGGGCTGTTTGTGTTATAGGAAGTCGTCTTAGGCACAGGAAGAGCATAAGAGCATATTTGGCTTTAGGAACATGTATGATGTTAGGGACTTTACTACCATGATTGCATTTGTGCATGTCTAATCTATGCAGTAACAAACCATATTATAAAAGAATTGGAATGTATTTGTTAAAAATATCATGCAGCAAAAACCCATTTCCATTTCCTATTAGCATGACTATAGTTCAAGTCACAGAAATTTCCTGGTTAACAAGCAGTTTCCAAATCACCAATGGATCGCATCCTAAAAGTTTAATTATAAGTTGGTTTGGCAGAACCATTTTCCTACAGATATTAGACAAGATAGTAAGTCAGTTGACAAAAGTCTAAAGTACTCAATTCATGAGGTACAATAGCCCTCCCCTACCTGGAAGTTATATTGTTGAAAAACCACTATGGTAGGGAAAATCTCAGTGGAGGAATCTAAGGCATTAAGCAAAACTGTTGAAAAAAACCCCTTATAAATATTTCTTAACTTGTTAAAATAAAATTAAAAAGCAACTAAGATACTAGTAGCATTATATACATCCTAAATTATAGTAATGAGTACTACATAAATAATATACACTTATTATTCTTTGGTCATGTAAATCTTAAAGATGTTCCTATCGCATATTACAAATTACATAGACATTTTGCCTCATTGCAGAGAATATGTATAGTGAAAGGCATTTTCACCCTGGATCTGGTCCTATTCAAATATTCAATGCCTTTTGCGTTTCTTTTTTTTAAAGACTAAAAAAAAAAAAAAGATTGTACTGCTTTGGATGAAAAAAAAAGATATCTGTTCAGTGTATACAATTCAAACAAGTCAATAAAGAAAGTAAATATCAGACCAATCCCACCACCAGAAGTAACGACTAGGATGATCGCTCCATATATCTTTGTATGCATGTACACACATAAGGAGGCAAAGATCTGTAGTTCTACATAAATTGGATCATATTATCCTATTCCATACCCTACCTTTTTCTCTCAATGCATGTCAACAACTATAAACCCACAGTACATCTACATCAACTTTTTAAAAATGCACAGCGTTCCATTGATGGATGACTGATAATTTCTTTAGCCATTCCCTTATCACAGGGCACTTCAGATTCTGTCCAATATTTCCCAATTATTGTAAGGTTACATTCTTTTTCATACATCTTTGCACAAACTATCATTTTCTTAGGATAAATTCCTGGAAGCAGAATTGTTAGGTAAAAGGGTATGCAGATTTTATACTTTGATACATATTGAGAAACGGCTTTCCGGAGAGTCCCGACTGTCTCACACACAAACGGCGCCTTTCTGCGGCGCCTGCACCGTCTGCCCCATTCTCCTCTCGCAGGCCCCAGCCCCTCCGCCTGCACCGTCTGCCCCGTTCTCCTCTCGCAGGCCCCAGCCCCTCCGCCTGCACCGTCTGCCCCGTTCTCCTCTCGCAGGCCCCAGCCCCTCCGCACAGGCTGCGGTAGTTCGGCAGGGCAGCCCACAGGTCTAAAGGCTTACTTCCATCAGCTTCCTTATCTCTCCCATAGCTACACTGTCTAAACCCTGAGTGCTTCTCTTGCAGATTCTTCCCTTCCCCATTCCCAACTTCTTTTTTCTAGACATCTCCAAAAAATGTGACACAATTCAAATTACCTGGAATGAAATTCTCACAGTTGTCTAAAAAGATAAACAGAATTTAAACTACCTTAGAATATTCTTCGAAGGAGATGGGATATAAAAAGAAGGAAAGAAAGAAAACAGGAGTAAAGTCACTACCTTAGCCTGTCGTGTGAAGACAAGTGACATTCAGCAATAAACCACACTTGAGGCCTATCATATAACTTTCGAGCACAGTATTTCTAAAGGAGGCTTTATTCTGAGCACCTCTCATTCAGTTATAAGAACTGTGCTCTGGGCCCTGAGGGGACAGAAATGAAGAAGATAAGATTCTTGTCTGTAAGAAGCTCACATTCTAGCAGGGGAGACAGATGTGTAAACAAGTACTTTTGCTATAAGTGAACAAACTATGAAATAGGGTGATAAATGTGATAAAGGTATGTACTAAGTACTAAGTGGGTTAGTTCTTTCTGGGCAGAGGCAAAGAAAGCATCAACATAGTAGTGATACTGAAGTGTGGCCTTGAAGGCTGAAAGGTTCACCAAGGAAAAAAGGCCACTGCAGGCCCAGTCAGAGCAGAGCAGAGTTGTGGAGATACAACAAATGATAGACCCTAGCAGAGACGTGAGGCAGGAGAACTGGCAGATGAGGCTGAAAAGATTAACTGGAGCCAGATTAGGAGGGAGGTAGCCTTCCATGCTAAGGGACTTAGACTTTATCTCAGAAATGAGAAGTTATTGGACAATTTTCAGCAGGAAAGCATCATAATCAGATCAGAATTTCAGAAAGATAACCCCAATTATGGGACAGAGGATTGGGGAAGATGCCATTTATGAGGCCCCTATCTAGGAAAGGGATTATGACTTGCACCCAAGTCACACAGAAAAGTGAAAGGATCCAAGAAATGGGATTTACTGACCACTGGATACAGATACTGAAGGAAATGGTATGGTCCAACAGAACTCAAATGCTTTCCCTTGGGTACTGACTGGATGGTGATACCCCTAAAGTAGTTACAGAATATAGGGAGAGGAGCAGAAGATGTGGAGAAAAACAGTCATTTCCAAGTTGCACATGTTGAGTTGGAGGGGCCTGCAGGACACTGGGAAAAAGATACACAGCAGAGAGCTGGCACTGAGGCCTGGTGCTCAGTTCTAGTAAACACAGTGTTGATTTTTAAAAATCATATAGATTTGAAAGTCACTGAGATGGGTAAGTTGGCTTGATGACAACAGTAAATAAGGAGAGGGTTCAGGACAGTATCCAGGGGAACTGGATATTTAGAAGTCTGATAGAATAGGAACCAAGTAAAGTTTAGAAAAATCAAAGAGAGAGGAGGCAAGCTGGAAAAGGCTGGCTTATAAAAGAAAATGGAGCAAAACACAAAGGAGACAATATGCCCCCTAACACGTCTTCCCCGTCCCTTCCCATACTCACTGGGCAAAAGATCTTCAGCAACAGCTTCAAGAGCTAGAACAGGGATTTCAGCGAGGTGGGAGTTGGACCCCGGAATAGGGATTCTGCACCATTAGGATTTCTGGCCAGTGCTAATACCTGGGAATATTTTAGTCCTACAAGGCTCTTATAACCTTTTCTCTTGGTTACATCATGATCAGATCTGAATTTCAGAAAGATAATCCTGATTATGGGACAGAGGATAGACTAGGGAAGACACCAGTTATAAGGTCCCTGTCTGGGCAAGCGATTCTGATTTGTACCCAGATTACACAGAAAAGTGTATGTTACCGCTTTCTGCTGTCAGTACTCAGTTTCTACTCATCCCTTAGCCCATGATGGAAAAGAACAAGTCTTAACTGATTCTCATTTCAGAACACCTTTAATGATCTTAATTTTGAGTCAGGTGCTGTGCTAGTAGAGAAAGAGAGATACATCAAGAGAGGTAAATTGGTGCTCTTTTCATCTCCTGTTGGTCATTACTCTTCTGTACAACCAGTCCAAAGCACTGCCTACATCAACTTTCTCTTCCACATCTCCCACCTCAAATCTTCCTGTGGCTCCTTACTCATGTCTATTAACACTGAAATACTGAAGTCTGTCTACCAGTCTCCTTCTTTTCCTAAAACATCTTCCTCTTCATTTTTGACACAACACTCATCATACTTATCATGTCTCATCTGATCTTTGCATACATAGATGAGTTGCATTATTTAGAGAGATCACATATGTAGTACAGAGGAATGAGCCTTTAAAAAAAAAATCAGTCATGTTCAAATGCACATTCTGCCTCTTATCAGCTGTGTGAGCCCCACTTTCCTTGTCTGCAAAGTGTAATAATGCCTAACTAATTTAAAAAGTAGCCTAACAGTATCAGGTATTATAATCAAGAAATTAGGATTTAAGGGATGATTCTGATTACTGAATCATTATATAGATATTACTTTTTGCTTTCTGGTATATTGGAGTAGACAGAGGGAAAATACCTGAAATTGTAATTTCGAAATTGTAATCAGCTGCCTTGATCTCTGATGATTGTATAGCCTTTATCTTGTGCCCCTATGATTGTAAAAATCTTGTGACTAACCTTTAATTGTACCCATTTATCTAGTTCTTTATTTAGAGTCTTGTAATCACTAAAGACAGCCCCTAATGTTTATTAATGAAGTGTTTTCGGTCAGCCCAGAACTAACCCACCCCAAGTCCAAAGTTAACTTGATAACAGAGACTGGACCCATCATCATATTAAGGCCACCATTTTCTTACTTTCTGTGACTAAGTATGTAATTAACCTGTGCATGTGCCATAATTAGATCACCTCTAATTACATCATCTGGGGCCACTGTGCTCATTAGCCTAAAACCTTCCCATCTTTTAATTCTATAAAACTATCAGATTCCTGCAGTTTGGGGTCAGAGATTTTTGGCAGATAGGCCATCTGATCTCCTGCTAAGTGCTTAGTAATACACTTTTCTCTGAAGCCCAGGTGTCTCAGGAATTGCTTAATTGAGCACATCAGACAAAAGAATCCACTGCCTTCATCTGGTTACAGTATTTAAAAGGCATTTAATAAAGAGGTAGCTATTACTATGAAAACAATATTTACCTCAGAGGATTGTTATTCCTATATGACAGATACTTAAGTATCCCCTCAAAAAATATTAGTTTCCTTCTGTTCTTGAAACAACTCTCTAGTTCTTTCAACAACGTTTCAGAACGCAGATCAAATTCAACAAAGGTCTCTCTAATTCAGCTGCAAAAGTATTTGTACATTTACTAAATGTCACCACTTGCGCAAGATCATACCGATTTAGAGCTCCAGAGACATCATTCCTCCTTTCTTTAGGTTCCTGGGAAAGAATCATCACATTTTGCAACTCTCCCGAAAAGTGTTGTATCACACCAACCGAATAGCTGTGGTGAAGGCAACTAACTGGGTGTTCAAGTGCATTTAAGAATTACCCCAAGTTTCATAGCTTTGCTGTTTGCTACACTAATCATACAACAGAAGTGGGGGGTGGAAGGAAACAACGGGGCTTTGGATAATGTCCCCGAGGAGTGACTGCAAATAGATGCCATGCGGTGACGTGGTCCAGGCAAGCGACGAGTGAACAAATGCGTGTGTGTTCCTGCGGCGTGTGAAAGTGTCATCGTGTGTGCCTGCGTGTGTCCGTAGGACTTGGTGTACATACGTGTGCACCGGGATGTCTGAGCGCGTGTGTGTATCCTTTTCAACCCCAGTGTGTGGCCAGTGAGCTACCGTGCGAACCTTCGCTGGGCGGTCCTCTGGGTGCTTACCTCTGCGGAGGAACAGGTGGACACCGCTGGGCGCCGCCATGTTGGCGCCGGTCACGTGGTCACGAGCCCTGGCTCATCGCCCCGCCCGCCAGCCGGCCAGTGCGCAACAGCCGTCCGGTCGCAGCCCTGCCAAAGACCCGAGGCGCTGAGGCCGCCAGCGGGGAGTGCGCGTGCGCGCGGGGAGCCGACTGCGGGAGCCCTGGCGGGAGAGCGGCTGGGGCACTTGGGCCAGCGGGGAAACCCGCGGCGGGCAGTTCTCTCTCCGGCCTTGGGAGGCCGGCCCCAGCCGCGGCTCGCGCACGCATTCCGAGCCCCAGTGCCCAGGTACGATGGAAGAAGACTATCAGGTAAGCATGGTATCCAGTATTTATAGCATCAATGTTTTGGTGCATGGAAACGTGAAGTTGGGAGGAAAAATATAAAACACAATCTAGTGTTCAACTTAGCACTTTGCAACGTCTGCCACTTTGTTGCAAATATTTCCCTGGATTCGGTCGAAAGGTAAAATCTGATTCCAAACCACCAGCTGTCTCTTTGCTGTCCCAGAATCCACATTACTCAGCAGAGACTCCAGACCAGATAGGATCTCTGTGCGGCTGCAAAATCGATTCTGGGTACCACAGTGAGTAGGTCCAGGGACTTCTCTTTCCCCAAGGATACCTCCCACTCGGCGATATTAACTGGAGTCTTATTCCTAAATTTGACGTTTAAGAATGAGAGGATGACGCCTGTCAATTACGCTGCCAAGAGATGAAGCCTACAGAAGGCATTTATGATTCAACTGAAGGAGCTGATGTATTCCTAGTGATGATGGTGCCCATTTTTATCAAGTGCAGTCTTCCTGTTCCCTGTGTTCTGGGGTAGATCTCCATCCTGTCATGGACCAAGTAGCCTCGTTGCCCAACACAGAACCTGGCACCCCAGAAAGGTCTGGTGAAGGAACTGAACTCTCCATGGAACAATTCAAACCAAGGATATAACAGTTCCTCAGATTTTAAATGCAGTAAAGGTTGTTAAGGGTTCTCTGTAAATGTATGTGATGTCTCTTAATTAACTTTTAGGAATTTAACTACACACTGTGAAAAATCCAAACAATTCAGAATTGAATAAAGGAAAAAGTGCAAATCCCCCTTCCTCACCCTCTCAACACACTCCAATCCCACTGCCCAATTAATCACTGTGTGCATCATTCCAGACCTTTGTCTTTTACAGGCAAATGTGTATAAACACACACATAGATTTTTAAAAAAGGAATCATATACCTACTGTGACAACTTGTTCTTTGCCCTCATCATAAACATCAACTCTTAGAACACTTAGCTCAAGCTCATTCCTAATAACTGCATAACCCTGATATTTACTTTTAAGTAGAATGAATTTTGGCATTTCATTAGAAGACACGTGCTATACCTCTTGGAGACTGAGCTTTGGATGTTTGGGGGTCACCTTCAAGGATAAGGAGAGCTCATGTTCTCCACCAAGGTAATTAAGATGTTCAAGTATGAGAATAAAGCGGACTCCTTCTCCAGGTCACTTCAAAGCCCACCGTTTCCAAACAGCGATCATTCCGGGGAGAGGGCTTTTGAATGATGGTAACTCTTACCGTTGTAAAACTAAAGCCAATGATCTTAAGTGCGGCAAAGGAGCTTGAGAGTTAGCCGAGAACAGTCTCAGGAAATGTGTGGAAAAATGAAGCCTCCAAGTCCCTAGCGAAATGTCAGAAGGCATTAAGCACAATTTCAGACACGTCTGAAACTCTTGGAAAACAAATGTGCAACGTATTCCCCTGTAACTAGATGAAAGAGGGAAAGAAAAACTATGAAGACTTACATGATACCAGCATAGTGGAACCTAATGAGGAGATGGCCAATAAATTAAGCATATGATGTGAATATCTAGGATGAACTAGAAATAAATAAAATGTGAACTTGCACAGGTGATAGCTTATTCACTGATCCTTAGTTTGTCTTGTGTCATACCACAGCCTTCTGACATTAGAAGGTTTAAAAGCTGCCAGGATCTCTCCTCCAAAATCATTAGTTTATGAGGTAGATGTGTACTGAGCAATAGGTTAAAGGGCCAGATCACTGATATCTAAGATCCCTTGTGATCTTGGGCATTCAGAGCATTAGAATGCTTTTATTTAGATGAGTAACCACAACTGAGTCACTTCTCTTCTCCGTTTCTGCCCAACTTCCCATCTGTGGAATAGATTCCTTGTGGTACGGGATGTCATTGATTTGAGCTTGCAGCACTATTCAGGTTTTGTACTTGAAACTTTTGAATAAAAAATTGAATAATTTTTCAAAGCCAGGGTTCAAGAAATAAAAGATAACTTCATAATATCTTCAGTTTCTGTGTCCAAAAATTCATTCTTGAATGTTAAAACCTTTTTATTAATTTTGATTAATTCTTGTTTTGTAGGTTTTTACCCTAACTTTTAAAAGAGCATGTGCTTAGCTTCTTTTTTATCTTCTCTCTTTGTTTATAAAAAAATAAATTTTCGTCTTCATATTTTTTGAAAAGTCAATTTTTCCTTCCTCCTTCATATGCTTAATGAGATTTTACTGTAGATGTGACAATGTAAGTTTTCAAAAGTTGTCTAAAGGTATGTAATAAAGTTTAAATTATGTAGGTTTCTGTAGTATATGTATATATATATAGAAATTCAATATTCACATTTTTTAATGTTCTAAGGAATTATGCAATGTAGATGCATCCCTTTAAAAATAAATTTTATTTTGTAATGCATCATCCTGTAATTTGTTTCATAAATTTAAGTTTTTGTATACTTTTAGGATTACCTATAATGCAACATACTTAAAAATAGACTATAAAATAGAGACTAAAGTGCTTCTGTATCTGTAGAAGAAAATTGTTATATATGAACACATTGTAAAACTATCCAGAATAATGTAACATTGTCTCCTGGGCACAAGGCAGGTTCTGTGACCTGCTGCGGAAACAGGTGTCATATAACCCACGTAGTCTCAGTGGGCTTGTGACCTGGAGCCAGTTGCTTTCCTTCTTCCTTCCTGACCATGACCCTCAGTTTTGCCATCTGATTCAGAAAAATGGCTTTTTATTTGTTTTCAGGATTGTTTCTTAGCTTCGGCCCTGTGGCTTGAGAAGAATATTCCAATGCTGTCCTATAATTTGTCCACTTTTAGTGTGAGAAAGTACATTTATTTATTTATTTTTCAAGTCAAATGAACTTTCTTTCCAAGAACTGGGAGTTCTGCATAAATGTAGGGAGCCCTCTCAGTAACTGATTCTTAAAAGTTAGGGTCCAGCTTCAAATGATTCTGTGATCAGGCAGAGACTTTCTAGGGCAATCTCTTAGCCCTAGAAATGGCATAATGTCATATTCCTTGAACTAGTCATTTGAGACAATCAAGGACATGGTACTGGGTAACCTAAGGGTGCTTTTGGAGAAAATGTGTAAATACTCCAGGTTTGGTGAGGAAAAGTAATGACATATGTGAGAGAGTTGTGAGACCAAGTGGAGTTCTCTACCATCTATGCCCTGTTTCCTTGATCTAAAAACAGTGGCAAGTGCCAAGAGGGAACCAAGGGGCAGAAGGAAGGGGCTTTAGTTGTTTGTCCCTCCTGTCACTCCCATTTTTTGTCTAATGACATTTTCTCAGTCCTATGATTCCTATATAAATGAAACTTTAAATCCTTTCCAACCAGATTGCTATTCCTGAGACCCACCTACATTGAAATTCAGAAGATTTCAGGCATTTACAGCCATTTATAGTCATAACCCAGATTTATTCAGCAAATAGCATGCTGCACCCTCCTGAGCCCGCTACCAGGGAAAGGGAGTAGAATGGGTCCAGAGTAGGCTAATTTAGCTGCAATGTAAGATCTGAGGGGAATGTTAATCTCAGGCCCAGGCTGACCAGCATTCATTTCAAGATAATTAAATCCCCTGACTCAAGATATTACAGGAAAAAAAAAAGATATTATGAGATATTTTAAGCAGTGACAATGCTTCAACATAGTAATAGTCTATCTAGGAGCATAGGCTATCACTGTTTTTAGAGCAGTAGCCCGCCTGGATTAGTAGTAGGGTGAGTGGGGGTAGGATGGGGATGCAGGTATGGGAAGGCCAAAAGGAAAGGGAGGGGGAGTCCCAGACTCTAGCCACTGATGCGTTAGAGCTTTCTGATATACAGCTTGCTCTGGTCAGGGTTGGCTTTGGAACTGCAAGGTTGAGGGATAAGGCTTCCCTGACCTCACATCTTGAGACTGGCTCTGAGGGAAGTTGGGTTAAAGAAGAAGTGTGCATGAAATCTAAAGAAAAATTTCCGTTACTATCTGCTCCCAAATGTATTACCCCTGAGAAAGTAACACCTGCTTATATACTTCTGAAGAATGAAGAATTTCATTCACATTAGGGAAGAAAGGCAAAAAGTTTCCAAGAGAATTTAGTGATCAATCAGCCAGTTAATAAATACATAAGTGCCTACCCTATGCTCCAAAAAAATATGAATTGCCTTTGCCCTTAACAAACTAATTGGAAAGCTGAGAATTACCTGCTTGCAAAACTGTTCACAAAGAAGTACTAAATTATACTGTTGAGATTGTAAGTGCTATAGGATCAATGCCAGGTGTGAGGGGTCACAGGTCTGACTATCACTGGCTGCCAAGAACCGAGAAGAAAGATGAACCCTAATTATATAAATTCCCAGGAAATTACACCTGTTTAATTTCTTTCGCTTTCTGCAGGGATGGTGAGAGAAAGGAGGATGCTTCCTTTAGCAATTCTAATCTGTGCTTGTACAAGAAGAAAAATGCTTTCTTGATCCTCCTTGTTGGAATTTAAAACAAAAACCCAACAAAACAACTCTTTGGTTTTTCTTTTCTTTTTGCACATGTAATATGTGCCTGCTGAAAAATATTCCCAAAATACAGAGATTGTATAATGTAGGAAGTAGAATTATCGTAGAAAGCTCCCCCTAGGTAGGTGTGTTAGCAAGTTGATATAAATATTCTTTTTCATGCATGTACCATTTTTTTTACTTTCTAGAGTAAGGTGCCCATTTTTACCATGACCAATAACATATCTATATAGAAAACAGCAGGCCAGGCAGACCCCATAAAAAAGGATAGTAATGCACAATATTACCTATGTCTTTATTGCAACCTACTATTCATTCTCTCTTCCTTTTGCCTTCATTCTGCTCTTGTTTTTTTTTCCTCCATCTTTCTATAAGATTACTTATTTTGCTATTGTTTTTTACTTTTCCCTTTTCTTCTGAAGTGTTGTTACATTTCTGGTTATCTTATCTTTTTCCATCTTTGCATATTCATTTGCTGAAGTTATGGTTCTGATTTTGCTGTTTAATTCTTAGTGTGTTTAACTAAAAGTATATTGTCTTGTAAGATTGTGTGAGGCCAGTCCATATGGAGAGCAGTTGGGACATTAATATCAGAGGTTAAAGCATTTTGTGATTTTCATAGTTCCTACTAAGGAAGAGACGGTACTCCTTGGTCAGTTAATAGTTGTACAAAACAGACTGCAGCAGGCATCTCCCAAATGGAGATTATGAAATAAGGAGCAATTCAATAATAGAAAAAGAAAATTAGCTGGATGTCCCTTTCTCCCCTCCCACTTTCCGCCTCCGCTCCCCAAACTGGCTGACAAACTAAGCAGTAGTGCATTTCTTAACTTCTTCTGCTCGCCTCTCACTCAACAAATTCTACATTCAAGTTTGAAACTGTTGAAACAAACAAGAGGGCAGATGCTGCCATGACCTCTCTTCCCATTGAGCCGAGCTCCTCTGTGCTCACCCCAGTCCACTTTAACCCACAGAATAACCTGTCTGGAGAGCATTCTCCTCATCTGAAGCACGCACAAACATCACTGTATTTTCTCTTGCTTGAGAAAGGATAAAGGAAGAAAAGCTGCAGCTGCTCTAGGAGCAGACAGCAAACAGCCCTCACTCTGGTGGCCCCCACGGCCTTCACAATGAGGGATTCAGGGAGCCGGGCGAGTAAGCTTGTACAGCCCAAGACTTCCGCACAGATTCACCTGCCAAAATTATTAATTAAGCATTTCAAAAACCTTCCTGGTGAACTGAAAGTTGAACCAAAGCACATTTTTTCCAACTGGTCTTTTATTAAGAAGATGGAGGAGAGAGAACATAGTTGAAGAACTGGAAAGGGCCTCAAAGATGACCTAATCCACCTCCAAACCTATCCCTTTCTATTTTAATATAAGGGAGGCTCTATGTTAATATAAGGTAGTAGGGGAGATTCATCCCTTTTCCAGCTGTGTGTATGTTATTATAACATGGGAGGATTAAAAAAAAGTATCTATATGCATTTTTTTTTTACATTCATAAAAGGTACATATGGTAGTGTCTTAAACAGAATAGCTCTTCAGATATTTATAAGGGATGGCATTTCACTTTTATTGCATTGTATTTTTCCACAGGGATCATGGAAATCCCCAAAATTATGACATGCAAATTATCAAAGCTCTGGTTGTACATCTAGTGTCAAAGCAAATTTTCTGCACATTAGTCCTTTGCCGAATGAAGTATACAATAATTTGGGATTCCTTTAAGAATCAGTTACCAAATACAAGGATTGGGCACTGCTCTTTAGTTTTCTTTTTTTTTTTTTTTTAAAGAATGCTGTTCATGCCTTTTCTTTTGGCACGTTTGGCTTTGTTGATAGAAGTCAGGCTCAGTACAATCTTATTGTTTAAGGGTACACTTGTCTGTTTCAGGTAAACTTTTATTTTTCATTTTAAAAATCTTGGTTTACAGCTGTATTTTAGTTGACAGTTATAAGGAACTTTAGGTGCTGAACAATATAGTAATATTATTTAAAGAAGTTTTTATATCAAAGTAACACATGCATAGTTAAAAAAATACGAATACAACAAGGCTTACAGTAACCTCCTATCGTCCCCTCTCCCATTCTGCCTCGGACTCATCTATTTTGAACTGTTTTTCACCTTGGAACCAAAGTTGTACCTAATATAGTTTATTGTATTGGACTCTGACTTTCTTATACAGACTTTTTTCCTGTAGTTCATAATTTTCCATTCTAATTTGGACCAATTATTTTCCTAGATACATTATTCAATTGCCATCCTGAGATTGCATTTTATTGGAATCAAGTTAGTTTTACTATTTCTTGTACTACAAATCTTTCACACTCTTGGATTTCACCTTTACATTGCTAAAACCTTGCTCCTTAGATTTGTTAGACCTCCTTTATTTTGCTCTCACAGTTGATAGTTTGGGCAAAATAACTTTCCATCAGAACTTTGAAGATACTGTTCCATTGTCTTTTAGCATGCAGTATGGCTGATAAATCTAATGCTATTCGAATTTTTTTCTTCTCCCCCAGTGGTTACACATATTTCCCCCTCTGATAGCATTTCAGACCTTTATTTTAGCCTTGGTGTTCTGAAAGTCAATAATTTACCCTAGGAGTTAATCTTTTTAGGTAAATGGCCTAGTGGTTAAGAATCATTCTGAATGAGTCATTCTACCTGTGTTCAAGTTCTAGCTCTGTCACTTATGTGTGACCTTGGACAAGAGTACCTCCCTAAGTCTCACTAGACGGTAACAGCACCTCCCTCATAGGGTTCTTGTGAGGATTGAGATAACTGATGTAAATGTAAATATCTGAGTAGGTTTTAAGTGCTCAATAAACATTAGTAATGATGATGATGATTTTGTTTTGCTCAACCTTCAGTGACCTTTTTGAATCTGAATATTCATTTCTGTAACTCTGGGAATTATCTTCCCTTTCTTTCTTATTGCTGTCTGTCTTTCCTCTGAAACTAAAATTAGTTTGCTGTTGGGTTTATCACATTGATCCTGCTTTTTATCTCATATTTTCCATCTCTCTCTTTAATATTCTGAGAGATTTCCTAAAAACTTCATATTCTAGTTTTTCTGCTGCTTTAGAGCAATCATTTTAAAGTTTAAGCTCTTTCTTATTCACTGATTGTTCCTATATCATAGTATTCTGTTTTTGTTGTGAATATGCAACAAAATATTCTTTTCCCAATTTTTTCCTTGAAAAATAAAAACATACAGAAATGTTGAATTCATACTAACACCTGAATATACATTCACTTAGATTCAACAGTTGTTAACATTTATATTTATAAATTATAAATATATAAATTGAAATCCAACTGGAATATCATAGCTGTTTAGAATTGGGATGTCCTAATATGTAATGATAAAGTTCTGAGTTAAATTTAACTGAAAAGGGTAAGATGCCAAATACTCTATAAATTTGTGTATCATGGATGTTAGTATACTGATAATTAACCCTGAGAGATAAAAGAGACACTGGTAAAAGTAATTACCTCTGCATGGTGGGATTAAGAAAGCTTTCTTGACCAAAATGGGGAAAATAAATGAAACAAAGTTTCAGTGACTAAGAGATTTCAAATAGAGTTGAGGTTATTCTGGAGGTTATTCTTATGCATTATACAGATATTCCTTTTAGTTTCTAGTGTATTAGAATAGCTAGAAGGAAATAGCATTCAAAACATTGTGCCTTTAAGATAATTCAAATTTCTAGCTGTGAAAGGAGATAGGTAGAGTATTCCAGTATGCTGTTTGCCTATAGTTCATTTCATAGTGGTACAATATTATCTGTAGATACTATTACAATAGTATCTGTAACCATAAATAATTTTTTTACAAATAATGTGGTCACTTTAGAAATTAGGTTAGCAGTGGTCTCTAGGACTTTAATCATATATTTACACATGTATGCATAGCACATAAGAATATGCGCTACAGCATGGCTTGTGATGGAAAATACGGGAAACAATCCAAATAATAAAAGACTGATGGAATAACTTATGGTACAGCCATGCAATGGAATACCATGCAGCCATTAAACTAAACAAGGTAGCACTAATAATCTCCAAGATATAACTGAAAGACAAGCTAGAGAACAATATAAAGTGATGGGCTATCATATGCTCTGTGATATATAAGATATATACATATATGTGTATAATATCTCTGAAAGATACAGAAGATATGAGCAATAGCGATTGTTTCTGGAGGATTGGGACAGGGAATTTTTCATTATATGCCCTTTTGCATTTTAAAAATGCTCATATACAGGTTTGATTCCTGATGCCTGTCCATGCAAAACAAAACAAACAAACAAACAAAAACTCATATATACTTAAAGATTCTCAAGTCGATGAGTAAATTAATTGCATCACATAATTGCACTGTGCCTCATAATACAAGGTGAATGAAATGTGTATTACATAGAAATGTAAAGGAATATGGGAAAATAGAAAAGTTGTAGATTAAATGTTGAGAGAAAATGGAGTAATTTCAATCCATATGTGTTAGTTTGCAAGTTGCCGGAATGCGATATACCAGAACTGGAATGGCTTTTTAAAGGGGGGATTTAATAAATTAACTAACTAATAATTAACTTTAATAAGTTACAAGTTTACAGTTCTAAAGAAGTGAAAGTGTCCAAATGAAGGCACCAGTAAGAGGTTACCTTCACTTAAGAAAGGCTGATGAATCTGGAACACCTCTGTCAGCTGGGAAGGCACGTGGCTGGCATCCCTTGCTTCTGGGCTCCATTGCCTTAAGTTTCTGTCCATCCGGGTGTTCCTCATTTTGCTTCTCTGGGGCTGGCCTTCATGTCTTGGCTTCCCCTGGCTCTTTCCAGGTTCTGGCTTGCTTAACATCTTGTAGCCACATCTGCTGGGCTCCAAGCATTTCCAAACGTCCATGTCTCTGTTCTCTGAAGCAACTGTTCTCCAAGTGTCTATATCTGCTGTCTCGGTGGGCTCTTCTGTCATTTCTGGTTCTCTCTCAAATGTTTCTTCTTTTAAAGGATTCCAGTAAACTGATCAAGATTCAGGTGGAGTCACATCTCCATCTAATCAAAGGACACACCCACAGTTGGTCTCACCACACCTCTGTGGAAATGATCTAATCAAAAGGTTCCCACACACATGGAATCAGGATTAAAAGAGATGGCTGCTCCCACAAGATTGGAACAGAATTAAAACATGGCTTTTCTTGGGTACATAATACTTTCAAACCGGCACACAATACTTCAAAAGGCATCAGTAACTTTAGTCATTGCTGTCAAATATGCTTTTCCTTAATACTTGCTTCTCTAAGCTTACAAAAAAAAAAAAAAGAGGGCAGTTGAGGTATTTGTTTCGTGACTAGGGCAAAGGTCAGGCAAATGAGGCATTTCCAGGTGGTGAGAAAAAAGCCCTTTTTAGGAAGAGCCTAGTAGGCTGACATTTTTTAAAGATTTGGTTGCTTGCTTACTTGATGTAAGAACAGATGGAGGTGTCTAAGTCAGGAGTCCAGTGTACAGTCCTTGCTTTACCACTAACTCATGGTGTAACCTTTAACAAGATACTTAGCTTCTGGATCTCTTATTAATCTACAAAATAAGAGCGTAGTTTCCAATATAAATATAAATAAAAATCAAAGGTAGTTAATGTCAGACAAAAATTTCACAACATGGAAAACATATAGGCTTCTCAGTAAGCAAAAGAGATGTAAATCTGAGATTTTATATCTATAAACAAGCAGCAGCAACAGAATCAACATCCCATGCCATTGAAATTGTTAAATCCAATATAAATTTTCAGATCATATATTTGTATTTTAACACAAAGATATTAATCCATTTCAATGTTGTCTATACAGTGAGAGAAACCCTAGGTAAACGATTTAATGTGGGCACAGGAACATGAAATATTGTACCTCTAAGAAGTATTGTTTTGAACAGTAGAAATGTTTGTTAAAGTTAAATACAACTGTGTTTGATGTATATACTCGGGTATAATATACAAGTGTAAGAAGAATTCCATTTAAAAGAATTATGGGTATCCTATTAATCAGTATTTAATATTGTTAAACTGATTTTTTAATTTCAAGAAAAAGCACTTAAAAAAGAATTTAAGGAATTAAATCAGATAACCTGTAAGGTCTGTGATTCTAACTGTTCCCTGACATGATTTGGGTGCTTTGCTGCCAGCTCTTCTCTAGTAGGTAAGGACTGAAGTGGATCAGATAAATCTTGAGAACTGACAGGACAAGTGGGGGTGCCTACAGTTCCTAAGTATAAAAGCCTACAAGGGTCAGGAGTAAGGAAGGGGATAGCGTAAACACACCTTAGAACAGAGAGGGAGCCTAAAGATCATTCTAGTATAACCTTCCCATTTTACAGATGAAAACACTGATGGTTAGAAAGCCAACATGATATTACACATAGAAGGCTGTGAAAAAGAAAGAAAATGACAGGTAAATATAGGAGGTACATATATGGATGATAGATGGGGTGAAGGCTAAGGCTGGGGGGTTGCAAGTGACCCCTAGGCCCTAGAGGTGGCTGTGCTGGGTCTCATACACAGTCTTGTTTTAGCTATCCTGGTATGTAATTACCCCATACAAGGCACAGATCTAAATATCAGCCTTTTACTCTCGTAACCCTAAACGAAAGCATAGCGTTTCATGTCCCAAAGATTAAAGCTAAACTATACCTTTATCCATGAATTGAATATCGGAGTTGCTTTTTATGGAGTCTACATATAGTTTTGTTTTTTTCATTCAAAAATTTTATTAAGTTGTGAATGAGGAAACAAAGGGAAATGTAAAAATATTCCAACACCTTAAGCTTGTACTTATCTTCATAAGGAGTTTGAGAAAAATATGGAATGCTTCACGAATCTGCTTGTCATCCTTGCGCAGGGGCCATGTTAATCTTATCACTCCAATTTTAGTATATGTGCTGCCAAAGCGAGCATTACGTGTAGTTTTTTAAAGATAATTTGTTAGATTGTGTTGATATTCTTCCTCAAAGCTTAACTTTAGTTATCAATTGTGAATTTTCAATAAAAATTTTAAGGGAATTAGCTACTTTAGATGGAAAACAAATTGCTTTCATATAGTTTCAAGGATTTTAAGCAAACTGATTCATTTGAACTATAATAAAATTTTAATGTGTGTATATGTATATGTGTGTGTATGTGTGTGTATATATATATATACATATACATATATTTACATATATATATGTAAAATCTCTCTTTATCTATATACAAGCTTCCGAGATAGTCTGAAGTGTTTGCAGCACCCTACACTTAAAGAGGGCTTAGCACGGTTGGTATGCTGTCAGTCACAGCTGCTTTATGTCCACAGGCTACCAATTACTTTGCTTCTATATTGGCAAGTTTTATTGATGGAAAATTGGTCTAAAGACAAGACAGTGCTAGTTCAAATTGGGAATTTGCTCTCAGCATTGAACAAATCAAATAGTAAGATTCAACTTATATCCTGTTTTAGATGTTATATAATATCTGGTTTATCACCACATTGTAATGATTTTGTATTCGTTTACTTAACTTTACTTCACTGAAAATAGAATAAGACTATATTGAACTCCGATTTAGCATTCCTTTCATTTTTCCTTGCTGGACTTCAGCACCTCAGTAACAAATTGTAGTAGACATAGTTCTCATTTTATACTAGATATATTTCAAAAATGGTATGTAAACTGGATTTTTGTAAACATATTGTTTATCTTACATCATTTTTTAACGTTTTTAATTGTGAAATATGACATATATACAAAAAAGCAGTAAGTTTCCAAGTATGTTTAACAAGTAGTTATAGAACAGATTTTAAAGTTTGGTATGGGTTACAGTTTCACAATTTTTCAATTTTCCTTTTCGCTGCTCCAAGACACTGGAGACCAAAAGAAGTATCAATATGATTCAGTGGTCATACTCATTTGTTAAATCCTATCATCTCTGTTACTCTCCTCTTTTTTTGTGTGAAAAATAACATAACATATATACAAAAAAGCAATAAATTTCAAAGTACATTGCAACAATTAGTTGTAGGACAGATTTCAGAGTTTGGTATGGGTTACAACTCCACAACTTTAGGTTTTTATTTCTAGCTGCTCTAAGGTACTGAAGACTAAAAGAAATATCAGTATAATGACTCAGCACATATACGCATTTGTTAAACCCGACTTTCTCTGTATAACGCCTCCATTAATTACCTTTGATCTTTCTCCCACTCTTTAGGGGCGTTTGAGCTATGGCATCCTAACTTTTTCATGTTGGAAGGGGCTGTCGATAATATGGGATAGGGGGATGGAACTACTTGATGTTCTGGAAAGGCTGGCCCCCTCTGCATTTTAGGCCTATCTGGTCCAGGGACCCAACTGGAGGTTGTAGGTTTCTGGAAAGTTACGCTAGCACATGGAACCTTTGTAGAATCTTATGTAACATACTAGGTGTTCTTTAGGATTGGCATTAATGGTTTTGGTTGGAGTTTGCCAAGTTATGATAGTAGCAATGTCTGACTAAAGCCTGCATAAGCATGACTTCCAGAGTAGCCTCTTGACTCTATTTGAACTCTCTCAGCCATTGATACCTTATTTGTTACACTTCTTTTCCCCCTTTTGGTCACGATGGCATTGTTGAACCCATGGTGCCATGGCTAGACTCATCCCTGGGGGTCATCTCCCACGCCACCAGGGAGACCTTCATCTCTGGATTGTCATGTCCCACGTAGCGGGGAGGGCAATGGTTTCACTTGCAGAGTTGGGCTTAGAGACAGAGGCCACAACTGAGCAACAAGAGGTCCTCCACAGGTGACTTTTAGGCATATCTATATGTAGGCTAAGCTTCTCTGCCACATACATCAGCTTCACAAGAGTAAGCATCGAGATCTAGGGCTTTGCCTATTGATTTGGGCATCTCTAATGTTTGACACAGTATCTGGGGTTTCCCCCATGGTAAAGTTTAATAGTTCATATTTTTTACTCCCATCCCTCAAGGGACTTTGCCAATACTTTTTGATTATCTGCTTAACATACTCTGGGATGTAGCCAGGCATTATATTAAGCTATACAGGATTAAAGGCTCTCGTTCTTATTCTGGGGTCTCTGTGTTTATATTGTTTAAATCATCTATCCAGACAGGCTGAGTTAGATTATGTGCTATTGAAAATTTAGGTTCTTGACAAAATAAACCTTTCTTCCTTTGGTCTCAGAGAGTGGGTGAAGTTCTAAAATATTGGCAGTGTGTTCCTTACCCCTGCATTCTGGATCACCTTAATCCTGACCTGACTGGCTTTGTTCTTATCTCTAAACATCAGGTTATAAATATATAAAACAGCCCCTCAGAATCTACAAATAACATTACCACTCCAGACTAAATGTGACTGCTATAAGAGCTTACAATTCATGCCCCCGTTTTCTAAGTATTTTCTAAATGAGATCATAAAATTTTTGCTCTTTTGTTTCTGGCTTATTTGGCCTCCTCAAATGTCCCACAGGTTCATTCACATCATTCCATGCCTTATATCTTCATTCCTTTTTGTAGCAGTACAATGTTTGATCATATGTGTACACAACATCGTTCACCAATCTACTTCTTAGTCAGTGCATCTTTCAGCCACCTCCATCTGCTGGGCCTTATGTATAACATCCAAAGTCAACAGTCCATCAATTTTAGATAATTTACTAGCTCCCAAGAGAAAGCCAGCCAATAAACAGACCCTTAGCAAACAGAAAATCCAAACTTCCCCCTAACTCTTGTTCCTTTCCCCATATGTACCCCTGGTATAGCTGCAGTACTGTTGATGTTTTCTTGTTAAACATAGCCCGTAGCATGCAATAGCATTTTCCCACCTATACCCCGAAATTATATACTCTTTGTACAAGATTCATAACTTTGCAATAGTTCATGCAAGAACTTATATTTGTAGTGTTAATCAGTGGGACACATGAGTCTATACAACCCCTTTCAATCATGTTCACCTTCAATTTGATAATATTACTTAAAGACCCACTAGTGAAGTGCCTTCACTTCTATTTGCTTACAATTAAGTTCAACCTCATTAGCTAAGTGTTCACCCATCTCAATCTTCTGTGTTATCTCTAGGTTCCCTATATTCTGTATTATAAGCCTCTGATCTTACCTTTACCATGGTCATAAAAGTAGAATCATACAGTATTTATCCTTTTGTGTCTGGCTTACTTTACTCAGCATTATGTCCTCAAGGTTCATCCATCTTGTCATGTGGTTCAGGATGTCTTACTGCTGCATAATATTCCATCATATGTATATACCCTTACATCATTATTTATAACATGTTTATGCCAACATCAAAATTATCTTCAGTTAATATTTGATTCCATACATTTAGGTTTTAGCCCATCCAAACCTAACAAGCAATTAATAGGAGTTTCTACAAAACAAACCTGTACTACAAAAATTTCTTATTTAGGAAAAGCCTACAGGATAAAAAAATGCTGGAAAGACCTATTAAAAGAAGTGTTTCAAAAGTACCAGAATGCAGATCTTAGAAGCAGTGTGTGGGAGGAATGATAACAAAAGTTTTAAAAACCAAGGTTTTAAACAAAACAAAAAGGTTATCAATAATATTTAATAATCATATCACACAACACATTGCATCTAACATTTATTATACTGTTTAAGAAGGGAAGCAACTGCAGTGGTATTTCAGAAGTTATATCTTTTTTTTTAATGCAATATATGCTCATAGACTCTAAACAGTATTTTAAAATATACAATCTCTCCAAAAGAAAATATTTAACTAAAGATAGATAACTTTTAATGTAAGTAAAATGTTACAAGATATTAAAATTAAAGTCATCATGGGATTTTCACAGCACAAAGTACAGAAACTTGTAAACTTCCTGTACAGAGCAGCAGAATCTTTACTCTTGAGCAAGTCGTTCAATAACACGTCGGTAATCTTCCACAAGTTCCTGAAAGCTTTCTTCCAGCTGTTCATGCTGCATGCTTATTTCTATTTGGTTCATTTGGTTTGTCAATTCTTCTGGTCTGAGACATTTTCTCATCTTGGCAAGATCTCTCTGTTTTTTCTAAGTAACAAACATAATTGTTAAACTAAGAGAGTGTATTTGTATTCTTACAAATACAAAATTAAGTTCAAATTATAGTTACATTACATTTCTAAAATAAGGTAAAGTATTGGAGATAAGCCTCTATTGATTGACATAAGCCTCTAATGTTAAAAATAATAGTGGTATAAATATGTTCCAATTTGTCCCCAACAGTTTATTTCTTAAGGAAAACTAAACTTAAGGCAGACCATCTAAAAAGAATTAACCAGAAGACCTGGCAATTGCATCAACTGGTGGCATAGATATATGACTGGCAGCCCTCTCCAAAGCATAATAATGAACTCTGGCCAGTACAGACATTTAAACATTTCTTTAATAAATTACATTAACTGAAGAAAGACAAGTAATATATAGATTTTTTAATTGACAAACCAAACCAACATACAAACACAAAAACTTTTAATATACAAACATTCCATACATGGTGTACAATCAGTGGCCCACAACATCATCACATAGTAGTGTATTCATCACCATGCTCACTTCCAGAACGTTTGCATCACTCCAGAAAAAGAAACAAAAAAGAAAAAACATACCATACCCCTCACTCCTCCCTCCCATTGACCACCAGCATCTCCATCTACCCAATATATTTTAACCTTTGTTCCCCTATTTTTTTCTATACTCCTTACTACTCCCTTTCATTGATCACTAGTATTTCAATCTACTCAATTTGTTTTAACATTTGTTACCCCTATTATTTATTTATCTTTAATCCATATTTTTTACTTATCTGTCTATACTGTAGATAAAGGGAGCATCAAACACAAGGTTTTCACAATCACACAGTCACATTATGAAAGCTCTATCGTTATACAATCATCTTCAAGAAACATGGTTACTGGAACACAGCTCTACAGTTTCAGGCACTTCCCTCTAGCTTCTCTAATACACCTTAAGCTAAAAAGGGGCTATCTATATAAAGTGTTAGAATAACCTTCAGGATAACCTCTCAACTGTCTGAAATCTCTCAGCCACTGACACTTTATTCTGTCTCATTTCTTTCTTCCCCCTTTCAGTAGAGAAGGTTTTCTCAATCCCTTGATGCTGCATCCCAGCTCTTTCTAGGATTTCTGTCCCACATTGCCAGGGAGATCTACTCCCCTGGGAGTCATGTCCCATGTAGAAGGGGGGAGAGTAATAAGTTTGCTTGCCATCTTGGTTGAGAGAGAGACAGGCCACATCTGACCAACAAAAGAGGTTCTCTGGGGGTGACTCTTAGGTCTAATTTTAAGTAGGCTTAGCCTATCCTTTGCAGGAATAAGTTTCATATGAACAAACCTCAAGATTGAGGGCTTGGTCTATTGATTTGGTAAGATAACTAATATTAAGTACTATTAGTCTTCATTTCACTATTCATTCATTTTATGAATACTACATATTATAATTTAAAAATTCTAAGCTGGTTTTTCCTGCTACTATACTCACTGCTAGATTCCGTTTCCCAGCAATGTATTTGTGGACCACATACTAATTTGAACATAAACTGTTGGAAAAGTTTCAGAAGATAAATGAAAAAACTGTCATACTTTTTGCATTAACTGTTCTATATTGTCATATCAATTCGCTCTTATTAGAGCATATAAATAGCTGACTTTAAAGATTGGAAATCATATCTATTAAAACTCATATAATCCTAACAACAACTCAGTGAGATAGGTACTAAAATTTTCTTCAATTTATAGATGAAGAAAAAAAGGGATAGAGGAGTTAAATAACTTGTCCAAGGACAAGTAAGCTGAGGAGCTAAGTTTCAAATCCTAACAATTCAGTTGGGACCCTTTATTCTTAGTCCCTATGCTAACCTGCCTCTCAAAAGACAGTTAAAACAACAAACACCAGAACACCACCTAAAAACAATACCTGAAACTCATTCTAAGAACTAATGAATATTCCTTAAAATAATTTTGGGGGGAATCTAGGGGGAGGGGCCAAGATGGCGGCTTAGCAATGTGCGCGTCTTAGTTCGTCCTCCAGAACAACTACTAACTAACCAGAAACAGTACAGAACAGCTCCCGGAGCCACGATAGTGACTGGACACACAGCATACCCCAGTCTGGACCAGCTGGACTGGCTGCGAGTCTCCGGAACTGTGAGTTCCCCAAGCTGCACAGGCGGCTTCCCGGAGGGAAAGGAAAGAGACTCTAACAGTAGCAAGGACTGAGTCCAACCAAACACCAATTGTGGCATTAATAAACAAATTCTGACTACTAAAAATAGGCCCCCAGTTCAGGCAAAACTGGTAAAGGCGGAGGTCGCTTATTGGGCTGACCGAAAAAGAGGAAAGGGGACGAAACAGGTTTTTGTGGCTGTTTCTACGGAGGCTTGGCTGCCTCTGGATTCAACAGTGGGACTACTCAGGCTGCAACTGCCCCAGGAATAGGCAGAAACAGACGGCTTTCAGGGCTATCTCCTGCCTGAGCCTTCCCCAGGGGAGGGGTGAAGCCCAACTTAGGTGGAATCCCTCTCTCAAGGAATTCAGACCCCAGGGCTTGGCAATTTGAAGCCATTAAAACCAGCCTACAACCTCTCCTCTGTCTCCACCGTGCCCCCAGCAGGGAGAGCCTTCCAAAGTTAAAGGAGCCACAACATCTTTTACTGGTGGGACCCGCAGGCAGACAAGCACTACATACTGGGCGGGATAAGAAAAACAGAGCCCAGAGACTTCACAGGAAAGTCTTTCAACCTGCTGGGTCTCACCCTCAGGGAAAACTGACGCAGGTGACTCCTTCCTCCTGATAGGAGGCCAGTTTAGTCCGGGAAAAGACGGCTGGAGTCTGTAATACCTATGTAGACCCTCCTAAGGGTGGGGAGGGAAAAGGCACCTTACAAGCAGGACAAGAAACAAGAGAACAAGAACTGAAAAATTACCCTCTGTTAAACAAAACTTAAGCTAGAGGCCCAGAAAAAGCTGAACTGAAGGTCAAAGAACAGATAGACAACAAACTCATCTAGGAAGAAAACCCTAGGTAAGAGAAGTGAAAGCAATCTCCAGAATAAACTAATTAAAGTAATTAAATGTCTAGACGCCAGCAAAAAATAACAAATGACACCAGGAAAACTGAAGATATGGCCCAGTCAAAGGAACAAACCAATAGTTCAAATGAGATACAGGGGCTGAGACAACTAATTCTGAATATACAAACAGAAATGGAAAACCTCATCAAAAACCAATGAATTGAGGGAGGACATGAAGAAGGCAAGGAATGAACAAAAAGAAGAAATGGAAAGTCTGAAAAAACAAATCACAGAACTTATGGGAATGAAAGATACAGTAGAAGAGATGAAAAAAACAATGGAAACCTACAATGGTAGATTTCAAGAGACAGAGGTTACAATTAGTGAACTGGAGGACGGAACATCTGAAATCCAACAAGATACAGAAACTATAGGGAAAAAAATGGAAAAATATGACAGGGACTCAGGGAACTGAATGATAATATGAAGCGCACAAATATACGTGTTGTGGGTATACCGGAAGGAGAAGAGAAGGGAAAAGGAGGAGAAAAACTAATGGAAGAAATTATCACTGAAAATTTCCCAACTCTTATGAAAGACCTAAAATTACAGATCCAAGAAGTGCAGCGCACCCCAAAGAGAATAGATCCAAATAGACTTTCTCCAAGACACTTACTAGTCAGAATGTCAGAGGTCAAACAGAAAGAGAGGATCTTGAAAGCAGCAAGAGAAAAGCAATCCATCACATACAAGGGAAACCCAATAAGACTATGTGTAGATTTCTCAGCAGAAACCATGGAGGCGAGAAGACGGTGGGATGATATATTTAAATTACTAAAAGAAAAAAACTGCCAACCAAGAATTCTATATCCAGCAAAATTGTCCTTCAGAAATGAGGGAGAAATTAAAACATTTTCAGACAAAAATCACTGAGACAATTTGTGACCAAGAGACCAGCTCTGCAAGAAATACTATAGGGAGCACTAGAGACAGATATGAAAAGACACGAGAGAGGTGTGGAGAAGAGTGTAGAAAGAAGGAAAATTAGATATGACATATAAAATACAAAAGGCAAAATGGTAGAGGAAAGTACTACCCAAACAGTAATAACACTAAATGTTAATGGACTGAACTCCCCAATCAAAAGACACAGACTGGCAGAATGGATTAAAAAACAGGATCCTTCTATACGCTGTCTACAGGAAACACATCTTAGACCCAAAGATAAACATAGGTTGAAAGTGAAAGGTTGGGAAAAGATATTTCATGCAAATAACAACCAGAAAAGAGCAGGAGCAGCTATACTAATTTCCAACAAATTAGACTTCAAATGTAAAACAGTTAAAAGAGACAAAGAAGGATACTATCTACTAATAAAAGGAACAATTCAACAAGAAGACATAACAATGATAAATATTTACGCACCGAATCAGAATGCCCCAAAATATGTGAGGAATACACTGCAATTACTGAAAAGGGAAATAGACACATCTACCATAATAGTTGGAGACTTCAATTCCCCACTCTCATCAATGGACAGAACATCTACACAGAGGATCAATAAAGAAACAGAGAATTTGAATATTACAATAAATGAGCTAGACTTAACAGACATTTATAGGACATTACATCCCACAACAGCAGGATACACCTTTTTCTCAAGTGCTCATGGATCATTCTCAAAGATAGACCATATGCTGGGTCACAAAACAAGTCTCAACAAATTTAAAAAGATTGAAATACACAACACTTTCTCAGATCATAAAGGAATGAAGTTGGAAATCAATAATAGGCAGAGCGCCAGAAAATTCACAAATACATGGAGGCTCAACAACACACTCTTAAATAATTTTGGAATATGAAGCAAACGTATCATGATTACCACTTTAAAAGCTCAAAATTAAATTCAAAATTATGGTTACACAGGGGTTGCAAGGGTAGTTCAGTGGTAGAATTCTTCCCTGCCATGCAGGAGACCCAGGGTTTGATTTCCACCCCCAAATTCAACAAATGGTGCTGCAATAACAGGACAGTCACATGGAAAAAAAAAATGTGACCCCACCCCCCATACAGAACATATATATATATACACACAAAAACATTTCTAAAATGAGGTAAAGTATTGGATGATTGATATAAAACAGGCATTACAAAAAAGTTAGGTTGATTCTGGCTCTAAATTAGAGGGGCTAAGTAAATGAAGTTACTATCTGAAAGGAAAAAAAAATTAACTTCATTCATAAAAGTATTCTCTCTAAAGCAGTTCTTCTCAAACTTAAATGTACATATAGATCACCGGGAACCCTGTAAAATGCAGACTCTGTTTCAATAGGTCTGGGGTGGGGCCTAAGATTCTGAATTTCTAAACAGGCTTTCAGTTGATGCTATTGTCACACTTTGGGTATTCGTTCTAGAGAACCCACTGTTTGTGTGATAGGAATTTAAGCTATTTTTCTAAATTGCTAACATTTATTCATAATCTATCCTGTTGCTTGAAATGCTTCCAATCATATTAAATTCTGAAATACTTCTAAACTAACAGTACTGTTCCAAATAACTTATAGAATGCATCATGTGCCAGAAATACATTGTTTGAAATTATCATGGTGTTTCAAAATTTCTCTCTAGGAAATCTTACATCTCCAGTTTATCTTCCCTTTCCTTACCACCTTCAATTATTTCATTGTTAATTTTTTCTAGATGCATGTCAGAATTAATCTCTATTCTAAGTTTTATTGGCAGTAAACCTATGAATGAAATTTAAGGGCTCTATATCTAGGACTAAAAAATCCATGTAAAAGCTTTATGTAAAAAAAATATATAAAACTATGTAAATTCCTCATGAGCATTTAAGAAATGACTGATTTGAGGTATTTATTTTATTAACCTTTAATATTCCCCAACTATACTGATTCATCTGTGCGTGTATATTACAAACTAATTTTTAAGGATGTATTAGAAAAATAACTAGGGAAAAAAACTAATGTGAGGAACACCTCTATCTAGGTCAAGTGACATACACTGGGAGTATAAAAGACTGAGAGGTAGTACCTGTTAAGACTAGAATGACTGACAACCATACTGGACTTTCTAAAGACATTCTATAGGCTGAAGAGTAATTCTCTCCCCTCCAAGACAACCAAAAAGAAATTCTTTCTTAATTCTTTCATAGATTATTGAACATTAATAATGTTCAATAAATGCAGACTATTAAAGATATTATTAATGCCAATATAATTCATTTATATTTACATCTGACTTCCAGAAAATAATCCTTTCTTCTTGCCTAGCTTACACAAGCTCCAAGAGCGTTTACAAATATAATCTCAAAAATGACACCACCTCTAAAGTCTTCTTGATTTCCATTTGCTAAACTCTTCTCTTCTATGAAGCACAAAGATAAGGTTTTTTTTGTTAAGAATTTTAAAAGGATAATGGTGTTGAAACATGAATTCCAAAGACTTTTCAAAAGACACCAGTTAAAAAATATACAGTGTCAGGCATTTTCTTTCTGTTCAGTTCCTCACTATGGAGGCAAAGTAAGGAGGAAAAAACATGGGCTTTGAAGTCCATAAGACCTGGAGGTTTGAAGCAGTGTTTCCTCATAATAATACCTATTTCATAAGACTACAGTGGATTAAATGTGTAACGTACTAAGCACTGTGCCTAGCAAATAGCACATGCTCAGTATTATTACAGTTGCTTGTATTCAGGAAATATATTGTAGCTAGCAGAGGAATTATTTAATACATCCTGTGAATATCTAATAATAAATAATAAATAATATCATTTCCATTTTATAGAAGTCAAAATCCAGATGTTAGTAAGTTGTCCACAGTCATACAATTGGTAAAAGGTAGAATTAACTGGATTTTCTGATTCCACATCCAATGATATCATACCATGGATTCTAAATTTTGTATCTGTATATTAATTATTAATTAAAATATACCTGTGAAACAATACCAAGCAGCTGCATCAACTTTTCTTTTTTAGAAAAATTGTTCAAATTTACATCTTTTCTTGAATACCTGAAAAGTGCTTCTGTGGTACAGATGTAATCTTCTTTTATGCTTCTTATTTTTTTTTTTAACACTTTCTCAGATCATAAGGGAATGAAGTTGGAAATTATGCTTCTTTTTTTATGATTCTTATTAATATAAACTATTTTCTCCCTTTTTGAACCAATACAAATGATAAAGAACTTTTTAAGTAAGATACAAGTGCTAACAACTTCTACCCCAATTTTTTCTTTGAGGGAGAGTTAGGTTTATTTAAGCTGACTCGTAAAGCCCTCAAATCAAGGTAGTACAGATTTGTAGACTTTGCTATCAATAAATCATTTCATACCTTGGTCATAATTCAGTGGCAATCAAATTATTTAATTTCTTTTCATAAAATGTATTAAAGTAAAAATGTAAATTTTATAACCCAGATTCTCCCCAGCAGGCATATATTTTAAAGACCCAAAACACATTCTAAACCACACTTAATACTAATTGAATAGAAACATAATTTTGCATTTGAGAATTCTGTAGTAATATAACAAAAAATATGAATATCAAGTTAAAATAAATTACATAATCATTTGCTTATATACGAGGAAATCTTATTGCTCCTTCTATTCCTTTAGGAATTATTTTTAAATTTAAATTTTAACTCATTTCTAGGCTTTCCAAAACTGAATATTAGCCCAAAGTGGGGGGTTCTTATCTCGGTGGGATAGAATAATGTATAACTAAACTTACTAGAATGTGCATTAATTTAAATAGGGTTCAAGAAAGGTTCTGAAGGATTTGTAATTTGTTAATGACTTTTAGTATAAGGACGGTAGTATCCATTTTGGCTGTTAAGAACCTGTAAGAGTTTAATAACCAGTTTTCAGCTGTCTTTCAGATAGGTGAACTTGCTGAACAGATGAGGATACTTAGTAATAACATTTTTAAAAATCATTATCATTCCTTAAGAATAGAAAATACTTTTATGAGGTACAGATTCCCATTATTTGGTACAACTTCATGACTACTATTTATACTACAATTTATCACCTATCATTTGCTGCATCTACTTATATAAAATGTTTCATAAATATCTGAGACATAATTAAATAAATAAATAATTTACTATATTAAAAGTTTTAATGCTTTAAAAAGTTGCCAAGATAGCATCTATTTATTTTCTTCTATATTGCCAAATTTCATCATAAAGAAATTCTCCAACAAACTAAGTATTACTTTTAAAGATCAAAACCTTTGGAAAAGTACCACTTCTACCTATTTTCTGTTTCTGAATTGATAAACATCAAATAATAAAATGGGACTTTGGAGAAATTTTGTAAGAAGAGAACATTATAATTTTTTATAACTTGTTATAATAGATGGTGATCCATAAGATTGAAAATCCATCCAGTAAATTGCTTAATAAAATGACAGTACGAAGAAACATGTTTCAAGATGAAATGATTTACATTCATAGGCAAATAATTAGTTTATATTCAGAATGTGATATATTTGAATAGAATTATAGTGACAAATTAGGAATAGAATTATAATGGCAAAGTAGCCTTGATCATTTATGTTCCCTGCTACTGTGCTGTGTAGGCCTACAAGTACAGGGTATATAAATAATCATATGGCATGTGCTCAATAATTATTTGAATAAATTAGCAAATATTCTTTCCCACCAGTTCACTGCCCAGCTGCAGCTAGAATAGAAACTCCTCATTCATATAAATTGGCATGGGCAATATCCAGCCCAACAATGGCCAAATGATGAGCCCAAACCTGAGATAGTAGGGAAAATTTTTGAATTAAGAAAGAGAAAGAGGAAAATGTGGAAGATGTAAAAAAAAAAAAAGGGGAAAAGGGCAATAAGAAAGAATATTAAGATAATTTATTGGGGGGAAGAGTCTGGGCATTCAGATTTAAAAAGATGCACACAAATGAAAGAAAAAGTTAACTAAATATAGGTAGACTATCCTCAAGATTAGTATTTAAATGAATGAAAAATAGATTTATAGCTTAAGTTAAAAAATTATGATAGAATTCTTAATAATCAACTGGAAGAGTACTTTCAATTTCATAAAAGACAATTTAAGCAAAATGATTTGGACTCTCATACACTGGAATTTGCTGGCCTTTCTTTCCCATTTTAAACAGTGATAAAAATACAATATTTAAGATTCTTGATAGTCCTACCTTATATGGACTTATTAGTCTTCTTTTAATATCGAGTCTATAGCTTTTATATTGTTCAGCATCACTCATGTCAGTTACTAATAGTCGAAGAATTTCATAAACCCGTCTAGCATGTTGCTAATAAATGAAGCAGAAGAAAAAATGTGAACATTTTCAAATTATACAATAGTAACATTTTCCCATAAGAACAAAGGATACATTGAATATGTGCTATTCATGTACCAGGAACTGTGCTAAGTACCAGAGAAAAAGCAATAAAAGATGGTTCCTGCCCTCAAGTAGATAGCAGTATAGTGAGTAATACAAAATATTTAGGTGTTCAAAAACACACCCAGAGTGTGTGAGTAGTTTTGGACTCATACCCTGGAGGGGTGGGAGCTGTAGGGGATAGACTAAAAAGGGGAGGAAAAATAAAATTAAATCTATACTCAGAGATTTGATCTGGTTATTATTCAGATGACTATATTTTGTATTCAAAATCCTTGAATACAGGTATTTCATACAGTAATAAATTGAAAATTACTACAGTTGAACCTGCTTACCATCACCTCAGTCAGGAGTTCTGAGTAATATCCAAAGGTCCATGAAGATTTTGTATTAGAGTGCTCTCAAAATAACATGAAAGGAAGCTATCACCCCGGAATGGCATCATGGGAAATAACCAAGATACCAAGTAAAAAACATTACATATAGCAAATAAAAGAATTACTGAGATATGGTCAATTTTATGATAGAAATATGCATAGGGTATTATGGAAGTATAACCTGAGAATGGGAAAGATGTTAGAAGAAGATTCCAGGGAAAATAAACTTTATTGTTTAGCTGAATCTTAAAGGGAGAGGGGAGAGCATTGTGTGTGTGTGTGTTTATTTGTACAGATTAGGAGCTTAGCATTGCTGGAACACAAAATAAGGAGGAAAGTGAGGATGGAGGAAGATAGTGGAGAGTTTTATATACTGATTTAAAGAGCTGGACTTTTATCTAGTAGGTGACAGGTTTTAAATGGGAGAGTGAGTGACACAGAAATTTGAGTTCTAAGTAAAACATTCTTACAGCTACATAAAAATGGGAGCAAATAAAGCAAGGGAGACCAATTAAGGAAGTAAGGTTCTAAATTAGACAAAAAATAATTAGGACATGCAATGGGGTAGGTAAGAATGCTAAGGGAAAAAGATTCTAGAAATATAAGAGGGAAGAGTGGCTGTGGAGGTGAGTGTAAGGGAGATGTAGGAGGCAGCAGAACATATAAATCAGAAGCTTAAAAGAAAATTCTAGGCTAGGGTAAGGATTTAGGCGATATCAGTATATATGTAAAATTAAAACCAGAGGATTGGTTAATAGCACCCAAGGAAAGCAAACACAGTGCTGAGAAAGGTCAGAACCCTGAAATACAATGACAGAGGCAGTCAAGAGGACAGACAGAGGACAGGGGAAAATGGCCAAAGAGATATCAGGAGTATCAGGAAATTTTAGTATCAATGAAGCCAAAGGAGTAATTGCTAGTTTTTTTTGTTTGTGTTGTTTCATTTCTTATTTTGGGGGTAGATGGGGATGGGGATGGGAGGGGGAGGGTATAGTTAGATTGGAGAATGATATTTGAATTGCCTGAAAAAAAATGCATGCTATCTAAGTGAAGGTGTACAGGGGAGGGGGGCTTGGAGAACATGGTATTCTGGGCAAAGGGAATAGTATATATATCCAGTGACAGAGAAGTAAGAAAATTGTGTGGCAAAAGGTTCAGTAAAGCCAGAGCTGTAGAAAAGTGGTAAGAAGTTGTAGCCTGTGAGGTAGGCAGGGCCAAATTGTGATGGGGCCCTGGAGTTTGAATACTAAGAAGCCTGAATTCCTTAAAAAAAAAAAAAGTGTTCCTTTTCATTATATGTTCCCTTTCTTTTAAAAGCTGAGCTAATTAAGTAAATTCACATTAATAAATGTAAATTTAATACAGTCTGGAGATATAAATTGCTTCTAAAATATAAAGACTAATCTCAAAGCTAGGAAACCATTAAAGTATTTTAACACAGGGTAAGATGGAGAGTTTCACTTCATATTGAGTTGTTTGTTGATGCTGATTTGCAAACTTTTGGGTTATATATAGGTTTAGAGTTTAGGAGGAAAATACTGATTAGAGATTTAGATGAGCTCTCCCCAAGTAGAACAAGTAGAATGAGAGGAAATGAGGACTGAATAAAGAACCTTGGTGAAGAGTTACATTTAAGTGCCATAGAGAAGAACAGAAGCTAGTGAAATAATCCTAAGCAGATGGTGACAGTAGTGGGTGAAAAACTAGGAAATGTAGGGTCTCAGAAGCCAAAGGAGGATGTTCAATAGTATCAAATGCTGGTCCTTATTACTGAACACCCTTCATGGCACCTACGTTAACAATCCAAATTCTAACCATTCTTCAAGGCTTACATCAAATGCCATTCTGTCCATTAAATACTTTCTGATTCATCTGCTTATATAAATGTAATAAACTCCCTCTTTGGAAATCCCGTATGACTTTTCTGTCCCTATCTTAAGATATTTACCACATTAAAATAAAAAGCAAAAAGCACATAGCGGTATATAAAGTGAAAGTTATGTATTTTACTCCAACCCCTCTCCCCACCAATACTCTCTTCAGGTAGGTACAGTAGAACCACTTTACCAATTTAGACATACATTTTTTTTAAAGCAAAAATAAACTACTAGCCATCTTTGTCCTGCTTATTATACTTAATATATCCATGTATTCTATTATTTTTCCCATTCTATAGGTGAGAAAATTGAGGCAGAGAGGCAAAAAAAAAAAAAAAAAAAAAAAGTCACAGAGTAAGTGGTGGAGCAAGATTTGAACCCAAGCAGTCTGCCTTATTCTTTACTACTGCCTCCAACACAAGGATTCTCAATGCTATTCTCAATGCATTTACATTTTAGTTAAGCTAGATATATTTTTTAACTTCAAATTTTAAATCTCTCTTTTCTTCTGAAGAATAAGAATACCTTATTTATTTTGAACTTGTGTTGTGCCTCTACTGCCATATCATCATTGAATCCTTGCATTAACTTTTCCCGGGAAAAACAGGGCAAATCTTGACAAAGCTTCACAAGCACAAAGTCTCTTAATTTCACATAGCTTTTGGATGGATCTTCCGCTAAAGAAATAAAGCCAGAATAATATTTCTCATATTCAACATAATTTCTTCATCATTTACAATCTCAATATACATGCTAGGTTAGAAAGGCAAATATTCCTAAAAGAAGAATCATACAGAAAGTTGCATTGTAAAAAGGATTATTCTTTATATACCAAATTAACAGAACTATTATATTTTTTCAATGTTCATAAATAAAGTTTTATTGGAACACAATTCATTCATTTACACATTGCCTATGACTGCTTATAAAGAATAAAGCTAAGTAGTTGCAACAAAGATCATTGGCCCATAAAGCCTAAAACATTTACTATCTGGCCTTTTATGCTATCCAGTTTCATTAAATAGCCTCCTCAATCTCATCTTTCACACTGGAGACCAGAGTAGTCCATGTATATCCAGACTTCTTTTTCGGTAGTACAGTATTCACTAATATTCCCACAGATCACTTGTAAAGTCTAAGTAAGAACTAATATTCTTACCAACTAAAATTATAGGTGCTATCCTTTCGCAAATGCATTTCTGCAATCTGTGATATTAAGAGTGACCCCTTTCAAATTTAAATTTTTGACTAGCATGTTATCACATCTTCATTTAAATTTCAATTAGAGTAGCTATATAAATGAGATTCAGGTTTTCTGATGAGCAATTCCAAAAGCAAGTATTTTCTAATAACTAAGGACTCAATTTATACCTCCCTTATTTTTAATCGAGTAAACTGTTATAGTCTGTATTTCTTTCACCCAATTAAGTAAAAATTCTTCCCCTTATAAACCTTTTAAATTTAGTGAAAAAAATGGAAAAATAATTTTTATTTTTTCTTCATTGCTTCAGAATACCATAGACCTCCCTTTAAGACGTTTGGCAATGTGATCTATATTAGACTAAATAGCGCCAAAGAAAGCATCAGTGCATAGTGAGTAGAAAGAATACTGCACAACCAAGAAAACAAGTCCTAGTTGTCATTTCTTGGCAGTATAACCTTAGTCAAGTAATGGAAGGTGGTGATGGTAGCACAACATTGTAGAAGAAATTAATGCCACTGAATTGTACACTTAAAAATAATTAAAATAGCCAGAACAATTAGACAAGAAAAATAAATAAAATGTATTCAAATTGGAAAGGAAGAAGTAAAACTCTCAGTTTGCAGTTGTTGTGATACTATATGTCAAAAATCCCCAAAAATCTACAGCAAAGCTACTAGAGCTAATAAATGAGTACAGCAAAGTGGTAGGGTAGAAGATCAACACCCCCAAATCAGTAGTGTTTCTGTACACAAGTGATGAGTAATCTGAGGAGGATATCAAGAAAAAATTCCATCTACAATAGCAACCAAAAGAATTAAATACTTAGGAATAAATTTAACTAAGGACACAAAAGACTTATACACAGAAAACTACAAAAAAACTGCTAAAAGAAATAATGCAAGACCTAAATAAATGGAGGGACATACCATGTTCATGGATTGGAAGACTAAATATAGTTAAGATGTAAATTCTACCCAAATTGATTTCTAGATTCAATTAAAATTCCAAAAACTTACTTTGCAGACATAGAAAAACCAGTAACCAAATTTATTTGGAAGGGCAGGGTGCCCCAAATAGCTAAAAATATCTTGAGAAAGAAAAATGAAGAGGGACATCTCACACTACCTGACTTTAAAGCATATTACAAAGCTACAGCGGTTAAAACAGCATGGTACTGGCATAAAGATAGATATACTGACCAATGGAATCCAACTGAGTGTTCAGAAATAGACCTTTTCATCTATGGACAATTAATCTTTGATAAGGCGGTCAAGCCAACCCACCTGGGACAGAGCAAACTCTTCAATAAATGGTGTTCGGAGAACTGTATATCCATATGCAAAAGAATGAAAGAGGTTCCACATCTCATGCCCTATACAGAAATTAACCCAAAATGGATCAAAGACCTACAGAGTAGAACTAAGACCATAAAATTTTAGAAGAAAATGTGGAGAAGTATCTTAAAATCTTAAAATAGAAAGCAGTTTCTTAGACCTTACACTTGAAAGCACAAGCATTAAAAAAAAGAAACAGATAAATGGGATCCCCTCAAAATTAAATACTTTTGTGGATCAAATAATTTTGTCAGGAAAGTAAAAAGGCAGCCTATGCAATGGAAGACAATATTTGGAAACCCTTGGATAATGGTTTAATATCTAGAATATATAATGATATTTTTGAACTCAACAGCAAAAAGACAAACAACCCAATTAAAAATGGGCAAAAGACATGAACAGATATCTATCAGAAGAAGAAATACAAATGGCTAAAAGGCACATGAAAAGATGTCCAACTTCACTGGCTATTGGGGAAACACAAATTAAAACCACAATGACGTATCATCTCATACCCACTAGAATGGACATTATAAAAAAAAATAGAAAATGTGCTGGAGAGGAAGTGGAGAAAGAGGCACAGTTATCTACTGTTGGTGGGAATATAAAATGGTTCAACTGCTCTGGAAAGCTGCTGGCAGTTCCTCAGAAAGCTAAGTATAGAATTGCCATATGATCCAGCAATTCCATTTCTAGGTATATATACAGAGGAACTGAAGGCAAGGATACAAATGGACATTTGCACACCAATGTTTATAGCAGCATTATCTATGATTCCCAAGAGGTGGAAACCTCCCAAAGGTCCATCAACACGAGTGGCTAAGCAGGCTGTGATATAAATACATGATGGAATATTATGCAGCTGTAAGCCAGAATAATGTCATGAAGCATGTAACAACTTGGATGAACCTTGAGGACGTTATGCTGAGTGAAATTAGCCAGAAACAAAAGGACAAGTACTGTATGGTATCACCAATATGAATTAATATTAATGAGTGAACTTTGTTTTGTCTATCATTTCCCTGAGATCCAATTCAAATTTTTCCATCTTTTTTTCCATTTGCTGTTTTGAGTGTTTGAAATCAGTTATCCTGTCCTCTGTATCACTTATTCTCTCTTCTGTCTCTTCAAATCTACTGTTGTGTGCCTCTAGTATGTTTTTTACTTGGTTAGTAGAGTCTTTAATCTCTGTGACATCTGGTATTTTTCTATTTATTTTTCAAATTCCTCTTTATGTTCTTCTACTGTCTTCTTGATCTCCTTTGTCATTAGCCATCCCACTTACTTTATTAAGTAGAATTATATGAACATGTTTGATTAGTTGTTTCAACGTCTGTGTCTCCTATGGTGTTTTTATTTGGTCATTAGGCTGGGCTTTATCTGTTTTCATTGTGATATGATTAGTGATCTTCTGTTGTTTTCGTCACATGTAAATACCATGATTGATTTACTTTGGAAGTTGATTTCCTCTAGTTTAGTCTAAAGCCTTGTGTTTGTGGGGTGGATGTGTAGCAGGACACACGGGTAAGGGTACAATTGTGCAGTGATGTGTTGCAGCATAGGTATAGGCGCAGGTTGGGGATGTTATGCTGTTGTTTGTGAACATGGGTGTCCAGTGGTCAGGGAGGATGTACCTGTATGGGTGCACAGGTCTGGGAGGAATGACCCTGGTGTGCACTGGTCTAGGGTGCAGGGCCCTTTGTGCTCATGTGCAGAGCTATGGCAGTGGATCGGCATTATGCCTTCATGGGCTGGGAACGGATGTGACTAGGCTGCACAGGTCAGCGCTTTCTCAGACCTGGGAAACGAGGGCCGTGCACATGCATGGGTCTAGGAGTACTGTAAACTAATGTTTTCAGAGGTGAAGGACGTGACTGGGGGCCATACGCATGCTCAGGTCTAGGAGTGTCGTAAACTAATGTCCCCATAGCTGAGGGGCATGACTGGGGCACAAGTGCATGCACAGGTCTAGGCGTGCTGTAAACTGATATTCCTAGGGCTGAAGGATGTGATTGGGGGCTGTGTGCATGCATGGGTCCAGCAGTGTCGTAAACTGATGTTCCCAGAGCTGAGGGGCATGACTGGGGGTCAAGTGCATGCATGGGTCTAGGAGTGCCATAAACTGATGCACAGAGCTTGGGGGCAGTGGGGTAAGGGTGTGCAACACTATGGGTGGGGGACAGGTAGAGCCTGGGTATGAAGGTATGTGCTTGCACCTTGACAGCCTGCAGGGAGCAGGGCAGGGGAGGTAGTGCTCAGGAAGGGTATAGTAAAGGTGGGTTTAGCTGCACTTGGGGTGGGAGTGTGGGGTGGGTACATGCACTGGGGGTTGGTGGGACAGGGGTGCTTGGAGCACAGGGAGTGGGTTGGGTGATGGGGTTCAGGTACGTGGGGTATGGGGTGCTGTGCCGATGAGGGCAGTATATTCAAGGAATGCATGGCCTGGCTTACTTCCTAGTCCCTGTCGCCCCATCCATGCACTCCTGTGGGTCTGTGCTTCCGCGTTAGGCTCCAGTCCTCTACTTCTCAGTTTCTCAACCTCTGCAACCAGGGCTGCCCTATGTGGTACAGAAGGCTCTCCCAGGTCAGCTGGACTCCTAAATCACCATCTCAGTCACCCTCCCATCCCTTCTCTAATTTTTCTTTGGAGCAGGGCTGAACTCTTATCCTATTCAGCCATCTTCCTGGAACTATAATGAGTGAACACTGAGAGTTGAAGTTAAGAACACAGGTTATGAGGAGATAAAAATAGGGTAGAGACTGGGCATTTGGCAAAGGAATACAGACTATGCAACAGAACTGACTGTAAAAATTCAGAAATAATTAAAATGGCAAATTTTGTTACATATAAAAAGAATTATACACCAGGACCAAGTTGGATTTATCCTAGAAATGAAACGTTAGCATCAGAAAAGCAGTTAATGTAACACATGGTGTTAACAGAATAAAGCACAAAAACTACACGATCACCTTGAAAGATACAGGAAAAGCATTTGACAAAGTCCAACACCCATTCATGATAAAACCTCTCAGTGCATTAGGAATAGAAGGGAACTTCCTCAGCCTGACAGTGGACATCTACAAACCCTACAACTGATATCACATGTAATGATGAAAGAACGGCATGCTTCCACTCTAGTATCTGGAACAGGGTGCCTATCTTACTACTTCTATTCAACACTGAATCAGAAGTTCTTGGTAAAGCAACCAGGTAAGAAAAAGAAATAAAATGTATCCAGACTAGAAAGGAAAAATTTTAAATCATAGATGCATATCCATGAATTCGTATATAATATGATCATCATATATGCAGAAAACCCTAAAGAATCCACCAAAATTTACTATAACTAATGAACAAGTTCAGCAAAGGTACAAGATACAAATTGATATACTAAAATCAACTGTACTTCTATATACTAGCAATCAACAATCTAAAACTGAAATTAAGAAAATAGTCCCACTCACAATAGCATAAAAAAAAATATTTAGAAATACATTTAACAAAAGTAGTGTAAGACTTGTGCACTGAAAAATACAAAATAACTCTGAGAGAAACTGAAGACCTAAATAAACGAAGATATTCCACATTAATAGACTGGAATTCTCTTCAAATTGAGCTATAGATTTAATGCAGTATCTATCAAAATTCAGAAGGCTTTTTTATAGAAGTTGATGAGCTGATCCACTAATTATTATGAGAATACAAGGAACCCAATATAACCAAAACAATTCTGAAAAAGAAAAAGTTGCAGGACTTTCATTTTCTGATTTCAAAACTCAATATAAAGCAACAGGGTGGTACTCTCATAAGGGAGTCCAGGAATAAACTCTTACACTTACAGTCACCTGATTTTAAACAAAGGTATCAAGGCCATTCAATGAGAAACTCATAGCCTTAAATCACAGCCTTTTTAACAAATGCTTGCTGAGACAACTAAATATTCACCTGTAAAAAGATGAATTTAACACTTAATTCATAGATCATAAGCAAAAACGAACGTAAAATGGATGAAAGACCTCAGTGTTAAGGGGTTGGGCTTGTTGATGGGGACTAAATGCAAACAGGCATGAGGATCTTTTTAGAGTGATGGAAATATTCTAAAACAAGATTGTGGTGATGACTGTAAAACTGTAGGTTTACTAAAAAAAAAAATCACAGAATTGTATACTTAGAGTGGGTGAATTTTATGGTATGCAAATCATGACTCAATAAAGCAGTTTTAATAAAAACTCTAAGTGGCAAACTCTTAAAAAGCATCTCTTTAAAAAAATTTCATTAAGTTGATGAGGCACAAATTTATCCAGTATCAGTTCCTCCCAGTCTATCTCTTCCTAAATTGGCTTTGAAAAGAGAATTGTGTTGCTAATATTGATTTGATATTAAGTTTGGTATGAGTGAAGACTTAAGTAACTTACACTATGAGAAATTTAGAGTAAAACTTAAAAGAAAAAGAATCAGTTGAAAACATCTAAAAACCCATGCCATATTCTTAGCTAAAATTTTCATATAAATTAAAAAAAACATGTAAAAAATTTCCACTGAGTTTTAAACAAACTGATATAGATTGATAATACTCTGTTTGCAGCTTATCAGAGGCCAAGTCATCTCTTAGTCTTTAGTTCTTCTACTAAAAGTGAGTTTGAAATTAATTCACAACAATGACACCCAATAATTTGTAAAATCCTTCTGATTCTGTTTCTATGCTACAAAGGTGAGCGATACATTAAAGATGAAATGTGCCTGAATAAAAGCTATAGTGATAATGCAAGGTCAACATTGAGGTTTTTTCCAAATTAAATATATCTTCTAACAACATAAATATTCCACTATCATTTTTAAAAAGCCTTCTCATATTGATGGAATATATTAGAGAAAAATAATACTCTAAAGGGAAATGAGAGGATAGCACAATTCACCTAAGCATAAGAAATTTCCATATAATATTCTATAAAGCTATATAACATATTCAGGAACAATAAGGGACATTTATAGGGCAATATAATTAGCTCTTAATATACTAATAGATTAATAACACTGATATAAATTCTAGCTTAAGATCAATTTATATTCCTAAATATAAATTTCTCATAATTCTGGGGGAAACAAATTGTTGATTCTATCTATAAAGTTATAGAACTGAGATGAATTTGAATGCTACAAATATTAAGAATGAAAAGATGTTATATAATATATATATATATATATATATACAAAAAAAATGTCTTCCAATATTTTACTTTAAAATTAGTGCTAAAAAAGAAAAAGAAACTGAGTGGCATTTAAGCCACAAATACGTATCCATTAGAAATTAGATTTCACTTAGACTAATTTTTAATTATTACTGTTTGTGGTTATACGTCAAGTAAGCAAAAGGTCATCTCAACACAAAGAATATCCTGGATTGCAAAGAAGTCCAGAGCCTGCTAAAGATCTACAAAGTTAAAATATATATACAAGATAATAGAAAAATAAGAAACCAGGATGATTAAAGAGTGGAAAATTCTGTAATTTTTTTAAAAGGATTAAGTATGGAAGTCTATAAGGAATATTGAGAACAGCTGATAAGGCATTCTTACTGTTTGAAAATGTCAAGAAACATTAATGCTGGAACTAAAGGCCCACATCCAGTTGTCTAATTCAGAAGTCTTTAACATGTTAGCCTTTTTTCCTTAAAGCCTCAGTTTGTAATGAACAAAGGTTACCATTATTGATGACTTCACTTAGATTTAAGAAATAAAATTCTTTATCTGCTAATTGGTGCTAAGTATCAAGGACTTTATTGGTTAGAGTAGAAAGAAGTAGTTAAGAGGCTTCATAGAAACAACCCCTGCTGGCACATTACCCACTAGAGTAGACAAAGACTACTGATGTAAATTTTTAGATCTCCAGATTAAAATTACCAAAAAGTCCCTTCATATAGCACCAAGTCCATGCTCTGTAAGTAAAAATTTTCAGCTCAGCTAAAAGAAGTGATAAAGTTTGCACTAATTTTCTATATTTTTACAAGTCACTAAGCTAGTAAAGGTGTCATAAAAAATTATAAAATAAGCAATTTATAACTTTTGATATAAACTAAGTTTAATAATTACTTTTTTATCTTCCATGTTTCAAACCTATTTAACAGTAGTAGGAAAGTCGGATGAAAAGTTCAATTCAGGTCCATAAATGTGTATAACTCCCTTTTAAAAACAACATGCATTTCCAAAAGCTATAACCTATAGTATCAATGCAAACTCTCTTTTCAAGTAATTTTACTTACCCTGGACCAGCAAAACCACTATATTAGATGAGACACTGATAATCTGCCTACTCATCTATTTATATTCTTGCTAGACCAGTATCCTTTTTTTTTAGTGTCTTTAAACAAATTGGCATAATAAAATTACAAAATTATATTTTTAACAGGTTAATATTTAAGTTCACATCCATCTCCCTACCCCATATTATTGACAGACCCTCCCAATATGAAAAAGTTAGAATGGCCATAGCCACAACACCCCTAAAGAGAGCGCTAGATAGATCAAAGGTGATGGTGGAGTTGTACAGAGAAGATAGGGTTTAACAAATGAATATGGTTGCTGAATCATTAAATTGATATCTCTTTTAGTCTCCAGTATATTAGAGCAGCTAGAGGTAAAAACCTAGAATTGTGGAATTGTGACCCATGCCAAACTCTGAAATATGTTCTACAACTAATTTGTGGTGCTGTGCTTTGAACTTTATTGCTTTTTTGTATATATGTTATTTTTCAGAAGAAAAAAAGAGTTGAATGTAATGATATAAAAAATATTTATTCCTTCTAGCCTCCTATATTCTGGAGCAGCTAGAAAGAAAAATCTGTAAGGATTGTATGGTAACCCATGACAAATTCTGGGATCTATTCTGTAACTATTTGTTGAAGAATGCTTTGAAAACTATTGCTTTTTTCTTTCTTTGCTTTGTATATATGTTATAATATAGAATTAAAAAGTTAAAAAAAATTTTAAGTGTATATTAAACTTAAAGAACAAAAGTGTAACACAAACAACTACCCCAAATCAAGATGGTAGACTGAGAGATGCTTCAGAGCTGTCCTCCCTACAGAAGCTTTGAAAAAAACACCGAGATCTGGCAAAAACATTGTTCTGAAAGTTCCAGAAAACAGTTAAGGCTTGCAGTAATAAAGTGAGTGCTGAATCAAGAAAAAAGCCACTAAAAAACAGTAGGATCTCATGACACCCTGGCTGGCCCCTCCGCCATCACCTCCCTACTTGGCATGGAACCAGGCCATGCTCCCAGTGGGATTCATGGTCCTGGGTTTGGTGGGAGCATAGTAACTCTTGTGCATATACTGCGAGCATGTGTATCTGGTCCAATCTTCCAGTGGTGGCATGAGGGACAGTTAGGATGTGCTGTCCCAAAATTTGACCTGTGTGCTGAAGGCGGCTCACAGAACTCTCCTACAGAACACTTGGGGAGATCAAGTCCTACTGCCTGGGCAAGAGAATACTGGCTGTTGGACATAATGTGCAGTGCCAGGGATCCTGACGAAACTGTTTCCTAGTAAGGAGGAAACATTTATCTCTGTGTAAATTGGGGGATTCCTAGGGCCATAGGCACATGCCTAAGACAGAACACATGTGCAGAAAGGACCAGGGATGTCCTTACACTTTGGCCTGGAGCTGTCCTCGAAACTTACTTGCACAGGTCAATTTGCAAAGACAGGGAAAGGTGTTTACTTTTCTTCCTTTTTGGGTATCATGCATGTGTGTGTGTATCAGCTCTTTGCATCCAAGGAACGCTGTCATAACACTAGCTGAATATAAGCTTAAGGAACAGATACCTCTCAGAGTTTGAAATTAAGCAGTAACACACTGAAATATCAAAATGCCCAAATTTCTGGCAGGTGAACTCACTGCCCTCCCCTCATGTGGGACATGACTCCCAGGGGTGTAAATCTCCCTGGCAATGTGGTTCAGAACTCCTGGGGATGAGCCACAACCAGCATCATGGGACTAGGAAAATTGTGGAACTGTAACCCGTAACAAACTTTAAAATCTATTATGTATCTACTTGTTAAAATGTACTTGGAAATTTAAAAAATTTAAAAATGATCCTAAATAGGCTCAAAGAGCTCAAGCAAAACACAGACAAAGAACGGGAAGAAATCAGGAAAACAAAAGATGAATACAAAGAGATTATCAATAGAGATGGAAATTATGAAAAGGAAATAGAACAGAAAACCAGTAATAGAAATTAAAAATTCCCTGGAGTGGTTCAACAACAGATTGAAGCTGACAGAAGAATCAGTGAACTTGATAAGACAACTGAAATCATCCCAGTCTGAAGAGCAGAAAGAAGAATGAAGAAAAGTGTATAGAGCCTGAGGAACCTGTGGGATACCATCAAGTATACCAATATATTGTAGGAGTCCCGGGAAGAGAAGAGAGAGAGAATATTCAAAGATATAACAGCTGAAAACTTCCAAATTTGAGAAAAGACTTGAATACACAGATCCAAGATGCTCAAGCTCCAAATAGGATAAACCCAAATAGACCCAACAGCACCATGTCATAAGCAAATTTTCAAATGCCAAGGAGAATTCTGAAAGCCTCAAGAGAGAAGCAACATGTCTTATATATGGTGGCCTCAATAAGATTAAATGCTGATTTCTCATTGAAACTATGGGGACAAGGAGGTAGCGGGAAGACAAAGTACCAAACTGTCAACCAAGAATTTTTTTTTTTAATTGGTAATTAAAAGTTTTTATTTTGAGGTAGAGATGATGCCCCTTTATGTTTCTTTTTTTTTTTTTTTTTTTTAAAAGAGAGGGAGGAAAGGAAGGAAAGACAGAGAAGGAAGGAAGGATGGAAGGAAGGAAGGGAGGAAGAAAGGGAAACATTTTTAAACATTTTCTTGTTTTATTATATTTTGTTTGTTTGTTTGTTTTTTACATGGGCTGGGGCCGGGAATCGAACCGGGGTCCTCCGGCACGGCAGGCAAGCACTCTTGCCCGCTGAGCCACCGCGGCCCGCCCTATGTTTCTTTTAAACATGTTTTATTGTGAAATATATATATATACAAAAAAACAATAAATTTCAAAGTACATTTTAACAAGTAGTTATAGAACAGATTTCAAAGTTTGGTATGGGTTACAGTTCCACAATTTCAGGTTTTTCCTTGTAGCTGCTCCAAGACACTGGAGGCTAAAAACAAATATCAGTATAACGACTCAGTAGTCATACTCATTTGTTAATTCTTTGATCCTTCTCCCAATCTTTAAAGATATCTGGGTTATGCCTATTCTAATTTCCACAATTTAAAAAAGAGAGAGAAAAACTAAACAGATCATGACAATTAAATTTAATACATGATACTGAATGGGATCTTAAAATGGAGGAGCAAAGGCTCAATAGAACATTATGGGGATATAAGATAAAACTGGAATACAGAATGTAAGCTTTACATCACAATTTTTTGAACTTGATAACTGCACTTAATTGATTACATTAGTGAACATCCTTGTTCAAAGGAATATAAAGAAGTATTATATAATTAAGGAATATGGTGTGTGCCACCTGCTCTCAAATGTTCAGAAAACAGATAAGATAGATGGATAATAGATAGACTCATACAGCAAAGGTGACAAAATATCAAACTTGATAGATCTGGGTATCTGGGGTTGAAGGTATGTTGGAGTTCTCTGTATGGGGTTTGTATTATTTTTGCACCTGTCTTGTAAGTTTAAAATCATTTCAAAATAGAAAGTTAAACCAAAACAGAAGTATTGCAAAGTAAAAAAAAAAAAAAAATTCTTATAGAATTAATAAACTTTAAAACTTCATTTGATTATAAACAGCTGATATAGTTTGCATGAAAAAAGTGATTTATAGTTTAATCAGCAACTTAACTTCATGAGTAACAAATTTGAAAGTGTTACGGGGGGTGGAGAATTATGTCAAAATAAATATTCCTTGGGTCACCTTATTCTTTGGTGGTTTACAATTATATTAGCATATTGCCATCTGTAACCCCATCTGATGTATCCTCTTCATAAAAGTGCTTCTAATACTAATTCATACTTGTTTTGGAGAGACATTTCCAAAAACAAATAAGCCTACATTTCAACTTATTTCCCACTGCTGTGAAAGCAGCCATTTTAAGAATATAAAACACATTTTAGAAAGTATGTTTTTTTATTCAGGAACTATTTACCTTTGATTTTTTTCTCAGTGGGGTTTAGCATATTCCCCTTTTAAGAAAAAGTACCTGAAAATTAGAGCATGGGCAGCCTGTGAATAATACAACTGTATGCCAAATACACTGAACAAACAAAAATTATACAATACTTGTAGGTATTTATACCTGACCAAGACTATTCTAGTACATATTCAATATATTATCTTTGATTAAACATTTTACAGTTGGAGATAAAATCAAATCCTTACAAAGGCTTATGATTTACTATTAACCTAAAGCCATCTTTATAGTTCCAAAAAGACTGCAGAGAATGTTGCTATTTAAAATACAAATTATTTCTGACAAAACCAAAATCAATCAGTAAAGATATTTTTTCAGAAAGGCCCCTTCAAGTAACAAATTACATTTAACATACCTGTAATATCAAGAACCAAAGGAGACGCAATGTAATATCTATGAACTGTTTCAAGAAGTTGAGCACCATGACCTTGACCTTGAAATGGAGTCAATATCAGCATCTGACTACAGTGAAGAAATTATTTTAAAATTAAAATATCACATAACTATTTTAAAAACTACAAACCACTAAAGTATTATGAAAAATTTTAAAGTTTGTGCAATTTTTTTTTTCAATTGACCTTCAAGAAATCCAAGAATTATTCAAATACTCAAACTGGTTTAATCTTCCAGAGTTTCAAAGGGAACAATGAAATAAATCAGTATATAGCCAGTGAATAATAGTGACTTTTTTTTTAAAAAACAAATCAACACTATTATCACAAGTATTGGAAACTTCAGCAGTTCCTTCTTCTGAAATAAAAGACAAGGCACGTGTTATACTGCCAATTACCTTACACGTGGCCGGGTTTTGTCTGGGTACACATAGTAATTATAGACTGTCATGTAGCCTACGGTCGCAAAGAGCGTAGCTCCATCCTTATTATACTTCTCAAATCTGCAGATAAAACAGAAAGCCAAGCAGGTCAATTACAGTCGCGCTCCCATGCAGTGTCCATTTTCTTTCCCATTCTATGACTGAATTTTCAGTGTCAGCAAGCTACTCTGTGAGGGCCCAATGGGTACACCTGCTATGTTCTGAATGTACAATTCACTTAATTGGTGTGCAGCAACTTGGATAAATCAGACCTCTTTACATCACTTCAGTGCACTTGCCTATTATAAAGATGAATAGGTGGCAAGTAAAAGAAAACACAGGCAAAGCTCATTTTACTGTTTAAGCCTACATTCAGGGCCCCAACGGACAACAGCATTTAATTCAGCTCTATTCTCAAGGTCTCCCAAAGCATAATGAAGGAAAACTCAAGCCTCTTAAACAATAGTTTTTCTTTCCTGGGAAAAATATCATTATACTATCCCAATAATTGGGCTGCCACAATTAAAATGCTGGCTTTGTGGAGGTAATAAGGTCTACTGTTGCCTTAGAACTGTACTTACACTAGAAAGTAGTGCCATCTTTCATCATCGACGTCAATAAAGCTAGCAGTTTCAATAAACCACATCAAAAAGGTCTGAAGCCTTTCATGATATTCTCGAAAGCCTCTACATGTCATGTCAGCCTAGGGAAAAAGCCAGGAAAAGTCAGGTGAAACTCATCACAGAGGTAAGTGAAAGTCTACACAAAACAAAACCATCCTGTGGGAAAATGTTTAGAAGTCTCCGATTAAGATGTGTACACAGACACACACAGAGAGAAAATAGACCTGTTTTTAATGCTGATAAAACCTGTTTCCTGAAGTTAGAACAAATCACTGAAAATAACACAACAAAATAGCATACAGGTTTCAGGTAAATAGAGTAACTTTACCCCCAAAATATTAAGACTTCTCTTTACCTTGTATATCTGAAAAGTAAAGTTCTCTCCTCCAGTTGGACTAAGAACTGAATATGTATGCAGTAAGGTTCCGAATGGCTTGAAATCAACTTCCTTTTCCAGCAAAGACAGAAAATCACTTGTGTTTGTGCAAAATCCAGGGGGAATGATCTGCCTAATTTTGCCCTCGACATCATCTGCCTAAAGATGAGTTAAAGGACATAAGAAATTAATAACAAATCTGACTTTTGGTTAAATATGTTCAATATCTTTGGAATGGAAAAAAACACAAAAAATCACAACACTTCAGTTCACCTTTAAATCAGAGAAGTAAACATAGTGAACTGGAAAAGGATGAGTTATACGCACACAAAGCTACACTGACACACAAATTTGAGATGAGCATAACATAGAAATAATATGAGAAAGCTGATATCAACTGCAAGAACAAGAGTAAGCCCAACTCTGCAAAGTTTTTCCCTTCCCTTATGTGGGGAAAAGTTTCATGCACTAAATTTACTTTCCTGAAACCCATTACTTCCAGAGGGTTCCTAGGCTAGATAAGCCCTGAAACCCAGAAAGGCCAGCCTCTCCAAGCCTCTTCCTTTATCAACATGAAAAAGTTAGAAAGGGCATAGCCTAAAGATCCTTAAAAAATGGGAGAAGGATTAAAGGAGGAGGAGGAGTTATAATAGAGAAGATAGGATTTAACAAATGAACATGACTACTGAATCATTACACTTATAATTCTTTAAGCCTCCAGTGTTTTGGAGCAGCTAGAAGGAAAAATTTGAAACTGGAAGGTAACCCATCCAAACTATAAAATCTGTTCTAAAGCTGCTTGTTGGAGTATTCTTTGAAAATTACTGCTTTTTCTTTTGTTTATATGTTATATTTCAGAATAAAAACTGCTAAAAAAGAGTAAGACCACTAAAAATTTTAACATCATGCAGGAAATGTTGATTCTGTCCCTTCAGGATAATTTAAACTACCCAAAACAAAACACTGCTTATTATTTTATACATGTCAAAGAGATCACAGTATCGACAACATAAAAGATCACCAGCAGTAGTGAGATGAGGCCTGAATTTGAGCAAATGAATAGTTAACTCCCCAATGAACAAATAGACAGGTCACAACTCTCTCATATACCAAATTCAAAATTAAGAAGATAGTTTTTAGGAAATACAAAAATTACAGAGCTGATACACTATCCATTCATCTCTACAATATAGCATAATTTTTATAGACTTGGATTTGTGAAGATAAAAAGAAATAAGTCTGGACAACAAAATTAAATTTAGAGATTAAAATTACGCTTGTTAAACAATCTTGATGAATGTTAAAACTATCATCTGAGCAGACTTCATAATCCTTTTCAAAACCCCAAAAGACCACTTGATTGAATACATTTACTACTTCTCTTTAACCATGAATATTTGATGAAGGCTTACAATAAAGTATTACTGCTTCTCACCAGGCAATAAAACTTAATGAATTGGTCTCAACTTAACAAAACCTTATCCCTCAATACAGTCCCTAAAAGCCTGACATTACATTCAACAAAATGAGCTTGCATTCTATTCAAACTTTTTCCTGAACAATGAAGCCAGGTTTTTACTTAATGGAGTTTGCCGTGAGTTCAGCTGTAATGTTTGTATTGTATCTATTTCCACAAGGACTGACACAAGAACACTTTGTGTTAACTTACTAAGCAGCTCTTTCATACCGTTTACATGCATGATGGGTATTAGTTCTAAACCAAGACCCTTGCTACTTAGCATTCAAAACAGGAAAATTAAGATGCTTAGGACAAAATACACTACAAAAGGCTAATACAACATGCTACTAATTCCTGTCCTTTCAACCATCTTTTAACTAAGTAGAAGCAATGCACCTGCAGATGAATAGCACTTTATTATCATTCAGTTACATTTTAGGATTGAGAACTAGAGATGGAGTTTATCACAAACAAGTTTTATTCTCAATGCTATGGTTCCACCAACATTTATATATAACTTGTTTATATCTATAAAAAAGATCTATTATTTAAGATATAGCTCTTCAACATTTTGCTTGACAGCTTATTTCTAATACATACATTAGTCCTTGCAATTCATTCACCCTCAAGATCAAATAAATGCATTTAATAGAACTATTTTTACTTATTTTTATGGTACTATTTAAATATTTTTCCTTGAAACTGCTATCTAATGATAAAAGACCATCTTAAGCATATTTTATAGAATCAGTACAATTTCAGTAATTACAAGAGGAAATCTTAATAATGAGGGTTTTAATAGGTCTGCTGTGAAGCAATTAAAATCCAAAATGCTGATAAAGTAGTACAATATTAGTTCTGGGTAAAAGAAAGCTAAAAAACTTACATTTAAATAAAGAGACTTATAAGCAATAAAAAAAACAAAACAAAAATGAAGGCATTCACAGCATGTATAAACATAATATTTGGAACTCCTCCCTATGTCCTTTCATCTCAATAAGGTATTGTAAAGACCAATCAAATCTCTTTACCTTTCTTCCATCAAATCTAAATCTACTTCAAACATGTCTCAGGAACTATAAGGTCCAACTGGCAATTCTGATGGAAGATAAAGAAAGGCTTGAGCTCAATAAAGTTAAAGGAGAGTTAAGGATTAACTTTCAGCCCTAAAAGGACACCTATTTTTTTGTGATAAATATCTTCAAGTAAAATATTTTGCTCACATATAAAATAATATATAAAGTTTACATATTATTTTAATAAAAAGAAAGAAAATCTAATGTGATGTGTTACATACACAAGGATTGGAGGAAACACATATCTGATACACTTACATTTAAAAACACATAATTAAAACCAAATAGCTCCTTAAACCTTGAATTCAAAACTTTTGGCTTTGCTAAAGGAAAAAATGCCTGCATTTCTCTATTAAATGGATTCTGTTTTAAGATTTTAAAAAATTCTATACCCACCATGTCTTAGAGATCTGTATTCTTTCCTAAAAAAATAAACATAATTTAGTTCAGTTAAATTTTAAATATTCATTTTCAAACTGGGTAACTGGCCAGGTAATAAAATCATCAATAAAGAAAAACCCCATCTAATCAATTTTTAATTGAAGGTAGAGTTAAAGATCAAATGAAACCTTTTAGAGTCAATGCTTACAGCTAAAAGTCTTTGAGATCTATTTTCAATTTATACTTCAATTAAAATTATATAGAAATAGAGAAAGGCTAAGACATTAAGCTCTAGAATGCAACCTGACATTGAATTAATAATACCTCTTGTAAATGTTTTCCTAACATTTTGGGAATCTAAAAAATGTCCTGTGTTAGGTGGGTGATGATGAAATGTTTCAGATTGCATATTCTGTCACTAAGGTCACTTTAAATTCCAGTATTCTATACTTCGTTACATATGAAGGTGTTCATAAGTTCACACAAGCAATTTTGCTTTTCCTCATCACTGCATAAACAATGACATCCCTTTTAAAAACATGAAAAAGTTAGAATGGGCATAGCCCAAAGACCCCTAGAGATTGGCAGTAGAATCAACCGAGAAGAAGGAATTATAAAACAAGACAAAATTTAACAAATGTGGATGACTGCTGAGTCACTATAATGCTGTTTTTTTTTTTTTTTTAGCTTCCAGTATTTTGGAGCAGCTAGAAGGAAAAACATGAAAATCTGGAATGGTGAAACTTTGAAATCTGTTCTGTAATGACTTGTTTGAGTTTCTTTGAAAAATTATTGCTTTTTTATATATATGTTATACTTAACAATAAAAAAACATTTTTCAAAAAAAACAAAACAAAACAAAACAATGTGCCTGAACTATTAAACAAAATTCCAAGATAAAAATCTAAATATAATATTTTAAAGCTTTTTGTAGTTTTTCATTTCTTCAAGATTAAATTTTTATAAGTGTGTGGAATTTTGTTATAGAGGCTAGAGAATCCAGAAATTAAAAACAATCTCAACTATTCTCAAATTCAGTCTACATCGATGGGCAACAAAGATAAAACAGATGGTTGAAATTCACAAATACAAAACCTAATGAATGTATTACCACTTCCTCTACCAAACCTTCCCCAGAAATGCTAATAGTTAGGAAAACTGAACAATCATAGTTCATACCCCTTTACTAATAAGCAATGAAACTACTTCAAGAGAGGTCAGGAGGCATTAACAAAAGCAAAGTTCAGGGACAACCATAAGATAGCCACCAGTGTCTGAAGAATCAAAGTTATTGTACTGTGAAATTCAGAATAATTATACTGTCTTTAAAAATGGGACTAGTAAGGATTTTATAGGCATCTTAATTTTAATTGTAATTGAATAATTTTAGGCGCAACTGGAAGATATATTTTGGAAGAGAAAAAGAATGGATGATGATGAATTAATGTCATGGCAAAATTCTAATAAATAAACAAACTTCTAAGCAGATTTGCTGTGGCTTCTAAACATCTAAACAAGGGTATTTTCACGCTGAAAAATAGCACTACATGGTACGGCCTGCAAAACCTGCAAATATGACAAGTTATATTACAGTCTTAAACTTAATATCCAAAACAAAATTGATTTTTCCCACTTAAACCTACAACTTCTTCAGTCTTCCCTATTCAACAGCAAATTGTACTGGCTCTACCCCCAAAATATATCTTCAGTCAATTGAATCCAATGTCATTTATACTACTGCAATGTTCTGGTCTCCCTTCCTTCATTCTTGCCTAGTACAGTATGTTCTCTGTACAGCAGCCAGAATCATTATCTTTTAAAAATGTAAATCACATGTTAATGACCACCTCCCACCCCTCTTCCTTCTACCTGCTTAGAAACTCTAAAGGCTGCTTACTACTCTTAACTCTTCCAAGCACCTTATTTGGGCATAGAAACCCTACATCATCTAGCTCTGTCAACCCCCTTCAACTATCTCCTACCCCTCTCTCCATAATCACAATAATTCAACCACGGTGACCTTTCTGTACTACAAAAATGCCAAAGCGGTCTCATTTCAGGGACTTTGCATTTGCTGATCCCTCTGCTCAGGAATATTATGCCCAGATAATTACACAGCTGGCTCCTTTTCATCATTCACGATCACTTAAAACACTGATTCCTCAAAGAGACTTTCCCTGACCACTCTGTCTAAAAGTTAAGTCCCTCTCCCCAGACACTCTAGTACTCTAAGATATTTCTTCACAACATTTTACACTATCTGGATTTAACTTATTTACTATTTGTTTGTTTGTTCTCTTTGGCTAGAACGTATCTCCATGAGCAGTGACTTTTTGTTTGCCACAGTATCACCGGCATATAGAACACAGAAGGTACTGTGGAATGAACACTCCCACTGCAAACACTCCCACTCCAACACCCACTACCCATTCTTTTTTAATAAAGGGGAAAGATGTCTTTGTTTGAACATTTAATATAAATGATTTTTCACCATGAAGCAAATAAGTAACCCTACCAAAAGACTTTATAAAAGATTAATTCCTTACTCCTGGCACAGTACTTCTAAATGGAAACACATGCTTTTCAAGAATGGAACAATTAGAAATCAATGCAAATACATAGCTATTTTCACTGCATGCAGTATTTGAAAGATTTATCAATAACCAAGTCAATAGTTCCTTTGGAACAGATCAATTAAGATCTGTCAGCATCAACTAAATACACAGACACAAACGTAACAAAAGAAAGCAAAAATAAATAGATAAATAAATAAACCCAAACCTTTATAACAAAATGAATTTTGTGTAACATAAGGAAAAACATTGCCTGCACTTTTAGTAAGAATATCTAGCTGGACTTAAGTCTGGAGAACTTAATTTAATAAGAAAAAATTTGGTAACAGAAAAACTCCATTTTAATTATTCTATGTTAAATGCTACTTTATTTAAGATTAAATCTTTTCAAGTATCAAATCACCACAACTACAGGAATTGCTTTTATATCTGCAAACTTTAAAAAATTCCTAAGGGACACAAAACAGAGAATAAAACATATTAAGTGCAGTTACATATTATTTATCTAACATGCTCAGTCATCTCAAATAAGGCTGAGTAGCAAAAAAAAGAAGTGCGTGACATATTTCTGACACTAATGTTAACAGAAAAGAGACTATTTGGGACCTCTTTCATGTAACACACAAGTTATTTTATACATGATTCCATTAAACTTACTGATATGGGTTTTTTTTTAAGAGTTGTAAGTTTACAGAAAAATCATACACTAATATGGTTTTGTAACCCATTAGACATAAGATGTAAAGGGACTGTTTGCAAGAGGATCCCACAAAATCACATCAGTAAATTGGGAGCTAATAGCACAAAATCACGGGAGAGGAAAAATACATACTGTAAAGGCAGAAATAAAATTAATAAGCACAAGAGTCTGGACACTCTTAGAAAAGGTCCATCTAACATCTTTAAATAAGAATATTAACGTAGATTATACAGAATACCACTAAGTAATAATCTTAGTACAATCTGGATTATTTACTAGTTCTCTGACTTTGGCAGAGTCCTTTACCATAAAATAAAACTGAAAAAATTAGCCAGAATAAACCAGAAGAATCTAGCTTGTTAGGACTGAGCTCAGAACTTAACTAAAATTCCTGATGGCCAAGGCAAAATGCAAAACATGAGGATTTACAGAGCTTACTTTTAATAAAAAGAAGCAAACCAGATATGAATAAAGAAAACAAAAGAAACAAACTTAACAGAATGAAATTACAGAAGTGCACTATATGGATTTCTTTAAATGCAATTTTATTTATATACATTCACACACCATACAATCAATCCAAAGAATACAATCAGTGGTTCATAGTATCATCACATAGTTGTGCATTCATCACCACAATCAATTTCAGAACATTTTCATTACTCCAAAAAGAGAAAAAAAAGAACACAAAACATCCCTTACGTCCTAATTCCTCACTCCCACCCCACACCCCCAATCACTGAACCCTAGGCACTGGTGTGGTATATTTCTTACTGCTGGTGAAAAAATACTAAGATATTATTGTTAACTATAGCCCACAGTTTGCAGTAGGTGCATTTTCCCCCATACACCACTGTACACTGTATTATTAACCCCTGTAATAGTTTCATTAATTTGTTCTAGTTCATATAAGAAACTTTTTATATTTGTACTGTTATTCACAGTTATCACCCACCACAAGATTTTCTGTGTTATACAGTCCCATGATTTAACTTTTGGCTTTCCTTCTGGTAACACATACAGCTCTAAAATTCCCCTATCAACCACATTCACACATAATTGAGCACTGTTAATTATACTCACAATAATGTGTAACTAAACCATCTATCTACTTGTTCTAATTTTAGCATATGTGCTGCTAAAGTGAGGATTTTTAATGCAAATCACATTAAACAATAATCTAGTACTTTCAGTATATTCATTTGTAACTATTTAGTTCTAGACACTATAGTAGGCATTTTTACATACTGCATGTTTGCTCATTTACTCCTCCTAACAGTCTGTGCTGATGTGAAATTGTTATGGACCCCAGAAAAGCCTTGTTCTTCTAATCCTGATTCAATATGGTAGAAACTCTGATTAGACTGTTTCCATGGAGAGTGACCCATTTAACTGTAGGTGAGTCCTTTTGATTAGATGGAGCTGTTGCTCTGCCCATTTAAGATGTGTCTTATTTTATTGAAGTCCTTTAAAATAAAGGACATTTTTTTTAGAACATTCAGAACCACAGAGCCAACACGAGACCCAGAGGTTTGGAGATGCAGAAAGTCAATGACCCCAGGAAAGCTGCATGAAATCAGAACCCAAAGACCCCAGCAGACACCAGCCACGGGCCTTCCCCGCTGACAGAGGTGTTTTGGACCTATCAGCCTTTCTTGAGTCAAGGTATCTATCTCTGGATGCCTTGGTTTGGACATTTTTACATCCTTAGAACTGTAAGTTTGCAACTTAATAAATTTTCTTTATAAAAGCCAACCCATTTCTGGTATATTGCATTCTGACCACATTAACAAACAAAATACTGTCCAATCAGTATTATTCTTATTCTTTATCTGATAAAACAAATTTAAGAGTTTAAGTGTTATATCCAATGTAACATAGCTACAAAAGATAAACACCCTAATTTGTAATCCAGTTCTCTTAACTTGAAGGTCAACTACCTACTTCCTCTTAAGTCCCAAACAGTGCAGGTGTCTAATTCTTGATTCATTTGCTTCATACCAGAGTTGAAGATAGCAAAGATTAACCTTTTATCATGAAGATTAAAGACTCTAACTTGCAGCCTTGCTCAAAAAAACGAGGTACAGGTAGTAACCAGAAATAGGAAGCAATCCAAGTGTACATAAGCAGGTGACTGAATAAACAGAATGTGGCAAATCTATTAGTGGAATACTATTCAGGCATAAAAAGAAATGAAGATCTGATACATGCTACAACATGGATAAACCCTAAATGCATCATGTTGTGTGAAATGAGACTCAAATAATATTGTATGATCTCACATACATGAAATAATTATATGCAAATTCAGAGAGACAGAAAGTAGGATTACAGATAACCAGAAGTGGAGGTGGGGGTTAAAGAGGATAGGGAATGGGAGTTAAAGCTCAGTGGGTACAGTTTCAGTTTGGGGTAATGGAAAAGTTTTGGTAATGGCTGATGGCAATGGTATTGTGAATGTAATTAATACCACTGAATCACATAATAGAGAGTGGTTAAAATGGGACATATTACATTGTATGTTACAAGACCAGAAACAAAACTAAACTAAACTAAGATGCAGGAATACATAGTGACATTGCAAAGACTTTTCTCCAAAAGCAGCACAACTTCTGGGTCAAGATGGCAGCTTAACAATGTGCGCATTTTAGTTCGTCCTCCAGAACACTACTACTAAATAACCAGAAACAGTACAGAACAGCTCCTGGGGCCACGTCAGTGACCAGACACACAGCGTACCCCAGTCTGGACCAGCTGGACCGGCTGCGAACACCCCCTAGAACCGTGAGTTCCCAAAGCTGTGGCGGTCATCGCCCCTCCCCCACAGGCCACTTCCCACAGGGGAAAGGAAAGGACTTTACCAGCAGCAGGGACTGGGCACAATCAAATGCCAATTGTGGAACTAATTAACAAATTTTGACTACTAAAAATAGTCCCCCAGCTTAGGTGAACCTGATCAAAGCAGAGGTTGCTCATTTTTGCCCCGGCGCCAAGGGGGCAGGACTGACAGAAAAAGGGGGGGAAAAAAAGAAGGAAACAGAGGTTTTTGTGGCTGTGTATCTACAAAGGCTTGACTGCCTCTGGATACAGCGGCAGGACTTTTCAGGCCGCAACTGCCCCAGGCACAGGCAGAAGTGAACTCTTTGAGGGGCTTATTTGGAGCCTGTGCCTTCCCCAGGGGAGGGGTGAAGCCCCACCCAGGTGGAATCACTCCATCAAGGAATTCAAACACCAGGGCTTGGTAATTTGAAGCCATTAAAACAAGCCTACAAGCTCTCCTCTGTCTTCACCAAGCCCCCAGCTGGGAGAGTCTGTCAAATTTAAAGGCACCACATCATCTTACGCTGGTGGGACCCACAGGCAGATAAGCGCCACATACTGGGCAGGATAAGAAAAACAGAGCCCAGAGACTTCACAGGAAAGTCTTTCAACCTGCTGGGTCTCACCCTTGGGGAAAACCAATGCAGGTGACTCTTTCCTCCTGATAGGAGGCCAGTTTGGTCTGGGAAAATCTGGCCGGGGTCTATAATGTCTAAGTAGACCCGCCTAAGTGTGTGAGTGGGGGGAAAGGCACCACATAAGCAGGGCAAGAAACAAGAAAACAAGAACTGAAAAATTCTCCTCTGCTAAACAAAACTTAAGCGAAAGGTCCAGACAATGCTGAACGGAATGTCAAAGAACAGATAGACAACAAATTCATCCAGCAAGAAAACCCTACATAAAAGAAGTGAAAGCAATCTCCAGAATAAACTAATTAAGGTAATTAAATGCCTAGGCACCAGCAAAAAATAAAAAATCACACTAGGAAATTTGAAGATATGGCCCAGTCAAAGGAACAAACCAACAATTCAAATGACATACAGGAGCCGAAACAATTAATTCAGATTATACGAACAGACATGGAAAACCCCATCAAAAACCAAATCAATGAATTGAGGGAGGATATAAAGAAGGAAAGGAAAGAACAAAAAGAAGAAACTGAAAGTCTGAAAAAACAAATCACAGAGCCTTGAGGCTCCTAGGGGAATGGCAGTCTCCGGCGTGAAGGTGGTTATCGTTTCAGGAAAGATTGGAACAGTGGTTAGAGCTCGCAGGTGAGTCCACTGTTCCCGCGGGCTTCCTCTTAGCTGGAACCAGTGTGACTTCCGGAGAAGATGGCGGCTTAGTAAGACGCACGGATCTTAGTTCCTCCTCCAGAACAGCTAGTAGGCGAGTAGAAACCATACAGAACAGCTCCCGGAGCCACGACAGAGATAAAAAAGACAGCATACCCCTTCCTGGAACGGCTGACTGGCTAAGAGAACCCGCTCCGGTGAGATCGCCGAGGGGCACTGGCTTCCCCGGGCGGGGCGGCAAGTGGCTGGAGTCCCTCCATTCCTCCTTCCCGGGCCAGCTGGCAGAATTGGGGAGGCAGTCCCCTCAAGCCGCAGGGGCTGGCGCCCCCACCACGTGAGGCCTCCTGGACCAACTGAGAGAATTGGATCAGAAATCCCCAGGCCGCGGAGAACGGTGACCAGGGGGGTTCCTTCCAAATACATGACTCCCCGGTCTAGCTGGGAACGGTGCCCTCTCCCGGGCCGCGGTAGCTGGCCCCTACCGCCACGCTTGGCGCCCCGGGCCGACTAGGAAATTCGGACGGGTGCTCTCCCGGGCTGAGGCGGCCGAGACCCTCCCCACGTTCGGACCCCTGGGCAGGCTGGCACTCTTCCAAGCCGCTTTGGCTGGCGAACCTCCCCCACGGCGAGAGTTTTCCAAAGTTAAAGGACCCACAGCACCTTTTACTGGTGGGACCCGCAGACAAACGTGTGCCACGAGCGCCACCTACTGTGCAGGATAAGAAAAACAGAACCCAGAGATTTCACAGAAAAATCTTTCAACCTGTTGGGTCCAACACCCAGGGAAATCTGACTAATGCCCAGACGCCAGCAGAAGATAATGGATCACGCTCAGAAAATTGAAAATATGGCCCAAAGGAACAAAGCAATAGTTCAAATGAGATACAGGAGCTGAAACAACTAATGCTGAATATACGAACAGAAATGGAAAACCTCTTCAAAAACGAAATCGATAAATTGAGGGAGGACATGAAGAAGACATGGGCTGAACAAAAAGAAGAAATAGAAAAACTGAAAAAACAAATCACAGAGCTTATGGAAGTGAAGGATAAAGTAGAAAAGATGGGAAAAAAAATGGATACCTACAATGATAGATTTAAAGAGACAGAAGATAGAATTAGTGATTTGGAGGATGGAACATCTAAATTCCAAAAAGAAACAGAAACTATCGGGAAAAGAATGGAAAATTTGAACAGGGTATCAGGGAACTCAAGGACAATATGAACCGCACAAATATACGTGTTGTGGGTGTCCCAGAAGGAGAAGAGAAGGGAAAAGGAGGAGAAAAACTAATGGAAGAAATTATCACTGAAAATTTCCCAACTCTTATGAAAGACCTAAAATTACAGATCCAAGAAGTGCAGCGCACCCCAAAGAGATTAGACCCAAATAGGCGTTCTCCAAGACACTTACTAGTTAGAATGTCAGAGGTCAAAGAGAAAGAGAGGATCTTGAAAGCAGCAAGAGAAAAACAATCCATCACATACAAGGGAAACCCAATAAGACTATGTGTAGATTTCTCAGCAGAAACCATGGAAGCTAGAAGACAGTGGGATGATATATTTAAATTACTAAAAGAGAAAAACTGCCAACCAAGACTCCTATATCCAGCAAAATTGTCCTTCAAAAATGAGGGAGAAATTAAAACATTCTCAGACAAAAAGTCACTGAGAGAATTTGTGACCAAGAGACTAGCTCTGCAAGAAATACTAAAGGGAGCATTAGAGTCAGATACGAAAAGACAGAAGAGAGAGGCATGGAGAAGAGTGTAGAAAGAAGGAAAGTCAGATATGATATATATAATACAAAAGGCAAAATGGTAGAGGAAAATATTATCCAAACAGTAATAACACTAAATGTTAATGGACTGAATTCCCCAATCAAAAGACATAGACTGGCAGAATGGATTAAAAAACAGGATCCTTCCATATGCTGTCTACAGGAAACACATCTTAGACCCAAAGATAAACATAGGTTGAAAGTGAAAGGTTGGGAAAAGATATTTCATGCAAATAACAACCAGAAAAAAGCAGGAGTGGCTATACTAATATCCAACAAATTAGACTTCAAATGTAAAACAGTTAAAAGAGACAAAGAAGGACACTATATACTAATAAAAGGAACATTTAAACAAGAAGACATAACAATCATAAATATTTACACACCGAACCAGAATGCCCCAAAATACGGGAGGAATACACTGCAAACACTGAAAAGGGAAATAGACACATATACCATAATAGTTGGAGACTTCCATTCACCACTCTCATCAATGGACAAAACATCTAGACAGAGGATCAATAAAGAAACAGAGAATCTGAATATTACTACAAATGAGCTAGACTTAACAACATTTATAGGACATTACATCCCACAACAGCAGGATACACCTTTTTCTGAAGTGCTCATGGATCATTCTCAAAGATAGACCATATGCTGGGTCACAAAGCAAGTCTTTACAAATTTAAAAAGACTGAAATCATACACAACACTTTCTCGGATCATAAAGGAATGAAGTTGAAAATCAATAATAGGCGGAGTGCCAGAAAATTCACAAATACGTGGAGGCTCAACAACACCCTCTTAAACAACGAGTGGGTCAAAGAAGAAATTGCAAGAGAAATTAGTAAATACCTCGTGGCGAATGAAAATGAAAACACAACATATCAAAACTTATGGGACGCAGCAAAGGCAGTGCTAAGAGGGAAATTTATTGCCCTAAATGCCTATATCAGAAAAGAAGAAAAGGCAAAAATGCAGGAATTAACTGTCCACTTGGAAGAACTGGAGAAAGAACAGCAAACTAATTCCAAAGCAAGCAAAAGGAAAGAAATAACAAAGATTAGAGCAGAAATAAATGAAATTGAAAACATGAAAACAATAGAGAAAATCAATAAGACCAGAAGTTGGTGCTATGAGAAAATCAATAAGATTGATGGGCCCTTATCAAGATTGACAAAAAGAAGAAGAGAGAGGATGTAAATAAATAAGATCAGAAATGGAAGAGGAGACATAACTACTGACCTCACAGAAATAAAGGAGGTAATAACAGGATACTATGAACAACTTTACGCTAATAAATACAACAATTTAGATGAAATGGACAGGTTCCTGGAAAGACATGAACAACCAACTTTGACTCAAGAAGAAATAGATGACCTCAACAAACCAATCACAAGTAAAGAGATTGAATTAGTCATTCAAAAGCTCCCTAAAAAGAAAAATCCAGGACCAGATGGCTTCACATGTGAATTCTATCAAACATTCCAGAAAGAATTAGTACCAACTCTCCTCAAACTCTTCAAAAAAATCGAAGTGGAGGGAAAACTACCTAATTCATTCTATGAAGCCAACATCACCCTCATACCAAAACCAGGCAAAGATATTACAAATAAAGAAAACTACCAACCAATCTCTCTAATGAATATAGATGCAAAAATCCTCAATAAAATTCTAGCAAATCGTATCCAACAACACATTAAAAGAATTATACATCATAACCGATGGTTCAACATAAGAAAATCAATTAATGTAATACACCATATCAACAAATCAAAGCAGAAAAATCACATGATCATCTCAATGGATGCAGAGAAGGCATTCGACAAGATTCAACATCCTTTCCTGTTGAAAACACTTCAAAAGATAGGAATACAAGGGAACTTCCTTAAAATGATAGAGGGAATATATGAAAAACCCACAGCTAATATCATCCTCAATGGGGAAAAATTGAAAACTTTCCCCCTAAGATCAGGAACAAGACAAGGATGTCCACTATCACCACTATTATTCAATATTGCGTTGGAGGTTCTAGCCAGAGCAATTAGACAAGAAAAAGAAATACAAGGCATCAAAATTGGAAAGGAAGAAGTAAAACTATCACTGTTTGCAGACGATATGATACTATACGTCGAAAACCCGGAAAAATCCACAACAAAACTACTAGAGCTAATAAATGAGTACAGCAAAGTAGCAGGTTACAAGATCAACATTCAAAAATCTGTAGCATTTCTATACACTAGTAATGAACAAGCTGAGGGGGAAATCAAGAAACGAATCCCATTTACAATTGCAACTAAAAGAATAAAATACCTAGGAATAAATTTAACTAAAGAGACAAAAAAACCTGTATAAAGAAAACTACAAAAACTGCTAAAAGAAATCACAGAAGACCTAAATAGATGGAAGGGCATACCATGTTCATGGATTGGAAGACTAAATATAGTTAAGATGTCAATCCTACCTAAATTGATTTACAGATTCAATGCAATACCAATCAAAATCCCAACAACGTATTTTTCAGAAATAGAAAAACCAATAAGCAAATTTATCTGGAAGGGCAGGGTGCCCCGAATTGTTAAAAACATCTTGAGGGAAAAAAACGAAGCTGGAGGTCTCGCGCTGCCTGACTTTAAGGCATATTATGAAGCCACAGTGGTCAAAACAGCATGGTATTGGCATAAAGATAGATATATCGACCAATGGAATCGAATAGAGTGCTCAGATATAGACCCTCTCATCTATGGACATTTGATCTTTGATAAGGCAGTCAAGCCAACTCACCTGGGACAGAACAGTCTCTTCAATAAATGGTGCCTAGAGAACTGGATATCCATATGCAAAAGAATGAAAGAAGACCCATATCTCACACCCTATACAAAAGTTAACTCAAAATGGATCAAAGATCTAAACATTAGGTCTAAGACCATAAAACAGTTAGAGGAAAATGTAGGGAGATATCTTATGAAACTTACAATTGGAGGCGGTTTTATGGACCTTAAACCTAAAGCAAGAGCACTGAAGATGGAAATAAATAAATGGGAGCTCCTCAAAATTAAACACTTTTGTGCATCAAAGAACTTCATCAAGAAAGTAGAAAGACAGCCTACACAATGGGAGACAATATTTGGAAATGACATATCAGATAAAGGTCTAGTATCCAGAATTTATAAAGAGATTGTTCAACTCAACAATAAAAAGACAGTCAACCCAATTACAAAATGGGAAAAAGACTTGAACAGACACCTACCAGAAGAGGAAATACAAATGGCCAAAAGGCACATGAAGAGATGCTCAATGTCCCTGGCCATTAGAGAAATGCAAATCAAAACCACAATGAGATATCATCTCACACCCACCAGAATGGCCATTATCAACAAAACAGAAAATGACAAGTGCTGGAGAGGATGCGGAGAAAGAGGCACACTTATCCACTGTTGGTGGGCAATGTCAAATGGTGCAACCACTGTGGAAGGTAGTTTGGCGGTTCCTCAAAAAGCTGAATATAGAATTGCCATACAACCCAGCAATACCATTGCTGGGTATCTACTCAAAGGACTTAAGGGCAAAGACACAAACGGACATTTGCACACCAATGTTTATAGCAGCGTTATTTACAATTGCAAACAGATGGAAACAGCCGAAATCTCCATCAACAGAAGAGTGGCTAAACAAACTGTGGTATATACATACGATGGAATACTATGCAGCTTTAAGACAGGATAAACTTATGAAGCATGTAATAACATGGATGGACCTAGAGAACATTATGCTGAGTGAGTCTAGCCAGAAACTAAAGGACAAATACTGTATGGTCCCACTGATGTGAACAGACATTCGAGAATAAATTTGGAATATGTCATTGGTAACAGAGTCCAGCAGGAGGTAGAAACAGGGTAAGATAATGGGCAATTGGAGTTGAAGGGATACAGACGGTGTAACAGGACTAGATACAAAAACTCAAAAATGGACAGCACAATAATACCTAAGTGTAAAGTAATCATGTTAAAACAGTGAATGAAGCTGCATCTGAGCTATAGGTTTTTGTTTTGTTTTGTTTTGATTTTACTATTATTACTTTTACTTTTTTCTCTATATTAACATTCTATATCTTTTTCAGTTATGTTGCTAGGTCTTCTAAACCGATGCAAATGTACTAAGAAATGATGATCATGCATCTATGTGAGGATGTTAAGAATTACTGATTGCATATGTAGAATGGTATGATTTCTAAATGTTGGGTTAATTTCTTTTTTTCCGTTAATTAAAAAAAAAAAAGAGAGAAGGGGTAATTGGAGCTGAAGGGATACAGACTGTATAACGGGACTGGATATAAAAACTCAGAAATGGACAGCACAATACTACCCAATTGTAATGAAATTATGTTAAAACACTGAATGAAGCTGCATGTGAGGTATAGGGTTTTTTTTTCTTTCTATTATTGTCTTAATTCTTATTCTGTTGTCTTTTTATTTCTTTTTCTAAATCGATGCAAATGTACTAAGAAATGATGAATATGGAACTATGTGATGTTATTAAGAATTACTGATTGTACATGTAGAATGGAATGATTTCTAATTGTTTTGTTAATTCTTTTTTAATTAATAATAATAAAAAAAAAAGCAATGGAAACCTACAATGGTAGATTTCGAGAGACAGAACATAGGATTTCTGAACTGGAGGATGGAACATCTGAAATCCGACAAGAAACAGAAACAATAGGAAAAAAAATGGAAAAATATGGGACTCAGGGAACTGAAAGACAATATGAAGCGCACGAATATACATGTTGTTGGTGTCCCAGAAGGAGAAGAGAAGGGAAAAGGAGGAGAAAAACTAATGGAGAAAATTATCACTGAAAATTTCCCAACTCTAATGAAAGACTTAAAATTACAGATCCAAGAAGTGCAGCATTCCTCAAAGAGAATAGATCCAAATAGACATACTCCAAGACATTTAATAATCAGAATATCAGAGGTCAAAGAGAAAGAGAGAATCTTGAAAGCAGCAAGAGAAAAGCAATCCATCACATACAACGGAAGCCCAAGAAAACTATGTGCAGATCTCGCAGCAGAAACCATGGAGGCGAGAAGACAGTGGGATAATGTATTTAAATTATTAAAAGAGAAAAACTGCCAACCAAGAATTCTATACCCAGCAAAATTGTCCTTCAAAAATGAGGGAGAAATTAAAACATTTTCAGACAAAAATTCACTGAGAGATTTGTGACCAAGGACCAGGTCTGCAAGAAATACTAAAGGGAACACTAGAGACAGATATGAAGACAGAAGAGAGAGGTGTGGAGAAGAGTGTAGAAAGAAAGACTATGAGCAAAAGTAAAAAGAAGGAAAATTATATGACATATAAAATCCAGAAGGCAAAATAGTAGAAGAAAGTACTACCCATGCAGTAATAACACTGAATGTTAATGGATAAAACTCTCCAATCAAAAGACACAGTCTGGCAGAATGGATTAAAAAACAGGACCCATCTATATGCTGTCTCTACTCAAAGGACATGAGGGCAAGGACACAAATGGACATTTACACACCAATTTTTATAGCAGCATTATTTACAATTACCAAGAGATGGAAACAGCCAAAATGTCCATCAACACACGGTTGGCTAAACAAACTGTGGCATTTACATATGATGGAATATTATGCAGCTGTAAGACAGAATAAAGTTATGAAGTATGTAACAACATGAATGGACCTTAAGGACATTATGCCGAGTGTGATTAGCCAGAAACAAAAGGACAAATACTGTATGGTCTCACTGATATGAACTGACGTTAGTGAATAAACTTGGAATATTTCCTTGGTAACAGAGACCATCAGGAGATAGAAATAGGGTAAGATATTGGGTAATTGGAGCTGAAGGGATACAGATTATCAACAGGACAAATATAAAAACTCAGAAATGGACAGTACAATATTACCTAACCGTAATACAATTATGTTAAAACACTGAATGAAGCTGTATATGAGAAGGATAGAGGGAGGAGGGCTGGGGCATAAATGAAATCACAAAGAAAGATAGACGATAAAGATTGAGATGGTGTAATCTAGAAATGCCTAGAGTGTATAATGATAGTGATTAAATGTACAAATTAAAAAAATGTTTTTGCATGAGGAAGAACAAAAGAATGTCATTATTGCAGTGTGCTGAAAATAGATGGTACTTAATATTTTAAAATTTCAACTAATGTGTGAGACTAAAGCAAAAAATGTTTATTTGGTACAAATCTATACTTTGACTAGTGCATCTCCTAATATAACTTATGTAGATAGTTGATTGAACACCTTAAGTACATGGAATTTTGTATAGGATATCAGATTTTGTTGGTTTGTCCAGGTGATGCCCTGATGAATCCCAGAGTAATTTGATCAGTGAGTGGAAAAGTATTTGCAAAGTCCCCTTCGGGGAATGGTGAGAACGGGGGAAAACTCAACTTCCCCAAGTGGAAGTCTTGATATTCTCACAAGCAGTGTGGACAACGAAAGCTATAGGCCAAGCCCCCAGTCTTTGGGTTTGTTCATATGAAACTTAACCCCACAGGGGATAGGTCAAGCCTACTTAAAATTAAGCCTAAGAATCACCCCCAAGAGAACCTCTCTGGTTGCTCAGATGTGGCCTCTCTTTCCAGCCAACACAGCAAGCAGACTCACCACCCTCCCCCTGTCTACGTGGGACATGACTACCAGGGGTGTGGATCTTCTTGGCAGCGTGGGACAGAAATCCCAGAATGAGCTGAGATTCAGCATCATGGGATTGAGAAAAACTCTAGAATGAGCTTAGACCCAGCATCAAGGACTGAGAAAACCTTCTCGACCAAAAAGGGGAAGTGTGACACGAGACAAAGTGTCAATGGCTGAGAGATTCCAAACAGAGTCGAGAGGTTATCCTGGAGGTTATTCTTATGCATTAAGTAGATATCACCTTGTTATCTAAGATGTAATGGAGAGGCTGGAGGGAACTGCCTGAAAATGTAGAGCTGTGCTCCAGTAGCCATGTTTCTTGATGATGATTTTATAATGATATAGCTTTCACAATGTGACTGTGTGATTGTGAAAACCTTGTGTCTGATGCTCCTTTTATCTACCTTGTCAACAGATGAGAGGAACATATGGAATAAAAATAAATAATAGGGGGAACACCCTTCCCGGGCCGGCTGGGAGAATTGGAGAGGCGGTCCCCTGAAACAAAGACGGCTGGCGCCCACACCACGCGCAGCCCCCGGACCAACTGAGAGAATTGAATCGGAAACCCCCAGGCCGCGGAGAACGGTGACGGGTGGGGGAGGCCCCTTCCAAACCCGTGACTCCCGGGGAACGTGCACTCTCTCGGGCGGGCCGCTGCCGCTGGCGCCCTCCCGCCACGCTTGTTGCCCAGGGCCGACTAGGAAATTCGGACGGGCTCTTTCCCTGGCTGCGGCGACCAGCAACCCTCCCTGCGTTCGGACCCCGGGCCGGCTCAAGCCGTTTCGGCTAGCGAACCCCCAGGACGGCGAGAGTTTTCCAAAGTTTAAGGTCCCACAGCACCTTTTACTGGTGGGACCCGCAGACAAACGGGTGCCACGAGCGCCACCTACTGGGCAGGATAAGAAAAACAGAACCCAGAGATTTCACAGAAAAATATTACAACCTTGCTGGGTCCAACACCAAGAGAAATCTGAATAAATGCCCAGACGCCAGCAGCAGAAGATAACTGTCCACGCTCAAAAGATTGAGAATATGGCTCAGTCAAAGGAACAAACCAATAGCTCAAATGAGACACAAGAGCTGAGACAACTAATGCTGAATATACGAACAGAAATGGAAAACCTCTTCAAAAATGAAATCGATAAATTGAGGGAGGACATGAAGAGGACATGGGCTGAACATAAAGAAGAAATAGAAAAACTGAAAAAACAAATCGCAGAACTTATGGAAGTGAAGGATAAAGTAGCAAACATAGAAAAAATAATGGATAGCTACAATGATAGATTTAAAGAGACAGAAGATAGAATTAGTGATTTGGAGGATGGAACATCTGAATTCCAAAAAGAAACAGAAACTATAGGGAAAAGAATGGAAAAATTTGAACAGGGTATCAGGGAACTCAAGGACAATATGAACCGCACAAATATACGTGTTGTGGGTGTCCCAGAAGGAGAAGAGAAGGGAAAAGGAGGAGAAAAACTAATGGAAGAAATTATCACTGAAAATTTCCCAACTCTTATGAAAGACCTAAAATTACAGATCCAAGAAGTGCAGCGCACCCCAAAGAGATTAGACCCAAATAGGCGTTCTCCAAGACACTTACTAGTTAGAATGTCAGAGGTCAAAGAGAAAGAGAAGATCTTGAAAGCAGCAAGAGAAAAACAATCCATTACATACAAGGGATACCCAATAAGATTTTGTGTAGATTTCTCAGCAGAAACCATGGAAGCTAGAAGACAGTGGGATGATATATTTAAAATACTAAAAGAGAAAAACTGCCAACCAAGACTCCTATATCCAGCAAAATTATCCTTCAAAAATGAGGGAGAAATTAAAACATTCTCAGACAAAAAGTCACTGAAAGAATTTGTGACCAAGAGACCAGCTCTGCAAGAAATACTAAAGGGAGCACTAGAGTCAGATACAAAAAGAAAAAAGAGAGAGATATGGAAAAGAGTGCAGAAAGAAGGAAAATCAGATATGATATATATAATACAAAAGGCAAAATGTTAGAGGAAAATATTATCCAAACAGTAATAACACTAAATGTCAATGGACTGAATTCCCCAATCAAAAGACATAGATTGGCAGAATGGATTAAAAAACAGGATCCTTCTATATGCTGTCTACAGGAAACACATCTTAGACCCAAAGATAAACATAGGTTGAAAGTGAAAGGTTGGGAAAAGATATTTCATGCAAATAACAACCAGAAAAGAGCAGGAGTGGCTATACTAATATCCAACAAATTAGACTTCAAATGTAAAACAGTTAAAAGAGACAAAGAAGGACACTATATACTAATAAAAGGAACAATTAAACAAGAAGACATAACAATCATAAATATTTACGCACCGAATCAGAATGCCCCAAAATACGTGAGGAATATACTGCAAACACTGAAAAGGGAAATAGACTCATATACCATAATAGTTGGAGACTTCAACTCACCACTCTCATCAAGGGACAGAACATCTAGACAGAGGATCAACAAAGAAATAGAGAATCTGAATATTACTATAAATGAACTAGACTTAATAGACATTTATAGGACATTACATCCCAAAACAGCAGGATACACCTTTTTCTCAAGTGCTCATGGATCATTCTCAAAGATAGACCATATGCTGGGTCACAAAGCAAGTCTTAACAAATTTAAAAAGATTGAAATCTTACACAACACTTTCTCGGACCATAAAGGAATGATGTTGGAAATCAATAATAGGCAGAGTGCCAGAAAATTCACAAATACGTGGAGGCTCAACAACACACTCCTAAACAACGACTGGGTCAAAGAAGAAATTGCAAGAGAAATTAGCAAATACCTCGAGGCGAATGAAAATGAAAACACAACATATCAAAACTTATGGGACGCAGCAAAGGCAGTGCTAAGAGGGAAATTTATTGCTCTAAATGCCTATATCAGAAAAGAAGAAAAGGCAAAAATTCAGGAATTAACTATCCATTTGGAAGAACTGGAGAAAGAACAGTAAGCTAACCCCAAAGCAAGCAAAAGGAAAGAAATAACAAAGATTAGAGCACAAATAAATGAAATTGAAAACATGAAAACAATAGAGAATATCAATAAGGCCAGAAGTTGGTTCTATGAGAAAATCAATAAGATTGATGGGCCCTTAGCAAGATTGACAAAAAGAAGAAGAGAGAGGATGCAAATAAATAAGATCAGAAATGGAAGAGGAGACATAACTACTGACCTCACAGAAATAAAGGAGGTAATAACAGGATACTATGAACAACTTTACGCTAATAAATACAACAATTTAGAGGAAATGGACGGGTTCCTGGAAAAACATGAACAACCAACTTTGACTCAAGAAGACATAGATGACCTCAACAAACCAATCACAAGTAAAGAAATTGAATTAGTCATTCAAAAGCTTCCTAAAAAGAAAAGTCCAGGACCAGATGGCTTCACATGTGAATTCTACCAAACGTTCCAGAAAGAATTAGTACCAATTCTCTTCAAACTCTTCAAAAAAATCGAAGTGGAGGGAAAACTACCTAATTCATTCTATGAAGCCAACATCACCCTCATACCAAAACCAGGCAAAGATATTACAAAAAAAGAAAACTACAGGCCGATCTCTCTAATGAATACAGATGCAAAAATCCTCAATAAAATTCTAGCAAATCGTATCCAACAGCACATTAAAAGAATTATACATCATGACCAAGTAGGATTCATCCCAGGTATGCAAGGATGGTTCAACATAAGAAAATCAATTAATGTAATACACCATATCAACAAATCAAAGCAGAAAAATCACATGATCATCTCAATGGATGCAGAGAAGGCATTCGACAAGATTCAACATCCTTTCCTGTTGAAAACACTTCAAAAGATAGGAATACAAGGGAACTTCCTTAAAATGATAGAGGGAATATATGAAAAACCCACAGCTAATATCATCCTCAATGGGGAAAAATTGAAAACTTTCCCCCTAAGATCAGGAACAAGACAAGGATGTCCACTATCACCACTATTATTCAACATTGTGTTGGAGGTTCTAGCCAGAGCAATTAGACAAGAAAAAGAAATACAAGGCATCAAAATTGGAAAGGAAGAAGTAAAACTATCACTGTTTGCAGACGATATGATACTATACGTCGAAAACCCGGAAAAATCCACAACAAAACTACTAGAGCTAATAAATGAGTACAGCAAAGTAGCAGGTTACAAGATCAACATTCAAAAATCTGTAGCATTTCTATACACTAGTAATGAACAAGCTGAGGGGGAAATCAAGAAACGAATCCCATTTACAATCGCAACTAAAAGAATAAAATACCTAGGAAGAAATTTAACTAAAGAGACAAAAAACCTATATAAAGAAAACTACAAAAAACTGCTAAAAGAAATCACAGAAGACCTAAACAGATGGAAGGGCATACCGTGTTCATGGATTGGAAGACTAAATATAGTTAAGATGTCAATCCTACCTAAATTGATTTACAGATTCAATGCAATACCAATCAAAATCCCAACAACGTATTTTTCAGAAATAGAAAAACCAATAAGCAAATTTATCTGGAAGGGCAGGGTGCCCCGAATTGCTAAAAACATCTTGAGGAAAAAAAACGAAGCTGGAGGTCTCGCGCTGCCTGACTTTAAGGCATATTATGAAGCCACAGTGGTCAAAACAGCATGGTATTGGCATAAAGATAGATATATCGACCAATGGAATCGAATAGAGTGCTCAGATATAGACCCTCTCATCTATGGACATTTGATCTTTGATAAGGCAGTCAAGCCAATTCACCTGGGACAGAGCAGTCTCTTCAATAAATGGTGCCTAGAGAACTGGATATCCATATGCAAAAGAATGAAAGAAGACCCATCTCTCACACCCTATACAAAAGTTAACTCAAAATGGATCAAAGATCTAAACATTAGGTCTAAGACCATAAAACAGTTAGAGGAAAATGTTGGGAGATATCTTATGGATCTTACAACTGGAGGCGGTTTTATGGACCTTAAACCTAAAGCAAGAGCACTGAAGAAGGAAATAAATAAATGGGAACTCCTCAAAATTAAACACTTTTGTGCATCAAAGAACTTCATCAAGAAAGTAGAAAGACAGCCTTCACAATGGGAGACAATATTTGGAAATGATATATCAGATAAAGGTCTAGTATCCAGAATTTATAAAGAGATTGTTCATCTCAACAACAAAAAGACAGCCAACCCAATTACAAAATGGGAAAAAGACTTGAACAGACACCTCTCAGAAGAGGAAATACGGATGGCCAAGAGGCACATGAAGAGATGCTCAATGTCCCTGGCCATTAGAGAAATGCAAATCAAAACCACAATGAGATATCATCTCACACCCACCAGAATGGCCATTATCAACAAAACAGAAAATGACAAGTGCTGGAGAGGATGCGGAGAAAGAGGCACACTTATCCACTGTTGGTGGGAATGTCAAAGGGTGCAACCACTGTGGAAGGCAGTTTGGCGGTTCCTCAAAAAGCTGAATATAGAATTGCCATACGACCCAGCAATACCATTGCTAGGTATCTACTCAAAGGACTTAAGGGCAAAGACACAAACGAACATTTGCACACCAATGTTTATAGCAGCATTATTTACAATTGCAAAGAGATGGAAACAGCCAAAATCTCCATCAACAGAAGAGTGGCTAAACAAACTGTGGTATATACATACGATGGAATATTATGCAGCTTTAAGACAAGATAAACTTATGAACCATGTAATAACATGGATGGACCTAGAGAATATTATGCTGAGTGAATCCAGCCAAAAACTAAAGGACAAATACTGTATGGTCCCACTGATGTGAACGGACATTCGAGAATAAACTTGAAATATGTCATTGGTAACAGAGTTCAGCAGGAGTTAGAAACAGGGTAAGACAATGGGTAATTGAAGCTGAAGGGATACAGACTGTGCAACAGGACTAGATACAAAAACTCAAAAATGGACAGCACAATAATACCTAATTGTAAAGTAATCATGTTAAAACACTGAATGAAGCTGCATCTGAGCTATAGGTTTTTGTTTTGTTTTGTGTTGTTTTGTTTTGATTTTACTATTATTACTTTTATTTTTTTCTCTATATTAACATTCTATATCTTTTTCGGTTATGTTGCTAATTCTTCTAAACCAATGCAAATGTACTAAGAAATGATGATCATGCATCTATGTGATGATGATAAGAATTAATGATTGCATGTGTAGAATGGTATGATCTCTAAATGTTGGGTTAATTTCTTTTTTTCCGTTAATTAAAAAAAAAAAAAAAAAGAGAAGGGATAATTGGAGATGAAGGGATACAGACTGTACAACGGGACTGGATATAAAAACTCAGAAATGGACAGCACAATACTACCCAATTGTAATGCAATTATGTTAAAACACTGAATGAAGCTGCATGTGAGGTATAGGTTTTTTGTTTTTGTTTTTTTTGTTTTTTTTCTTTCTATTATTGTTTTAATTCTTATTCTGTTGTCTTTTTATTTCTTTTTCTAAATCGATGCAAATGTACTAAGAAATGATGAATATGCAACTATGTGATGTTATTAAGAATTACTGATTGTACATGTAGATTGGAATGATTTCTAATTGTTTTGTTAATTCTTTTTTTAATTAATAAAAAAAAACATGGTTACTGGAAAAAAAAAATAAAATAAATAAATAAATAATAGGGGGAACAAATGTTAAAATAGATTTAGTTTGAAATCCTAGTGATCAATGAAAGGGATCAGTAAGGGCCATGGCATGTAAAAATTTTTTTCTGTTGTCTTTTTATTTCTTTTTCTGAATTGATGCTAATGTTCTGGGAAATGATCATGATGATGAATATCCAACTATGTGATGATATTGTGAATTGCTGAGTGTATGTGTTGGGAATGTTTGTGTTTCTTGTAATTTTTTTAAATTAATAAATAAAAAAAAAAGCAGCACAAATATCTGAATACAAAGTCAATTAAAGGCCCTAATTGTAGCCCTAAAATCATGGAAAACATGAATTTCACCTTGAAGACTGCGATGATCAGCAATTATCAAATGCTACCTTGCCACTAACAAAATAAGAAGCCGGTGAAATATTTAATTCTGAGTAGAGCTACTTCCCAAAATTACTAAATGAGCTGACTATCATGAAGGGTGTTTCAGATAGTCCATGAGCTTTTCTCTTGTAATATACAATTTACAATAGCTTGCTATTGTAAGCTCAAAAGAGTCTCAAAAAGAGAGCACATGGGGGTACCACAAGCTTTTTTTCATGATTTCAAAAAAATCTAGCAGAAACTATACAATTATTGGAAATAAGTAAATCAATATTAAGACATCAAATGTCTTTGCCTTGGCCAGAGTTAATAATTAAATGTAACAACAATATATATTTTTATGGTATTTCTTCTATTACTTATTCCACAGAATTGAGTCTTCACCATCCCCCACTTTTATTGACCTTCATATTATAACTACTGCAGTAACCTCCTGTTTTATTTTTTTCCCTCGTCCCTCTCCCCTCAGACTGATTCTTTACACTCTAGCCAGACTGGTTTTTATAAAGGTAGATCTGATCATTTCATTCTACTACTACTACTTAAAATCCTTCCATGGTTCACACTGTCTTAGTTTACCACAGCTGTTGTAAAAAAGTACCACAAACTGGTTGATTAAAAGAACAAGAATTTATTGTCTTGCAAGCTTTGGAGGCTAGAAGTCCAGATCAAGGTAACGGTAGGGCTATATTTTCTTTGAAGTTTGTAGCGTTCTGATGGTGGTTTGTTGCAATTCATAGCTCAATTTCTGCCTCCCTCATAGGCCATCTCTCTCCCCACTCTGTCTCTTCCGTCTGCGTCAAGTTTCCTCTGCTTAAAAGAATACCAGTCGTAACACAGTCTCACTGTGACTCAGTCTGGCCTTACCTTAACTAGTAACACCTTCAAAGATCCTATTTACAAATGGGTTCATATCCAGAGAACCAAGGGTTAAGACTTGAACACGTCTTTGTGAATGCAGAACTCACTGCCAACAAGATAAATTTTTAAATCTTTCTTGGCACAGCACAAAAGCCTGCACAGCGCAAAAGCCTTCTGTAATTTACACTCTGCTTAGCACATCTCTTACCTCTCATGCACAGATTCCTATATTTAGAATGTACTACAGACATATTAAACAACTTGCTGCTCCCATTTATTTTACTCTTCTATCTTTCCAAATTTTTCTCTGTCCAGAATTTCCTTCCACATACTTTCCTGCCCAAAGCACCAAAAGACTTCAGGATTTTGCATAAGCTCCTCCATGAAGTTTTCTCTGACCACCCCAGAGATTCCTTCTGTCTGCTCTCATAGTCATATCTCTTATAGCACTGACCTAATTATATTTTAATTGTCCAAATGCTGATCTCTTCCACTAGACTGTGGACATCTTAAGGGCAGGGACTATGCTGTCTTAGTCCTATTAGATCCATAGAGTTTGGTAATAAATGAACACAGTAAAAGTTTACTGTATAAATTGATCAGTGGATTCTACGTTGTCTATACCAGAAAATGGCAACCTTACAGAGGAGCCATAGAGTTTCCCTCTTGAACAGAAAATAAACAGTGGCTTCTCTAAGTCACCATTCCACACACATTGAAAGGAGTTGTGCACATCTTAACCCTATGCATCTTCCTAGATACCAATGCACACCTTTAAAAAAAAATCTTAGCTGTAGAGTCTTGAGAATAAGGAATTACAAGTAGGTAGCTCTTATATATTACCACCATACTAAGTCATTCAATTATACTTTAATTCCTTTAACTCTCTAAGGCTCTCTAATCTTAAAAATCTCCTTTCAAAACGCAAATATCCTAACATGGATTTTGCTTAAACTGTAACTCACTAATACTTTAACAAAAATGAGCTGACAGCATCTCAGATTTATTAAATAAAAAAATGTCTACTGAGAAACACTTTGTTTTAGGCATTCTAGGTATTTGGGATACAGATGTAAACAAAGCAAAGTCCTTGCCCTCACGGAACTTACTGTAAAGTTCCAGAGATGGACTAAGCCTGGAAATAATTATGTATATCTCAGGAAAAGATATATATTATGAAGAAAAACAAAAAAGAGTACAGTGTCTTAACACTCTTAAGTGGGAAGCATATTTTAGAGAAAGTGGTCAGAAAAGGTTCATTGAGGAGGCCACAGGCACCTAAGAGTAAGAATGTAGCACAGAGTAAGAACTAAAAGTAGGGATGAGTATAATAGGAAAGGGCCCCACAAGAGAAAAAAAAGTGTGCATCAATAAATGTCCTCAATATTATAATTCTGCCTAAGACCAACCCAAGCCAGGCTATTCAGATATTCTGTATGCCAATCCATATAATGGAAACACCATTGACTGCATGAAGATACTAAATTTTCTTTAAACTATAATTTCAAACAAGTCTAATAAAGCACTACCATTCATCCCATTAATTTTAATCAGGTGGCATAGTTGTTTAATTAAAGAAATCCAAATGATGACTGCAATGGCATGCAAAAATTTCAGCTAGTATATAGGATGGTGTATTAGATTGAATCTGTGAAGTAATTTTTGATGAAGTTTCAATACCTTTGAATAAGGAATACCCAGAAACAAAAGATTTGGTATTGTTTTTTTTATTTTTTTGGGTGCCTGGTCTGGGAATTGAACCCGGGTCTCCCTCATGAAAGGTGAGCATTCTACCACTACCACTGTACCAGGGTACAATACCATGTACCCTGGTATTGTTTTTGTCTTGTTACCGAAATGGTTTAAGACTTTGTGATATTGTAATGGGATGAAAGTATTTTATATATGGAAAGAACATGTCTTTTTTGGGTCCAAAGGGTGGAATGTGCCTTTCTGAAACTGTTGTGCACCCCACAAAAGCCATGCTCTTTAATCCTCATTCAATATTGCTGGGTGGGATCTTTTTGATTGCTTCCATGGATATGTGGCCCATCTATTCAAGTTGAGGTTGATTACAGGAGCCCTTTAAAAGGGAACCATTTTGGAAAAAGCTTGAGAGCCAACAGAGCCCATACAGCCAGAGACCTTTGGAGATGTAAAAGGAAGGCACCCCCAGGGAAGCCTTATGAAATGAGGAGAGAAAGCTAGCAGAGATCGCTATGTGCTTTTCCAGCTGAGAAAGATATCCAGAACCCAAAGATCCTAGCAGACACCAGACACGTGACTTCCCAGCTGACACAGCTGTTCCAGACGGCATCCGCCTTTCTTGAGTAAAGGTAACCTCTTGTTTGTGCTTTTATTGGAACATTTGCATTGGCTTAGAACTGTAAATTTGCATCTTAATAAACTCCCTTCTTAAAAGCTGTTCCACTTCTGGTATATTGCATTCCAGCAGGTTAACAAACTAAAACAGATTTTGGTACCAGAGAAGTAGGGTGCTGCTACAGTTTGCAAAAACCAAACATGTTGGAACAGAACAAGTCTAAAACATTCAATTTACTTAAGGCCGTAACAAACTCACAGTTATAAGACAGATTCTAGGGCATAACAGGATATGTTATATTCTGGCACAAAATTCCTCTCACTCTATGGGCCTGTAGAAACTAGAAAACAAGTTACTGTTTCCAAAATACAAAGTTGGAAGAGGCACAGGATAACAGTTACAGACATTCCCATTCCAAAAGGGAGAAAATGGAAAGAAGAAAGGAGTCATGGTCCCAAGCAATTTTGAAATCCATCAGGGCAAATTCTACTAGGTTTCAAGGCCTGGGAATAGTCCTCTGGGATGTGCAGCTCACTTGTGGACCCATGGCTCTGCTCTCTGAGAATAACCTCAGTATTTTCCCTTTTTTGTAGGTAGTATGTATTTGCAGCTGAGCAGATTTATCAGACTATTTCCTGCCTGAGATTTTTGGCAGACTGACACCCTTCCTTCATTTATTTTGTGTCTCTGATCCTTTCAGAACAAGACAGCAGTATTTCAGCTGCTATAACATTCTCAAAGCTCTTGTGGGTTTCCCATGTATGTTACAGATCATTCCTGGATCTCTATACCATTTTTATTCCTGGCTTTTGCTGAGATGAATGATGGGATCTGTGCTAGTTTGAAAGGATTTATGTACCCCAGAAAAGCCATGCCTTAATCCTAATCCAATCTTGTGGGAGCAACTGTTCTTTTAACCCCTATTCAGCACTGTATGTTGGAAACTTGATTAGGTTATCTCCATGGAGATGTGATTCACCCAACTGTGGGTTTTAACCTTGGATTAGAGGGAGATGTGACTCCATCCATTCCAGGTGGGTCTTGATTAGTTTACTGGAATCCTTTAAAAGAGGAAGGATTTTGGAGAAAGCTTGAGAATGACATGAGGAAAGAGCCATGAAGCAGAGAGTCCACGCCGCCAGAGACCTTTGAGGATGAAGAAAGAGTATGTTCCCTGGGGAGCTTCATGAAACAAAAAGCCTGGTAAGAGATGTTGTCATGTTCACCATGTGCCTTTCCAGTTGAGAGAGGAATCCTGAACATCTTCAGCCTTCTAGAACTAAGGTATCTTTCCTTGGATGCCTTAGATTGGACATTTCCACATCCTTGCTTTAATGTGGACATTTTTTTATAGTCTTAGAACTGTAAACTAGCAACTTATTAAATTCCCTTTTTAAAAGCCATTCTGTTTCTGTATATTGCATTCCAGTAGCTAGCAAACTAGAACAGGATCCATGCGTCACAGTCCTGATCTCCTAAGCTTGAGCAAAAGATTTGTCATCCACAACCTTGGCTTTCTCTCCAAAGGTTATTTCCTTCACGGTAAATCTCCTAGTTTTAGGGTCACTTGCAATCTAGACAGTCTGAGAATTTCCCAAATAAACAAGTCCTGGATTCTTTTTAACAGTTCTTCCTCAATTTATCTCTTTCCATTTACATGTTACTATAAGCAGCAAGAAGCCAGGACACACTTTCCTTTGAAATATCCTCAGTTAAATATCCAAGTTCATCTCTTACAGGTTCTGCCTTCCACATCAATACAAGAAACGATTAGCTGGGCTTTCTGACATTATATAACTAGCACTGCATCTTCTAGTTTTCAACAACATGTTCCTAATTTTTTTCTGAACCCTCACCAGTAGTGCCTTTAACATTCATATTTCTACCAACAGTCTATTCAACACTTTTTCTACCATATGCCTCAAGATTCTTCCAGCCTCTACCAATTACTCAATTCCAAAACCACTTCTACATTTTACGGTATTTGTTATAGCAGCACCCCACTTCCTGATACCAAAATCTGTATTAATTTCCTGTGGCTGCAGTAACAAATGACCACGAACTTGGTGTCTTAAAAAAACAGAAATTTATTCTCTCACAGGTCTGGAGGCAAAGTCTGAAATCAGTATCATTAAGCCAAGGTTTCAGCAGGGTCATATGCCCATCAGAGGTTCTACTGGAGAAATTGTTCCTTGCCTCTCCCAGTTTCTGGTGAGTATCAGCATTCCTTGGTTTTTGGCTATATCAATCCAATCTCTGTGTTTGTGGTGACAGTGCCTACTCTTCTTACATCTGTCCTCAAATATCCCACTGCCTCACTCTTACCAGGATACATGTGACTGTATTTAGGGGCCACCTGGAAAACCCATGATATTCTCCCCACTTCAAGATCTTTAACTTTTGCACATCAGCAAAGTCCTTTTTTTTTTTTTGCCATATAACGTAACATTCACAGGTTCCAGGGTTTAGGACTCAGATATCTTTTGGCAGCCATTATTGAGTATACTGAATAAGCAGCTGCATACTCTTCAATCCCTCTCTTTGTTCTCACCCCCTTTTCATTCATTTATTTCAAGTAATTTTATAAAGTAATTAGTTCAACTATCCATATTCATAAAGGATTATATTAGCAAAATGTGTGGGATTTGAAGTACAGCAAGAGAAATTTAAATAGGAAGACACTACATGAAGTAAAAGTTGGAAATTTAGATATATCCTTTCATCTTATTTCGCTTCTAAGGAAAGAAGTGATTTCCATGTCCACAATAAAAAACAAAGTTGGTAAAGTGAATTTAAAAGACACTACAGGGGATCCAAGCGTAGTTCAATGGTAGAATTCTCTCCTGCCATGCAGGAGACCTGAGTTCGATTCCCAGCCCATGCACTTCCCAAACAAAGAAACCAACAAAAAAATAAATAAACAAACAAAAATTCAACAAATAGTGCTGCAATAACGGGATATTCACATGGAAAAGGAATGAAATGTGACCCCACCATACAGCATACAAAAAAAAATACAACTCTGATAACAAAAGCAAAGGATTTTATGGAGAAGGGTTAACTGATATGACAGGTAGACAAATGTCTATATAACCATAGATTATGTAATTTTACAACTAGTATGTAACAGATTCTTTTTTCATTTAATGCCTTTAAATTTTAAAACTCAATCGGAAAAGAGTTGAAAACAAATTTATTTTTGTTCTTACCTCCACACAGTCAAAGTTTTCATCAACTTTAGATGCATATTCAACCCGAAACATTGTTGACAGGCTACCAGCAATATAATATAAAAGAATCTTCAGACCTTTGTAACCAAAAGCAGTTTCACTAAAAAGGAAAAAAACAGCAGTAATCAAGATTCCAAAATAAATTTCTGTGAAGTAATTACAAAGTATTAGCCCTGCATGGGAACGATTTTAAATTCATGGGCATTTCAAGATTTTAAATTACACTATTTTAAAAAGGAAACAAATATTTGTAATGAAAACGTGCTATAAAATTTAAAAAATAATAGTATTTACCCTCAGAGTTGTTTGGTTTAAATGAGTGAGTTAATACGTGTGTGTGTGTGTATAAAACACTGACTGGCATATTTAACTACTCACTAAATGTTAGCCATTATACAGTTATTACTGCTATTGCTGCAGTTACTATTTGAAGGCATTTCAAATCAAGGTAAGTATTAAACTAGAATCTCAGTAGGCAAGTAGCTAACACCTAGCCTTGGCCCAGTCTTTTCAACTAACCACCTGTTTTCACCACCAACATCCAGAGCTGGTGACAGCACCTGCCTAATTACACTTAAATCCCTCAGTGAACCCAGAAAGCAGATCTGGAACAACTGGCATTTTCCAACCATGCTCCCTGCTACCCATTTACCTTAGAGTCTTTTAAAAGGTGAATGCAGAATAAGCAACTCTACAGAGACAGAAAACAGATTAGTGGCTGCCTTGGGCTGGCGAGACCAGAGGGCAAGGGGAAGTGACTCCTAATGAGTACGGGTTTTTGGAGGAGGTGATGAATGCTCTAAAAGTGATAGTAGTAATGGTTGCACAACTCTAAATACACTAAAAACATTGAACTGTATACTTTAAATTAGTGAACTGCGTGATACATGGATTATACTTCAGTAAAGCTATTTTTTTTAAAGTAAGTTCTGAAAGAAGAGTGTTTTAAAGAAGCAGAGCTATTTCCAGATTTCTGTCTCGACTACCAAGATAAAATGAGGACTCTCCATTCCAAGGACTCTAAAGTTATGTGTTGTAGAAAGGAGCAGCAATGGTACTAGAATCAAGATAAATGTCACACTTGGGTCATGATGTACAGGGTTATAATGATTATGTGACACCTACCCTCCTTATAAGAGAGGTATCAAGCACACCACTTTCAACTGACATTATGGAAAACAGGTGATTGTTGCAAAGCCATCAAGAAACATTATTTATAAGATTAAGTTTAGCCATTAAGATATTGCCCCATAGGAAGAAATTTTAAAAAGCAGCAAGATGAAGAAAAGAAAATAAATATTCTCTTAAAGATAAAAATCCAAAGAGAAAACATTCTTATTTTTATAATAAAATAAAATGTTTACACACAAAAGACTCAAACTTTGGCCTGGAAAAATACGTAATAAAATGTAATTATTTAAATATTTAAAAGCACATAAAATGTCTAATCTTATATCTTAATAATGAAAATTTCTCAGGAAATGTGTTGCATGGAAATATCTGTCATTTTAAAGATTAAATCTACACTGATCAAAATGGTGGAGTGAGACACATCAGGGCCCCATCCCCATACACAAACTTTGAATAACCAACAAGAACTGGCAGAAACATCTTTCTCAAAGTTCCAAAAACAGATACAGGACTGCAATAACAGGACGAACACCAAATCAAGAAAAAGCCATTTATAAGTGATAGGAGCTCATGACATACTAGCCAGCCCTACCCCCACTCCAACCCCTAACCAGCTTGGCGCAGAGCTGGCCCACTCCCAGAAATGATTACTGATCCCAGATCCAGAAGGAGCAGAGTATGTATGCATGTATGGCCCAAACTGAATTGTGGGAGCCTAGGGAACTAGCTGTACCAGAACTTGTATATAGAAGGCAGCTAACAGAGCACTTCTATAAAAAAGGCTGTGGAGAGCATTCCTGTTCTGTTGCCTTGGGCAAGAGATTTCTAGCTGTAGGACATACAGTGTAGTGCCTAGGAGTGTGATAAATCTGTTCCTAAGGAAGAGTAGAGTATTCAGAACCCGTTAAATGGACAAATTCTCAGGGTCACATGCACATGCCCAAAACAAGGTGCATGACTGGAGAGGTTGCTACATGTTAGCCTGGAATTTTTCTCCAAATTCACTATACAGATAAGCCCTGAAAGAGAGGTCATTCTGCAAAGGCTGGGAAAGGAGTTTTGTTTGTTTTGTTAACTTTCGGCATTCAAGGAAACCTCTATCAGAACACTAGCTGGATACAAGTGTAAAGAATAGATGTCTCAGAGCCTAAATTCCTGCAATTACACACTAAAAACTCAAAATGTCCATATTTCAGTAAACGATTACAAAACATACAAAGAAAAAGGAACTGATATCCAAAACAAGGGGGAAGATTAGAACATTAGAAACCACCAATGAAGAGGACCAGAACTGGAACACACATAGACTTTTAAAAAGGTCCTATATAAGCTCAAGGAGCTTAAGGAAAACTATGCACAGAGAGCTGAATGAAATCAGGAAAACAAAAATGAACACAAAGAATATCAATAGAGATGGAATCTATGAAAAGGAACCAAACAGAAATGAAGACCATAGTAACAGCAGATTGAAGCTGGCAGAAGAAAAAAATCAATAAACATGAAGATAGGACAATAGAAATCATTCCGTCTGAGGAACAGAAGGAGGAAAGAATGAAAAAAAAGTAAAGAACCCGAGGAACCTGTGGGACACCATCAAGGATACCCATATACACACTGTGGGAGTCCCAGAAGGAGAACCCGAGAAAAGAGGCAGAGAATACTTAGACACATAACAGCCACAAACTTCCCAAATTTAAGAGAAGGCATGAACATACACATCCAAGATGCTCAATAAACCCCCAAAAGGATGAATCTAAATAGACTCATGCTGTGGCATATTATAATCAAACAGACAAACGCAAAGGTAGAGAGGGAATTGTGACAGCACCAGGAAAGAATCAACATGTCAAAAAACAAAGAAGTGTCAATAAGTGCTGATTTCTTATCAGAAATCATGGAAGCTAGAAGGCAGTGGGAGGACATAATTAAGGTGCTGAAAGCAAAAAATTGTCAACCAAGAATTCCGTATGTGGCAAAAATGTCTTTCAAAAGTGAGGGAGATGGGGCAGGCCACAGTGGCTCAGCAAGCAAGAATGCTTGCCTGCCATGCCTGGTGCTTGCCCATGTTTAAAAAAAAAAAAAAGAGGGAGATGCGGATATGAAGTGACATTTGTGAATAAACTTGGAGAATTGCATTGGTAACAGAGAGCATCAGGAGATAGAAATAGGGTAAGATATTGGGTAATTGGAGCTGAAGGGATCAGACTGTGCAACAGGACTGAATGTAAAAACTCAGAAATGGACAGCACAATACTACCTAACTATAATACAATTATGTTAAAACACTGAATAAAGCTGAATGTGAGAATGATGGAGGGAGGAAGGATGGGGGCACAAATGAAGTTAGAAAGAAAAATAGACAATAAAGATTGAGATGGTATAATCTAGGAATGCCTAGAGTATATAATGATAGTGACTAAATGTACAAATAAAAAAATTTTTTTGCATGAGGAAGAACACAGGAATGTCATTACAGCAGGGTGCTGAAAACAGATGGTAATCAATATTTTAAAATTTTAACTTATGTGTGAGACTAAAGCAAAAATGTTTATTTGGTACAAAATTTATATTTTGACTACTGCATTTCCTAATATAACTTATGTAGACAGCTTAATTGAACACCGTAAGCACATGGAACCTTGAGTAGGACATGAGATTTTGTTGGTTTGTCCAAAGTGATGTTCCGATAAATCCCAGAGTGATTTGAACAGTGAATAAAAAAGTATTTGCTAAGTCCCTTTCAGGGAATGGTGAGAAAGGGGGAGAATTCAGCTTCCCCAAGTTGAATTCTTGATATTCTCACAAGCAGTGCAGACAACCAAAGTTATAGGCTGAGCCCCCAATCTTGGGGTTTGTTCATATGAAACTTAACCCCACAGAGGATAAGTCAAGTCTACTTAAAATTAGGCCTAAAAGTCACCCCCAAGAGAACCTCTTTTGTTGCTCAGATGTGGCCTCTCTCTCCATCCAACACAACAAGCAAACTCACCAGCCACCCCCTGTCTTCGTGGGACATGATTCCCAGGGGTGTGGACCTTCCTGGCAATGTGGGACAGAAATCTTGGAATGAGCTGAGACTCAGTATCAAGTGATTGAGAAAACCCCTAGAATGAACTGAAACTCAGCATCAAGGGATTGAGAAAACCTTCTTGACCAAAAGGGGGAAGAGTAAAATGGGACAAAATAAAGTGTCAATGGCTGAGAGATTCCAAACAGAGTCAAGAGGTTATCCTGGATGTTATTCTTATGCATTAAGTAGATATCACCTTATTAGTCAAGATGTAGTGGAGAGGCTGGAAGGAACCGCCTGAAAATGTGGAGCTGTGTTCCAGTAGCCATGTTTCTTAAAGATAATTGTATAATGATATAGCTTTCATAATGTGATTGTCTGATTGTGAAAACCTTGTGTTTGATTCTCCTTTTATCTACCTTATCAACAGACAAGTAAAACATTTGGAATAAAGATGAATAGCAGGGAAACAAATGTTAAAATAAATTTAGAGTGAATGCTGGTGATCAGTGAGGGGGAGGGGTGGGAGATATGGTATGTATGAATTTTTTTCTTGCTTTCTTTTTATTTTTTTCTGAATAGATGCAAATGTTCCAAGAAATGATCATGATGATGAATATGCAACTATGTGATGATATTGTGAATTACTGATTATATATGTAGAACAGAATGATCAAAAGTTAGAATGTTTACGTTTGGTGGCTTTTTTTTTATTTTAAAAAATAATAAAATGAGGGAGACAGAGGTGTTTCTGACCTATCAGCCTTTCTTGAGCGAAGGTAACCTCTTGTTGATGTCTTAATTTGGACACTGTCACTTCCTCAGAATTGTAAAAATGTAGCTTATTAAATTCCCTTTACATTTTTTTATTCCATGTATATTTAGTTACTTTAAAATATCTCTGTTGATAATATCAACACCTCTCTCAACATGAAAAAGTTAGAACGGTTATTGCCCAAATATCCCTGAAGAGTGGGAGAAGGATCAAATGAGAGGGAGGAATTGTAACAGAGAAGACTGGCTTTAATAAATGACTGTGACAACTGAGTTACAATATTGCTATTTCTCATTAATCTCTAGTGTATTTCAACAACTAGCGGGAAATGCCTGAAACTGTAGAACTGTAACCCACGGCGTATTTTGAAATTTGCTCTATAACTACTTGTTAAACTATACTTTGAAATTTCTGCATATATGCTATATCTCACAATTTAAAAAATAAAAAAAATGAGGGAGAGCTTAAAACATGCCTAGATAAACAAAAGCTGAGGTTGTTTGTCACCACTAGACCATTCCTACAGAAATACTAAAGAGAGGTTGAAAGGAAAGAAAGATCCTAAAGAAAGAAAGATCTTCAATAAGGGAAATGACACAGGTAAATATACATGCCAGTACTACGGCACTTTTGGTTTATAACTCCATTTTTCATTTCTTATAGAAAGTAAAACTCAAAATATTTGAATATAATTCCATTCAATGTTGAGCTTGGGAGTGGTTAAGATGGGATAGTTTATGTCCACAATTAAGAAAATGAAAAAAGAGCAATTAAAGAGACAGTGACAATTAAATGCAATACACAATTCTGAATAGGATCTAGTAAAGGAGAAGAAAAGGTACAAAAGGTCATTACTGGGATATATGAAAATCTGGAATATAGACACTAAGCTTCATATCATGGTTAAAGTGAATATCCTTGCTCTTAGGAAATGCACATGGCAGTATTATTTAGGGAATATGATGTATACAATCTCCACTTAAGTGTTCAGAAGATGGATTGATAGCTAGACAGACAGACAGATGGACAGAGAGAATGATTTGGCAAATGAGGCAAAATGTTATTAAAACTGATGGAACTGGGTATCTGGGGGTGGTAGGGGTATGTCGGACTACTTGTATGGGGTTTGCATTATTTTGTAACTGCCCTGTAAGTTTGAAGGTATTTCCAAACAAAAAGTTAAAAAATACATATACACAACTTAAATAAATATATCAATGGTATTAACATGATGCATATGGAAAAAAGCCATGGAGGGAAATATTTTAAACATCAACTATGTCTAAACACAGTTTCCAAACACAAAAAAAAAACAGGGTTCCTTGGGAAAATGGTTAAATCAGAACTAGGTTGGAAAAGTACAAATGAATCTGGTATGTTTACTGTACCAGAGAGTAAAGCGCCCCCCAAATGACGAGAACATAACAATAAGATTCAGAAGCCAGCTTAAAAGGGTAACTACTTGCTGAATCAGTGATAATTTGAGCATCAATATTAATAACAACAATAGATTTTATAAGAGTACCAGGGGTACATAACAGTGGGAGGGACAAGACTTAGGGGAGGTTTGGATTTTCTATTTGGTGAGGGTGTGTTTATTGGCTTTCCTTCTCTTGGGAACAATGAAATTATCTAAAATTGAGAGTGTTGATGGACATTAGTCACAGTACACAGAGGTGGCTGAAAGATGCACTGACCGAGAAGTAGACTGGTGAACAATGGTATATATATATGAATGAATATTGTGCTGCTACAAAAAGAAACAAAGATGTGAGGTGTGCAACGATGGGAATGAATCTATGGGACATTTGGTGAGGCAAAATGAGCCAGAAACAAAAAAGCAAATATTATATGATCTCACTTAGAAAATACTTATACAAACGGACATTTGCACACCAATATTTATAGCAGCATTATTTACAATTACCAAGAGATGTAAACAGGTAAAATGTCCATCAAAGAACAGGTGGCTAAACAAACTGTGGCATATACATACGATGGAATATTATGCAGCTGTAAGACAGAATAAAGTTATGAAGTATGTAACAACATGGATGGACCTTAAGGACACTATGCTGAGTGTGATTAGCCAAAAACAAAAGGACAAATACTGTATAGTCTCACTGATATGAATGACATTAGTGAATAAACCTGGAATATTTCGTTGGTAACAGAGACCATCAGGACATAGAAATAGGGTAAGATATTGGGTAATTGGAGCTGAAGGGATACAGACTATGCAACAGGACTGGATACAAAAACTCAGAAATGGACAGCACAATACAACCTAGCTGTAATACAATTATGTTAAAACACTGAATGAAGCTGAATGTGAGAATGATAGAGGGAGGAGGGCTGGGGCCATAAATGAAATCACAAAGAAAGATAGACGATAAAGATTGAGATGGTACAATCTAGGAATGCTTAGAGTGTATAATAATAGTGACTAAACGTACAAATTTAAAAATGTTTTTGCATGAGGAAGAACAAAGGACTGTCATTACTGCAGGGTGCTGAAAATAGATGGTAATTAATATTTTAAAATTTCAACTTATGTGTGAGACTAAAGCAAAAAATGTCTATTTGGCACAAAATCTATATTTTGACTGGTGCATCTCTTAATTTAACTTATGTAGATAGTTGGCTGAACAACATAAGCACATGGAACCTTGGGCAGGACATGAGATTTTATTGGTTTGTCCAGAGTGATGCTCCAATGAATCCAAGAGTGATCTGATCAGTGAGTGGAAAAGTATTTGCAAAGGCCCCTTCGGGAAATGGTGAGAAGGGGGGAAAATTCAACCTCCCCAAGTTGAATTACTGATATTCTCACAAGCAATGCAGACAGCCAAAACTATAGGCTGAACCCCCAGTCTTGGGGTTTGTTCACACGAAACTTAACCCCACAAAGGATAGGTCAAGCCTACTTAAAATTAGGCCTAAGAGTCACCCCCAAGAGAACCTCTTTTGTTGCTCAGATGTGGCCTCTCTCTCCAGCCAGCACAAGAAGCAAACTCACACCCTCCTCCGTCTACGTGGGACATGACTCCCAGGGGTGTGGACCTTCCTGGCAACGTGGGACAGAAATCCTAGAATGAGCTGAGACTCAGCACCAAGGAATTGAGAAAACCTTCTCGAACAAAAGGGGGAAGAGTGAAATGAGACAGTGTCAATGGCTGAGAGATTCCAAACAGAGTCAAGAGGCTATCCTGGAAGTTATTCTTTCGCATTAAGTAGATATCACCTTGTTATCCAAGATGTAATGGAGAGGCTGGAAGGAACTGCCTGAAAATGTAGAGCTGTGTTCCAATAGCCATGTTTCTTGAGGATGACTGAATAATGATATAGCTTTCACAATGTGACCGTGCGATTGTGAAAACCTTGTGTCTGATGCTCCTTTTATGTACCTTGTCAGCAGAGTAGAACATATGGAATAAAAATAAATAATAGGGGGAACAAATGTTAAAATAAATTCAGTATGAAATGCTAGCAATCAATGAAAGGGAGGGGTAAGGGGTATGGTATGTAAAATTTTTTTTTCTTTTTCTGTTTTTGTTTTATTTTTCTGTTGTGTTTTTATTTCTTTTTCTGAATGATGCAAATGTTCTAAGACATGATCATGATGATGAAAATGCAAAAAAAAAGAAAATACTTATAATAAAACTGGGGTTTAAATGGTAAGCTCTTATAGCAGTCACATTTGGTCTGGAGCAATAATTGTCATTTCTGGATTTTGAAGGGCTGTTTTATATACATCTGGTATTTAGAGATAAGAACGAAGGTGATCAGGTCAGGATTTAAGGTAATTCAGAATACAAGGGTAAGGAAGACACTGTCTGTATTTTAGAATTTCACCTACTCTTGGAGACCAAAGGAAGAAAAGTTTATTTTGTCCAGAATCTAAATTTTCAATAGCACATAATCTAACTCAACCTGTCTGGATAGATCATTTAAACAATCCAAACACAGGGAATCCCGAGAAAGAATGAAAGCCTTAAATTCTGTATACCTTAATGTAATGCCTGGATACATCCCAGAGTATATTAAGTGGATAATAAAAAAATATTGGCAAAGTCCCTTGAGGGAAGGGAGAAAGATTATGGAACTATTAACATTTACCACTGGGGAAACTTTGGATACTGTGTCAAACATTAGGGACACACAAATCAATAGGCAAAGCGCTAGATCTTGATGCTTGCTCTTGTGAAGCTTATGTATGTAGCAGAGAAGGTTAGCCTACTTATAGGTATGCCAAAGAGTTAGTTCTGGAAGACCTCTTTTGTTGCTCAGATGTGGCCTCGCTCTCTCTAAGCCCAACTTTGCAACTGAAACCACTGTCCTCCCTCTACATGACATCTTGGGATCAAAGTCTCTCTGGTGGCATGAGAGATAACTCCCAAGGATGAAGGAGCCTGGCCCTGGTACTATGGGATCAACAATACCATCCTGACCAAAGGGGAAAAGAAGTACAACAAATAAGGTACCAATGGCTGGGAGATTTCAAATAGAGTTGAGAGGCTATTCTGGAAGTCACTCTTAGGCAAGCTTCAGTTAGACATTGCTACTACCATAACCTGCCAAACCCCAACCAAAACCATTCCTGCCAATCCTAAAGAACACCTAGCGCATTAAATGAGATTCTATAAAAGTTCCATGCACTAGGGTAACTTTCCAGAAACCTACAACCTCCAGATGGATCCTGAAATGCAGAGGGGTCAGCCTTTCCAGAACACCAACTAGGTCCATCCCCCTTTCCCATATTATCAACAGCCCTTCCACACATGAAAAATTTATAATGGGCAAAACCCAAACACCCCTAAAAAGTATGAGAACAATCAAAGGTGATGGTGGAGTTACACAGAGAAGGTAGGGTTTAACAAATGAGTATGAGTGCTGAATCATTATACTGACATTTCTTTTAGTCTCCAATACCTCAGAGCAGCTAGAAGTAAAAACCTAAAATTGTGGAATTATAACCCATACCCAAATCTGAAATTCGTTCTACAACGAATTGTTGTGATGTACTTTGAAATTTACTGCTTTTTTGTATATATGTTATGTCATTTTTCACAAAAAAAAAGAAAAAGGAAGGAGGAGTATAACAGAGAAGACAAGATTTAACAAATGAGTATGACTGCTGAATCATTACACTGATATTTCCTATGGTCTCCAGTGTCTTGGAACAGCTAGAAGAAAAAACAGAAAATCACTGAACTGTAAGCCATACACCAAACTTTAAAATCTATTCTATAACTACTTGTTAAAACATACTTGGGAATTTACTGCTTTTTTGTATATATGTTATATTTCACAATTAAAAAGTTAAAAAAAATAGATTATCAGAGAGACAAAAAAAATCTGAGTCCATTCTAATAGCAACAAATAAAGGGGGAAGAGAATCTTTTCCTTATTGTAGAATGCTACTCAGTAAATGTAGAAGGAATGATATAGCTAGAAAATCATCACTTTTTTAAAAAAAACTTACAGGCAAGAATCCATTAATGGTAAAAATTATAAATAATCAGCTAAAACTGCTGGGTAAACATTTTTGGGAAACAGAGGACTTCAGTCTCAAAGTATCTCCCCCAAAGAACCTGATGAACATTTCTAAACTAAATGATTCAAGTTAACATAATAAAAGCATTATCTGAATTTAATCACAAGAAACAGACAAGTCCAAACTGAGAATTCTACAAAAATGTCAATGTCATGAAAAGGAAAAGCTGAGGAATTGTTGTAGACTGAAAGATAATGAAGAGATATGACAACTAAATGTAATATGTTACTCTGGATTAGATCCTAGATGGGGAAAAAATTGACCTGGAAGAAACTATTGGGACAACTGGCAAAATATGAAATGTGGATTGTATATTATAAAACAACATTGTATTAATGCTGTATTTCCCAAGTGTTGATAATTGTAATATGGTTATTTTCCTTGTTTTTAGGAGATACACACTGAATGATTTAGGGGCAAGGATCATGATTTATCTGCAACATATTCTCAAATGGTTCAACAACAATATAATAATATAATTATATAAGAAAAAAATGATTAAAGTAATTGTGGCTAAATGTTAACATCTGGTGACTAGGTAAAGAATACACTCGACACTTTATAAATCTGAAGTTTTTTTCAAATAATAGGTTAAAAAAAGAAAATAACTATGCTTATAAACTAGCAAAGGAATAGGAAATTAAGGGATTATGCTGAGTATCCTATGACATAACTTTACAGTTGTTATTAAAACTAAAGTTTTCTAACTGCTTATTTGTCACAGAACAACTTGAGTTTCCTAGCTCTACGGTACATATACTGTACTAGAAATAGTGAGAGACAGAGAAAAGCAGTAATTATGAATAATGGGCATTGGAATAAGATGGCATGAATCTGAACTCCAGCCATTCATATGTCCTTAGGTCCAATTCCATCGATGTACAAGGTAACAAATAATACTAAAGAGGAATACAGCAGTATTGTGAAGATTAAATGAGATAATGCGTTTAAAGTACTAAGTGATGCTCCCTGGGGACAGCTAAGCCACCTGACCAGCTGGAGACAGGCAGGGTGACCCTAAGGCCGACAGGCATCAGGGCCACTTAGAAGCAGCCCCTTGACCATTTGAGCCCCTTCTTCTTCCTGCGAAGAAGGGTGGAGTGGGCTCTCTTCTTCCTTTTCAACCCCCAAACATGGGCAGGTCTCTCTCCAACCAACACAACAAGCCATCTCACCACCCTCCCCCTGTCTACATGGGACATTACTCCCAGGGGTGTGGACCTTCCTGGCTATGTGGGACAGAAGTCCTAGAAGGAGCTGAGACTTAGCACCAAGGGATTGAGAAAACCTTCTCAAACAAAAGGTGGAAGAGTGAAATGAGACAAAGTGTCAATGGCTGAGAGATTCCAAACAGGGTCGAGAGGTTATCCTGGAGGTTATTCTTATGCATTGAGTAGATATCACCTTGTTCTTCAAGATACAATGGAGAGGCTGGAGGGAACTGCCTGAAAATGTAGAGCTGTGTTCCAGTAGCCATATTTCTTGAGGATGATTGAATAATGATATAGCTTTCACAATGTGACTGTGTGATTGTGAAAACCTTGTGTCTGATGCTCCTTTTATCTACTTTGTCAAAAGATGAGTAGAACATATGGAGTAAAAACAAATAATAGGGGGAACAAATGTTAAAATAAATTCACTCTGAAATGCTCATGATCAATGAAAGGGAGGGGTAAGGGGTATGGTATGTAAAAATTCTTTTTTTCTTCTTCTGTTTTTGCTTTATTTTTCTATTGTCTTTTTATTTCTTTTTCTGAATTGATGCAAATTTTCTAAGAAATGATCATGATGACGAATATGCAACTATGTGATGATATTGTGAATTACTGATTGTATATGGAGAACAGAATGAGCTTATATTATGGATGTTTGCTTTTCTTTCTTGTAATTTTTTTAATTAATAAAAAATTTTAAAAATAAACAAAAAAAATTCTAAAAAAAAGGAGGTATCCTCTCTGGAAGCCAGGCACAAATCAATGTAGAAGAAAATAAACGTGAGATGCTGAAAAAAAAAATAAAGTAATAAGTGATGGATATTTCATACATTAGATTGGTGTTTCAAAGCAAACGATGGCATTCCAATTTATATTTTAAATTAAATTACATGAAATACAACAGCAAAGAAAATAAAATGATATCTTAAAGGAAAAGAATGGATTTGTTTTTGTCATACTAATTCGGCAAATATTTTATTAAATTACTTACTCATCCCCAAAGAGTTGATGGGTATATTCAGGAAAGAAAGTTCTAATGTCATTTTCAAGATCTTCAGGAAAACGAACTGTTAAAAGAAAAGAATAAAAAAGATATTAAAGATATTAAAATTAAATATATTAAAGGTAATAGGTATTTCCATTTCACAAATTTCACTATAACTAAGATCACTCAACATTTTTCTTACTTTGTCACTTCTCCATTATGTGATTTACACTGATTCTCATGAGATTAATGAACAATGAAAATCAGAATTTCAGTTTTAGTGCTTCAAAATCTATATCCTGCTGATTCTAAGAATTTTAAAAACGAGGTATGACAAAAGCACCTGATTTTTATTCTATTCTTCTATATGTTTACATACAGTACAAAGAGTAAAAGAAAAACAAAGAACAAAGATACTTTAAGGTAAGAAAAACTACAGCAACTAGGAACGAAAAGCAGAATGACAGAAGAAAATTTTTGAGAAAAATAACCTGAGTTTGATGAAGCCCATATCATCATCTCATTCTTTCTGTCTGATAGAAACATTTATGCTGTTCCCAGGTTTTTTTGCAGCTATTAAAAAAATGCTGCAATGGTATTTTGCTGTTCTTTCACAAGTATATATAAATAGGGTGAATTTCTGGTGGTAGAAATGCTGTTAAAAATATTGAAATCTTTTTTTTTACAAATACCGCTTATATGTCCTTTTAAGTTTTTGTTAACAATTCATACACCCACCAGTACCTACTATAACTGCTTGGTTCTTCCTATCCTTAAAAAACAATCTGTAACCTCAAATTTAACTTCTTTTTACCTAAGGTGGAAATAGGTGTCCTGTTGCATTATGAGTATTAATAATATTGGACATTCACCCAATATAATTTATCTCATGAACAAAAAACTTAATCATATTTACAAAAAAATCCCTAAACAATTGAAGATTTAAAACAGAAAGTTGCAGACTAAAAATTTTCAATACTGTCCTTGTTTTACAAATCATTTGCAGCTGCCAAGATATCACACAGCAGATTACTCATTTAGAAAAGGGAAAATACATCTTTCCACTATAGAGATCTGTCAGTTATCACCTTTCCAAGTGATCTAACTTGGCATGTCATTGTGGGATAGTCCAACATATGCCTCTTGATTCAAAGCAAAATGAAGTATACAGTAGCATCTATGAAGTTTTCTTACCAAAAATGTTAATACTAAATCTAATCAAGCTTTATACCTTCCACTTTATAGAACATACAGAGAACAGAGTAATAAGTTAACACTAAAAGGAAGTAATTAGACAAATTTAGAATACAGATTTGCCTATTATTCTATACTATTATTTTGCTCTTCTAAGTAAATAAAAGACATAGAAAAAGAAAAATTGTACATCAAGAGGTACTGCTCTGGATTATCAGAGTAAAGAAACATATGAAACAAATGTAATACCTGATCATTAAAAATTGGAACTAGTTTAAATAATTTTTTTAAAAGCTATTAAAGAGTTTTGAGGGAAATCAGAAAAGTACATGATATTAAAAGACTACCATTGTATTTTTTTTTCAGATGTGATAACGGTTTTCTGGTTATACTTGTGAATGTTCATGTATTAGATATGCTATGAAAGAAATGTGTTATGAGTCTGAAAACCTATTTTCAAATAATTCTGCAAAAATGTACAAAAAACTCAAGTATTTCAAAATGTTAACAATCGTTGAATGTTGGTGTTGGATATACACATAATTATTGTCCTGTTTTTTCAATCTTTCTCTGTTTGAAATTTTCATAATAAAAATTGAAAGAAAACAATGCCTGGGAAAATACAGCAAAAATGATCTGAAAGAGCTGAGTGATGGGATTACAGATGTTTGCTAGTTTACTCTGTATCTTTTAACTGTAATATTTCATGAAAAAATTAAAATAGTCCACTATGCTTAGACTCATTAACTTAAAAATTCCAACTATTCCATCCTTGAAAAATGATTGAAAACCCCTTAGAAATTTTGAAAACATTAATTCCAAACTATTATTTCTGATATAATATTCATGATATATAGTACTTTGATACTGATGGGTAAAGAGATATGGACAGAAAAAAAGACAAGCATCATAAGCCTAGCTACAAAAACTATTTCTATAATTCAGATTGGTCTTCTTCCAATGTCATTATCATCAAAATAAGTGAGGTTTTATTATTTTGGTGTGCAATCTGGTCCACAGAAAACAGGAACTAAACAAAAAGGAAAGCAAATCCATGGGTGTTTTAGTTTAAAAGAAGTTAAACCTAAATAGCAGAAGGCAAATATACAATCAATTAAACATTTATTATTCAGACTTGATGAGCTTTAGATTTTAAATTCAGGAATCCAACAGAAACTCCTTGAAACCAATGGTATGTACTTTACAAAGGATTATTTTAATATCCAATGAATGCAGTTTATATATTAGTCATTACATTACTCATTTACTATAAAACCAGCAACCACACTGGGCAGATTTCTAAAGGTGTGATCTAGCAAGAGAGAAGAAAAGACTCAAAAGGACACTACTGGGACATAAGAAAAAACTGGAATATAGACTATAAGCTTTATGTCAATGTTAAATTTCTTGAATGTGACAACTGCCCATAAGGTGTTTACATATGTAATATCCTTTTAGGAAATGTACATAGTGGTATTAAGTGTTCAAAGAACATCCTATAATAAAAATTACATTCAAGTGTTCAGAAAATTGATTAGTAGATGGATAGAATGGTATGGCAAATGGGGCAAAATGTGAAAACTGGTGGAAATGACAATCAGGGGTATGCTGGAATTCTCTGTATGGGGGTTGTATTAGTTTTTAACTGTCCTGTAAATTTGGAAGTATTACAAAATAAAAAAGTTTAAAAAGCAAACAGATTTAAAAGAATATCAATCAATTACAGCACATGAGCCATATTTGGATACTGATTCAAACAAACTATAAAAAAATAAATTTTATTTATACATTAAGGAAATGTAAGGGGGAAAATTAAAACAGTTCTCATTCATGATAAAAACTCTTAACCAAACTAGGAATAAAAAGAAACTTTCTAACCGTGATGAAGGGCACAAGTGAAATACCTGCAGCTAACAGCATCCACAGTAATGAAAGTTGCAACATTTTCCTATATAGGCTCAAAAACAGGCAAGGATGTCCAATCTCACCCCTTCCATTCACTATTACACCCCATTAAACCAGAGGTCTTAGCCATGCAATAAGAAAAGTAAATATAAGGAATATAAACAAGATAACAAGAACTAAAACTGTCTTTATTAATAAAGGTGACATGACTGTATGCTGAAAATTTTAAGGAATCCACATTTAAAAAAACTAAAATTAATAAGTGAATTCGGCAAGGCTGAAGGACATAGACAATTATACAAACTGTAATTATGCACAAATAAATACACAAGAGAAATAACTAAAAAAGAAAATTTACAAAACACACCATTTTCAATAGCACCAAAAAACAAAATGCTTAGATATACAGAGAGATAAATTTTAAAATACATGTATATCTGGAAACTTGAAATACTTCCGAAAAACCTAAATATAAAAATACGCCATGTTCATGTGTTAGAAGGGTCAATAACATTAATATAATAATTTTCCCCACATTCATATATAGATTCAAAGTAATCCCAATTAGGGACTTCCAGGGAGCTGGCCAAATAGACTAGCTCGCACTTAGCTCTGCTCCATGGAAAAGTTAGAGAAGGGACAGGAGGGCAAACTGAGGTGGCGATTTGGAAGTGCGGCTGACCTGGGAGAGCCTTCTGCACCACATCTGGAAGCCTTGGTTGCAGAGGCCAAGGAACTGAGAGGCAGAAAGCCAGAGCCCAGCCTGGAGGGGAGGCATGGAGGTGTGGACCAGCAGAGCCCGGGGAATGCATGGACAGGAACACGGGACTAGGAAGTAAGCCAGGCCACATTCCTTGGGTGCACTACCCTCACCAGCACAGCCCTGGGACTGGCAACTCATCCCAAACCCCACACACCTGAACCCACCTACCTGCTCCCATTCCCTGCACTCCAGGTGCCCCCATCCAACCAGCACCCCCCCCCCCCCCCGTGCACATACCTACCCCACACCCGCACCCCAAGTGCAGCCCAACTCACCTCTCCTACACCCCCTTCCAAGCACTACCTCTCCCTCCCTGTTTCATGCAGGCTGTTACCAGTGCATAAAGGTTGTGGGCACTAACCTCCATACCTAGGCTACTCCCCACCGCCCCATTCATAGTCTCACTCTGCCCTCCCTGAGCTCAGCATATCTGTTTACGGCACTCCAAGGCCCACACATGCGCATGGGCCCCCAATCACATCATTCAGCTCTGAGAACTGCACGTTATACAGCAGTCCTAGAACCGTGCATGCACACAGCTCTCAACCTCACTCTGAGAAACTGCTGACCTGCACAGCCGGGTCACATCTGCCCCCTATCCATGAAGGCGTAACATCGACCTGCTGCCACAGCTCTACGCATGCACACAAAGGGCCCCGTGCCTTAGACCAGTGCACACCAGGATTACAACCCCTAGACTGGTGTACCTGCACAGCTATGTCCTCTCTGACTGCTGGATGCCCAGGTTCACAAGCACCAGCATAACAACCCCAACCTGCACCGATACCTGCCCTGAAACAAATCACCATACCGAGTGCTCCACCCCATGCCCTGCTCCCTCCTGTACAACAACCATCCTGCAAACACAAGACCTTAGACTACTGAAAGAAATCAACCCCCAAAGTAAAACAATCAAGATATCCACATGTGACGAAGACAGCAGAAGATCACTACACATATCACAATGCAGACAGATATAGCCCTGCCTAATAACCAAATTAAAACACCTGAGGAGATTAGTTGTTCCAGGCGCTGGAACAACTAATCAAAGATGTTCATACAACTCAACCTAATAAAAAAAAAAAGCGGGATAGCAAATGACATAAAGGAGATCAAGAAGACAGTAGAAGAGCACAAAGAGGAATTTGAAAGAATAAATAGAAAAACAGCAGAAATCACAGATTAAAGACTATGTTGACCAAATAAAAAACATATTAGAGGCACACAACACCAGATTTGAAGAGACAGAAGAAGAATAAGTGATATAGAGGACAGGATAATTGACTTTGAAGACTCAAAACAGCAAATGGCAAAAAAGATTGAAAAATTCAATGGGAACTCAGGGAAATGATAGCCAGAACAAAGTGCACTAATATAAGAATCTTTGGTGTCCCAGAAGGAGAAAATAGGAGTAAAGGGCTAGGAAGAGTACTTGAGGATATAATGGGGGAAAACTTCCCAACCCTCATAAAGGACATAAATATGCAAGTCAAAGAAACCCAAAGAACTCCAAACAGAATAGGCCTTCCCAAGGCACATACTAATTAGTCTGTCAAATGTTGAAAAGCAGCAGAAAATCCTGAAAGCGGCAAGAGAAAAACAATCTACTACACAGAAGTGAAATCAAACGAGACTAAGTTCAGACTACTCAACTAGCACCCTGGAGGCAAGAAGGCAGTGGTATGATATATTTAAGATCCTGAAAGAGAAAGACTTTCAGCTAAGAATTTTGTACCCAGACAAATTGTCCTTTAAAATTGAGGGAGAAATTAAAGTATTCACAGACAAAGAAGACCTGAAAGAATTTCTCAGCAAGAGACTGGCCCTACAAGAAATACTAAACGGAGTTCTGCCAGCTGAAAAAAAAAAAAAAAAAAAAAGAGGAGAGGGAAGTCTGGAGGAAGGCACACAATTGAAGAGTACCACTAAGGGGAATGAAAAGAATACAAAGAGTAAGAGGAAAAGAGGGCGGGCCAAGGTGGCTCAGCAGGCAGGAATGCTTGCCTGCCATGCCAGAGGACCTGGGTTCGATTCCTGGTGCCTGCCTATGTTAAAAAAAAAAAAGAGGAAAAGAATATATAGTTCTGACAAATAAAATAAAAAGGATAAAATGGTGGATTTAAGAAATGCCTTTTCAGTAATAACTTTGAATGTTAAAGGACTAAACTTAACAATTAAAAGATACATATTAGCAATGGATTAAGAAACATAATCCAGCTATATGCTATTTACAAGAGACTCATCTTAGAACATGGATACAAATAGACTGAAAGGGAAAGGATGGAAAAAGATGTTCCACCCAAGTTGCAACCAAAAGAAAGCAGGAGTAGCTATACTAATATCAGACAAACAGACTTTAAATATAAAGACATCATAAAGAGACAAAGAAGGACACTATATACTAAGTAAAGAGTCAATTCACCAAGAATAAATAACAATCATAAATGTTTATGCTCCCAACCAAGGAGCTCTAAAGTACATGAGACAGACATTGGCAAAACTGAAAACAGCAATACATGTTTCAACAATAACAGGAGAAGACTTCAATATACCACTCTCCTCTATAGATGGAACAACCAGACAGACGATCAACAAGGAAACAGAGAAGTTAAATAACTTGAAAAATGAATTAGACCTAACAGACATATATAAGTCATTGCACCCTAAAGCACAAGGTTATACATTCTTCTCTAGTGCTCATGGAACATTTTCCAGGATAGATCATATGCTGGGGCACAAAACAGGTGTTCATAAATGTAAAAATACTGAAATTATTCAAAGCACTTTCTCTAATCACAATGGGATGAAGCTGGATCTCAATAACCACCAAAGAACGAGAACATTCACAAATATATGGAGATTAAATAACACTCTCTTAAAAAAACAGTGGGTCAAAGAAGATATTGCTAGAGAAATCAGTAGCTATCTGGAGATGAATGAAAATAAGAATACAAACTATCAGAACTTACGGGATGCAGCAAAGGCTGTGCTGAGAGGGAAATTTATTGCCCTAAATGCCCAATTAAAAAACAAGAAAGAGAAAAAATTGAGAATTTAACAGACACCTGGAGGAACTTGAGAAAGAATATCAAACGAGAGAAATAACAAAGATTAAAGCAGAGATAAATGAATGGGAGAACAAAAGAACAGTAGAAAGAATCAATAAAACCAAAAGTTGATTCTGTGAGAAAAACAATAAAATTGATGGGCCACAAAAAAAAAAAAAAAAGAAGAAGAAAAAAAGAGGGAGGATGTAAATAAACAAAATCAGAAATGAGAAGGGGAGTGTTACCACAGACCCTGAAGAAATAAAAGTATTCATAAGAGGATACTATGAACAACTATATGCCAACAAACTAGACAAATTAGATGAAATGGACAAATTCCTGTAGGCACACAAACAAGCTACACTGACTCAGGAAGAAATAGAAGACCACAATAAACCAATCACAAGTAAAGAGATTAAATGAGTCATCAAAAATCTTCCTACAAATCACAAAGAAAGATAAAGACTGAGATGGTATAATCTAGGAATGCCTAGAGTATATGATGATAGTGACTAAATGTACAAATTTAAAAATGTTTCTGCATGAGGAAGAACAAAGGAATGTCATTACTGCAGGATGCTGAAAATAGATGGTAATTAGTATTTTAAAATTTCAACTTATGTGTGAGACTAAAGCAAAAAATGTTTATTTGGCACAAAATCTATATTTTGACTGGTGCATCTCTTAATTTTCTACTTATGTAGATAGTTGAACAACATAAGTACATGGAACCTTGGGTAGGACATTAGATTTTATTGGTTTGTCCAGAGTGATGCTCCAATGAATCCAAGAGTGATCTGATCAGTGAGTGGAAAAGTATTTGCAAAGGCCCCTTCGGGAAATGGTAAGAAGGGGGGAAAATTCAACCTCCCCAAGTTGAATTACTGATATTCTCACAAGCAATGCAGACAACCAAAGCTATAGGCTGAGCCCCCAGTCTTGGGGTTTGTTCACATGAAACTTAACCCCACAAAGGATAGATCAAGCCTACTTAAAATTAGGCCTAAGAGTCACCCCCAAGAGAACCTCTTTTGTTGCTCAGATGTGGCCTCTCTCTCCAGCCAACACAACAAGCAAACTCACCACCCTCCCCCTGTCTACGTGGGACATGACTCCCAGGGGTGTGGACCTTCCTGGCAACGTGGGACAGAAATCCTAGAATGAACTGAGACTCAGCATCAAGGGATTGAGAAAACCATCTCGACCAAAAGGGGGAAGAGTGAAATGAGACAAAGTGTCAATGGCTGAGAGATTCCAAACAGAGTCGAGAGGTTATCCTGGAAGTTATTCTTATGCATTAAGTAGATATCACCTTGTTATCCAAGATGTAATGGAGAGGCTGGAAGGAACAGCCTGAAAATGTAGAGCTGTGTTCAGTAGCCATGTTTCTTGATGATGATTGTATAATGATATAGCTTTCACAATGTGGCTGTGTGATTGTGAAAACCTTGTGTCTGATGCTCTTTTTATCTCCCTTGTCAATAGATGAGTAGAACATATGGAATAAAAATAAATAACAGGGGGAACAAATGTTAAAATAAATTCAATTTGAAATGCTAGTGATCAATGAAAGGGAGGAGTAAGAGGTATGATATGTAAAATTCTTTTTTTCTTTTTCTGTTGTCTTTTTATTTCTTTTTATGAATTGATGCAAATGTTCCAAGAAATGATCATGATGATGAATATGAAAAAAAAAAAAAATCTTCCTACAAAGAAAAGCCCAGGGCCAGATGGCTTCACAGGGGAATGTTATCAAACATTCCATAAAGAACTAACACCTATTCTGCTCAAACTTTTCCCAAAAAATTGAGGAAAAAGGAACTCTAACTCATTTTATGAAGTTATTATCATTTTATGAAGCTATTATCATTTTAATACCAAAACCAGGTAAAGATACTTTAAAAAAGGAAAACTACAGGTCAAGCTCTGTAATGAACACAGCTGCAAAAATTCTCAATAAAATATTAGCAAATTGAATCCAATAGCAGATTAAAAGAATTATAAACCACGACAAGGTGGGATTTATACCAGGAATGCAGGGATGGCTCAAAACAAGAAAATCAATTAAGGTAATACACAGCATATTAAAGAAATTGTAAGGAAAAAAATCACACGACCATCTCGATTTATGCTGAAAAACCATTTGACAAAATTCAGCATTCTTTTTCTGATAAAAACACTGCAAAAGAGAGGAATCAAAGGTAACCTCCTCAGTGTGATAAAGGGAATATATGAAAAACCAATAGCAAGCATCGTACTCAATGGAAAGAGACTGAAACCTTTCCCCTAAGATCACGCACAAGACAAGGATGCCCACTGTTACCACTAATATTCAACATCGTGCTAGAAGTTCTAGCTAGAGCAGACAGGGTAAAGAATTAAAAGACATCCAAATTGGAAAGGAAGAAGTAAAACTCATTATTTGCAGATGATATGATACTAGGAAGATCCTGAGAAATCTATAGCAAAGTTACTTGAGGTAATAAACAAATTCAGCAAAGTGGCGGGATATAAAATTAATGTGCAAAAAGGGAGGGGAGAAAGACTATGGAACTATTAAACCTTACCAACAGGGAATCTTCTGATACTGTGTCAGACGTTAGGGACACTCAAATCAACAGGCCATGCCCTTGATCATGAGGTTTACTATTGTGAAGCTTATACAGGCAGCAGAGAAGCTTAATCTATCTATAAGCATGCCTAAGAATTACTTCTGGAGGACCTCTTTTGTTGCTCAAATGTGGCCTCAGTCTCTCTAAGCCCAACTCTGCAAGTGAAATCATTGTCCTCTCCCCTACGTGGGACATGACGTCTAGGGCGAAAGTCTCCCTGGTAACACGGGAGATGACTCCCAGGGATGAATCCAGACCTGGCACCCTGGGATCAATAATTATATCCTGTTCAAAAGAGGGAAAAGAAGTATAATTAATAAAGTATCAGTAGCAGAGAGAGTTCAAATAAAGTCAAGAGGCTACTCTGGAGGGTGCACTTATACAACCTTCAGGTAGACCTTGCTACCTAACATAACCTGCCAACCTCCAGCCAGGAAAATTCCAGCCAATCCTAAAAAATACCCAGGGCAATATATGAGATTCCGCAAGGGTTCCAGGCACTAGAGTAACTTTCCAGAAATCTACAACCTCCAGATGGGTCCCTGGTCCAGGAAAGTCTTGACACCTAGCCCAGCCTCTACAAACTATCAAATAGTTCCATCTCCCTACCCTATATTAGCGACAGACCCTTCCAATATCAATAATTTAGAACTGCCACAGCCCAAACAACCCCAATGAGAGGTATGGAAAGATCAAAGATGATGGTAGAATTATACACAGAAGATAGGACTTCATAAATGAATATGACTGCTGAACCATTAAATTGATATCTTTTAGTCTCCAGTTTAGAGCAGCTAGAAGTAAAAACCTAAAATTGTGAAATTGTAACTCATGTCAAAGTCTGAAATATGTTCTACAACTAATTGTGGTGCTGTGCTTTGAAATTTATAGTTTTTTTTGCATATACAGTATTTTTCCACGAAAAAGGGGGGGGAGTCTATTGTAATGATAAAAAGTATTTAAGCCCTCTAGCCTCCTATATTCTGGAGCACCTAGAAGGAAAAATATGAGAAGATCGTATGGTAGCCCATGACAACATCTGGGATCTGTCCTGTAACCATTTGTTGAAGAATGCTTTGAAAGCTATTGCTTTTTTATTTCTTTTCTTTGTTTGTATGTTATACTATACATTAAAAAGTGAAAAAAAATAGAACTTATAAAACAAAAAAACAAAACAACAACAACAACAAAAAAACTATAATCCCAACTAAAATCCCAGACCTTTTAAAATAAAAAAAATTAACAATTTGAACAGAAGGGAAAGGAGTTCTGGGAAGATGGCAGAATAGGACAGGTTCACTTCACTCCTGCTCCAAGGAACAGCTAGAGAAGGGACGGGAAGGTGAGAGGGACAGTGATTCCAGGGTGTAAGTGACCTGAGAGGGTCTTCTACAACACACAGGGAAGCCCAGGTTGCAAAAGCTGAAGAACTGAGACACAGAGAACCAGAGACAATCCATCAACTACAAACAGCCTAACAAGTCCCTTTCGAAACAGAAGGCCAGATCCCTCAGGAGTGCACAGAGAGGGAGATGGGGTAAGTAGGTTAAGCCAAGCCATGGTCCTTGAACATCCTACCCCCATGTGCACTAACTACCCACCCCTCCCGCAACTTGTGATTCACCCCAGGCCCCAAGTACCTGAACCCTGTCATTCACCCCAGCACCGTGCTCCAAGCGCCCCTGCCCTAAAACTGCCCCTACACCCCCACGTGTCCCCACCTCACACATCTTCCCCGCTTACACGCTCACCTGCTCTAACCAAACCCACCTGTCCTGTGCAGAAGAAGCACAGTCTTGTCCCACCCCTCCCGAGACTCCCCACTCCCCCTGCCTGAAACCTACAGGTAGTTTGCCTATGCATCCCAGCTGCTGGTGCTCACCTTCATACCTGGCTACATATGCCCCCAGCACATACAGTCACACAACCCCAAGTGGTCCCCTCCTGAGCTCTACACATGTGTACATCAGCATACAGCCCTCCCAGATTCACCTGCCACACCCCCCAGCCCACACAGACGCAACCCTGCCCTGCTGCCCTGGAACTCTGTGCATGTGCATACCAGAGTCCCGCCCCCCAGACCCACACACGGGCACAAATACACCCTCCCATCCACGTGCCAACACCTCTGTCCACTGACCTCTTGACACCTGCAATTCAACCCCCTGCCCTGCACATGTGCACACCTTTGCCCCACCCCCGGTACAAGCACTCTGTTCCCACACCTGGCAAATGCTCACATGTGCATCTGTGCTACACAGTCCTCACCTATCACAAGGGTGCAACCCTGCCTCAACATTCCTGTACCTGCGCATCTGCGCCAGGGCCCTGAACCTGACATCACCCGCCCCTGAACCACATCCCGCAATCCTGGGACCCATGCCCCAACCCTACACACTCACACATCCGCGTACCAGGATCCCTGGACCTGCCCCCTGCCCTCCCTGTGTCTTAACCTCTATGTCACCTACCCCATACCCTGATATTCCATGAGCCCACCCACATCTTACCTGAACACCAGCCCCCATGCATCCACGCAGCCTCCCATTCACCTTCAGCCGTGCCCTACCTCTGTGTCCCCAACACTGCACTCTGCTGCTGTACTGTTTACACTACACACCCACAACCCTGCAGCCCACAACTCCATGCTCACAGGCAGCAGCACAGCATCCCCAATCCATGCCTATACCTATGCAGCAATTGGTCACCTCACTGTCGTGCCCTGCCCTATATCCTGCTTCAAATCCATCCCTCAAATACAAAGATTTAGACTACTGAAATAAATCAACTTCCAAAGTAACTCTATCAAGATATTTATTTACATGCCTCAAAGGCAACAGAAGATCATTAAGCTTATCAAGATGCAGCAAGATATAGTCCAGCTTAATGACCAAGTTAAAACATCAGAGGAGACACAGACTTTGGAACAACCAATCAAAGATGTTCCTATAACTCTACTAAATAAAATCACTGGATAGCTAATGACATAGAGGAAATCAGAAAGATACTAGAAGAACATAAAGAGGAATTTGAAAGGATAGAAAAATAGCGGCTATCACAGAGATAAAAGATGTTGCAGACCAAATAAAAAATATACTAGAGACACACAACAGCAGATTTGAAGAGGCAGAAGAAAGAATAAGTGACCTAGAGGACAGGACAGTTGATTTCCAACACACAAAAGAGTAAATGGCAAAAAAGTTGGGAAAATTTGAATTGGATCTCTGGAAATGATGGACAAAACAAAGTACACAATATAAGAATCATTAGTGCCTCAGAAGGAGAAGAATAAAGGGTTAGGAAGATTAGTTGAGGATATAAAGGGGGAAAACTTCCCAACCCTTACAGAAGATATAAATATACAATCAAAGAAGCCCAACGAACTCCAAATAGAATAAATCCAAACAGGCCTTCCTCAAGACACTTACTAATCAGTCTCTCAAACGTTCAAAGACAAGCAAAAAATTCTGAAAGTGGCAAAAGAGAAACAATTTACTACATACAAGGGAAACCAACATATGACTGAGTTCGGGGTACTAAACTGACACTGTGGAGGAGAGAAGGCAGTGATAAGATATATTCAAGATCCTGAAAGAGAAAGACTTCAAGTCAAAAATTCTGTACCCAGGCAAACTGTCCTTCAAAACTGAGGGAAAAAGAGCTAGGAGAGCTCACTCAGCCAGAGAGAGACCTCTGGAAATGAAGAAGGAAAGCACCCCTGAAGGAGCCTCATGAAACAAGAAGCCTGGATCAAAACTTAGCAGACGTCGCCACGTTCACCATGTGCCATTCCAGTTGAGACAGAAACCCTGAACATCACTGGCCTACTTGAACCAAGGCAGCGTTACCAGTCTTCCATCGGAAGCCCATCTCTGTCAAGTTATGCTTATCAAAGGCTATTACTTCAGATACCCCTTGGAGCCCCATACCTCAGTTGCTCTGCTTTAGGTTGATCATCCACCATTAGCTAAGAGAGGTGCCAAATACCTGGAAAGAGAGATGCTGACAGACCAGTCTGCAGAAGCCAGTAACTGTTCTAGACACTGGAGACACAACAGTGAAAAAAGAAAAGAAAATCTTGCCCTCACTGAGCTTCTGTCCCAGTGGAGGAGTCAATCAAGAAGCAGGTATATTTTCATATTTCCAGAGCATGGTGGGAAAGAATAAACATAGAAAGGTAAACTAAAATAGTATTTAAAAAGAAGAAAGAGGAGATGGATGAGGACAAGAACAAGAAGACTTGAAGGGGGGTAGTTTATTGACTAAATATTTTAAAATATAGCAAAACGGGACTAAACAAGAATGAGAGTGCTGCTATAATTAGGTAGCTGAATGGAAGCAAGGAGAAAGCTCAGAAACAGATACTGACCTATGTAAATACTTAATGTATCATAAGGCAGCTTTTCAAATGAGAGGGAAAAGGGATACTAGCCAGTCAACATGGTACCAGCCACTGAACTCTACATTTTCAGGGAGGAATCCAGGTCTTTATACCTTACAAATGCCTACTGAGTTACCATGCTCAAGTCCCATGCACACATTCCTGCAAACACACATGTGTACACGCCCATGTACACACAATAAGAAGCCAAGGCACGAAGGAGGGAAGAGAGCTAGGAAGGAAAGGAAGAAGAGAAAGTTGAATAATCCTAGGCAAAAACACTAAATATCGAAGCCATAAACACTATTGTATTTGAGAACATAACTATATTAAACTTCTTTAATTCTTAAACAAACACTCAAAAAAAAAAAAAATCCAAATGACAAATTTGAAGAAAAGAATTACAATACCTGCTTAGAAAAACGAGTTATCCTTCTAATACAGAAGGAGTTCTTACAGACCAATAAACAAAACAGAAATGCTCCATTAGAAAAATTATCATTCATCCATTCAACAATTAGAAAATACTCATTCATTCATTCACCAACGCTACATTAAGCATCTACTATATTCCTGGTGTTCTCCAAAGTTGGCTGTACCAAACAAGATAGATAAAGTCCCTACCCTAATGGATTATACATAAAAATAAACATCTAATATGTGTATGAATACTGTGGAAAGTAAAAACATAAGCAGGAACTGGCATGGAGTCAGAAGTAACTATATTATACAGGGCAGTCAGAAAGGGCTCCCATAACCCAGTAATAAACAAAAGATAAAATCAAATCACCCATTTATAAATACTTCACTGGTACCAAGAGAAATGCAAAGGAAAACTTTGTAATATAATCAAATTAGTAAAAACTGAGGAGTTAGGGAAAAAATTCCACTCAAAATAGTAACTAAAAGAATCAAATACTTAGGAATGAACTTAACTAGGGATGTAAAGGACTTGTACACAGAAAACTACATAACATTGCTAAAAGAAATCAAAAGAGATCTAAATAGGTAGAAAGACACTTCCTGCTCATGGATAGGAACATTATATATAGTTAAGATGTCAATTCTCCCCAAACTGATCTACAGATTCTCAACATAATACCAATCAAAATTCCAACAACCCACTTTGAAGATTTGGAAAAGCTAACTACCAAATTCATTGGGAAGGGAAAAAGACCCTGAATAGCAAAAAGCCTCCTAAAAAAAAAAACCTAAGTGGGAAGATTAACACTCCTTAACTTTAAAACCTATTATAAAGCCACAGTGGTCAAAACACCATGGTACTGGGCACAAAGACAGAAGCACTGACCAAAGGAATCGAATCAAGAGTGCAGAAATAGAGCACCAAATCTATGATCAACTGATTTTTGACAAGGCCCCCAAATCCTCTAAACCGGGTCAAAATAGTCTTTTCAATAATTGAGCATGAGAGAACTGGATATCAATAGCCAAAAAAATGAAAGAGGAGCCTTACCTTACACCCTATACAAAAATCAACTCAAAGTGGATCAAACACTTAACAACTAGTACCATAAAACTCCTAGAAGAAAATGTAGGGAAACATCTTCAAGACCTAGTAATAGGAGGTAGCTTCCTAAACTTTACATTCTGTGCTGTGCTGGTTTGAAAGGATTATGTACCCTAGAAAAGCCATGTTTTAATTCTGATCCATCTTGTGGAGACAGCCATTTCTTTTAATCCCTATTCAGTACTGTAGGTTGGAGACTTGATTATCTTCATAGAGATGTGACATATCCAATTGTTGGTATTAATCTTTGATGAGAGGGAGATGTGACTCCACCCATTCCGGGTGGTTCTTGATTACTTTACTGAAATCCTTTAAAAGAGGAAACATTTTGGGAAAAGCTTTAGAACCAAGAGAGTGTCAAGAGCCCACACAGCCAGAAAGCTTTGGAGATGAAGGAAAATGCCCCCAGGGAAACTTCATGAAACAAGAAACCCAGAGAGAAAGCCAGCAGACAGACATCACCATGTGCCTTTCCAGTTGAGAGAGAAACCCTGAACTTCATTGGCCTTTCTTGAGTGAAGGTAACCTCTTGTTGGTGCCTTAATTTGGACATTTTTATAGACTTGCTTTAATTGGGACATTTTCATGGCCTTAGAACTGTAAACTTGCAACTTAATAAATTCCTCCTTCTTAAAAGTCATTCTGTTTCTGGTATATCACATTCCAGAAGCTAGCAAACTAAAACACACCCAAAGCACAAACAACACAAGAAAAAATAGATAAATGGGAACTCCTCAAAATCAAATGCTTTTGTGCCTCAAAAGACTCTGTCATAAAGTTGAAGAGGCAGCCAACACAATGGGAGAAAATCACACATCAGATAAAGATTTGATCCTGTACACATAAAGAAATCATACAACTCAACAAGAGAACAAACAACCCAAATATAAAAAGGGCTAAAGATACAGACATTTTTCTGAACAGCAAATACAGATGGTTAAAAAGCACATGAAGAGATGCTTATTTTCATTAGCTATAAGGGAAATGCAGATCAAGACTACAATGAGACACCACCTCACACTTGTAAGAATGGTTGCTATTAAACAAACAGGAAAGTACAAACGCTGGAGAGAATGTGGAGAAATGGGGACACTATGCACTGCTGGTGGGAATGTATATAATAATTCCATAGTACAGCCACTATGGAAAACAGTTCGGCAGTTCCTTAGTAAACTAAATGAGTTACCCTATGACCCAGGAACACCACTACTCAGTATACACCCAGCAGAGCTGAAAGCAGTGACACAAACAGACATCTGCACACCGATTTAACAGCAGCATTATTCACAATCACCAAAAGATGGAAGCAATCCAAGTGCCCATCAACAGATAAGTGGATTAACAAAATGTGAAATATACATATGATGGAATATTATGCAGCAGTAAAATGAAATCACATTCTGAAGCACATGACAAGATGGATGAGCCTTGAGGACACAATGCTGAGTGAAATAAGCCAGACACAAAAGGTTAGATACTATATATGATTCCACTTTTATGACTGTAGTAAAAGTAAAATTAGAGGCTTATAATATAAAATATAGGGGATCTAGAGATTCACGGAAGTCAGAGATGTGTGAACAGTTAGCTAATGAGGTTGAAAATGTAAGAGAATAGATAGAAGTAAAGGTGGTTCACTAGTGGGTCTATAAGTAATGTTACCATACTGAAGGTGAGCATGATTGAAAGAGAACGTACAAATCCACATATCCTACTGATTAACACTACAAATATTAATAAGTGCTTGCATGAACTACTGCAAAGTATGAAAATTATACAAAAGTGTATAAGTTCAGAGAACAGGGGATATCTGCTATTGCATGCTATGGGCTGTTTAACAGTACCACAGCAACACCAGGGGTAGGGATAAGAGTTATAGGGAGGTTTAGATTTTCTATTTGGTGAGGGTGTGTTTATTGGTTATCTTTCTCTTGGGAACAATGCAATTATCTAAAATTGAGAGTGTTGCTGGACTATTAACTTTGGACATTACACATGATGTCCAATGAATGGAGGTGACAATCTACTGAGAAGTACACTGTCAAACAATGGTGTAAACATATGACCAAATAATGCGCTGCTACAAAAAGGAACAAAATTGTGCAGCATGCACCATTGTAAATAAACCTGTGGGACATTTCGTGAGGCAAAATAAGCCAGAAACAGAAGAGCAAATATTGTATGGTCTCATTTAGAACACACTTATGAGAAAACAAGGGCCTAGATTGTAAGCTCTTATAACAATCACATTTAGTCCAAGGCAGTAACTGTTATTTCTGAATTTTGAGTGGCTGTTTTATATATGTATAACCTGGTATCAATCAGCTATCCCCTATCCATTGTTTTATTTTTCTTCATTTTGTCCAAAATGACATATCTCATTTTCTCATATATTTATGTCTATTTCTCATAACCAGAATGTAACTTCACAAAGAGAGGGACCATTTGGATACAACTCAATCTCCAGGCCCAGAAAAGTGCCTGCCACAAATCAGAGTTAAGTATTTGTCAAGTCAGTGCAAGAATTTAAAATATAAAGACTGTCTCAATAGAATTACAATAGACTACATTTTAAAAACAAGTTATATGGCTTTTTTAGAATTAAAAACAGACTATACTGGGGAGTAAAGGGTAAGGGAAAACAATATGCAGACTATATAGAGAAGATACGAATGGGAACACACAAGGAAGAAGCAGAAAAAATAAGATGACAAAAGAAATAAAATGTAAAGGAGACAAACTGACCTATTAAAACCTTAAAATTAAGATTGACTAGGTAAAAGAAAGAAAAGAAAAAAAGACAATCAAATCTAAATAAGTTTTTTATAAGAGACACATGGGTTAAAAGGAGAAGGAAGGATAAAAAAAGACATCATACATGAAAATGTAAATTCTATTAAGGCAAGACAGCATTAAATGACATAGAGGTCCTCTTCAGAATGATCAAGGTATATTCTCCCAGGCCATTAAAGAACGGGCAAATCTAATGCTTTTAACACTACTAGAGACAGAATGGTAGAACAGAAAGTCCATGAGAAGTAGTCACAAAAAATACAAAAGCTGACTTCGAATAGTCTAATCGATACATTAAAACATGATATATAAATTCATTTTATAAAATATTCATTTCAGAAATGCAAGGATGGTTCAATATCTGAAGCTAGTAATAAAATATATTTAATAATTTAATATTCTGCAGTAAACTATACATAACATAATATAATAAAAAAATCAAAGGAGAAAAATCAAATTAACTCAATGGAGACGAAAATGGCACTCGACAAACTCTTAATATCCATGTCTGAATAAAACTCTTAGCCAAAAAAACTAAAATAGTCTTCAATGCGATAAGCTAGGCTCTCATGTTTGATCACAGTGGAGAAATAGTGGAACCATTACTAAATTAAGGAACAGGGATGACTACGATCATTTTTTTTTAAGCAACATATTTAATTAGATGATCTCCACAAAGTATACATGAAGTTTCTAACCATCACAATTCAGTGAAATACAAAACATTAAGTTACAGGCTGTGTGAACAGAAGGCAGCACCAATACTAGCACCTTCCAATCCTGGTTGTTCTGGGGTAGGGATGGGGGAAGGTCTTTATTAAACTGAGCCTCTCATTTCAATGTACAAAAGAATTTCTCTGATCAATATTAAATTGTACTAAAAACAAAATGGACTGAAAAGCAAATATAATCTATGTTGGGGTGGAGGTGGGAGGAAAAAATGAGTCCTTCAAAGCAGGAGAGGAGGCACTCAGGGGAAGGTTCTGTGACTGTGACCTCAGGGGACTCACACTGCTCCATTTTTACTTTCGGTGGTCTCAGGAAGGTCCAGTTTTTCTTCTCTTTCTTCCCCTTTGTGCTTGCTTGGAAGTTTCGCAAGCTGTTCACATGACCATCTCAACTTCCTTCAAAGTTTTTTTACCACTCCCTTTCTTGTTTGGCTTTTTCTTGAGCTTCAATCTCTTCTCTTTGTCACTTCCTTTCATGCGTCTCTTTGGTTTCTCTCTTTCAACTTCCAGTTCAGCAAAGAGTTTCATGGTCTGTTGGCATACTGCTGTTTGAACAGTTCAGAATCATCTTCTTCCACGTTTGTAGATTTTCCTTTCTTCTTTAATTGCTTTTTCCACTCCTTCATAGTGTGTTCCACGTATTCTTTTCCTGCCTGAATTACATCCAGGGCCCTCTTCTTTTGTTCCTGCCAGTAGCAACTTGTAAGCTTTGTCCACAGCTTCAGAAGCCTTTTGCGCTCTGTCAGCATCATCTTGATTCTTGTCAGGATGCACCAATATGGATAAAAGCCAAACTTCAGGATCTACTTGAAGATTCAAATTGAAGTAGGAGGAACCAGGACAGGTCAATCTTTCAATGTGGTTTTTGGACTTTAGAACAGAATCTCTCTTCTCTGTTTGTTTCACCTCCCTGTAAAATGTCGTAAATGCTTCTGCTGTGCCGCCTCCACCGCCTGAAGCCCCACTCTCTTCTAAAGCTTCCATTTTCCCTGCTTAGTCACCACAGCACCCTTTCTGCAATCATTTTTAACACTGTTCTGAAAATGCTAGCCAAGGCAATTTGAAGAAAAAAAAAGCCACAAAAATAAAATAGAAATATATATCAAAAAGATGAATTTATAAAATGTTCAGATCATATGATTGCAAGCCTGAAAAAAACAAAGAAAATCAGTTGAACTTCCCCTCAAACATTAATAGAGTAATGTAATCAATTTTTGAAATACATTTTTTAAAAATTCCACAGCTTCCCTGTACCCTAACTCATAAAAATAAAAAATATAATGGAAGAAGAGTTCCCATTTATAATCACAACAAAATAGATGAAATACCTAGGAATAAACTTAACAACAAATATTTAACATCTATTAACCTAAAAGAAATTTAAAACTCTACAAACAGATATTTTAAAAAATCTAAACAAATGATATTCTTGCTGATAGGAAGACTCCACATTGTAAAGATGTTGATTAAATTGTAAGGATCTCAATTTAAAAAGAACAAGAAATTGTGGGAACTTGATACAAATGTTCATCTGAAAGAATAATCATCAGGAAAATTCTTAAAATTAGTAAGGGGATTAAGTCATACCTTATATTAATTACAAATTTATCTTAGCAGTAGATTGATGGCTCTCAGACAAAAAGCCCCCCAATAAAGCCACGATTATGTGAAACTTTACTATGATAAGAGAGAAATTTCAAATCATTAATGAAAAAACAACTTAGTAAACTGGCAGGTAGTCAACTGACTATTCCATCTGAAAATGCATAAAGCTGTATTTCTACTTTCCCACTTCACACCTTATATCAAGATAAACAGCCAAAGATTTAAATGTTAAAAAAAAAAACATAAAATTACTAAAAGATCATTCATTCCACAGAAATAAGCAAGTGGGTAAACAGAATATTTAGTAGATTATTTTTATTAGCAAAAGAGGAAAAGCAACCCAAAAATCCACCAATAGGGCATATTTAAGTTATGGTACAGTCATACTGCATTACAGAACTGTTTAAAAGTAGATCTGTATGTAGTTCAAGACATTATTATGAAAAACAATAACAAAATACGTTGTACAACAGGATCCTGGCTTTGGAAAAATAAACCACAAGAAAAAAACCTAGATCAGGAATATTGCTGTAGTGAGAGTTCAGAGGACTGTCACTATCTTGGAATTTGTATATCTGCACTGTTTTCAACAATAATAGCAACCAATATATATTGAGTATTTTCTAAATTGTCAAGCTGTTTAAGCACTCTACTTGTATTTAATCTTCAAAACCATTATGAACTAATAACATAAACTCCCATTTACAGAGGAGAAAACTGAGGCACAGAAAGTGATGGCGCTAGGATATATGACCATATATTATTTTTAAAACAGCTTTAGTTTTAAAAAAGCTATAACTTACATACTATAGAATTCATTTGTTTGAAGTGCATAACTCAATGATTTTTAGAAAATTTACAGAGTTGTGCAACCACTGTCATGATCTCATTTTAAAACATTTCCATCACTCCAATAAGAAATCTCAAGTCCATTTGCAGTTTCTCTTCATTTTCACCCCATCTCCACCCCCAGGCAACCACCAAACTACTTTCTGTCTCTATGGATTTGCCTGTTCTAAACATTTCATAGAAGGAATCATGTTATTTTGCATCTTGCTTCTTTTACTTGGCATGTTTCTGAGGTTAATACATGTTGTAGCATGTATTAGTACTTTATTCCTTTTTATTGTCAAACAATATTCCATCATATGGATATACCACATTTTGTTTATCCATTCCCCAGTTGATGAAGAGTTGGGTTGTTTCCATTTTTTTGGCTATTATAAATAAGGTTGTTGTGAACAATTGGGTACCAGTTTTTACGTGGGCATGTTTTCACTTCTCTTGGGGTAGATATCTAGGAGTAGAATTGCTGATTTATATGACAAATTTATGTTTAACTTTTTAAGAAACAGCCAAACTTTTCCAAAGTAGCTGCAGCATTTTATATTCTCACTAGCAATGTATGCACAAATGTTCTAGTTTTTCTTTACATGTCCTCACCAACACTTACTATTGTCTATTATTTTTATAAGCAAAAAAAGATTTATAAGAGGCTGAGACCACATATACCTGTCACTTTTTGTCACACTATTTCTCCTAAATGTAAAACTGTCACCTCTCAAACATCCACCTACTCGACATAAAGCATGACTGAATAAAATCTCAATGTGTCAATAAATGCAGACAACTATACATTTATATAAACACTATTTTTACATAAAATCTTACTTCAAATTTTAAAAGATTATAAACATATATACAATACATACATAATCACTTGCAAACTCATACCTAATTTTAATTCAATTGCTGTGTTGGTGTTACACTTGTACTCTGCCAGTTTCTTCTCCACTGCACTTTTATATTCAACCAAAAATTTCTCCATAGCACCAAATCCTAAGAGGGAAGTTTTTAAAAGGTTTGGTTAGAAGAGGTTTAAATAGCTAAATCTACAAATAAGGTTCTTATTTAAAAAGGGATGAGGGTAAGATTTAAAATATGCTAACAGTTGCTAAAAGTACAGATGATTCTCCTTACACTCCTAAATAAATGTACTCAGTATGACTATTTCATGACAAAACAGAAAAAAAAGTCCTCTCAGATAGCTTTATATACTAGGTCTGCTTTACGTAAGACTGAAAATTAACATGACTATTGACATTTCCAAACATTTAATACTAATGCAAATTCAGATTTGTACCTAGGTAGTCTTTTTTTTTAAAGCACGGGCAGGCACCAGGAATCAAACCTGGGTCTCGGGCATGGTAGACAAGAATTCTGCCACTGAACCACCGTTGCACTGTCCCCTAGGTAGTCTTTTGAAAAGAAATGTAAAGCCAAAGGATGCCACTTCTAGCACTACCAGATATAAGAAACAAAGTAAGGAAGTCCTATGAGAATTACAACAGCATTTCATTTCAGCTACTGGACAAATTCTACCCACAGAGCTTTCAGAACAACTATATTAAAACTATCAACTGATAATGCATAGATTATCTCAGGATGGATACAGAAGAAATGATAACTATGGTTAATTTAGGAGACAGGGAATGGGAACAGAAGTAGGAAGGAAAGTTCTTTTCACTATCTTTTCAAATTTTTTTTACGATGTATGCATAAAAGCCATAAACTGTGGACTACTAGAATGACCAAATGGTTTTAATATATAATAGTTACCCATCAGTATATAAACATCAGATAATTAACACAGGAAGAAGTCATTATCAAGAGGTAAAGATGACAATGAATCTCCTAACAAAATGAACAAAAAAATTAGTAAGATTTCAGCACAGAAAGAAAATGTCAGGAGCAGGAAGGAAAGAAGGAGTAAAATAACACATCATACACTTCAAAAAGTAGTTAAAACACATATACACAGAAAATGGGGAAAAATTTTGAGATAATACAGAGTAATAATTTGAAATCAGAATCCCTGAATTCAAATTCAGGCTTCACCATTTACTTACTAGCTCTGTGAACTACAGAACATTACCTAACCTCTCTGAGTGTCAGCTGTAAAACGGAGAAAATAGAACTCACCTGAAGGAACAAAATTTAATGTGAAAACACACATTAACTTACTTAACTCCACAAGTAGGTACTATAAGAGGCTCATTTCAGAGTTCATATTCAAAAATTTAGGCTGAGAAAGGGGTTTAATAACTTGCTCAAGGGCAGGTAGCTACAAAAAATGGTTGAACTGAGATTCAAATTTAGGTTTAATTCTTAAAATACATTCACCCACTTCAGTACATATGCTCCCCTTACTTTATAATACCGGTGTACCCCAAGATTCTGCAGTCTCTATGTCGCAGAATAGCCAATCCTTAAACATGTGAAGAGCTCATGCTATGGCTGGTGGATCCAGCACACCAATAAACACAGAATGTTAATTGTGCAGCATTAAGAATCTTATGTGTATTATGAAGGCACTGGGAATAAATGAAAAAAGAAATAGAAACTGCCCATCACTTCAAAAGATATATAATTGGAAAAAGTATATATTCACACAAATACACGTACAAAGTCATACCAATTTTAAATGATAAAATATTGCAAACTGAAGGGACTTAAAAAAAAAGCACAGTAGAATGAACACAGAGAACTATATTATAGAAGAACCTACTATGAAAGTTAAGTTTAAATGAGGGAAATAGATATTATACTAGATCTAATAGAGAAGTGTAGATGAAAAACGAGGGCGGGAACAACCTATTTCTCAAAGGAAATCCAAATACGATCCTAGGAATCCTAAAGTATGAGCGATTAGGAGATGCGTACTAAGGAACCTAAAATTCAAGTGAGGGCCCCTAGTGCAGAGCAAGGCAGCATAAGTTAACTCAGCGGTTGACTCTAGTGGAAGGTGAAGGGAGACCTGAGAACTAAAATCAGCTGGCGGGAACCGGACAAGTTGTAGTACAGCTAAGACAGCAGTGGGTAAAAGGAACGGGAAGAGAAACAGGCCCGCAAAAGAGGCAAGGTTTGCTGAGCATATGGCATCTTTCAAGTTCAGATCATGATGCTTCCCCGCCCCACCCCCGGTCCCTTCAGTCCTCCGCAGGGCCCGGGATCTCCGCAGAAGGCGCAGAACCCCGCAGAGTTGGGGGTGGGGGCACGGACCTCGGCCGACAGGGAGCTAAGCAGAGAGTTCCGCGTTTGCCAGCCAAAGCAGGCCTTCTGGAACCCGGGCTAGAGCCCGAAAGTTCTGAGTGGGCACTGCCACCACCGTGTCGTTGTTCCTTTCCCGAACTGCCCGCTCCCATCCCTTGGTAAACTTTTCCCGGGAACTTACCCGCCATTTCCAAGCTGCGAGCACCCGCGGCTGAGGAAGGACGAATCAACCCGCGCGCTCCCTGGCCGGAAATGAGAGCACTCCGTTACGCATTTCCCCCGCCCATCCCTGGAGTAACTCCGGCCAATAAAAGGGGGAAATTCGAAGCGCTATAGCGGAAGTGTCTCAAGAGGCGGGGCTAACGCCGACGGGAAAGCCCGGGCCGTTGCCTAGCTACCGCAGTGCAATCCCCTTCTTGTTTCTGCAGGCCTGAATGCAAGGAGGCCACAATTGGGAGCTTTTCTAAATTGAAACGCTTGATAGGCGAAGGATGATTTCTTCGGAGTTCATTTCAATAATAGAGACACCCGACGGCTGCTTTCCCTTCTCCCTTAAGGGATGTTTTGGACACTGGTTGAAAAGCTTTCCCCTTGGCCTGAACGGTCCAAACACCTGAGCCCTGGTTTTACCTAAATAAAATTAAGGGCTGTAATTACAGCTGCAGGAGAATTTTCCACTTGTTTTATTTTCTTTATTTGCTTCTACTTCTGCTGTAAGTAACTTTTAACATCGTTTTCTTTTTTCTCATGCTTTAACATATACAGTATGATATTTAGGCTCTGCTTCCTTTCATGACGTTACTAGGCAACCACTTAGTGCGGCCGAAGTCGTTACCTGATAATACTTCAAGTAGATTGATCCGGTCATGCCTTTCTCTAGTACTAGTGACCTGACATCACAGGATGCTACCAATTTTGACCATAGGGCTTGTTAGTATTTGGTAGCTGTTGAAACTGTTTCAGAGGATGAGCAGATATTTAGATATCCGTAAGTATTCCCACAATGTAGTCTATACACTAGAATGCCTTTTATTCAACAAATATTGGTTAATAGTTTTTAAATGATGCATGCTAGAGCTAAAATGGATCCTTGAAATTTTAGTCTGTTACGAATACATACCTTCATTTTAGAGATGAGGAAACTAAGACCCAGAAAAGATAAATTTCTCAAGTTCACACCGTTAGTATACAGCCTATACAAGAGCCCAGTCGTCCAGATACCCAGTCCAAGACATTTTCCACTGCATAGAGATGACATCCTGAAGATAAAAATCAGAAAAGGTACGGAGGGAGAGTGCCTGGATCTTTTTTTCTTTATGCTTTAATGAAAGACAAGAAATTATGGTCATGATGATGAGACAGAAAACTGAAATCAATGCTACTGATGACATTATGGATCAAAAGATGAAAACAATCTTTTTTTAATAATCATTTTTTTTGAAATGTCAAGCCTTATCATGTCTTTCCAAAAATCACTTTATCTGTATCAGTTAATAGCAGACCAACAATTATCATCCTTATAAATAAATCAAGAGATGATTAGTTCTGTAAATTCATGGTTAGTTGTAAGGAAGAAATATGACAAAATTTATTGATATATTGTGGGACTAGTATTTAGTATTGCCTGCTTATAGATTTGAGGTTACAATTTTAATTTCCCTTTGCTTTAGAACCGTTCACACGTATTTATAAAAATATCACAGAATATAAAGATGTAATTTATTTCAAAGATAAGAATAGTTTCTTTCAGAAAGCTAGTAGTAAAATTACCAACAGGAAAAATTATTATTTTTTTTTTAGTACGTTTTTGTCTTTTTTTTTTAATTTATATTTTTCCTTGTTCTAAAGGGCATTTAAGAAAGTAAATGTTACCACCATGGAACAAAATTTCTACAAAAGAAATATGCTGTTCTGTTACAGATGGAAGAAGCAGTGTAGTGTTGTGGAAACTTCAATACCTAGTCCCAGTTCTACTACTTCATGGCTGTGTGACCTTGAAACTCAACTCCACAGGACTTTGTTTCATCTATTAAATAGAGATAATAATACCTTCCCAGTCACCACACTAGGCTGTTGTAAAAGTTAAATGGAATAATATTTTTAAAAGAGCTTTGAAAACCTCTAAAATTCCATGTAAATATGGGGTAGTATTAGTATGATAACATTTATTCTAGTGTAGGAGATCTGGGAAAAGGCATTTTTTTTCCAGAGAAAGGGCCACATTATGCTATTAGGAATGAACTGCACCTATATGTTTTACAGGCTCCAGTGCATAAAGACTAGTAAATTTAACTACGGTGTCTTGAAACCTGCAGAAGGGGATATTTAGATGGTCCTCAGAAAGTAGATGTAGAATGGATGAAGGATCTAAAAGAAAAATTTAAGTACTTAGTTTGTCTTTATTCCAAAATATATACCTTTCCACAGACAAATTAACCATAGCTATTTAATTCATTTATTTAGTTCATAGTGCTAATGAGGGTAGGGTTAGGAGTTTCAGTTCCCAGAATAATTAAGCAGATGCCCCTGCCAACCAGATGACTACCAAATGGGAAACCAGTAAGAAAATGAAAATAGACCAGCTCACGTTGAACACTACTGCTAGAAAAATAACTTAAAGATACACGTTACCAACAGATTGTACATCCTACTTTTAAACTCTCATAACTAGATGGCAATTTAACAGTAAAATTTTTAGAATTATTTATCCTTTAAGGCAGCAGTTCCACTTATAAGCATTTATCTAACAAAACTATTTATACAAGAATGCAAATAAATAAAAACAATGCAATGTTATTTTTACTAGCAATTGGAAATAGCTTAAAAATCCATCAAAGAGGCTAGCTTGTGCTAGCTTGTAAAAATATCCATTATATAATAGTTTTAAAAATTGTAGAACTGTATAATGTTATTTATATAAAAATGTATTTTGATATAAACATAAAAAGCATCCGAAAGTATACCTAAGAAGATTAACTCGCTGCCTCTAGGAGAGGAATTTGGAGATGGGGATTAATGAGGATTCTTTTTTAACGGTGTTCTCCTTTTAATGAGGATGTATTGGTTTCTTTCATAATCAAAAACGTATTGACCCTTGTGGTAGTTAGATTCAGGTGTCAACTTGGCCAGGTGATGGTGCCTAGTTCTGTTAGTGTGGATTTGAATCATTAGCTTGTGAAACTCATCTATGGTTGATTACATCTGCAGTCTCTAAGGAAAGTGCCTTCCTCAATGAGTGAGTGATGTTTAATTCATGGGAAGCTTAAAAGAGAGAAGAGAGCTCAATGCAGCATAGCCCAAGCACCTCAGATACCTCATCTCAGCACTTGCAGCTCAGCCCAGATGTTTGGAGATGCAAAAAGGAATCACCCTGGGGAAAGCTATTGGAACCCAGAAGCCTGGCGAGAAGGTCAGCAGAGATCGCCCTCTGCCTTCCCGTGTAAGAAAGAACCTCATATAAAAGTTAGCTGCCTTTCCTCTGAAGAACTATACATTTTTAACTAAATAAATCCCCTTTTATTAAAAGTCAATCCGTATCTGGTGTGTTGCATTCTGGCAGCTTTGGCAGACTAGAAGAACCCTTTTGGAGCTTTTAGACATGGCTGTTGAGTCCTTACCCTCTTCTCTGTATGCAGTCTATAAATTATGATACACAAACTCAAAGGGACACAAATTATTTAAATGAAAAAAAGGAGGAGCAAGTTGAAAATTATTATTTCTAGTTTTGCTTCTGTCATTATTTACAAACAAAGACTGGTCAAAGTAAACGAAGAATACCATAATTGCTTAAACCTGTATTCAAAATCACCAGCCAGAGATGCCTGTTTTACTTTTAGAAACTAATTAGTCAAAATGATACTAATCATATATTAGTCCATGTGAGTATTACAGTAATATTAACCACAATTTTTCACATTCTTGGTTAAAATGATACTTTGAATATTCATTTATCAGTTTTAGTGAACAAAAAAATGGCCATTATTTCTCTGTCTAAAATTTTTGTACTGTTTTGTTTTTAATGTGGAGCATCCACAATGGGGCAAAGGTGTGTGTGTGTGTGTGTGTGAAGAACACCTTATCAAAGCTACTTACATATTGAAGAATAACACTAAAAAATGGTGGAAATGACTAGAAATATTTCTTTTAACTGATTATTTCAGTCAAGGTGTCATTTTTTTTTTTTTTTGGTGGGGGGAAGTGCATGGTCCGGGAATCAAACCTGGGTCTCCCTCATGGAAGACTAGCATTCTACCACTGAACCAGACGCGCATCCAAGGTGTCATTTTAATAGATTGGTCTTCAGCCAACTTTGTAACCTATTCACTTATATTCCTTTAATATAATAAGCTTTAATACCAGCTTCATAATGTTCTTAGTTCAGTGTTTGGTTCATAAGTCCTTTCCTTAAAAGAATCACAAAAGAAAATTTAACTTTAAGACAGTGTTTCTTCTACTTTTTTTTTTTTTACAAATGAGAATTTTGAGGGAAGATATAAAGACGTCAGCAGGCCAAGCCAACCAGGTTCAAGTCATTAAGCAAATTAGTGAAAACTGAAGAGATTCTTTCTGAAAATTTTACTAGGGAGATCCAGACTTTAACATCATTAATCACATCAACACAGGGCTCTCAGGGAGTCTCTTCGCTGTCTCCTAAATGAGCTAAGAGAAAAAAAGGTCATGCCAACTGGTACCATATAATAGAAGGAAAACCTACTTGGTCAGATAAGAAGGGTGTTTCAGAAGAGTTGGATCCATTTAAAGAATTAAGAGCTTTACTTTTTCATATCTTTGTAAAAGTAAATTTTGTCATATATGAAGAAATTGATATTACTATAGCCATGGTTTTATTTTTAAATATAGTGTAAGAGGAACTAATATTTGAATAATATAGGATTATGAATTTTAAAGTCAAGTAATTTTAGAAATCAGGTAATCTAGTAATTGTCATGTATTTTTATTTGGTAGTTATAGACATAAAAACTTTTGTTCACATTTTCTTGTAAATATATATAAATTACATGTTTTGTTACTGTTAATTCATATATTAATATATATTGCTAGCTATAGTTTTTAGACAAAAAAATCATATGAACACATTTTTTATATTTTTCACTCCAGTAGATCACTTGTGCACTCTTGAAGATCTTTGATTTAATCCCACTTTCTTGCTTAAGAGTATTCAGCAAGCTGATACTGTGGCCCAGGTTTCTGTTTGGTCCTGTGCTTTTCCACTTTTTTATTCCCTTTCTTGTTGTGGAAAGGACTAATGCCCTTCATGAAATTTTGGACAGAATTATTTTGGAGAGAGTTCACTGTGTTTGGCACATAGTGGACACATATTAAATGTTTGTTAAATAACTTTGTGGTAATACCAACAAGAATTCAATTCCACCACCCCACCACCCCCAAAAAAACAACAGTTAATATTTCTTTCTTTTTTTTTTTTAAAGCACTTCTTGGTTCTTAGAATTGGAAACTAATAAGTTTCTTGCTTTAAAACATCCTTGACCCCTCCAGAGGGCAGTGTCGTGGTTCCACAGGAGGCTAGGGGTGGGATGCCATATGATCTTGTAACCCTGTTGCTAAGAATATACGTAGAGGAATTGAGAATGGGAAACAAATTGACATTTGCACACTGATGCTTAGGGCAGCAGTGTTCAAGATTTGCAATGGATGGAGGTAGCCTAAGGGTACAACTGAGGAATGGAAAGGGGAACTATGGTGTTTACATAAAGGGACTACTAAACAGCTGCAAGAAGAAATGAAGTTGTGAGGCATGCAACTAGGTGAATGAAGCTTAAAGAGTATGTTGAATAAAATATGAGAAACAAAAAGACAAATATTATGCCTCGCTTATATGGATTAACTATAATATACAAACTCAGAGAATTGAAGTTGAGAGAATAGATTATCAGGTTGGGGCCTATGTAAAGTTTCCTAGACTGTAAGCTCTTATAGCAGTCACATATATTTAGGAGTTATAACTGATATTTCTAAATTCTGAGATACTGAACTATTTGTACATAACCTGGTTGTTTCCTGAGACTTCGGGTATTGAAATATGAAAGTTGGCATTACCCTACTCAGCAACTGTTTCAAAAGCTGAAAAAGTGGTCAGACTTCGTCTAGAGACATGAATGAAGCTGATCTGGATAAGATTAATATAAATCAGAATACTGGGTAAAGAATTATATGGCCTGTATTTTCACACTTCAACCTCTGCTAGATCAAAAGGAGAGATGTTTATTTGGTGCAACATTTATATTTTAGGTAGTACATTATCTAATTTAATTTGTATGGTCAGTTTACTTGAACACCAGAGGTACATGGAATCTTGAATAGGGCATGAGATCTTGTTGGTTTGTACAGGTTAGTGTGATACCACAATATATCCCAGAGTAATTTGGGCAGAGAATAAAAAAGTTTTGCAAAGTCCCCTTGGGGGACTGAGGAGAAAGGAGGAAATACCCAACTTCCTCATTGGGGAATTCCTGATATTCTTGCAAGCAGTGGGAACAACCAGTTCAATAGGCTGAGCCCTCCATTTGGGGCTCACCCCTATAAAGCTTATTCCTGCAAAGGAGAAACTAAACCTACTGATAATTATGCCTTAGTGTTACCCCCAGAGAACCTCTTCTGTCGCTCAGATAGTTGCCTCTCTCTCTAAGCCAACTTGGCACATGAACTCACTGTCCTACCCCCTACATGGGACATGACTCCCAGGGGTGTGAATCTCCCTGGCAATGTGGGACCTGACTCCCAAGGATGAGCTGGGACCCAGCGTCATGGGAATGAGAAAGCCTACTTGACCAAAAGGGGGAAGAGAGAAATGAGAAAAAAAAAAGTATCAGTAACTGAGAGATTTGAAACTGTTGAACTGTGTTCCAGTAGCCTTGATTTGGGAAGAAGACTATATAACTATATAGCTTTTACAGTGTGACTGTGTGAATGTGAAAACCTTTTCTCTGATACTCCTTCTATCCAGGGTATGGACAGATGAGTAAAAAAAATAATAATAATAAAGATAAAAATACGTAAATAATAGGGAGAGGTAAAGGGTAAAAATTGGGTAGATTGAAATACTGTGGGTCAATGAGAGGGAGGGATAAGGGGTATGGGATATATGAGGTTTTTTTTTTTTTTCTTTTTCTGGAGTGATGCAAATGTTCTAAAAAAGATCATGGTGAAGAATACACAACTATGTGATGGTAAAAAAAAAACATTCTTGAGAATGTGATTGGAATCAAAGAGGCTATAAAACCACCTCTTCCATGTTTAAGCCGTTCCTACCAACATGTGAGCAACACAGGCCTTTCTCTCTTATTAAATTGTTTTCTGGATATCAACAGGAAATAGTTTTTACCTCGGGTGGCTAAGCAACACTATTGCTAGGAGGTGATCTTTTGATCATTTGCCAGAGTAAACTATATCCCTGGTACAGCTGTTCTAAAGACAAGAGTCTCTGGGATACAGAGGTTTTTTTTTTTTTTTTTTTTTTTTTGGTCATTCCATTCTACGTATATAATCAATAATTCACAATATCATCACATAGTTGCATATACATCATCATGATCATTTCTTGGAACATTTGCATCCATTCAGAAAAAAAAGAAATAAAAAGAAAACAGGAAAAAAATTCATACATACCATACCCCCACCCCTGCCCCCACTGATCACCAGCATTTCACTCTAAATTTCTTTTAACATTTGTTCCCCCCCATTTTCATCTTTATTCCATATGTTTTACTTATCTGTTGATAAGGCAGACAAAAGGAGCATCAGACTCAAAGTTTTCACAATCACACAGTCCCACTGTGAAAGCTATATATCATTATACGATCATCTTCAAGAAACATGACTACTGGAGCACAGCTCCACATTTTCAGGCAGTTCCTTCCAGTCTCTCCACTACATCTTGACTAATAAGGTGATATCTACTTAATGCATAAGAATAACATCCAGGATAACCTCTCGGCTCTGTTTGGAATCTCTCAGCCATTGACACTTTATTTTGTCTCATTTCACTCTTCCCCCTTTTGGTCGAGATGGTTTTCTCAATGCCCTGATGCTGAGTCTCAGCTCATTCCAGGATTTCTGTCCCACGTTGCCAGGAAGGTCTACACCCCTGGGAGTCATGTCCCTTGTAGACGGGGAGGGTGGTGAGTTTGCTTGTTGTGTTGGCTGGAAAGAGATGCCATATCTGAGCAACAAAAGAGGTTCTCTTGGGGGTGACTTTTAGGCCTAATTTTAAGTAGGCTTGACCTATCCTGTGTGGGGTTAAGTTTCATATGAACAAACCCCAAGATTGGGGGCTCAGCCTATAGCTTTGATTGTCCGCACTGCTTGTGAGAATATCAAGAATTCAACTTGGGGAAGTTGAGCTTTCCCCCTTTCTCACCATTCCCCAAAGGGGACTTTGCAAATACTTTTTATTCACTGTTCAGATCACTCCGGGATTTATCGGGGCATTACTCTGGACAAACCAACAAAATCTCATGCCCTACTCAAGGTTCCATGTACTTATGGTGTTCAATTAAGCTGTCTGCATAAGTTATATTAGGAAATGCACTAGTCAAAATATAAATTTGATACAGAGGTATTTTTGCAGACATTCACAGATCATCAGTTGCCCTGGATTTCCCCAAAGATTTTTAACTCAGTTTTTAATGTCTAGACTTCTTATGGAACTCTAAGAAGGCCTAACTATTTCTTCTCAGAGACTTATCCTCCACTTCAACTCCTTAATATGTTAAGCACCCAAACATCCCACAGTCAATGTAAGCTACCATACCTCCAAACCTGGAGTTCTCCTTGAAATACATTTATGGAGTACAGTAGAGGTATTGTGTAATTGGTACAGTGGATATACCACCCTACAACTTCTCCTTGGATTTTCCACAATAAACAGAAAAGAGCCCACGCTGTTCTCTGAACTGCCCCACATTTCACCCCAAGTGAGGTTTTTATGCCCTTCACTCATTTCTCTCCAGATGGCTTCATGAAGGTCCCTTTTGTATCTGGGGCCTCCTATCACAGGCTACTCACCAAGGTAGGCCTGCTTATCACAGAAGGTTAGCTCACTTTCTGATCTGTCCCCTAAGGGATAATTATGAATCAACAGCTCTCTACTCTAAAGCTCATTTACCCCTTATTGATAACTCCTCCAGGGCTGGAACGACATCATCTTCATCCCTGAGATTTCCCTTGAAATGAGAACAAAATTCTCTTAACTAATATTTACTAAGGTTTTTTAATTAAGATTAACAGTTGTATTGAATACCTTAGTATTTAAGTTTGCCCATATCCTCTCTGGTTAGGCCCTATCTCTTAGGTCTTCCTTGTCTGATCCTTCAGGAAAATTCCCATATAAATGGCATTATCTATTTAGTGGAGTACTGGGTTATATTTTTATTTTATAGAATCTTATCTAAAAATCAGAATATAACTTTTAAAAAACAGGAAGTAGTTCATTAAAAATGAATAATTGGAGAAATGAAAACTTCCATTTAAAAAGTTATAAAAGAAATCTCAAGGGGTTTCTCAAGCATTTAAAAATATTAAATAATTCTAACATTTGTTAAATTTAAGTAAGCTTTGTTAAATCAGAATCACAAGAAAGAACAGAAAGAAATTTTTTTCCAAAAAATTGTGGCAGTACATCTACACTGTCCTTGAACATATGGAAATCCTGCTGAGCTAAATTGTACGTTTCTTTTATTTGGTGAAGACTTTTGCTATTTTCTCCTTTGCAAGTGGACTTTCAAGTTCTTTTATTATCAGATCTTGAACTTTGTTCAAACATTGTTCTTTTGAGTAGAATAAGGAGTGCAGCAAAGAGACACTGAGTGTCCAATCCATTCAAATAATATCAATATGATTTAATTATATTTTGCTTTGCTTTCTGTTAAATAAAATAAATTAAATATTACATTTAAGTGCCAAATGACAATTTTATTACTATTATAAGATTTCATTGTATATGAACCCACATCAAAGCACAAATGAAAATTGCTGTGGAATATGTTTAGTACAGTACCACCTCTGTTTTTTAAATGTACATAAATACTTCTCTAAATCATTATTGTGTCAGAGTAGAACAATAGTTTATAATTTGAATGGGGCATTTTTAGGGAATCTCTCTTTTATTTTTATACTATCTACTTCACATATATTTTCCACTGGTGTTCTAGTTTTCTGCTGCCGGAATGTAATATACCAGAAACAGAATGGCTTTTAAAAAGGGGAATTTAATGAGTTACTGGTTTACAGTTCTAAGGCCGAGAAAATGTCTCAATCAAAACAGGTCTATAGAAATGTCCAGTTTAAGGCATCTGGGGAAAGATACCTTGGTTCAAGGAGGCCGATGAAGTTCAGGGTTTCTCTCTCAGCTGGAAAGGCACATGGTGAACATAGTCACAGTTTCTCTCTCGGTTGGAAGGGCACATGGCAAGCAAGGCATCATCTGCTACTTTCTCTCCTGGCTTCCTGTTTCATGAAGCGCCCCGGGAGGCATTTTCCTTCTTCATCTCCAAAGGTGGTTAGCTTGTGGACTCTTCTTTGTAGTGCTGCAGCATTCTCTGCTCTCTCTGAATCTCTCATTCTCCAAAATATTTCCTCTTTTATAGGACTCCAAAAAACCAATCAAGACCCACCCAAATGGGTGGAGACATGTCGTCCCCTAATCCAGTTTAACAACCATTCTTAACTAAATCACATCATCCAGGGAGATGGTCTGATTACAGTTTCAAACATAACAGTATTGAATAGAGATTATTCTGCCTTTACGAAATGATATTTTAATTAAAACATGGCTTTTCTAGGGGTCATACTTCCTTTCAAACTAGCACTACTGGGATCATATTGAGATAAAAAATGATAGCCATAAACTTTTTATCTCTTCCCAGTCTTGGGATCTCTTGAAGGTAACAGTTAAGAAAGGCAGTGTTTATAAAGGGGTTATGAATTCCTAGGTATGAAATCATCATAGCACAAATAATACCAAGAGATTCTTAGCTTGCTCCTGTGCTCTAAAACACTCCAGTGTGGGAAGGAGATTTCATAAATTAGAGTCCTCACGTAGATATTACCAACGATGCTATAGAAATTATAGTTAGAGTTGGAATAGGTTAGGGTAGATGATTTCTCATCAGGTGGCCCAAAGGAATCTTCACTAGAGTGCTCAAAGACATGTTCTCTGAAATCTCTGTGCTATTAACAATTATATATATGGCTTCCCTGCAAACTGGAATGATTGTAGATAATGGAAAAAGTCAAGCATTATACTCAATTTTTAATGGAAAACAGAGCAACTGAGAGATCCCACATCTGTTTAGTGTGCTTATTTGAAATACTGTGGTGTTAATCTGTAAAAAATAAAATGACTCTCCCCCTACTACGCCCCTACCCCATCTCCAATTTACAAATTCACAGTGGGTAGTCAAGTATCCATCATCTAGCATAGGTTTATGAAATACAATCATGACAAATAAACTTATTTTACATCTTAAACAAATAAATAGCAGAAAGAAAAATAAAACTAGGTTTGGTTGATTTTATGATCATTGCTGACCCTATGATGAATTGTAATTTAGGGAAAACAATTATCTGTTGCAGGCTGTGTTCAATATATTTAGAGTACTTATATAATTATACTTGCCATACATACAACTTCAAGTTCTGATTCATTCACTTAACATTATAAGATAAACTATACACTACTCTTAATTTTATATGACCAGGTTACTAAGGAATATGAACATAGTGAGATTACAATTATAATATGTTTTATTTTTCATTAGTCATGCCTCCCAACTTTATACTATGTTGAGTATGCTTTCCCCAGATAGAGTCCAGTTTTCTGGTCTTTTAAATAATTCAAAATTCAGGCTAGCCCAGTTTAAAATATCAGTCTTCTATTTAAAACCTCTTGCATTGCTGGCCATAGGAACCTGAATTGGGGAAGTGAGTATTATCGATTTTTCCCAATTATTCTCTGTCCAAGCACTTTAGGTTTGGGTTAGGGAGAGCATCTGGTTCTAGGATATTTCTTCCTCTTTTCCTTTCAAAGCTAACTCACCTGGTATTGGGGGCTAGAAGGAGGAATTGAGGAAGAAGGAATCTTTCTCTACTCTCTGTTATGTCGTCTCTACTCCTCCAGCTGACGTTTGACTGGCCATCGATGTTATGACTGCCTCTCACATGGCACACATTCTTAAGTTTTTCAGGGAGCTTAAAGGAGTCTCTGCATTGCACAAACCCTGACAAAAAAAAAACTCTGGCTGCTTGCTGCTATTATCTCTTTAGTCAGTAGGCCTCCTTTTTGGGTAGGACACTGCAAATGGAATCCTGCCGCAATATTTTCCTGGTGTTGCTTGACCTATAAAAAAATTCATGCATCATCCCTCGTGAATCAATCAGTGCCCCCAAAACAAGGGACACATATAGCTCTATCAGATCATATCATCATAGGATAACATCAGTTCAATAGGCTTGCACCTGAAATTACAATATTAGCCCCTCACCAATACTTTTCATATAAAATGGGATTGGGTGAGGAGTGAAAATAATGAACATTTAAAATGTAGATGTAATTGAACCCTGCTTCTGTAGGTGGCCCTGAGGTCTAAGTTGGAAATCCTAACTTCCCTTTTCCACCGTCACCTCCCTTTTATGTTCTGCTTACTTCTGTAAGCATCTTGCCTAGGTAGAATCCTTTATCTAGTGTGCTGCCCTAAATCTTAATACTCGAGTTATCTGAGTTCATTACCAGCTTATTGGCTGTTTTTATTGAGCTGCCTCCCTTGTCCCCATTGTATAGCAACAACTCAGTTTCCATTTGGTGATTGGAACCAATTACCCACTGCTTTGGTGACCCTTATCTGCTTTTCTTTTACTTTTTTAAAATTTCTTCTCTCCAAATTTTTTAGATGCAATTTTTTTTCATGGGCAGGCACCGGAAATTGAACCCGGGTCTCCAGCATGGCAGGTGAGAACTCTGCCTGCTGAGCTACTGTGGCCCGCCCTAGATGCAATTTTATTGAGCTATATTAACACAGCATACAATCCATCCAAAGTATAAAATCTATGGCTCACAGTAGCATCACATAGTTCATCACCACCATCGACTGCCTTATCTGCTTTTGATTCTGCAGGATGAAGAGCCCAGAATGGCGAGGGGCAGACCCAGTTTCAAATTACTCTAAACCAGTGTTTCCAGGAGGAAGCATTCCTCCCTCAAAATTTATGAGCCTATTTGGTGGCTCCTCAAAAAGTTAAAAATAGAATTACCATATGACCCAACAATTCTACCCTTACACATATACCCAAAAGAATTGAAAACAGTGACTCAAACAAATATTTGCACATCGGTATTCATATCAGCATCATTCACAAAAGCCAAAAGGCAGAAATAGTCAAAGCCCATCAAGAGATGAACAGATATGGTGGTTACTCAAAAAGTTAAAAATAGGATTATCATATGACCCAACAATTCTACCCTTACACATATACCCAAAAGAATTGAAAACAGTGACTCAAACAAATATTTGCACATCAGTGTTCATATCAGCCTCATTCACAAAAGCCAAAGGCGAAAACAGCCCAAGTCCATCAACAGATGTACAGATTAACAAATGTGTCATATACATACATTGGAATATTACTCAGCCAGCCATGAAAAGGAATGAAGTTCTAATATTTACTACAACATGGATAAATCCTGAAAACATTATGGTAAGTGAAGTAAGCCAAGCACACACACACACAAATATATATTGTATGATTCCACGTAAATGAAAAACCTGGAATATGCAAATTCATAGAGACAGAAAGTAGAACAGAGGTTACCAAGGACTGCAGGGAGGGGTGTATGCAGAGTAATTGCTTAAAGGGTACAGAGTTTCTGTTTGGGATGATAAAAAAGTGTTGGAAATGGTGGTGATTTTCCCACAACATTAATTGTAGTTAATGCCATTGAATTGTAATTTAAAAATGTTTAAAATGGTCCAATTCATGTCTATTTTACCATAATAATAATAATAAAAAAAGTCCTGAGCCCAAGGTTGTCAAGGAAGTGAAGCAAAAATTTGTTCAGTGGGTATTTGGTGTGATAGTGAGAGGGACCATTCTTACCTCTTTCTTTTAGTTCATGGAGTTTGTATTCTGGCTACAAGAAATTCTCTTTTTATTTACAATGTTCTGGAATTTCATAATGAACGTTGAAGTGGAATTCTTTCATTCATTGTTCTGGGTACTCAGAAGACACTTTCAAACTGTAAAATCATTCCTTGAATATAGTAAAATTCTCAATATATAGTAGTCCTCTGATATTTTCTTCCCCATCATTTGAAATCTCTATTTTCTCTGAAAATCTTAGTAATCAATTATCGGGCCTTCTAGATAAATGCCCTATTTTTAAATCTTGCCCCATTTGTCTATTGCTCTCAACTATTTATTATTCTCAACTTTTTTATTCCAATTCTTGTATGGACCTTTTTATTACCACTAAATAGCTGTACAATCTTGGGCAAATTGCTTAACCTTTCAATCATTTAAAATGAGTTAAATATGAGTTCCCTCATACTTAAAATGAAAATAATGAGATAACCCTAAATCATAGGGTTATTTTGAGGATAAATGAATTAATTTATGTAGTATCTGACACATGGTAAGTACAAAGTAAGTTTTTGTTAATATTGGTTATTCATCAGTCTCTTGTTAGCTTGGTTAGTTTAAGTCAACTTTGGGCCATTAACAAAATAATTTCTGACCTACAGAGCTGATGATCAGACCTGGACCTTAGTGACTTTACCACATGAAGCCATTTTTGGAAGATCTAGCTGCTGGATATTAGCAATAATGTCTCTCTATCTCACCATGCTCTGCCTCTGTATCTATCTGTACACGTCTGTGTTTTCATCTTAATTGAAAATTTCATATGATGCTATTGACTTAAAAAGGGAAGTGACAGTGAATAAAGATGATTCATGAAGGTGGTCTACCCAGAAGTGTTTATTATTTCATCAGACATTTTTATTGACCACTGCTGTGTACCTGGTCCTTGCTATTGCATGGAACACAAGATATTTTATCTATTACTTCAGTAATCATATTGAGCAATTACCATGTTCTAGAATCTATGTCACTTATAGTCTATTGTGATATTTTTAAACTACAGTTCATATCCATGAATTGGGCATGAAATCATGCAGATGTTGAAACCAGAATTAGAAAAAGGAAACAGAATAGTACAGAACAGTAAATACATGTTGCATATATTATGTTGCATATATTGCATATAGTAACATTAAGTATTGTTTCATAAAATTTTTATTTCAGTGTTTATTGCAGTTGTAATGAAAACATATCTCTTAGTATATATGTCAGTCAATAAAGTTTTAAAGCCACTACTGGAAAAGGTAATAAACAAAGAGGCAATTATAACACAGTGAGATAAATACAATGCATAAGATACAATGAGTGCACAGCGGGGGCCCTACCTCAGATGTGGAAAGGGGGTTAGGGCTGTTTTTTGGAGGAGTTGATTCTTGAGCTGAACCTAAAGATAGGCAAATCAGAGTTGATGTGGAGTGAAGTATTCCCAACAAAGGAAACAGCGTAGAGGATCAAAATCCTGGATTGGAGGAACAACTAAAGGAGTAGAAAGTTATAAGGCTGGAGAAAGAGTGAAAGAGAGCAGTTTGGGAAGCTGAGGAGTTTGGATTTTATCCTGAAGTCAGTAGTGAACTACTGAAGGATAGGGAAGTGAGAAAATTTAGTATCTGTTTTAGATTGAACAGTTGGCACAACTGTGGAAAATGGATTTGAGGAAAGTGACTGAAGGCAGAAAGTGGACGGCTGGAGGTTGGAGAGCAGTTAGGAGGTTTAATGAATGCTATTATTGGAAGAGATTTAAAAAGTATTGGCAAAAGAATGGACAGATCAATGAAACAGAAAAGAGAACCCAGAAATAGACCCATACTCAAATATAGTCAACTGATCTTTGACAAAGTAGCAAAGGCATTTCAATGGAAATAGGATAATCTTTTCAACAAAGGTGAAAATTTTCAGTGGTGATAGAATAATTTGCTCAACAAAGGGTGCTAGAACATTGGACATCATTCATACAAAAGAATGAATCTGAACATAGATCTTATACCTTTCACAAAAATCAGCTCAAAATGAATCATAGACCTAAATGTAAAATGCAAAATGCAAAACTTCTAGAAGATAACATAGTAGAAAATTTAGGTGACCTTGGGTTTGGCAACGACTTTTTAGATACAACACCAAAGGCACATTCCATGAAAGAAAAAAATGGTTAGTTGGACTTCATTAAAATGAAAAACGTCTGCTCTGGGAAAGATGCTATTAAGAGAATGAAAAGACAAGCCATAGATTGAGATAAAAAATATTTGCAAAACACATATCTGACAAAGGACTTGTATCCAAAATATACAAAGAATTCTTAAAACTCAATAAAAAGTAAACAAACAACCCAATTACAAAATAGGCAAAAGACCTAAATAGACACCTCACCAAGGAAGATACACATATGAAAAGATGCTCAATACCAATGAGACAAAATAAAATGTCAGTGGCTGAGAGATTTCAAACAAAGTGGAGAGGTTATCCTGGAGGTTATTCTTACACATTATATAGATATCCCCTTTTTAGTTTAAGATATATTAGAGAGGCTAGAGGGGAGTGCCTGAAACTGATAAGCTGTCTTCCAGTAGCCATGTTTCTTGAAGATGAATGTCTAATGATAGCTTTTGCAATGTGACTATGTGATTGTGAAAACCTTGTGCCTTATGCTCCTTTTATCTATGGTATGGACAGATGAGTAAAACATATGGATTAAAAATAAATAAACAACAGGGGGAACAAATGTTAAAATAAATTGAGAAGATTGAAATACTAGTGATCAATGAAAGGGAGTGGTAAGGGGTATAGAAAAAAATAGGGGGAATAAAGGTTAAAATATATTGGGTAGATGGAAATACTAACGGTCAATGAGAGTGAGGAGTAAGAAGTATGGTGTGTATGAGTATTTTCTTTTTCCTTTTCATTTCTTTTTCTGGAGGGATGGAACTGTTCTAAAAATTATCATGATGGTGAATATATTACTATGTGATGATATTGTGAGCCACTGGTTGTACACCATGCATAGAATGTTTGTATGTTAAGAATGTTCGTGTTTGTGTTATTTTGGCTTTTCAATTAAAAAAAAAAACACCCACAATGGGATACCATATTAAAAAAAAGATGCTCAATACCATAAACTGTTAGGGAATTGCAAGTAAAACAACAGGGAGATATCACTAAACAGTTATTAGAATGGCTAAAATTCAAAGAATTGACAATAGCAAATACTGTCAGGTGTGTGGAACAACAGGAAAGCTCATGTTTTGTTGGTAGAATGCAAAATAGGATAGCCACTTTGGAAGGCAGTTTGGTAGTTTCTTACAAAGCTAAACACAGGGTTACTATACAATCCAACAATAACACTCCTAGGTATGTACTTAAAGGACTTGAAAACTTTGTCCACACACAAAACCTGCGCACAAATGTCCACAGCAGCTTTTTCCACAATTGCCAAAAATTGGAAGCAACCAAGATGTCTTTCATTAAGTGAACAGATAAACTGTGGCACATCCATACAATAGAATAATATTCAGTGATAAAAAGAAATGTGTGATCAAGCCACAAAAACAAAACAAACCAGGAGAAACCTTAAGTGCACATTGCTAAGTGAAAGAAACCAGTCTGAAAAGGTCATACATTGTATGATTTCAACTATATGACACTGTGGAAAAGACAAAACTATAGAAACAGTAAAAAGATTAGTTAGTTGTCATAGATTCAGAAGGGGGTGGGTATGAGATAAGGATGAATTGGAGCACAGAGCATTTTTCGGACAATGAAATTACTATGTATGATAATGTATTGATGGATACATGACATTACGCATTTTCTCAAAACCCATAGAAGTGTACATGCAAAAAGTGAACCACGTAATGTAATATAAGGACTTCAGTTACTAAAAATGTGTCAATGGGAAGAAACCCCAGAAACAGTTATCAGTTGTAACAAATATAATACTCCGATGCAAGATGTAATAATGGGGGAAACCACGTATATGCATGTGGGGGAAGGCATACGGGAGTTCTGTACTCTCTGTGAAATTCTTCTGTAAACCTATAACTGCTGCTGTTCCTCACCTAGAACTCTGAGCTTATTCTCTTTTATGAAATGAAGTTGCTGCTATTGCTACATGGATCTCACTGGAGAGGAGATATGAGGAAGATTAATTACACTTTCCATTGCTGCAACCTAATTTTCTTCCAGAATATCAACACAACATTTGTTCACATATAATCATTTACTGAAAGTTTCAGGATGATTAAAGAAATTATAACTGCTAACTATTTATTTTATTCCTTATCCCATCCTACCTACAACCATCCAGGCAAGTCCACCCATCCAGGGCAAGAGAAGAGTAAAATAACAGGAGAATTAGCAAACAATGACTGTTTCTGGGGTTTCTTTCCAAGCAGTGATAGTGGGGTAAAACAGATAAGACCATGTAGATCTATTACTCCACAACTTATTATCTATGATGGCCTGACCACAGTTAGGGAAGAAACAGCAGGTTAACATTATCTAGAAGCTTCCTTGAAAGTGCAGGCTGGAGTTAATCTCTTTAAACATAAGTTATATTCTTATCCTTTGGATCTTTTCAGTACAAAGACCTTCTGTCATGATGAATCTAACTCGACCTCTTGATTCCCAACTCTAAATTCATACCTATTTTATTTTTATTGGCTTTCCGTATTATACTGCCATTACCTTATAGTGGGATCTTATTGTCAGGCCAATGCGAAAGGAATATACAGAGTACAACTTTGACTGAGACCTTTAGTTTTTTTAGATGAGTTTTTTCTGAGTTCTCAGCCTCTCTCCTCTTCTGGTTACAAGAATGCAGACCATTTCACAATTCTGCCCATTTTTTTTAAAACTTTTTTTTATTGTATAATATAACATACATACAAAGCAAAGAAAGAAAAATGCAATAGTTTTCAAAGCACTCTTCAGCAGGTAGTTACAAGACAGATCCCAGAGTTTTTCATGGGATACCATTCCATCATCTCAGATTTTTTCCTTGGAGGCTAGAAGGAATATATATTTTTAATCATCGCTTTTTTTTTGGTGAAAAACAACATATATAAAAAAAAAACCCAATAAATTTCAAAGCACAGCACAACAATTAGTTGTAGAACAGACGTTAGAGTTTGATTGGGATTACAATTTTTGGTTTTACTTCTACCTGCTCTAAGATACTGGAGTCTAAAGGGAATAAGATTATAATGATTCAGCAATCATATTCGTTTTTTAAGCCCTACCTTTTCTGTATAACTCCAACATCAACTTTGATCTTTTTCCCATTCTTTAGGGGTATTTGGGCTATGCCCATTCTACTTTTTTCTTGTTGGAAGGGCTGTGGATAATAAGGGGTCAAGAAATGGAACCAGCTGATGTTCTGGAGAAGCTGCTCCCTCTAGGTTTCAGGACTTATCTGGTCCAGGGATCCATCAAGAGTTTGCAGGTTTCTGGAAGTAACCCTAGTGCATGCAACCCTTGTGGAATCTTATTTATTGCTTGCCCTAGGTGTTCTTTAGCATTGGCTGGAATGGTTTTCATTGGGGTTTGGCGATTTATGACAGGTAGCAATGTCTAACTGAAGTTTGCATAAGAGTGATCTACAGTGTAGCCTCTCAACTCTATTTGAACTCTCTCAGCCACCGATACCTTATTTGTTACACTCCTTTTCCCCGTTTTGGTCAGGATAGCATTGTTGATTCCACAGTGCCAGGGCCAGACTCCTCCCTGGGAGTTATCTCCCACGTCGCCAGAGAGACTTTCACTCCTGTATGCCATGTCCCACGTAGGGGAGAGAATTCTGCCCACTTTTCTCCTTGATTTTCTCTCTCTACAAGGTCTAACTCTCTATATTCGTGCTGACACTCAATTTCTCTGAAACTTCCTAATTCAATGTCCTGATTACTCTTCTGATTAGCACAACTTAATACTTATCAATTTTACATTATTCTCTAAGACACCTCAGAAGAAATTTCCTGGACATATTTCTGTTCCTAGCTCCCTGCCTTTGTGGCTTTTTCCTTTCTTTTTTTAATGAGCCCTGTCTTCAGGCCTCGCAGGACAAATCTCCCCTTTTTGGAAGCCACATACACACAGGTATTGGTTTCATTTCAGAATATTTCCCACCAAAGTCTGAGTTACTCAGTCCAGAATTACCCTGGGGGCACTTTAGCAGGACAGTTCCAGGGTAGACTTCAGATTCCAGATCTGACTCTTTGCAAGGTCTTTGTCAGTAGATTATGCAAATATACTTCCACATTCTTCCTTAAGTCTTCCTGCAGTTAATTACTGGAGCAAACAAACACACAACTCCCAAAGACACATAATTACTTTCTGAATCCACATTAAGGAAAGTTTTTTTTTTTATAATGCAATACAATTTTCAACACATTCCCCTGCAGACAATGGAGAGATATTATTTGTCAAGCAGTTTCAGTTTCTTTTTTCTCCTCTCTTACAATGCACTGAGACCTATCAATGACGAAGAAACAATTTCTATTATAATTTCTAGCCAAAAATACACAACCGTCTACTTGAATAGTCAGGATGCCTGGGTTGTTTTTAGTTTTTGGGTGTTATAAATAAAGTATCTGTGAGCATTCTTGTACAAGTCTTTTTTTTTTTGTATGCTCTATGGTGGGGGGTCACATTTCATTCTTTTCCCACATGATATCCCCTTATTGCAGAACCATTTGTTGCATTTTTGTTTGTTTGGTTTCTCGTTTGTTTGTTTGGGAAGTGCATTGTCGGGAAATTGAACCCAGGTCTCTGGCATGGCAAGTGAGAATTCTACCACTGAACTACCCTTACACCCCCTGTCCAAATCTTTTTATAGGCATATATCTTCATTTCTCTTGGGTAAATACCCAAAAGTGGGATTGTTGCATCATGGGGTAGGTGCATGTTTATTTTTGTAAGAAACTACTAGACCTTTTTCCAAAGTAATTGTACCATTTTAACCTCCCACTACAGTACATGAAAGTTCTTTTTGCACCACATCCTTGCCAGCATGTAGTGTTTTCAGTCTTTTTAATTTTAGCTATTCTAGTGGGTGTGTAGTGCTATCCTCTCACTGTAATTTTAATTTGCATTCTCCTGATGATTAATGATGTTGTGCATTTCTCCACATGTTTATTAGCCATGTGTATATCTTCTTTTGTAACGTATCTGTCCATACGTTTTGCTCATTTTAAAATTGGGTTGTTTATCATTGAGTTTTATAAATTTTATAGCCTCAATATCGGTCCTTTGTCATACATATATTTTGTTAACATTTTCTCCCAGTTTGTGCCTTGCTTATTCATTTTCTTAGTGGTGTCTTTTGATGAGCAGAAGTCTAATTAATATTTTTTCTTTTATGGTTACTGCTTTTTATGTCCTAGGAAACTATCAACCTGGAAGTCACAATGATATTTGATTATGTTTTCTACTAAATGCTTTATTGCTTCAGCTTTTGCATTTAGATCTATGATTCATCTCAAATTAATTTTTACGTTTGGTATGAGACGGGGTTAAGTTTCACTTATTTTCCTCTACAGATATCCAGTGACTCCAGCATCATTTGTTGAAAAGACTGCTTGCACCACTGGAATGCTTTGGCACCTTTTTCAGAAATTAAATGATGTCATAATTTTATATCTATTTCTGGGTGCTCTGTATTGTTCCACTGATCTATTTCTCAATGTTTATCCTGTCAGTAACAATATATAAATTCTTTAGCTTTATAGTAAGTTTTAAAGGCAGGTATTGCAAATTTTCCAACTTAGTTGATTTCCAAGTTTGCTTTTTCTATTCTGAGACGTTTACTTTTACCCCAGCACAATTCTGAAAATGAAACTTTTTTCTTTATTTTGGTTCAGGTCCAAAACATCCTTTTTTCATTGAAGGGAGGCAAAACTCAAATCAAGTGAACTCCCAAGAGTAGGGTGGGTAGCTGAGGGACTGGGCATTTGTTCTCCCACATTATTTATTTATTTATTTAAAACATTTATAATTGGTTCAATATAACATATATACAAACAAAAGAAAGAAAAAGCAGTGATTATCAAAGTACATTTTAGCAAGTAGTTACAGAACAGACTTCAGAGTTTGTTGTTACCATTCCACTATTTCAGATTTTTCCTTCTAGCTGCTCCAAAACACTGGAGACTAGAAGAAATATTTTTTCCTTTGTTGTGAAAAATAACATATATACAAAAAAAGCAATAAAGTTTAAAGCACAACACAACAATTAGTTGTAGAACAGATTTCAGAGTTTGGTATGGGTTACAATTCCACAATTTCAGGTTTTGACTTCTAGCTGCTCTAAGACAGGGGAGACTAAGAGAAATATCAGTATGATGATTCAGCCATTATAACTGATTGTTAAGCCCTACCTTCTCTGTATAACTCCACCATTAACTTTGATCTTTCTCTTACTTTTTAGGGGTATTTGGGCTATGCCCATTCTAACTTTTTCATGTTGGAAGGGGCTGTCGATAATATGCTATAGGGGGTGCGCTGTTTTGAAAGGATGTATGTCCCCTAGAAAAGCCATGTTTTAATCAAAACCCCATTTTGTAACAGCAGAATAATTCCTATTCAATACTGTATGTTGGAATCTGTAATCAGATCATCTCCCTGGAGATGTGATTTAATCAAGAGTGGTTAAGATGGATTAGGTGACGACATGTCTCCACCCATTCGGGTAGATCTTGATTAGTTTCTGAAGTCCTATAAAAGAGGAAGCATTTTGGAGCATGAAGGAGATTCGCAGAGAGCAGAGAATGCTGCAGCACCACGAAGCAGAGTCCACGAGCCAGCGACCTTTGGAGATGAAGAAGGAAAACGCCTCCCGGGGAGCCTCATGAAACAGGAAGCCAGGAGAAGAAGCTAGCAGGTGACGCTGTGTTCACCATGTGCCTTTCCAGATGAGAGAGAAACTCTAAACTAGAACAGGGGGATAGAACTAGTTGATGGTCTGGAGAGGCTGGGCTAGGTTTCAGGACTTAAGTGGACCAGGGACACACCTGGAGGTTACAGGTTTCTGGAAAGTTACTCTAGTGCATGGAACCCTTGTGGAGTCTTATATATTGCCCTAGGTGTTCTTTAGGATTGGCTGGAATGGTCCTGGTTGGGGGTTGGCAGCTTACGATACGTAGCAAGGTCTACCTGAAGCTTGCATAAGAGCAACCTCCAGAGTAGCCTCTTGACTCTATTTGAACTCTCTCTGCCACTGATACTTTATTAATTATACCTCATTTCCCCCTTTTGGTGAGGATGGAATTGTTGATCCCACAATGCTAGCTCTGGATTCATCCCTGGGAGATGACGCCAGGGAGACTTTCACCCCTGGATGTCATGTCCCACATAGAGGGGAGGGCATTGATTTCTTTTGAAGAGTTGGGCTTAGAGAGACTGAGGCCACAACTGAGCAATAACAGAGGTCCTCCAGAAGTAACTTAGGCATGCCTATAGGTAGTCTAAGCTTCTCTGCTACCTACATAAGCTTCACAGGAGTAAGCCTCATGATCAAGGGCATGGCCTATTGATTTGGGTGTCCCTAAAGTTTGACATAGTATCAGAGGATTCCCTGATGGTAAGGTTTAATAGTTCAATATTTTTCTCCCATCCCTCAGGGGACTTTGCCAATACTTTCTGATTATCTACTTAATATCCTCTAGGATGTTTCCAGATATTACAATAATCTATACAGGATTAAAGGACCTCTTTCTTATTCTGTGCTCCCTGTGTTTCAATTGTTCAAATGAGCTATACAGATAGGTTGAATTAGATTATGCACTACAGAAAATTTCAGTTCCAGATCAAATAAATCTTTCTTCCATTGGTCTCAAAGAGTATGTGTGGGTCTAAAATATAGACACTGTCTTCCTTACCCCTATGTTCTGAATTACTTTAACCCCAACCTGTTCGGCTTCGTTCTTATCTCTAAATATCAGGTTATATATATAAAACAGCCTCTCAAAATCCAGAAGTAATAATCACCACGCCGGACTTAATGGGTCTGCTCTAAAAGCTTACAATCTAAGTCCCTGTTTTCTTATAAGCATTTTCTAAAGGTGACCATACCGTTCTTGTTCTTTTGTCTCTGGCTTATTTTGTCTCACCAAATGTCCCACATGTTTATTCACATCATTGCATGCCTCACGACTTTGTTCCTTTTTGTAGCAGCAAAACCTTCGTTCATAAGTATACACTATCATTTGCCAATCTACTTCTCCGTCAGTGCATCCTTCAGCCACCTACATTCATTGGGCATCATGCACAGGGCCCAAAGTCCACAGTCCATCAACATTCTCAATTTTAGATAATTTCATTGTTCCCAAGAGAAAGAAAACCAATTAACACACCCTCCCCAAATAGGAAATCAAAACCTCCTCTTAACTCTTGTTCCTCTCCCCATTATTTACTTCTGCTGTTGCTGTGGTAGTGCTGAAAGTTCCCTTTCGAACATATTCATATGTATTCATAGCATACAATAGCAGTTTTCCCCCTGTACCCTGAACTTAAACTCTTTACAAGAATCATATCTTTGAAGTAATTCTTGTGAGAACTAATTCATATTTCTAGCATTAATCAGTGGGACACATAAGTCTATAGAATCCCTTTCAATCTTGTTCATCTTCCATATGGTAATATTACTATAGACCCACTAGAGAACCACTTTCACTCCTATCTATTCCCTTACATGGTAGTTCAACCTCAATAGCTAATGGTTCACCCATCTCTAGCTTCTATGTATCTCTAAGTCCCCTATATTCTGTATTATAAGCCTCTGATTATACCTTTGTGCTGCTCATAAAAGTGGGATCATACAGTATCTATACTTTTGTGACTGGCTAATTTCCCTCAGCATTATGTCCTCAAGGCTCATCCATCTTGTCATGTGCTTCATGATGTCATTTTGTCTTACTGCTACATGACATTCCATTGTATGTATATACCACATTTTGTTGACCCACTCGTCTATTGATGGGCATTTGATTTGTTTCCATCTTTTGGCGACTGTGAATAATGCTGCTATGAACATCAGTGTGCAAATGTTTGTTTGTGCCATTGCTTTCAGCTCTTCTGGGTATATATCAAGGAGTGCTATTGCTGGGTCATAGGGCAACTCCATGTTTAGTTTCCTAAGGAACCACCAAACAGTCTTCCATAGTGGGTGCACCATTATACATTCCCACCAGCAGTGCATCAGTGTTCCATTTTCTCCACTTCCCCTCCAACATTTATAGTTTTCTATTTATTTAATAGCAGCCATTCTTATAGGTTTGAGGTGATGTCTCATTGTACTCTTGATCTGCATTTCCCTTATAGCCAATGAAAGTGAGCATCTCTTCATGTGCTTTTCAGCCATCTGTATTTGCTCTTCAGAAAACTGTCTATTCATATCTTTAACCCATTTTATAATTGGGTTGTTTGTTCTTCTGTTGTTGCATTGTATGAGTTCTTTGAATATACAGGAAATCAAACCTTGTCCAACATGTGATTTCCAAATATTTTCTCCCATTGAGTTGGCTGCCTCTTCATCTTTTTGACAAAGTCTTTTGAAATGCAGAAGCATTTGATTTTGAGGAGTCCCCATTTATCTATTTTTTCTTTTGTTGCTTGTGCTTTGGGTGTAAAGTTTAGGAAGATATACCCTATTACTAGGTCTTGAAGATGTTTCCCTTCATTTTCTACTAGACACTTTATGGTGCTAGTTCTCATATTTAAGTGTTTGATCCACTTTGAGTTAATTTTTATGTAGGGTCTAAGATAGGGGATCTCTTTCATTCTTTTGGTTATTGATATCCAGTTCTTCCATGCCCAATTATGAAAAGACTATTTTGTCCCAGTTCAGAAGATTTGGGGGCCTTCTCAAAATCAGTTGACCATAGATTTGGCGGTCTATTTTTTCTGCACTCTCGATTCAACTCCATTGGTCAATGCTTCTGTCTTTGTGCCAGTACCACACTGTTTTGACCACTTTATAATAGGTTTTAAAGTCAGGGACTGTTAATCCTCCCACCTCGTTCTTGTTTTTTTAGGATGTTTTTAGTTATTTGGGGTCTCTTTCCCTTCCAGATGAATTTGGTAATTAGCTTTTCCAAATTTTCGAAGTAGATTGTTGGAATTTTGATTGGTACTGTATTGAGTCTATAGATCAGTATGGGAGAATTGACATCTTAACTATTTTTAACCTTCCTATCCATGAGCAGGGAATGTCTTTCCACCTATTTAGATCTCCTCTTATTTCTTTTTGCAATGTTATCTAGTTTTCTGTGTACAAGTCCTTTACATTCCTAGTTAAGTTCATTCCTAAGTACTTGATTCTTTTTTTTTTAACTTTGTTAATCAAAAAAATTAACAAAACATTAAGATATCATTCCATTCTACATATACAATCAGTAATTCTTAATATCATCACATAGTTGCATATTCATCATTTCTTAGAACATTTGCGTTGATTTAGAAAAAGAAATAGAAAGACAACAGAAAAAGAAATAAAACGATAATAGAGAAAAAAAAGATTATACATACCATACCCCTTACCCCTCGCTTTCATTTATCACTAGCATTTCAAACTAAATTTATTTTAACATTTGTTCCCCCTATTATTTATTTTTATTCCATATGTTCTACTTTTCTGTTGATATAGTAGCTAAAAGGAGCATCAAACACAAGGTTTTCACATTCACAGAGTCTCATTGTGAAAGCTATATCATTGTTCAATCATCATCAAGAAACATGGCTACTGGAACACAGCTCTACATTTTCAGGCAGTTCCCTCCAGCCTCTCAGCTACATCTTGAACAACAAGGTGATATCTACTTAATGCATAAGAATAACCTCCAGGATAACCTCTCAACTCTGTTTGGAATCTCTCAGCCATTGACACCTTAGTCTCATTTCACTTTCTCCCTTTGGTCGAGAAGGTTTTCTCAATCCCTTGATGTTAATTCTCAGCTCATTCTAGGGTTTTTCTCAGTCCCTTGATGCTGAGTCTCAGCTCATTTCAGGATCTCTGTCCCACGTTGCCAGGAAGGTCCATACCCCTGGGAGTCATGTCCCACACAGAGAGGGGGAGGGTAGTACTTGATTCTTATAGTTACTATTTTGAATGGAATTTTTTCCTTAACTGACTCCTTAGCTAGGTCATTGCTTGTGTACAGAAATGTTACTGATTTTTGCACATTAATTTTACATCCCACCACCTTTCTGAATTTGTTTATTACCTCAAGTAAATTTGCTATAGATTTCTCAGGATCTTCCAAGTATAGGATCATATCATCTGCAAATAATGAGAGTTTTACTTCTTCCTTTCCAATTTGGATGTCTTTTATTTCTTTGTCCTGCCTGATTGCTCTAGCTAGAACTTCTAGCGCAATGTTGAATAATAGTGGTAACAGTGGGCATCTTAGTCTTGTACCTGATCTTAGGGAGAAAGCTTTCAGTCTCTCTTCATTGAGTATGATGCTCGCTATCGGTTTTTCATATATTCTATTTATCACATTGAGGTAATTACTTTTGATTTCTATCTTTTGGAGTGTTTTTATAAGAAAAGGATGCTGAATTTTGTTGAATGCTTTTTCAGTATCAATCAAGATGATCAGGCGACTTTTCTCTTTTGATTTGTTAATGCCCTGTTTTACCTTAACTGATTTCCTTGTTTTGAACCATCCTTACATTCCTGGTATAAACCCCACTTGGTCATGGTGTATAATTCCTTCAATGTGCTGTTGGATTCAATTTGCTAATATTTTATTGAGAATTTTTACATCAATGTTCATTAGGGAGATTGGTCTGCACTTTTCCTTTCTCATAGCATCTTTACCCAGTTCTGTTATTAAAATGTTATCAGCTTCATAAAATGAGTTAGGTAGAATTCTTTTTCCTCATTTTTTTTTGGAAAAGTTTGAGGGGGATAGGTGTTAGTTCTTTATGGAATGTTTGATAACATTCCCCTGTGAAGCCATCTAGCCCTGGGCTTTTCTTTGTAGGAAGAGTTTTGATGACTGATTGAATCTCTTTACTTCTGATTGGTTTGTTGAGATCCTTTATTTCTTCCTGTATCAGTGTAGCTTGTTTGTATATCTCCAGGAATTTGTCCATCTCATCTAAGCTGTCTAGTTTGTTGGCATATAGATGTTCATAGTATCCTATTATGATTTCTTTATTTCTTCAGGGTCTGTGGTAACACACCCCTTCTGATTTCTGATTTTGTTTATTTGCATCCTCCCTCTTTTTTTTTTTCTTTGTCAGTCATGCTAGTGGCCCATCAATTTTATTGATTTTTCTCAAAGAACCAACTTTTGGTTTCATTCATTCTTTCTATTGTTATTTTGTTCTCCCATTCATTTATCTCTGCTAAAATCTTTGCTATTTCTCTTCTTCTACTTTCTTTGGGGTTAGTCAGCTGTTCGTTCTCAAGTTCCTCCAGGTGTGCTGTTAAGTCCTCAATTTTCTCTCTTTCTTATTTTTTAATATGGGCATTTAGGGCAATAAATTGCCCTCTTAGCAAAGCCTTTGCTGCATCCCATAAGTTCTGATAAGTTGTAGTCTCATTTTCATTCATCTCCAGATAGCTACTGATTCGTCCAGCAATTTCTTCTTTGACCCACTGATTGTTTAAGAGTGTGTTATTTAATCTCCATATATTTGTTAGTGTTCTTGTTCTTTGGTGGTTATTGAGATCCAGCTTCATCCTACTGTGATCAGAGAAAGTGCTTTGAGTAATTTCAACATTTTTAAATTTATAAAGACCTGTTTTGTCCCAGCATATGATCTATCCTGGAGAATGTTCCATACACACTAGAGAAGAATGTATATTCTTGTGGTTTGGGGCACAATGATATATATGTCTGTTAGGTCTAATTCATTTATTAAGTTATTTAACTTCTCTATTTCCTTGTAATCTTCTGTCTGGTTATTCTATTCATACAGAAGAGTGGTGTATTGAAGTCTCCTACTATTATTGTTGAAATATCTAACACTCCCTTCAGTTTTGCCATTGTCTGTCTCATGTACTTTGGTGCTCCTTGATTGGGAGCATAAACATTTATGATTGTTATATCTTCTTGGTGAATTGCCCCTTTAATTAGTATATAGTGCCCCTCTTTGTCTCTTATGATGTCTTTACATTTAATGTCTATCTTGTCTGATATTAGTATATCCACTCCTGCTGCTTTCTTTTGGTTACAACTTGTGTGGAAAGTATTTTTCCATTCTTTTTCAATCTATTTGTAGGCTTGTGTCTAAGATGAGTCTCTTGTGAGCAGCATATAGGTGGATTATGTTTCTTAACCCATTCTGCCAAGCTATATCTTATCTTTTAATTGGTAAGTTTAGTCCATTAACATTCTAATTTGTTACTGAAAAGGCATTTCTTGATTCCACTATCTTATCTTTTCAATTTTATTTGTCAGATCTATATATTCTTTTCCCTCTTTCTCTTTGTATTGTTTAAACTACCCTTAGTGGTACTCTTCAATTCTGTGCCTTCCTCCAGACCTTCCTCCCTGTCCTTTTTTTTTTTTTTTTCAGCTGGCAGAATTCCTCTTAGTATTTCTTGTAGGGCCAGTCTCTTGTTGACATATTTTTTTCAGGACTTTTTTGTCTGTGAAAACTTTAATCTCTCCCTCAGTTTTGAAGGACAATTTGGCTGGGTATAGAATTCTTGGCTTGAAGTTTTTCTCTTTCAGGATTTTGAATATATCATGCCACTGCCTTCTCACCTCCAGGGTGCTACTTGTGTAGTCTGAACTCAGTCTTATTTGGTTTTCCTTGGATGTAGTAGATTGTTTTTGTCTTGCTGCTTTCAGGATTTTCTGCTTCTCTTCCACATTCGACAGACTAATTAGTATGTTCCTTGGGAAAGGTGTATTTGGATTTATTCTGTGGAGTTCATTGGACTTCTTTGACTTATATATTTATGTCCTTTATGAGGTTTGGGAAGGCTTCCCCCATTATATCCTCAAGTACTCTTCCTAGCCCTCTATTCCTCTGTTCTCCTTCTGGGACACCAAAAATTCTTATATTTGCATACTCTGCCTTGTCTATCATTTCCCTGAGTTCCAATTCAATTTTTTCCATCTTTTTTGCCATTTGCTGCTTTGTCTTCAAAGTCAGTTTTGCTGTCCTCCACATCACTTATTCTTTCTTCTGTCTCTTGAAATCTGGTGTCGTGTGCCTTAGTATCTTTTTCACTTGATCAAGAGTCTTTAAATTCTTTCAAATTTCTCTTTATGCTCTTCTACTGTCATCTAGATCTACTTTATGTCATTTGCTAAACCACTTATTTTATTAAGTAGAGTTGTATGAACATCTTTGATTAGTTGTCCCAACATCTGTGTCTCCTCAAGTGTCTTAATTTGGGCATTAGGCAAGGCTATATCTGTTTGCTGTTTTCATTGCATATAAATATCTTGATTGATTTACTGAGTTGATTTCTTTCAGTAGTCTAAGGACTTGTGTACAGCAGAATGTTCGTACAGCAGGGAGCAGGGCACGGGGTGGGGCATTCAGTGCGGTGATTTGTTTCAGGGCAGGTGTAGGTGCAGGTTGGGGATGTTACACTGGTGGCTTGTGAACGTGGGTGCCCAGTGGCCAGGGAGGATGTTACACCCCCCCAGATCTGTGGGTGCACCGATCTAGGGGGGCGTAACCATGGTGTGCGCTGGTCTAAGGCACAGGGCCCTTTGTGCTCAAGCATAGAACTGTGGCAGCAGGTCGGTGTTATGCCTTTGTGGATTTCGGTCAGATGTGACCCAGCTGTGCAGGTCGGTACTTCCTCAGACCTGGGAAGTGAGGCTGAGGGCCGTGTGCATGCACAGTTCTAGGACTGCTGTAAAGTGTGGTTCCCAGAGCTGAATGACATGATTGGGGGCCTTCATGCATGCGTGGGCCTGGTAGCATGTAAACGGATGTGCAGAGCTCAGTGGGGGCGGAGTGAGGCTGTGTGACACTATGGGCGGTGGCACAGGGGTATCCTAGTTATGGAGGTTAGTGCCTGCAACCTTTATGCACTAGCAACAGCCTGCAGGGAACAGGGAGGGAGAGGTAGTGCGCGGCTGGGGTGCAGGAGAGGTGGGTTGAAGGCATTTGGTGTGGTAGTGCTCGGGTGGGGGTGTGGAGCAAGTAGTTCACTGGGGGCTGGTGGGGTGGGGGCGCCTGGAGCACAGAGAATGGGAGCAGGTGATGGGGTTCCAGTAGGTGGGGCGTGGGGTGAGTTGCTGGTTACGGGGGTTGCTCTGGTGAGGGTAGCCAGCCCAAGGAACAAGGCCTTGTTTACTTCTTAGTCCTAAATTCCCGCAGTCCCGCAGGCTCGGCCCCTCCGTGCCAGGCTCCACCCTCCAGCTTTCTGCTGTCAGTTCCTCGGCCTCTGCAAACTCTGCAACCTGGGCTGCCCCATGTGGTTCAGAAGGCTCTCCCAGATCAGCTGCACTCCCGAATCGCTCCCTCAGCCGCTGTTCAGTCACTTCTCTTTACTTTTCCGTGGAGCAGGACTAATCTCAAGCTGCTCTATTTGGCCATTTTCCTGGAAGTCCCTACATACATTTTTGATTGGAATCAGAATATGATAATACAGAACCATTACCCCACGATTGTTATAGCTGTCTTGCTCTCTGGCACATGACAAAAAGTTTTAGTATCATTTTTTTTTCAGTTTTATTCAACAAAAATGAATGGTAATAGTTGCCATAGTAGAATATTCTTCATTTTTCAGGAGTCTTGATATTTATCTCATATTTCTGAAAACCTCAACAACAAGTTTAATACAAGCAAGAGGCACTTAATATAGGTTTATTAACTTAAATTTGGCCCAATCCAAATCACGAAATTAGAATGGTGGAAGAAGCACAAAGATTATCTAATTAATCCCCCATCTGATCATATGGCTTCCTACTAAATACCAGCTCGTACATGACTAGTATGGTGGTGGGGCACTCAGGCTAAATGTGGAACGCATCTTGTTTCATGAATTCCTTTCAAAATCCATCGAAAACGAAACTTTATTCCCAGAGGGAAGTGCCCACACCAAGTGCCTTTATTCCCCAGAGGGAATAAAGAAGGCTATTGTCCAAAAATTAAGATCACTGTTATCTCCATTGCGTAATTTACTGGATATAGAGTCAGACTGTGAGAAAGAGCACCTTAGGAGAAGACAATCGCAGGAGTACAAATATTTCATCTGATTTTTGACACATCTCTCCTCCCTCTACACCAAAATGAGAATTTATGTCTATACTGGTACAGAATAGAAGACATGTAATTGTGGCATTAATATAGTGTCTAACCATAAAGTGAGTTGGGTTGAACTAAGTAAATAATTTCTGATTCTTTGTTTTCCAGGTCAGCATACCAAACTAGAAATTAATTTGCTCAGAGTTGGATACTTAGCCCCTCATGTTCCTCACTCAACTCTTCCACAACCCAGCTTTCTCTTGTAGACCCTCAGTAAGGAAGGAATTAAAATCACAACCTAATTTATAAGTTTGGAATGCTGCAGTAAAATATAAAGAACCATTTTAGAATTTCATACCGCAAAAACAATTGTGGAAATTAGGTTCAGGTGTCAACTTGGCCAGGTGATGGTGCCTAGTTTGTTGCTGTGGATTTGAATCATTAGCTTGTGAAACTCATCTATGACTGATTACATCTGCAGCCTCTCAGGGGAGTGCCTTCCACAATGAGTGATATTTAATTTAATTCATGGGAAGCTTAAAAGGGAGAGTTCAGTGTAGCACAGCCCAAGCAGCTCAGTATACCTCATCTCAGCACTTGCAGCTCAGCCCAGGTGTTTGGAGATGCAGAAAGGAATCACCCAGGGGAAAGCTGGTGGAACCCAGAAGCCTGGACAGAAGGTCAGCAGAGATCATCTTGTGCCTTCTCGTGTAAGAGAGAACCTAAAGTGAAAGTTAGCTGCCTTTCCTCTGAAGAACTATATGTTTTAACTAAATAAATCTTTTATTAAAACCAATCCATATCTGTTGTGTTGCATTCTGGCAGCTTTGGCAGACTAGAACACCAATCTACATTTGCAAGTTCCAAACATTCAAATATATTTTGTGCATATGTGTCGAAGTCAGATCATGCTATTTATTTTATCAGCTTTATGTTGATAAGGGACATAAAATCTAGTTCATCAAAGTGATGATGTGTGTTACTTTTAATTTAGGAAGAGCTTCTCAACTACATTAGTCAGTGATATTCTAATGCTCTACCAAATGTTTGTGTCCCACCCTCATTTACTTCTTGCAAGATGGCATCCATAGTTGCCGTGTGGGATAAAGGAACAGGAACAAAAATATATTTATGTCAGTAAAATAATCAGAGGCAGCTAGAAGATACACAGGAGTTGTGGCAGAACAGTCATTGGAAATTGCCTCTTGTTTTAATAACTGTATTTTAGTTTAATAGAGCATTAGACATTAGTATAATTCTAACTTACACCCACAAGGCACCTGGATGGTTTCAAACTAAATATAATGTGAGCTGCCTGGGAAGTGGAGAACTGTTTCTATGCATTTGTCTAGCAACCCCACGTTTCAGTTTTGCATCTGAGGGTAATACATTATTTTCACGGACATCAACTTCACAGGAAGATTTAAATTCCCAGCTCCGCGAAGGTACATATTGAATCTTTTATGAAACCAACTATAAAAAAATGACTATTAATGACATCTGCTTTATAGGGTCAGCAATGAAAATACAATTGCAGCTAGTCTCAGCCTTTAACTTCCAATCTTGCATTCTGAAATGCCATTCTTTCTAGGCTGTCTTAATCATCACGTTTTCAACTTAAAGTTGTCCACAGCTTTACAATTAATTCTTTTTTTACAAATATCATTTGCAACTTAAAGAGAGTTCTGAATTACCATATTGACACGTAATTTTTAAAAACTCATGAAATTTTGAATCATTTCCACTACATTTTCTCAAACATATTATGAATCTTACTTGACAGATTTTTTAGTTTTGCAGTAAATCATAAGTTTTTCCCCAACTACAATAATCTACAATTAAGACAAAGGTAAATTTAAAGTTGGTTTAACTCCTGCTAATACTAATAGCCAGTCATTACAACAGAATGAAAGATTCCAAAGTTTTTCAGGGCAGCAGCTGTGTCTTTTATGCTTTTGTATGTCTTTCAACACTTAGTGCATTTCCTATAGCATATACGTTTAATATCTTTGTTTATTGCTGTTCATTTTATTTGGATAGATGAAAAAATCTAGCAAAATTCACATTTATTTAATACTCTTCTTCTTTTCCACATGGCAGCCTTATTTAGTTTTAGATTGTCATGTCATCTCCATTGCAACTAGATAGGTACCAATGAAGCCCTTTAACTTGCTCCAAGATCAATTGTTTTTCAGTCAAGAAAATTTTCATTGCAGTTTGGTGCCTAAATCTATTAATTATTGTTGTGTACTCTGTTTAAATGTAAGCTTTCTTCCTTGGTAGGAGTGGCCAGTCCAACCCTAAATTTTCACTCTGACAATACAGATTTGGTTAACAGCAACATTTTCAGGAGAAATGCTCGAAATTCCTACTTAGAGAGACTTCATAAAATAAGATACAGCAGAGTATCAGGGGCATAAAGTCTTAGTTGGACAAAATATGAATTAAAAAAATCCCATCTTAACATCCAATTACATTGTTCAAAGCACTTTGAACAGATTGAAGAAAGATGTAACCGTGGTAGACAATTGAAACAACTGCATCAGAAAAGCTCATCTTGGGAGTACTTCTAGTAATACAGCATTCCCTTATCCACAATTTCCATTTGCCACTCCTCTTTCTGCATTTTTATTTCCTTTGCCTAGTGGAAATTCACTCGAAATTGGGGATGTGGAGAAGCGTGGACCATCTGTAAGCTCCTGAGAGGAGGGACTCTGTTACATCTTTGTAATTCCATACAAGCAAGACTGTCTGGCACTTAATAGATCCCAGTGTTTGTTGAGTGACTATAGTTCAATACAGTCATAATGGCAAGATTCAGTTTTAGAAACATTATTTTGGTTCAGGGTAGAGGTATTACATTTAGGTAGTGATGGAGAATTACTTTCTATTCACATTGGGACAATTTGAGCTAGGATTTAGTTCCAACTTTGTTGAAAGAAAACAGTTTTTTGTATGCATTTATACCTCATCCAAAGATTTGTGTGACTGGGAATGTGGTATGTGAATACTACTTTATTAGTAGTAGACTACTACTACTAAATAAAGCATTATAATAGTACAAGAAGCAAAGACATGGTGTATTTATCTCATGCCAATTTAGGGGCATATTTCTCCAGTAATGTTTACTTAGGTTGTCCCCAGTGTGAGGGGCTGCCAATCTTTCTGTTGTCAATATTTGCAATCAGTTGTCATCAATTCATTTATTATTATTATTATTAATGGAACGTGCTCTTTGATCCTTAGAAACCTGAGTCAACATAGGCCCCAAGTGGCCCTTTAAGCTTGGGGAGGGGGGGAGGCGGGAAACGACTTAGGCTGAACTTGGCGCCCAAAACCACACCCACTAAAGAGGCCTTAAAAAACCTGGGCTTACTTGGCGGCCGCTCAGCTGTCTGCAATGCGCAGCGACACGGCATCCCGGGGCTCGCCGGGCAGTTTTCCCCGTGGGCAGCGGGGCCCTCCTCCGCCCGGCCCGCACTCTCGCCGGCCACCGGGCCAGCTCCCTTCGCGGCCGGGCGCGGATCCCACTTCCCACGACGCCCGCCCCGAGCTCATTTGCATGGGGACGCGCGCGGCGCCGGCGAGCGGAGGGAGGGCGGGCGCCGCCAAGGAGGCGGCGCGCGCGCGCCCTGACAGCTCGGCCCTGCTCGCTCACTCGCTCGTCCTCGGCTTCCGAGCACAGCATGGCGGTCAAGGTGACTCCAACTCTGCTGCTGTCTTTATTGCATATGAGACATTCCGGGGGTCCGCCCTCCAGCTCTCCACCTCTTTCCATTTGCTTCTTTGCCTAGTTCTTAGATAGCGCGTCCTGGGGCTCCAGTTCGCGGGTGGTGGAGCTGTGCGGGGTTTGGACCGGAGCGAGAGGATGCCCGGCTGGGGGAGGGGAGGGAGGAGGGATTGGGAGTTTGACCGGCTAGTGAGGACCACGGGTTGGAAAAGGAAGAGTAGTGTTCTGCCCTAAGTGCATGGGTCTGTGAGCCCGGCGTAGAACGGCGTCGGAGGCGGGGTGGGAGGAAGTGGCTGGTAAAGCACGGGATGCCTAAGGCATCGATGTATTGTGGTGGGGGAGGGGGCGAGCAATTGAATAATTTGGGTCCTCATTGAGGCTCCAGGTTGCAGGATGTGGAAAGCATTTGGAAACGTTGTAGCATCTCTCATAGTTTAGGTTGGGTGGGGAAAGAGGGGGGCGCGGAGATAATTATGTGCTGGTATTGCTTTCCACCTGGAAGAATACCGGATAGGCCGTGGGATTAACTTGGGTGTTTTAACTTTCCTGTTGCTCCATTCTTGATAGCCTCTTGCTTTGAAGGTGGGTGATTGCTACTGTGTTGCTAGTAGATGGGCAGTAAAGATGGATCCTGACTGCCTTCCCTTTCCAGTTCAGAAGAAGCCTTGCCCATCGATTTGCTATATGTTATGCTTGTCACATCTGTCATTCTGCCCTGCAGTCATGCATTTCCAATTTGACAGCTGTTTTCAGCAGTTAGTGCTTTGGTTTGTTTGAAACCAAATGCCATTATAAAAAATAAAAGAACACTGTTGGAGATGTGAATTCTAGTCTGAAGAGATAGGTCTTTAGTGAAGCATTAACGGGCTTTTAATTTTGTCTTACAGGTGCAGACAACCAAGCGAGGTGATCCTCATGAGTTAAGAAACATATTCTTACAGGTAAGTTGGTTTCTGTAACCTGCTTTTTGTTCACACAGCAACTGTGTAAGTTTTTATCTCTTGTCAGGCTTTAACTTTGAGGAATGGTCTATTTTTGTGCATTCTTACAAACATGGCTAGACAGCATAGCTTATAATAAGGTTTTGATGAAAGGTTTTCCTTTTTATCAAGTTTTGATAAAATATTTTCCTCAAATTTTTGTTTTTCTTTATATGTATAAGACATGTGGAAAGAAAAGGACTAAAAAGTAGAATTTCCAGTTTTCCTTAAGCAGCGCCTAAAATGAAATTTCAAAATGTATTGGCATTCTTGTGTGGTGACTACGGTTCTTCCTTCATTAAAAGTTGCCTGCTTGTGAAGTTTTCCTAAGTATAAGCAATCCACCATGTAAAGTGTTATAGAGGTAAGAGTATTATAGCTATAGCTATTTTTAATTTGTGTGTGCCTTGTTTTCCCCTCTACTTATTTACATTAAAATTCATAGGCCTTTGGGACTTTGTTAAAAAATACTACTCTCTAAAATGCTTGCAAGGATCCACCTCTACTTGCTCAGCTTTTAGTATCAGTGACTTGGCTATAGATATTGGAAAAAAAAGAAGATTGAGGCTTAGTTTTTTACTTTGCTCTCTTTTCTTAAAATTCAGACGTTTCCTACTTAGGAAGTTGTACTTAAAAAGTAGGTTTAGATGGGGAATTTTATGTTGTATAAATTTGCAACAATTAAAATGAGAGAGAGAGAGAGAGAGACAGTTAAATGTAATATGTAATCCTGGACTGGAGCTGATAATGGAGGAGAAAATGCTTAAAAGGACATTATTGGAATGATTGAAAAATTGGAATATGGCCTGTATGCTTTATATATCAATGTTAAATTTCTTGAATTCGATAGCTGTGCTTAAGCTGGTTACATAAGCAAGTGTCCTTGTTCTCAGAAATTGTACATGGAAGTGTTAAGTATTAGAGGAACATGATGTGTGCAACTTACTCTCGCACGTTTAGAAGTTAGAGATAGACTGATATAACGTGGTAAAATGCTAATAGATAGTAAATCTATTTACCCTGGGGTGTATGTTGGGGTTTTATATACTGTTTCTGCATTATCTTTATAGTTTTCCTGTGTTTGAAATTATTTCAAAATAAAAGTTTTTTTTTAAAGAAATAGATTTAAAAGGAGGTAAACTAAAGTGTTTCATTACATATTGTGTTTTTCTCTGATTTTTCTTTTGAGAGCTTTCTTTTCTGTATCTGGGTTCTTACGTAGGCACCTTTTGACCTTGAGCAGGTTTCTGCTTGGCCTTAGTTTCTTCTGTAAAATGAGAGGCGATCTCCAAGGTTCCTTCCAGCTCTAAAAGTCTATGATTCTATATTAGGAACAGATTCTAACATATGCTGATGAGCCTGGAATAGATGACATTTTTATCTGAGACATGTGGTTATACTTAAGTTATTGTTGGGGAGGTTGCATAGATGACCATATATATGTGTAGTTCATGACAAAGAATTAGTGAAAATGGCGATCTTAAATTTTGTAAAATCTGATAAGGAAAGCACCTTTTCCAAAAAGTAGTTATAATAGAAAGGCTCCATTTATGGCTTGAAACTTTTATTCCCCATAAGAATCTTGAGAACAGCTAAAAATATGTCAGTACTAACCACATCATATGACTATATGTAATTGTTTTGTGAGAAGTTCATGTGATATCGTTAATTTTATTTTCTAGATTGAATATGCATAGAAGAAGTAACTTGAGATGTGGCACGATACAGTAAAAGGCACACCAGCCTAGCTGTCAGGAGCACTAGGTTCAGTTCCCAGCTCTGCCACGATCTGGTTGTTGCACCCTTACTATCTAGCCTTTCTGGGCTTCTCCTATCAGGCTCAATGGGACATAAAGGATATATGGAAATTGGAATTCATAATCAAGTATTTAGCACTAATTAAGTGTTGACCTAGGTATTATTGACAGATAAGAGAGGGATAGGACACAGATACCTACCTTTAGGAAGGTATAAAGCAGCACCATATACAAGATAGTTTGAATCAACTGAAACAGCCACCATATAACAAATTAAAATTTTATTCCTTGTTTGACTTCTTCAAACTCTAGCTGCTTGAAGCTATAGGGCATTGTTTAGCAAGTTTGTTACAGATGTATATGGTTTATTAATATTTTATGGGTAGCAGAGAGAGAAATACTACTACATATTTCTTTAGCACTCAACATATTTACTCAAATAACTTACTAAGGACCATTTTCTGTGTGCCATGCACTCGTATTTGGTTTGGTAAAAGATACCAAATTGAACAACCAGAAGGGAGGATTGCACCCAGACTTGAATGGAGAGGGACGGGTGATTGAACAAACTCCTTTCTGAGGTACCTTCCAACTCTAATGGACTATGGTTGAGGAGTCAAGGATAGTGAGGGCAAATATGCATGGCCTACTGTAGAGCAAGCAATTCGACTTTCCCAGATCAGAGAGGCCATATGACAATAATGACAATGGCTAACATTTACTAATCATTTACAGCATATTGGACGTTGGCCTGGTGCTTTAAGGATATTTTGTTAATTTCCAAGCAACCTTATATTGTGGGGTAGAATTATTATTGCTGTGATATGTTATATGACTTGGTTAATGTCATTTAGTTCTTAGGTGGTGGAGGCAAGATTCAAATCAAATGCCAGAACCCATACTCAACCCTCACGGAATACTGCTTGCAGAATCCCCCCCGCATCCCCCTGCATGGGCAGGCACTGAGTAAAGAACCTGGGTCTCCATGGCAGGCGAGAACTCTGCCTGCTGAGCCAGTGTGGCCTGCCCTGCTTGTAGGATTTTGAAACTGGAGGTGAATTTTGAGAGACCGAAATATGGAAGGAGCTAATGGCAACTGTATTTCGCTAAAAAGTTAGAGAAAATATCTTGTCACCTAGGGTCTTGTAAAAAACCAAAGTGCTTCTTTACTGTGCTATCTAGAACAGGTGGCCCAGGGGTTTAGATTTGAAACAGTAGGAAGGCACCATGGGTTTCTGAGTGGATAAATTGAAGTGGTGAGTTCTGGCAGCTCTTTGTGTAGGTTGGATAAAGAGTGGAGAGATTGGAAATGGGCAAGGTGATCAGCTAAGAGGCTATTGAAACTATGTACTGGGAGATAATGACCTGGAGTGGCTGAAGGCTGGGGAAATGGAAAGGAAACACAATGCCAGGTACTTAGTAAGGGAGCAATTCATTAAATTTGGTATTAAATGTGGAAGTAGAGAAAAGAATATGAACTTGGCATTTTTAGCATAGAGGTGAATTGACAATGCAAGGCTTCTATTTTGGGAGTGTTTTTTTTTTTTTTTTGGTTAAATTTGGTTGCTAAATAATTGAATCCTACTAAGTCAGATTTGGGGAGATACAAATTTGCATAGGTGGTGGATGAAACCTTGTAATTAGGGGAAGTAATTATAAAATAAATAGGGCAGAGGATCAGGGACTGATATATAAGTGTTATCCACAATTGAAGTAGGAAGGAGAAGGAGGAGAACCAGGGAGTATGGTCCCATTAGAGTTTAGAGTAGGAATTTCACAAAAAGTGTTTAGATATAAATTGTTCTGTTATTAGTATGAATTAGTTTTGGTAGGATCTTGAGGTCATTTGGATTCAAGATCATTTAGCTATTTAAAGAATATAGAGGGAAGATTTAATTTAAACAATTAAAATACTATTGAAAACTCTTTGTTAAGTTTAGATCTATCAGCAAGACTCAAAAGTAATTTCTCTTATAAATAACAGAATATTGCTGTTTGAAAGTATTGGCACATGTTTAGTGGCATTATGGGTGCAAGCTTTCCTAAGAAAGACGTTATAAAAAGTAAGGCATTATTTTGAGAACTGTAGGTTTATTTTTTCGATGTCCTTCATTGCTTCTCAGATTTTGATGAGCTGTATTTTCTATTAGTTAAAAAAAATAGTGATATCACCAGGATTCTGCTCTCCCTCTGCCTCTCCCCCAAGTTCATGAGATTGAAGCACAACAAATGAAGACTTATGTGTTAGACTGTGCTGTTATTTTACAGCCAGTTGTCAAGCTAAGATTTTACTGTTGCTACTCTTACAACCGTCATTTCTTGATTTATCTTTTTTTTTTTACGTCTCTCACCCTCACACTATCATTGACCCAATTTTGCTGCATCAGAAGTATACAGTAGCAAAAGAAAACAATAGAGGCAATGAAGAGTGAGGTGAGGGGAAAACAACATGATTGTCAAAGCCTGTTTATTATAAATCTGACAAATTTCCAAATGAAGAGTTAATCTAGTATGTATTTTGTGGTGAAGTAGGTTCATTATTTTCAGATATTATTTTGATCTTGTTCTGTTTTTTTCATTATTATCAACATAACGCTGAAGATCATGTCCCTCAGAAAATTATGAAAATGCATTTTTTCTATCTTTATTTCAGATTACAACTAAATGGAAGAAGGTGCTGCTAATGCAAAGAGTTGTTCTTCCTTAGAGTTTTCATGATAACATTAATTTTTTAAGTGAAAGAATTGTCATTTTATTCATTAAATATTTGTTTGCATATTATGTATTTATTTACTTATTTCTGACAGTAGCCTGGAGCTGAGAGGGATATTAAACAGGACTTTTGGCAGGAGACCCTTCCATTTTTTTGGAATAGAGATTAGGAAAATGTTTTCAAAAGTGTAGACATTTCACCAACATTATAGTTACAATAAAGTTATCAAATATTAAAGAGTGATGACCTCTACTAAAGCTGAAATATGGAGAAAAAGTTACTCATACAGTATTCTTAGAAATAAAGACTTTTTGGAAAGCAGTCTGGTAATGGTTTCAAGAAAAAAGACAACATTTGAACAAACAATCCTATTTTTGGGATATTTGTCTCGGAGGAATAAAAGTACTCATAGAAATACTTGTTAATTGCAGCACTGTTCCTCAAAAAAAAAAAAAAAACCAAAATGGAAACAAAGTAAATACTATCAAAAAGAAATGGTAGAAAAATGGTGAAAAATACAGATCTGAAAAAGAATGAGTAGGCCTGTATCAGCTGATTTAGAGGAATTTCCGGTATACTGTTAGGTGAGAAAAGAAAGATGTAAAGAAGTGCATATACATGGTTCCAGTTTTGTAAAACAGTCACTTCAGATTTGCGAGTATATGGATATTTTCACATGTATGTATGTTTGTGGATGGCTTAATGAGCATTGAAAAAGATAAGCTCTTTTTTAACTTGGTTGGGGAAGTGAATAAAACCAAAGTCTCAGTGTGTATGTAGTAAAATTTTAGCATGGATATGATTTAAAAAGGAGGAACCCAGCAATTCAGAACCTAAAGCTGACTTCCCAGCATAAACTGGGTTAAATAAGCCCAGTATGTGACATGCAAAAGAAGATCTAGTTTTCTCAGCCATACTACATAAGGAATTTCACCAGTTCTTCAAAATTGAGGAAAGGAGGATAATTAACTTCAGTTTATAAAGTATTTAGCATAACTATATAGAGTTCTCAATTATAAAAAAAGTTTTAGGTGTCTTAAGGGCGTGCTAATAGCAAACTGAGACTTTAGTCCTTGAGTCAGAACGATTGAAAAATAATTGCGAAGATAATATTGGTTTTAATGCCATGTCATGTTCTGCCACCAATCAATACATTAAAAAAAAAGAATCAATGCATTTTTCATTGCCCACTCTGTGCCAGGCCAGGCATTGTGGTACGTAATAGTTATACAGAAGTAAGACAGTTCAATGGGGAGAGGCCCTCATATTCTAGGGATGAGACAGACAATAAAAAAAGCCCACAAATCTTAAAAAATGTAGCTACATATTGTAACAAAGTCCAATAAGGAAATAAACAGAATGATGAAAAAAGCCACTTTAGAGCAGATGGTCAGTGAAGACCTTTGAGGAGGTGAGGTTAGAGTTGAGAACTGATGGTGAATAGGGTGGGGTTGTGGAGACAATTGCAGACTGAGGGCACACATCTGCCAAGGCCTACATGTGTGAAAGAGCTCGGTATATTTGACAAAAAGAAAGGAGACTAGTGCGCTTCACTCATCAGTGAGTGAGAGGACAGGGGCTAGTAAGAGTTGAGGCTGAAGCAGCCAGACCAGGCAGGCCTTGTTTGTAGGTCAAGGAGAAGGGTTTGGGCTTTATTTTGTGAGCAGTGCAAAAGCCATGGAAGATCTTTCCCCTTGGAAGTGGAATGATCCAATATACATTTTGACTAGATTGTGGATGTGTTCAGATATTTCTGTGTTCTCTTGTGGATGGTTATCTTAGGTAGACTGCAGTTCTTCCAGTTTCATTTCTTCTTGTGTAAGGGTGCTAGACTGTCTTAAACTGGACCTTAGTTAACTCCTTTCATCTAGTTGGCAGCATGGTGTCCCTGGAGCCCATGTGGGGTTTGTGTTCTAACCTGGGTTTGAATCCTCATTTGACTCCTTTTTTGCTATGAGACTTTAGATGTTTATATTACTTTTGAGACTGGTTCCCTATCCGTGTAAGCAGAGATAACTACTAGTGCTATCGAGGGATGTTACAGTGATGAAATCAAGTAAAGTTTAAACTATGTCTGACACATGGATAACTGAATAAAGCATAGTTCCTTCTCCTCTTCCTTCTTTTCTAAAATGAGATGAGGAATTTCCTCCTGAATAGGATTTGAATCCCTTATCTTCCCTAGATAACTGGGCTGGACTTCTAAACCGATTAGAAGGATGTTAATGTGTGTTTATGATTATGTACATGCACTCATGTTCTAGAGACATATCCAGAAATCTTCACAAATCCCCACATACAGAAACACCACTATAGCAGATGAGTTCCCTCTAGTCTTTATGTTCTGAGAAGTGATAATAGCTTGCAAGTCTAAGGCTAAGAGACCTGAAAGACTCAACAAACAGAAAATGTTTGTAAACCTTTTCTGAAGGTTCAGCTGGTCAGTCTGGACCAGAGAGGAAGAATAGTCCAACCCAAGGCTGTGGAATACCAAGACACAGACTTGAAACAGAGACGTCTTTTGTGTGTAACTTTCTTCTTTCTTTTAATTACGTTATCCCTGCTCTGTCCAGCTCTCTTTTACTTAATGTTGCTGAAATGACTGAAGCATCTTTCACGGAAACCAGTGCTATGATTGGTATTGGGCTTCTAGAATTGGAAGAAATACATATTTTGAATAGTCAAGACTATTTCGGTGACAGAAATTCAGGTCTACTTGCTTGGCGCTCAGAGTGCACTAGCTCAAGCCATGTCTGGATCAGAGTGTGTACCTGCTATCCCTGGGGATCATGCACTTCTCATCTCTTAGTTTTGTTTTCCTTTGTGCTGGCTTTATTTTCAGACAGGTTCTGCCATGTGGGGCAGACTCAGATTATAGTCCTACCAGTTTAGCACTTTTAGCAGAAAGGAGATGCCATTTTCCCAGTGTCTGGGTTAAGGCAGGAGCTATTGTACATGTGATCTGGTTGGCCCACTGCTGTGTACCAGAAGGATGCACCTCTCTCATTGGCCAGAGCTGTGCCTCATGCTCACCTCTGGACCTGTGAGGTGAAGTCAGCCCCACTTGAATCTCATGCATAAATGAGTGCGAGAGGGGTGTTCCCTAAAGGAAAGTCAGGGTACAGTTACCAGAAGAAGGGGGAATTAAAAGGTTAAAAATGAGATATGTCATAGAGGAGATGGGGAAACCTGGGAGATGGGGAAACCTGGGAGCTTGGGAGTGCCTCAGGGAAGCTGGGAGGAGGATGGGTAGAGAGTTGGTTTTTGGAAGGTTTCAACAAATCAACACCATTAAATTCTCTAGCTCTGGTTCTAGCACTGCTTTTATACTATCTGGAAAAATACCTAACAAAAGGACAATAAATTATAGAAACCAAAATTAAGGTCTCTAAAGAAGAAATGTAACCTTTTCATCTATTTCCCTCTTCAGATACCTCTCCTTTCCTTTCTGTGTTTTATACGTGGTTGTCTTCCTTTCCTTTCCTTTGCACTCCCTAGTTCTCTCATTCCTTGGCTCATGATTCTGAGCAGTTCAGTTCAATTCAGATTGATCCTGATTGCTCTTCTAAGGAACCATGTGCTAGAGGTATGATGATAAATAAGACATCCCCGACCTTAAGAACTATAGCCTAGAGCTACTTAGATTGTAATTCATACACGGACACGTTATTTTTGTTAAAAGTTATAATAGCCTAGATAAGGCTGAAATCCTGACGTCTGTTCTGAGCTGTACCCAGAATCCCACTATTTCCATGGCAAGAAGTAATCACTGTTCTTAGCTGTTTATGTTTCTTTCCTTATGTTTCCTGTGCATTTTCTTAGAAAATATACTGTTTTGTCCTTTAAAAAAGCATTAATGATAATAGTAGTTAATGCTTACTGAGTTGTTATTTTATTCAAATCATCATGTTTAGTTCTCAGAACAGCTCTATAATGTAGGTACAATTATTATTCCCATTTTATAGATGAGGAAACTGAGCCCCAGAAAGGTTAAGTAACTTGCTCAGGTCATATAGTAAATGTGAGGAGCTTTGCTTATATGTTTTGTTTTTTTTTTAATTTTTGTTTTATTTATTTATTTTATTTTTTTGCCTATAGATTTTAATCTACAAATAAAAGTGTTAGAATGTACTGGATATCAGGATGCCTTCATTTTTCATACATATGGACTCAATCCGGCATGTAACTCTGAAATTTCCAGAATCTAGGATCAGCTTTTTTTTTTATTAATTAAAGAAAAAAAAGAAATTAACACAACATTTAGAAATCATTCCATTCTACATATGCAATCAATAATTCTTAACATCATCACATAGATGCATGATCATCATTTGCTTATATATTTTAATGCAACTTGCCTTTTTTTACTTAGTAATATGTTTGGAAATACAGCTATGTTATTGCATACATAATCATCTTATTTTTGTATAGTCTTTTAAAAAACTTTTTAATATGGAAAATTTCAAACATATACAAAGCTAGAGAGAACAGTATAACGAATCACCATACACCCATCATCCAGTTTCACCAATTATGACTAATCTTGTTTCATCTATATTGCTTGATTATTTTGAATCAAATCCAAGACATCATATCACTGTATCCATAAATACTGTGATATATATCTCTGAAAGATAAGGACTCTGAAAACCAACCAACCAAGCAAACCGCAATATCATTAGCCCGTCTAAAAAAATTTCTTAATATTATCAGTTTCTATTCAGGGTTGAAATTTTCCTGGTTCCTTTTTAATTTTTATTTTTTTAAGTTGCTTTGTTAAAACCAGGATCCAAACAGGATTCATACATTGTGTTTAGTTGATCTGTTTCTTAGATCTTTTCATCTTTTCTACTTACCGCCAGAATAAAAGTCCTTTCTCTGTGACAAAAATGTTGGTAGTTAATCAAGGCTTACCAACATTGGCGCCTTCTTTCTTCCCCCTCAGAGCTGCAACTTGATTACCCGAGAGGCATGATTTGCCCAGACTTGTAAATATATATGCTCCTTATATGTTCCCATGGTTACTTAGGCTAAGAAATTGGAGTATTTATCTTAAGAACAATGCAAATAATTTATTCAACTTAATCTGCCCTGGGAAGCATTCTAGTTCCAGTTACTGGTTCTCCAGGATCTCTATGTTATTTCCAAGGTTTTGGCCGTTTTGAGGGGAAAATTGTTTTGGTAGCTCTAGTATATTATGGTGACTTCAGTTGATTTCAGACCCTTACTAAGGGCCCCATACCTCCTCCCTGTATTAGAAATTGTAGTGTTCAGTACGGATAGTAAGACTTGCTATAATGGACAGTAAAAATACATATATTAAAGAAAAAAAATAAGCACACAATATTCAGTGGAAGCAATCTGAGTTATTAAGGTAAGCTTCTGGAGAATTTTCTTTATGAAATCAAATACAAAGTTTTACTTCTAGTGTGTGTGAAATATGCAGCTGAAAGTGCCAGTTAAAATCACTTGTATAATGCTGCCTTTCCCTAATGTGTTTGTAGTTGATTTAAGGAACTATCAAAAAAATTTTACGTTACTAAGTAAGATCTGTTTAAAAAAATTAATGTGACTATATGTGTTTGAAATTTATTTTTTCCTCATTAAAATATTATTTGTAATAGGGTGGGCCACAGTGGCTCAGCAGACAGAGCCTGCTCTTTCATAATAGTAATTCATACTAATTATGCTAACATATTAAAATGAGGTGAATTCTACACTGTCATATTGTAACGGGATTCATGTGTCAGATCTACTGTGGTCTTTGCTTCTTCGGCAGAGTGCTTGTGCAGCAAAAGGGCATGCATTCCTGACTAAATTTGGCTCCTGTTAGAAGTAAGAGCAATAATAGTTAAGGACAGCAAGAGAATTAGCTTCATATGCCCGGCTCTTGCCTTGGTACATATTGTCCTTTTTTCCGGAGTTCATGTAATTCATTTTTTCTATATGGGAGATGCACTCTGTGATATCTACAGTTGTCACAGGTTAGGATCGTCATTTGAGTTGTTGAAATTGACAGGATGTTAAGACCTGAAAATGTTGGTTCATCTCAGTTGGAACTGAGTCATGGGAGAACAGTTTGTTTTGACTCATATTACAGCCACAGGTTGGATAAGCAGAGCTGAAGCTGCCTAGACCAGTCAGGGCTGATCTGGTAAGCTCAGGAATAGTGTAAGCCAACTCCGAGGAAACCTTGGTTGGAGGGAGTTAGAACAGTAATGCCTTCATGTTTGGGCAAAAGCAGAAAATTTCAGTAAGCAAGGTGGAAAACTGGGATTTCATGGTTTTCTGTGTTTCTACACGTTTTGCGTTTTGCAATTTTATCTCAGTATGTATATACTTTATACTTTCCGAGTACTTGGAAGTTTAAGATCTCGTTTTTCTTTCACAGTACGACAGGCATCCTTCTGTAACCTCTCAGAGAAGCTGCCTCTTTTTCTCAAGAACGCCCAACTAGTTATAGCACAGGGGATTAGAATGAAAGGTTTCTGGCCCTAGTTTCGGTGTCTGTCGTGCCCTCATTTCTGAGACACTTGAGGGCAGAAACCCTGTCATACGGGTCCTGGAATTCCCAGCACCTGGCGTAGTACCCAGTACATAGTTGGTGCTTAATACGTGTTTCTGGATGAATTCAAGAAACCTCAGAGATTTGATTTCAGCAGATTTTTTGGCTTAAAAAGTAGTACTTCTAGTTCTATTGCATAGCTTTGATGTGCATATTTAAAAGAAAATCCTTGACCTTGATACATTGTATAATTTTTAAAATGTACCCAGCTTTCTGTGCACAGCACATCAGGTTTTCCCTTTATATTCTTTGGAAAATCTTTTAGACGTAAAAAACTTTGAAGTATCTGTTTTTGAACTGAAATTATTTAAACAAAAGCAATCCATATCATTTAGACTATAGTTTTTTTTTACTCTTTCATGTCATTGATTTGTTTTTCATTTAAATAATATATTTTATTTAACCCAGTATATCCAAAATATTATTATTTCCACATGTAGTCAATATAAAAAATATTAGTGATGCAGTTTACAATCTTCGATTCGCATTAAATCTTCCAAATCCTATATATATTTTATACTTACAGCACATCTCAGTTCGTACCACTTGCATTTCAAGTGCTTAATAGCCATGTTGGCTAGTGACTACCTTATCGTAGGGTGCAACCCTGCTGAGTTCCAGTAGTTATCGCTTCTCCTTCTCCTTCCTCAGGTTGTTTAATCTGACCCAGTCTCACCTCCTCAACTAACTGCATCTCCCCTGGGTACTTTTTTGGGGGTGGGGTTGGTGGGGTGCGTTGTCCGGTCACATCTGGGTCTCCCACATGGAAGCATTCTACCGCTGAATCAGCTGCGCACCCGACCCTGGGTCCTCTTTTCAGTGGTAAATTGAAGCATGTCTTCCCACAAAAACATATTCATGTCCTGTGTCCTGTCCTGTGGGTATGGATATCCTATTTGTGATCTTGGCAGATGTTCCTTAGATAAGGCCAAATTGAAATACGGTGGACCTTATTTCAGTGTGCATGTCATTGAATTTTAAGTTAACCTTCTTTTTTTCCTTATTCAGTGGAAATTTTGGATTATGTGTGTGTTCTTTGCCAAGTCTAGTAAATATATAGTTAACCTGTGATGTAGGTTGCATATATTCTACAGGTCACTTAAGGTTAAGTTTGGTAAATTGCAAAGTTCCTACTACCAATTCACTTCTGTCAAGTAAGACCTTGATATGTTGATCTGTTGGCTTGGTAGGCATAACATTTCTAGGTGATATGATCTTCTCATTTGGATCTAGTGGGAGTTCAGTGCACGTATCTGTATGTGAAACCCAGCCAGAAAGGAAACTCAGTTGCGTTTTTATAGACAAGCATTTTGATTAAACATATAAAAAGATTCTAATCACTCCTAAGATTCTACTTTTTGATTTTTTAAATTTCTCAAGTTTAAGAATGTCAAAGGTTTTTCAACCACATGTGAACTATACCCAGTGTAAATTTAAATATTTCTGGAAATACCAAAGATGTGTGCACATTTACATTCAAATACTTGAGTTGCGTTTGAAAAACTTAATCATGAAAATAGATCACTTACTTTTATTCAGATACTGTCAGCTACTTCTTGTCAGTGTCCTTCATGTGTCCTTGACTTCTTGCCCAAGAAGGATTTACAGCTCCTTAAGAGACATCTTTTAAATGGCAAATGATTAACTTTAAAGCTATTTGGAGTATGGATATAATATTTGGTTAATTTAATTTAAAGTCACTTTAGTACACCATGTGCATGATAGGGACAAAATGGAAATATTATGAAACTACTTAATTACTTGATATATTAACTCTTTATCTTAAGTATTAGTCAGAAGACCCAATACTTTGTTTTGAATTGCTTTTTTTTATCATTTTTAGTGCCAATTCTTGAAGCGTTATCAGTGTAACTACTTAACCTTTTCTTATTTCTAGTCTTATATCTGTTACTTTAGGCTATATTTACTTTTTTAATCAGTTTAAATATTATTCCCCAGACAGTTAAAATAAGAAGCATTCAAAGTTTAATAAGCGATTTTAAAAATAAGTGGATCTATCCTATTTTAAAAGTATTTTAAAATACTGTTGCCTTAAATATGTCACTTTTTTGAGCTATCTGCTTTTCTTTGTTAACGTTAATACTTGAAATGTTTTAGCATCTTGACTGATTGTGGATAGATTCCAGTTTCACTTCTAGATTCCCTCTTCTGTTCTGCCTCTTCAAGCAACAGGCTCACTGACATTGCCAAGTAATTGTCTCTAATTTAATGAGTTAATTAGTTAACTGCCTCCTGTAGAAGTCAAGTACTGACTCCTTGTGGATGAAAAGACTTACGTTTTTTCCCCCTGAGCTAGACACTCTATCTTTCAGTTAAAATCAAGTTAAAATAGACTAGGAGAGTTGGAGAAAACACTAGCATGATCCCTCAGGGAGAGGGATTTTCTGGCATCATTTATAACCCTAGATACTGGCAAAGCCTGTTCCAGTGGGTGTCAACAAAAGCTTTCGTTTTCCTTGTTGGTTACTGTGTCCTTGATAGTTTGTGCTAAGGCTACTTTATTTCCTGGTACTTTTAAACAGGAGTATTAGGAAATCCTAGTGATTGGGTAAGTACAGTGTGCTTTCATTGAGTGTAATAGACACCTCTGTGGAAAAAAATGAATGGACTAGTTGCCAAATTTTGTTAATACTGTTGAAATATTTTCATATCTGTTTCTACTTCTTAAAAAATTGTCATCTGCCAATTATTAAAAAAAAAGCAACATTCAAACAATTATGAAGGGAGAGAAGAAATATTGCCATAATCTTATCGCTAGTGTTTTTAAATTTTGTATTTTGCATTTAGTTTTTCCTTCTTTTTGATTTTTATAGAAGTCAGGCCCAGATTTCTTGTCAAAGGATATGAGCCTTTTAATGGCTCTTTAGATACGATGTGTGTATATGCGTTGTATTGCTAAATAGCTTTTCAAAAGGGCTGAATTTGAAAGAAGCGAGATATGTAGAAGAGTCTTATAGTATACTATCATTTCTGTAAAAAAGAGAAATTGATAAAAATATGTACATGTATATGTATGTTAGCATGTATATATATTTACATGCATACATGTTACATATATCATATAGATCTTATTTATGCATAAAACATTTCTGGAAAGATATATGAAAAATTGGTTGCTTCTGAGATGGGGAATTGAGTGAATAGGGCAGAGGTGGGAAGGAGACTCTTCATTGTGTCTCCTTTGAACCCTTTGAATTTTGAATTGTATGCATATACTATTAAAATAATAAAATTAGAAAGCTGCTAGCAATGGGTAAATGTACTCATTGATTTTTCTTTTTCACTGCCACTGCCTTGGTTCAGGCCCTCAACCTCTTTCACCTGAATCCTTGCAGGGGCCACTGGTGGTCATCCTGCCCCAGACAGTTTCCCTCTCCTGCAGTCCATCTTCCACATAGCCACCAGGGGATAGCACAGGGCAGGTTGGGTCTCTCCCCCACCCTGAAATTTTTAATATCCCATAGCCTACAGAATCAAGTCTTCCACTGTCTGATCTCAAACTGACTTTTCAGCAGTCACCTTCTACATATCTTTGTGTGCCTTCTCTTTTCTTTGGGGATGGGGGTAGTGTGCATGGGCTGGAATCGAACTGGGTCTCCCGCATAGCAGGGGAGTATTCTACAGCTGAACCACCCACGAACCCCTGTGTATCCGCTGTTACCTGTTATTTCTCTCTTCAATTAAAACCTCTTCCAATGGAATGATTTCTAAACGTTGTGTTAATTTCTTTTTTTCTTTAATTAATAAAAAAAAAAAACCTCTTCCCAAAAAGAAAAAAAATGCATTTTCTTATTACAGCATTTGTCTGCATTTTTCTTTTTTTTGCCCAAATACCCTTTGTTCACATTTGCAGTTGATATTGGATTTCACTTTCAAGGACCATTCCAAACAAACATTATTACTTCCTCCCTCCACCCTGCAACCAGAACCCACCTGTCTGTAGAATGAATCACTCTTTTTCAGTTCCCGTAATACATTTCTGTATGTCATATCTAATTTTCCTTCTTTCTACACTCTTCTCCATACCTCTCTCTTCTGTCTTTTCGTATCTGTCTCTAGTACTCCCTTTAGTATTTCTTGCAGAGCTGGTGTCTTGGTCACAAATTCTCTCAGTGATTTTTTTGACTGAGAATGTTTTAATTTCTCCCTCATTTTTGCAGGACAATTTTGCTGGGTATAGAATTCTTGGTTGGCGGTTTTTCTCTTTTAATAATTTAAATATATCATCCCACTGTCTTCTTGCCTTCATGGTTTCTGCTGAGAGATCTGTGCATAGTCTTATTGGGTTTCCCTTGTATGTGATGGATTGCTTTTCTCTTGCTGCTTTCAAGATCCTCTCTTTCTGTTTGACCTCTGACATTCTGACTAGTAAGTGTCTTGGAGAAAGTCTATTTGGATCTATTCTCTTTGGGGTATGCTGCACTTCTTGGATCTGTAATTTTAGGTCTTTCATAAGAGTTGGGAAATTTTCAATGATAATTTCTTCCATAGTTTTTCTCCTCCTTTTCCCTTCTCTTCTCCTTCCAAGACCCCACAACACGTATATTTGTGCGCTTCATATTATCATTCAGTTCCCTGAGTCCCTGCTCATATTTTTCCATTTTTTTCCCTATAGTTTCTGTATCTTGTCGGATTTCAGATGTTCCTTCCTCCAGTTCACTAATTGTAACCTCTGTCTCTTGAAATCTACCATTGTAGGTTTCCATTGTTTTTTTCATCTCTTCTGCTGTATCTTTCATCCCCATAAGTTCCGTGATTTGTTTTTTCAGACTTTCCATTTCTTCTTTTGTTCATTCCTTGCCTTCTTCATATCCTCCCTCAATTCATTGATTTGGTTTTTGATGAGGTTTTCCATGTCTGTTTGTATATTCTGAATTAGTTGTTTCAGCTCTTCTATCTCATTTGAACTATTGGTTTGTTCCTTTGACTGGGCCATATCTTCAATTTTCCTGGTGTGATTTGTTATTTTTTGCTGGCATCTAGATATTTAATTACCTTAATTGGTTTATTCTGGTGATTGCTTTCACTTCTCTTACCTAGGGTTTTCTTGCTAGATGAATTTGTTGTTTGTCTATTCTTTGACCTTCAGTTCAGCTTTTTTCTGGACCTCTAGCTTAGGCTTTGTTTAACAGAGGATAATTTTTTAGTTCTTGTTTTCTTGTTTCTTGCCCTGTTTGTATGGTGCCTTTTCCCTCCCCACCCTCAAGAGGATCTACATAGGTATTATAGACTCCAGCTGGGTTTTCCCGGCCTAAACTGGCCTCCTATCAGGGGCAAGGAGTCACCTGCGTCAGTTTTCCCTGAGGGTGAGACCCAGCAGGTTAAAAGACTTTCCTGTGAAGTCTCTGGGCTCTGTTTTTCTCTGTTTTTCATAACAGAGCCCAGAGAGTATGTGGCACGCCTGCGGGTCGCACCAGCAAAAGATGTTGTGGCACTTTTAACTTTGAAAGACTCTCCCTGCTGGGGGCATGGTGGAGACAGAGGTGAGGTTGTAGGCTGGTTTTAATGGCTTCAAATTGCCAAACCCTGGGGTCTGAATTCCTTCAGGGAGGGATACCACCTGAGTTGAGCTTCACCCCTCTCCTGGGGAAGGCACAGGTGGGAGACAGCCCTGAAAGCAGCCCATTTCTGCCTATGCCTGGGGCAGTTGTAGCCCGAGAAGTCCCGCCGCTGAATCCAGAGGCTGCCAAGTCTCTGTAGAGACGCAGCCACTAAAGCCTCCGTTTCCTCCCCTTTCCTCTTTTTCCGTGAGCCCAATGAGTGACCTCTGCCTTGAGCAGGTTTAGAGTCTCTTTCCTTTCCCTCTGGGAAGCTGCCTGTGGGGGAGGGGCACCAGGTGCTGGCCACCGCAGCTTGGGGAGTTCATGGTTTTGGGGAGGCTTGCAGCCAGTCCAGCTGGTCCAAACTGGGGTACGCTGTGTGTCTGGTCACTGACGTGACTCCGGGAGCTGTTCTGTACTGTTTCTGGTTATTTAGTAGTTGTTCTGGAGGATGAACTAAAACGCGCACATTGCTAAGCCACCATCTTGGCCCCTGTCTCCCCATAATACATTTCTGAAACCATTCTTTGGCACTCATACTCTGGTCAGTGGATTTGTCAGTGTTCGTAAATTCTACTTCTAGACTTCTTTGTATTGATTCCTTTTTCTTTTCTTTTTTTCATTTATAAATGCAATTTAATTATTATTTATTTCCACCTTTCTTTGTATACAATTTGAAAAACTATACTGAAAGCAGAATATATGTGCACAACTCTACAAAGTGTAAATTTAGGATATGGCAAATGTTTTGCAAGTCACTTTAAAAAAACTATCTGCCACAACTGTGCATTTATGGTGTCATCATTTTTCCTTTATTATATTATGATGCCTGCCTGCCTTCCACTGCCATAAACAATAAAGCATTTTTTAAATTAAAAAAAATTTTTTAAGCATAACAACCTACAAACATGAACATTGTTACCATATGATCATTCCATTCTTGATATCTAATCAATAACTCACAATACCATCACATAGTTGTATATTCATCACCATGATCATTTCTTAGAACATTTGTATCAATTCAGAAAAAGAAATAAAAAAAAGAAAAAAACTCATATGTACTATACCCCATACTCCCTCTCATTGACTGCTAGTATTTCCATCTACCCAATATATTTTAGCCTTTGTTTCCCCTTTATTTTTTCTATACCCCTTACCACTCCCTTTCATTGATCAGTAGCATTTCAATTCTACTAAATTTATTTTAACATTTGTTCCCCCGTTATTTATTTTTAATCCACGTGTTTTACTCATCTGTCTATACCGTAGATAAAAGGAGCATCAGATACAAGCTTTTCATAATCACACAGTCACATTGCAAAAGCTGTATGATTATACAGTCATCTTCAAGAAACATGGCTCCTGGAACACAGCTCTACAGTTTCAGGCAGTTCCCTCCAGCCTTTCCAATATCCCTTAATTAAAAAGGTGATATCTATATAATGCATAAGAATAATAACCTCAGGATAACCTCTTGAGTCTGTTTGGAATTTCTCAGCCATTGACACTTACTTTTGTCTCATTTCTCTCTTCCCCCTTTTGGTCTAGAACATTTTCTCCACACCTTGATACTGAGTTGCAGCTCATTTTAGGATTTCTGTTCCATGTTGCTAGGAAGGTTTACACCCCTGGAGTCATGTCACACGTAGAGAGGGGGAGGGCAGTGAGTTTGCTTGTCATGTTGACTGAGAGAGATGGGCCACATCTGAGCAACAAAAGAGGTTCTCTGGGGTGACTGTTAGGCCTAATTTTAAGTAGGCTTAGCCTATCCTTTGTGGGGATAAGTTTCATATGAACAAACCCCAAGATTGAGGGCTCAGCCTATTGCTTTGGTTGTCCCCACTGCTTGTGAGAATATCAGGAATTCTCCACATAGGGAATATGAATTTTCCCCCTTTCTCCCCATTCCCCCAAGGGGACTTTGCAAATACTTTTTTATTCAGTGTTCACATCACTCTGGGATTTATCGGGGCATCACTCTGGACAGATCTACAAAAATTTCATGCCCTAATCAAGTTTCAATTAAACTGTCCACCTAAGTTATATTAGGAAACAATAGTCAGAATATAAATTTTGCATCAAATAAACATTTTTTGCTTTAGTCTCACACATAAGTTAAAGTTTTAAAATATGAATTATCATCTATTTTCACACCCTGCAATATTGACATTCCTTTGTTCTTCCTCATGCAAAAGCATTTTTTAATTTGTGCATTTAGTCACTATCATTGTACACTCTAGGCATTCTTAGATTATACCATCTCAGTCTTTATCATCTATCTTTCCTTCTGATTTCATTTGTGCCCCTAGCCCTCCTCCCTCTATCATTCTCACATTCAGCTTCATTCAGTGTTCTAACATTATTGTCTTACGGTTAGGTAGTATTGTGTTATCCGTTTCTGAATTTTTACAATCATTCTTGTTATACAGTCTGTATCCCTTCTCCTCCAATTACCTAGTATCTACCCTATTTCTGTCTCCTGATGGTCTCTGTTCTTAATTGAAATTCTCCAAGTTCATTCGCTAATGTTAATTCATATCAGTGCGGCCATACAGTATTTGTCCTTTTGTTTCTGGCTAATTTCACTCAGCATAATGTCCTCAAGGTCCATCCATGTTGTTACATACTTCATAACTTTATTCTTCTGTCTTACACTGCATAATGTTCCATCATATGTATATACCACAGCTTGTTTAGCACTCGTCTGTTGATGGACGTTTTTGGCTGTTTTCATCTCTTGGCAATTGTAAATAATGCTGTTATAAAGATTGGTGAGCAAATGTTCGTTTGTGTCCTTACCCTCATGTCCTCTAAGTAGATATCTAGCAATGGTATTGCTGGATCATATGGCAAATCTAAACTTAGCTTCCTGAGGAAGAATTCTTTTTCTATTTTGAATATTCTTCCTGACATATTATGGCCTTTCCTTACTCTTGTCTGTTCTTAACTCTGGCAATTTTGTGATCTTGGTAAAGCTTGTCAGATTATGTCATACATTGATGAGAGTAGAAGCTGTGAACAGAAATTGGCAGTCAAAGCCACTTGTTGTTCATATCAGTAGCATTATACAGCTTGTTTTTCTTTATCCAAAGTTTGCGTACCCTTTGTTTTGAGACATCAGAGACTATTTAGTCTTCTTTTATAGACCTGTGATTTATCTAGAGGCCTGGGAGGAGAAGGAACTTGTCTAAGGGCTCGTAGCAAGTTAGTGGTAGAACCATGATTTAAACCCAGGACTTCTTCAGGATTAACTTTTATAGTCATGTAGAAAGAGCAAGAGCATGACATTATTTTGGGGTGATATTTGTTAGGTGTGTTTGGTAGCAGCAGATAATAAAAATAAGTCCACCTGGGGCTACTTCTTCTGCAGGCTGATAAAACACTTGCTATTTCTCAGAATTAGACAAAGGAAACATTTTTTATTTAACTCTCTCCTAGTTGAAAGAGGAGAGTTGGCTTGGTTTTGGCCAGGTTCACAAAAAAGGACATTTGAAATGCTTATCAAATCAAGCAAACCAGCAGTCCTTTGCCCTGAACCTTCCCACACAGTCTTGCTTCCCAGAAGCAATCAGTTGCAATTCTTCCACCTACTTATTTTGGTATTTCCTTCCGTATTCCTATACTGCTATGTCTAGATAATACTGATTTTCTACTACAATAGTTGAGGACTTAGCACCCTTATAGCACCTCCTCCACCATTCTTCTCCCTCCATTCCTTTCAGTATACTTATAATTTTTGTTAAATTAGTATTTGGTAATTTCAGTGTTTATGACTATCAATACTGTTTATTTGAGCCAGTTGTACATTATGATAATATTTCTTGGTTTTGTACATCTTTTTGATAGAGTTAAAGTTTATTTTTAAATTTTTCATTTGGTTAATTATTCATGTACCCATTACTAATACATTAATTTAATATTTGCTCTGCCCACTGTGCCTGTTATATGCCTACTATGTACCAGGCTCTTGGTCATGGTGTATGTATATGTATCAATGAACAAACCAAACTAAGAATCCTTCCTTGTGTTACATTCTAGTTGGGAGATTTTCAGTTAAACATAACAAAGTAGTAAAATATGCAGTATGTTAGAAGGTGATAGGTGCTAAGAAAAAAAAATAAATACCTGAGCAGAGTAAGAAACATTAGGATTACAGAGACAGATATGGGTCTAAAACTAAATAGAGACATCAGGATAGGTCTCATTGAGAGGTGACATTTGAGCTAAGACTTCCCCTATTTTCCTTATAGCCAAGTGTCTTGGATAAGTTGACATTCTGCCCCAGTCAGGACTGGCTGCTCTAGAGGCCCACAGCACAATTGTCCTGGAATTTCCTTGGGTTGGGATCACCTGTTTCCTGGATCCCACATCTTCCTCTTTCTTGTTGACCCTCTCTTTTTCATGAAACTATTTCTCCTTCCTGGGAAAGGATACATGAAAGGAAAACAAGCATTTGAGAAACCTACCCTTACACTTGACTGCAAGTTTGGCTCATTATAGAATTCCAGGTTGGAAATCACTGCTTTCAGAATTTTCAAAGCCTTGCTCGATTGTCTTCAAGTTTCCAGTGTGGCTGCTGAGGAGCCAGAGTGCTCCTGGTTCTTCAGATGTTTTTTTCAGGACTTTTTCTTTAATTTGATGTCCTGAAATTTTATGATGATGGACCTTGATGTGTATTTTTGTATGTTTGTTTTTTTTTAAGGTTCATGTGCTGGTACTTAGTGGGCCTTTGTATTCTTTAATTTTGGGAATTTTTTTGTTATTGTTGCTTTGATTCTTGTCTGAAGTAACTAATTAGCTGCAACCCTGAAAGAAAGACTTTTGTTGTTTTTGTTTGGTCAGGCCACAATTTAATAATTTAAAATAAAGAGGAGTTTCTCTGACAGGCAAAGTATTATTATTTTATTTTTTAAATTACTGACATAAAAGGTAGATTATCTTAATTTGTTTCAATTTTTTCAGCTACTGGAGGAACTTGGAACAAATATCTATGATTTTGTTAAGCATTTCATTCATTTCACTTCTAAAGTTTGTGAGGTTGTGTATATTATTTATTCCCTACTCTTCTAATCATGAAGCCTCTGGGAGTAGAGATGGTAGCTTTTTGTTTTCAAATCCTGGCCATCTTGATTGTATATTTCTCTTTCTTAGTCTTTCTTCTGTCTCTTATCTTACCAACTTTTTAAAAAATTGAGAGAGAAATTTCATGTAAACATAACACTTTTAAAGTATACAGTTATTTTTAAATGTGTTTACCTTGTTGTGCCGCCATCATTACTGTCTAATTGTAGTAGTTAGGTTCAGGTGTCAACTTGGCCCGGTGATGGTGCCCAGTTGTTCTGTTGTTGTGGACTTAAATCACCAGCATATAAAATTCGTTTATGACTGATTACAAATGCAGAAGGCTGAAGGGAATACCTTCTGCAGTGAATATTATTTAATTTAATTAGCTGGAGGCTTAAAAGGATAGTCAGAAGAGAGAGAAGCAGCTCAGCTCAGAACAACTCAGAGCCCACATAGGCCCCGACATTTGGAGATGCAGAAAGGAAATATCCCACAGAAAGCCGTTTGAACCCAGAAGCTGCGAGAGGAGGCCAGCAGACTTCACTGTGTGCCATCCCATGTGCCAGAGAAACCCGGAGGAAAGTTGGGTACCTTTCCTCCATGGAATTGTAAATTTGTAACCAAGTAAATCCTCTTTAAAAAAGCCACTCCAAAGGATTTTAGAAGCTCACCTACTCTTTGAGACCAAAGGAAGAAAGGTTTGTTTTGCCCAGAAACTAAATTTTCCTAGCACATAATCTAACTCAACCTGTCTGGATAGCTCATTGAACAATTGAAATGCAGGGAGCCCGGAATAAGAATGAGGACCTTTAATTATGTATAGCTTAATGTAATGCCTGGATACATCCTAGAATATATTAAGCAGATAATCAAAAAGTCGTGGCAAAGTCCCTTGAGGGATGGGAGAAAAATACGGAACTATTAAACTTTACCACCAGGGAAACTCTGGATACTGGTTCAAACATTAGGGACACACAAATGAATAAGCCAAGCCCTTGATCTTGAGGTTTACTCTTGTGAAATTTATGTGGAGAGCAGAGAAACTTAGCCTACCCATAGCTATGCCTAAGAGTTACTTCTGGAGGACCTCTTTTGTTGCTCAGATGTGGCCTCACTCTCTCTAAGCCCAACTCTGTGAATGAAATATATATATATATATAAAATATATATATAAATATATATATATGTTGCCCTCCCCCCTATGTGGGACATAACCTCTAGGGTTGAAAGTCTCCCTGGTGGCCTGGGAGGAGTCTGGCCCTGGCACCATGGGATCAACAACTCCATCCTGACCAAAAGAGGGAAAAAAAGTGTAACAAGGTATCAGTGACTGAAAGAGTTCAAATAGAGTTGAGCGCCTACTCTGGAGGTCACTCTATGTGAGCTTCAGTTAGGCATTGCTACTATCAAAACTTGCCAAATCCCAACCAAAACCTTTCCAGCCAATCCTAAAGAACACTTAGGGCATTATATAAGATTCTACAAAGGTTCCATGCATTAGGATAACTTTCCAGAAACCTACAACCTCCAGATGGGTCCCTGTACCAGATAGGTCTTGAAGCCTAGAGGGTCCTGCCTCTCCAGAACATTAGCTGGTTCCATCTCCCTGCCCCATGTTATTACAGCCCTTTCCAACATGAAAAAGTTAAAATGGGCATAGCCCAAGTACTCCTAAAGAGTGGGAGAAAGATCAAAGGTGATGGTGGAGTTATACAGAGAAGGTAGGGCTTAACAAATGAATATGATTCCTAAGTCATTATATTGATATTTCACTTAGTCTGAAGTATCTTAGAGCAGCTAGAAGTAAAAACCTAAACCTGTGGAATTGTAACCTATACCAAACTCTGAAATCTATTCTATAACTAATTGTTGCACTGTGCTTTCTAATTTATTGCTTTTTCATATATATGTTATTTTTCACAAAAAAGAACAAATTGATTGTGATGATAAAAAAATATTCCTTCTAGCCTCCAATGTTCTGGAGCAGCTAGAAGGAAAAATATGAGATGATAATATGGTAGCTCATGACAGACTCTGGGATCTGTCCTGTAACTGCTTGTTGAAGAGTGCTTTGAAAACTATTGCTTTTTCCTTTCTTTGCTTTGGATATATGTTATATTATATAATAAAATTGTTCAAAAAAAAAAAGCCACTCCATCTCTGGTGTATTGCATTCTGGCAGCCTTATCAAACTAAAACACTAATTCTAGAACATTTTTATCATCCCGAAGAGAAATTCCACACCCATTAAACTTCCCATTTCCTGCCCTCCTCTGTGCTCTTGCCAGCCACTAATCTACATTCTGTCTGTATGGATTTGCTTATTTTAGACATTTCAAATAAATGGAATCATACAATATGTGGCCTTTTGTGTCTCTTCTTTAATTTAGAGTAATGTTTTCAAGGCTCAGCCATGTTGTAGTATGTATCAGTATTTTACCAATGCTGTAAAAACAGTATCTGGGTGTTTTATTTTTTCACAATCCAGAGAAAATTCATGCATTTTATTATCCTTATTTTGATTTTGATCCTGGCCTTTAATTTACCTTTTCACAAAATATTTGCTAGTCACCAATTAATACGGAATAACTTTAAGTTTTACAAATTCACTCTGTGTTTATTTTTTAGTATGCTAGTACTGAAGTTGATGGAGAACATTACATGACCCCGGAAGACTTTGTCCAGCGCTACCTCGGACTGTATAATGATCCGAATAGCAATCCGAAGATTGTGCAGCTCTTGGCAGGAGTAGCTGATCAGACCAAGGATGGGTAAGAACCTTTATGCATTTTCTGAGAACTAATCATTTCTGGACTATCTTATTAAAAATATATAAAAATTATGTATTTACCTGTAACAGTCTAGAATTTTAATTGCATATGTTATATATTTTTTAGAAGTTTATTAAAACAGTGTTATTTGTATATATATAATTGCCATTATCTGAAGACATTGGCATTTCTTTTTTTTCTTTTTTTTTTTTAGTTGCATGGGAAAATCCATATCTGAGGAGCAGAATGGGTTTCAAATAATTCAGTATTTTTTTTTCATTCCTTTATTCAACAACTGTTGAAGATCTCTGGTGTTTAAGGTCCTGTACTAGAGGCTAGAATTACAATAGTGATAAACCACACAAAGACAATAAACAAAAAGTGAATGATGTGACATATGAAGAAATTACATGTATTGTGAAGGAAAAATCAGGGAAGGGGTTAGGGAATTTAATTTATTTATCTGTTTGCTTATTTATTTGGCAAACATTTATTTGGCAATCACTGTTTGCCAGGCATTGTTGGGCCTTAGGAATACAAACATCAATAAAAAGGGGTTCCTGCCATTGAGAAGCTCAGATTAGCAGGAAAAGAGGATGAGTAGACAAAGAGGAAAAAAGTCATTCTTCTGGGATAAGGAACCTGTACTAGAGGTATGTGCATGGTACTGAGGGCACACAGGAAAGCCTGTTATGTGTGGTCAGGACAGCAAGATGGAAGAGGTGATGCTTGAGTGAAATCTGGCAGGTTAAATAGGAGCTTCCTGGTAGTTGAACAAGTAGGAAGAGGAATTTCAGGAAATGGAACAACAGTGTCATGAAACATCAAGGGGCATGCGCACGTGTATATTTCGAAACAGTGGCAGTGGGAAGGTTGTGTTGCAAGTACTTTGGTGTGGTTGTGATGTTGGTTTGCTGCTTTGGGCGATGTGGCTGGAGTTGAGCTGGGGACTTGTGTGCTAGGCTTTACTTTGACTGTATCCTGTAAGCTGTGACTCTCCATCTTAGAGATATTTTTAGCCTGGCAGTGCATGAGTTTCTGAAGTCACAAAAATAACAAGGTGCGTCTTAACTAGAGTGTCAGCTTACTCAGTTAGAAGGGAATAGCTCACCATTATTTTTATATTAAAATCAATCATGGCTGTATTATGGGGTGAATTATGGCTATATTATGGTGTGAATGCAAAATTCACATGAATCTTAAAGAAAATTTTGGCTTACTGTGGGAGTTTCATGCTATATCCTCTGGCCTTCAGGGGCTCAGGTTCTTTTTCTTCTACCTGTAGAGGTGTTTGTATGAAAAGTTTTGAAAAACTAGGTTTATTAGTTAGGGTTCTCTAGAGAAACAGAATCAGCAGGAGATATCCATAGGTATAAAATTTAGAGAAGTGTCTCATGTAATTGTGGGAATCTAAGGGTCCAAGGTCTGTAGGGCAGGCCACAAGCTGGTAACTCCAGTGACCTCAACAGACTCTCTGGAGAGGCTGGCTGGCCAACCATGGAAATGGAAGAGTCCAAAATCTGTAGGGCAGGCTGCGAAGCTGGTGACTCCAATGAAGGGGTTGGATGAATGCCATAGGAGAGGCTTGCCAGCTGAAGCAGGAAGAATGACCGTCTCTTCTGAATCCTCCTTAAAAGCCTTCTGGTAATTACATAAAGCATCACTCATTACAGAAGACACTCCTCTTTGCTGATTATAAATGCAATCGGCTGTGGATACAGCCAGTGTGATCATGATTTAAGTCCATGAAATGTCCTTATAGCAACAGACAGGCTAGCACTTGCCTGACCAGATGAGTGGGGACCACCACCTGGCCAAGTTGACACATGAACTTGACCATGACATTAGGCAATAAAGGAATCATTAAAAGTTACTTCCATACAACAAATGTGATCAGATTTCAGAAAAAGGTTGGTTGGACTTGTATGCAATGAAATCCAGTGAGATGGATATTACAAAAAAATTAAAGTGTTCGTTTCTGAGTTCTTTGAGTCCAGGGTAAATACTCTATTCATTCATGTTTTTTAAATGCAATTTTATTGAGATATATTCACATACCACATAATCATCAAAGTATACAATCAGTGGTTAACAGTTTCATCATATAGGTATGCATTCATCATCACCATTGACTTTTGAACGCTTTCTTTACTCCAGAACATTGAAAATAAAAATAAAAATAAAATAAAAGTAAAAAGGAACACCCAAAATATCCCATACTCCCTACTCCCCTATTATTTATTTATTTATTTGTATTTTTTTCTTACTTAACCTGTTCATACACTGGATAAAGGGAGTATCAGCCATGTGGTCACACTATTAAAGCTATATAGTTATACAATCATCTTCAAAAATCAAGGCTACTGAAACACAGTTTAATGGTTTCAGACATTTCCCTATAGTTACTCCAATGTACCAAAAACTGATAAGGGATATCTATATAATGTATAAGAATCTCCAGGATGACCTTTCGACTGCATGTGAACTCTCAGCCACTGAAACTTTATTTTGTTTCATTTCTCTTCCCTCTTTTGGTCAAGAATGTTTTCTTGGTCTCATGGTGTCAGGGCCAGACTCATCCCCTGGGATCATGTCCATGTTGCAAGGGAGATTTACACTCCTGGGAGTCATATCCCATATAACAGAGTATTCATTCATTTATATATATTTGTTTAAAATATTTATATTGAGAAATATCCACACATGTACAGTCCAACCATATTATATAATCAGTGGCTCACAATATCATATTCATTCATTTTTAACCTTGTGTTCCAAACTACTTTTAAACCTACAGGACAGTAACAGAAATAATACAAACCCTACCCAGAGAGTTCCTGCACATTCCCATCTTCCTCCATGCCTAGAAACACAGATCCACCACTTTTAATATTTTGTCACGTTCGTCATATCCTTCTATCCATTTATCTGTCTTTCAGTCCATTTTTTTGACACTTGAGTGTAGACTGTACACATCATGCTCTTTGAGCACTTAATACTGCCGTGTACCCTTCCTGTTAACAAGGATATTATGTAACCACCTTAACGGCAGTTATAAAATTCAAGAAATTTAACATTGAAATAAAGCATATGGTCTATATTCCAAATTTATTTTCTCCACAGAACTCACCTAGCACATTATATTCATTTACTATATATATTCAACAAATGCCTGTTGAATGAATATTTTCTATTTAGAAATGTTGTATAAAATGGCAAATATTGGGGGGATTTGTATACATTCTGTGCCTAGTTTCTAAAAAAAGTCAAATAAGCTGGTAAGTCTCTGCAGACCATTTAATCATTGGTTCTCTCCATAGCTATTATATAGTAAGACATATTAAAATTAATTATACTTAATCAGTATTCCTTCTTCAAAATTATAGGTATTAGATACATTTAGTTCTTTTAGAAGCTATTAGAGTATTTATTACTATTAATTTGTTCTGAGCCCTGATTTTCAGAATATTTATATGTTTTAAGATACTTCCTTTTGTGGCCTTCAGCTCTAATAGTAGTGAATCTTCTTTGCAGCCTCATATAATTCTCCCAGGCTGAGTTTAAATTGTTGAAATAGGGCATTTTTATGTGGTCCTGTGGAATCAAAGGTTTAAGTTGCCAGAATAGAATAGATAAAAAACGGGCTTTTAGCTAGTGAAGAAGCTAATAATGTTGAATAGTATTTATTTAAAATACAAACTCAAACCCAATTCACTTTTAAAAAGGTAAATCTGTTCTCTTTCAGATTTTAAAAACTTCTTAAAGCTCCATTTTTTTTTTTATGTTTGGAATGAGTTAAGTTGGGATTAGGTAAGAAGTCTAATTCACAGGGTTGATGTAATGAAAATTACATATGTGTTTTTGAAATGTATACTTTATTTCCAAAAGTATAAAAAGGTAGACTTTTCTAGAAACATATGGACTATTAACCTCCTGTCTACAGGATCTTTGGAGGTTCGTGAACTTATTGAAATGTAATGAAAAATGAATGAATTTTTGTCTAGTTTTCTGGGGAGTAATCCTAAACTAGAATCATTTCATTGCTAAAGGTTTTTTTTTTTTAATAATTTTATTCAACAGAATAAAACTCTGTTTGATAATGTTTATTCCAAGTGACTTATTACAAATGACCATCCCCTCTTATTTGACAGTTAGGGAAAATGAGATCCAGAGGGTGGATTGACTTGCCCAGTAACATACAGATAGTTCTCTTCATTCTTAGCCCTCTTTTCTTCCAAGTAAAAAAAAAAACAAAAAACTTTTTACTTTGAAATCATTTTAGATTTACTGGACAGTTGTACAAATAAGACAAACCTCACACAGAACTTCAGCATACCGCCACCCCCTGATTGACTCTGATTGACCAATTTTAACCTTTGCCATATCTGTCTGTTTATCCATCAATCTTTTTTCTTTTGTCCTTTCTTTTTCCCTCTCATTCCTTCTTCCCTTCTTTCTTTAGTTTTTCTATTTATTTATCTAACTTCTGAACATTTGAAAACAAGTTGCACAACATCATAATCCTTGAACACTTATATATTTCCATCTACATTTCCTGTGACAGAGATGGTCACTTATGTAATCCCCTTAAGTGCACTTATCAAGTTCAAGGAATTTAATGTTGATATATATCTTATATTCTATATTTCAATTTTATGTTATATCCCAATAATGTCCTTTTGAGCCTTTCCCCCTCCATTCTTAGATCCCATCCAGTATTATGTATTACATTTAATTGTCATGATCTCTTTAGTTTTTCTTTCTTTTTTGCTATTTTTTTTTTAAAATTTATAAACAGTTATACAATATATATCTTTCCATCCTAAGCCCTCCCAAGTATATACCATTCAGTGGGATTAATCACACTGATAGTGTTGCAGTATCCTCACCACCATCTATTATTAGAACTTTCTTTTCACTCCAAACAGAAACCCTATACTCATTTTGCATTAACTCCCCATTGCCCCTGGCTCTCAACCCTGGCAACCTATACCCCACTCTCTGACTGTGAGTTTGCACATTCTCTGATATTTTCTTTGTGGTTACCATGGGGTCTAAATGTAACATCCTCAATCTATAATAGCAGTCTCATTCGCTTTGTTATCAACTTAACTTCAGTAGCATACATAAACTATGTCCCTATACCTCTTTGTCCTCCCACCTTTATGCAGTTCCTGTCACAAAGTTCATATTTGCATTATGAGTCCAATACCCTTGATTTATCATTACGTTTTTGTATTTGCCTTGTAGAACCTGTAGAAAGTAAAAAATGGGATGTTACAAATAAAAAATATAATACTAAATAATGTTTATGTTTACCCATGACATTGTCTTTACCAGAGATCTTTATTTCTTCATGTAGCTTCGGTCAATTGTCCAGCGTCCTCTCCTTTCCGCCTGTAGAACGCCCTTTAGTATTTCTTGTTGGTTTGGTCTGGTGGTGACAAAGACTCTCAGCTTTTATTATTTGGGAGTCAGTTAATCTCTCCCTCACTTTTTTTTTTTGCATGGGCAAGCACCAGGAATTGAATCCAGGTCTCCAGCATGTCAGCCAAGAACTCTGCCTGCTGAGCCACTGTGACCCGCCTGTTTCCCTCACTTTTGAAAGACAGTTCTTGGTTGGCAATTGTTTTGCTTTCAGCATTTTGAATATTTCCTTTTGCTTTCTTGCCTCCATGGTTTCTGATGAGAAATTGGTACTTAATCTTATCGAAGCTCCTTTATATGTGACACACTGCTTCTTTCTTGAGGCTTTCTAAATTCTTTATCTTTGACATTTGATAGTTTGATTATAACATAGCTTGGTGTGGATCTGTTTGGGTATGTCCTGTTTGTCATTTGTTGAGCATTAAATTTGAGAAGTTTTTAGCCATTTTTTTCATTGAATATATTCTGTGCCCCTTTCTTTCTTTCTCCTCTTCTGGAATTCCCAGCCATGTATATAGTACTACACTTAGCGGTGACACAGTTTTCTCAGGCTTTGTTCACGTCGTGCTTCTTTCACACGGACTGGATGATTTCAATTGTTTTATCTTCAGGCTCTTAGAATCTTTCTTCTGCCAGCTCCAATCGGCTATTGAACCCTCCTAGGGAATATTTAATTTTTTTTTTTACCGTAGTCTTCATTTCTGTTTAGTCTGTCTTTTGATATTCTGTTTGTGTTCATCTGTTGTTTTCCTGATTTCCCTTACTTCTTTATCCAAGACTTCTTTGAGCTCTTTGAGCAAATTTAGGACCATTTTTTTTTATAAAGTGTTTATCTGGTAATGTCCCAGGTAATCCTCATTGATGAATTCTACCACTTTTATTTCCTCCTTTGCCTGAGCCTATCACTTCTTTCTTTGTATGTTTTGCAATCTTTTGTTGAAACGTGGACACTCTGATAATTTTAATGTGTTATTGCTGATGTTTAGATTTTGAAGTATCTGTTCCTTAAATTTGTGTTCAGTTAGTATTATGAGAGTGGTCCTTTAATGCCAGAAGCTAAAAAAAAAAAAAAGGAATTGGAAAAAAAAAAGATATTCACCTTTCTCAGTCTTTCCAAATTGAGCTGTGCATGTGCTCTCCTCCAGAGCATAGCCGCACAATGAGTTTGTAGAACAGCCTGAGGCCAAAGTGCACAGGCTGTTCTGATCCTTCCTGCACTTGTGTCTTATCTTAGGTATTCATGTAGTCGCCCTAGGAATTTCCCTGTTTACATAGATACAAATGTTCCTACTTCCCCAGGAAATGGTTTCCTCATGGTCCTGGAAACAGCTTTGTATATTCTGCAGCCAGCAATCCCTTACCCCAGGCAGTGTGACTACTGTTTTTCCATTACTTTCTCTAGGAGAGCTCTGTGAGCTGCTTTCTACATGCAGTGCACGTGTGGGACAGCAAGTCCCTCAGGCCACCACCAGACAGATTGGGCCAGACACCATGCTCAGAGCTACTGTGCTTCCTCCAGAACCAGGACCAGGGATCCAAAATGGGTTGTGGACCAGCTTTGTGCTGTGAGGTCCAGCAAGGGCACCACCAGATGCTATTTAGTTATAGAACAGACTTTGGAGTTTGGTATGGGTTATAGTTCTATAATTTTAGATTTTTCGTTTTGGCTGCTCCAAGACACTAGAGACTAAAATAAATTAATTTAATGATTTAGGAGTCATACTTATTTGTTAAATCCTATCTTCTCTCTTATAATTCTACCTCCTCCTTTGATCTTTTAATTATTTATTTTTAAAATTGATGTATATTATATATTGACGTACAATGTGATTACGCAAAGTATACAACCAGTGTTTCACAATATACTCACCTTATACTCATTTTTAAAAAAGGTGTTCTCTCTCTCCTCCTACTTTTCTGTTCCTCATTTCTTTATCTAGGCAGCATGGAGATTAGAATAATTCAGTTGGCACATTTTTTTCCCAACCTCAAGATGTTTCCCTTGATTCTATTATAGTTTTTTGATGATGAGTCCTGTAGTTATGTAATTTGAAATAGCATCATACAGCATTGCTTATAATAACACAAGACCACATCTGAATTAGTGGTTAATTGTGTAGGAGAGGCTGGTGTAGGAATGATCAATAGCATATCCTTCTGTTTTCTCCCTTCCGTGTTTCCAAGCATATGAACTACCTTTGTTCCTCCCCCTTACCCTCTTCCCTACAATAGAGAGTAAAAAAAGCAGGGGTGTTTTGATATCGGTATGTGAAAGGCTACTTAAAAACAGGAGTATATGTTATAAATAGCATGATGGGTTGTCTAAATGTAAAAGTCATTAGCCAGGTATTATTTATAGGATTATGTCTTAAACTTTAAAGTTCTGGTTGTATAATGAAAAGCAAAATGATTTTATGCATGAGGTGCAGATCTCAGGAACTATTATTATGTGATCTGAATCTAAAATATTTTGACAGTTGTCTGCTTGAAACTATAACTTTTAGAACCATATTTTCTATATTTAACTTTAGTCAGAATTTCATCTGGAGAGTCTATTCTCCTTCCATAAAGTGGAAAGTCTTAGTTTTCCTCTCTTTTATTTTTCACAAGTATGTTCCTTTAATATTCTACCTACAATAGAGTAAATTTTTTGCAGAAATCTTTTATGCAAAATTAGCATTGTTTTTGGAATTTGATTAGTTCTCATTAGTAATTTAAAAAAGACTAAATAGAAGAAATTAAAAGTAACCCAAATGTATAAAATGTTATTTTTAAACTATGTAAAATGAGTGTGTATATTCTTTGTAAGAAGTCAAACTACGGCATAATATATGATAAAAAGTGAAAGTCCTCCTTCATCCCCATTTTTTTAAAAAAGTAAATTATTTGTTAAAGTGTGGAGTAAGCAGTGGCTTCTTCAATCCATAGTTATTTGTGGTTTGCAATTGTTGTACTAAAGACTTGATTGGGCTCTTCTAATGATAGGGAATCCATGTTAGGATAAAGGAAAAATGTGCTTTAAAAATTATCCTGAACATGTTGGCATTATGTTAGTATTTAAGCAGATGATTTCTTTGTTTTCTGAGAAATATTGTTACATTATAATGTGGTATAAAATGCCCATGATTAGGGGAACCACAGTGGTTCAGCAGGCAGAGTTCTCGCCTGCCATGCTGGAGACCCAGGTTCGCTTCCTGGGGCCCATGCAAAAAAAAAAAAAAAAAAAAATGCCCAGGATTACCTCTCCAGAACATAATAAGCTAGTTCCATCTCCCTACCCCATATTATTGATAGCCTTTCCAACGTAAAGTTCAAATGGGCATAGCACAAATATCTGCTAAAAAGAAGGATAAAGATCAAAGGTGATGGTAGAGTTATACCGAGAAGTTAGGGTTTAACAAACGAATATGATTGCTGAATCATTATATTGATATTTCTTTTAGTCTCCAGTATCTTAGAGCAGCTAGAAGTATAAATCTAAAATTGTGGAATTGTAACCCATTCTAGATTCTGTAATCTGTTCTACAGCTAACTGTTGTGCTGTGATTTGAAATTTATTGCTTTTTGAATTTGTTATTTTTCACAAAAAAGAAAAAAAAGCATTTGTGATGATAAAAAATATTTGTTCCTTCTAGCCTCCTATATTCTGGAGCAGCTAGAAGCACAAGTCTAAGAGGATGATGTGGTAGCCCATGACAAACTCTGGGATCTGTCCTGTAACTACTTGTTGAAGAGTGCTTTGAAAACTACTGCTTTTTTCTTTCTTTGCTTTGTATATTTGTTATATTATACAATAAAAAAAGTTTTAAAAAATGCCTATGATTAAACATAGATAAGGAGCATATCAGAAGAGAAGACTGTCAGGCTGCCTATTCTCTGTCCTTCAACATTTTATTATGAAAAGTCCTAAAAATATAGAAAAGTTGAGAGAATTTTTTAGTGAACACCCATACACCCACCATATAGATTCTGCCATTAGTACCTTACTAAACTTGTTTTTTCACCTTTCTATCCATGTATTCCTTCTTCCTTTCATCATTTCATCTTTTTTTTTTCTTTTTGGTGCATTTCAAAGTAAACTGTAGAAAGTGGTACACTTAAGTGTTTCAGTGTGCATGTTAAGCTAGTGTTCAGTATTTCTTTTCAGTTTTTTTCTTTAGATGTAAAATTTACACATAATGAACACCATAAATCTTAAAGGTACATTAGCTGAGTGATAATTGTATACATCTGGGTAACCCCATGTGACTTATTTTTAATACTTTGTTTTCTTGATTTACCTCACTTTCTTTGAGTGTCACCTTGTGTAACAAGGATAACTCTTATGTGAAGGCTCATTATTTACCCCAATTCCTCTTAATACTAATAGCTATAATATCTACTTACTATAGATACCCTCTCTGTTTTTCGATTGTAAATCTTTAGTTACAGTATTCTTGGGATAAATTTAAATTTGAGGAGGTGGGGTGGTACACAGAAATGAGAGAACAATGTATTGAAGGCAGGAGTGGAAGTGTTTTACTAGATCCATTGACTTACTGAATATCTTTGAGCAGATTACTTGATTTAGGACTCTGTTAAAGGTTCTTCTAGCTCTGTGTTTGCGTAAATATCTGATTTGCATTTTTAATATGCTGATAGACAAAAGTAGCTATTTAATATAACCCATAGACTTTATTTTAGACAAAGCATTGCTTAGTTGCAACAAGAGTCTCAAATTCACAGGGCCTGGGTGGATTTTTGAAAACTGATGAGCTCTGAAGGGTCTCTCTGAAGGAGGCTGTTTCTCCTTGGCTCCATGTGGCTGGTGCTACTTGAGCCCAGAAACCTGGTATTGCCTGAGCTCAAAGAAAGCAGAAAACTGGTTGATTAAGAGAATTGATCAAGAGAAACCAGAAAATTGGATATTTATATGAAATCTTCTGATTTCCTCTTGTTGGCAACTAATGCAAATAAAAAATAATACTTTGCATGCCAAAGTAAATAAATCTGTGGGCCACATTCAGTCTGGCAGCCAACAGCTTGTGACCTTTGCTAGTTAAGGGAAAAGTCTTTCACTTCTCATAAATAAAGAAAGTTTTACTATTGAGCATGAAATATGCATTAAAGCTACACATTCTATATTTCAGAGTAGTAGCATTTTTAATGTCCAATTCTTGAGACTGTTGTTTTGGAAAAATGAAGATGTTATGGTTTTTCTTACTCATAACCAGTCTAGCCGTTTTTTTGTACTTGTTTGTTTTAGAAATTATTCTTATAATCATAAGAAATAATGCTGATAATTCTTCATTATAAAAATTTCAAATATTTCAGAAATAGGTGCTGTTGAAAGTGAAAGTCTTCTCTAACTCCTCTCCTGGATCACAACTCTATTATGCTATACATTCTCATATTTTTAGATGAATTCTGTACCACTGATCTTCTCTAGTTTCTTTTTAAATTATGAACTCTTAATTTTGTAACTTTTCACACTTACAGGAGAGTTATAAAAATAATACACACCCCATAGAGGATTCTGACATACCCCTATCTTCACAGATACCCAGATCCACCACTTTTAACATTTTGCCCCCTTTGCCATGTCATTCTATCTATCCATCAGTCTATCAATTCATTTATCTTTCTCTCTACCAGTCTGTTTTCTGAATACTTGACTCTGGGTTGTATACATCATGCTCCTTTAACATTTAATACTTCCATGTAAATTTCCTAAGAAAGAGGATATTCCCTTAAGTGCAGTTATAAAGTTCAAGAAACATAACATTGATATAAGGCTGATACTCTGTATTCCAATTTTTTCATATGTCCAAATAATGTCCTTTTGAGTCTTTCTGCTCCTTGATAGATCCTATTCAGAGTCACATATTGCATTTGGTTGTCATTGTCTCCTTAGTAGCTCATCCTTTTTTAAATTGTGGAAACGTGTATGCAACATAAACTTTTCCATCTCAGCTACTTTCAAGCATACCATTCAGTGGCATTGCTCATATTTACAATATTGCAGTACCCTCACCACATTCCATTACTTAAACTTTACCATCTCCTCAAACAGAAACCCTACACCCAATATGCATTAGTTTCCCATTCTCTCTGCCCCCTACCCTGGCAACCTGTACTCTAATTTCTGCCTCTGTGAGCTCACTTATCCTCCGCTAGTTTCTTTGTAATTACATAGGACTTAAATTTAACTTCATAGATCTATAACAATCTTGTTTGCTCAGATACGAATGCAACTTCAGTTATATACACACTATATTCTTGTGCTACCTGTCCCCCTACTTTTATGTAGTTCTTGCCACAAGTTGCATGTTTATACATTATGAGTCTGAAACCATTGATTTATTGTTGTGTTTTATGCATTTTCCTTTTAGATCCTGTAGGAGATAAAAAGTAGAGTTATGTACCACAAATACAATAGTACTAGCGTTTATGTTTACCCATGTCATTACTGTTACTGTAGATCATTATTTCTTATGGCTTCAATCTATTTCCTTTCCTTTCAACATGCAGAATTTTCTTTAGCATGTAGGTCATGTAGGACCAGTCTAGTGGTGACAGACTTCCTCACCTTTTGTTTATCTGGGAATGTCTTACTCTTTCCCTCATTTTTGGTAGATAGTTTTGCTGGATATAGAATTTTTGATTGGCAGTTTTTGGCTTTCTGCACTTGAAGTATGTTATCCTGCTGCTCTCTGTCCTCCATGACTTCCAATGAGAAATTGGAACATAATCTTATTGAGGGTCCCTTTCATGTGACATGTCGCTTCTCTCTTACAGCTTTCAGAATCTCTCTTTATCTTTGGCATTTGGCAGTATGGTTATAATATGGCATGATGTGGGTCTGTTTGCATTTATCCAGATTTATATACATTTGGTTTGTATATTCATGTCTTTCATTAAATTTGGAAGTTTTCAGCCATTATTTCTTTGACTAGTCTCTATGCCCATTTTCAGTCTTTCTTCTTTTGGTGTTCCTATAATGCATATACTTTCACACTTGATGGTGTCTCACAGGTTTCTCAGGCTTTGTTCACTTTTCCTCATTCTTTTGTTTTTCTTCTTTTCAGTCTTGTTGATTTCAGTTGACTTATCATCAAGTTCATGACTTATCATCAAGTTCATGAGTTCTTTCTTCTACCACATTTGATCTGCTTTTGAGCTGAATCACTGCCGATTCACTGCCCTCTAGTGAATTTTTGGTTTCTGTGACTGTTGTCTTCAGTTCCTTTTTATAGTTTCCCTCTCTTTATTGATATTCTTTTCTGTATTCATCTGTCATTTTCTTGATTTCCTTTAGTTATTTGTCCATGTTTACCTTGAGCTCTTTGATGGTATTTAGGACCTTTTTTTTCTTTCTTTTTTTAAGTCTTTGGAATGTCCCTGTCCCAAATCTCATCCTCCTTATTGATGGTTTCTACTGCTTTAATTTCCTCCTTTGCCTTGGTCATCACTTCCTTCTTCTTTGTATATTTTGTAATCTTTTGTTAATACCTGGATATTTTGATATTTTAAGTTGTCATTACTGGAATTTCGACACTGAGGTATCTGTATCTTTTTTTTTTTAATTTTTTATTAATTAAAAAAAATTACAAGAAAGAAACACAAACATTCCCAACACATACACTCAGCAATTCACAATATCATCACATAGTTGCATATTCATCATCGCGATCATTTCCCAGAACATTTGCATCAATTCAGAAAAAGAAATAAAAAGACAACAGAAAAATAAAACAAAAACAGAAAAAAAAATTACGTACCATACCCCTTATCCCTCCCTTTCATTGATCACTAGGATTTCAAACTAAATTTATTTTAACATTTGTTCCCCCTATTATTTATTTTTATTCCATATGTTCTACTAGTCTGTTGACAAGGTAGATAAAAGGAGCATCAGACACAAGGTTTTCACAATCACACAGTCACATTGTGAAAGCTATATCATTATACAATCATCATCAAGAAACATGGCTACTGGAACACAGCTCTACATTTTCAGGCAGCTCCCTCCAACCTCTCCATTACATCTTGGGTAACAAGGTGATATCTACTTAATGCGTAAGAATAACCTCCAGGATAACCTCTCCACTCTGTTTGGAATCTTTCAGCCATTGACACTGTCTCATTTCACTCTACCCCTTTTGGTCGAGAAGGTTCTCCCAATCCCTTGATGCTGGGTCTCAGCTCATTCTAGAGTTTTTCTTAATCCCTTGATGCTGAATCTCAGCTCATTCTGGGATTTCTATCCCACGTTGCCAGGAAGATCTACACCCCTGGGAGTCATGTCCCATGCAGACGGGGAGGGTGGTGAGTTTGCTTGCCGCATTGGCTGGAGAGAGGCCACATCTGAGTAACAAAAGAGGCTCTCTTGGGGGTGCCTCTTAGGCCCAACTTTAAGTAGGCTTGACCCATCCCCTGTGGGGTTAAGTTTCATATGAACAAACCCCAAGACTGGGGGCCCAGCCTATAGCTTTGGTTGCCCACACTGCTTGTGAGAATATCAAGAATTCAACTTGGGGAAGTTGAGTTTTCCCCGGTTCTCACCCTTCCCCGAAGGGGACTTTGCAAATACTTTTCCACTCACTGATCAAATCACTCTGGAATTCATCAGGGCATCACCTGGACAAACCAGCAAAATCTGATGTCCTATACAAAGTTCCATGTATTTAAGGTATTCAACCAACTATCTACATAAGTTATATTAGGAGATGCACTAGTCGAAGTATAAATTTGTACCAAATAAACATTTTTTGCTTTAGTCTCACACATAAGTTGAAATTTTAAAATATTAATTACCATCTATTTTCAGCACCCTGCAGTAATGACATTCTTTTGTTCTTCCTCATGCAAAAACATTTTTTAAATTTGTACATTTAGTCAATATCATTATACACTCTAGGCATTCCTAGATTATACCATCTCAATCTTTATCGTCTATCTTTCTTTGTGATTTCATTTATGCTCCAGCCCTCCTCCCTCTATCATTCTCATATGCAGCTTCATTCAGTGTTTTAACATAATTGTATTATAGTTAGGTAATAGTGTGCTGTCCATTTCTGAGTTTTTATATTCAGTCCTGTTGCACAATCTGTATCCCTTCAGCTCCAATTACCCAATATCTTACCCTATTTCTATGTCCTGATGGTCTCTGTTAGCAACGAAATACTCCAAGTTTACTCATTAATGTCAGTTCATATCAGTGAGACCATACAGTATTTGTCCTTTTGTTTCTGGCTAATCACACTCGGCATAATGTCCTTAAGGTCCATTCATGTTGTTACATACTTTATAACTTTATTCTGTCTTACAGCTGCATAATATTCCATCATATGTAAATGCCACAGTTTGTTTAGCCAACCGTGTGTTGATGGACATTTTGGCTGTTTCCATCTCTTGGTAATTGTAAATAATGCTGCTATAAAAATTGGTGTGTAAATGTCCATTTGTGTCCTTGCCCTCATGTCCTTTGAGTAGAGACAGCATATAGATGGGTCCTGTTTTTTAATCCATTCTGCCAGACTATGTCTTTTGATTGGAGAGTTTAATCCATTAACATTCAGTGTAATTACTGCATGGGTAGTACTTTCTTCTATTATTTTGCCTTCTGGATTTTATATGTCATATCTAATTTTCCTTCTTTTTACCTTTACTCATAGTCTTCCTTTCTACACTCTTCTCCTCACCTCTCTCTTCTGTCTTTGTATCTGTCTCTAGTGTTCCCTTTAGTATTTCTTGCAGAGCTGGTCTCTTGGTCACAAATTCTCTCAGTGATTTTTTTGTCTGAAAATGTTTTAATTTCTCCCTCATTTTTGAAGGACAATTTTGCTGGATATAGAATTCTTGGTTGGCAGTTTTTCTCTTTTAATAATTTGAATATATTATCCCACTGTCTTCTCGCCTCCATGGTTTCTGCTGAGAGATCTGTGCGTAGTCTTATTGGGCTTCCCTTGTGTGTGATGGATTGCTTTTCTCTTGCTGCTTTCAAGATTCTCTCTTTCTCTTTGACCTCTGACATTCTGATTAGTAAATGTCTTGGAGTATGTCTATTTGGATCTATTCTGTTTGGCGTACGCTGCACTTCTTGGATCTGTAATTTTAAGTCTTTCATAAGAGTTGGGAAATTTTCAGTGATAATTTCCTCCATTAGTTTTTCTCCTCCTTTTCTCGTCTCTTCTCTTTCTGGGATACCCACAACACGTATATTCATGTGCTTCATATTGTCTTTTAATTCCCTGAGTCCCTGCTCATATTTTCCATTTTTCCCTATATTTTCTTTTTCTTGCTGAATTTCAGATGTTCCATCCTCCAGTTCACTAATCCTATGTTCTGTCTCTTGAAATCTACCATTGTAGGTTTCCATTGTTTTACCTTGCCTTTCATTCCTGTAAGTTCTGTGATTTGTTTTTTCAGACTTTCAATTTCTTCTTTTTGTTCATTCCTTGCCTTCTTTATATCCTCCCTCAGTTCATTGATTTGGTTTTTGGTGAGGTTTTCCGTGTCTGTTCGTATATTCTGAATTAATTGTTTCAGTTCCTGTATGTCATTTGAATTGTTGGTTTGTTCCTTTGACTGGGCTGTATCTTCAATTTTCCTAGTGTGATTTGATATTTTTTGCTGGCGTCTAGGCATTTAATTACCTTAATTAGTTTATTCTGGAGATTGCTCTCACTTCTTTTACCTAGGGTTTTCTTGCTGGATGAATTTGTTGTCTATCTCTTCTTTGACATTCCGTTCAGCTTTGTCTGGACCTTTAGCTTAAGTTTTGTTTAACAGAGGAGAATTTTTCAGTTCTTGTTTTCTTGTGTCTTGCCCTGCTTGTATGGTGCCTTTCCCCACCCACCCTTTGGAGGGCCTACTTAGATATTATAGACCCCAGCCAGATTTTCCCAGACCAAACTGGCCTTCTATCAGGAGGAAAGAGTCTCCTGCGTTGGTTTTCCCTGAGGGTGAGACCCAGCAGGTTGAAAGACTTTCCTGTGAAGTCTCTGGGCTCTGTTATTCTTATCCTGCCCAGTATGTGGTGCTTGTCTGACTGCAGGTCCCACCAGCATAAGATGATGCGGTACCTTTAACTCTGGCAGACTCTCCCTGCTGGGGATGTGGTGGAGACAGAGGAGAGGTTGTAGGCTGGTTTTAATGACTTCAAATTACCAAGCCCTGGTGTCTGAATTCCTTGAGGGAGGGATTCCACTTGGGTGGGGCTTCACCCCTCCCCTGGGGGAGGCACAGGCTCCAGACAAGCCCCAAAAGAGCTCACTTCTGCCTGTGCCTGGGGCAGTTGCAACCTGAGAAGTCCTGCCACTATATCCAAAGGCAGTCAAGCCTTTGTAGAAACACAGCCACAAAAACCTGTTTCCTTCTTTTTTCCCCCCTTTTTCCATCAGCCCTGCTCCCTTGGGGATGGGGCAAATATGAGCCACCCCAGTTTGACCAGGTTCACCTAAGCTGGGGGCTTATTTTTAGTAATCAGAATTTGTTAATTAATTCAGCAATTGGCATTTGATTGTGCTCAACCCCTGCTGCTGGTGAATCTCTTTTCTTTCCCCTCTGGGAAGCAGCCTGTGGGGAAGGGGCGCTGGCCGCTGCAGCTTTGGGAACTGACAGTTCTGTGGGGGCTCGCAGTCAGTCCAGCTGGTCCAGACTGGGGTCCGCTGTGTGTCTGGTCACTGACGTGGCCCTAGGAGCTGTTCTGTAGTGTTTCTGGTTATTTATTAGTTGTTCTGGAGGATGAACTAAAATGTGCACATTGTTAAGCCACCATCTTGACTGGAATTGAGGTATCTGTATCTTACAGGGCTGTATTCTGACAGAGCTTTCCTTGAATGGGAGGTGTTGACAAGAACAGAAAAAAAAAAAGAAAAGAAAATCCCTTTTCCAGTCTCTCCATATCAGCAAATGCATTTCTTCAGTGCTTACCCATATGATGAGTTTATAGAATAGCTTAAGGCTATAGTATAGGGGCTGCCTTGATCCTTTCTGCACATGGTTCTTGTCTTAGGCAGGTGCATATGCTCCTGGGAGTTCACCCATTTACTGATATGAATGTCCTTGTTTCCCTGTGAAACAGTTTTCTCATGGTCCTGGGTACTGCAATGGCTAGCAATTCCTCGCCCGCTGCAGCCACATTTCTGTTCTCCCTCAGCATTCTGTTGGAGAGGTCGCTATCTGTGTTTTACACAGTCAGTTCTGGGACAGTGGCTATGCAACAAGTGTCGTGGTTCAGTCTCTCAGGCCACTACCATACAGATAGGGTCAGAAATACTTGCTCCCAGTATGTGCCTTAGGGTCATTCTGCTCCCTCTGGAACTGGGAGTGCAGGTTGGCTTTGTGCTGAACCAGTAAGGTGTGGAGGGTGGGGGGTGTTCAGCCAAGGCACCATGAGATCCTATAGCTTTTTTTTTTTGTTTAACTTTTTTTTTATTGTATAGTATAACATATATACAAAGCAAAAAAAGAGAAAAGCAATAGTTTTCAAAGCACTCTTCGACAAGTAGTTACAGGACAGATCCCAGAGTTTCTCATGGGCTACCATACCATCATTTAAGATTTTTTCTTCTAGCTGCTCCAGAACATTGGAGGCTAGAAGGAATTTATATTTTTGTTTCATCACTTTTTTCTTTTCTGTGAAAAATAATATATTTATGAAAAAGCGATAAATTTCAAAGCACAGCACAACAATTAGTTGTAGAATAGAGTTTGCTATGGGTTACAATTCCACAATTTTAGGTTTTTGCTTCTAGGTGCTTGAAGATGCTGAAGACTAAAAGAAATATCATTTTAATGATTCACAATCATATTTGTTTCTTAAACCCTACCTTCTCTGTATAGCTCCACCATCACCTTTTATCTTTCTATCCTTCTCTTTAGGGGTATTTGGGCCATGACCATTATAATTTTTTTATGTTGGAAGGAGCTGTCAGTAATATGGGGTACAGAGATGGAACTAGCTGATGTTCTGGAGAGACTGGGCTAGGTTTCAGGACTTATCTGGTGCTAGGACCCATCTGGAGGTTGTAGGTTTCTGGAAAGTTACTCTAGTACCTGGAACCCTTGTGGAATCTTGTATATTGCCCTAGGTGTTCTTTAGGATTGGCTGAAATAGTCCCCGTTGAGGCTTGGCAGGTTATGTTAGGTAGCAAGGTCTACCTGAAGCTTGTGTAAGAGCAATCTTGAGTAGCCTCTCAACTCTATTTGAACTCTCAGCCACTGACACTTTATTAGTTACCTTCTTTTCCCCCCATTTGGTCAGGATGTAATTGTTAATCCCAAGGTGCCAGGTCTAGATTCATTCCTGGAAGTCATCTCCTATGTCGCCAGGGAGACTTTCACCCCTGGATGTCATGTCCCACAAAGGGGAGAGGTTTACCAATACTTTTTGATTATCTGCTTACTATATTCTAGGATGTATCCAGGCATTACATTAAACTATGCAGGACTAAAGGCCCTCATTCTTATTCTGGGCTCCTTGTGTTGTTTTTTTTTAATGAATTCACTTCCTTTATTGCAATACACTCTGTACAAAGCAACAACTGCAACACTCAATGTTAAAGCACTAGAAAAGCATTTATGTGATAGTTATGGTACAGTATTATCAAAATACTACATTTTCAGACTTAACCAATCATCCACCAGAGCTCACATATTTAAATTATTTCCAAGGACTGTAAAAATATGCGATGTAAGCATATAGAAAGTATGTAAAAGGAAACCTGAAATACAAATAGTAAAAAATGTAACAAATAAACACTTGATTTAATTAACTGTTAATAATCAGTCTAACACACCACTCTATCTACACCCATTGAATTTTTACCTATAGGAATAATGAACTGTCAGATGCCACTGCATAATTATTTCCAAGTTATTACCAATCATCATAACTAAAAAAAAAAGGCACTAAAATAATCAAAATTCAGAATAAATAAAATAGAAAAGAGTAACTTCAATACTAGGCTAACACCTCTAAAAATTGTTGAAATTTATTAGAGCATTACAACAGTCTTGAAAATTTTTGACCTGGTGTCTAGTGTTAAGTGAAAAGCTTCTTAACATTATTTTACGGACAATATTATCCCCCCATTATGCATATTTAGATACATTTTATGAACTTTATACACACAAGTACACAGAGACACATAGCATTTGGTTCCTGTGGTACAGATCGCAATATTTTACTGAATGGGCAGAACATTAAAAAAAAAATTTTTTTAATAAAAAAAGTGTACCTGTGCACATCAAGATAGCAGCACTCAGTTTGTGCCCTATTATCCATTAAAAATTTCAAACATGATATTTATTATATCTTTATTGAATAATATGGTATTTCTTCTGTCTTTTTCTGCAAACATTGCAAAACGGTTCTGTGTGGGATGCAGCTGGTCTAGTTTGTCCAGACTGGTGTATGCTGTGTGTCCAGTAAGCAGTTGTTCTGTACTGTTCTTGGCTATTTACTAGCTGCTCTGAAGGATGAACTAAATTCTACCCCTCACTAAGCCACCATCTTGGACCTCTCTCCACCCTGTGTTTTAATTGTTCAAATGAGCTATCCCAACACATTGAGTTAGATTATGTGTTACAGAAAATTTAAGTTCTGAGCAAAAGAAACCTTTATTCCTTTGGTCTCAAAGAGTTAAGTGCGGTTCTAAAATATAGACAATGTCTTCCTTACCGCTGTGTTCTAAATTACTTTAATCCCAACCTGATCAGCTTCGTTCTTATCTCTAAATACCAGGTTATTGATATATAAAACAGCCTCTCAAAATTCAGAAATAATAATTACCACTCTGGACTAAATGTGTCTGCTGTAAGAGCTTACAATCTAGGCCCCTGTTTTCTTATAAACATTTACTAAAGGAGACTATACAGTAATTGTTCCTTCATTTCTGGCTTATTTTGCCTCAGCAAATGTCCCACCGGTTCATTCACATCAGTGCATGTCTCATGACTTTGTTCCTTTTTGTAGTAGAACAATATTCGATCATATGTATGCACTATCATTTGCAAGGCTACTTCTTAGCCAGTGCATTTATCAGCCACCTGCATTCATTAGGGGTCATGTATAATGACCAAAGTCCATAGTCCATCAACACTCTTTATTTTAGATAATTTCCTTGTTACCAAGAGAAAGATAACCAATAAACACACCCTCACCAAATAGGAAATCTAAACCTCCCTTAACTCTTGTCCCTCCCCTCGTTGTCTGCCCCTGCTGTTGTTGATGTTTTCCTATTAAACATAGCCCATAGCATACAATAACAGTTTTCCCCCTGTACTCTGCACTTAAACGCTCTTTGTATGCAAATCATACCTTTGAAGTAGTTCTTGCAAGAACTTATTTATATTTCTAGTGTTAATCAGTGGAACACACAGGTCTGTACAACCCCTTTCAATCACATTTACCTTCATGTGGTAATATTACTTATAGACCCACTAGAGAACTGCCTTCACTTCTGTCTATTCCCTTAAATTTGAGTTCAACCTCACTGTATCTTTAAGTCCCCTATATTTTTTATTAGAAATCTCTGATTTTACCTTTACCATGGTCATAAAAGTAGAGTCATACAGGATCTATCCTTTTGTGTCTGGCTTATTTCACTCAGCATTATGTCCTCAAGTCTCATTCATCTTATCATGTGCTTCAGGCCGTCATTTTGTCTTAGTGCTGCATAATATTCCATTATAAATATATACCACATTTTGTTGATTCACTTATCTGTTGATGGGCATTTGGATTGTTTCCATCTTTTGGCGATTGTAAATAATGCTGCTATGAACATTGGTATGCAAATGTCTATTTGTGTCACTGCTTTCAGCTTTTCTGGGTATATACCAAATAGTGCTATTGCTGGGTCATAGGGCAATTAGATATTTAGTTTCCTAAGGAAACTTCCGTACCAGCTGTACAATTATACATTCCCACCAGCAGTGCATAGATGTCCCATTTTCTCTACATCCTCTCTAATATTTATAGTTTTCTGTTTGTTTAAAAGCAGCCATTCTTAGGGGTATAAGGTGGTATCTCATTGTAGTCTTGATCTGCATTTCCTTTATAGCTAATGAAAATGAGCATCTCTTCATGTGCTTTTGAGCCATCTATATTTGCTCTTCAAAAAAATGCCTATCTATATCTTTATCCCATTTTATAATTGAGATTGGTAGCTTTTTAGTGGCCTTTTTCTTGATTCAGCACTCTCTCTGTTAACTGCAGTTATTTAACTGTTTTCTGGGGCATTGAGAAATCTTTTCCCACCAGTTGGTTTGCTCAAAGCTTCTGTGGAGGGACAGAACACTGAACCAGCTCACACCACCATCTTAATTGGGATGGTGCCTCCAACTTCAAAATCTTCTTTAATTTTTCCTTAGAGTTGAAAACTACATATTTCTCATTGCTTCTTAGGAGTGATAGATGGTCATGTTGATACTCAATAGGTTTTAATGTTATTTGTGGTTTTACTATACGATAACTTATGAAATGAGAATCACATTTTGAAGTTGTAAACTATGTTTTTTAGTTCAGTGCATATGGTGTATATGGCACGTAGCTTGTTAAACACTTTTCATCATGGATCTTCCTTTCTGGGATACATTAGGCACTTAAGTGTGTGATTTTATCAAGGATTCTTGAGCATGAGTGCAGCGAGCTCACAGTCTTCAGTATTCTGAATAACACCATCATAAAGTCTTTTCCTCAATAAATAGCAAATGAATAGTATGAATCTTTGCTTTGGATATGTTGTAATTGTATAATTTAAGCATAATATGGCAAACTTTTTTTAAGTGATAAAAAAATGCACCTTCATATTTAAAATGTTTTGGGTGAATGGGGACATGAAATATAAAATGCAAAGTTTTTTTGCTAACAATGTATTAGGAAACATATCTTTCTAATAAAGCCATATATTCTGAATTGAGCTTATTGAAGAATATATTTATAAGTACAAACCCTGAATCAAGCTTGCTCAGTTCAGGGCTCTACAAGTAAACCTATCTTCTGGTGGGACAATTAGTTTTGTTATGTTTTTAAATGGTAGCCGACTGAAAAATCAGAGGAACTGAGTCCGAGTTTAAAAAAAGTTTATTGTCCCCGGGCGAGGTTCCCGGGTCCAGGGTCCAGGTGCTCAGGGTGCGGGCAGGGGAAGTCGCGCCCCCCTGGGGGCGGTGGGGCTAGATAAAGGCTAGCTAGTGGGGGTGCTGACGATGCCTACGGGGCCTGCTGTGGTAGGTTAGGAGTTTCCCGTAGGGCCAGGGGCATAGCTACGGGCCTTGGCCGGGTGGCATAACTATGGGCCGTGCACAGTGGGCATAGTGTGCAGTGAGGGTCCTTTGTTTGTCAGGCCAGGTCCTGATTGGCTGAGTTTGAACAGCTGTATGCCCGGATGTGCACTAGTTTTAGTTCAGGTGGGGACCTTCCAGCCAGAGGCTACGGGGCCAGGCCTTACAAGTTTTTCAACAATGAATTACCCCATTTGCTATTTTTAATAAGAATTGTACAGAATACTGAAAAAGTGTATTGTGGTGCTTTAGGGTATATGATGAGGGAATAAGAAGTCATCTGGGGGCTCAGGGATGACTCCCTTGAGGGACTGTTATTTGAACTGAGCTATAAAGATTGGGTTCAAATTAAATGGGCAAATGGTTTAGACGGATTAGAGTCATTCCTAGGGGAATGAATTGCCTGAGTGATGGTCCTGAATGGAAAGAACATGGTTTGTTTTAGGAGCTGAGGAAAGCCAGTGAGTGGGCTGGAGTTCAGAGAACAGGAGTTGTGTGTAAAGAGGTCACACCATGTGGGTCTAGAAGCCAAGTTAAGGATTCTTTCAGATACCGTGAATATAAATAAATGTGTTTTCCAAATTGGGCCACTTGAGTATAAAAGAGGGCACTGCTAATAATTAAGCAGGACATCTGGTCTTTCTATCTCAAGGGTGATTACTGAATAACTGAAGAGTTTTAAGTAGAGAAGTGACGGCAATCAAATTTGCATTTACAAATATCCCTCTGGCTGCAGTTTGGACAATGAACTGGAGAAGAGCTAGAGGATTCAGGACACTGATTAAGAAACTGTTGTTGAGTTGTAGCCATTGAGAATGATGTGGCTAGGTTAGGAGACACATTTTGGGAGATTAGGAGTTTATATATTTTTATTGCTTGTAAATATCTTGTTTCAAAATTGGCTGTTTTTCTCCTCAGGGATTTGTTTTTCAACTTCAGTGTGATGATTTTCCTAAGAAACTAATCTTTCCTTAATTGTTAAATATTGATTACTGTATTTCAAAATGTGTTCACTGATACAGAGATTTTCTACAGTATATCTTTCATCCAGTTTTAACTTAAAGAAGAAAGAATAGGCTAACATGCAAATCTGTGCACACATGCATGCATATAAAATAGGCCCAGCTAATTTCACTGATGAATTCTACCAAACGTTTAAAGGAGAAACGATACCGATTCTCTGCAGTCTCTTCCAGAAAATATAAGAAGAGGTAATACTTCATAACTTATTCTATGACCCCAACATTACCCTAATACCAAAACCTGATAAAGACATTACAAGAAAGGAAAACTACAGGCCAGTATCTCTCATGAATAGAGATGTGAAAATCCTCAAAAAAATTTAGCAAATCAAATTCAGCAATCTATAAAAAGAATTAAACACCACTTCCAATTAGGATACTTTGCAGCTATGCAAGACTAGTTCCGCATTTGAAAATCAGTTATTGCAATCTATCATATCAACAGACTAAAGAAGAAAAATCATACGATCATATTAGTAGATGCAGAAAAAAGCATTTGATGAAATTCTGTACCCATTCATGTTTAAACCACTCAGCAAAATAGGAATATAGAGGAACTTCCTCAATTTGATAAACAGCTACAAAAAACATACAGCTTAGTGCCAGACCCTTCCAATATGAAAAATTTAGAATGGCCATAGCCTAGACACCCCTAAAGAGAGGGATGGAAAGATCAAATGTGATGGTGGAGTTATACAGAGAAGATAGGATTTAACAAATGAATACGAATACTCAATCATTAAAATTGATATCTCTTGTAGTCTCCAGTGTTTTAGAGCAGTTAAAAGTAAAAACCTTAAAAAATATAAATATATATATATATTTTGCTAACATCATACTTAATGGTGAGAAGCTAGGTATTTCCCTCAAATCAGGAACAAGACCAGGATGCCCCCCCCACGCAATTCCTGTTCAACATTGTATCGAAAGCCCTAGCTAATGCAATTAAGACAAGGAAATGGAAATAAAATGTGTACAGGTTGGAAACGTAGAACTAAAATTGTCTTTGTTCATGGAGGACATCATGGTTTATGGAGAAAATCCCGAAGAATTAACAACAACAAAAAACCCTCTTGAAACTAAAATATGATTATAACAGGATTGTACAATACAAAGTTAATATAAAAAAATCATTGGATTTTCAGTATAAAACAATTGAATTTGAAATAAAAAGCAGTATCATTTATATTAGCACCAAAAAATAAGTATTTAGAGAGGACCCACAGAAGCTCTGATAGGAGGCTGCTGGAACCAAGAGTTGAAAACAAACCCAGCACACAGGAAAAGCGGACACCAGTGTGCAGGAAAAGCAGACAACAGTGCGCAGGAAAAGCGGACACCAGCGCACAGGAAAAGCGGACACCAGTGCAGGAAAAGCGGACACCAGCGCGCAGGAAAAGCGGACACCAGCGCGCAGGAAAGTGGACACCAGCACACAGGAAAAGCGGACACCAGTGCGCAGGAAAGTGGACACCAGTGTGCAGGAAAAGTGGACACCAGCATGCAGGAAAAGCGGACACCAGTGTGCAGGAAAAGCAGACACCAGTGCGCAGGAAAAGCGGACACCAGCCATGTGTCTTGCTCTCTGATAGAGGAACCCTGGATGCCAAGTAGCTTTTCTTCAGAGAAGATATCTTTCTCTTGATGCCTTAATTTGGACATTTTCATGGCCTTAGAACTGTACATTTGCCAGCTAACCAACTCCCATTGTTTAAAGTCGGTCTGTTTATAGCGTATTGCATTTCAGCAGCTTTAGCAAACTGAAACACACTCTCAGCAGTGGGCAAATTGGAAAAGGTGGACCCCTGAGTCATTGCTTGGCAGAGAGCCTTCAAGGAGAGCCACCCAACTCACTGGATTGTAACATGAGTAAGAAGTAAGTCTTTGTTTGTTAAGCTGCTGAAATTTGAACTTTATTCACTATTGGAGTATAACCTAGCCTATCTTCACTAATACCCAAGGGCAGACCATTTTAGATGGGGGAAGAGGAGGGCTCTAAAGAAATGACAGTAAAATAAAAAGCTAAAAGATTAGAAAGAAACAGCTACTGAAAGTGCAGGGGAAATGGCATTCCAGGCAAGGGAATAGTAAATGCAAATACCCACAGGCAGGAAAGGGAAACTGTCAGTGGCCAGCTGTGAGAAGGGGAAAGTGGCACAAAATGAATCCGAGGAGTGAGGCAAACACTAGACTGAAACCTTTGAAGTCCCCAAACTCTTTAACAGCCTACACCCAGTAGGGGAGGTATCTCTGTATCATCACTACCCAACTCCTCTGTCTGAGTCACAAAGGCCCAGGTGACCTCAGAGGTAAGGCTGGCTGCCTTGACCAACTTATATATTTAGGGTCATAAAAGTAAAAAATTCAAAGGAATAAAGCTCAAGTGGATGCCACAGACTTGTAACCATATACAGAGTCCTGGTATAACTGTGCTTGCCATCACTTAAGTACTTCTCTAGCTCCTCAATGTCAAAGTCTTCATGGGACTGCGGTGTATAGAGAAAAGGACAGAAGAATAGCTCTGTACTATGCTGAAAGAATGTGCAGCTTAAATAGAAGCACTTGGATTTTTATTTTTGCTAAAAAACCACATTTGTGTACAGCTGCCTGATAGCTGCTGCCATGCCTATTTTTCTTGTTCAGCAACAAAATGAAGCAGCAGCTTGGAGAGATGTTTTTGGTCCATTGGGTTTTTCTGATTATATCTGTGAATTTTAGATGTGAATTGTCAAATAAATATGATTAGAATTTTAAAAAAATAAGTATTTAGGAATAAAGGTAACAAGGTGTATAAATAATCTTATGTGAGGAAAACTCTGACACTGATGAAGGAAATCAAAGATCTAAAGAAATAGATATTCTGTGTTCATAGATAGGAAGACTCAATATTGTTAAGATGTGAGTTCGTCCCAGCTTGATCTATAGATTAATACAATCCTATTCAAAATCTTGGCAAATTATTTTGTGGATATTGACAAACTGATTCTTGAGTTGATATGGAAAAACAAAAGACCCAGAATAGCCATCACAATACTGAAGAAAAACAAAGTTGGAGGACTGAAACTACTCAATTTACAGATTTAATGTAAAGCTAGAATAATCAAGACAGTGTGGAATTGGCCCAAGAAAATAGGCCAATAGATGAATGGAATAGAACAGAGAGTCCAGAAATAGACCCATGTATAGTCAACTGAACTTTGACAAAGGAGCAAAGGCAGGTCAATGAAGAAAGAACAAATGGTCCTAGAACAACTGGGACATCAATACATGTACCTTTCACAAAATTAATTCACAGTTGGTCAAAGGGCTAAATATAAAATATAAAATTATAAAATTTTATAAAATTTATAAAATTCTAGAAGATAATGTTGAAAGTCTAGATGTCCTTTGCTTTGGGGATGATTTTTTCCTCCCTATTTCTTATTGTAGTAACATATTACAACATTTGCCACTTTATCCATCATCCAAAATGTACAGTCAGTGGTTCATAATAGATAGTTGTGCATTCATGTGCATTTTTTTGTATGTGAAAAATAACACATACCAAAAAAAGCAATAGAATTTGAAGCACATTGCAACAATTAGTTGTAGAAGAGATTTCAGAGTTTGGTATGGGTTACAATTCCACAATTTTAGGTTTTTACTTCTAGCCGTTCTAAGATACCGGAGACCAAAAGAAATACCAATATAATGATTCAGCAATCATACACATCTATTAAACCCCACCTACCCTGTATAACTCCACCATCAACTTTGATCTTTCTCTCACTCTTTAGGGGTATTTAGGCTATGCCCATTCTAGCTTTTTAAGCTGAAGGGACTGTTGATAATATGGGACAGAGAGATGGAACTAGTTGATGTTATGGAGAGGCTGAGTCTTCTGCATTTCAGGACTTATCCAATCTGGAGGTTGTAGGTTTCTGGAAAGTCATAAGAGGATACTCTGAAGTACTATATACCAACAAACCAGACAACTTAGATGAAATGGACAAACTCCTAGAAACACACAAACAATCTTCACTGGCTGGAGAAGAAATAGAAGATCTCAACCAACTGATCACAGTTAAAGAGATCCAATTAGTCATCAAAAGTCTTCCTACAAAGAAAAGCCCAGGGCCAGATGGCTTCACAGGGGAATTTTATCAAATGTTCCAAAAGAAACACCAGTCCTCCTCAAACTTTTCCAAAAAAATGAGGAAAAAGGAACACTACTTAACTCATTTTAGATACCTTACATCCCTTTGATACCAAACCGGGTAAAGATGCTATAAGAAAGGAAAACTACAGGCCTAATGAACTCCCTAATGAACATAGATGTAAAAATTCTCAACAAAATACCAGCAAATCGAATACAACAACACATTAAAAGAATTATACACCACGACCAATTGGGGTTTATACCAGGAATGCAAGGATGATTCCATACAAGAAAATCAATTAATGAAATACAGCACATTAACAAATCGAAAGGGAAAAACCATATGATCATCTCGATTAATGCTGAAAAAGGATTCAACAAAATTCAGTATCCTTTACTGATAAAAGCACTTCAAAAGATAGAAATCAAAGGTAACTTCCTCAATATGATAAAAGGCATAAATGACAAACCCATAGTTAGCATCATTCTCAATGGTGAGAGACTAAAAGCTTTCCCCCTAATATCAGGAATGAGATAATGATGCCTTCTGTCATCACCATCATTGAACATTTTATTAGAGGTTTTAGCTAGAGCAATCAGGCAGGAGAAAGAAAAATAAGATATCCAATTCAGAAAGGAAAAAGTAAAACTTTCATTATTTGCAGATGTCATGATACTATACCTGGAAAATCCTGAGAAATCTAAAATAAAGTTACTTGAGGTAATAAATTCAGCAAGGTGATGGGATTTAAACTTAATGTGCAAAAGTCAGTAATGTTTCTATGCACAAGCAGTGACCTGAGGAGTCAAATTATGGAAAAAATTCCATTCAAAATAGCCACCAGAAGAATAGGTACCTAGGAATGAAATTAACTAGTGATGTAAAGGATTCGTACACAGAAAACTACATAGCATTGCTAAAAGAAATCAAAGAAGACCTAAATAGGTGGAAAGACATTCCCTGCTGTAGTTAAAATGTCAGTTCTACTCAAATTGATCTACACATTCAATGCCGTACCAATCAAAATTCCAGCAATCTGCTTTGAACATTTGGCAAAGTTAGTTACCAAATTTATCTGGAAGGGAGAGACACCCCGAAAAGCTAAAAGCATCCTAAAAAAGAGTGAAGTGGGTATGATGTGACAGTGGCTTAGTGGCAGAATTCTCGCCTGCCATGCCTGATACCCAGGTTGGATTCCCGGTGCCTGGCCATGAAAAAAAAAAAAAGAATGAAGTAGGAGGATTAATACTTTGTGATTTGAAAGCTAATTATAAAGCCACAGTGGCCAAAACAGCTTGATATTGGCACAAAGATAATAGTATTGACCAGTGGAATTGAATTGAGAGCGTGGAAGTATATTTATATGATCACTTGATCTTTGACAAGGCCCCCAAATCCACTGAACTGGGACAAAATCGTCTTTCACATAAATGGGCATGAAAAAAAACTGGATATCAATAGCCAGAAGAATGAAAGAGGACCCTTACCTTACACCCTATACAAAAATTAACTCAAAGTAGATGAAACAGCTAGACTTAAGACCTGCTTTATCCATTTTTAAGAGTTTCGTTCAGTAACAATTCCATTTACAGTGTTCTACTATCTATCATCCATCACCAAAACTTTTTTTATCTCACTAAGCAATAGCTCCCTCTCCCACCAGTTCCTGGTAACTTCTAATCTACTTTATATCTCTATGAATTCTTATTCTAACTATCTCACATAAGTGGGATCATATAACATTTGCCCTGTGTCTGGCTTATTTCCCTTGACATAATGTTTTCAAGGTTCATCCATATTGCAGCACGTATCAGAGCATCATTCCTTTTTGTAGTCGAACTGTACATTATATCTATACACATATATATCATCTGTTGATGGGTTGCTTCTACTTTTTGACTACTGTATATATATTGCTGCTGTGAGCTTCAGTATATAAAATCTGTTTAAGTTCCTGTTCTCAGTTCTTTTATGTATATACGTAGAAGTGGGATTACTGGGTCATATGGTAATTCTATGTTTCACTCTCTGAGCAACCACTTAACTGTTTTCCACAGCAGCTTCAAGATTTATGAGGGTTCTTATTTATCTGCATCTGAACCACACTTATTTTACTTTTTGTAAAAAAAATAAATAAAAATAAATAAAAATCCATCCTACTGAATGTGAAGTGGCGTTCTATTATGATTGTACTTTACTGTTTTTGCTTTTCCTTAATGGCTAATTATGTTGAACACTTTACATGTGCTTTTTGGCCATTTGTATATCTTTGGAGAAATGTCTATTCAAGTTCTTAGTCCAATTTTAAATTGGTTTGCTTTTCCTTCTATTGTTGAGTTGTAAGCATTCTTTTTTAAAAAATATTTTTTATTGTACACAGCAAATAAACATGCAAATATTCTTGGCATGCAAACATTCTGTATGTGGTGTACAATCAGTGGCTCACAATATCATCACATAATTGGGTATTCATGACCATGATTGTTTCTTTGAACGTTTGCATCTCTCCAGCAAAAGAAATAAAAAAGAAAAAAGAAAATGCCATACTCCTTACCCCTCCCTGTCATTGACCACTAATATTTCAATCAACTCAATTTATTTTCACCTTTGATCCCCCATTATTTGTTTTTTATCCATATTTTTTACTCATCATTCCATACTGTAGATAAAGAGCATCAGAGACAAGGTTTTCACAGTAACAGTCACATTACAAAAGCTGTATCATTATACAATCATCTTCAAGAAACATGGCTACTGGAACACAGCTCTAAAGTTTCAGAAACTTCCCTCTAGCTACTCTAATATACCATAAACTAAAAAGGGAATATGTATATAATGCATAAGAATAACCTCCAGGATAAACTCTCAACTCTTTTTGAAATCTCTCAACCACTAACACTTTGTCTCATTTCTCTCTTCCCCCTTTTGGTCGAGAAGGTTGTCTCTATCCCTTGATGCTGAGTCCCAGCTCATTCTAGGATTTCTGTCCCACATTGCCAGGAAGGTTCACACCGTTGGGAGTCATGTCCCACGTAGAGGGGAGGGGTAGGGCAGAAAGTTCACTTTTTGTGTTGGCTTAGAGACAGAGGCCACATCTGAGCACAAAAGAGCTCTGGGGTTGATGCTTGGGCATAATTTTAAGTAGGCTTAGCCTATCCTTTGCAGGGATAAGATTCATAGGGGCAGACTGCAAGATTGAGGGCTCAGCCTATTGATTTGGTTGTCCCCACTGCTTGCGAGAATATCTCCAAGTAGGGAAGTTGAATTTTCCCCCCTTTCTCCCCATTCCTCCAAGGGGATTTTGCAAATACTTTTTTATTCACTGTTCACATCACTCTGGGATATATCGGGACATCACACTAACTTGGACAAACCAACAAAATCCTCATGGCCTTTTCAAGGTTCCATGTACTTACGGTGTTCAATTAAACTGACCAAAAAAGTCAAATTAAGAAATGATATAAATTTTGCACCAAATAAACATTTCTCCCTTTAGTCTCACATAGAAGTTGAAGTTTTAAGACATTAATGACCATCTATTTCCAACACATAAGCATTCTTTTTTAATATTCTAGCTATTAAACTCTTACCTGATAGGTGGTTTCCAGATGCTTTTTCCCAACTGTGAGTTGTTTGGTTATATTAGCTGTCTTGTTTATCATGTCTTGTTCTCTTTTTTTTATTTTTTATTGCTCATGGTTTTGGTGTATACTTGAAAAAAATTTATTGACTAATGCAAGGTCTTGACGATTTTTCCCTGTGTTTTCTTCTAAGAGTTTTACGGTTTTTGCTCTTATCTTTTGGTCATTGATTTATTTTGAATTAATTTTTGTATATGGTGTGAGGTAAGTGTCCTCCATCATTCTTGTGCATGTAGATATCCAGATTTCCTAGCGTCATTTGTTGAAATGACTATTTGTTCCCTTTTGAGTGAACTTTTTACTTGTTAAAAATCAGTTGGTGATTTGTGAATGATGGTATAAACATATGATCGAATATTGTGCTGCCACAAAAAGGAACAAAGTTGTGAGGCATGCACCATTGCGAATGAACCTGAGGAACATTTGGTGAGGCAAAATAAACCAGAAACAGAAGAGCAATTGTTGTACGGTCTCATTTAGAAAATACTTATAAGAAAACAGGGGCCTAAATTATAAGCTCTTGTGGATGCTGTTTTCTATATGTATAATCTGGTATTCAGAGATAATAATGAAGGCGATCAGGTCAGGATTAAGGCAATTCAGAACACTGTGATAAGGAAGACATTGTCTGTATTTTAGAACCTCACGTACTCTTTGAGACCAAAGGAAGATAAATTTATTTTGACCAGAACCTAAATTTTCTGTAGCACATAATCTAACTCAACCTGTCTAGATAGCTCATTTAAACAATTGAAATGCAGAGAACCCAGAGTAAAAATGTGGGCTTTTAATCCTGCATAGATTAATGTAATGCCTGGATATATCCCAGAATATGTTAAGCAGATAATAAAAAAGTATTGGCAAAGTTTCTTGAGGGGTAGGAGAAAAAATATTCAACTTTACCATCGGGGAAACCCCTGATACTGTGTCAGACCTTAGGGATACCCAAATCAATAGGCCAAGCCCTTGACCTTGAGGCTTGCTGTTGTCAGACTTTTGTATATAGTGGAAAAGCTTAGGCTACTTATAGGTGTGCCTAAGAGGCACCTCCAGAGGACTTCTTTTGTTGCTCAGATGTAGCCTCAGTCTCTCTAAGCCCAACTGTGCAAGTGAAATCGTTGCCCTCCCTGCTAAGTGGAACATGACATTTGGGGGAAAAGTCTCCCTGGTGGCGTGGAGATGACTCCCAGAGATGAGTCTGGTCCTGTGAGCATGGCATCATCAATGCTATCTGACCAAAAGAGGGAAAAAGTGTAACATAAAAGTATCAGTGGCTGAGGGAGTTCAGGTAGAGTCGAGAGGCTACTCTGGAGGTTGCTCCTTTTGCAATCTTCAGTTAAACATTGCTAACTATCATTTAACTTGCCAACCCCCAACCAGGACCATTCCAGCCAATCCTGAAGAACACCTAGGACAATATATAAAATTCTGCAAAGGTTCCATACACTAGGGTAACTTTTCAGATGCCTGCAACCTCCACGTGGGTCACTGGACTAGATAATTCCTGAAACCTAGAGGGGCCAGCCTTTCCAGAACATCTGCTAGTTCTATCTCCCTACCCGTTATTATTGCCAGGCCTTTCAACATGAAAAAGTTAGAATGGCCATGCCCAAACACCCCTAAAGAGAGGGCTAGAAAGATCAAAGTTGATGGTGGAGTTATAAGATAAGATAGGATTTAACAAACAAATATGATTGCTGAACCATTAAATTGATATTTCTTTTAGTCTCCAGTGTCTTAGAGCAGCTAGGAGTAAAAACCCAAAATTGTGAGATTGTAACCCATATCAAACTCTGAAATCTGTTCTACAACTGATTGTTGTGCTATGCTTTGAAATTTATTACTTCTTGTATATGTTATTTTTCATGAAAAAGAAAGAAAAATGATGATAAAAATTTATATATTCCTTCTAGCCTCCAATGTTCTGGAGTAGCTAAAAGGAAAAATCTGAGATGATGGAATGGTAGCCCATGACAAACTTTGGGATCTGTCCTATAACTACTTGTTGAATAGTGCTTTGAAAACTGTTGCTTTTTTCTTTCTTTGCTTTGTATATATGTTATATTATATATATATATAAAGTTAGAAAAATCAATTGGTGGACTTCCAGCAAGATGGCAGAATAGGAGAGGCTGAGTTCATCCCAGCTCCATGCAACAATGAGAAAGGACTGAAAAATGTCTGGAACAGCAGTCCCAGGGTGTGAGTTTCGAGTGAGTGTCTTCGTCTTTACCTAGGGAGAACCTGAATGAAAAAGCAGAGATATTGGAATGGAAAGAATGTGATGAGTGCACTCCACCATGATTACAGCTTATCCTGGCAGCTGGCTAGAAAGATATTCCTTTTTGGCTCTGCAAGCTGGGAGTTTCCAGGGGGAACTTGGAAGCTAACAGACTTGCTTTTCTTGCGTACAAAACCAATTAGCCAGAGTACAGTGTCTGCACCTCACTCCTCAGACATGCTGTCACAAGCACATGGTTTATTTTGGCAGAGACTACTACAAGATCTTCCCCCACGGAGCAGGGAGAAACATAATGTTGCTGGCCCTATAACTGGCCAGCAAGAGGGAATTGATTTGTATCCCATGTCAATCCCCTGCCGCCACAGAGGCCTGGAAACCTCAGGCTTATATGGGCAGAGATGCGAAGCTGAGGAAACTGCTGAACTGTGTGCCATGACCACCCACCAGATATTTCCAGATTTGGCTGTATGCAGGGGAAATTGAAATGCCCAGTCCTTCATCCCAAGTGAGAGTTTTGGGGCTACAAGAACATTTGGATCCACAAGTGGTAGGCCCTAACTGGACTTCATTGGTTAATTAATTTAGCTGGCACCTGCAGGAGGGACCTGTGGGCCTGAAGAAGAGGTGACTGAAGTGCCCCATCTGTGGGAAAGAAGTGGAAAGTGCAGTCTGACAAATTGCCTTTCTGCCTAGTTTTCAATAGAGATTTAAGGAGAATTGCCATCTCCACGTGAGATCCAGGACTTGGTTTGGCAGAAGGACTGACAAACCAAGTCCAAAAGTGGATTTTCAGTGCAAATCTAAATACAAAACCACAGATACGTGAAGGAAGTTAACTTACAAAGTAATTTTATTAAGGCATTTGCATACTGAGTCCAACAGAAAATCATAAACCATGTTAAGACTTGTGTAGATATGGCCTAGTCATATGAGCTAATTAAATCACCGGAGGGTATATAGAATTTGGGACAACTAATCAAGGATATTAGTAACAAATAAAAGATATTTAAAAGACACTGGAAGAACATAAAGAAGAATTTGAAAGAATAAATAGGAAAATGGCAGATATCACAGAAATGAAAGATACTGTAGACCAAATTAAAAGCATATACAACAGCAGGTTTGAGGAGGCAAAAGAAAGAATAAGTGAGTTAGAAGATAGAAAAATTGAACTTGAACGCATAAAAGAACAAATGGCAAGAAACATAGAAAAAATGGACTAGATTTCAGGGGAATGAAAGCTAACATGATGCAGAGAAATGTAAGAATTATTGGTGTCCCCAAAGGAGAAGATGAAAGGGATAGGAAGGCAGGTTGACTAGATAATGGGAGAAAACTTCCCAACTCTTATAAAAGACGTAGATGTGCAAGTCACAGAAGTTAGTGAACGCCAAATGGAATAAATCTAAACAACCCTACTCCAAGACACATACTGATCAGAATGTAAGATACTGAAGAGAAGCAAGAAGTCATGAAAGCAGCGAGGGAAAAGCAATTCATTGCTTGTAAGGAAAACCATATAAGACTGAGTTCAGACTACTTAACAGCCATCATGGATACAAGAAGGCAGCGTTATGATATATTTAAGATTCTGAGCAAGAATGATTTCCAGCCAAGAATCTTTTTCCTGTTAAGCTGTCCTTCAATTTGAGGGAGAGATTAAAACCTTCACTGACAAATGAAAGTTAAGAGAATTTTCCAACAAAAGACCTGGACAAGAAATACTAAAGGGAGTTATGTCAGCTGAAGAAAAAAGATAGGAGTGGGAGGTATGGAGGAGAGTATGAAATTGAAGAGTAATAATAAGGGTAACTCAAAGGATTTTAAGAGAGAGAGGGGAAAAAAACATATAGATCTGATAAATACTAAAGAATAAGATGGTAGATTGAAGAACTGCCTTACCAGTGAGCCATGTTGGCTAAGTTTAATAGTAATAGGGAAGAGCATCTAAATCTGGCTACAAACTGAGAAATAATTGTTAAACCAGTGTTTTGGTTTGCTGAAGCTGCCAGAAAGCAATATACCAGAAATGGAACAGCTTTTAAAAGGGGAATTTACTTAGTTACAAGTTTACAGTATCAGGGCTAAAAAATGTCCAAAGTAAGGCATCCAGGAAAAGATACCTTGACTCAAGACAGGCCGATGGGTCCAGAACACCTCTGTCAGCTGAGAACACATGTGGCTGGCATCTGCTAGGGTCTTTGGCTTCTGGTTTCAAACACCTTCCCAGGGGGCATTTTCTTTCTGCATCGCCTGATGTTTCTGGCTGTTTGAGCTATGAGAATTTTCCAAAATGATTCCCTCTTAAAAGGCTCCATTAAGCAACCCACCTTGAATGAGTGGACACACATCTCCATGGAAACCACCAATTAAAAGGTCCCACCCACAGTTGAATGTGTCACATCTCCAGGGAAACAACTAAATAAACAAGATCCCTCCCTACAATATTGAATGAGAATTAAAGAACATGGCTTTTCTGGGGGTGCACAACAGTTTCAAACCATCAGAATCAGCAGTGATCATCCTTGCCTGTTGCCACCAGCTGTAGCCAGACTTCTAAACCACTGAAATAGAGTTAGGTGACCTGTGGGCTAACCCAGGGGACAATGACTCCACAAAGCTTCCTGAGATGTTTTCAACAGCAAATCCATGGGGTGGCAATAGCCAAAGCCCTAAAAGACACTGGTGTTGCTCTGTTGAAATGGTAAAATCTAGGGTTGACCCTTCAGAATGAGAAGTATACATGAGGTCCTTGTACTGATCCTGGAGATGGCAACCCTTAAGGGGAAGAAACACATTCTCATGACAATAAGGTAGACGTTTAGATGCACTTGATTTGAATATCTAAACTGATGTATTTTCATTGTATGCCTGAAGTTGGTGAAGCAGGCTTAGAGTTAGAATACCACTAGGTGTCCATTAAAGCTCATAAACTATTTTATTGTAGAAAAAGAAAGAATTGTCTTTACAATAATAACTCTGAATTTTGATGGAGTAAACTCACCAATTAAAAGATACAGATTGGCAGATTAGCTTAAAAATAGTCATCTATATGCTGTGTACAAGTGACTAATCTTAGACCTAAGGATATAAATAGATTGAAAGTGAAAGGATGGAATAATGTGTTTTGTGCAAGCTCTAACTAGAAGAAAGCAGAGGTAGCTGTATTAGTATCATAAAATTGACTTTAAATATAATTATGTCAATAAGAGACAAGGAAGGACATTGCATATTAATGAAAGGGACAGTTTATCAAGAAGAAATAACATTCATAAATGTTTATGCTCCCAATCAAGGAGCTCCAGAGTCCATGAGGCAAATACTGGCTAGATTTAAGGAAGCAGTTGACATTTTAACAAAAATAGTGGGCGATTTCAATACACCACTCTCCTCTATCAATAGAACAACTAGACAGAGGATCAATAAAGAAATAGAGAATTTAAACAATGTGATAAATGAATTAGACCTGACTGATATATATAGATTATTATACTGTAAAATATGAGGGTATATGTTCTTCTCTAGTGTTCATGAAACATTCTCCAGGATAGATCATATGCTGGGTCACAAATCAGGTCTTTATAAATTTAATATAAGATTGAAATTATTCAAAACACTTTCTCTGACTACAGTGGAATTAAATTGGAAATTAACAATCATCACCAAAGAATCAGAATTTTTACAAATATGTGAAGATTAAACAATGCATTTTTAAACAATCAGTGGGGCAAAGAGAAAATTGTTGGAGAAATTGGTTAATACCTGGAGATGAATGCAAATGAAGGTACAGCCTATCAGAATTTGTGGGATGCAGCAAAGGTAGTGCTGAGAGGGAAGTTTATCACCTTAAATGCCTACATTATAAAAGAAGAATGAGTAAAAATAGAGGACCTAACTGCTCACCTGGAGGAACTAGAGAAAGAACAGCAAACTAACCCGAGAGTAAATAGAAGAAGAGAAATAGCAGAGATTAAAGCAGAAGTAGATGAACAACAACAAAAAACAAAACCAATAGAATCAACGAAACTAAAAGTTGGTTCTTCTTTGAGAAAAATCAATAAAATTCATGGACCCCTAGCAGGACTGACTATGAAAAAAAAAAGAGAGGGTGCAAATAAACAAAATTAGAAGTGAGGAGGGAGTCATTGCTATGGGTCCTGAAGAAATTAAAAAATCATAAGATATTATGAGCAACTATATGCCAACGAACTAGATAACTTAGATGAAATGGACAAATTTCTAGAAACATGATTACCAACACTGTCTCAAGAAGAAATAGAGGATCCAAACAAAGCATTTATGAGCGGAGAGATTCAATTAGGAATTAAGTCTTCCTACAAAAATTGATAAGACTTCGACTAGAGAAGAGATCTGAATGAAGCTTATCTGGATAGGACTAAGGTAAATCAGAATTCAGGGTAAAGGGTGATATTGTAAATATTTTAAAACTTCAGCTTCTGTGTGAGAACAATTGCAGAGATGTTTATTTGGTGCGGAATGTGTATTTTAGGTAGCACATTATCTAATTTAACTCGTAAGTTCAGTTTATTTGAACACCATAATTACATGTAATCTTGCATAGGGTGTGAGGTCTTGTTGGTTTGTGTAGGTTAGTGTGATGCCCCGATATATACCAAAGTAAATTGGGCAGAGAATAAAAAAAATTTGCAAAGTCCCTGTTCTAGAATGCAACACACCAGAGATAGATCGACTTTTAATAAAAGGGGATTTATTTAGTTAAAACTGTATAATTCTTCAGAGGAAAGGTAGCTAAATTTCAACTGAGGTTCTTTCTCACACGGGAAGGCACAGGGCGATCTCTGCTGGCCTTCTCTCCAGGCCCCTGAGTTCCAACAGCTTTCCCCCAGGGTGATTCCTTTCTGCATCTCCAAAAGCCTGAGCTGAGCTGCAAGTGCTGAGATGAGGTATGCTAAGCTGCTTGGGCTGTGCTGCATTGAGCTCTCTCATTTAAGCATCCAGCCAATTAGATCAAACATCATTCATTGCAGCAGGCATCTCCCCTAGCCGACTGCAGATGTAATCAGCAGCAGATGAAATTCACATACCATTGGTTTGTCCACAGCAACAGAGTTAGGTACCTTCACCTGGCCAACTTGACACCTGAACCTAACTACCATAGTCCCCTTGGGACCCTGGAGAGAAAGGAGGAAATATTAAGCTTCCCCATTTGGGGAATTCCTGATATTCTCTCAAGCAGTGGAAACAACCAGTTCAATAGTCTGAGCCCTCAATCTTGGGGTTTGACCCTATTATTATATTATTCCTACAAAGGAGAAGCTAAGCCTACTCATAATTATGCCTAGGAGTCACCCCCAGAAAACTCTTGTTGCTCAGATGTGGCCTCTTTCTCTAAGCCAACTCAGCAGTTGAACTCACTGCCCTCCCCACTATGTGGGACATGACTCCCAGGGGTGTAAATCTCCCTGGTAATGTGGAACATGACTCCTGGGGATGAGCTGAGACCTGGCAGTGTGGGATTGAGAAAGCCTTTGTGACCAAAATGGGGAAAAGAAAAATGATACAAAATAAAATTTCAGTGGCTGAGAGATTTCAAACAGAGTTGAGAGATTATCTTGGGAGGTTATTATTATGCATTATATAAATAGCCCTTTTTAGTTTATGGTGAATTGGAGTGGCTAGAGGAACATACCTGAAACTGTTGAACTGTTGTTCCAGTAGCCTTGATTCTTGAAGATGATTGTATAACTATATCGCTTTTACATTGTGTCCATGTAATTGTGAAAACCTTGTGTCTAATGCTCTTTTTATTCAGGGTATGGGCAGAAGAGGAAAAAAATAAGGAAAAATAAGTAAATAGTAGGGAGGATAAGCGGTAAAAAAAATTGGGTAGATTGAAATGCTAGTGGTCACTGAGAGGGAGGGGTAAGGAGTATGGCATGTATGAGTTTCTTCTTTTCATTTCTTTTTCTGGAGTGATGCATATATTCTAAAAATGATTGTGTTGATAATGTGAGCCATTGTATGCTGTGGATGGATTGTGTGTGTAAAGATTTCTCAATAAAATATTTTTAAAAATTAATAACATATATAATCTAACAGTCTGAGATAATCACTGTAACATAGTGTGTGTGTGTAAAATATATTTTAAAAATATGATGGGATCTGCTGGGGAAAAAGAAAACTCCCTACAAAGAAAAATCCAGGGCCAGGTGGCTTCACAGGGGAATTTTATCAAACATTCCAAAAAGAACTAATACCAATTTTGCTCAAACTCTTTCCCAAAATTGAGGGAAAAGTATCATTGCCTAACTCATTTTGTGAAGCTAATATCATTTGAAATTTTTTTTTAATTTTTATTTTTTGGTTTCTTTTTTTATTGAAATGTATTATCTATTCACATGCCATGTGATCATCCAAAGTGTACAGTGCATCACAGTGTGATCGTATAGCTGTGCATTTATTATCCCAATCAACATTTTTTTGTGAAAAATAACATATATACAAAACAGCAATAAATTTCAAAGCACATCACAACAATTGGTTTTAGAACAGATTTCAGAGTTTGCTATAGGTTACAATTCCACAATTTTAGGTTTTTACTTCTAGCTGCTCTAAAATACTGGAGACTAAAAGAAAAATCAATATAATGAGTCAGCAGTCTTACTCATTTGCTAAACCCTACCTTTTCTGTATGACTCCACCATCACCTCTGATCTTTCTCCCATTCATGAGGGGTATTTGAGCTATGCTTATTCTAGCTTTTTCATGTTGGTAAGGGCTGTTGATATATGGGATAGGGGGATGGAACTAGTTTATGTTTTGGAGAGGCTGGCCCCTCTGCGTTTCAGGACTTATCTGGTCCAGGGACTCATTTATAGGTTCTAGGTTTTAGAAAATTACCCTAGTGCATGGAACCTTTGTAGAATATTATATGATGCTCTAGGTGTTTTTTTGGAATTGGCAGGAATTGTTTTGGTTGTGGTTTGGCAAGTTATGATAGGTAACAATGTCTAACTGAAGCTTGTGTAAGAGTGACCTCCAGAGTAGCCTCTCAACTCTATTTGAAATCTCTCAGCCACTGATACCTTATTTATTATACTTCTTTCCTCCTTTTTGGTCAGGATGGCATTGTTGTTTCCACAGTGCCAGGCCAGGCTCATCCCTGGGAGTCATCTCCTATACCTCAGGTAGACTTTCACCCCTGGATGTCATGTCCCATGTAGGGAGGAGGGCATGATTTCATGTGCAGAGTTGGGCTTAGAGCGAGAGAGAGAGAGGGCACATCTGAGCAACAAAAGAGGTCATCCAGAGGTAACTCTCAGATATATCTATAGGTAGGCTATGCTTGTGAAGCTAGTATCATTTTAATACCAAAAACTAGATAGTGATGTTACAAGAAAAGGAAATTATAGCCCAGATTTCCTTAATGAACATAAATGTAAAAATTCTCAATAAAATTCTAACAAATTGAATCCAGCGATACATTAAAAGAATTATACATCCTGACCAACTGGGATTTCTTCCAGGAATGCAAGGGTAAGAAAATCAATTAATGTTATAATAAAATCGATGGGAAAAATCATATAATCCTATCAGTTGATGCTGAAGAATGATTTGACAAAATTCAGCATCCTTTTGTAGTACCAACACTAGAAAAAGCAGGAATTGTAGAAAACTTCAACATCATTAAAGGCATGTATGAACAATACATAGCCAGCATTATTCTCAATGGGGAGAGATCTAAAGCATTCCCCTTAAGATCAGGAATGAGACAGGGATGCCTATTGTCACCTTGTGTTAGTTTGCAAGCTACTGGAATGTGATATGCCAGAACTGGAACAGCTTTTATAATGGGGAATTTAATGAGTTACTAGTTTACATTTCTAAGGAAGTGTAAGTGTCCAAATTAAGGCACCGACAAGAGGTTACCTTCACCCAGGGAAGGTCCATGGGTTAGGAACACCTTTGTCAGCTGGGTAGTCACGTGGCAGGCATCTGCCTCTCCAGGTTTTGGCTTGCTTGACATCTCATGACAACATCCGCTGGGCTCCAAGCGTCTCCAAACATTTGTGTCTCTGTTCTCCACATGTCCAAACTTTTGTCAGCTCTGCTGTGAAGTTGTTCTGAATCTTCTGTCGTTTTTCTTGGCTATATTGTTCCTTCGCATTGTTTCCTCTTTTTAAGTATTCCAGTAAGCTAATCAAGACCTACCTGGAATGGGTGGAGTCAAATCTCCATCTAATCAAAGGTCACACCCACAATTGGGTGTGTCACATCTCCCACTGAGATACTATAATAAAAGTTTCCAACCTACAGTATTGAATCAGGGTTAATAGAAAACAGCTGCTTCCACAAGAATGAGTGAGGATTAAAACATGACTTTTCTGAGGTGCGTAATATTTTCAAACCAGCACACACCACTAGTATTGAATGATGTGCTAGAAGTCCTAGCAAGAGCAGTTAGGCAGGAGAAAGAAATAAAAGGCATCCAAATAGGTATGAAAGAAGTACAACTTTCACTATTCGTAGATGACATGATCCTATACTTGGAAAATCCTGAGAAATCTGCAACAAAGCTGCTTGAGTTAATGAACAAATTTAGTATAGTGGTATGATACTAGATAAATGTGTAAAAATCAGAAATGTTTCTGCATACAAATGTGTCTTAAATATGGAGACAATTAAGGAAAAAATTCCATTCAAACTAGCCACTAAAAAAAGCAATCAAGTACTTAGGAATATGCTTGACTAGGTTAGTAAAGGACCTGTGCACAAAAAAGTACAAAATATTTAAAGAAATTAAAGAAGATCTCACCTGGTGGAAAGATATTCCATGCTCATGGATAGGAAGGTTGAATGTTGCTAAGATATGAGTCCTAACTAAATTGATTCTTACATTCAATGCAATACCAAATAAAATTCCAGCAAGCTATTTTGAAGACTTGGAAAAGCTAGTTATCACATTCATTTGGAAGGGAAAGGAACCCCAAATTGCTAAAGATATCCTAAAAAAGAAGAGTGAAGTGGGAGGATTAACACTTCCCAACTTTAAAGCTTATTACAAAGGCATAGTTGTCAAAACAACATGGTAGTGGCATCAAGATAGAAGTATTGTTCAGTGGAACTAAATTGGGAGTAGAGATTGACCACCAAACTTAGGTTCAATTGACAAGACTCCTGTACTGGTTTGAAAGGATTTATGTGCCCTAGAAAAACCATATTTTAATCCTACTCAATCTTGTGGGAGCAACTGTTTTTTTAATCCCTATTCACTAGTGTATGTTGGAGTCTTCTTTCGGTTATCTCTACGGAGATGTGACTCCCCCGCTTGTGGGTATTAACCTTTCATTAGAAAGAGATGTGACTCCACCCGTTCCAGGTGGGTCTTGATTCATTTACTGGAATACTTTAAAAGAGGAAATATTTTGGAGAAAGCTTGAGTACAATGAGATAGCCCCTAGAACTACCAGAGCCCATGTAGCCAGAGGCCTTTGAGATGAAGGAAAATGACCTCCACGGAGCTTCATGAAAGAAGCCTGGAGAGAAAGCTTGAAGACCATATTCACCACGTTCCTTTCCAGTTGAGAGAGAAACCCTGTACTTCATTGGCCTTTCTTGAGTGAGGGTAACCTCTTGTTGGTGCCTTAATTTGGACACTTTTTTTTTTTAGCTTTGTAATCCTATTTTTGCTATATTTTAAGTTTTTAAATTTTTTTAAACATAACATATAAACACAAATATTCTTACCATATGATCATTCTATTCTTGGTATATAAACAATAATTCACATTATCATCACATAGTTGTATATTTATGACCTTGATCACCTCCCAGAACATTTGCATCAATCCAGAAAAAGAAATAAAAAGAAAAAAGAAAAAGATTCATACATACCATACCCCCTCCGCTCATTGATCACCAGCATTTCAATTTACTAGGTTTATTTTAACATTTGTTCCCCCTATTATTTATTTATTTTTAATCCATATGTTTTACTTGCCTGTTGACAAGATAGATAAAAGCAGCACCAGACACAAGGTTTTCACAGTCACACAGTGATGTTGTGAAAGCTATAGCATTATACAATCATCTTCAAGAAACATAGCTACTGGAACGCAGCTGTATATTTTCAGTCAGTTCCCTCCAGCCTCTCCACTGTACCTTAACTAAGAAGGTGATATGTATTTAATGCATAAGAATAACCTCCAGGATAACCTGTCGACTCTGGGATCTCTCAGCCATTGACATTTTATTGTCTCATTTCACTCTTCCCTCTTTTAGTCGAGAAGGCTTTCTCAATCCCTTGATGCTGAGTCCCAGCTCATTCTAGGATTTCTGTCTCATGTTGCCAGGATGGTCCACACCCCTGGGAGTCATGTCCACATAGAAAGGAGGAGGGCAGTGAGTTTGCTTGTCATGTTGGCTGAGAGAGAGAGGCCACATTTGAGCAACAAAAAAGGCTCTCTAGGGGTGACTCATAGGCCTAGTTTTAAGTAGGCTTAGCCTATCCTTTGGGGGTTTAAGTTTCATATGAACCAAACCCCAAGATTGAGGACTCGGCCTATTGCTTTGGTTGTCCCCACTGCTTGTGAGAATATCCGGAATTCTCCACATGGGGAAGTTGAACTCCCCAAGGGAGTTTGCAAATACTTTTTTATTCAGTGTTCAAATCACTCTGGGATTTATCAGGGCATCACTCTGGACAAACCTACAAAATCTCATGCCCTACACAATGTTGCATGTACTTGTGTTCAGTTAAGCTGTCCACATAAGTTATATTAGGAACTGCACTACTAAAAACATATGTTTTGTACCCAATAAACATTTTTTGCTGTAGTCTCACATATAAGTTAAAGTCTTAAAATATGAATCACCATCTGTTTTCAACACCCTGCAGTATTGACATTCCTTTGTTTTTCCTCATGCAAAAAAATTTTTAAATTTGTACATTTAGTCACTGTCATACACTCTAGGCATTCCTAGATTATAGCAGCTCAGTCTTTATCGTCTATCTTTTCTTCTGATTTCATTTGTGCCCCCAGCCTCCTCCGTCTATCATTCTCACATTCAGTCTCATTCAGTGTTCTAACATTATTGTATTACAGTTAGGTAGTATTGTGCTATCTGTTTCTGAAGTTTTATAATCATTCCTGTTGCACAGTCTATATCCCTTCAGCTCCAATTACCTAGTATCTATCCTATTTCTATCTCCTGATGGTTTCTGTTCCTAACTGAAATTCTCCAAGTTCATTCACTCATGTTAGTTCACATCAGTGAGACCATACAATATTTGATTTGAACATTTTAATATACTTGCTGTAATTTGGACATTCTCATGGCCTTAGAACTATAAACTTGCAACTAAATTAGTTCCCCTTTTTAAAAGCCATTCCATTTCTTGTATATTGCATTCTGGCAGCTGGCAAACTAGAACAGCTCCCAAATCTATTGAATTGGGATAAAATAGTCTTTCTAATAAATGGGCTTGGGAAAACTGGTTACCAACAGTCAAAAGAATAAAAGAGGACTGATATTTTTAAACCTTATACAAAAATTAACTCAAAGTGGATTAAAGACCTAAATATGAGAGCTATAATATACTATAAAACTCCTGGAAGAAAACATAGGGAAACATTTTGAAGACCTAGTAATAGGAGGTAGTTTGCTGAACTTTACTCCTAAAGCAAAAGCAGCGAAAGAAAAAATAGGTAAAAGGGCGTGCCTCAGAATCAAAAGCTTCTTTGCCTCAAATAAATTTTGTCAAAAAGGTGAAGAGGCAGCCAACTCAATGGGAAAAAATATTTGGAAACCATACATCAGATAAGGGTTTGATATCCTGTGTACATAAAGGAATTATACAATTTAACAGCAAAAAAACAAAAAAGAAAAGAAAAGAAAATAGCCCAATTATAAAATGGGCAAAAGATTTGAATAGATATTTTTCTGAGGCGCAAATACAAATGACTTAAAAGCGCATGAAGAATTGCTTATCTTCTTTAGCTGTAAGGGAAATGCAAATTAAAGCTACAATGGGTTATCATCTTAATACCTGTAAGAATGACTGCTATTCTTACAGGTATAAGATGATGTGGAGAAATTGGAATACTTATTCACTGTTAGTGGAAGTGTATAATGATACAGCCACTGTGGAAGACAATTTGGCGGTTCCTCAAAAAACTAAACATCAAGTTCCCCTACAACCTGGAAATACCACTATGTGGTAGAAATCCAGCAGAGCTGAAAGAAATTATTCGAACAGACATTTGCACACTGATGTGCATAGTGGCATTATTCATCATTGCTAAAAGATAGAAACAATCCTAGTGCCCATCATCAGATAAATAAAATGTGTGTGTATGTGTGTGTATATATATATGATGGAATATTATGCAACAAGAGACAAAATGAGGACCCACAACGTATGACAATGTGGATGAATCTTGAGGACATAGGCATAAAAGGATAGATACTGTATAATCTTGATATTATGACTGATAAAGATGACAATATCAAGGCTCAGGCATACCAAATGAGTTGCTTTGAATAACAGGCAAGAAGTATTCAGCTCCCAGATGGAAATGCAATGCAACTTCCTCTGATACTTTGCTCTAGTACGATCTGGATGAAGAATTTGAGGACAGATGGGGAACGTGGTGCTTTCCCTCCTTCCCTCTTCTCTTTTCCTTCCTTTCTCCCATTTCCTTTCCTCTCTTTTTCTTTTTCTCTTTCTCTATTTTGATTTTTCATTCGTCCTTCCTTCCCTCCCCCCAAAAAAGAAAAAAGTTTAAGGAGAATCAGTGGGATATAGACGTGAGTTCATTTCTGAACTCTCAGTTGTTTTATACCAGTCTGTTTGTCCTTATGCTCGTTCCATACTGTTTTGATTACTGCAACTTTGGGATGTTTTAAAATCAATAAATATGATTTCTCCAACTTTGTTCTTTTTCAGGATAGTTTTTGGCTATTAGGGGCCCCTTCCCCTTCCATAGAATTTTTTTTTTTAATTTTAAAAATTTTTAGAAATTAACATTTTTTTTTCCTTCCATACTAATTTGATGATTGGCTTTTCTATTTCTGCAACAAAGACTGCTGAAATTTTGATTGGGATTATATTGAACCTGTAAATCTCTTTGGGTGGTATTAGCATCTTAACAATATGAAATCTTCCAATCCATGAACATGTAATGTCTTTCTGTTTATTTGTCTTATTTAATTCCTTTCAGCAGTGTTTTGCAGTTTTCATTGCATAGGTCTTTTTTTTATTTTTTTTATTTCTTTTTTTTTTAACATTTTTTTTATTAATTAAAAAAAGAATTAACAAAACAATTAGAAATCATTCCAATCTACATGTACAATCAGTAATTCTTTTTTTTTTTTTTTTTTTTAGTAATGGGTTTTTTTTTTATTAATTAAAAAAAATTAACAAAACAATTAGAAATCATTCCAATCTACATGTACAATCAGTAATTCTTAATAACATCACATAGTTGCATATTCATCATTTCTTAGTACATTTGCATCGATTTAGAAAAAGAAATAAAAAGACAACAGAGGGCGGGCCGCGGTGGCTCAGCGGGCAAAGTGCTTGCCTGCTATGCCGGAGGACCTCGGTTCGATTCCCGGCCCCACCCCATGTAACAAAAACGGAGAAACAGAATACAATAAAAACAAGAAAATGTTTAAAAATGTTTCCCTTTCCTCCTTCCTTCCTTCCTTCTATCCTTCCTTCCTTCTCTCTGTCTTTCCTTTAAAAAAAAAAAAAAAAAAAAAAAAAAAAAAAAAGACAACAGAATAAGAATTAAAACAATAGAAAGAACAAAACAAAAACAAAAACAAAAACAAAAAACCTATACCTCACATGCAGCTTCATTCAGTGTTTTAACATAATTGCATTACAATTGGGTAGTATTGTGCTGTCCATTTCTGAGTTTTTATATCCAGTCCCGTTGTACAGTCTGTATCCCTTCAGCTCCAATTATCCCTTCTCTCTTTTTTTTTTTTTTTTTAATTAACGGAAAAAAAGAAATTAACCCAACATTTAGAGATCATACCATTCTACATATGCAATCATTAATTCTTAACATCATCACATAGATGCATGATCATCATTTCTTAGTACATATGTATTGGTTTAGAAGAACTAGCAACATAACCGAAAAAGATATAGAATGTTAATATAGAGAAAAAAATAAAAGTAATAATAGTAAAATCAAAACAAAACAAAACAAAAACCTATATCTCAAATGCAGCTTCATTCAATGTTTTAACATGATTACTTTACAATTAGGTATTATTGTGCTGTCCATTTTTGAGTTTTTGTATCTAGTCCTGTTACACCGTCTGTATCCCTTCAACTCCAATTGGCCATTATCTTACCCTGTTTCTACCTCCTGCTGGACTCTGTTATCAAGGACATATTCCAAATTTATTCTTGAATGTCTGTTCACATCAGTGGGACCATACAGTATTTGTCCTTTAGTTTTTGGCTAGACTCACTCAGCATAATGTTCTCTAGGTCCATCCATGTTATTACATGCTTCATAAGTTTATCCTGTCTTAAAGCTGCATAGTATTCCATCGTATGTATATACCACAGTTTGTTTAGCCACTCTTCTGTTGATGGAGATTTTGGCTGTTTCCATCTCTTTGCAATTGTAAATAACGCTGCTATAAACATTGGTGTGCAAATGTCCGTTTGTGTCTTTGCCTTTAAGTCCTTTGAGTAGATTCCCAGCAATGGTATTGCTGGGTCGTATGGCAATTCTATATTCAGCTTTTTGAGGAACCGCCAAACTGCCTTCCACAGTGGTTGCACCATTTGACATTCCCACCAACAGTGGATAAGTGTGCCTCTTTCTCCGCATCCTCTCCAGCACTTGTCATTTTCTGATTTGTTGATAATGGCCATTCTGGTGGGTGTGAGATGATATCTCATTGTGGTTTTGATTTGCATTTCTCTAATGGCCAGGGACATTGAGCATCTCTTCATGTGCCTTTTGGCCATTTGTATTTCCTCTTCTGATAGGTGTCTGTTCAAGTCTTTTTCCCATTTTGTAATTGGGTTGGCTGTCTTTTTGTTGTTGAGATGAACAATCTCTTTATAAATTCTGGATACTAGACCTTTATCTGATATATCATTTCCAAATATTGTCTCCCATTGTGAAGGCTGTCTTTCTACTTTCTTGATGAAGTTCTTTGATGCACAAAAGTGTTTAATTTTGAGGAGTTCCCATTTATTTATTTCCTTCTTCAGTGCTCTTGCTTTAGGTTTAAGGTCCATAAAACCGCCTCCAGTTGTAAGATCCATAAGATATCTCCCAACATTTTCCTCTAACTGTTTTATGGTCTTAGACCTAATGTTTAGATCTTTGATCCACTTTGAGTTAACTTTTGTATAGGGTGTGAGAGATGGGTCTTCTTTCATTCTTTTGCATATGGATATCCAGTTCTCTAGACACCATTTATTGAAGAGACTGTTCTGTCCCAGGTGAGTTGGCTTGACTGCCTTATCAAAGATCAAATGTCCATAGATGAGAGGGTCTATATCTGAGCACTCTATTCGATTCCATTGGTCGATATATCTATCTTTATGCCAATACCATGCTGTTTTGACCACTGTGGCTTCATAATATGCCTTAAAGTCCAGCAGCGCGAGACCTCCAGCTTCGTTTTTTTTCCTCAAGATGCTTTTAGCAATTCGGGGCACCCTGCCCTTCCAGATAAATTTGCTTATTGGTTTTTCTATTTCTGAAAAATAAGTTGTTGGGATTTTGATTGGTATTGCATTGAATCTGTAAATCAATTTAGGTAGGATTGACATCTTAACTATATTTAGTCTTCCAATCCATGAACACGGTATGCCCTTCCATCTATTTAGGTCTTCTGTGATTTCTTTTAGCAGTTTTTTGTAGTTTTCTTTATATAGGTTTTTTGTCTCTTTAGTTAAATTTATTCCTAGGTATTTTATTCTTTTAGTTGCAATTGTAAATGGGATTCGTTTCTTGATTTCCCCCTCAGCTTGTTCATTACTAGTGTATAGAAATGCTACAGATTTTTGAATGTTGATCTTGTAACCTGCTACTTTGCTGTACTCATTTATTAGCTCTAGTAGTTTTGTTGTGGATTTTTCCGGGTTTTCAATGTATAGTATCATATCGTCTGCAAACAGTGATAGTTTTACTTCTTCCTTTCCAATTTTGATGCCTTGTATTTCTTTTTCTTGTCTAATTGCTCTGGCTAGAACCTCCAACACAATGTTGAATAATAGTGGTGATAGTGGACATCCTTGTCTTGTTCCTGATCTTAGGGGGAAAGTTTTCAATTTTTCCCCATTGAGGATGATATTAGCTGTGGGTTTTTCATATATTCCCTCTATCATTTTAAGGAAGTTCCCTTGTATTCCTATCTTTTGAAGTGTTTTCAACAGGAAAGGATGTTGAATCTTGTCGAATGCCTTCTCTGCATCAATTGAGATGATCATGTGATTTTTCTGCTTTGATTTGTTGATATGGTGTATTACATTAATTGATTTTCTTATGTTGAACCATCCTTGCATACCTGGGATGAATCCTACTTGGTCATGATGTATAATTCTCTTAATGTGTTGTTGGATACGATTTGCTAGAATTTTATTGAGGATTTTTGCATCTGTATTCATTAGAGAGATTGGTCTGTAGTTTTCTTTTTTTGTAATATCTTTGCCTGGTTTTGGTATGAGGGTGATGTTGGCTTCATAGAATGAATTAGGTAGTTTTCCCTCCACTTCGATTTTTTTGAAGAGTTTGAGGAGAATTGGTACTAATTCTTTCTGGAACGTTTGGTAGAATTCACATGTGAAACCATCTGGTCCTGGACTTTTCTTTTTAGGAAGCTTTTGAATGACTAATTCAATTTCTTTACTTGTGATTGGTTTGTTGAGGTCATCTATGTCTTCTTGAGTCAAAGTTGGTTGTTCATGTCTTTCCAGGAACCCGTCCATTTCATCTAAATTGTTGTATTTATTAGCGTAAAGTTGTTCATAGTATCCTGTTATTACCTCCTTTATTTCTGTGAGGTCAGTAGTTATGTCTCCTCTTCCATTTCTGATCTTATTTATTTGCATCCTCTCTCTTCTTCTTTTTGTCAATCTTGCTAAGGGCCCATCAATCTTATTGATTTTCTCATAGAACCAACTTCTGGTCTTATTGATTTTCTCTATTGTTTTCATATTTTCAATTTCATTTATTTCTGCTCTGATCTTTGTTATTTCTTTCCTTTTGCTTGCTTTGGGATTAGTTTGCTGTTCTTTCTCCAGTTCTTCCAATTGAACAGTTAATTCCTGAATTTTTGCCTTTTCTTCTTTTCTGATATAGGCATTTAGGGCAATAAATTTCCCTCTTAGCACTGCCTTTGCTGCATCCCATAAGTTTTGATATGTCGTGTTTTCATTTTCATTTGCCTCGAGGTATTTACTAATTTCTCTTGCAATTTCTTCTTTAACCCACTCGTTGTTTAAGAGTGTGTTGTTGAGCCTCCAGGTATTTGTGAATTTTCTGGCATTCCGCCTCTTATTGATTTCCAACTTCATTCCTTTATGATCCGAGAAAGTGTTGTGTAAGATTTCAATCTTTTTAAATTTGTTAAGACTTGCTTTGTGACCCAGCATATGGTCTATCTTTGAGAATGATCCATGAGCACTTGAGAAAAAGGTGTATCCTGCTGTTGTGGGATGTAATGTCCTATAAATGTCTGTTAAGTCTAGCTCCTTTATAGTAATATTCAGATTCTCTATTTCTTTATTGATCCTCTGTCTAGATGTTCTGTCCATTGATGAGAGTGGGGAATTGAAGTCTCCAACTATTATGGTATTTGTGTCTATTTCCCTTTTCAGTGTTTGCAGTGTATTCCTCATGTATTTTGGGGTATTCTGGTTCGGTGCATAAATATTTATGATTGTTATGTCTTCTTGTTTAATTGTTCCTTTTATTAGTATATAGTGTCCTTCTTTGTCTCTTTTAACTGTTTTACATTTGAAGTCTAACTTGTTGGATATTAGTATAGCCACTCCTGCTATTTTCTGGTTGTTATTTGCATGAAATATCTTTTCCCAACCTTTCACTTTCAACCTATGTTTATCTTTGGGTCTAAGATGTGTTTCCTGTAGACAGCATATAGAAGGATCCTGTTTTTAAATCCATTCTGCCAATCTATGTCTTTTGATTGGGGAATTCAGTCCATTAACATTTAGTGTTATTACTGTTTGGATAATATTTTCCTCTGCCATTTTGCCTTTTGTATTATATATATCATATCTGACTTTCCTTCTTTCTACACTCTTCTCCATACCTCTCTCTTCTGTCTTTTCGGTTCTGACTCTAGTGCTCCCTTTAGTATTTCTTGCAGAGCTGGTCTCTTGGTCACAAATTCTCTCAGTGACTTTTTGTCTGAGAATGTTTTAATTTCTCCCTCATTTTTGAAGGACAATTTTGCTGGATATAGGAGTCTTGGTTGGCAGTTTTTCTCTTTTAGTAATTTAAATATATCATCCCACTGTCTTCTAGCTTCCATGGTTTCTGCTGAGAAATCTACACATAGTCTTATTGGGTTTCCCTTGTATGTGATGGATTGTTTTTCTCTTGCTGCTTTCAAGATCCTCTCTTTCTCTTTGACCTCTGACATTCTAACTAGTAAGTGTCTTGGAGAACGCCTATTTGGGTCTAATCTCTTTGGGGTACGCTGCACTTCTTGGATCTGTAATTTTAGGTCTTTCATAAGAGTTGGGAAATTTTCAGTGAAAATTTCTTCCATTAGTTTTTCTCCTCCTTTTCCCTTCTCTTCTCCTTCTGGGACACCCACAACACGTATATTTATGCGGTTCATATTGTCCTTGAGTTCCCTGATACCCTGTTCAAATTTTTCCATTCTTTTCCCGATAGTTTCTGTTTGTTTTTGGAATTCAGATGTTCCATCCTCCAAATCACTAATTCTATCTTCTGTCTCTTTGAATCTATCATTGTAGGTATCCATTGTTTTTTCTATCTTTTCTACTTTGTCCTTCACTTCCATAAGTTCTGTGATTTGTTTTTTCAGTTTTTCTATTTCTTCTTTATGTTCAGCCCATGTCTTCTTCATGTCCTCCCTCAATTTATCGATTTCGTTTTTGAAGAGGTTTTCCATTTCTGTTCGTATATTTAGCATTAGTTGTCTCAGCTCCTGTATCTCATTTGAACTATTGGTTTGTTCCTTTGACTGGGCCATATTTTCAATTATTTGAGCGTGATCCGTTATCTTCTGTTGGCGTCTGCGCATTTAGACAGATTTCCCTGGGTATTGGATCCAAAAGTTTGGAAGATTTTCCTGTGAAATCTCTGGGTTCTGTTTTTCTTATCCTGCCCAGTAGGTGGCGCTCGTGGCACACGTTTGTCTGCGGGTCCCACCAGTAAAAGGTGCTGTGGGACCTTAAACTTTGGAAAACTCTCGCCGTCCGGGGGAGTTCGCTAGCCGAAGCGGCTTGAGCCAGCCCAGGGTCCGAACGCAGGTAGGGTTGCTGGTCGCCGCAGCCCGGGAAAGAGCCCGTCCGAATTTCCTAGTCAGCCCTGGGCGACAAGCGTGGCGAGAGGGCGCCAGCGGCAGCAGCCCGCCTGGGAGAGTACACGTTCCCCGGGAGTCACGGGTTTGGAAGGGGCCTCCCCCACCCGTCACCGTTCTCCACGGCCTGAGGATTTCCGATCCAATTCTCTCAGTTGGTCCGGGGGGTTGCGCGTGGTGTGAACGCCAGCCGCCTTGGTTTCAGGGGACCGCCTCTCCCATTCTCCCAGCCGGCCCGGGAAGGGGGAAGGGAGTAACTCCGGCCGCTTCCCGCCCCGCCCGGTGAGGCCCGCGCGCCTCGGCAATCTCACCCGAGCTGCTTCTCTCAGCCTGCCAGCCGTTCCAGGATGGGGTACTCTGTCTTTTTTATCTCTGTTGTGGCTTTGGGCGCTTTCTGTATCGTTTCTAGTCCCCTAGTAGCTGCCCTGGAGAAGAAACTAAGATCCGCGCGTCTTACTAAGCCGCCATCTTCCAGGAAGTCCGCATAGGTCTTTTATGTCTTTCCTTAAATTCATTCCTGGATATTTTGTTCTTTTAGATGCTTTCTTTGGAATTGTTTTCTTGATTTCCTTTTCACATTGTTCATTGCTGGTTTCTGTAGAAACCTAATGGAATTTTTTTTTTTTTTTTTTTTTTTTTTTTTTAAAGAGAGAGGGAGGAAGGGAAGGAAAGACAGAGAGAAGGAAGGAAGGATGGAAGGAAGGAAGGGAGGAAGAAAGGGAAACATCTTTAAACATTTTCTTGTTTTATTATATTTTGTTTGTTTGTTTGTTTCTTACATGGGCTGGGGCCGGGAATCGAACCGGGGTCCTCCGGCATAGCAGGCAAGCACTCTTGCCCGCTGAGCCACCGCGGCCCGCCCCCTAATGGAATTTTGCATGTCAATCTTTTATCCTGCCATTTTGCTGAATTAATTTATTAGCTCTAATACTTTCTAGTGGATTCTGTGGAATCTTCTATATATAAGATTGTATCATCTGCAAACAGAGTTAACTTTACTCTTTGCTTTCTAATTTGGATGTTTTTTGTTTCTTTTCCTTGCCCAATTATTCTAGCTAACACTTCTACTATAATGTTGAATAGCAGTGGTGAAAGCAGGCATCCTTGTCTTGTTCCTGATATTAAAGGGAAAACTTCCAGTCTTTACTGTTGAGTATGATGTTAGCTGCCTATTTTTTATATAGGCCTATTATCATGTTGAGGAAATTCCCTTTTATTCCTAGTTTTTTTTTTTATTCAAGAAAGAGCACTGGACTTTGTTAAATGCCTTCTTTTCATCAAGATGATGTGTTTTCCCCCTTCATTCTATTAATGAGGTGTATTGTATTGATTGATTTTCTTCTATTGAACCACTCTAGCATTCCGAGATAAATTCCATTAGGTCATGGTCTATATTCCTTTTAATACGTTGTATTCAATTTAGTCTTATAAATTTAAAAATATATATTTTTTATAGTTTGTGTTATTTGGGCTCCAAATAAGATCTGTGTATTGTAATTAATTTTATATGTCATTGGTATTTTAAAATTGAGCTTCCCCCTCCTGAAAAACTTTTTTCTTGCCATCTTAGGATGTTTGCTCTGTAGTTCCCTATAGTCTTCATTTTTTTTTCTGATTGTGCTCTCTTGCTGGTGTTCAGCATCTTCCTTTGTCCCTTGTGTTTTTCGCAAATCTGTAATTAGGTCTAGAACAGTAGTTCTCAGTGGTGCAGTTTTGTACCCCAGGTAACATTTAGCAATGTCTGGATACTTTTTTGTTTTTTTTAATTGTGGGGTACTATTGGTATCCAGTGGGTAGAGGTCAGGAGTACTGCTAAACGTGCTACAGTGCACAAGAGGCCCCTACAGCAAGGAATTATCTGTTTCAATATGTTAAAAGGGTTGCAGTTGAGAAACCCTCATTAAAACACTTGATCAAATTCAGGTTTAACTATTTTTGGTGTAGTTATCTTTTTTCATGATATTTGAGGCTATTGATTATTTCTTAGATCCCTTAATTTGCTAGGGGTTTGCAAAATATTCTAATTCTGTCATTCTTTCTTTCTTTCCTAGAATACCACTAAAAAAGAGGAACTTTCTTTCATTAATTATTTGGTTTCCTTGAGTTACAGTTTGTTCAGTAAAGCCTGGTTAAATACTTGATGTTTTCCCATTATTTACTAGCCAATAATATTTTATCTTTCATTCCAGGTTGATCTCCTATCAAGAGTTTTTGGCATTTGAATCTGTTTTGTGTGCTCCAGATTCCATGTTTATAGTGGCTTTCCAATTGTTTGACAAGAGTGGAAATGGAGAGGTGACATTTGGTAAGGAATAAAAAAGATTATAAGTAATAAGTAAAGTCAGCGATGCTGGTCCAGTCTTTATTTGCTAAGTCTAGTAACTTGAATATAAACTTCTGCTAATTTAGAACCTTAGTCTATAAGCAAAATATGAATTTCCTAAAGGGATTTGTCCAGGTAAATTAATTGTTTTATTTTCTTCAAAGCATTAGGGTATTGCAAAAATGAAGAAATCTAGGAATGTAGTTGCTTCAGCTCATTGGCCACTGGCATGCTTTCACATTCCTAAAATAGGTGGTGTAAAATTTTCTTGTTCTGGGCCAAATTCTTTATGAAGGAAACCATGAACAATATGGAATAATCTCATTCTTTAAATGTTTTTAGGGTAGGGAGTTCAGAGCTTCTTTGTGGCATCTTTGGCAAATTTCTGCTAGTTCATTTTAAACACCAAGAACAGAGCTAAAGGAAGCAGGTAAGGCAAGATTACCTAGCTTCCTCTGATCCCCCATTTTAGATTTTTGGTTTTAGAAAACAAGACCAAGAATAGTAAAACTACTGTCTGAGTTGGATGTAGAAATTAATTTAAATCCCTGGCAGGCCATAATGCTAACATGTTGTTGATGTTTCGCAAATGTACAAACCACGATTTGTAATCGTATATTAGGTTTTTTTGTTTTTTAATTTTTATTTTAGTAACATATATACTCCCTAAAATTTCCCTTTTTAACTACTTTCAAATATACAGTTCAGTGCTGTTGATTAAGTTCACTGTTTTGCCATATATTAATTTGTAAAGATGTTATTGGCAGAAATTACTTTATGCTTAGTGAGGTAGTCAATATTTCCTTTAACAGGCCTTTCAATAAAAACAAGGTAGTGTTTTCAGCGACTTTGAGTCCCCTGTTTAGTGTGAATTGGCATTAATATTTCTAGACAAACCCTTGAAAATCAGGCCTTCCCTGATCCACAATTGGCAAATATTTATTCACTGTGGTGTTTGAGTTATAAAACAAATGTCCTTTAGGAAGAAATGCACCGTCCAAAGGAAGAATAATCACTGCCATGGGAAAACTGGTGAAAAAACACAGGTACTCAGAAGGATGCGGCACCTTTGCTTGAGCTGGGCGGACACTTCCCAGCTTGGCATCCTTGTTTCCTTCCTTCCGCCCACTGACCCATATCTTCTGTGTGAGAAAATTTTCCTCAAAAATACCTCTACAGAGGCTTTTAGGCTTCTGTGTAATTGTTGGCATTCTTTCTACTCTGGAGCAAGTTCTAGCCGTTCTGCCTTGTAAAGCATGTCGGCTTTCCTCAGAAACACTCAGATTCTGTAGTTTAAAGCACAAAACCTTTATCCTTACACCAGTCAGCATTAAACCTGTACTACGAATAATGCTGCATTTTCTGTCTTTGATAGCTTTTATTTACGTGCATTTCTTCCAAATGTGGTACGCAAATGCTTGGGAAATTGCCCAATATAAAAGCCAATGTAACTAAGTTAGTGATACTATACCTGTGCTTATATCATGTGTGCTTTGTTTAAAAATTGATTCCCCAAAATTAAATTCTAATTTCTTTTCTCCCTCCTACCTTGGTATCCAGATTCTTCTCCATTTTATTCCTTTTCCCTACTTCTATTTTTTAAAAAATAAGTCAGGTCAGTTCGTTCAGCAGACAAACAGTAGAGACCCATGCTATTGCTGATTCGTAGATTAAAATGCATGTAGGAAGTAACTGAGTGATTTACACTTTTACTTTATGCAGATGAAAGCTTGTAGTTATTAGATCCCAACTTTATCATTTTAGAGATGTTTTGTTTTTCCCTCAGTCTGTTGTTCATGAGTGAGGAATTAAAGAATGTTCTTAGGATTAAAAACAAAACAAGTCGGTTTTAGTTTTAATAGCACCTGGTTTGAACTGAAGGATGTAACCCTCCAGGTCTTGCTTTCATTATTCTGCTCTGTAATCAAGAGAATAAGAGAAATGTAAGAAAAAGAGGAAGCTGTCCTCCGTTTCAGCCTTGTTCCTGGATAGGCCTCTTGAGGAGGCTCACCTATTTTTCTAAAACCTTGCCTATTTCCCCTCCCCATGCTGCTTCCCTAGTTCTGAGGATCTATTTTGCTACAGATTTTCTTAACTCGAATAAAAAGTGAAAAAAAAATGCAATGAACCATAATGGAATGTTTAATTTTATGTTCTTAAGAAAAGAAGAAAAGCATTGAAACTTCTTTCTTATAACAAATGTCATTTAACAAGTTTTCTAAGGCCCGCTTATTTCAGGGTGTATTCAAGACTACAGAATTTCTGCATAAGGAAATAATTAACTTGGAGTTTATTTTAATAGGATTTTGGATCTGTGATGAAGGTCAGTTTTCATGTTTGTACCTCTTAAAATGAATTGTGCTTATGTATTTACAGACACATGTTTAGATAAAAGGAAATTTTAGATCCATTCTATCTCTAAAACCTTTTTACCAAATGGCCTTATAGTTTCTAGTTTAAAGTTTATCTAAAACATAGTTTTCTCTTGTGCATATGAGGAAAGAGATGTGGGAGAGAAGATTGGATGCAAGGTACAAATGCACTGGAGAAAAAATTAAGCCGTCAGTTTAGTATCTCATGGATTATGATGAAGTGTTATCTGTGTAATGTATATATTGTTCTCATGTATGCTTTAAATTTTTTAGTTATACTTTTTATGCACATCAAGTTGTATACTGAAATTGTGTGCATCTTGGCAAGTATTTATAGAAATAGCAGAACTTGAGTGCTGGACAAGGTCTTCTTATTTTTAGAGATGCACACATTCTGGGTGAGAGGACTTAGGTTGAGTTCTTGGTAATCCATTTCTGAACGTGCAGGCTTAGGAGAGGGTTCTGGAGTTTGAGTGAATAAAACCATTAATTAGTCATTACTTTTTTGATGTCCCTTTAATCAAACTTCTGATGCATGCTGTGGATAATTACCTAATGGCCTGTTTAGGTGCTACTGCCTGAAAGCACGAGCCTTGGTCGAGACCATCGCATGATTGCTGGGTGTTAGATCCAGTGTAAATTTTCCTTGGTCCCATTATTATTCACTCGTGTACTGGATATTCTGCTTGGTAGAATTGGGCTGAGGTAACCTAGATAACCAGTTATACTAGGTAGTGCTGTCGTTAGCCACCATGCATTTATATCAGTTTTTCTTAAAAAGCACCTGTTGATTTAACAAGTGTGTAATCATTCTAAAAAAAGGCAAACTGCTTACCCATTAACTAATAAACAAGTATTGCGCATGCTATTTGTTGTACGTTTGCTATTAAAAAAACATCAGCATTGTGTTCCAAAGTGTTTGCCTAGGAAAGGAAATTCTCCAAAGTGAACTTTTCCAAGGGCACATCTTTACTTTTAGAATTTAGAACCATCAAAAACAGGGACTCCTTTAGATTCAGTACTGTGGCAGACCATCGGTATGTACAGCAAATTGAAATTTGTTCCATTTGTACCTCCTTTTTCTCCTAAAAGGAAGAACAGATTGGAGTGGTTTAGGCATACTGCTATTTTTAAAAGGTTCAGGTGAGAAATGTAGATTTGAAGAATGTGGTACCCTTTCTCATGGAAACAAAGCTGTAGACATTGGAATAATATGAACATTTAATGGTAGTAAATACCTGGTTCCATCTGGTAAGAAGTACAGCTTCCCTTAGGTGTTCAAATTAAATCTGGAAGAATTGTTGGGACCCCTTTCTTAGAATTGCTTTCATACCTCGCTGAGAAGGTCATGTTAATACTCAAGGCTACTAGGATAACTTAGAGTTTGAGGTAACAGAAAGACATTGTATGTTAGTTTATGTCCCATTTGGTGTAGACCGTTGAAGCAACTCGTTCTTGTAGTCGTAGATGCTTTTAAATGTAAACTCATCTTTCCTGAGAAATGTGCTTTTAAACATATTTGTCAGCAGGACTACTCTGTTGATCGATAGTATAGTAAGTAGTTCCTTTTGGAGGTAGGTAAAGGGGTAACAGAAGTACCAGTCCCTCTGAGAAACTGAGACAGTCATGCAGGTAATTAATGACTCACCACTGAGAGTAAAACCCAGAGTGGGGACCGAGTTTACATGCTCTGTTGTTTGGGACTTCTACAAGCTCCTCTTGTTGGTCTTTTTTTGTTGTTGTTGTTTGTTTTTCTTTGTTTTCTTTTTTGGTCTCCCAGTTGTTCCTCTTTTCCCCCAATCTTTCCTTCACTGAAAAATTCATGTCCACAGGTCCCACCATCGTTTTTGTTCCCTTATACCCAAGGATATTCATTGCTTTTACATATGGTGGAAGCCTTCTAAAGCCTCTTTGACTTCGTTTTAAAAACTGTGCAGGTGAAACAGCTATTGCGATTATTTTTTCCCTGACACTAAAAATGTTTGGTCTCAGGCCCATAAGTTGCAAGCAGTGGCTCCTGCTGGGCTGGAATCCTTGGAATCAGGATGTCGTTGGGCTGCTGGTAGGTGGGCTGTGTCACAGGGCTGATGGCTTGTATACCTACAGGAGGAGTTCTCTGGCCACACCGTTGGTACAGCAGCTCCTTCCAGGCTCATTCATGGAACAGGCATGGTGGCAGTCTTGGAGAAGAGTGCCAGCCCCGGTCAGAGGTAATTTTGTACTGCAGAAAGGTGAACAAGACCAGAAGGAAGCTCCCATAAGGACCAGGGGAGGGATAAGGGTGGATAAGACGGGGAGACAGTATGGGTTGCTGGGGAAATTAAAACTTCTAAGACATATTGACATAATATATATATGCTTCAATGTGTATTTCCTCTAGTCCAATCATCATAAGTGACTGATACAGCTAAACTGACTAATGTTATACGTCTGTGAACATTTTTACTTGATCAGAGTTGTCGCCATTACCTGCCCTCCTCCTGACGAGCCACTGTGCTCCTCTCCTTTGAGCAAAGAGAACATAATGACAGGCTACTTTTGTGTCTGGCCCCAATTCTCTTTTCAAAGGCATTACAACCATCTTTCACAAGCCCATGCTCTGCAGGAAGTGAAAAAGTGGTCTATTGTTTTCTATATGTCAGAAAACTAATGGATTCCTGTTTCTTTTAGCAGTGCCAACCTAGTATAAAACTCTAGATCATGATCTTGCTGCCAATATGATGTGACCGTCACTGTCATATCCCTTTTGTTCAGACCAGAACTATGGCCACCAAAATAGCACTCTAGGGAGTGCTGTTTAGAGTTAGAGACCCTTGTTTGCCACTGGAAAGACGGGATTCTCTCTGGGGGGGGGTGGGGGTGGGGGCGGGGACTTGCCGCGCAGTTTCAGTTAGCTGTCTCGGGTGTATTTGAGATTATTGGTGTTCCCTTTCATGTCATGCAGGACCTAATGAAACTGGGTAAGATAAGAAAAACATAGCTATTTGAGCTTTTCCTTACACAAGTGTAAATTTGCCGAGAAGGAGAGATAGAGACTCAAGATCCCTCCAGTTCTGAAGCTTTTGTATAATTTTTTGGTTTTTTTTTTGATGATCACATCCTGGGAAAGGTTAAATGGTGACTATTAATTGGACTTCAGACAATAGTTGAACTAATTATTTCTGTAAGATTCCTGAATCAGTCTTAGGCAGTAGGTAGTAGAAATAATAACTGAAGGAAAGTGGGATATATCAAGAGGTGTCAAAAAAGTAGGTTTGAAATTGTTAGTCCTAGTAACTACAGTAGTAGCAGGTGACTAGCCTGAAATATCAGGAGTTTGTTAATAAATCACAGCATATAATAATGGTTGTAATAAAGCCAAATATGATGGTGTCAAGTGACCACTTTGGGAGAAATAGGAAATGTCCAAACAAATGCCCAAGGTATACCATTACACATCAGTATTTGGGAATTTTATTCTGAGTAACTTAAGCCATCACTTTGTTTCAAAGACATTGTAAATTTTTATTTCGAGATCTCTCGAAGTCTACCAAATGGATTTCTAATGGAAGTTTTCACTATAGAGATATTTTTTCTGCATGTAAATTAGCATTGTAATTTTAGTTTATAAAACAGCCTTTTGTGATAGTAGAAAAAAAGTTTTATAAGTAACTAGATTTTCTTAGTTTGAAAGCTTTTGAATCTTTGACTTTATTTGATATAGTTTCAGCCACTTTTGAGAGTCTGATATTTTCTAATCCTATAAAGAAAATTCAATTTGATTCCACTATTACATGAAATTATCTAGATAGTGATGTGGATGTTTCTTATCAAACAGCTGAGTTTGGGAGTTGCTTTCCTTAAAAATAAATTCGATTTAATTCTAGTTAGTTAATCTTAATGTTACTTAAATAAATATAGTAATTTGTTACCCTACTCTGCTTTCCATTAATTTTCTTCATGTTTCTTTAGTCTACCCCTTTTTTGTTAGACCTTAAAAATAATAAATCAAGTCAGTTAATTGGAAATAGAAACAACTAGTTAATTAGAAGAATCCTAAAAAAAAATGTCTTTGCTACTCTGTCATAATATTTTTAGCCATAACTATTTTTGTAACCCTTATTATTTTAATTACCTCATCTTATACATTTTAATACGTTTTACAACTTGTCGAAGTTCTATATGGCTTTGAGGATAATTTTTTGTATGTTGGTTAGAAATCAGGATCCCACGAACTGCTGTTGAGTTAATTCTTTGCTTTTAGAAACAAAACCCATATATTTAATTTGTGTTTATGGACAGTGAAAATAAATTAAAGTGACTTGAAAATTCTGAAATACTTAGGCAAGAAATGAATGCTGTGTTCCATTTGAAAGAAAAGATGAGAATCCCATCTCCCCAGTGACATCCAATGCCTTCCTCCAACTTCTAAGTTAGTCTGTGACCTATTCATAACTATTGTAGTAAGTCCAGACTGATAAGATATCCAGTTCAGCATTCTTAACCACCCCATCCCCCAGCAGTAATGCTTTTATCAAGATAAAAGAGGTATATAAAACTAAAGGGAATCCATTAAAACATTTACGATATGAGATTAGTATCTTATTCAAAGAATTTGTGGAAATTAGAAAAAATAGCTTAGTTGGAAGAGACTGTAAAACATGAAACTTGTATTTCCTAATTCTCTGGTATAATTCATAGCTATTGGTGATAAAGCTCTTCCACTAACAAAATTGACTTAAATTTGGAAATAATTTTAAGGCATCAGTAAAACAGGCTTCCTGCTTTCTTAACTTTGTTAATAATTTATTTTCCTTTTTTTTTTTTTTTTGGCATGAGCTTCTAAATTAGTTTCAGTCTATGCTTGTTAAAGTACCAGTCATTTGTGAATTTACTTTTATAGTAAGTGTTGAAGTGTGTAACAAAGTGAGTGACATTGCTAGTGCATGAAGACAAGCCATCAGAGCAGCCCTCAGGATTACTTTTTTTTTTGGTTTTATATTATTCAGGATGACTGATTCCTATCTAAAAGTTAGTATACTGTGTTTAGTCCTTCTTTATTTAAAAATGAATCACTAATTTCGCTTATCTTAAAATATTTTAATAGTTGAGACTAATAATCATGGTTTTTATGGGGGTTTTGAAGCTTTGTGTCAAGACCATATTTCTGACAATATCAGAAGCTTTTAATAAGGTGCTTGCTGCTGAGCTAATGATATGCTTTTGGCGGTATTTCTTATACCTATCTTCAATAGACATATTCAGGCTAGTGTGAATGTAACAATCAAGCCTCAATCAAACCATACTTAGAATGACAAATATTGCATTATACTGTAATTTAGGTATTCATGCTTTTGATAAAGGGCTTAATTCGATTCCTTGAGGAACCTGGAAAACACTATTGATTTTATACTGGAATGCAAAGTAGCAGCCATTTATAGTGCAAGATATAAATCACTTCCTAATTAAAATTAAATCAAGGGAAATTAAGAATCTCATGGCCTTATATGTAGTGGTACACAATCTTAAGTGTAAAATTATATTTTGTATCAATTGTGTTCCTGTGCATGTCTTTCTGGGGACACAAAAAAATTGCAGTTAATCTTAATAGAAGCAGATGATATTGACTTTAAAACTTCTCTTAATTTCTTTCTGTAGGAACATTGCAGTGGATTAAATTACTTATTCCAAATGTAATGGGTTTATTTTTGTTTTCCCTTTTAAGAAAATGTCAAGGAAATTTTTGGACAGACTATTATTCATCATCATATCCCTTTTAATTGGGACTGTGAATTTATTCGACTGCATTTTGGGCATAACCGGAAGAAACATCTTAACTACACAGAATTCACACAGTTTCTCCAGGTGAGCTTAGTTTTCATAGCTAGTGTAAAGAGATATTTTTCTTTCCCCAGCCTCCTTCCCTCATTCCATTTCCTCTTTCCTTTTTAGTTTTATTAAGTATATTACAAAGAATATCAGTCCCCTTTGGCATTTCATCCCCATTTCTCACTCACCAAAGGCAACTTCTTCAAACTTTGATAGTTGTTTCTTTCAGCGTGTTTATTTCCCATATCTTTAGATAATAAACTTGTGCTTACACTTTGACTTCTTTCTTTAAAATTTATTTAAAAATTTTTATTCTGTTACATATGTAAAATCTCGCATTTCACCTTTTATAATCACGTACAGATATATATTCAGGGCTATTAATTATGTTCACAGGTGTTGTGCTACCATCACCGTCATCCATTATCAAAATATTTCCCTTGTTCCAGTTAGGAACCCTGTGCAATTTAAGCCTTAGCTTCTCATTTCCTATCCCCACCCTGTCTCTTGGTAACATTTGTTCTAGATTCTGACTCTATGAATTTTCCTATTCTGATTATGTAAAGTCAGTGTGATCATACAATATTTGTCTGTTTTAGTTCATTCAGCATGATATCTTAAAGTTTCATCCATGTTGTCGCATGTATTGAGACTTCATTTTTGTCGCCTAATAATACCCATTGTATGTATGTCCTCATTTTGTTTATCCATTCATGAATTGATGGACACTTGGGTTGCTTCTGTCTTTTAGCAATTGTGAATAATGCTGCTGTGAACACCAGTGTGCAAATATCTATAGAGCCCCTCCTTTCAATTCTTTTGAGTGTGTAACTAATAGAGGGATTACCGGGTTATGTGGTAGTTCTATACTTAACTTTCTATGGAACTGCCAAACTGTCCTCCACAGTGGCTGCACCATTTTACATGATACCAGTAATGGATAAGTGTTCCTGTTTCTCCATATCCTCGCCAACAATTGTAATTTTCCATTTTTTAAAATAACTTTCATTTTATTTTTCATTATTATTATTTTTTTACATGGGCAGGCACCAGGAATCAAACCCAGGTCTCCAGCATGGCAGGCGAGAACTCTGCCACTTGAACAGCTTTCATTTTAACGTGTGTGAAATGGTATCTCATTGTGGTTTTGATTTGCATTTCCCTGACAGCTAACGATGTTGATCATCTTTTCATGTGCTTTATGGCTATTTCTATATTTTCTTTGGAGAGATGTCTATTCTTTTGCCCATGTTTTAATTGTTTTTTGTTGTTGTTATTGTTCTTAAGTTGAAGAATTTTTTAATATATTCTCGTTATTAAACCTTCATTAGACATGTGGTCTCCAAATATTTTCTTCCATTGTGTAGGTTGTCATTTTATTTTTGAGATAAAGTCCTTTCATGCAAAAAGTTTTCAGTCTTGATGAGGTCCTGTTTATCTATTTTTTCTCTTATTGTTTGTGCTTTGGAAGTGAAGTCTAAGAAACCATTGCCTAACACAAGGTTCCAAATATGCTTCCCTGCATTTTCTTCTGGGAGTCTGATGGTTCTTATGTATATATAGTTTGTTTATTTAGCTCTTTGATCCATTTGAGTTGATTTTGTATAAGGTGTGAGGGAGGAGTCTTCCTACTTTTTTTTGTAAATGGAGACCCAGTTTCCCCAGCACCATTTGTTGAGAGATGAGTCTTTTCCCATTGAGTAGTTATTGCCCCTTGTGAAAAATCACATGGCCATAAATGTGAGGGCTCATTTCTGGGCTCTCTGTTTGATTCATTTGGTCTCTGTCTGTCCTTGTGCCTGTAAAATACTGTTTTGATTACTGTGGCTTTATAATAAGTTTTAAGATCAGGAAGTATGAGTCCTCCAACTTCATTCTTCTTTTTCCACATGGCTTTGGCCATTTGGGGCCCATTATGCATACATACACATTTGATGATTGGCTTTTCCATTTCTGAAAAGAAGGTTGTTAGAATTTTTATTGGGATTGTGTGTTTGGGATTAATTTCTGTGTACAAGTCCTTTACATCCTTGGTTAGATATTTTCTCTAAACATTTTATTCTTTCAGTTCTTATTGTAAATATAATTTTTTTTCTTGATTTCTTCTGATTGTTCACTGCTTGTGTATAGAAACAGTTCTGATTTTAGAGTGTTGATCTTGTACTCTGCCACTCTCGTTGAATTTATTTATTAGCTCTAGGAGTTTTGTTGTGGATTACTCAGGATTTTATGTATATAGGATCATGTCATCTGCAAATAGGAAAAATTTTACTTCTTCTTTTCCGATTTGAACGTCTTTTATTTCTTTTTCTTGCCTAATTGCTCTGGAAAGAACTTCCATTACAATATTGACTAACAGTGGTTCTTGTCTTGTTCCCGATCTTAACAAGAAAGTTTCTTTCACCATTAAGTAGTGTGCTGGTTTGAAAGGAAGTATGCCCCCTAAGAAAAGCCATGTTTTGATATAAATCCCATTTCTTAAAGGTAGGATAATCCTTATTCAGTGCTGTATATTTGAAACTGTAATGAGGTCATCTCCCTGGTTGGTGTGATTTAGCCAAGAATGGTTGTTAAACTGGATTAGGGAATGACACATCTCCACCCATTTGAGTGGGTCTTCATTGGTTTACTGGGGTCCTGTAAGAGAGGAAACATTTTGGAGAAGGAGATTCAGAGACAGCAGAATGATGTAGCCGTGAGATGCTGAGAGTCCACTGAGCCAGCGACCTTTGGAGATGAAGAAGGGAAATGCCTCCTGGGGAGCTTCATGAAACAGGAAGCCAGGAGAGAAAGCTAGCAGATGACGCCGTATTCACCATGTGCCCTTCCAGCGGAGAGAGAAGCCCTGACTGTGTTCACCATGTGCCGTCTCACTTGAGAGAGAAACCCTGAACTTCATCGGCCTTCTTGAACCAAGGTATCTTTCCCTGGATGCCTTTGATTGGACATTTCTATAGACTTGTTTTAATTGGGACATTTTCTTGGCCTTAGAACTATAAACTAGCAACTCATTAAATTCCCCTTTTAAAAAGCCGTTCTGTTTCTGGTATATTGCATTCCAGCAGCTAGCAAACTAGAACAGATTTTGGTACCGGAGAGTAGGGTGCTGCTGCAGTTTGCAAATACCAAACATGTTGGAATGGCTTTTTAAATGGATAAGGGGAAGATTTTGGAAGAGTTGTGAGAAGCTTGATAGAGAAGGCCTAGACTGCTTTGGAGAGACTGTTGGTAAAAATGTGGATCCTAAAGATACCTCTGATGAGGCCTTAGACAGAAATGAGGCATGTGTTATTGCAAACTGGAAGGAAGGCGAGCCTTGTTTTAAAATGGCAGATAATCTGGCAAAATTGACTAGTGGCTTTGGCTGGAAGGCAGACTTTAAAAAGCCATGAACTTGGATATTTAGCAGAAGAGATCTCCAAATTAAATGTGGAAAGTGCAGCCTGGTTTCTCCTCGCAGCTTATAGTGAAATGCGACAGGAGAGAGATAAGCTGAAAACTGAACTCTTGAGTAAAAAGAAACCAGAAATTGAGGTCCTGGAAAGTTCTGGGCCTCCAGAAAAGGAGACCCCAGAGAATAGCGCCCTGTGTGAGGATTTAACCAAATGTGAAACCAGCCAGCCATTCCACAGAAAGTCAGGATTGGACATGGAGTTATCCAGGAAAGATTTGTGGAAACTCCTTATGTCTGATGGGCATGATCCAACACTATTGCATAGAAAACCGACAAGAGTGCTGTGGGACCTGTATAAACAGCCGCTGCCAGTCTGGACTTGGGGGTTCAGAGAAGGAACACATTGGAGGAAAAATAACTTCAGAGGCAAAACCATTGAGGCTGAGGTCTGAAGTCAAGAAGCCTCAGGTCAGGAGAGTGGACCCACCCAAGCCTGTGGAGCGGGTGAGTTTGCCCCAAAGGCAGAGGATGGGCCTTCCACCTCATTGCAGTGGAAGAGTCATGCCGCCTCAGGCCTTGGAGAAGGTGAAGCACATTCCTTGGGATTTGGGGAGAGCCTGGCTGCCACCACATGGAGGGGTTGAGCGTGTGCCCTGGAGATGGCAGAGAGCCCGGGTTCGGCCCCGATGCTTGGAAAGGGTGGAGTCGAGAAAAAGGTGGTCTCCCCAATATCCCCCAAGCTTGTATTCGGAGGGAGGCAGGCCTCTGCGTAGGTCCTTGGAAAGGGTGGGACTGTCGCTTTCTAAAGCCCTGAGGATAAATGACTCTCAGACTTTGAAATCTAATGAACTTTGCCCTGCAGGTTTTTGAAACTGTATGGGTCCTGTGACCCCTGTGTGTTCCTTCCTCCCTATGGAAATGTGTATATGTATCCTATGAATGTTCCTCCTTTTTATGTTGGCAGCAAATAATTTGTTATGAGTTTTCAAAGGTCCAGAGAAAATGGAGAGAATTTTGCCTTAGAACAGACCATGCCTGTAACTGACTTGATGAGATTTTATACTGTTTCTAATTTTGTACCTGATTGTATTGCTACTGAAAGGTTTAAGGATTTTGGATATTCTTATGAAATTAATGTATATTTTGTATATGGGAAAAACATGTCTTTTTTAGGGGCCAGAGGGTGGAATGTGCTGGTTTGAAAGGAAGTATGCCCCCTAAGAAAAGCCATGTTTTGATATAAACCCCATTTCTTAAAAGGTAGAATAATCCTTATTCAATGCTGTATATTTGAAACTGTAATGAGGTCATCTCCCTGGTTGGTGTGATTTAGTCAAGAATGGTTGTTAAACTGGATTAGGGAATGACACATCTCCACCCATTTGAGTGGGTCTTCATTGGTTTACTGGAGTCCTATAAGAGAGGAAACATTTTGGAGAAGGAGATTCAGAGACAGCAGAATGATGTAGCCGTGAGATGCTGAGAGTCCACTGAGCCAGCGACCTTTGGAGATGAAGAAGGGAAATGCCTCCTGGGGAGCTTCATGAAACAGGAAGCCAGGAGAGAAAGCTAGCAGATGACGCCGTATTCACCATGTGCCCTTCCAGCGGAGAGAGAAGCCCTGACTGTGTTCACCATGTGCCGTCTCACTTGAGAGAGAAACCCTGAACTTCATCGGCCTTCTTGAACCAAGGTATCTTTCCCTGGATGCCTTTGATTGGACATTTCTATAGACTTGTTTTAATTGGGACATTTTCTTGGCCTTAGAACTATAAACTAGCAACTCATTAAATTCCCCTTTTAAAAAGTATATTACTTTTTGCTGGTATATTACATTCCAGCAGCTAGCAAACTAGAACAAGTAGGATGTTAGCTGTGGGTTTTTCATATATGCCCTTTATAATATTGAGAAAGATTCCTTCTATTCCTAGTGTTCTAGGTGTTTTTATCAAGAAAGTGTGCTGTATTTTATCATGCATTTTCTGCATCAATTGAGATGGCATGTTTTTTTTTTCTTTTGCCTTCATTCTGTTAATGTGATATATTACATTAATTGATTTTATGTTGAACCAACCTTGCATACCAGGGATAAATCCCACTTGATCATGGTGTATAATTCTTTCAGTAGACTATTGGATTTGGTTATTTATTTATTTATTTTAGGATTTTTGCATTTATGTTTATAAGAGATATTGGTCTATAGTTTTCTCTTCTTCTATCTTTATCTGACTTTGGTGTGAAGTTGATGTTGGCCTTGTAGAATGATTTAATGAGTGTTCCCTTCTCTTCATTTTTTTTTTTTTATTAATTAACGGAAAAAAAGAAATTAACCCAACATTTAGAAATCATACCATTCTACATATGCATTCAGTAATTCTTAACATCATCACATAGATGCATGATCATCATTTCTTAGTACATTTGCATCGGTTTAGAAGAACTAGCAACACAACAGAAAAAGATATAGAATGTTAATATAGAGAAAAAAATAAAAGTAATAATAATAGTAAAACAAAAGAAAACAAAAACCTATAGCTCAGATGCAGCTTCATTCAGTGTTTTAACATGATTACTTTACAATTAGGTATTATTGTGCTGTCCATTTTTGAGTTTTTGTATCTAGTCCTGTTGCACAGTCTGTATCCCTTCAGCTCCAATTACCCATTATCTTACCCCGTTTCTAACTCCTGCTGGACTCTGTTACCAATGACATATTCCAAGTTTATTCTCGAATGTCGGTTCACATCAGTGGGACCGTACAGTATTTGTCTTTTAGTTTTTGGCTAGACTCACTCAGCATAATGTTCTCTAGGTCCATCCATGTTATTACATGCTTCATAAGTTTATCCTGTCTTAAAGCTGCATAATATTCCATCGTATGTATATACCACAGTTTGTTTAGCCACTTGTCTGTTGATGGAGATTTCGGCTGTTTCCATCTCTTTGCAATTGTAAATAACACTGCTATAAACATTGGTGTGCAAATGTCCGTTTGTGTCTTTGCCCTTAACTCCTTTGAGTAGATTCCCAGCAATGGTATTGCTGGGTCATATGGCAATTCTATATTCAGCTTTTTGAGGAACCGCCAAACTGCCTTCCACAGTGGTTGCACCATTTGACATTCCCACCAACAGTGGATAAGTGTGCCTCTTTCTCCGCATCCTCTCCAGCACTTGTCATTTTCTGTTTTGTTGAGAATGGCCATTCTGGTGGGTGTGAGATGATATCTCATTGTGGTTTTGATTTGCATTTCTCTAATGGCCAGGGACATTGAGCATCTCTTCATGTGCCTTTTGGCCATTTGTATTTCCTCTTCTGATAGGTGTCTGTTCAAGTCTTTTTCCCATTTTGTAATTGGGTTGGCTGTCTTTTTGTTGTTGAGTTGAACAATCTCTTTATAAATTCTGGATACTAGACCTTTATCTGATATGTCATTTCCAAATATTGTCTCCCATTGTGTAGGCTGTCTTTCTACTTTCTTGATGAAGTTCTTTGATGCACAATCTTCATTTTTTTGGAAGACTTTGAGCAGTACTGGAATTTAGTCTTGTTGAAATGTTTGGTAGTATTACCCTGTGAAGCCATCTGCTCCTGGACTTTACTTTGTTGGGATTTTTTGATTCAGTCTCTTTCCTACTAATAGGTTTGTTGAGATCTTCTCTTTCTCCTAGAGTAAATGTGGGTAGTCTGTGTTTTTCTGGAATTTGTCCATTTCATCTAGGTTATCTGTATTGACATACAGTTGGACATTTCATCAAGGTTATCTGTATTGGTATACAGTTTTTCATAGTATCCTCATAGACCTTTTTATTTCAGGGTGGTTCAATAATAATGTCCCCCTTTTCATTTATGATTTTAGTTATTTGTATCCTCTCTTTTTTTCTGTTCAGTCTAGTGAAAAGCTTGTCATTTTTATTGATCTTTTAAAAAAAAACAACTTTTGGTTTTGTTGATTTTGTTTGTTTTTTCTATTTCATTTATCTCTCCTTTATTATTTCCTTCCTTCTGTTTGTTTTGGTTTAGTTTGCTTTTCTTTTTGTAGTTCTTCCAGTTCTGAGGTTAGGTCTCTAATTTGAAGTCTTCTTTTTTAATGTAAGCATTTAGAGTTATACGTTTCCCTCTCAGCCCTGCCTTTGCTGTATATCCCATAAGTTTTGTTATGTTGTATATTCATTTTCATTTGTTTCCAAATATTTCCTAAGTTTTCTTCTGATTTCCTTTTTAACCCACTGGTTGAGATTATGTTGTTTAATTTCCACATATTTGTGATTTTCCATTTCTCTTGCAGTTATTGATTTCTGGTTTCATTATGTTGTGGTCAGAGAGGATACACTGTATGATTTCATTTTTTAAAGAATTTGTTGAGACTTGTTTTGGACCCAAGATATGGGTTGTCTTGCAGAATGGTCCATGTGTAGTTAAGGAAAATGTATATTTTGTTTCTGTTGGGTGGAGTGTTCTATATACTCTGTTAGGTCTAGTTGTTTACAGTATCATTCAAGTCTAGTACTTCCTTATTGATCTTCTGAGTGTATTTTCTATCCATTATTGAGAGTGGTGTGTTAAAATCTCATGTTGATATAGAACCATCAATTTCTCTCTTCATATTTGTCAGTTTGCTTCATATGTTCTGGGGCTCTTCTATTTGGTGCGTATGTTATTTATAATTGTTACATCTTCTTGTTAAATTGACCCGTTTATCAGTGTGTAGTGACCATCTTTGTCCATCATAACTGTTTTTGACTTAAGGTCTGTTTTATCTCATATCAGTATAACCGCCCCAGCATTTTTTTCCTTACTACTTGCATGAATTTTTTTCCTTTCTTTCATCTTCAGTCTGCTTGTCTCTTTGACTTAAAGGTGACTCTCTTGCAGACATCATGCAGTTGGGTCATGCTTTTTTTTTTTTCTCCACTCTGCCACTTCCTGCCTTTTGACTGGAGAGTTTAATTCATTTTCATTTTAAGTCACTACTGATATTACAAGACTTTCTTCTGCCATTTTGCCATTTAGCCTTTCTAAGTCTTATACTGTTTTTGTCCGTCACTTTTATTAATGCTTACTTTTATATTTATTTGCTTTTTGCGTTGTACATGTGAGTGCCATCTCACTTCTGTCTGGATATATTTTTCATCTGTTTTCCTTGTGTTTACCATGGGGTTAAAATAATTTAACATCCTAAATAAGTAGTAATCATATTTGCTTTGATATACCAAATGAACTTCAATAACATGCAAATATACTTCTCCTATACCCCTTCGTCCTCCCACCATTTTGTTTGGTATATGTTACTACTTAATCTTTGTATATTTTATGTCCCCAAACCTAGATTTATCATTACTTTCTATGCATTTGCATTTTAGCACCTGTAGGAAGTAAGAAGCAGAGTTACATAGGAAATAATATGTTACAATAATACTGGCAATTATGATTACCCAAATGGTTACCTTTACCTCAGGTCTTTGCTTCTTTATGCTACTCTGAAACACTATGTCCCTTCCTTTGTGTCTGAAATGCCCTTTAGCATTGCTTGAAGGGCTGGTCTAGTGGTGATGAAGTCCCCCAGCTATTATCTATCTGAGAACATCAGATTTGTTCCTTCATTTTTTTTTTTTTTTTTTAACATGGGCAGGCACTGGGAATCGAACCCGGGTCCTCAGGCATGGCAGGCAAGCACTCTTACCTGCTGCGCCACGTGGCCCGCCCTGTTCCTTCATTTTTGAAAGAGAGTCTCATCAGATACAGAATTCTTGGCTGGCAGTTGTTTTCCTTCAGCACTTTAAGTATTTCAACCCACTGCCCTGCCTTCTTGCCTCCATGATTTCTGATGAGAAATTGGCAATCTAATTGGGACTCCCTTGTACGTAACACATTGTTTTTCTCTTGCAGCTTCCAGAACTCTGTCCTTGTTGTCCTTTGCATTCAATAGTGTAATCTGTATATGATGGGTTATATTTTTTCTTCATGTCTATCCTGTATTTGTTCTCTGAGCTTCTTGGATATGCATATTCTCATCTTTTGATAAATTTAGGGAGTTCTGTCATTATTTCTTTGAATATTCCTTCTTCTCCTTCTGCGACTCCCTATTGTGCCTATTGGTGTGCTTGATGGTCGTAGGCTGTTTTCTCTTTTAATACGTTTTCTTTCTTTTTTTTTTTTCCCCTTTGCCCCAGACTGTCCATCTCAAGTTTTTTTTAACATGCCTTTCATTGTCTCCAGCTGTATTTGCCTAGAGGGAAATTTCTGGTAAAAGAGTCACAGTGGGTAGGATTTTTCCAAGTCAGTCTTTACCAGCCAAAATAGGATCAGGGACCCATGAAGGGGGACATGCCAGCTCTAAAGTGCATTGAAGAGGGGATCAGGAAGGGTGCCAAGAACTTTTCTGATGGCTCCCCAGCCCTGAGCTTTCCTGGCCTGCCCAACAATTTCAGCCCTTCAGTTAACTGTCCTCCTGAGCCCTGAGGAAGCCTAAGGTCTTTAAGTTTCCACTGCCTCTGCCCCTGTCTGGGGTGGGTTGAAACAGTAGCTAACCTCAGAGCTGGGTTCCCAACCATCCAGAGTCACTAATCAAAAGCCGTGATCAGTGATCGACCATACCTACCCCTGTTCTTGGGGAAGAGGATTCTCATGTCCTTTTCTGTCTCCAGCGAGTTAGCCAGGCACTGGATTCCACAGTGATCTACTGCAAGACTGAGTGATGGGTGCTGGTAGCTGCACCTGGAGAGAGCAGGTTGCTCGGCTTTACTGTAATTTACCAGCCTCTCCCTTCTGCTCTTCCCTGGATGCTGTACAGTGCTTTTGTGCCCTCTGGAGTTTCAAAATTGTTGTTTCAGACAGTTCCTGCCTGTTTAATAGTAGTTCTAGTGGAAGGACTGAATCCTGGAGTTCCCTACTCCACCATCTTTCCACTTCTTAACTTTTCACTTTTAGGTATTTTTGATTGAATTCAAACCATGGAAGATTAGGAGCTGGTTCTTTCATCTCTCCCTCCCTACAGGATACTTAAATGTTTTTTGTCCCTTCTTCTTCCTCCAAATAATGATGTCATAATTCTTCTTAGATCAAGAATCATGTTTGCATTATATAATACTGCAATTATTACATTATGGAATAATGATATTATTACATCGTGGAATAATGTAATAATTATGTAAACCTGTTTGTGACTAATCAAGTAGGGAAATTATTTCTTAGAGTTTCTGATTTTTCTTTTTGTTTAGTTTCTATGTTTGATGCAAATTCATTCTCAGACTTTCCTCAGTTTTATCAAAATCTTGTTTTTAATATGCTTAAAACACCTTAGGTAGTCCATGAATTTCATCTTCTTAGAGCTCTTCCAGAGTTTTTTTTTAAATTGGGATGAAAATCACATAATATAAAATTAGCTATTTAAAAATTTATAATTCATTGCCATTTAATATATTCATAATACCATACAGTCATTACCTTTGTCTCATTCCAGAACATTTCATCACCTCAAAAAGAAATTCCATACCATTGAGCAGTCACTTCCCACTTTCCCCTCCCCCAGTCCTAGTAAACACCAGCCTGTTTTCTATCTATGAATTAACTTTCCTGGTTATTTCATTTAAATGGAATCAAACAATATGTGACTTTCGTGTCTGGTTTCTTTCACTTAGCGTAATGTTTTCAAGGTTCATCTACCTTGTACCATGTATCAATGCTTCGTTCCTTCTTAGGACTGAATAATACTCCATTTTATGAATATACCAGATTTTGTTTATCCATTCATCAGTTGATGGATGGTTGGATTGCTTTAGCTATTGGCTGTTGTGACTAGTGCTGCTGTGGACATTGGTTTAAATGCCTGTTTTCAATTATTTTGAGTATATATGTAAGAGTGGAATTGATGGGTTACATGGTAGTTCTGTGCTTAATTTTTTTTTGAGGAAATACCAAACTGTTTCCTACAACAGCTGTACTGCTTTTCTAAAGCTTCCTGACCTGCTCCACTGTAGGAAACTGAGCGCTGTAGACTTGCTGCATACCTGCCATTCTAGGATCTTTCCTCCTGGGGGGTCCCTGTGCTTTTCTGTTATACTGAATCTCCTGTTTGCTGGATTTCAAATCTTTATCTTGGTTTACTTCCTCTTTTGGTGTAATACTTTCTGCAGGGGATTCTTGAGGAAAGGTGCCTCAGGTAAATTTTTTTGAGGCTCTGTATATCTGAAAACATCATTGCGGTATCATCACAGTTAAGTAGTTTGTATATAGGATTCTAGTGGGAATACTTTTCCTCCTGATTTTGAAGTGTTGCTCTTTTGCTTTCTAGCTTCCGGTGTTGCTATAAAGAAGTCCAGTACCATTCTCATTCTTGATTCTGTTTTGAAACTTTTTCTTCTCACTCTGGAAAGTTTAAAGATTTTTTTTTCTTTTCTTCAGTCTTCTGAAATTTCATGATGATATCCCTAGATATGAGTTTATTTGTATTCATTATGCTAGGCATTCATTGGCCTCTTTTAATCTGAACACTTGTGCTCTTCAATCTTGGAAATTTTCCTATTATTCTTTAATGATCTCTTCTATTTTCTTCCTTTCTAGAACTCTTAAATATTAAGTGTATGTTAAGTGTGTGATGCTTTAATTTTCTTTTCTCTTCTATTTTCCTTCCAAATCTTCTACTAGGTTTTTCATTTCAGTTGTATTTCTAATTTTCAGGAGCTCATTTGGTAGTCAGAATGTTCCTTTTTTAAAAAAATAGTATACCGTTTTGTGGATACACTATTGTCTCTCATCTCTGCAAAGATATTAATGACATTTTTTGTTAACACTTCTTTTCCCTATGGAATAGCCGTTTCCTTGAGATTTGTTTTTTCTCTTTGAGTCTCTGTTTTTCATGTTAGTGGCTTTTCTCATATGTCTGATGGTCCTTTGTTCACTGCCCATATTTAAGATTGGGACTGAGTGGGAGTTTTGGATTCATGGTAGGACTTATTAACTCTGGAACTTAATGTAGGGCTCTCTGGCTAGGGATTTTATTGGGGACTTGCTAATGTCTGTATCTTCAGGTCTTGCATGTTGGATTGGCAAATCAGAGAAGAAGGTTCTGGTCTCCTGTTCGGGATATTCTATTTGACTTCTGAAACCCTAGTAGCTGAGTAAGAGAAAAGGGTTAGAGGTCTCAGATGGACTTTCACTTATTTCCCTCTTATCTAACTAGTACTCTTGCTCTCAGCTGTGCCTTTATCCCCTATGTCCAGAGACCCTCTGTTAACCTTTCCAAAGATGAAACCTCCAGTCTTCTGCCATGATGTGGGAAGGACTGTGTACCCCCAGCGTGGAGTACTTAGGTAACTATATAATTGCTTCTTAAAATCCCAGCCTCTGGTTTTTAGCTTTGCTTTCCTGTCATCAGAGATATGCCTGCAGCCAATTCCTGAGTCTTTGGACATTTTGTTATGTAAGTTGGGTAACTTTTTCGGCTTTCCCCACTTCTGCTTCTCTTAGGCCTGCTAAGTCAGTTGTTACTTACCCTTCTGTTTTTTAATCTTAAAAATTTGGTTGCTCTCTTTTCCTTTTCTGTTCTTCTTGTTCTTGGATTAATGATTTTTTGTGTTTATTTTTCATTATTTTTTAAATCGCTTTGCTGTCATTGTACTGGAGAGTGGAATTTTGGAAGACAGTAGAGTTAAAGTCACAAGTTCAGTTTTATCCAAAGCAACACAGTTTCTGAAGCTGCGCTATTTTCACCTCTTAGATGAAATGCATTTCTAAGTGCATATGGTCTTCAGCTTTAGCACAACCAATTTTTACCCTTTCCCTCAGTCCCTCCACTTGCTTGTCCTGCACCCTTTTGAACCAGAAACAGGATTTGTTTATTAAGTTTTTTACAAAGCAGTGAAAATACCAATATCCACATTTATTTATTAAACAGAAACTCTTCCATTGTTGGCATTCTGCAACCTTTTTTTTTTCTTTTTTTGGCCTAGGAACCATCTAAAGGTTTTAGATTTTCAGAATTTATTTATTTTTACCATTTATAAACCCAGAATATTGTTTTCTTCATCAGAGTGAGCACAGGTTTGAAAACTATACTCTTTAGGTGTGAGTATTTGTAGAACCAGCACTTGTTCTAACACTTTCACTGTTAGGGCCCATCTGACTCACCTTGTAAAATGCTCAGTCTTGACAGGTTGAAAATATTACACATTTGAGAGCTGACTTTTCTTTTAAAAGAAAATGGCCTCCAAACTAGGGTTTTTGATTTCTCCAAGAATGCTTTCTTTCATCATTGGTTTCCTTGAATTTATGGAAGATGATTTACAACATCAGTTCTAAATTTTCCTGTTTTAAACTGTACTATATAACCTGAGATCTTTAGACTGGAACTTCTTTTCTTCTTTGACTAGCACTTAAGTATTCAGATGTGATTATTATTTCTAGTTGAAAATAGTGGGAAGATGGCATCCAATAGCACCGTTATTATGTTGTACTAACAGGTCTATAAAGCTTATGTCATGGGTCCCAGGGCAGACATGCCCGGGGTCACTTTTATCTAGCACTTTTATATAGTACTGGTAGATTTTGTTATTTTTATTGATAGCACTTATTATAAAGTTTGGCTGCCCATTAGTTCCAAAGCTCGGAAATATTCTGGATTGCTTTACAGTTTCTGATTACAACTAAAGCCATACAGAGCTAATGATGAGTCTAAACTATTAATGGAAGAAATACTCTTGGATGATAAGAACACTTCCAAGCCGGAGAGAATAAATTGAATATTTTAAAGGCTGAGATAAAGCCCCGAAAACATTATGCTCTGTTTTCAGCGATGAAAACTTTTTTTGTTGTTAGTAAACACAACTCTTCAATTTCTTATCTCACAGAGTAATGAAAACTTTTCAGATAAAATCTGAAGGTTCTTTTGTCATCACTTTTCTTTATTGTCATGCTCTGATTTATTCTTTTTCCTGAGAAGCAATATATTGTACATTTTCGAGGAAATGCATGCATCTTGAAAGAAATCAAAAGATTCGTTGTAAATTCAGAGCTGTACCCATTATTTGTATATGTAGTAAGTGCATGTGGGGGGAAGGATGTCCTTCCTTCCCAAAACATCCACTAAGGATGTCTTTAGCCAATTTAATGCCCTATTTCTAATTTCTCCCTCCAGGAGTTGCAGCTGGAACATGCAAGACAAGCCTTTGCATTGAAAGATAAAAGCAAAAGTGGCATGATTTCTGGGCTGGATTTCAGTGACATCATGGTCACCATTCGGTCTCACATGCTTACTCCTTTTGTGGAGGAGAACTTAGTTTCAGTAAGTAAAGAGCAAGTACTTAAACTTTCTATAGATGGAGGTGTGGGTTCAGACTTCTTTTTCACATCTCTAGGTTTTGGGCTCATTAGCAATTTTGGCAAACAGGTTTATCTGATTTCTTGTTGAACTGTTTGCATAGAAAATGGAAGCTTATGTTGTAGACCGGATTGTCTATGGAGAACTGTACTTACTGTGAAGACTCTAATTGTATGAAATTGTGGATGAGGACAGAAATCCTGTTCAAGGTTGCTTGGACAATGGCAAAATGTGAGAATGCTGTTTGTGGGCTGAAAGAAGATAGACTCCCGGAATTTGAAAGTTTTTGCTATTGGAAATTCTGCTTCAGAATGGGGTACATGGAACTTGCCCTTTGAATTTCATCCACCCTTAAATATAGGCTCACATGTGGTGCTCATTGGTATACCCTAATTTCTCAAACCTTTTGAAATATTGGGCCTTTGTTTGCCTCCCTGCACCCATTTGATCCTCAGCTATTTTAACTTCATGCATGGTAGATAGAAGGAAAACAGGGCAGAGCCAGCATCTTTTTCTCATATATTTCCAAATTGTTTATTTCCATTTACAGAGTCCAAATCAAGAAAAACAAGGGAGTTTGTAGACAAGGGTGAGCAATTACTTTTCCCAGTGGCAGTACCTCTCCTAGAAACTACTGCCTTCACCTTGGCTTCTTTCCACCCCACCTTACTACAGGGACGGCTCCTTCCTTTGTTGCCTGCGGGGTTCTGTCTGCTAGAAGGACCATCAGTGGCCTCTGCACTGTTTTAATAACACTGCAGAAAGTATGGAGGAAGTCTGTGGGCATTGGCTCACTCCTCCCGCTGCCCCTTCACCTGTGTATTCAGTCTGCATGGACCAGACACAGTTTTTTGTTCTGTCAAACTGCTAATCTCTACAAAGTAATCATCTGGACCAGCACAAACTGTTGTCATCCACTTCCTCTCAAAGAGTGGTAAAATTCCCTCACTACTCGTTTTCTTGTTCATGCATCATCCTTATGTATAAGTTTTTGATTGCTGCTTGTTTTAAATGGAGAGAAGCCAATGAGCACTTTTGTTGTTTCAGCTGAAGATCATTATCTCTGATTTAGACTGGGGTAGAAAGATCAACTTCTGTTCTTTTTCTTCAATGAATTTGAACATGGAGCATGTCACTTTCTCCTGCACATTTCACCTCCTTGATACCTATCCCCCACTCTGTTACCCTCACCTCATACCCCTACCCCCAAAAACTGAAATGGAGGAAGGAAAGAAAGAAAGGCGGAGAGGGAGCGAAGGAGGAACGAAGGAAAGAGAATCCTAAGAGGAAATGAGCTCAGTGCCTCTGGGTGAGGGGACCCATTTAATCTTTTCCAAGAGGGTCAGACAGACCTATTATAGCCTCAGTTTACCGAAAGCCATTTCCATTCCTCAGAAGAATTTGAGTCCTGCTTTTGGGTCACCAGTATCCAAACTCGGGCTAATGCATATATTATCTCTATTTGAGCTAAGGCATGCTGGTATATGTGTGATGGGTAGTGTAGCTGGATATATTTTCCCACCTTTCCCTACACTATTCTTAATAAATCTTAATGGTTCAGGTTGTCACGATATTTCACTAAACATTTCCTTGAGTTTTTAATGGGGAATGTTTTCAATCACATAGGTCGCTCTGACTCCTGGGTTAGAAATTAGGTTTTTGTAAACTACGAAAAATATTCCGTTTTGAGTTTATGTCCAAATGGCAGGCAGAGGGGGAAATTAACCTCCTCATCCTGCAGGGGTAATGAAGGCTACATTGCCCCACCCCACCGCCCCATCCCTAGGCATAGGAGAGCCTCTTTTACTCTGTTCCTCCGAAGACATAACTTAAGGTAAATGAATGCTCCCCAGATTTTCTGTGCATTTTTTGGGATAGTTTGGTAAGTGTACTCTTTTCACGCTACAGATTCAGGATCCAGTACAGACTGAAGACATTTAAATATTTTAATTATAACACTGGCCTTAAAAAAAAAAGATTAAGAAAAGTTAATGTAGTGAAATAATCTTACAATTTAAAGTTAACCACTTGTGTTTGTCACAATATAAAATTGTTCCTTATATTGTGCATTGATATTTGGCTTATCCAGGACTAACAGGAGTTCCATAGTCAAGGGTCATAAAAAACATGTTTAAATAACCATTGTTTTTGATCTGTGATAATTATATTTGTTATTTCTGACCTTATAGTGGATGAACCATGAAGTCCAACTTCCAGATGTTGCTCTCTGCCTTAAAATCTAAATTACATAGACTCCTTTTAGAGCATGAAATGCACTGCGTGTTTCAGCATGATACCTTCCTTTTATTTATGGCTAGTTGTTCATTTTAAAAACAAAGACTCCTTTGAATCATCTTTAAGAAAAGTGCAGTGTCCATAATTGTGTTTTTTGTTTGTTGTTTCATTTTGTTTTATTTTTAATTTTTTGTGGTGTCATTTCCTAGGCAGCTGGAGGAAGTATCTCACATCAGGTTAGCTTCTCCTACTTCAATGCGTTTAACTCCTTACTGAATAACATGGAGCTTGTTCGTAAAATATATAGCACTCTAGCTGGCACAAGGAAAGATGTTGAAGTCACAAAGGGTGAGTTATTCTTTTAAGCCTATGGATTTGAATCTCAGCATTTTCACTCTGCTTCATCTGGGGCATGAGGTTGTTCTAAGTTGACTGACTCTACAGCTAGATGGAGAAAGCGAGTTATTATGTATACGTGCTTGGGCCTAATAGTCTCTGAAAATCCAGGTGGATTTAATGGGATGCTGAGGTCAGGAATGGAAAAGTAGCTGTGACAGTTTTGAAAAGAACCGTGGCTCAGTCTGTCAAACAGGTCAGTGGCACTGTGGCAGCTTGTTTGTACTAGGAAGGAGCTGCCACAGAAGGACGGGCACGGCTGCTCCTTTCAGTGAATTGTAGCAGGAAGTCTTGGGTGATAGGAAAACAGTAACCTTGTGGCTCTGGGGACCAAAGTGAATAAGCAAGATAAGAGAAGGAATTCTAAAGAGATTATTTTATCTTCAAAGTTAATCTTTCTGCTTTTTGTTGTTTCATCATCTTAACTTCTTATCTTTTACCAGCTTTCAAAAATGCATTGTTATTCTTACATAGCTGCGAATGCTTAAATTCAGTTCTTGATTTTTAAAGTAATACTAAAATACCTGTAGCATTCAAATTATAGTTGATTAAGGGAGAAGTTTGATGTATTTTAATAATCTTTAAAGATCTAAAATACTTTTTTCTCCTCTTCCAGAGGAATTTGCCCAGAATGCCATACGCTTTGGACAAGTCACCCCACTTGAAATCGATATCCTTTATCAGCTTGCAGACTTATACACTGCTACAGGGTAACTATTCCAGTAATTCTTCATGAAGTGGTGTACATTCAGTTCATTTCAACAATAGTTTATTCATTCTGCTAAAATCCAAGAAAGAGACAGGCAGATATGAGAAACAGGAGATGGGAGAGACAGAGGGAAACTGAGGAAAAGAGAGAGAGAAAAGGAGTGATAAAAAGAGGGAAGGAAAGAGGAGGGAAGAAATGGAGGGGAAGAGGTAAAAAGGGAGTAAGAAGGAGAGGGGAAGGAGAGAGGAAATGGGGGAGAGGAAGGAAAATGACAGAAGAGAGAAGTGAGAAGTAAGAGAGGAAGGGAAAAGAAATGTATTTAATCTGAGTTCTCTGGAGGTGTTGTGAATTTCAAGAGATTTGTAGAAATTTGTCTAACTTTGTAGGGCTGAGGTGCATGTTCGTATTTTGGGTCCTGATAAATGCTCATTGCTGTACAGTATGTACCATTTGTGTTGGAAAGTACTGTTTTCCTGAGACACGCCTTTGACATTATCACCGTAGTTCCATCACAGACAGCATCAGCTGTCTTATACCTCTGTTTTATAGATAAGAGAAACCAGAGTACCGAGAAGGTCTATAATTGCAATGTCTTATGCAAACCCAAAAGAAAACTCTTTATCTGTGGGCACCCAGCACAACCTGTGGGATAAGGGACTTTGTCAAGAGGCCAGACTTTTTTTAGTCACTTCTGCTAGTTATTGAAGTGTAGGGACATCTGAAAAATAAGTTTTAACCCTAGAACATTATGGTACATAATGAATTGTTGGACTGGAGATGATACAGAATATATCAGCCAGTCTTTGGTGATTGACATGAAATACCAGGTTGTGTCTCATCCATACAGAATTCACATTTTAAGACAAAGATTTTGAGCCACCTTCATGAGAGTAAGTGCTTTTAAAGAGTGCTTTTCAAAGCTGGATCTGAAGCAATCTTCTAGCTGGTTCGTGGAATGTAGTTTTTTTTTCATTTTTTATTAATTTAAAAATAATATTACATGAAAGAAACACAAATGTTCTTAATATATGCTCATTCCGTTCTACATATATAATCAGTAATTCACAATATCATCACATAGTTGCATATTCATCATCATGATCATTTCTTAGAACATTTGCATCAATTCAGAAAAAGAAAAAGACAACAGAAAAATAAATAAAACGAAAACAGAAAGAAAAAAAAATTATACATACCATACCCCTTACCACTCTCTTTCATTGATCACTAGCATTTCAAACTAAATTTATTTTAACATTTGTTCCCCCTATTATTTATTTTTATTCTGTATGTTCTACTCATCTGTTAACAAGGTAGATAAAAGGAGCATCAGACACAGGTTTTCACAATCACACAGTCACATTGTGAAAGCTATATCATTATACAATTATCATCAAGGAACATGGCTACTGGAACACAGCTGTACATTTTCAGGCAGTTCCCTCCAGCCTCTCCATTACATCTTGGATGACAAGGTGATCTCTATTTAATGCGTAAGAATAACCTCCAGGATAGCCTCTCGACTCTGTTTGGAATCTCTCAGCCATTGACACTTTGTCTCATTTCACTCTTGCCCCTGTTGGTCAAGAAGGTTTTCTCAATCCCTTGATGCTGGGTCTCAGCTCTTACTAGAGTTTTTCTCAATCCCTTGGTTCTGAGTCTCAGCTCGGAATGTAGTTATTTTTAAATACAATTTTCAAGAAACAATAGTGCAAATGGCTTAAAACTCAAAGGGTTTAAAACAGTATGCAGTAAAAAAAGTCTCCCATCTACTCTTGTACCTTTCCTTGAAGACAACAAGTTTTTATCAGTTTTGTGTGTATCCTTCCTGAGGTACACATGAAATAAATGCTTAGGGGATACACTTAGTACGCTGAACTGTCAGTGTCTATACTTTGCTTCTGGCAAGAATTATTTCTTCCCTTTGATATCTTTCACTGGAATCTTACTAAATTCGTACATTTCACCATATTTCTCTGGAGGCGTTTGCTTTTTGTTATGGCAGATAGAGTCTGAAGAATGTTTTCTCACTGACATGATCCATGTGATTAGGAAGATAATGCTTTTAAACCATAGTTAATTTTCTTTCTTTCTTTTTTTCCCTGAAGAAAGATGATCTTGTTATGATTCTTTCTTGTTATGGTTGTTCTCTAACAATTCTTTCTCTCCTATACTTTTACCTGAAGGCGCTTGACTCTGGCAGATATTGAGAGAATAGCCCCGTTGGCTGAGGGTGCCTTACCTTACAACCTGGCAGAACTTCAGAGACAGGTAAGAGGAGTCATAAATATAATCACCTTAAAAAATGCTGAAATAGTATGTACATCATAGCCTAAAGCTCCTGACAATTCTGAAAATTAAAAACTGCTTTCCAGAAAAAGACTTTACTTAGCTCAAAGATTAAATTTATAGAACTACTTTTATTCCCACCCTCTTAGATATTTCTCTGGGGTTAATTGGATTTATATTTGTATTTTTTTTCTTTTAGCTTATTATGATAAGGAAAGTAAGAATGTAGACATACATCAACTGACCTTCTTCTCCCTAAAATTTCTAGTTGTTTCCTTTCATTTGTGTAGTCATGTTTAAAGGCTAGCTAGTAAGTTCACTCTGTGTAATTAAGCTAATATTTATAGGATTTTTAAGACAGAAAACATTCCTTTAATAAAATAAAGATTTCACCAGGATTATGCCTTATTGATTCCAGCAGTTAAAAGGAAGCAATATCTAAATAATAAACTACAAAGCAAACCTTGACTATTATTTCATTTTTGTTAAAAATATTAGTTTTTTATTTAAATTTAAGGATGAGTAAAACAATAGCTTCTGAATCCTATAAAGTTAATGCAATATTTTTGAAGATACTATCTTGAAGGAAAAAAATTCCATGACATTACCTTAAATAGTGGAATGAAGCATTGAAAATCAAATCCTGTTGAATCTGAAACCCCTAATTCTGTAGCTCTTAGAGGAAGCTCCTGTTGTAGCAAATGGGTATATGACTTTGTGAGTGAAACCAGGAGGGCCAGTCCCTGTCCTCTTGGCATTTCCCTGCCCTAAATACCTGCGTTCCTCTTGATTCTTTAGGAGGCCATAATGCCAAAGCAGTTAGGAGACATGGGGAGAGTAGGGAGAAAGGAAAACAGGAGATGAAGGGAGGGAAAGAAAGCTAAGTGGGCATGCATTAGAAAGAGCTCAAGTCTACTTTTTATTCATTGCTGCCACCTTGATGGCAGCCAGGAATGCTCACCTTCACCAAACGTGCTAGAGAAGAATTGAAGAGTATAAGTGTGGTTCAACCTAGGAAGAATAAGAGACATCTGTCTTCTACTTGAGCTGCTTGGAATGATAATTCTGTCTCTGAAACTAATCAGAATTTCCGATTTTTACTTGACGTAATCAAAACCAAGAACTTTTGTAGTCAGGTTGAAGTAGACTGAAAATGGAAAATACTGCTTTCATATGTACCTTTTAGGTTAATACTTTAATAGTTTTCTTAGTGTTTAATGAAATGATCTGCAGAATAACATGTATCTGTAGCCCATTGCATTTTAGCTTCTTTAGTAGCGAAGGGCTCTTTCTGCTACTATCAAAGTTTATTTCCATTGTAAGTTCTCAAATATTTAAAAAATACGTGAATTTATTCCAGTTCATTGATTTTCAGTAAAATTGTATTTATTTAAAAAAATTGACTGCTGAAATATGTAAAGAGCTCTTATGGAATATAATTTTTTTTTGGTAGTGTACATTTTTGAAAATTTGCTTTTGAATTTTGAAAAATATTATTTCAACAGGAGATATTTTTTCAGCATTCCTTGTCTCTATTAGTATAGCTTTCCCTGGGGGCATCCTTAATATATATCATTGGGGAATATTTTCCTTTAGTATATTAAACACAATGTAGATTGAATTGAAAGTCCCAACTCATTCACTCCTTTCTCAGCTTTATCTGCTGTTTTTACTTTTCTCTTTACCTACCTGTCTTGCCTCTAGCAGTTTTCCTAGAGCTCAGGTCTGAAACTCATTTTGCAATCTTCGGCGCCATAAGTCTACACCCCTCATGTTTCTTAGTCCTTTGGAAAGTGACATAGTTCTGCAATCACTGTGAATTCTCTGTAAGACAGATGGGGGATGACTTGCCCCCCTGCAATGGCAAGCTGATGCCTCAATGGTTGTATCAGGTCTTTAGGGAATGGACAGTAATAAAAACCGCCACGTTCCTCTCCTTCCTGGGCTTTTGATTGGAATCCAGATGGTGGAGTCCTGCCTTGTCCACACCAGGAGGGTGACAGGGACCCAGAGGCCTTGAGCAGTCCTCATTCCTGCACCCTCCCCAAAGGAAGAACCTCAGTGCCTGCCTCTTTTCTTTTCTTTGTTTTCCTCTCACACATTGGATAGGTTGGATGGTCTTACCGCTGAGGGGTAGGTATAGAGAAGCAAAAAATTGAGATTTTACTGCTGCATGGATGAACCCTGAAGACGTCATGTCGAATGAAATAAGCCAAACAGAAAATGAAAAATATTATATTATCTTGCTTATAGGAAATACCTATGATAAACGAATTTCATAGAAACATATAGTAGATTACAGTGGAGGGAGGCAGGGAGTAGGAAGTTTTTAATGGGTGCAGAGTTTCTGTTTCAGGTAATGAAAATTTTGAGGTGATGCATGGTGATGCTGGCAGCACGATAGTGTGAATGTGATTAATGCCACTGAATTGTATACTTGAAAGTGGTAAAAATGGGAAATTTTAAGTTGTATATATGTTCCTGTAATACGTTTTTAAAAGTTGAGATTTAAATGTATTTTTCCCTGTAAATCATTGTAAGAACAACACTTGAGAAAATGAAACTCAGTAGACATAAAAATGTCTAGAATTCAATAGAAACCAATTTATGAAGATGTTGAAAAGAGATTTAAACCAATGCCCCAGTTACATCTTGGTGAAAGCTGACTTTTACTGTCCTTGGGACCTGAAACAAGTTTCTGTGGGCTTCAGTTCCTCTTGGGTTAAGTGAGAACCTTCAAATATTTCCAAGGTCCCTTCAAGCTCCTGCATGCTGTAGAATGGTCTGAATTAATGGATTTTATTTTCAGAAGTCAACAAAGGTTAATCCTGTTTGTAGCATTTAAAATTTTCTGAGGAATACAGGCTGGGACCCAAACAGAATAATGTAAAAATATGCCCCTAAATTCTTATAACAACCAAGGTAATAAAATATCTGCAATTTTCAGTCTTTAAAAATTTTTCTTCAGGTAACATATTTTAGATTTATGAGGCATCCTGAGGCAGCCATATAGACTACAATTTCAGTGACTCAGTTTTTAAAATTCTTCAATTCACAGAATTACAGTAATGCTAAACCTAAGTATGCCCATGTCACTTCCAGAAGATACCTCTGGTTCTCTTGTAATCTCTCCAATATTGCCAAACTAGGAAAATATGATTATTTGCATTTGGTGTACAGAAATATTCCCCTATATAAAATAGGAAGAAGGACACATGCCTGTTGTTATCTCAATACTGGTTTTCAGCCTGCAGAAGTTGTTTCGAAAACACTTGTGTATGATAGAGAATTTGTGAGTTCGGAAATACCAAAGAGGTAATGAGAGAGGCAGTGGCTAAGAACTTGGAGTCTGATTATGTAACGTCTCTGTTCTCACTTTCTTCATGTATTAAATGGGACTAGTAGTACCCATCTCATAGGGTTGTTGTGAGAATTACTTGAAATAATGCACTTAGGTCTGTCAAGCGTGCAGTGAATGCTAACTGCTGTTGTGGTATTACTGTTATTGAATATGAGAATCCTAACTGAGCACATTCCAAGATGAGCTCAAATAGCTATGTGACACAACTTCTTTATTTATCCTCATTTTCTTCCTTTAGGGAAGGGGTTGGGAAGCAAGGGAGGAATTTCTATCTTTATATGCGTGCCCTTTGGTTTGGCCTGAAATGTTTTCCCCTTTAATTGTTTTCACTATCTGAAATTCTACCAGTCACATTTATAAAAAAATTCAATTAATGATGGATATCCATATAGGAAAAAAAAATCCCTATCCCATACTACACATGAAAATCTATTCAGGTGGAATGTTCTAGATGTGAAAGATAAAAGCTTATAGGCGATAACAAAAGAGACTGTGTTCATGATCTTGAGGTAAACAAAGATTTCATATACAGAGCATGAAATACCAGTCATATAGGAAAAGGTTAGTAAGTTGAACTTCATTAAATTTAAGGAACTTTGTTCATCAAAAGATGTTAGTAAGAGGGTGAAAAGAAGAGCTATAGAGGAAGATATTTGCAATACTTTTAACTAGCAAGAGTTGTATCCAGAATTTATAAAGAGCTTCTACAAATTCATAAAGAAAAGCAGAAAATTCCATTAGGAAAATGGGTAAAAATCTTGAACAGAAACCTCACAAAAGAGGATGTCCAAATGGTTAGAAAAAAAAAAAAAAAGACCTCCAAATGAGGTCTCAACTCATTTCCTCTCATGCTTAGGGAGCAGGTTGAAAATCATTTAAGATGCCCAGCTCTTGGTTTGCTTTGAAAATCACTTAATTAACCTTGTTAAATATCAACCTTCATGATCATAATCATAATCTTAAGGGAAAAGTGCCTTTTCCTTTGACCTCTTTGCTCGTAATAGACATAGTGCTAAGTATTTTCTTTCAGCCTAAATGCTAAAAATTCAGTACACAGTTATTAATAGGGATGACAGCTACAGTAGCATTCCAAAAATGAATATTCATGAAATGAAATCCATAACATTAATTATATTAATTTACATACCTGAATGCAAGTGAACCATAAGTTATAGTTATAACTAGACCTAAAAAAGCCACTTTGGTTACCATTATATTATATGTTTTCTTATATATGCTACTTAATAGGGTGAAGGTGACATTTTTTTCAAAAGGCATTTGAGTATTTATAGTCAGAGATGTTTTTAACTAAGAATTAAAGCACGGGTATAATCTTTCAATTTTCATAGGGTTTGGTAGGGCTTACGAATGTTCTCTAAAAGAAGAGAGTATAAAGAAAAATGTATGTGCTTGAACACAGGAGAAACCTTTTATAGGAATAAGGGAATTAGTGGTTACTTGATGCCTTTTTATTCTATGAGTTTTAATTCAACATATTCTATTGAGAGGGCACATGATTGAAAACAATTCATAATTGTTGAGAATGAAACTTATCTTCCCCCAATTTCGCGATTGAGAAACTTCTATTTTGGAAAAAAATTTTACATGCATGTTTTTAGAAGTTGAAAACATGTATACTCTGTGTTTAATAAGTAATATAACAGCTACTTTGACTTAAAAGAATTTAAAAATCTAAGCCAAGATGCTATCACTTGACTTTCTTTCAGAGTGTGTTATGTTAAACATCATCTTTGACATGAAGGAACCAGTTGTGTTTATGCTTTCAACCATGGTGTCCTTGAAATAAAGTATCAGGATTAACTGAAGCTGGCCATCACTGCATTGACAGAATGCTCAGTCAACATTTAAATAAGTAACTGAAGTACATTGAAGCATTATCATACTTTAGAGTGATACCAGAAAGGTTTTTGCATTAGTAAATGAAAAATTAAATTATTTAAAAATATTATTTAATTTTTACCTCTTTTACAGTTTCTATTTTTGTTATACATTTTTAGATGTCTATTATATTTAACTTTATAATGTATATTACTTAGATTTTATATATAATTAGTACAGTAGAACATACACATAATTGATAATTGGAATCATATGTTAGGTTTAGGAGCTTAAAAATCTTTGATAGGAGTGTTCAGTCAAAAGCAGTTGGTGGTGGCACTGACTTAAGGCGTAGTGGAGAATGGAGTAGGGAGCTCAGGTCCACTGCTCAGCTCACTCCCGTCTCAGGGTGAGACCTTTCTGCAAGTCTCCTGACCTGCCTGTAGAGTGGCCATTTTATCTGTGTATGTAGGATGGGCCAACAAAATAGTACATTGTGGTCTCTCTGTGGATGGAAATTGCTGAGAATCAGGCCCTCCTCATGGCCTCAAGGGAGTTGAATTTGCAAAAGATTGACAAACATCTGACCCCCGAGGGCTCCCTTCTGCCACGGGTCCTGAGTGTTTGGTAAGGTACTTTCACCACTTGGGAGAAAGTAAATTTCCAAACAGTCCAAAATTATTAACATCATTATAGAATACGCAGAACAAAAAGTTATTTTTTTGGGTGACACATTTTCTGCTGTTTGAATAAATCAAAATTAGGCTTATCGTAAAGGTTTTGTTAAAATAAAAACCTTGGGTGCCCCTGGGTGCACGGGTAGTTTAGTGGTTAGAATGCCCGCCTTTCATGAGGGAGACCTGGGTTTGATTCCCGGACCATGCACTGCACCCCCTGCCCCCCCCACAAATATATATATATATATATATATATCTTGCTGTTTCCCAAATTTCAAGTTATTAATGGCTCACTTTTGTTACAGCATAAAAATAAAACATAATAGATGGCTGCGCAGTCATGAAGTTGCATAGTTAACTTGATGGGAAAAACATATTTCCTACAAGAACTTACGATTATGGTCTGCTATGTGTAGCTGTTTGCTTTTTTTTTTTTTTTGATGATTTCTTCCATATGTAATATTCAGTTCTGGATGTAATAGTTCTATGTTTGCAACTAACTGGATCATAATAAAATTGGTTTTTGAGATACATTATAAGATATGTAATGGCATTGTTTGAATTAATGGTGTTTTACTAACTGACAGGTTTCCCAACTTGACTTTTTTTCATCAAAAATTACTTTTCTTTTTACTATGGAATTTATTGAGCCACAATACTTGGTAAACATAATGAACTTTTAAATGATCTCTTCCCACAGAAATCATAATCAAATATTAAATATTTAAATATCAGATGCTTTGTTTAAGACAGAAATGGTACTTATTGTGGGACAAAATTAAAAAGGAAGGCAGATAACCCTTTCTATAGGCTACTTACAGATGGTGACTATCTGCCTTTGTCATCTGTAGCTTGGTTAATTAATGTTTGAAGACAAAAGCAAATCAGAGTAGACAAGCTGGCTTTGTTCCCTCTTCTAGATTTTGGGTATGGATTTTCACACCATATAAATTATTCACTCCGGTGAGAGTTTCTGAGCTTTTTATTTTAAAAAAAACTCTTTTTTTAAAATATCATTTCAAGTTAATGTTTTGCAGGTTTTCTTTATTATAAGGCAAATATGTTATTCCTTTGTTTTAGACTGTTTACATAGGAATAGCAGATATTTTCACAATGAAACTATTAAAGAACAAGACTGACACAGAAAATTATTATTTCAGGTCCTTTATGCTTGCGAAATAACTTTCTGAATCACAAGATTTTTCCCTCTGCCTTATTCATATCATAGATTCTATGTTAGAACAATCAGCATGGCTGAGTTAGTAGTTCTTGGTCCTGGCTCCATACAAAAATTATTTGTGAAGCCTTTTAAAAAATATGAGCTCCAGGTTCCAGGGATTTGTTTTTTAGAGTTCCTCAGGTGGTTTCCTTGTAGAAGTAGAGTTGAGGAATACATATGTCTAGGAAATCCAGTGTTCGATATCATGGGTCAGAAACACTGTACTTAACTAGAAAGAATGAGTCTCACTGTTGGATCTGCAAAGCCAGAAGTAAGGAGGAAAAAGACTTTGAATTCTTGAAATAGTGGTTATTAAAGTTTTCCACTTTACCCCAAACAAGAAGCTTTTGAACTAGTTGTACATATAATTCTGACCATTTTAGGAATATAATTTGTTCAGGCTCCAATAGATGAGAGGTGGCAAAATCAAACTTAGTAGTCTGTTGGTAAAAAATGTAACAGACAAGACAAGATAACAGAAACAGCTGCATTAGAATTTGATACAATCATTGATGGACATGATGTCTTTAAGTCATTAGAGGTGTTGATTATAATCATGTCCTATGATTTAAGAATCAAGCTCGTTTTTTTTTTTCATTTTAGAAAGATTTTAAGATTTTAAAGGTTAAAGTAAAGGAGAAAAAAGGTTTTATATCTGAAATTTTTATTTACCTAAAAAATTCTCTTTGTAGAATAATAGAATAACATATTCTCTTTGTAGAATAATTCCCTAACAGAGGCAGACAGGTGAGTCATTGACAGGTTTGTAAAAAGTAGAAAAAAAGCTACCATGTCTATTTGGCTAGGCATGGATTTTTAAATGCTAATGAGAGAGATAACCTGTTTTAAAAATACTGCTTTCATTTTTGGCTACGTAATATCCTATTTCCCTCTCCTAGAAAAGAAGGCATTAACGCATTAGCCATATCATTTGCAGGTTTTGTTTTTCCTTATCTTAAAATAGCAAAATTGTAGTGTTTTTCATTTGCTGTATGCTTTTCCAATTTTTTAAATGTTTTCTTCTTCCCCGCAGCAGTCTCACGGCTTCGGTAGGCCTATCTGGCTCCAAATTGCCGAGTCTGCTTACAGATTTACGCTGGGCTCTGTTGCTGGAGGTGAGTGACGTGTCTCTGTGCCGTTTCAGACTCGTGTTATGTAATATTACCTCACTAGACTGGGGTGAATCGGCAGAGGTGCATTCATTGTTCCTGCAGGTCATGGCTGCAGGGCTTTCTGAAGTGCTCTTTACTTCTGCCCATGATCAGAGGACTTGTCCTAGCATGGCTGTGGCCCCTCTGGCTCCAGTCTGTCTTCGGGACAAAAGCTTTCTAATGCTGAAAGCCGTGGATGCAGGGCTGCACTCACCGTCATTATTCCGGTTAGGGCCAGAACGAAGAAACGGAGAGCAAGTAGTTGCTAAACTGCCCCCCTGTCCCTACGGAAGTTTGAGAGAATACGTTTCCTTAGTTGCTCTACATAGAAAATGTATATTATCTGAAATTGCTTTGTTGGGAAGAACCTAGCAGGTGTGATTAAAATACTTCTGATTTTTTTCAAAACAAGCCTGAACTGATGAGTCTGTCCTTTTTTTTTCTCTTCAGTCTCAGTTTTAGAAGTTGCAAAGCATGTTTTTGTTTTTAGCAGTTGAAAAATAGACTATTCTAATTTACATAATAAAGTTGTCAGTCCTTGAGAAATTTTAAAGCATGATCTTTTTCTTTTTAACCAAAATCTGTACATAGATATTGAGGCTGTTTCCCAAAATTGTGTTATAACTAAAAACAGTCTACCAAAATGCTTTAGTAAACTAAGTTAAAAAATTACAGTCACCTGTGGGTGCATATGAAGAGATAACTGCTAGACTAGTTAGGCTCTGGGAAATATATGTAATAGTTTGATGTGACGGGAAATTGAATGTCGATTATCTGATGCTGGTGATGACTTGGTAATCTACTCTCTGATTTATGAACCTAAGATATGAAAGAGAATTCTTGACAGTTATCCTCTGAAGCAGCTATATTTAAGGGTCCCTGTGGCTGCTAGCCTGTCATCCCTCAGCCGTGTAAGGGAGAAGGAAAAATAATAATATGAAGCTTCTTTTGTGAGAAGACTATCTTTTATTTTCTTGCCCTTTGAGATGAGATTTGTTTTCCTCGTGGACTCTCCATTTAATTGTGCTGTTCTTTAAGCCTAAAAATTGTTCCTTTTGTAGCTGTGGGAGCCACTGCAGTGTATCCTATAGATCTGGTGAAGACCCGCATGCAAAATCAGCGCGGCTCTGGCTCTGTCGTAGGGGAGCTGATGTACAAAAACAGCTTTGACTGTTTTAAGAAAGTCTTGCGTTATGAGGGCTTCTTTGGACTCTACCGGGGTAAGTAAATCTCAGCTGCTGACATTAAGTGATTTGAGCTCACCGGCAGCAGATTTTAGCTCCCTCTTTATGGAAACTGATGGGCAGCCTGCTCAGTAGACTGGAGCTGTCTCTCTCTCTCTTTCTCTTTTTCCCTCATTACTTGTTTCCCTTTTAACCTTCTTGCTAGAGGGTAGCAAGGTTATTTTGCAAACAAGGTCTTCCTTTTATTTATATTTCTTGGAATCCAAATCCTGTGGTCACTGTGCTCTTATAAACTAAGGTGCGTGACTGCAAGTTGAATGCAAAGATGGCAGCTAAGACATATAGAGCTTGTTTCAAAGAATTAAGAGATGAGAAATACATCTCTTCTTTGTGAAACAGAAGCCAGTCCGACACTTAAAGGTAAATTTGCCCTCTATTTACTTGTTTCAACTGAAAGAAATATCAACTATTTTTTGTGTCTTCCAAAGAGGGCATTCATAAGTCTTTTCAGTGAGTCATCTAAAATTGAAAACACCACCAACAAAAACCTTTTGGCTTCAAGTCTCGTTCTTGCCCCTTTCCTCCCCTTAGCTAAGAACACAGAGTCAAAGAGAGAGATTTTCTTTTGCAGGAAATGTTACCACCAACTTGAGCCTGAGCACAGTGCTGTCGGCATCACAGGCAGCAGAATTCTCCCCACTCCTGTCTGCTTTGTAGGAACTTGTTCTCTTTGGAGAGGGAATGACTTTCATGTACATGTTTTCACGTTAGAATTTAGGGTTTCCTTTGGGAGGGGGATTAATTTTTTAATCCCTTTGGGCGCCACTTGGAATTCTTTGAAAATACTCTGCATGCTCAAGTCCAGGGCATTTATGTAACTTACTGTACTTGTTTGTTTGCACACACAGTTTCATTAATCTCTAGCTGATTTGGAGCTCTGTTGAGCCATTTGGCTTATGACCTTTTCCTAAGGAAAGAGAGACCAGGTCTGAACAAAGCTTAAAACTCATGGACAGGAGCTAAAAAACACCTCTGCTTTTTTTTACATGCAAGTATGCAAGGGAAAAATGGAATTTTGATACACTGAGATTTGAAGAAGAGGATCATAAAGACACATTTTTAGTATTATATGTAAAATAAGAGAAGGCAGTCGTTCTGAAATCAAACTTGGTTCAAATACCTTGCTTCTGAGAATTAATGTAATTAAGTTGGCTCAAATGTCCAGAACTCTAGCTTTTTAAAATTCAGCAGTACGTACTCCATGGGAAGAGGTGTGCATTGTTTAGAATGTAGATCTATGTTATGTGTGTGTAAATGCTTGTTTGAAACTGCCAAGCCCTGTATATCTTAATTTTACTTAATGGAGAATCTGAGGATTAGGTAGCTCTAGAGTTGTTGTTTTTTTTCCTTTGACATTTCCAGTCTTTGTTGAATAATAACCTTTTTCCTCCTTGATATTCTTTTAAATTGTGAAGAAAATGTCCTCTGTTAGGAGGAAGCTGAATATATACTGCACAGTATAGTCACCTCTGTGGATGGGTGCTCACAGAGGTTTTGTTTGGAAGAGCTGTCATGTTAGTTAGATGGGTCCAATGTAGCAGGTGGAGGGGGGACTGTTGGCTTTATTCAGGATCTGTGCTGATAAAAATCAGACCCTTAAAAGAGAGACTTTTGTATTAGGAGAGTCTAGGAGACCTGTATTATGTGAACACTGTGATTATTGAGATTGTCATATATTGCTTAGAGCTGGTTCATTTTTCTGTCAGGTGATTGACAAAATTGTTGACAGATTAGCCTGACTTTCCTTGCAGGCAACAATGAGATGATAAAATGACACTAATCAGTACTTTATTAAAATTCTGTGGGTCTTAGTGAGGCAAGTTGTAAAACAAATAGACATGCTGACATGGTTGTATGAAAGTTAGATTAAGAGTAATAGGCCTCAATAATCACGAGGGTTAGAAAGTTAAGACTGCCATCTGCTGATTTATTCTTTTAAATCAGTCTGCTTCCCATTAAAGGTGTGTGCAGATTGTGTGTTTGTCATTGATAATTCAGTTTGACTGACAGTAGCCTGTATGTATGATTACTTGCTGGCTCTCAGCTCATGGAAATATCACTCAGCAGTATCCTCAAAGTAGGCTTAAGATCAGCAGTGAGCATGTAAACACATATATAACCCCCCTTGGCTAGGTGATTTAAAGGATCCAAAACATTTATTGCTAGTGTCTTTAAAAAATGTATGCTGAAAAAAATGCATGCTAACAATTTGGATAAGCTCTGTGTTTTAGAAAGCTGAGCCCTCTGAATATCTACAGATGTTGAACTGTTTGTGTATTTTTTCTTTTCCAGTTTGCAGCCAGGCTGGGAAATTTCACCTTTTAAGAGTATTGGCTTCCCTTGTTTTGAGGAGATTCTTTTTAAAAATGTCTTAAGTTTGACATAGATTAGTAAATAAGAGTCCAATAGGCATCTCTTTTTGCTTGTAGAAGATATTCATTAAATGATACTTTAAGCTGCATTTTTCTTTGCAGTTTTCACTTTCTTTTAACTAAATGGGTATTGAATTCTGGGTTTCTCTAAAGTGGAAATTATGGGAGTTGGTGTTCTCTAATAACCAAGCCATTGTATGCTATTACATAGGTAGCATCATTTGTGACAAAATTGGGGTCTACTTGACAGCACACTTCTCAGAGCTCTTCCAAGCGTACAGTATTAGCCTCTCTTAAGTGCCTGTGTATGTTTGTATGTTGTAGGTTGTAACAAGAAGGGAATTTTTACATTATTACTGCCGGTGTTTCCAGAGTGGAGAAGACCCATAGGCTCTATTTTTATCTCATGTATTTTTTAGGAGGTGTAGGATAACGAGGCTTTAAAGGAAGCATGCTTACCAAAAATAATTTATGGCCTCAAGAAAACATGACATCATACTTGGTTTACAAATAATAATTACATACATATTCTTGGTTTACAAATAATAATTACATACATAGTCAAAGTGTTTAGGATAAACCAGTCTTTTCTCATTTTAATGAAAACTCTAAAGTGTTTGATAGGTAAAATAATTTGGGCAAAACAATTTCCGGTCTGATTTGTGCATTCACTGCTAGAACATCTATATTGCTAATGATTCCCTCCGTTTACCTAGGTCTGATACCACAGCTGATAGGGGTTGCTCCAGAAAAGGCCATCAAACTGACTGTGAGTTTCCTTCTCATTTATGTCATTTGTTTACTTTATCATTAAGCCAAAAATTAAATCTGATGCTGCTGAGATTGACACATTAGTAAGGCATTTGTAAAACACTAAAATCATAAGTAGACATTCAATACTTTTTTATTTTATCATGAGACAAATATTTTGCTGACTTGAAAAAACCAATTACATACCGGTGGATGAAATGGTTGGGAATGCTGGTTAACCAGTATTTTCTTTCTAATTAGGTTAACGATTTCGTCCGGGACAAATTTACCCGCAGAGATGGCTCTATTCCACTTTTAGCAGAAGTCCTTGCTGGAGGTTGTGTAAGTATTAATTCTGAGCAGTTGCTAAGGCAGATCTATTCCTTTAGCCTGTACACACTTGACGTGATATCTGAGTAACTTTTCCCCTAAACTCAAGGGATTCTAATCATCTTTTCTCAGTGAGAGACTCTTCTGATTACGTGGGTGATTTTTATAAATTTCGTGGCATAATCTGATTCCTTTTTTTTTAATATTTTTATTGTAAAAACTTAAACATACAAACATTCTTGACATACAAACTTTCCATACATGGTGTATAATCAGTGGCTCACAATATCATCACATGGATGTGTATTCATCACCATGATCATTTTATTGAACATTTGCCTCACTCCAGCAAAAGAAATAAAAAAGAAAAAATTCATATATGTATACCATACCCCATACCCTTCCCTCTGATTGACCACTAATATTTCAATCTACTCAATTTATTTTAACCTTTGTTCTCCCTATTATTTATTTATTTTTAATCCATATTATTTACTCATCTGTCCATACTGTAGATAAAAGGAGCATCATACACAAGGCTTTCACAGTCACACAATCCATTGTAAAAGCTGTATCATTATATAGTCATCTTCAAGAAACATGGCTATTGGGACACAGCTGTACAGTTTCAGGCACTTCCCTCCAGCCACTCCAATACAAACCATAAACTAAGAAGGGATATCTATACAATATGTAAGAATAACCTCCAGGATAACCTCTCAGCTCTTCGAAATCTCTCAACCACTGACACTGTCTCATTTCTCTCTTCCCCCATTGGTTGAGAAAAATTTTTCTAATTGCTTTTTTAAAAGGACTTTTATTAAGATATATTCACATATCATACAGTCCATCCAAAATATGCCATCAGTGGTTCACAGTATCATGACATAGTTGTGCATTCATCATCACAGTCAATTTTAGAACATTTTCATTACTCCAAAAACAACAGCGACAAGCACAAAAAACATCCTATATCCTTTATCCCCCACTATTATTAACCCTTTGGTGTGGTACATTATTTTACTGTTGATAAAAGAGTATTCGAGTATTACTGTTAACTGTCATCTATAGTTTGCAGTAGGTGCAATTTTCCCTGTATACCACTCTGTTACTTGCTCCTGGTAGTAGTCAGGGACATTTGTTCTAGTTCATGAAAGATCATTTTTATATTTGTATTATTATCCCCTTCATTATCCACCACAGGGTTCATTGTGTTTGTACAGTCCCATGTTTTATTCTCTAGCTTTCCTTCTAGTGATATACTCGACTCTAAACATCCCCTTTCAACCACGTCACACACATAATTCATGGCTGTTAATTACATTTACCATATTGTGCTGTCATCACCTCTGTCCGTTTCCAAACATTTAAATTCAACCTAGTTAAAAATTATGCACACATCAACATCTGCTTCCCATCCTCTATCCTCATTCTATTTCCTGATAACCTGTAGTCTAGATTTTACCCTATGAGTTTACTTGTTATTATTAGCTCATATTAGTGACATCATACAATATTTGTTCTTTTGCACCTGATTCAAGGGTCATCCATGTTGTCCTATGCTTTAGGACTTCAGTCCTTTTTTTTTTTTTTTTAACAGTTTTATTCATATACCATATAATTCATCCTAAATATACAATCAGTGACTCTTGGTTTAATCACGTAGTTATGCATGCACCACCTTAATCAATATAGGAACATTTTCGTTTCTTCCAAAAAAAAAAAAATCCCATACCCTTTATATCCATATCATTGACATTTGGTTTTGTTACAGTGTCTGTTACAATTAATGCAAGAATATTACAGTGTTACAGTTAACCATTATATTTGTTTGCTTAAGCTGACAGAATGCAGTATACTAGGAATAGAATGGCTTTTTAAAAAGTAAGTTAATAATTTACAAGTTTATAGTTCTAAGGCCATAAATATGCCCTAATAAGGCATCCAGAGAAAGAAACCTTGGCTCATGGAAGGCCGGTCTGGGAAGGCGCATGGCTGGTGGTTGCTGGTCCTTGCTCCCAGTTCTGTTGCTTCCAACTTCTGATGCCAGTGGTTTCTTCTCTAAGCATCTGTGGGCCTTCGCTAGTGTCTCCGGGACACAGCTCTGGGTACAGGCTTGCCTAGCGCCTCGTGGGAAGGCGCGTGGCGGCATCTGCTGGGCTCTGCCGGTGTCTAGGCCTTTGCTGGCTGTTGGCACTCCAGACATCCCCCCAAATCCCTGTCTCTGTCAGCTCTGAAGCAGCTGTTCTCCAAGTATAAGCATCAGAGGTTTCTTCAAAATATTTTCCCTTTTAAGGGAAACTAATTAAGACCCACCTTGAATGGGTGGAGTAACATCTCCATCTAACCAAAAAAGCCACACCCACTAGGGCATGCCATATCTGATCAAAAGGGTTTCCACCCTATAATGTTGAATTGGAATTAGAGGAGATTGCTTTTCTGGGGTACACAACACTTTCAAAGTGGCACATCCCACCCTCTGGACCCCGAATAGACATGGTCTTTCCATATATAAAATACACGCATTTCATCACAATATCACAAAATTTCTAAAATAGTACAAAATCTTATCTAAGTCAGCTATAGACATGATCTTTTGTCAGGCAAAAATTCTTCTCTTGCTCTGGACTTGTGAAACTCAGAACAGATTATCTGCTGCTAATATCAAAAGGAGTGATAGTCACAAGAGACATGTTGCCATTGTCATAGGGAGAAATTGAAAGTTAAATGGGTCACCAGACCTGAACAATTCTGAAAACCTACAGAGAAAAAACTCCATTGGATTTCAAAGTCTGAAAGTTATTTATCCTTGTGGTTTTAGTAAGCAGCAGTCCCACCCTTTTCAAGGGCCTATGCCCTTGAACTGGTGTGAGTTGCAACACTGGGGCGCATTGGGGTGACCTCTTTTCTTTAGGCTCCACCCTCTCCAAGCTTTGGGGCAGCACCCAGTGTCTCTGCCATCTCTGGGGCACATGCTCAACCCCTCCAGAACATTGGGGTGGCAGCTGGGCTTCCCCCAATCTTGGGATGTGCACCACCCTCTCCAAGGCCTGGGGTGGCAAAACTCTTCCTAAGCATGGAAGGAGAAGGCCTGCCCTCTGCCTTTGGGGCAAACTCACCCTCTCCAAGTTCATAGGTGGGTCTGCTCTCCTGGCTCAAGGTGTTTTTGTTTCAGACCTTAGCCTCCATGGTTCTGCTTCTGAAGTCATATTTCCTTCAGTTTGTCCCCTTTCTGTCCCTTTTCTCCAGACTGGCAGTGATTCTGTTTATACAGATCCCACCACATTCTTATGGCCTGTCTATGCAGTATGCAGGAATTATAATCATCAGACAGTAGGATTGTCCACAAATCCTTTCTAGATAATTCCATCTCCAATCCTCAGTTGTTCTGTAATGGCTGGCTACTTCCATGTTTGGTTAAATCCTCATGCAGGGCCCTATTCACTGGGATCTCACTTTCTGGAAGCCCAGAATTTTCCAGATCACCAATTTCTGTTTTCTCCGTATTCAAGACTTCAGTTCTCAACTAATCTCTTTCCCCTTGCATTTTACTATAAGCTTCAAGAAGCAACCAAGCTGCAATTTCCACATTTAGTTTGGAAATTTCCTCAGCTAAGTATCTTGGGTTGTTGCCTTTAAATTCTAACTTCCATCCAACAGCAGTACACAATTCACTTTCAAACACAGTTGCCTTCCTTCTAGTTTGCAGTAACACATTCCTCATTTCTGTCTAAAACCTCGTCGAAGGTATCTTTAGAGTCCTCATTTCTACCAACAGTCAAAGTAGTTCAGGCCTTCTCTATCTAAATTCTCACAACTCTTCCAGAATCTTCCCCTTGTTCACTTAAAAAAGCTATTCCGACATGTTTGGTATTTGGAAACCACAGCAACCTGCTTCTCTGGTTCCAAAATCTGTATTAGTTTGCTAAAGCTTTGGGAATTCAGCTTTTAAAAAGAGAATTTAGTAAGTTACAAGTTTATAGTTCAGAGGCCGTGGAAATGTCCAAATTAAGGAACCAACAAGAGGTTACTGTCACTCAAGAAAGGCTGATGCTGTCTGAAATACCTCCATCAGTTGGGAAGGCATGTGGCTGGTGGCTGCTGATCCTTGCCCCCCCAGTGTTATTGTTTCCAGCTTCTGATGCCTGTGGTTTCTTCCCTAAGCATTTGTGGGCCTTCACTTAGCTCCCCCAGGATAAAACTGTGGATTCTGGCTTGCTTAGCATCTCATGGGAAGGCACATGGTGACATCTGCTAGGCTCTGCTCTCTCCGTTGGCACTCCAAACATCCGTGTCTGTGTCAGCTCTGAAGCGCCTGTTCTTCAGGCATATGCCTCTGACGTTTCTTCAAAAATGTTCCTCCTTTTGATTGAAATACTAGTGGTCAGAGAGAGGGAGGGGTAAGGGGTATGGCATGTGGGAGTTGTTTCCTTTTTCTTTTTTTTGCGGAGAGGTGCCGATGTTCAAAAAAATGATCGTGGTGATGAATATACAGCTACAAGATGATATTGTGAGCCATTGATTGTAGCCATGTCAAGAATGTTTGTATGTCAAGAATATGCATGTTTGTTGTTTACAATAAAAATATTTTAAAAAATGTTCCCCCTTTTAAAGGACTTCAGTAAACTAATCAAGACCCACCTTGAATGGGCAGAGTCACATCTCCATCTAGCCAAAAAGCCATATTCATATTTGGGCATGTCACATCTGTGTGGAGATAATCTATTCAAAAGGATTTCCACCTTACAATCTTTTTTTTTTTTTTGTATGCTATATGGCAGGGGTCACATTTCATTCTTTTCCCATGTGAGATCCTGTTATTGCAGCACCATTTGTTGAATTTTTCTTTGTTTTTTTGTTTGCTTGATTTGTTGGTTTTTGGAAGTGGATAGGCTGGGAATCTAACCTGGGTCTCCTGCATGGCAGGCAAGAATCCTACCACTGAACTACACTTGCACCCTCTCCACTCTACAATCTTAAATCAGGATTAAAGACCATGGCTTTTCTGGGGTCCATAGCACTTTCAAACAGGCACAACTATAGACCTTAGCTTTCAGTAATTGTATTTTTTTCCGTACACCACCCTATTATCAACACCTTGTAATAGTGACAAATGTTTGTTCTAGTTCATGTAGAAACTTTCTTATATTTTTACAACTCATGTTGTCTGCTTTAGGTTTTGCTAAGCTATATAGTCCCAAATTTTATCTTCTGGTTTTAATCTGGTGACATACACAACCCTTGCCTTCTGTTTTCAACCGTACTTAAACTCAATTTTGTTAATTACGCTTTCAGTATTGTGCTGTCACACAGTATTGTGCTGTCCCTTTCTGAACATTTATGATAAACTTCATCAAACATTCTGTTCTCCTTACGCATCAGTTGCCCAATCTCTATCCTCTTTCTTTCACCTGATAACCTACACTCTCAGATTTAAACTTCCAGAGATTGCTCATTATACCCAGTTTATATTAGTGAGACCATACAATATTAGTCCTTTTGTTTCTGGTTTATTTCACTCTATAATGTCCTCAAGGTTCATACACATTGTTGCATGAATCATGACTTCATTCTGATTGGTTTCTTTTTTTTTTTTTTTCGCATGGGAACCAAATCTGATTGGTTTTGAGAGCAGAAGATACCGTTTTGTCAGTTTTATCTCTTTGAATTCCTGAAGCATTATCTTTTACGCTTTTTTTAAAAAAATTCTCATTCTGATTCCTCTTAAAAAGCTTAGAAAATACAATAGTGGGTGAAGTTACTGTACATTTTTATTGTCTGGAACTTTAAAATAATTGGGCCCTTCTATTTCAAGTGGAGTAATGAAAGCCATTGTGGTATAGTTATACTTTTCCTTCCTTGGGAACAAGAAGGTACAGCAAACAACTTTAATTATAGTGTGGTTATTGACAGAAGTTCTGAATCCAAAAATTCAGATTATATTTACTTAGCACGCAAAGGTTTCTATCTTGAAAGTGTGAGCATGACATTGGATTTAGATCAATTCTCAAGGCTAAGTATGCAGCTCAACTTATTTTATTTGTGGTGTCTGTTTCACATTCGGTAGTATGTGATTTATTTAAGTCTTGTTTAGTCCATTTTCCCCCCGAAAACATGAATGGTTTCCAGTTGAATTGGGCTGATAGGCTTTGGTGAAACCTCCTCAGCAAGTTGTGGAACCTGAGGTCATGAAATTAATGACCTTTGTAGCTTTTAGTTGAGGGAAAATGGCCTGGGGTTGGAAAGCGAGGCTGCTTCAGGTACTTCTTGATGAGATTTGTCAGCAGTGCACATACCTGAGCTCTCATCTGTTTGCAACCAAAGTGCTTGTGGAAGAGGTGGCTTGTGTGTGTGTGTGTGCGTGTGTGTGTGTGTGTGTGCATGTATGCCTGCATGTGCGTCCAAGCACATACTCAGGAAGGAAACTCATTGCTTTGGCTGAAGTTTGGTTTTTTTGTTTTTTTCACAAAGTACAAATAATGGACATGGACTCAGACTTTTGCTTGGGTAGATTATAAAAAATGTAGTTTCTCCTCTTCTTTTACCCCAATTAGATGCTATACTTGTTTCTCTTCTAATAAGAGAACGTTTGCAAATTATATTCTTTTTCTCAGTGGTTTTAGATTCTATTTGGTTAGGAGGCTCTCTAGCTTATTTTTACCACAGCACATCCATATATTTACCAAATATTTTCTCAGTCACATTCTTTCTGGTCCATGTAGTTACTTCTTTCTGTTTCTATTTGTGAAATCCAGGGTATTTTTGTCCATGAAATTGACTTGTTCCCATGTCTGACATGTGACCTAAGTGGTTAAAACATAATCAGATATTTAATTCCGTAGTTCTCCCTAGGTAGGGTCCCTGTTTATAGGTTTGATCTTTGGGAATTTCTGTTGAAGTCTGGGATGCCTTGAGGGTTGGGCTGACACTCTAAATCACTCTTTAATCATGACTCATTTCTGGAAGCTTTGATGGGTTGTCTGGCTGGAAATTGACAGCATGAAAAATTGTCAGGTTGGGCCCTGGGCAGAGGATCAGATTGGCTGCAGCTCTTCATCCCTAACATTTTCTGCTTCCCCCTTTCCTCTTCATCTTCAGTTCAGGCAGGAAAGAAAAAATAGATTTATTGAGTTTCTACTGATGAATTTGATCATACTATGATATAAATATGATTGTTAAAGCTTAATCAGTTACTTCTCCTAAGTCTGTATATTTCCACAGAGAATAAAGTCTTAAACAAAAAGAATGAGTCTCTGTTTATAGGCTGTTAGACACTGTGGAATACAGGAACATTCTCTTTCCTGAATGACACCTGGTAAGTGCAACCAGTCAACGCTAGGAAGAGTGTCTGCTCCCGGCCCTGGCCCTGGGGGTTCTCACTGTCCTGGACAGTGGTGATGGCGTAATGTGCCGTGTCTCCCTTGGCATTTGAATGCTGTCAGTGTCACTGGGTGAGAAGAATGCTGCTCTTCTTCCAAAAATCACCCAATTTTAAAGGTGTACCTAATGCATTAAGTTACTGCAGGTTAATTAGGAAGAAATGGTTCAAACTTTGGAGCAGAAGAATGAAGTAGGACCTGGAGCTTGGGTTCTTTGTATTTGGGAGGAAAAACCTGGGTCTCTAACTCTACTGTTAAAAAAAAAATGACTTTTTACCTTTAGGAAAAAAGGTATGCATTCATGAGATCATGAAGCAACCAAGAAATTAAAATTTCTGATCTTTGGGCGTTACCTGTTTATTTTGTTTTGTTTTACGATCCACTTTTAAAAGTATATGATATTTGATAGGGCGAGAGAATACTTGCTGTACAGATAAAAAGGATAATAATAAGATAAGCATCCATGAACCTACCACCCATAAAAAGGGTAATAATAAGGTAAGCATCCATGAACCTACCACCCAACTTAACTAAAATATTACTACTATCGTTTATCCTGGTTTTTCACTTTGAATATGGTTCTGATCTGCCAGATTCCTAATGAGCAGTGGAGACTTTCCCTCATTCGACAACCTGTCAGGGATGAGAAAGATTTGAAGTTTCTTCCATTCTGTACAGGGAACTAGACTTAAGACATGCTTTTATCTCTTTAAAAAAGGGTAGTTCCTGACAATTTTTACCAAATAAAACTTAAATCTAATCACGTTCCACTGTGGTAATTTGAAACTAGAATTTCTTAGATGATTTGCTTCATTTCTACACCACCAAAGAAAATGTATGCTTATGATTATAATAGATCATAATAGCTACCATTTCTTGAGTGCCTTCCACTGGGCTCAACAGTTTATAGGCATTATCTCATTATTTTCCCTATTAGAGTTTAAGGAACTAAAAGCTCAGTGAGATTTAGCAGCAGAGTTGAAATTCAAAGCACTTCTTTTTCTGGTATATGTTTTTATTCACTCATTCTTTCATTTCTTCATTTATTTGATCAAGTTTTATAAATAACAGCTTTATTGAGATATAATCACCCATTTAAAGTGCATAATTCAGTGTTTTTTTAGTATATTCAGATTGTTCAGAGATCTCCACAATCAATTTTAGAACATTTTCATCCATCCATAAAGAAGCCTCCTGCCCTGTAACTTTCATCCACCATTCTTCCCATCTCTCCCCCCACTTCCCAAGCCCCCCATCTTTGCAGATTTACTTATTCTGGGTATTTCATCTAAATGGAAGGAATCATAATATTTGGTCTTTGGTGACGGGCTTTTTTTCACTCAACATAATGTTTTTGAGGTTCATCCATGTTATAGCATGTAGCAATGTTTATTCCTTCTTGACTGAAGGTATTCCATTGCATGGATATGCCACATTTTATCCATTGGGTTGTTTCCACCTTTTGGTTATTGTGAATAATGCTGCTGTGAATATTCATTGTCTGTTTTTGTGTGGACATATGCCTTCATTTTTCTTGGTTATATATGTAGGAATGGAGTTCTGAGCCATATGTGGTAACTCTGTATTTAACTTTTTGAGAAGCTGCCACTTTTTTCCAAAGTGGCTGTACCACTTTACATTCCCACCAGTAAGATATGAGGATTGTGATTTTTTTACATTCTTGCCAACACTTGTTATTGTCTGTCTTTCTGATTATTCACACCAAGGGTGTGAAGCAATATCTCATGGTTTTTGTTTCCATTTCTCTAATGACTAATGATGTTGAGCATCTTTTCATGTGCGTATTGAGCATTTGTCTATTTTCTTTGGAGAAACAGCTATCAAATCTTTTGCCCATTTAAAAATTATGTTGTCTTTTTATTGAGTTGCAGGAGTTCTTTATATATTTTACACCCATATCCCTTATCAGATATATGATTTGCAAATATTTTCTCTCATTGTGTGGATTGTCTTTTCACTTTCTTGATGGTTCCTTAAAAGAATTGGACTTTAATTTTTATGAAATTCAATTTATCTGCTTTTTTCTTTTTTTGCTTGTGCTTTTGGTATCATACCTAAGAAATCATTACTAATCGAGGATCACAAAGATTTTTGCCTTGTTTTCTTCTGAGAGTTTTATAGGTTTAGCTCTTACAATTAGGTCTTTTGCCTAGAGCAGAAATATCACTAAATGGTAATTTTATTTTTTATTTCCAACATTTTGGTATATTTCTGTTTTCATACACATGTTCACACGCTTGTGTATATGTACACGCACACAACACATGCACACTTTCATTTTTAAAACAGATGGAATTTTTGTTGACTCTGGCTTCCTGATTAGAAATGCAGGCTCCTTTCCCTTCAAGAGCAGTGGAGATTCACAGCGGAACTTCTCACTTTAGAAATAGAATATAACCTTTGGGGATAGAAGTATAAACAGAGTGTACATTTCCACATTTTAAATCTTCATTGTGAGCTTTAACCAAACTTTTATTTTAGCCTCCAAGTTATGTCTGTATCAGAACCTTCTAAAAAAGATATACTAGTTCAGAATTTGTGGTAATTTAAATAAGTTTTTTTGTTGTTGTTTGTTTCTTTGTTTTTTTGGTACTACCTATAATTGCTTTGATAATTGCTTGACCCTTCTTTAGGTTGGGGTGGGGGAAGAGTGTATAAGTTTGTATACAATTACTCAGTAAATATCTGTAATGGATGCTGAGTGTCATATGTGTAGCATGTAGGTAACAATAGGTTTCAAATAATTTTCCCCATTGTTCTCATAGGTAAATAATGAGAAGAGGCCATATATTTTTATTTTTCTATTAGAAAGTATCCATTAGGAAAAAAACATATATAGCTCTTACATGTCCTTATCAGACAAGTTTGTAACTTTATATTTGATTATGATACCTGTGGTGGACATGAATAACAACTTAATGCCAACCTAGAACTCTAAGACCTTAAAATACTTTAGTATACACTATTGTTACTCCCCTATGAAATAGGTTGGTGAGGAACAAAAGCTCAGAAAGGCTAATTCTCTTACCCCAAATTGCATAGATGATATGTGCTGGAGCTTTCATGTGAGACCAAGTATTTGGATTTTGAGACCAACTCCTTTTTTTGTATAAAACTCTCAGAGGGAATCAAAACAGGGCTCTTCTCTGTGTGTCAAAACAAATCTAGATGAGCCCATTCAACTTTGTAGTGGCTTTTCTTTCTTTTTAAAATTATCTTTGTATCTATTTACTTAAATAGGTGCAATTAATATACAAAAAAATAAAGAGCAGATCTTTGGTGTTCTGCTGAATGAGTGTTGACAATTGTATCCTCCCATGTAGGAAATACCCTAAACAATGCATAGAGCATTTCACCCCAGACGTTCCCTCCTAGCACCCCCCTCAGCCAACCATCGTGCTGATTTCTGTCACCAATTTCCTTTGTTCTTGGGTTTCATGTGAATGGAATAGTGTAAAATGTGTTGTTTAACACCTGGCTTCTTTTACTTAACATAATGTGTTTTTAAGATTCATCTTTGTTGTTGTATGTATCAGCGGTCTGTTCTTTTTCATTATTCTAACAAAATAGAGTATTATTCTGTTGGATGAATAGAACTCTATATTTATTTATCTGTTTTCCTGTTGGTAGAAACTGGGTTGTTTACAGATTTGGGCTGTTATAAATAAGATTATTATAAAACTTTCTTGTACAAATCTTTTTGTGAACATATGTTTTCATTTTTCTTGGTTGACTATCTATGAGTAGAATAGGGTGGATTTGTGTTTAACTTACAAAAACTTCCAGTGAGTTTTCCACAATGGGTTGAGCATTTTACAGTCTTATCAGTGCACGAGCATTCCAGTTGTTCCTCACCTTCACCAGCCTTTGATAGTTTTCAGCCTTTTAATTATATTCATTCCAGTGTGTGTGAAATTGCATCTTATTATGGTTTGGATTTGCATTTCTCTGATGTCTAAATATACTGCGCACCTTTTCACGTGTTTATTGGATATCAGTATGTCTTTTTTGTGATATATCTGTTGATGTTTTCTTTTTTTCTTAGATTGTTTGTTTTTTATTATTATTAATTTGTAGGGATACTTTATGTACTCTGGATATAGTCCTTTGTCAGGTATGCGTGTTGTGAATATTTTTTCCCAGTCTGACTTGTCTATTTGTTTTCTTAAGGTTTCTGTGGTGGTTTTTAAAAGAAAAACAAATGAGGTAGAGGTTTTTGGCCATATCCAATAAGTAGAAATGTATTTAAATCTTTCCAAGTCAACAAGGCAGAAAGTTAAAAAAATCTAAATGGACTGCCGATAGGTACTTTCTGAATGTCTCTCTGGGAAGTGTCTGCTTTTATGTTGTTCAAATCTAACCAGAGGTCAGTTTGTCACATTACCTCTTTCAGAGAATGTTTATTCCTTAGGGAACAGAAGTCATAAAACCCAAAATGTATTTATTGCTCGGCAAAGGGTTGACATAATTCCTTCGTGTGACAGGTGAGTTTCCTCAGCCCTGTGCGAACACTTCCTGGAAAAACACACCGCTTCTCTTTTCATTTGTGTTCAGTCTCTTGGTGCTTTTTCCATGACTGTGTGCACAGGAGCTCTGCAAAGTAGGTGCAGCAGTTTATTGGGATCCCAGTGACCTCCAAAGTTACAAAGTTAATGACAGTGTAGACCAACAGCCTTCTAAACCTAGAAACTTTCTACTCTCTCGCACTCCCTACCTTCTGTCTACACACGCGCGCGTGCGCACACACATACATACGTACTTCAGATGGAGACAGCAAGAGGCCCACTGGTTGGGGGGCTATTTACGAATCCTGAGAGTCTGGATCTGCAGCTAGACAGATCCCTGTGCTGAAGAAGTCTGTCTGTCTTCCTTTGAGCTTGTGCAGCTGCAGGGAGTTGTTTGGAAAGAGCTAGCTCTCATCACCAGGAATCAGTGCGGTGCCAGCTTTGTGCCTCACTTTCAGGTGAATGCACACATATATGCATACAGGTTAAAAGTCCTCATGTATTTATGTCACAAATAGCTTTTCATAGGTACCCAGGGACTTTGTTTTTCCCCTGACCTTATTTAGGAGTATATGATGTTCTAACACCCTGGCGTATATCATCACTCAGCAATGAATATATTGCAAGTTCTTCCTTTTAAACTGTCACTGTCTTAGATTACTTTAGGAGGCACTGTCGTATTTCCCTTTGTTTTACAAAAGTATCAGTGAATGTTTGGTTGAAGGTGAGTGAGATAGAATCATTCTCTGTTCCTAATCCTAGTGACAACTAATTCTGTGACTTTGATTGGTTTGATTATTTTAAATGCACAGATTTTGTACATGTATCTGAGGAGCTGGTGTGACCGTAAACAAATTTAAGTTGTATTTTCATCAGTCTCTTTAAGGGAAGATTTTATGATGAGTTGTTCAGATTGGACATTTTGTAGCTGTAGGGAAATAGTTTTAAACTGCGGGAGATGACAGAGAAGGAAGTAGACTGGGGCCTTGGCTGAGCAGGGTCCTGGCCTCTCCGTGTCTGTGCCCTGGGGTAGGACAGCGAGGGCAGCAGGTTGACCAGGCCTGACCCTGTATGCAGCCCCTCAGACTCTTCTGGGGATGGTGACTTCTCAGTATCACATCCTTTCTCCTCCTAACTTTTGCTGTCAGCTTTAGTTGGTTTATTTTACTCATTTACATTTTTTCTTTCTTTTTTTTTAATTCCTAGTGACACAAGGTTAAGTGGAGGTTTTTACATTCTTTTCATTTCTGTTGTATAGGAGTAACCCTCAATCAGCATGGAATTTCTTCTCTTTCTATATGCCTTTTGTAATTCAGTTCTACAACAAAGAAGTGACAATGTAATATTGAAAAATAAAAGCATCTAAGTCTGTTTAAAAATTAAATGCTTGTTTCACTTTAAAAAAATAAGCAGCAGATTTGATGAGGAAGATTTACGATTTGAAAGTTAGATGCTAATTTGGTGAAAAAAATTCCATGGTGAATGGTATGTTAATATAAGCATCAGTACAAGAAGCAGCAGGATGTCGGATTAGTCAGCGTCCTTTTGAGACTTTGTTAACTCCACGACATCTAGTTTAAAGTTTTATATATCTTGGTGCCTGTCATTTCAGTTCTTGAGCTGTATATGGTTAGGTTTTTTGATGTTCACATACACGTAAGTAGATAAGCTCTTTTAGAGTTTCAAATCCACACATAGCTAGCTGCCAACTAGTTGAAAAAATGCATCTGAAATATATAACTTAACAAGTTGCACAAGGAAGAATGTGTGCGGGAGAGAACGTAGTCTATAAAGAAACCATCGTCTCTAGGTGCAGTTCTAGATGCTTTTCTTTTTTCTTTGAGTACTTAACACATTCATATGAATCAGAATTTAAAAAGTACAATAGGGTATATTATGAAAATTCTCTCAGCTACTCAGGTTTTCTTTCTAGGAGGCAACCTCTGTTTCCATCTTTAAACCATTCTGATATTGATAGACTTAAATAAATTTTGAAATATTTATGATCAATGTGTACCTAATCTTTTATGTTTTGTTTTTGTCACTTGGCATGATTTTATTACCTGAACATGTTGCTTGACTGTGAATATATAATGGCTACTTAACTATTTCCATACTGGATATTTGAATTCTTTCTGTTCTTTTTTTAACTTTTTTTTAATTGTATAATATAGCATATATACAAAGCAAAGAAAGAAAAAAGCAGTAGTTTTCAAAGCACTCTTCAACAAGTAGTTACAGAACAGATCCCAGAGTTTGTCATGGACTACCATTCCATCCTCTCAGATTTTTCCTTCTAGCTGTTCCAGAATTTCTAGGAGGCTAGAAGGAATCTGTGTAGTTTTATTGCTGTTAAAAATAGCAAACATCATATTTATACAAATACAGGAACCGTTTTATTCATTGAAAGATTACCATATTTTATTTCACAATTTAACTTTTCTGAGATTCCTTATATTCTGGTTTTGTATACTGTAGTTTTCTCCCCAAAAGGCATTATTAAATTGATGTCACTTATAATCAGTAGTCTTAGAATAGAGCCCATATATTTCCTTGTATTTATTTCTCAGAAGAGAAACACTTAAAGAATATGATATGTTCATACTCCCTGGAGTAATATACCCTATTGTACTTTTTAAATTCTGATTCATATGAATGTGTTAAGTACTCAAAGAAAAAAGAAAAGCATCTAGAACTGGACCTAGAGACGATGGTTTCTTTATAGACTACGTTCTCTCCCGCACACATTCTTCCTTGTGCAACTTAAGTTATATATTTCAGATGCATTTTTTCAACTAGTTGGCAGCTAGCTATGTGTGGATTTGAAACTCTAAAAGAGCTTATCTACTTACGTGTATGTGAACATCAAAAAACCTAACCATATACAGCTCAAGTTCTGGAGTTGTTGTTGTTGTTTTTTTTTTAGAATAGTTGAACTAATCTTAGATTTTATTTCTCCTCCCCTATTCTCATTTTAATGTTTGAGGTGGTGGGCAACCTCAGATTTTAAAAAACAACAGTGCCCATTTGTCAGTTTGTTTTCCTTTAAGACATTTTAGCTTCTAAAGTTTTAGATAGCAATCTTAATTTTTGTCTAAAATTATTCACTGCCCTGGATAGCATTTGCCTACATGCTAGCGCTATGAGAAGGTTTTTTAAAATGTGTGTTCATATTTAAAACGATATGCAATCTATGTAATTGGTACAAGATTTCCTTCTTCAGGTATAGCGTACAGACATATGTCTCATAGACATATGCCTTGCAGTAGTGTCATTGCATTCTCACTTGTCAGATAATTTATGTAAATGTATAGACTGTATAGTTAAAAGTTGTAAGTGCATGTCAATTTAGTTTTGTGGTTTTGTCCAGGGTATTGTTGGGAGTTAGCATATATGTTGTTAATAATCTTCAAAGCATATAACAGTAAATGTGTGCATTTTAACATCTAGTCATTGCCTTCACTTAATTGTACCATTTCGGTACTAAAGTTTAGTATAAAGCTTGTTACCTGTACACTCAGAAAGAAATTTGAAGAATTTAAAGGAGTATGAATCTCAATTAAATAGCAGTTATTTCCCCAAGGATCTGTGAGAGAAAGGGGGGAGGGGGAAGTGTGAGATAGGATTAGATTTACTAAGATTAAACACATGAAAAAACTTCATATTTACTTAAGCATAATGTCCACATTTGATAAGTGCCACCCAGGGGCTGACACTGTTTGGTAGCGGCAAGTTTTCAGGGTTATAATAAAAATTTGTGTCTCTTTCTTTCTTTTTATTTCAGTCTGCTTTAGTTTAGAACATAAAACACATTTTCCCAAAGACAGTCTTTTCTACCACATGATTTAAACGAGATTTCAGGGAAGTTGTAAACTTTTGCAATTGGTTTGGTATCCAATAATAGCTATAGGAGCAACTACGTGGACTATCATTTTAATATAATTTGTCACCTAAAGATCCTTTTGACAGTATTGTTTGCTTAGATTGAAATATTGAAATACTTCGCCCTGGCTGCAGTGCAAGAGATTACAAGAGAGAGACGTGCAGGCGAATCCACTTGGAAGGTTGGGTCAGTACGTTGTTCTGGGACCTGCGTGCCAAAGGTCTGGCTTGTGTCAGGTTGGGGAGTCGCAGGAAACCCAGACAGAGATTGCTGAAGTGCTGCTCCTCCTCGCTTGGTGGATAAAAAAGGGGATCAAGGTCCTGGAGAATTGGAGCAGTAAGCTTCTCACAGAGAGGAAAGGAATCTAGTGTCAGTGTTGGTGATTCTGAGTGTTGAGGGGGGCCAGGATTGCAAGGAGAGTATCTGAGGGTGGGGGTGGGGTTATAGCTCCATGAGGTTAGAATGGCTGAGATGTGATGAGGTCTCCCTTTATAAGGGGCCCTGGGAGGGCTATGGATTTCAGAAAAATCAACAGGAATGTGAGTGAAGGTACTAAAGTGCCATTGAACGCTGCACATGACTGAATTTTATGCATATTATTTATACTCTTTCTATACCTGTGGAATTACAGTGTCCCAGTGAGGTACACGTTTCATATTTCACATATAGAATATGCTATTGCAGTTAAGTGATAATTATATGACTGTATGAGTATGCTTAAGCGAATGAAAATATATGTGTATATGTATTCAGGATCACACCCATTTTTTCTTTCTTATGAAACCAAAAGAGTTGGTAGTGGTTTTGTTAAATAGCCTGTTTCTCTCTCTCTCTTTTTTTCTTTTAATTGGTTAACAGATTTCAGATGCAAATACACTCTCATTACCCAAATTCAGATTTCTGTCACTCACCACTAGAGTGTGGAATGTGGCTTTGATTTGAGGTGGCTGTGCTTGGTGTAACGGGATGTCCCATTTTTGAGCCCTGTTTTGAAGAGTTTTCTTATTTTGTCTTGAAATGGTACTGAAATGTCCCTTCCATATCCTCTCCTCCCGTGCGGGTGTAGCTGTGCGCCTGTCCCAGAGCTTTGCTCGGGATAATGTGTTTTAGAATTTGAACCAGAGGAGCTTTCTCCCTCTGATTTAAGGTACTTCTGTGGGGCCAAAGTTGTGTTTCCTGCTCTCCAGTCCATGGAGAGGGAGGTAAGTGGGTGAGCCAAAGAGAGTGATTTCTAGGAAGAGAAAAGAAACAGAGATCTGAATCTTGGGTTTCAGCTTGTAAAAGCTACCAGTCTTCTACTGTCTCCTTCCTTTACTGAACAGGCTCCTTACTGCTCCATCTGGCTTCACTTTTGTTTTCCAGAAGAGTTTGTATTAGCCTAGCTCTTTTGGATATGGTTGGGATGGCTCTGGAAAGACTGGCTGAGCAACACTGTGGACATTTCAAATAGAAACAAAGGTTGGTTGGAGACTTCAGAATTTGGGCTGTCCTGTGAACCTCTCCAGCACTGGCCAAAGCCTCAGGCTTTCATTCCCCTGTAAAGCAGGGAGGTGTTAAGGTGGCAAAACACCAAGGCTTTTCCATTTTTCTTGTTTGCCATGCCAGTCAGCCTCTGATGTGAAAATCTGCCTCTGTTTCTTTTCCCTCGCCTGCAGGCTGGAGGCTCTCAGGTCATCTTTACCAACCCCCTGGAGATAGTGAAGATCCGCCTGCAGGTAGCAGGAGAGATCACCACGGGGCCCAGAGTCAGCGCCCTGAACGTGCTCCGCGACCTGGGACTGTTCGGTCTGTATAAGGTGGGTAAATTCCCTGGGGTCGTCTCAGCAGAGAGCTTGTAATCTCTTCGATGTAAATATGAAAGAAGGCGAAAACCAGACCCCGTTTCCCCCTCCCAATAGAAAAGCAATCTTCTCCAGCAGGGTAGCCCCTGGAGTAGAAAATCAAACAAAAGAAAAAAATCAGAACACTTCTATTAGAGGCAGTGGGATACACAAACCTGTGCTCCTGATGTAGTCTTCAGGCTTTTATGAAGCCAGCTGCAGGGGGGCCAGCACTGCATATCTGCTGGCTTCAGGCTCACAGCCTTTCCTTTGATGAGGGTTTGCGAAAAGTTTCTTTGGTGTGTTCCCCTTGGGCTGGTTTAGGACTTCAGAATAGTCTTAGGTTTATTTTGAGTCAGAGTTTTCCCTATTGTTATCTTCCCAGTAGGAACTTCTCTTTTTTAATAATTTGACCACAGTTAAACAGTGGTAGAGTTTCGTAGGATTCAGGTCTTTAAGAAGTTAAGTGGTAGGATTTGTCAATAATGAATTCCATTTAAAAAACCCACCACCACCAAGACTATACTGTACTTTAATAAAATGCCAGTCAACAGATTCCTTCCCCGCAGGTGTACTTACTCCCATCATTACAGATCAGATGTAATGGAGCAGAAGCTATTATTTTTCTTAAACAACGGAGTATTTCTTTCTATTCCTTTGCCTGGTATAAGGGGGAAATATGTAAATTTAGCCACTATAGGCGACTGTGTTTCCAAAGCATCTGATTTATTTATAGATCCATCACTACAGAAATGCTTAAATTTGCTTCTGTAGCTGCAAATTAGAAATTCTCTGGATTACAGTCACACAGCAACGGGACTCTGGAGACCAGCAAACCAATGATGCCTGTCTTCAGAGAGTAATGTACACCATTTTGCCCCTTGTCCCCACTTCTCTCTTTTTTCGAATTCCTTTTGAGAGTTGAATTTATTCATAATGTTTCTGTTTGTATCATCCTTTAGAGAGTCCTTGGATTGTTTTTTGTTTGCTTGTTTGTTTTTTGCATGGGCAGGCGCTGGAAATCGAACCCGGGTCTCCGGCATGGCTGGCAAGAAGTCTGCCACTGAGCCACCATCGCCGCCCGAGTCCTTGGATTTTTGCCTTAATGTTTGAGTTTATTGTTTAAAAACAGAGCCATTAGGGAAGCAAGTATGATATAGTATCCACCTAGCTAGGTTGAGCCCTGTGCGTGGGACGTGGGACTGCGTGGGCTGCTGACAGAGCCTGGGAAGGCAGCCAGGCTGACTCAGCCTCTGAGGCAGACTGTTCCTAGATGGATTTCTCCTGTGGGGACCTCCTGCTGAAATATTTTGACTATGTTTCTCCTCCACCTTCTGATATTTAGGACTTGAGAAAGGAGGAGGGAAGATTTGTGGTTTCTTTTTTCCGTTCCCCAGAGTAGTCACCTTCTGTCGCCACCACAACTGCCTGTAACTTCTTCCCTGGTACTCTGGGGACTCGAAACCGAGGTGGATTGAATTGGCCATTCACTCCTTATCGTGGCTGTCTTTAGTGGTCCTGGGGCTTGGGAGTCCAAGACTTGGGTTCCACGTCTGTCCACCAACCCCCTACCCACGAATGCCAAGCCCAACAAGCAGCCTGGAGGTGTGAGAATTGAAATTTTATTAACCTTAAAAATCAAATCTAAAAAGGAAATGCTAGGAAATTCTTACTTGCAAGGATAATATCGTTGTCCAGTTAATAAGTCTAGAGCTCCAGGATCACCATCTTTTCTCAGACTGCAGACCATGCTTGCTCTCCTCCTCCTTGCTGGCTCCCCAGTGCCCTTCCTGTCACCCAGAGCCCTGGGAGAGATCCCGGCTTGTGAGCCAGCATTCCCTGGATCTCACTTGGGCATTCACGCTGTTTACACAACCATTTTGCGCTGTTTCCTCACTGTGTGACAGGGTGCCAAAGCGTGTTTCCTCCGAGACATTCCCTTCTCTGCCATCTATTTTCCTGTTTATGCTCATTGCAAACTACTTCTGGCTGATGAAGACGGACATGTGGGAGGTTTAAACCTCCTTGCAGCTGGAGCCATGGCAGGTAACAACAGTTTTTCTTTCTTTCTTTTTTTTTAAAAACCACACGACCCCATCCCCCCATTCTCCGTAAGAAGTATGGCAGCTCCCTGTACTTTATCCCTTTCTATCTGGAAGGGTTATTGTTTATATCTAACTTGATTTAAATATGATCACTTTTCTGCTTTGTGAGACGTGCTGTAATTCTGATGAAAGTTAATTACATTCGCATAATGTGGATAAACAGCTTAATGCAGCTTAGCGACTTGAAGCCAAATTAGATCTGCCCATCTAAATTGGGCTTTCATCATTATCGTGTTTCTTCACCTCCTCTGCCCCTGAAACCTCGGGTGGAGCCAAGCTCAGCATTAAGGTGCAAAAGTTCTTCAACTCCGTGGCTTTGCTGCGCCTCATGCCGGCGCACGGGTCTAGCGCGGGTCTAGCGCGGGTCTAGCGCGGGTCTAGCGCGGGTCTAGCATGCCCTCCCAGTATGTCTCCCAGTATTGGAATGTTCAGGATTCGGCTCGGAACTGAGCTTTCTGCATGAAGGTATCCCTGTTCCTCCTCCTCCTCCCCTCATTAGACCAAGGTAAGTGGTCTCACCACGAAACAATCCTGAACTCTGTTTGCACCTCTTTTTTGACCCTGAACACTCTTATTAACAGTTGTTTGCATAAGCTTTAATCTCTGTACTGAGCTGGGAGCTCCTTGAAGGCAAGAGTTTCATTCAGTTCATCCTTGTCTGTCTGATGGTGGCGAGCACTGAAATAATAGGAGCTCAATAACTGTCAGTGGAATGAATGGAAACCTTCGTTTAGTCTAAAATACCCTATCAGGCACAGAAAAGATGCCATCTGAAAGAAGAGCCTGACAAATCTAAGAAGAAACTTCCTTCTGATCTTCTAGGACAGCCTTACTCTTGAGCCCCGCAGGAGGTGATTTGGGATAGGAGAGAGCCATGCTTCCTTTTTGCCCCCAGTACTCAGAAGCGACGTAGGAAGGAAACAGTGCGTGTTTGCTCTCGCTTACAGTCAGAAATGTGAAGGGTGAACAGAAACTCAGATGGCAGCTCCAGATGCTCAGTGCACAGCTGGGCTTGTGTTTACTGTGTGCCCACTTGTTGGTTTGTTCTCTGGTGGTCCTGGCCAAACACAGCAGACAGCCCCAGGACTTCCCATGTCCGGGGGGGGAGGGGGGCGGGGAGGGGGCGCTTGCTTCTCAGGCTGCTAGGAGAGCCATGCTGTCATTCTCGCCTGGGCAGTGAACATCTGACGACAGGTGATGACTTGTGCTGATTTAACTCCCCCAGGTGCTTTGAGCCTTTACTGGAGGTCCAGCAAATCCCTTGTCCTCTGGCATTTCTATCTTCAGTAAATTGAGCATTTAAAAGCCAGTTAGGTTGCCCACTTAGTACCTGGCACTGAGTACTTGTCCATACTCTCTCTGATACTCACCGAAGTCCCCCAAGTTTGAATGTGGGCCAGTGTTTTCGCTCCCAACTTCTCCCTGTGCTTTCCAGCCAGCATCTGGGAGTCGGGGTGGGGGAGGGGGACACACAGCCAGGGAACAGTCTAATCATAGACAGGCATCTTACCCGTGGTTGATAGAACCAAATAAACACTTCCATGAAACTGTCAGCACCACCTTTTTCTGCCTTTTGATATCCGGTTGTAGAATGCGAGATGACTCTTTCTCAGTTCTGCCAATAAAGCTTTGTTGCCTCAAGTCTCTGGGGCTGAGAACATTCAGAATCCTCCCTCCAAAGATTTACCTGTTTCATGGGGACAGGTATTGGCGAATTCTCCAACAGAGCCTTCCCTGAGGCCCCTGGCTCCATCTGCCTACTGACTGAAGTAGTGATTTTCAGGCTAAATTGAATTTCTTCCCCCTGGGGAAGGTTATGGTGCTCCTTTCTTCCCTATTTTGTTTTATGAGTAAAAGGTGTGGTTGTAAAATCCATTTTCTGTGTCCTGCTGCTGATCAATCTCCACCTGACCCCAGGGAGCTCAGGCACAGGAGGTGTGTGAGGGGACTTTTCTATCATCCGCTCACCTGTTGTGCCTTAACTGTTTGCCTGGCCTCCTCTCACCCCGCTGTAATGACTTCTGTCATGTAAGCATGTCTGAAAGGAGTCACAGCCAGCTCTCATGTTAGCTTCTCAAGCAGGTGAGTGGTTACGGGTATTGTTATTCACCTCGCACAGTAAGGTTGACAAGAATCAGCAAAAAAAACTACATTTTGGCAGCTCATTAAATTGACATCTTTCTTCTTATTATACAGGAAAATACTTCTATTTTATATAAGAAAAAAAGGAGGGAAAGTAACTGTTAGCAGAACCGAAAGGAGGAACACTTGGAAATTGTCCTATTAATACTTTTGCATTTCCCCACCCCCCCGCAGTTCTTTGGAATCATGCAATGTGTGTAGAATGATTTTCCTAATTCAGAGAGAAAAATAAAAGGATTTTTCCCTGACCACTGAAGCAGCTAATAGGCTTATCTATCCTTTTTTCCCCATTAATGCCCAGACATCTATTTAAGGGAATTTGAATCCCCTCAAGTGGTTAAAGTTGCTAGTTGTGTTGTTAGATGTTAGCAGTATTTCTATCCTTTATGAGGTACTTTGGATGAATTAAATGTGGCTTTCTCCTGAAAGGTGTGCCTGCTGCTTCTCTGGTGACCCCTGCTGATGTCATCAAGACAAGACTGCAAGTGGCCGCCCGCGCAGGCCAGACGACATACAGTGGGGTTATCGACTGCTTCAGGAAGATCCTGCGGGAAGAAGGGCCCTCCGCATTTTGGAAGGGGACCGCAGGTGGGGCTGGGCTGGTTTTGCCCCTCTGTTGCTCAGTGGTTGTCTTTGCTACGGTCGTGCCGGTTTTAATTTCCTTCTCGCCTCGTTTTCAGCCCGAGTGTTTCGATCTTCTCCCCAGTTTGGTGTTACCTTGGTCACCTATGAACTTCTTCAGCGGTGGTTTTACATTGATTTTGGAGGACTGTAAGTGCAGTTACTCATCTCCTTTATAAAGAAAGCACCCAAGCCAAAATAAATAAATAAATAAACTTCAGCTTACTGCATGTTTAGAACTCTTGGGGGAAAAACTGTTAAGATGGAGGAACCATTAGGCCCAACACAGTAACAACAAACAGTGGTCTTGAGAGGCTGTTTTAAGGCCTGAGATCTTGATGGGGTCACATCATACACAGTGTCAAGCAGCTGTAGAGGGAAAGTATAGGGACGAAGCAAATTAAAGTACTGAGTAATTGTCCTTTTTCAGCAGATGCAAAACTGAGCTTTGTGGATTTAGGCCCTTATTGTGTGGATTTTAAAAGGTCGAATAGTCTTGCCTTTACGTCTTCTCACCAGAAGTAACATAAATTTGTGTTAGTAACACTTTTGTGAACTTTCTTTCAAGGACTTGAGCCTTTTCATGCTCTGATATTCCATCTTTCATAATTTATATTAGATAGGTATAGAAGTTCTTAGATCTAACTTATTACAAGAAAATCAGTAGGTTCAGAGAGGTGAGACCCATGTACCTATTCACTGGTGAAGTGTAGGCCAGGAAGCTTAGTGTTTGATGCTTGCACTGGGAAGAAGAGGAATTACTTGTTGAATTTGTTCAGTGGGAAGGTTTATACCCTGAGCAATCAATTATCAGCTTTTTAGCAGAAAACCAAGTCCCATATCTGAGTTTCCACCTCGTAAAACTGTGAACACCTCTCCTCCTCATTGGCCAGGTAGGGAATTAGCTGTAGAATCAAAAGGTGAACAGACCTATACAAAGAAAAGTGAGAACAGCAGTCTTACGATTTCATTGCAGAAATGTTAAGGTTCAGGCTTTTACATTCTGTAAAAGCAAGAATTAAATCTGTTTCTCTTTACATAATTTTAGTAAAAACCTTCATGAATCTATTACATATAAAGTTAATTTTTAAAATTATGTCAAAACATAAAAGAAAAAATGTAAACGCTTTATGATTAATATAAAATGTGTTTGGTGTAGGAAATTTGAAAAAAAAATCACCCTTTATCCTACTTCCCAGAGAGTATTAATATTTGAGTGTAATTTCTTCTGGTCTTTTTTTTTCTATGGATTTGTTTGTATATGTATATAAGCATTGGAATTGAAGCTGTCTCTCTTCTAAATGAAATGTGTGAACGAGTTGCTTTCAGAGCAGCTATACATCCAAAACAGCATAGATGGCATGGAAATGCTTGAGACAGACACTTGTCTTTGTGTTGACTGAGCCAGACTGAAACGCTCCATCATAAACCCCTTCTCTTTAGTCCTGAGTGTGCTAATCATTTGCTTTTTCCCATGAATAGCAAACCCTCGGGCTCAGAACCAACACCTAAGTCCCGCATCGCAGACCTGCCTCCTGCCAGCCCTGATCACATCGGTGGATACAGACTCGCCACGGCCACTTTTGCTGGCATTGAAAACAAGTTTGGCCTTTATCTCCCCAAATTTATATCTCCTCCTGTTGCTGTGGTTCAGCCAAAGGCGGTGGCAGCAGCAGTGGCCCCTTAGTGAGGGGATTGCTGTGGAGCACACCAGAACGGCACCCTGAAGAGGGAAGTCGAGGCGAGTAGCCCTGTAATGTACCCAGTCAGCTGCATGGTGCTGGCTGAGCTGATGAGTCAAACTATTCTTTCTATATGACATATACATATATTTGTTTATAAAGTAATCATTTGCCCGGGGAGGGGGGGACACACAGTTTCAAGCTTTAGTCTTATGTGTTGAAATGTTTTCCTAAGCCTTGGCATGAATTAATGTTCTAGACTCTCTTTGCACAGCTTACACTTACAGTGACTGTACATATTGTACATCTTTGTACAGAGACATCTTGGCACCTCACCCCAACAAATCACATTTATAGACATGTAATGCTGTTTTGAGTGGCTTGAAATGTACAGACTGTTTTGAAAGTGTTTTATTAAGAATCACCTGAAAATAAATGTATTCAAATTAAATTCATTCTCTTATTGGTGACTTATGGAAATAAAGCATCAATATTGGATGTATTTAATTCTTAGTTTGTTTTCCATTCTGGAATAAAAAGGTATTTGCTGATAAAAAGCATAACGAGACCTAGTGCTAACACCATTGAATAAGAGATACTTTGGAGAAGATGCATGCCAGTGGAGTCCAGAGGACTTGGTTGATGACTCATATGAGCTGATGTGTTTCCATTTGTATTTAACGTGTGTGTAGATAATCTTCTGTTTATCAAGCAAATGATATTTCTTAGGTACCTCCTCTCCTTTTAGTGCATAGATGGATACAGGGATGTCGCCAGCATTTACTGGCTTAGTTTTTGCTTTCCTCTGACACAGTGAGGGTCAAGCTTTGGAAGGAGTAAAGGATACTTTGGCCATTTTCTTTCATATGGATATGGTTCCAAACAAAAATAAAATGTGCATGAAAATGTGTGCATGTGGTTGGATTTTCCTTCATAAATATACTCGATAGTGCTGCTGCTGTGGTTATCAGATCTGCCCTCTCTCCCACCTTTATAGGAAACACTGATTTAGGAGGGCTAGAGGGGAGAGAGGGGAGTGCAAGAAGGAAGGGAAGTTTTATCTTGTGATTTGGTGAGGGTCTAGATTCTTCTGTATGAGTTCAAATGCAGACTTCTTACTCGGAAAGTTACTAAGAGTGCTATTACTAATTTGGACCTAAACGCACCTCTTGACAGCCACATCCAACACTTTGATATGGTTGTGACCTGATGGGTAGCAAAGTAGTTTACCTCAGCAAAGTACTTTGGGGAAAGCATTAATGCTATTGCAAGTGAGCTGGAATACGAGAATGCGTGCAGGTATTTGCAGGTATTTTCAAGGGGTGAGCCCGGAGATAGTCAGGCCGCCTCATGTACTACCAGTGCTCATCACTTGATGACTGACAGCCTTGTAACCACAACTATAGGCTTCTCAAGGCTCTCAGAGAGCAAAAGAACTAGCTTCAAAAGCTTTTTCCAAATGTATTAGGTTGTTCTTATTAGGATGGGAGAAATAACAGTACAGTTGTTTTCTACCACCACTTTTTAAAAATACAGAAATAGTACAGGTATACATTCTTACAGAAGGTTTGCATAGTATTTGTTTCTGTAGCGTAAGATGTTAAAATCCCTTTTTACCCTCCTTCTCCTCCTACCATTCCATGTTTTATAAATAGTCACTGCTAACAGTTCACAGTAAAATAGTCTGTGTTTCCTATATCTACATGAATGTAGATATTTATGTTTTAAGAACAGGACTATGCTATGTGTGTGTTTTCTGATTTGCTTTTGTTCACTTAATATGTCTTAGAGAACTTTGCATGTAATGTCATGAAGATTCATCTTTTTTTTTTAATAGTTCGGTAGTATTAAATTGTATGGATGGTAATACTTTTCATTTATACTCCCTTATTGGTATTTACTTTTTTCACTGCTATTACAATAAGTGAATGATAAACATCCTTGCACATCAAACTTGAGTAAATGAAGATAGATATTTAGAATTGGAATTGATAATTTACAGGATATATAGGTTTTACATTTTGATAGGTATTGCCACATTGCTCTTTCAAAGAGGCTTTACTAATGAACTTTCCTCCTGATAACATGAGAAGGCCTATTTCTTTGCACCCTCATCAAAAATGTCTTCTGTATTTTAGGCAAATCACATTAGGTGATACTTTGATAGTGTTTTTGGGGGGGTTCTGATTCAGTTCAGATTCCAAATAACACATGATCAGTTTTGCCCTGTTTTTTCATTTTCCTAATTACCAGTGAGATTGAATGTTTTTCTGTATTTACTGTATATTTGTAGGTTTTCCTTCTATTGTGGAATATACATAAAGTACATGAGACACATATGTATGTATACCCATATATGTTAGCATGCTTTAAGCAAATAATCATAAAGTGAACACCCACATCAAAAATAGAATATGTCTAGCACCTCAGAAGTTCTCTAGATAGTCCTTCCCATCACAAGCCCCTCTCTCTTTACAAGCACAATCGTTACTCTTCTTTTCTTTGCTTTTCTTTATATATTACCTTCCATATATACATTCTTTTTATCTAAAAGTGCTTTTATTAAAAAAGAACCAGCACCTTAACAAAGACATAGTCCCTACATAAAATTCCCAAAGACAAAGTTCCTGGATTCTAAATTACAACTAATTTATAAAAATGAAATGGCACATGCTACTACCTATAGAAATCATCATTGTACCCCAGTTTTCATTAAGATTCAGCAAGTAGAAATTTATTTCCTAAGACATGGAAATAACTGAAGAATTGTAGAAGAAATGTATCTAAATGGCATATTCTTTTGAAATACTCAGCTCCAAATAAGCTTCTTGGACTCATAATCCTTATGAATTCAGCAAATTAATCTCTGTAGACTCTCAGTAGCATCACATAAAAATAAAATGTGTTGAAAACCCACTGTAAGTTTGTATTGTTAGGGGAAAGGCCTTACTTTACATTCTTGAATTTCTACCACACTGTATGTGGAAAACTCGCACTGATACACTGTCTAAACAGGAACTCCATTATTGCTTTCCTTACTCTGGTTTCTACTCTCAGATGAGACCAGGTGACAAAACTATTTCTCTAACCACTGAGGGAAATCTAGATTTGAACTAAAGCACCTTTCCTTGTTTCCCACACCCTTGGCTGGGAACACAAGAGACAGCAGGACATCTGTCTGCTCTTTAGAGCCAGCCGTGTGAGATCTGAAATGCTTTCTTGGTATCTAATGTGAAGAATCCCACAATGAAATACAGTCATTGTTCCAAATAGGATTTTTAAATTTCAAACTCACTGAAAGATTTAAAATAAAATTATATTTTAAAAAATAGCGTAATCTCACAGTGATGAAAGCCAGGAACAAAAAAGAATGAGTTAGTACTTTTTCCCAAGAGAGATCTAATAGCTATAGAATGGATTTTCTCCTTCCTAGCTTTTATCAAATGGAAAAACATATTTCCCTATTTCTGAGGCATCGGAAAGCATACCAAGTGATAAAGATTGTTTAGATATAAGGCTTCAAGCCCTCTAATGGGATTAAGAAACTTCAAAAGCTGCTCGTTTCCTTTCTTTTAATATCAACTATTATAATTGCACATATTTCTAGCAATGTAAATTTGAGAATTTCACACTCATGAACTGAATTTCAAAAATCTGGTCATACTTTACTAAAATCTTTTTACTTCTTAGTAAGAAAATCTAGAGTATCTGAGCTTGCATCACAATAACTGGAGAGAGCCAGACTGCTCTCCTCTTACCATCTAAAGTCAAAAACAGTTAAAAAGCCCCAAACCCAGAAGACTCTTAATGTAGCTAGAAATTTATAGCAAAGTCTCATTCGTAAACCTCTGGAACTGCATATATACGTTCTAAAACACTGTATTTAGTTCCTGTTTTTGAAATTTGTATGAATCAAATTATAGTTTACATTCTTTTGAGACTCTTTTTGCTAAAAGTTGCATTTGTAAGATTTGTTCATAATATCATATGTAGATGTAGTTTATTTATTCCATTGTATGAATATGCTACAATTTATTTTTCCCTTCTACTGTTGATGGACATTTGAGCTGTTTCCAACTGGGGATATTATAAACAGTGCTGTAATGGATTTTAGGTACATGTATTCTGAAGTTTGTTTTTTTTTTTTTAGGGGTACCTTCCTAAGAGTAGAACTGCAGAATCACAGAGTATGTTATATTCAAATCTACTAGATTATGTCAAACTCTTTTCCAAAGGTTCTTGTACTGATTTACATTTCCCCCAGGGTGTGTTGTTAGGCTTTTTAACATTGGCTAATCAAAATATATCGGTATCTTGTTGTGGTTTTAATTAGCATTTTTTGGTTATAACAAATGAAGCAGAACACCTTTTATATGTTTAATAGTCATTTGGATTTTATCTTTGGTGAATGAAGTATGTGCTAAAGTTTTTTGTCCATTTTTCTCAATTTACAGGAGTTCTTTATATATTCTGGATACTATATGAGTTGTTTCTGTGTTGGTTTTTTTTTTTTTTACTTTTTTTATTGTGAAATATAACATATATATACAAAAAAGCAGTAGTTGTAGAACAAATTTTAAAGTTTGGTATGGGTTACAGTTCTACAATTTTTCATTTTTTCTTCTAGCTGCTCCAAGACACTCAGGATCAACAGAAATATCAGCATAATAGTTCAGCTGTCATGCTCATTTGTTAAATCCTATCTTCTCTGTTATACTCCTGCTTCTCTTTAAATAACATATATACATAAAAGCCATAAATTTCAAAGTGCATTACAACAGTTAGCTATAGAACAGATTTCAGAGTTTGGTATGGGTTACAGTTCCACAATTTTCGGTTTTCATTTCTAGCTGCTCTAAGTTACTGGAGGCTAAAAGAAATACTAGTATAATGATTCAGCACTCATAACTCATTTATTAAACACAAAGTTTTAACCACCATCAAGTTTGATCTTTCTCCCACTCTTTAGGGGTACTTGGGCTATGCCCATTCTAACTTTTTCATGTTGGAAGAGGCTGTTGATAAAAGAAATATCAGTATAATGATTCAGCAACCATACTCATTTGTTAAACCCAACCGTCTCTATATAACTCCACCGTCACCTTTGATCTTTCTCCCACTCTTCAGGGGTATTTGGACTATGGCCATTCTAACTTTTTCATGTTGAAAAGGTGCTGCTGTCAATAATATGGGATAGGGGGATGGAACTACTTGATGTTCTGGAGAGGCTGGCCCCCTCTGCATTTCAGGGCTTATCTCGTCCAGGGACCCATCTGGAGGTTGTAGATTTTGGAGTTCCCCTAGTGCATGGAACCTTTGTAGAATCTTATATAATGCCCTAGGTATTCTTTAGGATTGGCAGGAATGGTGTTGGTTGGGGTTTGGCAAGTTGTGATAGGTAGTAATGTCTGACTGAAGCATGCATAAGAGTGACCTCCAATGTAGCCTTTTGACTCTTTGAACTCTTTCAGCCACTGATACCTTATTTGATACACATCTTTTTTCCCCTTTTGGTCAAGATGGCATTGTTGATCCCATGATGCCAGGGTCAGGCTCATCTCCCATGTAGGGAGACTGTCATCCTGGATGTCATGTTCCACATAGGGGGGAGGGCAGTGGTTTCACTTGCAATGTTGGGTTTAGACAGAGAGAGAGGCCACCTCTGAGCAGCAAAAGAAGTCCTCTGGAGGTGACTCTCAGGCATACCTATAGGTAGGCTAAGCTTCTCTGCTATATACATAAGTTCATAAGAGCCAAGCCTCAAGATGAAGTGCTTAGCCTATTGATGTGGTTATTTCTAATGTTTGGCACACAGTATCCAGGGTTTCCCTGGTGGTAAAGTTTAATAGCTCCATAATTTTTGTCCCATCTCTCAAGGGACTTTGCCCATACTCTTTTTTTTTTTTTTTTTTTTTTTTTACATGGACAGGCACCGGGAATCAAACCTGGGTCCTCTGGCATGGCAGGCGAGCAGTCTTGCCTGCTGAGCCACCATGGCCTGCCCTGCCCATAGTTTTTGACTATCTGCTTAATATACTCTGGGATGTATCCAGGCATTACATTAAGCTATACAGGATTAAAGGCTCTCATTCTTATTCTGGGCTCCCTGTGTTTGGGTTGTTTATATGATCTATCCAGGCAGGTTGAGTTAGATTATGTGTTAAAGAAAATCTAGGTTCTGGACATAATAAAACTTTCTTTCTTTGGTCTCAAAGAGTAGGTGAAGTTCTAAAATACAGGCACTGTCTTCCTTACCCCTGTATTCTGAATTTCCTTAATCTCGACCCAATTGGTTTCATTCTAAATATCAGGTTATACATATGTAAAATAGCCGCTCAAATCCAGAAGTAACAGTTACCACCCTGGACTAAATGTGACTGTTAGAAGAGCTTACAATCGAGGCCACAGTTTTCTTATACGTAAGTATTTTCTAAATGAGATCATATAATATTTGCTTTTGTTTCTCCTTTATGAGTTATTTTTGTTGCAAAATCTTCCCCCCTCTGTGTTTTGCCTTTTCATAGAGTTTTTGAAATATTGAAAATTTAATTTTAATATGTTAAATTCTATCAATATTTTTCCTTTATGATTAGTTAGCACTTTTTATGTTTTTTTTTTAAATTATTCACTTTCCAGGTCATAAAAATAGTAGATATTTTCTTCTTAAATGGTTTATGATTTTGCCTATCACATTTAAACTTCAACTCACTTGGAACTGTCTTGGCATATTTTCTTCCTATCACTGTATAGTAAAATGACCTTCTTTTCAGTACTGCTTTAAAGGACCTTCTCTGTCATATATTGTGTCAACGTATGCAAGTATCTATATCTGAACTTTATTTTGTTAAATTGGTCTTTTCCTGTGCCATTGTACTCTCTCTTAATTACTACCATTTTAAACAAAGTTTTGACATATAGCAAGTCCTTTTACTTTGTTCTTGTTCTTCAAGAGTTTGTCTCCTACTGTTGTTGAAAGGTCTATTACGCCCTTCAGTTTTGCCAATGTTTGCCTCATGTACATTGGAGCTCCTTGATTGGGAGCATAAACATTTATGATGGTGAAGAAGAAGCAAGAGAAGAAATGGCTAGTTCCTCCAGGTGAGCAGCTACGTCTTTGATTTTTGCTCTTTTTTTTTGATACAGGCTTTTAGGGCAATAAATTTCCCTCTCAGCACAGCCTTTGCTGCATCCCATAAGTTCTGATATGTGGTATTCTCATTTTCATCCATCTCCAGATAGTTACTGATTTCTCTAGCAATTTATTCTTTGACCTGCTGGTGTGTCATTTAATCTCTATATATTTGTGAAAGTTCTGGTTCTTTCGTGGTTGTTGTAGTTCCAGCTTCATTCCATTGTGAACGGAGAAAGTGCTTTGAATAATTTCAGTCTTTTACAATTTATAATAAAGATCCATTCTGTGTCCCAGCATATGATCTATCCTGGAGAATGTTCCATGAGCATTACAGCAGAATGTATATCCTGGTGTTTTGGGATGTAACCATCTATATATATATATGTCTTTAGGTCTGATTCATATACCAGATTAAGTTCTCTATTTCCCTGTTGATACTCTGTTTTTTCTGTCTATATAGGAGAGTGATGTTGTGCTGGTTTGAAAGGATGTATGTCCCCTAGAAAAGCCATGTTTTAATCTAAATACTGTATGTTTGTAAGTTCTCTGTTTCCTTGTTGTTACTCTGTTTTTTCTATCTATATAGGAGAGGGATGTTGTGCTGGTTTGAAAGGATGTATGTCCCCTAGAAAAACCATGTTTTTATCTAAATACTGTATGTTTGAAACTGTAATCAGATCATCTTCCTGGAGATGTGATTTAATCAAGAGTGGTTGTTAAGCTGGATTAGGTGACAACATGTCTCCACCCATTTGGGTGGGTCTTGATAAATTTCTGAAGTCCTATAAAAGAGGAAACATTTTGGAGAATGAGAGAAATTCGGAGAGAGCAGAGAATGCTGTAGCACCACAAAGCAGAGTCCACCAGCCAGCAACCTTTGGAGATGAAGAAGGAAAACGCCTCCCGGGGAGCTTCATGAAACTGGAAGCCAGGAGAGAAAATTAGCAAATGACACTGTGTTCACCATGTGCCCTTCCAGATGAGAAAGAAACTATGAACTTCATCAGCCTTCTTGAACCAAGTTATCTTTCTCTGGATGCCTTTGATTGGACATTTCTATATAGACTTGTTTTAATTGGGACATCTTCTCAGCCTTAGAACTGTAAACTAGCAACTTATTAAATTCCCCTTTTTAAAAGTCATTCTGTTTCTGGTATTGCATTCTGGCAGCTAGCAAACTAGAACAGATGTATTGAAGGCTCCTGCTGTAACTGTTGAAACGTCTATAGCTCCCTTCAGTTTTGCCATTGTTGCCTCATGTACTTGGGCGCTCCTTCATTGGGAGCATAAACATTTGTGATTGTTATTTCTTCTTGGCGAATTGTCCCCTTTATTAATATGTAGTGTCCTTCTTTGTCTCTTATGACTTTACATTTAAAGTCTATTTTGTCTGATATTAGTATAGCTACTCCTGTTTTATTTTGGTTACAGCTTGCATGGAACATCTTTTTTCCATCCTTTTACTTTCAGTCTTTGTTTCTAAGATGAGTCTCTTGCAAGCAGCATATAGATGGGTCATATTTCTTAATCCATTCTGCCAATCTGTATCTTTTAATTGGTAGGTTTAGTCCATTAACATTCAAAGTTTTATTACTGTAAAGGCATTTATTGAATCTACCATCTTATCCTTTGTATTTTATTTGTCAGATCTATATATTCTTTTCCCTCTTTCTCTTTTTATCCTTTAAGTTACCCTTACTGGTATTCTTCAAGTTCTGTGCCCTCCTCTAGACTTCCTTCTTTTTTTTTTTTTTTCAGTCAGCAGAACTCCCTTTAGTATTTCCTGTAGTGTGAGTCTCTTATTTCTTTTCTTTTTTTTTTTTTTAACATGGGCAGGCACCGGGAATCGAACCCGGGTCCTCTGGCATGGCAGGCGAGCATTCTTGCCTGCTGAGCCACTGTGGCCCGCCTGTAAGTCTCTTATTAACAAATTCTCTCAGCAGTTTTTTGTCTGTGAAAGTTTTAATTTCTTCCTCACTTCATAAGGATAATTTGGCTGGGTATAGAATTCTTGGCTGGAAGTCTTTCTCCTTTAGGATCTTAAATATATCATACCACTACTTTCTTGCCTCCATGGCAGGGCACAGTGGGAGGCAGATGGGGTGGCTGTGTGGGTGCATGGTGAGTGGGAGATGTGCTGTGGGGCTGGATGTGCTGGTAGGGCATGGGTGTGTGGGCAGAGCACAGGTGGGCATGTGGTGAGTGGGGGTCAAGGGGACCGGGGTGCAAATTCGGGGTTTGGGGTTCAGAGCATTGTGTGTGCAGATGTGGGGGCCTGGGGTAGGGGTGTGCACATGTACAGGGGGAGGCAGGGTGCAGGGGTCAAGAGGGTAAGGATGCAGATGTGTGAGGTAAGGAAGTGTGGGTCCCAGTAGGGTAAGCTAGGCATGCTTATGGTGCTGGGGGGCCAGACTTGGGTGTGTGGGGCAAGGGGGTATGGGTCACGAGTGCATGGAGCACAGCATGTGTTCAAGGAGCATTGCTTGGCTAACTTCCTTGTCTCCGCCTCCATGTCCATGCACTTCTGAGGGCTTCGGGTCTTCATCAGTAAAGGGGCACATTAGGCTCTTTGCACTAGCTGGATGGTGTCCGGTTCTTTGCATCTCAATTCCTTGGCTTTTTCAACCAGGTCCTCCCATTATAGTGAGAAGACTACTCAGGTTATTTGCACCCAGGAATTACTGTTCTGGTAGTTTTCTTTCCCTTCTCTAGCTGTTCCTTGGAACAGGGGTGAACTCGGCCTATTCTATTCCACCGTATTCCCAACATGCAGCCTCTTTCAACCATTTTAAAACCTAAGGTTTGTCCTTATTGAATTGTAAGAGTTCTTTGTATATTCTGGATACTAGTGTTGTATCAAATTTGCAAATATTTTCTCCCAGTCTGTTTTCTTTTGAGGCACAAAAGTTATTAATTTTGATGACACCTAATCTATCAGTTTTTTCTTTTTTGTATCATACTTTGCCTAAACCAAGGTCATGAAGATTTCTGTGTGTTCTTCAACAATTTTAATTAGGGTAATTTTGGCTTCAGAGAGTGGAAAGTGTTCTTCCCATTTTTATTTCTGGAAGAGTTTGTGAGAGATTATATTTTCCTTTAAATTCTTTTTAGAATTCACCAGTGAAGCCATCTGAACTTGAACTTTTATTTTTTTCCATCTGCTACATTTTTTTAAAGCAACAACAAAAAAGTATACATTTGACCATAAAGCAATGCATTCTTCCATATAAAAACACTATTTTACAATTAGTAACCTTTGTCTTTTCTGTCAGAATAGCTTACATACTACCATTATTTATTTTTACTTAGTAGAAGAGACAGTGAGAGGTCTCTGGGTGGGACGTGCCGCTAGGTAGAAGAATTCAGACGAACCCACGTACTAACCACAGCTCGCCTAGCCGCAGCCCAGACTCTGCCCTAAGCTTTTATTTGTGTGAGGATTTTAAATTATGAATTCAATTTCTTTACTTATAGGTCTATTCAGACTTTGGATTTTTTAAAGTCAGTTTTGGTACTGTATTTTTCTAGGAATTTATCCTTTCATCTAAATTGTCTAAATTACTGGCATAAAGCTGCTCTTAATATTCCCTTCAGTTTTTAATTTATGAAAAGTCAGTAGTGATATACTGGCTTTCGATAATTTGTGTCTTCTCTGTTTTTACTTTCAGTCTTGTTTTGTTTTTTCTTTTCAAAAACCAGCTTTGGGTTTCAATGATTTTTCTCTACTGTTTTTTTGTTTTCTATTTCTTTGATATCTGAAGTTATTTTCTTCCTTCTGTTTGTTTTATGCTGGTTGACTCTTCTTTTTCTAGTTTCTTAAGGTGGAAACTTTTTTTTTCTTTCTTTCTTTTCGACTATAGACTTAAAAAAATATTTTTATTGAGATATGGTCACGTATCATACAGTCCATCCAAAGTATGTATCAGTCACTCACAAGATCATTACATAGTTGTATATTCATCACCACAACTCTAGACCTTTTAACTGTGTATTTCCCTTTAAGCACTGCAATAGCTGGATCCTGTATCTTTCAACAAACTGTGTTTCAAAATATTTTCTAATTTTCTTTGTTATTTCTTCTTTGACCCATGGGTTATTAGAAATGTGTTAGTTTCCAAATATTTGTGGGTTTTCCAAGTCTCTTTTGTTGATTTCTAAATTAATTCTATGTGGTTATAGAATCTACATTGTGTGATTTTAATCCATTTAAGTTTATTGAGACTTGTTTTATGGCCTAGCATATGGTTCAGCGTGACAAATGTCCCATGTACACTTAAAAATAATGTGTAATCTGTTATTTGGGGTAGAGTGTTCAATAAATGTCAGGTCAAGTTGGTCGGTGGTGGTATTCAGGTCTTCTATGTTTTTGATGATTTTGTTGATAGCTGATCAATTACTGAGAGTAGTGTATTGAAGTTTCTAATCTCCACTATTCTATCTCTACTATTGCTACAATTTATTGCTGAATTTCTGTTAGTCTTTGCTTCAAGTATTCTAGGGCTCTACTGTTGGGTGTATATATGTTCATGATTTTTATCTTGCTGATGAATTTACCCTAGTATCGTTGTAAAATGTCTCTCTTTGTCTCTAGTTACTTCTTTTGTGTGTCTTAAAATCTGTTTTGTCTGATATCAGTACATCAACTTTAGCTCTTATGGTTCTGATTGCATAGTCAGTATACTTTTAACCTATTTGTGTCTTTAACTCTTAACACACAACAGTACATCTCTTATACACAACATTAACAACATTAATTTGGATCTTTATGCTTTTTAATGCAGTCTGACGATCTGCTGTTTTTTTTTTTAACATGGGCAGACACTGGGAATCGAACCCGGGTCCTCTGGCATGGCAGGCGAGAGCTCTGCCTGCTGAGGTGGCCCGCCCTGACAGTCTGCTTTTTGATCAGATAATCCATTTGCATTTCATGTCATTATTGATGTGGCTGAGTTTACACCTACAATTTTCTCCTATTTGTTTTCAATATGTCTCATATCTTTTTTATTCCTCTTTCCTCCTTCAGTGCCTCTTGTATTTAGTAGCTATTGTGTAGTGTATCATGTATTATTTTTTTGAAGTTATTTTCTTAGTGGTTGTCCTAGGGACTACAAAATATATCTTAATTTTCCACAATCTACAGTTTAATATTAAGTGAATTCCAGTAAAATACAAAATTTTTACCCTAATATAGCTTTGTTTCCTTCTCTTCCTTCTGCTGTCATATTTATTACATTTTTATATATTATAACCCCTCAGTACAGTTTTATAATTATTGTTTCGTCTGTTATCTTTCATATCAGTTAAGCAAAGGAAAGAGAAACATATTTAGTCTTTTACACTCACCTTTGCAATTACCTTTACCTGGTGCTCTTTATTTTTTCATGTGGATTTGAGTTTCCATCTAGTGTTACTTCCTTTTAGCTTGAAGGACTTCTTTTAATATTTCTTGCATGACAGGTTAGCTAGTAACAAATTATCTCATTTATTTCAGAATGCCATTTCATGTTCATTTTTGAAGGATAATTTTGTTCGATATAGAACTCTTGGTTGACTTTTTTTTCTATCAGCACTTTAAATATGTTATCTTCCTGCCTTCTGGTCTCCATTTTTCCTGATGAGAAATCAGCTATTAATCATATATGGTAACTTTATACATGATGAGTCATTTTTCTCTTAATAATTTCAAGATTTTCTCATGTGTCTCTTTGTGCTTATTCTTTTTGTATTTTTTTGATGTTCTTGGATGTTTTTGATGATGTTCATCCTGGGAAAATTTTTGGCTGTTATTTCTTCAAATAGTTTTTCTGCCCTTTCTCTTCTCTCTCTTTCTTCTGGATTAGTATGCTTGACGGTGCCTCACAAGTCCCTGAGGTTCAGTTCATTTTTCTAACAGTTATTCAGGTTTTTTAAAAAAATTTCTTGAGTTGTTTGTTACATTTTAAGTTTATGAAGTTTTTCATTTTGTCTGTATTTTAAAGTATATTTGCTAAGTTTTCTGCGTTATTTTTTAATGTCTGGAAAATCTGATGATCCCAATTTTTCATTTGTGATATTATTTGTGACTTCTTTTTGTATTCTAATGATTCTTTCCAGAGGTTTGTCAATTTTATTAGTTTTTACAAAGAATCAGCTTTTGGTTCATTTGATCCTTTTCGTTGTATTTATATTTCATTACTTTTTGTCTTATCTGTTTACTTCCTTTTGTTTACTTGGGTTTATTTTGTTTGCTATTATTTTTAAAAAGAACTGGAAATATTTCATTATAATTTCCTTTAAGAATTATTTTCTATTCACCTCATGCTAAAAACATTAGAAATAGAAAGAAGGAACTCTATAACTGATGAAAAACACCAGTCTGAAGTAGGTGGCTTGTTCTTATTGTTAGCTCATGAATTTTTATACATTTCTTTTCTTATTATGAGCATTTAGGTCTAAAATTTACTTCTCGATACCATTTTAACTGTATTCACAATTTTCTTTTCATTGTAAAGCCTGTCTTTGCTCAGTAAGTTTCATAAACCAATTTGAAATTAAGGCAACAAGGAAAAGAACTAATTAAGATAGCAAAGTTCTTAAATTCTAAGTATTAAACACTTAGATACCATTTGATCAGCTGTCAAAATTGTGTATTCACAAGTTTTGATATATAAAATTCAGTTCAAAACTAATTTTCACTATGATTTCTTCTTGGACTCATCGATTAGTAGCATTTATGTATGTGTATGTTTAAAGCATTTTTATTCACACACCATACAATCTAATCAAGGTGTACAATTCAGTGGCTCTCAGTATAATCACAGAGTTGTTCATTTATCACCATAATAAATTCTAGAACATCTTCATTGCTCCAAAAGAGAAAAACACCATACCTCTTATACCCCCGTATTATTGACTTAGCTTTGGTGTTGTGCCTTTGTTAACAGTTTATGAGTGAATATTGAAATATTACTGTTAACTACAGCCCAAAGTTTGCATTAGGTGTATTTTTTCCCAAATACTACCCTATTATTAACACCTTGTAATCATGACATATATTTATTCTAGTTCATGGGAGAACATTCCTATTTTTGTATTATCAGCCACTGTGCTGGTTTGAGGCTTTTGTGTATCCTAGAAAAGCCGTATTCTTTTTCCTAGACCAGTCTTGTTGGGGGGAGACTTATTGTTTGGGTGGGATCTTTTTTATTAAGTTGTTTCCATGGATATGTGACTCTGCTCATTCCAGGTGGGTCTTAATTCTCCTACTGGAGCCCTTTAAGAGGGAGCCATTTTGGAAAAAGCTTCAGAGCCAAACCAGAGACATCTGGGGATGTAGAAAGAAAATGCCCCCGGGGAAGCTAAAACCAGAAGCCAAATGGCCAGCAGATGCCACCCACACACCTTCCCAGATTGGCCTTTCTTTTTTTTTTTTTTTTTTTTTTTTTTTAAAGGAAAGACAGAGAGAAGGAAGGAAGGAAGGAAGAAAGGGAAACATTTTTAAACATTTTCTTGTTTTTTTATTGTATTCTGTTTCTCCGTTTTTGTTACATGGGCTGGGGCCGGGAATCGAACCGAGGTCCTCCGGCATAGCAGGCAAGCACTTTGCCCGCTGAGCCACCGCGGCCCGCCCAGATTGGCCTTTCTTGATTCAAGGTATCATTTTCTAGATGCCTTAGTTTAGATATTTTTATGGCCTTAGAACTGTAAGCTTGTAACTTTGTCAATCCCCTTTATAAAAGCCAACCCATTTCTGATATATTGCATTCCGGCAGTATTAGCAAACTAAAAACAATCACATTCATTATTGATGTTCACAGTCCCGTTTTTCACAGTCCCATTTTTCAATCTCTAGCTTTTGTTCTTGTGACATTCACAACTCTCAATTTCCCTTTTTCAGCACAATCACACACACCATTTAACACTGTTAATTACATTCACAATAATGTCCTACTATCACCTCTATCTATTTCCAAGCATCTACAATACACGTTACTAAATATTCTGCACAAATTAAACATCAGTTTCCCATCCTCTGTCTTCATTCTGTCTGGTAACCTGTATGCTAGATATGAACTCCATGAGTTTGATCATTATATTTATTTCATAGTGAGATCATTCCATATTTGTCCTTTTGTGTCTGGCTTATTTCACTCAACACAGTGTCCTCAAGGTTCATCCATGTTGTTGCATGCATCACGACTTCATTCCTTTATAAAGTTGAATAATACTTCAACATATGTATTTTATCACACAGTTTATCCATTCATTAGTTGATGGACACTTCCATCTTGGGTTACTTCCATCTTCTGCCAATTGTGATTAATGCCACTAAGAAAATTGGTGTGCAAATGTTTGTTTTCACCCCTGCTTTCAGTTCTTTTGAGTATATACCTAATAGTGGGATTGCTGGATCATATAGGAATTCTATACTTAGCTTCCTGAGGAACCACCAAACTGTTTTCCACAGTGGCTGTACCATTTTACATTTCCATCAGCAGTGAACAAGTGTTCCTATTTTTTCCATATCCTCTCCAACACTTGTATTTTTCTGCTTGTTTAATAGTGGCTATTCTGGTAGGTATGGAATGGTATCTCATTGTGCTTTTGATCTGTATTTCCCTAAGAGCTAGTGAAGTTGAGCATCTTTTCATGTGCTTTTAACCATTTCTATTTCCCCTGGAAAAATGTCTATGCATGTCCTTTGCCTATTTTAAAAATTAGGTTGTTCGTCTTTTTATTGTTGCGCTAGCTGTAGGATTTCTTAATATATGTTGCATATGCTCCATTATAAGTTGGAGCAGCTAGAAAGAAAAACCTGAAATTGTGGAACAGTAAACCATACCAAACGCTGACGTCTGTTTTGTAACTATTTGTTACAATGTACTTTGAAATTTATTGCTTTTGTGTATATATGTTATATTTCATAATAAAAATATTAAGAAAAATCATTTTCACATTGTGGTTTCCAAATATTTTTCTCCCACTGACTAGGCTGGCCTTCCACCTTTTTTTTTTTTTTGAAGCACAAAATATTCACATTTGAAGACGTCTCATTTATCTGTTTTTTTTTTCTTTTGTTGCTTGTGCTTTGGGTTCCTCAGGTCTAAGACATCACTGCCTACCACAAGATCTTGAAAATGCTTCCCTACATTTTCTTGTAGGAATTTTATAGTCCTGGCTCTTCTGTTTAGGTTTTTCATCCCTTTTGGGTTGACTTTTGTATAAGGTATGAGATAGAGTCTTCTATCATTCTTTTGGATATGTATGTCCAGTTCTCCCAACACCGTTTGTTGAAGACACTGTTCTGGCCTAGTGTCGTGGTCTTGGCAACCTTGTCAAATATCAGTTGGCCATAGATGTGAGGGTCTATTTCTGAACTCTCAATTCAATTCCATTCATCAATATGTCTGTCTTTTATGCCAGCACCTTGTTGTTTTGACCACTGTATGTTTTTAATATGCTTTGAAGTCAGGAAGTATGAGTCCAGCAAATTGTTCTTCTTTTTCAAGATATTTTTGGTTATTCAGGGCCCCTAGCCCTTCCAAGTAAGTTTAAAAATTGACTTCTCCATTTCTGCAAAGTAGGCTGTTGGAATTTGATTAGGATTATGTTGAGTCTGTAAATCAAATTGAGTATTTGATAACATCTTAATGATATTTAGTCTTTCAATACATGGACACGGGCTGTCCTTCCAGTTATTTAGTTCTTTTATGATTTCTTTTAGCAATGTTTTGTAGTTTTCTGTGACTAGCTCCTTTACATCTTTGATTAAATTTATTTCTAGATACTTGATTCTTTTTGTTCAATTTGATTTCCTCCTCAGATTGTTCATTACTAATGTATTTAAATTACTACTGATTAGTTTAATTTCTTTCTTTTTTTTGCATGGGTAGGCACCTGGAATCGAACCTGGGTCTCTGGCATGGCAGGCAAGAATTCTGCCACTGAGCCACTGTTGCACCGCCCTGAAATACTACTGATTTATGTATGTTGATCTTGTGTCCTGCCACTTTGCTGAACTTGCTTATTAGCTCTAGTAGCTTTATTGTAGATTTTTTAGGACTTTCTAAATGTGGATCATGTCATCTGCAAATAGTGAAAGTTTTACTTCTTCCTTACCAATTTGGATGTCTTTTATTTCTTTTTCTTACTTAATTGCTCCAGCTAGAACTTCTAGTACAGTATTGAATAACAGTGGTGATAATGGGCGTCCTTGTCTTGTCCTGACAGACCTTTCAGTCTTTCACCATTGAACATGATGCTAGCTGTGGGTTTTTCATATATGCTTGTTCTAGTTTGCTAGCTATCAGACTGCAACACACCAGAGACAGACTGGCTTTTAATAAAAGGGGATTTATTTCGTTAGTTCTTCAGAGGAAAGGCAGCTAAATTTCAAGTGAGGTTCTTTCTTACATGGGAAGGCACAGGGTAATCTCTGCTGGCCTTCTCCCCAGGCCTCTGGGTTCCAACAGCTTTCCGCTGGTGACTTCTTTCTGCATCTCCAAGGGCCTGAGCTGAGCTGCTTGTGCTCAGATGAGGTATGCTGAGCTGCTTGGGCAGCGTTGATCTCTCTCAATAAGCACCAGCCAATTAAATCAAATGTCATTCATTACAGCAGGCACGCCTCCTAGCCAACTGCAGATGTAATGAGCAACAGATGAGCTTCACATACCACTGGCTCATGTCCACAGCAACAGAACTAGGTACCTTCACCTGACCAAGTTGACAACTGAATCTAACTGCCACATGTCCACCCCTTGTCAACTTGGCAACTACACGTATCACCTTAAACAATATTAAGGTGCAAAAATTCTCTTCTGGCTGTGGACCTATGAATCTCAAAACAAGTTACCTTGTTTTGGAGCCAATATGCAAAGGAGGGCATTCACAGGATACAGGTTTTCATTTCCATAGGGAGAAATTGGAAGGAACACGGGTCACAAGACCCAAACAGTTCTGAGAACCTGCAGGGCAAAGACCATTGAATTTCAAAGTCTGAGAGTCATTTATCCTTCAGCTTTAGAAAGTGGCAGTCCCACCCTTTCCAAGGGCCTATGCAGTGGTGCGCTTCTCTCCGATTCAACCTTGGTAGACATTGAGGAGACCATCTTTTTATCAGCTACACTCTCTCCAGGCTTTGGGGCCACACCTGGGCTCTCTGCCATTTCCGGGGCACATGCTCAACCCCTCCATGTGGTGGCAGCCAGGCTCTCCCCAGTACCTCAAGGAGCATGCTGTACCTTCTCCAAGGTCTGAGGCTGCACTACATTGGACCACTCCCTTCATGGAAGGGGCAGCAGTTTGTTCTAATTGGAATAGACACGTACTCTGAATATGGGTTTGCTTTCCCTGCACATAATGCTTCTGCCAAAACTACCATCCGTGGGCTTACAGAATGCCTTATCCATTGTCATGGTATTCCACACAGTGTTACTTCTGATCAAGGAACACACTTCACAGCAAATGAAGTGTGGGAATGGGCACATGCCCATGGAATTCTCTGGTCTTACCATGTTCCCCATCATCCAGAAGCAGCTGGATTGATAGAACAGTGGAATGGCCTTTTGAAAACTCAATTACGGTACCAACTAGGTGGCAATACCTTGAAAGGCTGGGGTAATGTTCTCCAGGAAGCTGTATGTTCTCTGAATAAGTGTCTGCTGTATGGTGCTGTCTCTCCCATAGCCAGGATCCATGGGTCCAGGAACCAAGGGGTGGAAATGGAAGTGGCATCACTCATTATTACCCCTAGTGATCCACTAGGAAAATTTTTCTTCCTGTTCCTGTGACCCTGAGCTCTGCTGGTCTACAGGTTTTAGTTCCAAAAGGGGGAGTGCTTCCACCAGGAGAAACAACAATGATTCCATTGAACTGGAATCTGAGACTGCCACCTGGTCACTTTGGGCTACTCATGCCCCTAGATCAACAAGCCAAGAAGGGGATTGCATTATTGTCTCTGACTATCAGGGGGAAATAGGACTGCAACTGTACAATGGAGGTAAAGAAGAGTTTTCTTGGAATATAGGAGATCCCCTAGGCTGTCTTTTATTTTATTTTTTTGGTTTTTTTTCCCTAGGTCGTCTTTTAGTACTACCATGCCCAGTGGTTAAAATCAGTGGGAAACTGCAACGGCCCGATCCAGGCAGGACCACCAGTGGGTCTGAAACTTCAGGAATGGTTTGGGTCACCCCTCCAGGCAAAGAACCACGGCCAGCTGAAGTGCTTGCTGAGGGGAAAGGAAACATGGAATGGGTGGTGGAAGAAGGTAGTGATAAATATGAACTACAACCACGTGATCAGTTATAGAAACGAGGACTGTGATGCTGTTTTGTTCCCCTTATGCTATTTAAGTTGTAAGATATTAATTTTAAGAATGAATATTACCCAAGGACTTGCACCCTATTCTGGAGAGATAATATGTTTCCAGTTATATGCAGGACAGTTGAGTATTGTTTGGTGAAAGGAAAAAATGTTTTAATTTTTTTTTATTTAGAAATTTAGGTATGATTTAAGGTGATATATATAACTGCCAAGTTGACAAGGGGTGGACTGTCATGGTCAGGTTCATGTGTCAACTTGGCCAAGTGTTGGTATCGATTTGTCTGGTTGGACAAGTGCTGGCCTGTCTGTTGCAATGAGGACATTTCATAGAATTAAATCATAATCACGTCAGCTGCATCCACAGCTGATTCCATTTGTAATCAGTCAAGGGGAGTGTCTTCTACAATGAATGATGCTCAACTAATCACTGGAAGCCTTTTAAGGGGGATTCAGAAGAGACAAGCTCTCTTCCTTCCTGCTTTGGCTGGCGAGCCTCTCTTGAGGAGTTCATCCAGACCCTCCATTGGAGTCATCGGCTTTACAGCCTGCTGTGTAGATTTTGGGCTCTGTGTTCCCACAGTCAAGGAAAACACTTTTATAAATTTTATATTTGTGATTGTTCCCTGTTGATTCTGTTTCTCTAGAGAATCCTAACTAATACAATGCTCTTTATCACATTGAGGAAGTTTCCTTCTATTCTTATCTCTCAAAGTTTTTTATTAAGAAAGGATGCTGGATTTTGTCAGATGCCTTTTCTGTATTAATTGGGATGATCATGTGGTTTTTCTCTTTTGATTTGTTGATATGGTATATTACATTAGTTGATTTTCTTGTCAAATCACCATTGCATACTTGGAATAAAACCCACTTGGTTATGTTGTATAATTACATTAATGTGCTATTGGATTTGATTTGCAAGTATTTTTTTTTACATGGGCAGGCACCGGGAATCGAACCTGGGTCCTTGGGCATGGCAGGCAAGCACTCTTACCTGCTGAGCCACCGTGGCCCGCCCAATTTGCAAGTATTTTGTTGAAGATTTTTAAATTCATTAGAGAGTGGTTTATAATTTTCTCTTCTTGTAGTATCTTTATCAGGCTTTGTTATTAGAGCAATGTTGGCTTCATAGAATGAGTTAGGTAGTGTTTCCTCCTCTTCAGTTTTTTGGAAGAGTTTGCGCTGGATTGGTATCAATTCTTCTTGGAATGATTGGTAAAATTCACCTGTGAAGCCATTTGGCCCTGGATTTTTATTTTGGGGGAGGTTTTTGGTGATTGAATCAATCTCTTTACTTGTGATTGATTTGTTGAGGTCTTCCCTTACTTCTAGAGTCAGTGTAGGTTGTTCATTGTTTCTAGGAAGTTCTCCATTTCATCTAAGTTGTCTAATTTGTTGGCATACAGTTGTTCATAGTATCCATGTGTTTTTTTTTAAATTTCTGTGAGATCAGTAGTAATGCCTCCCCCCCATTTCTGATTTTATTTATTTGTATCTTCTCTTTTTTTCTTTGTCAGTCTAGCTAAGTATTTGTTAATGTTAGCAGTCTTTTTCAAAGAATTAACATTTGGTTTTGATTTTCTCTTTTTTTGGTTCTGAAATTCATTTATTTCTGAATTTCATTTATTTCTTTCCTTCTTGCTTTGGGATTAGCTTGTGGTTATTTTTTTAGTTCCTCTAGGTGTAGATAGAGCTTTGATTTTACTTTTTTCTTTTCTTTTAAAGTAGGCTTGTAGGGCTTTAAATTTATCTCTCAGCATTGCTTTTGCTGTACCTCATAAATTTTCTTTCTTTTTTTTAATAGATATATAAAATACAACTCTATTGTGATTCTAAATGAAAAGGAATGGGAATGACAATAACAAACCAGACTTCACCACTGAATATTTGTGATGTGACTGTTACATTCTTAATTTGAAACTCAAAAAGGAAACAATTGTGTTCCAAACCAACTAAATATGAAGGTCCAGAAAACGAAGTTTTTTTTTTTTTTTTAACTGCCACATTCCCAGTGTAGCCCATTCGTCTCCTTCAGCATCCCAAAGATTAAGCACATGTTCTGTTTAGCTATAAAGTGGCAAACACACTGCACCAGTGACATCACAGGACAGTTGCCTATAAAATTAGACTTCTGATGCTGGGTTTCAGCTTCATTTTTTCACAGGTCAACCCTCATCCAGCAGAGCAGTTGTTTGCACAACCTCTAAGTCATGTTTATACCATACTGCCAAAGCTGGGTCCATGACAAACTCTGGTGGGCCAAGAGAGGGCATGGTGACAAACTCCAATTAGGGTTGCCAATCAGTTTTCTAGCAAGCCAAAGGAAGGGCTTTTCAAAGTTGTAGTAACTTTTGGCAGAAATGTCATAATACTGAAGATTCTTCTTTTGGAGGAGGACAGTGGATTTTGACTTAACTTTTAGGCACATTCTTGTAACTAATTCTTGATGTTACATCAAACATTATAATAGCACACTGGCCTGGGATGTAATAGCCATCTATTAGTTCACTGAATTTTGCCTGACTGGCAGTATCCCAAACATTGAATTTAATAGGTCTTCTATTGGTATGGAACACAAGGAAATGGACCTCAGTGCCCAAGGTGACCACATACTTCTCAGATTCACCAGTCCAATGATGCTTTATGAATGTAGTTTTTCCAGTATTGCTAATGACAACCAATTCAAGTTTAAATTGAAATTGGGGTTCTCCTTGGGCAGCCATCATGATGGTTCTTCCAGAAGCATCTCTGTCCCTTGTCTGAGTGACCTCCATAACTTTTGATGTGTGTGCTCTCCTTTTCATTTATCTTGAGATATTTGCTAATTTCTCTTTGATCCACTGATTAAAGGTGTGTTGTTTAATCTCTGTATATTTGTGTATTTTCTAGTTCTCCACTTTTTTTCACCTTTATTTCATTATGTTCAGAGAAAGTGCTTTGTATGATTTCAGTCTTTTTATTGAGATCTGGTTTGTGCCCCAGCATGTGGTCTACTCTGGAGAATGATCCATGAGCACTTGAGAAGAATGTATATCTTGCTGTTTTGGGGTGGAGTGCAATGTTCTAGTTATGTCTGTTAGGTCTAGTTAATTTATCGTATTATTTAGGTTCTCTATTTCCTTAGTGATCTTCCATTTAGATGTTCTATTTATTGATAAGAGTGGTGCATTGCAGCCTCCAGCTACTACTGTAGAGATGTTTATTTATCCCTTCAGTTTTGCCAGTGTTCTTGTCTTTTGGTGCATTAATATTTATGATTGTTATTCTTCTTGGTGAATTGTACCTTTTATTAAAATATAATATCCTTCTTTGACTCTTATAAGAGTTTTGCATTTAATGTTGTTTTTTTTTTTTGTCCAATATTAATAGCTACCCCAGATCTTTTTTTTTACTGCTTGTGTTGAGCACCTTTTTCCAGCCTTACACTTTCAACCTATTTGTTTCCTTGGGTCTAAGATGATTCTCTTGTACACAGCATAAAGATGGAGCATATACATCTTTAAAAATCCTTTCTGCCAATCTGTATCTTTTTTTTTTTCCCATGGGCAGGCACCAGGAATTGAACCTGAGTCTCCAGCATGGCAGGTGAGAATTCTGCCATTAAGCCACCGTCATACCACCCAATCTGTGTCTTTTGATTAGGAAGTTTAACCCAAGAACACTGAATGTTACTATTGTAAAAGGAGTACTACTTAAACCTTTTTATCTTTTGGTTTTTATATGTCATATCTTATTTTTTTTTACCTCTTTTTACCCTTTTAGTTACCTTTATTGACATTCATTTTACACTGTCCTCCATGTGTCTCTCTCCTCTCTTTTCTTTTCAGCCTACAGAGCTCCCTTTAATATTTCTTGTAGAACAAGTTTCTTTTTATTGAACTCTCTCAGTTTATCTATAAATACTTAAAATTCTCCCTGATATCTGAAGGACAGTTTTGCTGGATAAAGAATTTCTTGCCAGCAGTTTTTCTGTACTAGTGTCTCGTATATTTCACGCCATGGCCTTCTTACCTTCGTGGTTTCTGATGAGAGACGGGCACTTAGTCCTATTGAGTGTCCCTTGTATGTGATAAATTGTTTTTCTCTTGCTTTCTGAATTCTCTCTATATTTCACATTTGACGTTCTGATTAATGTGTGCCTTGGAATATATATTAGGGTTTATTCTGTTTTGGAATAGGGTGTGCTTTTTGGATGCGTATATTCATGTCTTTCATAGGAGTTGGGAAATTTTCAGCCATTATTTCCTCAAATATTCTTTCTGCCCCCTTTTCCTTCCCTTCTTCTGGGACACCCATTATACATATGTTTGTGTTCATGCAGTTAGTCAATTCCCTGAGACCCTGCTCAATTTTTTCCATTCTTTTCTCCTCTGTTCTTCTGTCTGCAAAATTTTGAATGTCCTGTGTTCTAATTTGCTGATCCTTTCTTCTACCTGAAAAAATTTTCTGTTGTATGCCTTTAGTGTATTTTTTTAACCCATATTTTTTTTACTCATCAGTCCTTACTCTGGAAAAAAGGAGCATTGGACACAAAGTTTTCACAATCATATAGTCACACTGTAAAAGTTATATTTTTATACAATCATCTTCAAGAATCAAGTCTACTGAAACATAGCTCAACAGTTTCAGGTAATTCCCTCCAGCCACACCAATACATCATAAACTAAAAAGAAATATCTATATAATGCATAAGAATAACATCCAGGATAATCTCTTGACTCTGTTTGAAATCTCTCAGCCACTGAAATTTTATTTTGTCTAATTTCTCTTTCCCGTTTTGGTCAAGAAGGCTTTTTCAATCCCATGATGCTGGGTCTCAGCAAATCCCAGGAGTTCTGCCCAATGTTGCCAGGGAGATTTACACCCCTGGGAGTCATGTAGTGGAGAGGACAGTAAGTTCACCTGCCAAGTTGGCTTAGAGAGAGAAGCTGCATCTGAGCAACAAGAGGTTCTCTGGGGGTGACTCTTAGGCCTAATTTTAAGTATGCTTAGCCTGTTCTTTGCAGGAATAAGTTTCATAGGGGGTGGACCCCAAGATCGAGAGCTCAGCCTATTGATTTGGTTGTCCCCACTGCTTGTGAGAATATCAGAAATTTTTGAAATGGGGATATTTCCTCCTTTCTCTTCAATCTCCCAAGGAGACTTTGCAAATACTTCTTTATTCACTGCCCAGGTTACTCTGGGATATATCGGGGCATCACACTAACCCAGACATACAACAAGATCTCATGCCCTATTCAAGATTTCCTGTACTTAATGTTCAACTAAACTGACCATACAAGGTAAATTAGATAATACGTTACCTAAAATATAAGTTTTGTACCAAATATATATCTCTCCCTTTGGTCTCACACAGAAGCTGAAGTTTTAAAATATGGACAATATCATCCTTTACTGTATTGATCTACCCCAGTCCTATCCAGATCAGATTCACTCCTATCTCTAGTCAATATCTGATCCCCTTTTCAACTTTTTGAAATAGTTCCTGTATGGGATATTGGTCTCTAGCAAATTTTTAATCTTATCTACTGTGCTCTTCATTCCCATAAGTTATTTTTCTTTGCATGCATTCAGATTCTTTGTGGTCACTCAATGTCATCTTAATATCTTTTATTTGTCTTTAGTATATTTTTGATCAACTCTTTGCATGATTTAGGAGATTTGATTGAACATCTTTGATTAGCTCCAACTTCTGCATCTCTTCCAACTTTTCAATTTGTCCTTTTGGGCTATATCTTCCTGTTTCTTAGTATGGCATGTAACTTTTTGCTGATGTCTAGGTGTGTGATTATTTTGATTTGTTTTCTCTGATGTTCCAGTTCTCTCTCTTGCCTAGTATTTTATTGTTAACTTTGTGTTAAGCCTCTCCTTTGATACTTGGTTCAACTTTTTCTAGACCTTTAAAACTGCCTGGGTTTGACTGATCACAACTGGGCTAGAGCTCTATGATTGGGGCCCAGGCTAATAGCAAAAGGCCCTGGGGAGAGAGTCAAGAAAGATGCCAAAAAGCCTTTTTTTTTTGCCTCTTTTCCCTTCCTTGTCCCCTAAGGTGCACTTCCCGGGCCTGCCCAGCAGATGTTGCTCTTCAGAAAACCCTTTCCCTCAGCCTAAGTGGAGGGTTGTATTTTTTTAGCCTCCACTGTGCAGTGTTGAAACAGTAGCTGTCTGGATCCCTCTTCAAAGCTGGAATTCAGCAGTCCAGACTCGCCAGTCAGAAGACTTGCTCAGCACTCAGCCATCTTCGCCCCTGCTTCCTGGGGAGGAAGACCTTCATGCTCCTCTCCATCCAGGACAGTCAGCCACTGCTGTGGGAGCAATTCACTCAAAATTTTTGCCATAGCTTCCCAGCCTTCCCCTCCCACTCTTTCCTGGATGTTCTACAGTGTTCTGCTGGTTTCCGGAGTGCCAGAACAATTGATTTGGATAGTTTTTGCCTTTCTACTTGGGGTTTCTGCAGGGAGTATGTCCTTTACCTTCCTAATCTGCTATCTTTTTTGAAGGCCCTCAGTAGTGTGTTTCTCCATTTTCAACGTGGGGGAATTTGTTAGTTTTTGTTATGGATTTATGATATGATTGCACAATGGTCAGAGGACATGTAATCTGATTATAGTCTCTTTATATGGGTTCATTGTTGTTTTGGATCAGTATTTGGTCCTTTTTGTAAATACTTGATGTATACTTACAAAAACTTACATTCGCTGCTGATGGATGCTGTGCTTATATGTGCATTTGTATATATTCACTCCCATACCATCCATATTTGGTCAAGATTGTAATTGATTTATTTAAACTTTCTATATCTTAACTGATTTTTTGTTTGCTTATTTATTAATTTAAGAAGCATGTTAAAACCTCTTACAACAATTTTGTATTTTTCTAGTTTTCTTTGTAATTCTGAATTTGCTTTATATATTTTAGTTATGCCACTAATTGCTTCAAAATTTTAAATTGTTAGAGCTTTTTTTGTAACTTAAATATTTGTCATCATGAAGTGTGACTTTTCATATCTAACAATGCTTTTTGGTCTGAGAATATATTTTTCTGACAAATATAGCTATACCATCTTTCTTTTGCTTAGTATTTACAAGATAATTTCCCATATCCTCTTATTTTCAAATTTTCTCTAGTTTTACATGTCTCTCATAAGCTGCATGTAATTGGATTTAAAAACTCTAGTCTGAAAATAATTACCTTTCTGCTGAAGCATGTGTAGCAGATTTAACTATTGTTATATATTATATGTATTTAAATCTAAGATTTTTTCTTGTGATTCCTCTTGCTCCCACCTGTTTTATATTTATTTTTCCCATTTTCTTATCTTTTTTTTTGTCAATAATTTTTATTTTCTCCTCTATTATAGTTTGGAGTTTATAGATGGTATTTGAAAAATAATTTTGCTGCATCTATAATATATACTTAATATTTCAACATTTGGGTTGAATACTTTTACCTTCTCCTATCAATACAAGGCCCTGGGTTTACTCAAATACTTGGTACTATTCCTCAGTGCAAAAGCTGTTTAATTGTTCTGCTTATCTTGTTTGGTTCCGGCTTTTACTGACTGTTGGCTCATAATTTCTTAGTATATTGCCAGCTCTTCAGTGTTGTGGGTTTTTAAAAAAATCTAGCATTTCCAGTGTTGATACAAATAACTTAGCCTGCCATATACCTAAGAAATAAAGTCTGCTGTTTGTGTGCTTTCTGTGAATTACCTGTTTTATTTTTTGTTTGCTTTTTATTTTAATTAGGGTGTTAACATTTTTCTTTATTTTCAGATACTCTGATTCTGGATACCTTGTTACATTTGCTGCAAATACATCTCCCAATCCTTTCCTGTCCATTTAACTTTTTAATTAATATCTTTCATTAGATAGAAGCTTTTAGTTTTGTGACAATTTAAATCTGCCACTTTTTCTTTTATGGCCTCAAGTCTGTGTCATGCTTGGAAAACATTCCCAACCACATTTAAAAAAAAAAACTCCATTTTCTTATATTAGAATTAGTTTTAGTTCTTATATTTACCTTTATCATCTGAAATTGATATTTGTAAATTATATGAGAAGGTACAGTTTTTTGAAATGCATAGTCAACTGTCCCCTACCATATTTTGAATAATCTTTTTGAAATGCTATCTTTATCATAAAATTCTAAAATGTAAGGACCTATTTTGGCCCTTTCCATCTGTTCCATTTGAGCTGTTTGTTACAGTGTCTCACAATGTTGAATTACTATTGCTTTAAAATATGCAAGAACATTTGGACTGTCAATTTCCTCTTCAATGTTCTTCATTTTCAAAATTACCTTGATGATTATTCTGTCATTACTCTTCCATATGAACTTTAGAATAAACATTTTTCAAGTTTTAATTGAAAATCCTATTGGTAGACTGGAGATTTGTTTACTATATAAATTGATTTCAGATGTACTGACATCTTTATAATACCGAATCTTCCCAACCCAGGTCCATTTTTAAGATCTCTTTAATGCCCTTGTTGGGGATTAAAACACGTCCCCCCAATAGGCATGTTCAGGTCTAACCCCTGGTCTTTTGCGGATGTGGATCTCTTGATCTCTTGAAGATGTTTCTTCTGTTAAAGTGTGGCCTAAGTGAGGGAGGTTGAATTTTAATCCAGATTATTGAAGTCTTGAAAGAAGAAAAATGCAATTCAGACACGCAGAGAAAAGCCATGCAGAGCAGCCAGAGGATGGAAATCAATGGAACCTGGAAGAGAAAGGAGAAGATGCTGCCATTTGCACTGACATCTGATGGGAAAGCCAAGAAACTCCAAAGATTGCCAACCAGGCAGAAGATACCATCCCTAGAAAGAAACAAGTCTTCTAGCAACTGAAAACTGTGAGTCAGTAATTTCCTCTTGCTTTCAGACAAACCATTGACTGGTATTTGTCTTAGCAGCTCAGAAACTAAAACAGTCCTTCAATAAACTTTTATTTAAGTAGACTTTACACATTTCTTCTATTAGCTTTATGTTTAGGTATAAACATCTTCATTCCTAATTTCAATAGAATTATTGTCAATTACATTTTCTAAGTAATGTTGCATATTGGAAAGCTATTGATCTGTGAATCTCGATAGATTCAGGCATTTTATAAGCTCTTATTTGTTGTAATGAATTTCAATTGATTTTCTCAGTTAAAAATTACATGTGCAAACAGGTACAGTTTTGTGTCTTTTCTAACATTTTATTTTGTCTTGGTGCAGAAGGTTGGACCTTCACTTACAATGTTGAAATAGTAGGAGTAATATCAAATACTCTGAATCTTCCCAACCCAGGTCCATATTTTAGATCTCTTTAATGCCGTTATTGGGGGATTAAATCATGTCCCCCACAAGTCACATTTGGGTCCAACCCCTAGTCTTGTGGATGTGGACCATTGTAAATAGGACCTCTTGAAGATGTTCCTTCTGTTCAAGTATGGCCTAACTGAATGAGGTTGGATTTTAATCCAGATTACTGGATTTTTATTGATAACAATAAAATACTAGCATTAGTGAGAATAATTCTAACATCTTACCTTTAAGTGTGACACTTGCTACAGGTTTCTGACTCTACATTTGGAGTTTTCTATTAGTCCTGGTTTATTTTATTTTTTTTTTCAAAACTAGAAACGGGTATTAAATTTTACCAAGTACTTTTCTTGGATCTATTCAGATGATCATAATATTTTTCTCTTTATTTTCTTAATGTAATTAATAATATGAATAGATTTCCTAATACTGAAGCACTTTTTAAAATCCTAGGATAACCTTTCTTGGATGCAGTATTTTAATCCTTTTAAGTATTATATTCAACTTTTACACTTATGTCCATTCATAACTGAATCAGTTGGCTTATTTTTGTGTTTTGTGCTGCCCATATCTACTCTGGTCTTCACTACGTCTGCCATCTTTTTGTAGTTTCTAGAAGTATCTTTTAGTTAAAGCTCTGTAAATATTGCCTTAGACTGCTGGGTTCTTATGTCTTCCTAGAGAGTGTTCAATTTCTTTTTTTTTTTTTTTTTTATCAATTTCAGTTTTCTACTTCCTAAATCAACTTCTGTAATTTATATTTTCCTTAATTTTTTATTGTTATCAAGTTTATTAACAAAGTTATATACTGTATTGATTGACTTATTTTAATGTGAAAAGATTCAAGCATACAAATAGTAGATAGCACTGTGTAGTAAATTCCCATCACGTAGCCTCAACAGTTATCAACTCTGGCAAATCCTATTTCAACTATATTTTACCCGTTTCTCTCCTACCCTCACTGGATTATTTTGAAACAAACTTCAGACATCATATCATCTAGAAATAATTCCATTTGTAACTCTAGATAGTAGGTATTCTTTTTAAGTAATACAAATACAACACTGTGCCGCCAGTTATCATATACATATAACAAACAAGGTTTCTTTGAATCAAGATTCAAATAAGGTCCATACATGGGATTGTTGATATACCCTTTAAGTCTCTCTTTAATTTCTAGATTCCTTCTCCCTCTCTCTCCTCTTACAGTTAGTTGAAGACAGCAGTATGTTTATCCTGTAGAGTTTCCCATATTCTGGATTTTGATGGTTGCATGTATATAGTATCACTTGGATTATTCTTCTATTTCCCTGAATTGCGTGTATATTGGCTGTTAGGTTTAGTGGCTTGATGAGATTTAGGATCAATTTTTTTTTTTTGTCAAGAACGCTTCATGGGTGTGATATGCATACATCCAAAAGGAGTGTTCTAGTTTGCTAGCTGCTGGAATGCAATATACCAGAAACGGAATGGCTTTTAAAAAGGGGAATTTAATAAGTTGCTAATTTACAGTACTAAGGTCGAGAAAATGTCCCAATTAAAACAAGTCTATAGAAATGTCCAATCAAAGGTATCCATCCAGGGAAAGATACCTTGGTTCAAGAAAGCCAGTGAAGTTCAGGGGTTCTCTCTCAAGTGAGAAGGCACATGGCGAACACAGTCAGGGTTTCTCTCTCATCTGGAAGGGCACATGGCGAACATGGCATCATCTGCTAGCTTTCTCTCCTGGCTTCCTGTTTCATGAAGCTCCCCAGGAGGCATTTTCCTTCCTCATCTCCAAAGGTCACCGGCTTGTGGGCTCTCTGCTCTCATGACTATGTCGTTCTTCTCTGCTCCCTCTGAATCTCTCATTCTCCAAAATATTTCCTCTTTTATAGGACTCCAATAAACCAATCAAGACCCACCCAAATGGGTGGGTCATGTCGTCCCTTAATCCAGTTTAACAACCACTCTTGACTAAATCACATCATCCAGGGAGATGATCTGATCACAGTTTCAAACATACAATACTGAATAGAGATTATTCTACCTTTATGAAATGGGATTTATATTAAAACATGGCTTTTCTTAGGGGGGCATACTTCCTTTCAAACCAGCACAAGGAGGCACATACTAATGTCTCTTTTTGTAATATTAGCAGTCATGATGATTATTACACTCAACCATTATTTCACTAGGAATTGCAAAATGATGGTATTCTAATTCTATAATTCTATTATTTTTCTTTATTAGCTGGAGTACTTTTTTTTTTTTTTTTTTTTTTTTTTAATCATGGGCAGGCTCCGGGAAATGAACCTGGGTCTCCAGCATGGCAGGCAAGAATTCTGCCACTGAGCCACCACTGCATTGCCTATTAGCCGGAATACTTTTAAAATAAAGAGAAATTTATCAATTACTTAAACCAAAGGTTTTTGTAAAAAGCAGGAAAAACGATTCTTTTTCTTCATCAATTTTCAAAAATAATTTATTCTTTAGCATCTTCCAGAGATGGCCAGTGAGGGATGTTCTTATTTTGCTTGTATTTTTTTTTTTAATTTGAAATACTTTCAAACTTACAGGACAGTTACAAAAAGTAATAAAACTCTACACAGAGAGCACCAACATATACCTATCTCCTCATGTCCACCAATTTTAACATTTTGCCACATATGGCCTATTGTTCTATCTGCCTGTCCATCCATCATACCAATCCATTTTTTGTACACTTGACTATAGGGTGTATACATCGTGCTCCTTGAATACTCAGGATAGTCACTTTATTGTAACCACCTTAGGTGCAGTTATCAAGTTCAAAAATTTAAGATTAATATAAACCTTGCAGTTTATATTCCAGTTTTTTCATGTCTCAATAATGTCCTTTTGGGCTTTCCCATTAGATCTCGTCCATGACCACATTTTGCATTTAATTGTTATTGTCTCTTTAGTTGCTTTTTTTTTTTCTAGTGGGAACATATATACAATATAAACGTTCCCATCTCAACCACTCCCAAGCACATCATTCAGTGGGATTAAGTACATTCAGATAATGCAGTACCCTCACTGTCTTCTATTACTGAAACTTTCCCATCTCCCGAAACAGAAACCTGACACCCATTTTGTATTAACGCATTTCCCCTGCCCACTGCCCCGGCAATGTATGCCGGACTTTCTGTCTCTATGAACTTGAAAATTCCAACATTTTCTTTGTAGTTACTGTGGGGCTTAAATGTAATATCCTAAATCTTTAACAATCTTGTCTGCTCTCATAATATAAATTTATTGCCTCTTTACCCTGAGTTATGTTGAAGGGTGTTTATTAATGTTCTTTCTGGCAAGGCTTGCATTTTAAATTCAAATTTTAGTTCACTGTAGTCTGAAAACATACCCACATCCAGTCCTTTTGACATATTCTGGTATTTTGGATCAACAATTTGTTTTAAAAACATTATACATTGTTACTAAAAAATTAAGTTTTACTGGTTTCTTTACACCATTGTTTATCTCCTGTATTCCATTTCTTGGATCAATTTGTTGTATTTCTAGACTATATTCATTTTTAAAGTATTTTTTATAATAAATATATTTATAGAAAACAGTAAATTGTAAAAAGTAGTTATAGAACAGATTTCAGAGTTTGACATGGTACAGTTCCACAATTTTAGGCTTTTCCTTCTAGCTGCTCTAAGACACTGAAGAGTAAAAGAAATATCAATATAATGATTCAGCAGTCATATGCATTTGTTAAATTCTAACTTCTCCTTCTCCTTTGATCCTTCTCCCAGTCTTTAGGGATATTTGGACTATGCCCATTCCACCTTTTTCATGTTGGAAAGGAATGCTGATAATATAGGATAGGGGGATGAAACTAGTTGATGTTCTGGAAAGGCTGGCCCCTTTGGGTTTCAGAACTTATCTGGCCTAGAAACCATCTGGAGGTTGTAGGTTTCTGGAAAGTAATCTTTTTGTGCATGAACTTTTGTAGAGTCTCTGATACAGCCCTAGGTGTTCTCTAGGGTTAACAGGAATGGTTTTGGTTGGGGGTTGGCAAACTGGGGTAATTAGCAGTATCTAGGTGAAGCTTGCATAAAAGTAGCATCTAGAATAGCCTCTCAAATCTATTTGAACCCTCTTTAGTCACTGATACCTTATTTTGTTACATTTCCTTTCCCTCTTTTGGTCAAGAAGGTACTGTCAACCACAGGGCCAGGGCTAGGCTCATTCCTGGGAGTCATTCACCCCTGGATGTCATGTCCAATGTAGAGGGTAGGGTAATGATTTTCCTTTTAGAGTTGGGCTTAGAGAGAGAGGTCACACCTGGAAGTAACTCTTAGGCATAACTATAGATAGGCTTAGCTTCACCACTACTGAAATAAGCTTCATAGGAACAAGCCTTAAGATGAAGGGCTTGGCCTATTGGCTTGGGATCCCTAATGTTTGAGACAGTATCAGGGGGTTCCCTGATGGTAAAGCTTAAGAATTCTGTATTTTTGCTCCAGTCCTTAAAAGGACTTGCCCTGCCTTTGGAATAGTAAATACACTAATATGATGTCTTCTGTCTGCCCTAGCATTTCTGCAAGTGGGATTTTTTTTATGTTTGGGGCTTTTCCTGTTATTGATTCTTCACATGTTGGTGATTCATAGTTGTAATTTGTTTAGTTGCTTATGTTTGCATTCAACAGTTTCGTTCTGTGGATGCTGTTTCTGTTTATCAAAGCCTGTGATGGAAGGGTGGAACTATTTTAATAGATGGGGGATATGCTGATATTTTGCATCTGATAATAGTCCTCTCTTCTCTTCTTGAGTTTAAGCAAGTATCTGGGGGCGTTGCCCTGTTTTCCAGCTTCAGTGGCTTCCCCACTATTATGTTGTAGACTGGGTATAGATGCTCCTTGTACCTTCCACTTGGCCCATAATTAGGGGACTGGACTAGCTATTCTGATTCAGCTCTCTAATGACCTACCCTACATTAGCACTCCAAGAACCCTTCTGCTGTTTCTGTTGACTCTGAGTTGTAATCCATACCTTTGTAGTAATCTTTTGCCTTTGTTGGGTTGTGAATGTCACTTGTTTTATTTGCCTATAACTCTGATTTCATATGCTTTCTGTCTTTCTGGCAACCCTCAAATAGGCCTTTCTTTCCAGTGTTCTTATTTTTCTTCTGCTTTAGCATTTTATGGGACTAAATATTAAGAGGGTTCGTAGATATTTCTGTATGTCATCTTGATCCAATCTTGCTACCACTTTAAATAAACAAAACACTCTTGTAGTCTTAGTTGTTAATTTCCAACTAGTGGAAGCACTAGTGTTGGAGTGGCTCCTGGGAAAGTCCTGTCCTTAGAAAATGTGCACTCATAGAAAATATTACTTGTTTTGTTGAAATATCAGCTCTTTTCTCTGATAAGATTTTTTTTAGTTAAAAAAATATTTTTATTGACCAATCTTCACACACATACAGTCCACACACCATATCACCAGATACTTGTGTATTCATCACCATGATCATTTTTAGAACATTTGCATCACTCCACAAAAGAAATTAAAAAAAGAAAATCTCAAACATCTTATACCCCTTACCCCTCCCTCTCATTGACCACTAGTATTTCAATCTACACAATTTATTTTACCCTTTATCTCTCCTATTTATTGTTTTTTATCCATTTTTTTTTTTACTCATCTGTCCCTACCCTGGATAAAAGGAGCATCAGACACAAGGTTTTCAGAATCACACAGTCACACTGTAAAAGTTATATTGTTATACAATCTTCTTCAAGGATCAAGGCTACTGAACACAGATCAGCAGTTTCAGGTACTTGCCTCCAACCACTCCAACACACCATAAACTAAAAGCAATATCTATATAATGCATAAGAATAACCTCTAGACTCTGAAATCTCTTAGCCACTGAAACTTTATTTTGTCTCATTTCTCTCTTTCTCCTTTTGGTCAAGAAGGCTTTCACAAACCCATGATGCCAGATCCCGGCAAATTCCAGGAGTTCTGTCCCATTGTGCCAGGTAGATTTATATGCCTGGGAGTCATGTAGGTCTCCCAGTAGGAAGGAGGGCAGTGAGTTCACCTGCCAAGTTGGCTTAGAGAGAGAAGCCACATCTGAGTACAAAAGAGGTTCTCTGAAGGTGACTCTTAAGCCTAATTTTAAGTAGGCTTAGCCTATCCTTTGCAGGAATAAGTTTCATATGGACAAACCCCAAAATAGAGGGTTCAGCCTATTGATTTGTTTGTGCCACCGCTTGTGAGAATATCAGAAATTCTCCAGATGGGGAAGTTGAATATTTCCTCCTTTCTCCTCAGTGCCCCAAGGAGACTTTGCAAATACTTAGTTATTCACTGCCCACAATACTCTGGGGTATATGTCAGAGCATCATGCCAACCTGGACAAACCAACAAGATCTCATGCCCTATTCAAGATTCCATGTACTTATGGTGTTCAACTAAACTGAACATGCAAGTTAAATTAAGTAATGCATTACCCAAAATATAAATTTTGTACCAACTAAACATCTCTCCCTTTGGTCTCATATAATTAAAGTTTTAAATATGGAAGAAATCATCCTTTACCCTGTATCCTGATCTATGCCAGTCCTATCCAGATCAGGTTCATTCATATCTCTAGTCAAAGTCTGATCCCTTTTTCAACTTTTTACTTTCATAGCTTCAGAGCTCTAACTCTGAGTCTCAGGTGCCACATAAATACCCGAAATTTCTGGGAATGACCAGGTTATATACAAACAGCTCAGTATTTCAGAATTTAGAAATAACAGCTACAACTCTTGAATATATGTGACTGCTGTAAGAACAATATAGGACCCTTTACAATAGGACGCAACCTGATAACCCATGTTCTCAACGTCAATTCTCCAAGTTTTTGTATTATAATTAGTCCATATGAGTGAGGCATGCTAATTTTTGTCTTTTTGTTTCCGACATTCCATTGAACATATAGTCCTTAAGTTTCATTCACCTAATTGCATGCCTCACAATTTCATTCCTTCCTGTGGCCACGCAGTAGTCCATCTTAAGTATGCACCACAGTTCCCCTTACCTTCTCTCAGTCGTTGTATCCTTATGCCAGCTCCAGCAATTATGAATCACTAACACTGCTGCCAAAAACACTGGAGTGCAAATGTCCATTTGTGTTCCCACACTCAGTTCCACCAAGTATGTATTAAGCAACGGGTTTCATGATCATATGGCAACCCCCCCCCATAGCCTCCTGTGGAACCACCACACTGCCCTCCAAAAGGCTGCATTTCCCATTTCCTTACTAACAGTGAATAGGTACATCTCTTTCTCTGCATTCTCTCTAGCACCTATTTCTCTCTGTTCATTTTTTTTTAACTTTTTTTTTAATGTACAGTATAGCATATCTACAAAACAAAGAAATAAAAAAGCAAGTTTTCAAAGCACTTTTCAACAAGTGGTTACAGAACAGACTGCAGAGTTTCTCATGGGCTACCATATGATCCTCTCATAGTTTTTCTTCTAGCTGCTCCAAAATATAGGAGGCTAGAGGGCTTAAATACTTTTATATCATCACAATCAACTTTTTTCTCCTTTTTTTGTGAACAATAACATATTTACAAAAAAGCTATAAATTTCAAAGCACAGCACCACTTCGACATGGGTTACAATTTCATAATTTTAGGTTTTTACTTCTAGCTGCTCTAAAATACTGGAGATAAGAGATATCAATTTAATGATTCAGCATTCATATTCATTTGTTAAATCCTATCTTCTCTGTATAACTCTGCCATCACCTTTGATCTTTCCATACCTCTCTTTAGGGGTGTTTGGGCTATGGCAGTTCTAAATTTTTGATATAGGTAGGGAGATGGAACTATCTGAATATCTGCAGAGGCTGGGCTAGGTTTCAGGACTTACCAGGACCAGGGACCCATCTGGAGGTTGTAGGTTTCTGGAAAGTTACTCTAGTGCCTGGAACCCTTGTGTAATCTTACATATTACCCTAGGTGTTCTTTAGGATTGGCTGGAATGGTCCTAGTTGGGGATTGGCAGTTTATGATAGGTAGCAAGGTCTACCTGAAGCTTGTGTAAGAGCAACCTCCAGAGTAACCTCTTGACTCTATTTGAACTCTCTCTGCTACATACTTTATTAATTACACTTCTTTCCCCCCTTTTGGTCAGGATGTAATTGTTGATCCCACGGTGCCAGGTCTGGATTCATCCCTGGGAGTCATCTCTCATTTCGCCAGGGAGACTTTTACCCCTGGATGTCATGTCCCACGTAGGGGGGAGGGCAATGATTTCACCTGCAGAGTTGGGTTTAGAGAGAGTGTGGCCACATCTGACAACAGAGGTCCTCTAGAAGTAACTCTCAGGCATGCCTATAGGTAGTCTAAGTTTCTCCACTACCTACATAAGCTTCACAAGAGTAAGCCTCATGATCAAGGGCATGGCCTATTGATTTGGGTGTCCCTAAAGTTTGACACAGTATCAGGGGATTTCCTGATGGTAAGGTTTAATAGTTCCATAGTCTTTCTCTCTTCCCTCAGGGAACTTTACCAATATTTTTGGATTATCTGCTTAATTACTCTAGGATGTTTCCAGGTTATTACAATAATCTATATAGGATTAAAGGACCTCTTTCTTATTCTGTGCTTCCTGTGTTTCAGTTCTTCCAATGAGCTATACAGATAGGTTGAATTAGATTATGCACTACAGAAAATTTCAGTTCCAGATCAAATAAACCTTTCTTCCATTGGTCTCAAAGAGCATGTGTGGTTCTAAAATATAGGCACTGTCTTCCTTACCCCTATGTTCTGAATTACTTTAACCCCAACCAGTTTGGCTTCATTCTTATCTCTAAATACCAGGTTATATATATAAAACAGCCTCTCAAAATCCAGAAATAATAATCACCACTCCAGATTTAATGTGTCTGCTCTAAAAACTTACAATCTAGGCCTGTTCTCTTATAAGCATTTTCTAAAGGTGATCATACCATTGTTGTTTTCTTGTTTCTGGCTTATTTTGTCTCACCAAATGTCCCACATGTTCATTCACATCATTTCATGTCTCACGGCATTGTTCCTTTTTGCCGAAGCACAACCTTTGTTCATAAGTATATGCCATCGTTTGCCAATCTACTTCTCTGTCAGTGCATCCTTCAGCCACCTGCATTCATCAGGCATCGTGTAGAGGGCCCAAAGTCCATCAACATTCTCAATTTTAGATAATTTCATTGTTCCCAAGAGAAAGAAAACCAATAAACACACCCTCACCAAACAGAAAAACTAAACCTCCTCATAACTCTTGTCCCTCGCCCCATTATTTACCCCTGCTGTTACTATGGTAGTGCTGATGGTTTCCTTTTGAACATAGCTCATAGCACGTGTTCTAGTTTTCTAGCTGCCGGAATGCAATATACCAGAAATGGAATAGCTTTTAAAAAGGGGAACTTAATAAGTTGCTAGTTTATAGTTCTAAGGCCGAGAAAATGTCCCAATTAAAACAAGTCTATAGAAATGTCCAATCAAAGGCATCCAGGGAAAGATACCTTGGTTCAAGAAGGCTGATGAAGTTCAGGGTTCTCTCTCAAGTGGAAGGGCACATGGTAAGCACAGTCAGAATTGCTTTCTTATCTGGAAGGGCCCGTGGTGAACACAGCATCATCTGCTAGCTGCTTCTCCTGGCTTCCTGTTTCATGAAGCTCCCCGGGAAGCATTTTCCTTCTTCATCTCCAAAGGTCACTGGCTGGTGGACTCTGCTTCTTGTGACTATGTCATTCTGCTCTGCTCTCTCTGAACCTCCCATTCTCCAAAATGTTTCCTCTTTTATTGGACTCCAGTAAACCAAAAACCAATCAAGACCCACCCAAATGGGGGAGACATGTCGTCACCTAATCCAGTTTAACAATCACTCTTGACTAAATTACATCATCCAGGGAGATCTGATTACAGTTTCAAACAAAAAGTATTGAATAGGGATTACTCTACCTTTATGAAATGGAATTGTGATTAAAACATGGCTTTTCTAGGGGGCATACATCCTTTCAAACCAGCACAGCATGCAATAGCAGTTTTCCCCCTGTACCCTGGACTTATATAAAAATCCACTCCTTATATAAAAATCATATCTTTGAAGTAATTCCTATGAGAATTCATTCATATTTCTTGTGTGAGTCAGTGGGACATGTAGGTCTATACAACTCCTTTCAATTTTGTTCATCTTCAATATGGTAATATTACTTACAGACCCACTAGAGAATCACCTTTGCTCCTATCTATTCCCTTACATTGGAGTTCAACCTCATTAGCTAGCCACTCATCCATCTCTAGTTTATATGTATCTCTGAGTCCCCTATATTCTATAGTATAAGCCTCTGATTATACCTTTATGCTGGTCATAAAATTGGAATCCTACAGTATCTATCCTTTTGCATCTGGCTAATTTCACTCAGCATTATGTCCTCAAGGCTCATCCATCCTGTCGTGTGCTTCAGGACATCATTCTGTCTTCCTGTTGCATAATATTTCATTGTATGTATACATCACATTTTGTTGATATATCACTCGTCTATTGACGGGCATTTGGTTTGTTTCCATCTTTTAGCAATTGTGAACAATGCTGCTGTGAACATCGGTGTGTTTGTGTCATCGCCTTCAGCTCTTCTGGGTCTACACCAAGTAGTGCTATAGCTGGATCATAGGACAACTCGATCTTTTGTTTCCTCAGGGACTGCCAAACAATCTTCTATAGTGGCTGCACTATTATACATTCCCACCAGCAGTATATAAGTGTCCCATTTCTCCACATCCTCTCCAACATTTATAGTTTCCTGTTTGTTTAATAGCAGCCATTCTTATAGATGTGAGGTGCTAGCTCATTGTAGTCTTGGTCTGCATTTCCCTTATATGCCAGTGAATATGAGCATCTCTTCATGTGCTTTTGAGCCATCTGTATTTGCTATTCAGAAAAATGTCTATTCATATCTTTAGCCCATTTTATAATTGGATTGTTTGTTCTTTTGTTGTTGTGTTGTATGATTTCTTTTTATATATAGGAAATCAAACCTTTGTCTGATATGTGATTTCCAAATATTTTCTCCCATTGAGTTGGCTGCCTCTTCACCTTTTTGACAAAGTCATTGGAGGTGCAGAAGTGTTTGATTTTGAGGAGTTCCCATTTATCTGGGTTTTTTTTGTTGTTGTTGCTTGTGCTTTGGGTGTAAAGTTTAGGAAGCTACCTCCTATAACTAGGAAAAATGTTTCACTACATTTTCTTCTAGAAGCTTTATGGTGCTAGTTCTTACATTTAGGTGTCTGATCCACTTTGAGTTAATTTCTGGGTAGGGTGTAAGATAGGGGTCTTCTTTGATTCTTTTGGCTATCAATATCCAGTTCTTCCATGCCCAATTATTGAAAAGAATATTTTGTCCCTGTTCAGAGGATTTGGGGGCCTTGTCAAAAATCAGTTGCCCATAGACTTGGTGGTGTGTTTCTGCATTCTTGATTCGATTCCATTGGTTAGTGCTTCTATCTTTGTGTCATTACCATGCTGTTTTGACCATTGTGGCTTTATAATAGATTTTAACGTCAGGGAGTATTAATCCTCCCACTTTGTTCTTTTTTAGGATGCTTTTAGCTATTTGGGGTTTCTTTCCCTTCGAGATGAATTTGGTACTTAGATTTTCCAAGTCTTCAAAGTAAGTTGCTAGAATTTTCATTGGTACTGTGTTGACTCTGTAGATCAATTTGGGGAGAATTGACATGTTAACTATATTTAGCCTTCCTATCCATGAGCAGGAAATGTCTTTCCACCTATTTAGATCTCCTTTGATTTCTTTTAGCAAAGTTATGTAGTTTTCTTTGTACAAGTCCTTTGCGTCCCTGGTTAAGTTCATTCCTAAGTATTTTATCTTTTAGTTGCTACTTTGAATGGAATTTTTTCCTTAACTGACTTCTCAGCTAGCTCACTGCTTGTGTGTAGAAATGTTACTGATTTTTGCACATTAATTTTATATCCTGGCACCTTGCTGAATTTATTAGCTCAAATAACTTTGCTGTAGATGTCTCAGGATCTCCCAAGTATAGTATATATCATCTGCAAATAATGACAGTTTTACTTCTTCCTTTCCAAATTGGATGACTTTCTTTGTCCTGACTGATTGTTCTAGCTAGAACTTCTAGCACAATGTTGAATAATAGTGGTGACAGTGGGCATCCTTGTCTTGTACTTGATCTTAGGGGGTAAGCTTTCAGTCTCTGTCCATTGAGTACGATGCTGGCTATCGGTTTTCATATATTCCCTTTATTATATTGAGGTAGTTACCTTTGATTCCTATCTTTTGAAGTGTTTTTATCAGAAAAGAATGCTGAATTTTGTCGAATGCTTTTTCAGCATGAATCGAGATGATCATGTGATTTTTCCCTTTTGATTTGTTAATGTGCTATATTACATTAATTGATTTTCTTGTGTTGAACCATCCTTATGTTCCTGGTATAAACCCCACTTGGTCAAGGTGTATAATTCTTTTAATGTGCTGTTGGATTCGATTTGCTAATATTTTATTCAGAATTTTTGATCTGTGTTCATTCATTAGGGAGACTGATCTGTAGTTTTCCTTTCTTATAGCATCTTTACCTGGTTTGGTATTAAAATGATATTAGCTTTAGGGCGGGCCACAGGAGCTCAGTTGGCAGAGTTCTTGCCTGCCATGCCAGAGACCCGGGTTCAGTTCCTGGTGCGTGCCCATGCAAAAAAAATAAATAAATAAATAAATAATAATATATAAATACATACATTTAAAAAAATGATATTAGCTTCATAAAATGAGTTAGGTAAAGTTCCTTTTCCCTCAATTTTTTGGTAAAGTTTGAGCCGGACTGGTGTTAGTTGTTTCTGAAAGGTTTGATAAAATTCCCCTGTGAAGCCATCTGGCCCTGGGCTTTTCTTTGTAGGAAGATTTTTGGTGATTGATCTAATCTCTTTACTTGCGATTGCTTTGTTGAGATCTTCTATTTCTTCCCGAGTCACTGTAGCTTGTTTGTGTCTCTCCAGGAATTTGTCCATTTCATCTAAGTTGTCTAGTTTGTTGGCATATAGTTATTCATAGTATCCTCTTATGATTTTTTTTTTCCTTCAGGGTCTTGGTAATGCACCCCTTCTCTTTTCTGATTTTATTTGCATCCTCTTTCTTTTTTTCTTTGTCAGTCTTGCTAGTTGCCCATCAATTTTATTGACTTTCTCAAAACTTTTGGTTTTATTGATTCTATTGTTCTTTTGTTCTCCCATTCATTTTTCTCTGCTTTAATCTTTGTTATTTCTCTTCTCCTGTTTGCTTTGGGGATTAGTTTGCTGTTCTTTCTCAAGTTCCTCCAGGTTTGCTGTTGAGTCCTCGATTTTTGCTCTTTCTTGTTTTTTAATATAGGCATTTAGGGCAATAAATTTCCCTCTCAGCACAGCCTTTGCCACATCCCATAAGTTCTGATAAGTTGTATTCTTATTTTCTTTCATGTCCAGATAGCTACCGATTTCTCTAGCAATCTCTTCTTTGACCCTCTGGTTGTGGGTGTTATTTAATTTCCATGTATTTGTGAATGTTCTCATTCTTCGGTGGTTATTGAGATCCAGCTTCATCCCATTGTGATCAGAGAAAGTGCTTTGAATAATTTCAGTGATTTTAAATTTATAAAGACCAGTTTTATGACCCAGAATATGATCTGTCTTGGAGAATGTTACATGAGCACTAGAGAAGAATGTATAATCTTGTGCTTTGGTGTGCAATGACCTATATATATCTGTTAGGTCTAATTCATTTATCAAGTTATTTAACTTCTCTGTTTCCTTCTTGATCTTTTGTTTGCTTGTTCTATCTATAGAGGAGAGTAGTATACTGAAGTCCCCTACTATTATTGCTGAAGCATCTGTCGCTCCCTTCAGCTTTGCCATTGTCTGTCTCATGTACTTTGGAGCTCCTTGATTGGGAGCACAAACATTTATGATTGTTATATCTTGTTGAATTGACCCTTTAATTAGTAAATAGTGTCCTTCTTTGTTTCTTATGATGTCTTTACATTTAAAGTCTGTTTTGTCCAATATTGGTATAGCTACTCTGGCTGCTTTCTTTTGGTTATAACTTGCATGGAAAATCTTTTTCCATCCTTTCATTTTCAGTCTATTTGTATCCTTGTGTCTCTTGTGAGCAGCATGTAGGTGGATTATGTTTCTTAATCCATTCTGCCAATCTATCTATTAATTGATATGTTTAGTTCATTAACATTCAAAGTTAGTACTGAAAAGGTGTTTCTTGATTCCATCATCTTTATCTTTTTAATTTTATTTGTTATATCTATACATTCTTTTCCCTCTTTCTCTTTGTATTCTTTAAATTATCCTTAGCAGTACTCTTCAATTCTGTGCCCTCCTCCAGACCTCCCTCTCATGTCTTTTTTTTTCACCTGGCAGAGCTCCTTTTAGTATTTCTTGTAGGGCCGGTCTCTTGTTGACAAATTCTTTCAGGATCTTGAATATATCATACCATTGCCTTCTCGCCTCCAGGGTGCTAGTTGTGTAGTCTGAACTCAGTCTTATTTGATTTCCCTTGTATGTAGTATATTGTTTTTCTCTTGCCGCTTTCAGATTTCTGCTTCTCTTCAACATTTGACAGACTGATTAGTATGTGCCTTGGGGAAGGACTGTTTGGGTTTATTCTGTTTGGAGTTCTTTGGGGTTCTTTGACTTGTTTATTATGTCCTTTATGAAGGTTGGGAAGTCTCAGGTAAGATTTTGATAAACATATCAGTATAAAAAAGGAAGTCCTAGCAGTGAACATTTTAGGGGTCATGAAGTAACAGTATTCAGTGATAACCAGTTGCATTGAAAAGATGACAGGGACAATATAATAGGAGTATTTTAGAAAATGATTTAGCCAACAAACTAGAATTCAAGAAGAGAGAACATTTCCTATTCATTTTATGTCTTGATACCAAAGCCTGGCAGGAAAAGCACATGAAAAGAATATTACGGACCAATTTCCTTTATGAAAGATATGCAAAAATCCTTATTAAAACACTAGCAAAACACATCCAACAGCACATTAAAAAGATTATCACTATGACCAAGTAGGATTTATCCCAGGAATACAAGAGTGGTTTAACATATGAAAATCAATGTAATACATCATATAAATGGAATGAAAGAAAAAAACTGAAACAACTATGATTCACTTAATAGATTCAGAAAAGGCATTTGACAAAATCCAGCAAACTAGTACTACTTCAACATGATAAAGGTCATTTATGAAAACCTACCTCTAACATCATAGTTAATGGTAAAAAGACTCGAAGCCTACCCCTTAATTTCAGGAACAAGACAAGGATGCTTGCTTTCACAACTGCCAATCAACATTGTACTACATATTCTAGCTAGAACAATTTGGCAAGAAAAACAAAAGGCATCTAAATATGAAAGGGAAGAAGTATAATTGTTCTGCAGACCTGTTCTGAGATACAGAAAATCCAAAGGGATCCACAAGAAAACTACTAGAACTAATTTACAATTTTAGCAAAGTGGTGTGGTAGAAGATCAACATTCCAAAATTAGTATTGTTTCTTTAAATAAGCAATGAACAATCATAGGAAGAAGGAAAGAATAAAAATTCCATTTACAATAGCATTTAAAAGAATAAAATATCTAGGAATCAAGACTTGTACGCTGAAAACTACAAAACTGCAAAAGAAACTGAAAAGATCTAAATAAATATTAATACATCCCATGTTCATGAATGGAAAACTCAATATTGTTAAGATGTTAGTATTACCCAAAGTTATCTACAAATTCAAAGTAATCCTATGAAAATTCCAGCAGCCTTTTTGCAGAAATGGAAAAGCCAATCCTGAAATTTTTGTAGAATGGCAAGGGGCTTGAACAGCCAAAACAATTCTGAAAAATAAGAACAAAGCTGGAGAACTCACATGTCCTGAAATCAAATTGTATTACAAATCTACAGTAATCAGACAGTGTGGTACAGGCATAGAATTAGACAATTGGACCAATGGAACAGAATTGAAAGTCTAGAAATTAACCCACACATCTGTGGCCAACCGACTTTTCATAAGGGTGCTATGTACATGAAGTAGGGAAAGAAAAATCTCTTCAACAAATGGAGTTGGGAAAACTGTATATCCACATATAAAAGAATGAATTAGACCCCCATTACCTTGAAATGGATCAAGGAACTAAATACAAGAGCTAAAACTATAAAACTCTTAGATGATTAAACAGGCAAATCTTCATGACCTGGGATTGGCAGTAGATTCTTAGATAAAACAACAAAAGCATGAGTACCAAAAGAAGCAATAATAAAAATGACTTCCATTTTTATCTATTGTAAAAATAGAAAAATCCATTGTAAAAAATACAGTGTGATAAGGGCCTAATATCCAGAATATAAAAAACTTTTACAGTGCAACAACAAAGACAACCCTATAAAACAGGGCAAAGGACTTGAAAAACATATCCCCCCAAAAGATACCCAAATGGCCAAGCAGATGAAAAAGCTCAGCATCATTAACAGCAGGGAATACAAATCAAAACCATGATGAAATACCACTTCACACTCACAAGGATTGCTAATAAAACAAACAAAAAACAGAAATGAATGTTGGAGAAGTCGTGAAATTGTAACTCTAGTGCATTGTTGGTGGGAATGTAAAATGTTGCTGCCACTGTGGAAAGCAATATGGTGATTTCTCAAAAAGTTAAATACAGAATTACAATATGATCTAGCATTTCCACTTCTAGGTATATATCCAAGGAAAATAAAAACAGGGTCTCAGATACTCGTACATCAGTGTTTATAGTAGCATTATTTACAATAGCTCAAAGCTGTAAACAACCCAAGTGTCCATCAACAAATGAATGCCACCTTCTGACACAGAATTCCTCGAGATGTCTGAGAATTAAGTTGTATGTTGTCGTAAAGGCATATTTTGTCAAGGTAGGAGGCTGGAATATGAAATGCTTGGAGTTTGGCTTATAATGTTGAGAAATATTTAGACTTAATGCCTCAGGGCTGCAAATGTTAGATTAGCACCTAGGAAGGAAAATGGTAGCAATTCCTAAATGTTCAGGCAGTGTACTGGCTAGTAAGAGATGGCATAAGGGGGTCCTACTCAACCAAAGGTAAGTCAGTTAACTGGAATCGTATATTCTCAGATCTAACCTGCTTGTTCTGGTAGTTTGGGTCAACCTATACAGCAGTAAAAGTTCTAATTCACTTAGACTCCTAGAACGCAAAAGACCAATCTTAACTCCTCCCTTTCTTACAGAGTTGCTTTATGGTCTTTCAAGCATGTGGCAGTATATGCTGGCCTATCTGAATAAAAAATTGACTTGCTGGATGATTAAGATAAAAAAGGCAGTGTAGCAGAGTGGTTAAGAAGAGAGATCTAAAATCAGACTGCCTGGGTTTAGCTCCTAGATGGAGTCACTTAATGTCCTCAAGTCCAGTGGTATGATGGACCTGGCTTACAGCAGCTCAATGAGAATCCATTATGTACATCACTTCCCAACTTCATATTCAGTGGCATCACATCAGTATCTTGCAGTTAGCTATGGTGGGAGTGTTTACACGGCTACAAATCAGGCCTATGGAAACTGGTTCAAATTAGGTTTTCTCTTTTTAAAATTATTAATCATGATAGTTTCCACATCGCAGGGGTTCGAGGAGATTAAATGAGAGTGTGTGTATCTCAAAAAAATTACTTAGCAAATGCTCAATAAATGCTAGCAGTTATACTACATACTCAAAATGTACAAAGGCCAGTTCTTTATAAAGCAGAGGAAATGACAGTTTTGGAAATAGGGCCACATTTCCGTTAAGTATAGCTGTAAAGTGTTGGTACATAGGCTCTCATATTATTTCCAATTTTATTTCTTTGAAACTTATTTCATTACTGTTTTTGTGGTCCCTCTCAGTAGAGGAAGCAAAATAAAAAAGCTAAAAGGACTAGAAGAGAATTCTAACTAGTCAAGCCAGAGAAGCCCTGTTGGTAAAGCAGAAGTGTCAGCACAGATATCTGAATTGATAAAAGCCTATTTTATTTTTAACTTTTAACTCAGCCAGAAGATAGAGCCTACCAACTTGGAGGAGTTACTGTTGGAATTTATTTACTCACCACTTCTCAGAATAGCAATGATGCTTCATTGTTTAGCATTTTTACATATATTCTGGTTTAATTCTTGTTACTGCCCAGTGAAGTGATGGACAAGAAAACAGGCTTAGAGAGGTGAAGCCATTTAGCCAAATGCATAGTTACTGAGTTTTAGCACAAACTGACTCTAATTCCAAAGCGCTTAGACCTAGAAATACAAATTTGAGAAGCACCTTGTTTGAAAGGGTGTATCTACCAACCAAACATCAGTTAAGATTTGTTAGTCAATAGCTTTCTCTTGGTTGATATATTTCCTACTAAAGCACAAAATCTTGACATTAGATTAGCCTTTAAGTGCGTCTGTTTCATGATTTCAGTTGTGTTTCTGAAACACTGATATTATTTCAACATTTGTTTTACAGCAGGGAGGATGAAGGTCAGAAGAGACGGACTCACCTAAAAAGAGAAGCAGAAAAATTCAGGGGCCGTCTTTTTTTTGTATCACACCATATCCCTTAACTGATTCTCAGCACAAAACACAACAGTCCTTTTTCTCAACTGATAGAAATACTACTCAAGTAGCTCCTCAATTTTAGGAGGACTGAGCTGAGCCACTGGAAGGTGAAGGGGTTCTTTAAATCCATCTAGCAATCCTTAATATACTTTAAAATTCAGGATTGTATCAAACATTAAATGAGGCTTGTTAGTAAGGGCTTGGTCATTTCATCAAGTTTCTTACTCAATTGGAATTCATTGTATCAGGATTTGACTTGTTTCTGGGATGAATATTTTGGGTACAAGGGAAAAGTAAGGATATGCTATTCCAGATCGAAGTTGGATAAAAGCTATTCCTGCAGGACTAATCTCTATGTCTGATAGCCACATGTCCCTAAAGACCAAAGCTCCACCTGCTACTGATCATCTTTCCACAATGAGCACATGTCATTTCCAAGGGGATTGATGCTAGGGAAGAGGATAAGGGGAAAGCGTAAGGTACAACAGTTTAACAATGTTGTTCTTGAAATTTTATGGAAATGACTAATTCCAGTTCTGCTATTATGTAGCTGTCTAGTCTGGAATCAAGTTGTTTTGTCATTATTTTACCTCCTTTTTTTCTAAGGGTCCAGATATAAGGGTCCATGTTTTATAAGTAACTAATATAACAAAAGAACAGCTGAGTATAGGTTGGAAATTCAGAGTGGACCACTTTTTCCCTCCTTAACATAATTTGTAATTTTACCACAGAATATAATGAGAAAACTTTCCTTGGAAAAGTATCATTGACTAAGGCCAATTAACATTTTCTCCTCAGTTCACTGCTTTGTCTAAACATCTGAGGTTGATGTGATTGATTTCTTAGAATTAAAAAAAAAAATTTGTTGAATACAAGCAACTTGTTAGAAGACAAGCTTTTGTTTCACTGCAGATGACTACATAGAATGGTCCCTCTCCATTCTTGTATTCTTAAAAAAAAACACCTTATTTGTGTAGTACTTTATAATTTACAAAGGTCTTCACATGCACATTATTTCATGTACTCTAGCAGAAAGCAATATTTCCCTTAGTTCACAGATGCCAAAACTGATCCTTTTCCGAGGTTATATTACTGGTAAAAGGGGTGGGGGGAAGGAATCAGGAATAGGATTGGGGTCTTTTGAGCCAAATGTTCTTTCTCCCATATGCCAGTCTGCCCTTAAGTGTAAGAAATTTTGTCCCAAAACATTTCCATTACTTTTTTTTTTTATCTAGTACAAAAATTCACAAAAGGTAAAATTACTTGCCATCAAAGACTTACCAGTGGTAGACTTGATTTTTTGAGTCACAGTGTCAAGTCTCTGCATGTTCAATGCTACGGACGAGTGTTCTACACCCCATACAATCACTGCTCCACAGCTTTCTGGCCAAATCAAGTACATTAAAAGAGAGGCAGGATAATACACTACCAGAGATTTGAATAAGTGACCTCACAAAATGAAATAGACCTTTCCAAAAGCTTACCTGAGTGCAAGCTGTTCCATCCTCTGACTGGGAAGCGGTAATGGAATATTAAGAAGCCAAAACGGAGATTCCTGCTATGAAACTAACAACACAAAATACTGTAATTTTATAAAAGTTTATAAAGATTGCTGATTGGCTATGTTGAAACTATCAGTGGCTAGAAGTTACATACTGAAAACTTAAATACCTGAAATCTATTCAAACTTTAAGAAGTTGGAGAATTGTTAACATGGAAGACATAAAGAGAATCTTAAAATCCAACAGAAGGTCTGAGAACATTGGCCTATTGTGAAGTGCATTACAATGTGATGACTATTCAGTCATCCAGTTCGCATTCTGGTCAGGATTGTTGGATCTTTCTCTAAAATAGACTCCATAAGCTGTTTCTTATATATAAAAATGATTTGAAAAATATAATATTCCCAGTACAAGCAAATTACTACCTTTCTGGGGCAATAAGACTGAAGAAATTGGTTAAAATACTGTTTATTATTTGAATGCTCCACTTCAAAAGATGTACTGAACGTGAATGAATGTTCTTTTACTCTGGCCTTGGTAAAAGTACCTTGTCAATTCCTTGGTAAGACAAGAAGCCCATAGAATCTGTAAACCAGATCTCTAAAATAATTTCCCAGAAATTTTTGATGAGTCAAAAGTAAGGTTTCTCCTAGGGTGGATTTTTCCCAAACCTGTAAAATCCCTAGTTGCCTAGTAATTAATTAGCAAAATATTGGCAGCACACTTAAGAACTCTTTTTTTGCCTCTATGTAGTGTGAATGCAAAAATAAATCTCAAAACATCCCAATGGGAATCCCATCACTAATCCTCAAAAGCCACAAAGCCCATGGCTTTTTAACCTAGACTTATGACCAAAATTCAAGCTCACCACCACCTTGAATGCCATGTCATGTTTGAAACAATTTGGGTTCTCACAGCCCTTGAGCACCTGGAACTATACATGGACCTCCATTATCTGTGACACATACCTAATTATACAACTTTTTATATTCAGGAAATATCACAATGTCAGTGGATTGAAATACTGGGGTTCAGGATGAAAGATGTTTAGAAATGTACTGTGCAATAGAAAGGAAAGAGGAAAAATCATATGCTTCACACCAGATTTTCATTCAAGTCCTTCCTTCATATGGGTTCAAGTGATAGAGATTATAGTCTATCACTACTAGTAAAAAACAGAATGAATCAATATTCTTGTAACATTGAAAGACTTGGACCGATTATCCTAAATGACTTTCTTTTCGTTTGTCCCCCCTAAGTTTCAAATCACCCATTCCTTCAAGATGCAGTTTCAGCATTATTGCAACATTTTATATGAAGATATTTTCTGAACTTTGTACGGAACTGGACCTGTAAACAGGAAGATAGCCTCTACCAATGATGTCTGGTTTAAATGACATGCCACAATCTCCTCAATGGGTTGAGTCCATTATTTTAAAATGATTGCTTCAAAGCTTTTATTGCAGGTTAATTATCGTCTGTAAAATTGAGTATTCTTCATTAACATAAACAAGATTAACAATAGTTTTACCTTTCCATTCCAAAAGAAATCAAACAACAAATACAAAATGAGAACTTAGCTAGAATGCTATGCTTGTTTTGTACTCAAAAAAAAATCTATGATAAATACAGTTACATTTCTGTACCTAGACATTTTTCAAATTTATAAGGTTTTCATCATTTCTAAAAGTAAAAAGAGCTGCAATACACTTTTCCAGTCATCTTAATCTTGTCAGAAGATACTACATCAATACTGACAGTCTCAGTATTTTATCTTTTGCTACTGTAACAATGACATTAAAGGTAATTACCTACATTATATCCATGTGTTCCTAAAGATGTAGACTAAAGGTGAATTGAGTAAAGGACCACATCATATTTTTTGGAGGTGAGGTGGAGAAGTTATTCCCAAAAAGTAAAAACTCCTTGGTGGTAAGTATCTACAAAATACTTATCAATTTTATTCTTTTCTTTCATGATTGAATACAACTTGAGTCCAATAAGCATCTAATTCCACATCTCTTGATTTCCACCTTACTCATAATGATGTTTTAACATATATCTCCTTTTTCCTTTTTTACAAACTGAGGGCAAAATATAATATTACAATGATTACATGAATATATCTATACAAAGACAGCATAATCCCGCTAAAATTGAACTTTTGACTCACAGACATTGCTACCATGAGATAACGTACAATGTTAGCCAGCTGACATAGAGTTTATCTTTGGTATATAATACAAATTATGGGATGTCAATTTATGAAAATTGAATATACGAGAGTGGATAAAACTGCCTTAAGTAATTAGAATTAATAATTTAAGAGCAGGAAAGAAACTCAGAAGTCACCTAATCCAAACTTAATTCTTAGATAAAGAGAATGAGGTACAGATGGAAAAACTCAGCTGGAATCACACTTCTCATGAGTGCCAGAGCTAGAGCTCAACTTGGGTCTAGTATTCCTGGTCAGTTATTCCTTACATTATACAACAGTCAAAATTTAGAGGCTTTGTCATTATTTGTAATTTCTTTCCCATCTAATCTTTGTTAGACTTAACAAAAACAACATTCAAATCCTTATTTCTAAGCTTTCTCCCTAGTTCTTGTTCTACTGAGTAAAAAGCAATGAAACTTTAGAATGATAAAAGGCTGATATCAAGGAAATGGACAATGTTAAGTGGATAAAATAAAACTCTTATTACAGCCCTGTCCTCTAAGTCTGAGGATAATTTCAATACTAATTCTTGATACTTGCCACCTACCTTTCAGACTTGTATATTGTGGTTACAAGGTTCAAATCTCAAGATGTGGAGTTGATTCAATGATACGGTATGGGCTCATTTGACCACTCTTTCTTCGTGGCTACTGCACCCATGAAATCAATTCCTCTCAAAGGATGTTTTTCTCTCAGAGGACTCACACACATAGCCATCGTAATCAGTGAAAATAATAAGCAGTTTTCTATTTATTCTTTAAAATATATCTTAGATGGAAAGAAAATAAGGTGATAAAGCAGAAATTAACCTAGGGGAATTTTTTTTCTCTGAAAAATTATTTAAACAACAGTTTATAATGCATTGGGAGATCTACAGTATATCCTGTATAGTGTATTTAAGGCACAGAGCTTTATAGGATCTGAATGGCTGAGTTTAAGAAGGAAATGAAAAAAAAAAGATTTTTAAAAAGACAGAAAATTTCAAATTGCGAGGAGAAAATCAAAATGAAAATTTGCAAAGTTAAATGCACATTTGTTTTTATTTATAGACAGCTACCACATGAATTATAAAGAAGTAAAGGGATGTTAGGATGGAATCTGTGTAGATGTGTATATGCTATGGCTAAGAATAAACAAGGTTCCTACATATTATGGTTAGTAAGAACATTATCAGTATAACAGGGGTATTATTATTTAAAAATATGTAGAACTTATATAATCTGTGCTTTAGAAATAACTATACAGTGTTGTAAGTTGAAAGTAATTCAAAAGAATAACTAATACTAAAGATACACCTGTATAAGAATTCAGAAAAGGTTGCATTCTGTAAAGTCAGTTAGCTGTATTAAAAATGACAAAAGTTCAAAACAAGATGTATGTTATATAAAAAGAAGCATTATAAGACTTGCTTGCTGCATTAAATCCACAGTTTGATTCATGAAAGTTCCTTTTAATTATCATTTAGACAGAAGGCATGCAAATAGTCTTAGGAACTACTTAGAATCTCCCCCAAATCCACGAGGGCTACACACATCCTATTTCAGGAACTAAGCAGGTATTCGGGTGGCTGCTTCCTCCTCTGCATCAGCTCGGTTTGCATTAATTTCTGCAAGTGTTCGGCCAAACCGTGCCCATTCATCATTGCGGGGAACAGCAATCTGCTGTTAAAAGAAAAACAATGTTTTATGTATAATGAAATAAAAAGATCATCTTACCTACTATTATTCAGCTTATTTTCAAATAGTTTTTCCACTAAAAAGTAATAATTGGTCAAATGGCCTTTCTGTAATCACAGGGACTATAACAATGAATTACATTCAAAACAAACTGTGTTTGTGAAGTATGTTGTGACAGTCTCAGAAATGACTTTATTATCATCAGTACAAGAGTGAATAATGATGATGCTTTGTAAATATAACTCCCCTGCACAATCACATGGATTTTACTGGTGGGGAGGAACTTAAAATATATTCACTTTATTCTTGCAACATTCCCATTATGAAGTAGTTTTTTTCTCTTCTTTTTGTTTCTGACATTTTATTCATCACAACGTCCTTAAGGTTCATTCACCTAGTTCCATGCCTCACAACTTCCTTCTTTCTTGTAGCCACTCAGTAATCCCTTATATGTAAACATACAGTCCTCACTGTACCCTTAGGCCACTTCCATCCACTGTGAATCTTGAACACTGCCATCATAAACATCAGTGTGCCTCCAGGTACATACCTAACAAAGGGGTTGCAAGATCATAAAGCAATCCTACCCCTAGCTTCCTGGGAACCATAACACTGCCCTCCAGAGGAGCTGCATCTCTCAGCTTCCCAACCAACAATGAAGAGGTACATCTTTCTCCACATTTTCTCTAGCATTCGTTTTTCTCTGTTCATTTTTAAACAATTTTACTTTCACATTATACAATCCAACCTAAGTAGACATGCCTTTGCCACCAAAATCTATCTGAACACATTTCCTTTTATGAAGTAGTTTTTGAAGTATGGTTCATAAGAGCTGGTTTCTTTAAAGTATTTATTTTTGTTTGGGTCATAAGATAACTTTTCTTGATACCTCAAACCCTTCATAAGAAGCTTTGCCATTCCTTACTACTTTAGTGTTATACTGGTAGCAAAAGGTCAGAAGAGGTTTGTGACACTTTTGCCTTACTAAAAGCAGCCCACTGACCAAAAACGTTTGATAATTGCCATTATAATCTTGCAGGAGCCTGACACTGCCATATTAGGGCACAAACAAATCCACATAGCAAAAGGATCTGCTTCTAAGCCTGCAGTGTCCAGTAACGGTAACCACTAATTACATGTAACTATTCACATTTAAAATAAATTTAAAAATTCATTTCCTCAGTATACTAGCCATATTTTAAGACCTCAATAGCCATACACAGCTGTCATACCAGGCAGGCAAATACAGATCATATCTATCAGTGCTAAGATGGTTTAATTGGAAAGTGCTGTTCTAAGCAATTCAATCTACCTCCCAGATACAACTGCTAGTAGCCACAGGATGTACAGAAAAAAAAAGTGTCTAATGTGTCAGCCAGAGCTAAAAAGGAGAAAATCAATCCTGGGTATTGTGTACAGCCAGGGAGAGCACTAAAGAGAGCACTACAGCTCACTGCACTGTTGGATGCCATTATAATGGCTTTGCAACAAAACTCAAGATTCAAGATTCATATTTCACAGTCATTAGGTAGCTTTTAACAGTTATTACTTTTAGCTTCTACCATCTAGTCCAAATAAATGTATGAATACTGAAAAATAAAATCTTGTATCAATATCAATTCTGTGAAACCCCAAGTCCAAATACAACCCCAAATTTCTTCTTCTACCTTAAGAATTTATTTCTAGCAACACATGCTTCAAGAAGCAAAGTACCTGTAACACACATTATCTCAAAACTTGTTACACAGGGACACAGGGCATCAGGTTAGAAAATTAATTTTTAGGAGTCACTTCTGAGGTGGAAAGTAAGTTTTATCTTTACAACAATATAGTTCATACAATGTATGAACCGCAAAGATACCTTTACTGCAATGCTGTGAAAGTTAAATAGATGTGTTAAAATTATAGGCAATGAGCCCCATACCTCTCCCACATCATATATAACAATCTGTCCTTCTGAATCACCCACGGCAATCTCTCTTCCAGAATGGGTCCATCTTACACGATTAAGAGCAGGATTACCCTCCACGGAAATGCTGGCAGTTGGCACCTAATGTCATTTAAAATACAGTGCAGTATTAAAAGTTTCATCGAAATTTCCATAAGCATGTAAAACAATAATTCTCCTTTCTTTCAATGTGCCTACATTTATAAAACAGATGAAAATAAACACTTTTCCCAACTTTCTAGGAAGACAGTTCAGCAATACATTATGAATGACATTATAGTCAATCCTTGAAGTGGTTTGGGAAAATAACTTATGTCCAGACATAGGAAGTTCTCACATGACTGGACACATCATTTTGGAAGATTTCCTCTTTAATTAAGGATTCTTTGTTGCTGTTTTGACTTCTATAAGACGTCAAGCTCTTTGAAAACATATAGCTGAAACCCCATTTAGAAAAAAAATTCAAAAGCCCTCATGAACATATTATAGTTCAATTTTAGAGGACAGGAATCACTTTTGTAGTGTGCATCTGTGTCAGCTGAAACCTGTGATTTGAACCATCATTCCTAGATACAGTTCATATTGAAGGTACAATATGGATCTTTTCAGATCTTTTCACCTTGTTCCCATGTGCTGACAGAGGGAGGCAGGATGATGGCACCAGCAAAATGGCACAAGCCTTGTCTAATCTGACCATACCTCTCCTATGCTGAAGAAAAAGATTTACTTGCCACCGCGTACAGAGAGCAAACATTCAATGTTTGATTCAGATTAAATGGCATATTAAACTTCTTAAACTTTTAAGATCTGATTAAAAATAACCCTTCTAATTAAAACCAGTCATTCTCAAATGATTAATCTCCCCAAATGCCAACATTTTTACAAAGAAAAATTATATTTAGATATATGTTTTTGAATGAACTGTTACGGAAAATATCCACATTTAATTTTAACATCAAATCTCTAAGACCAAAACACAAACTAAGAAAAGTTGGTACATTGTTAGGTAGCTAGTAAGTGCATAATCAAATTCAGTCATCTAGCTAGAGTTTAACTATCTTTGTTAACAGTATCTAAATGTTCCTCCCCAGACTACTAAATGAGTAATTAACACTTAAATTTCTCACATTTCGACTAAAGCAAAAAATGTTTATTTGGTACAAAATTACATTTTGAGTAGTGCATTTCTTTATATAATTTATGTGGACAGCTTAGTTGAACACCATAAGTACATGGATCCTTGAGCAGGGCATGAGATTTTGTAGGTTTGTCCAGAGCGATGCCTCGATAAATCCCAGAAGGATTTGAATAGTGAATAAAAAAGTATTTGCTAAGCCCCCTTGGGAGGGATGGTGAAAAGGGGGAAAATTCAACTTCTCCAAGTGGGGAATTCTTGATATTCTCACAAGCAGTGGGGACAACCAAAGCAATAGGCTGAGCCCCCAATCTTGGGGTTTGTTCATATGAAACTTAACCCCACAAAGGATAGGTCAAGCCTACTTAAAACTAGGCCTAAGAGTCACCCCTAAGAGAACCTCTTTTGTTGCTTAGATGTGGCTTCTCTCTCCAGCCAACACAACCAGCAAATTCACTGCCCTCCCCCTGTCTACGTGGGACATGACTCCCAGGGGTGTGGACCTTCCTGGCAACATGGGACAGAAATCCTAGAATGAGCTGAGATACTTAATCAGCATTAAGGGATTGAGAAAACCTTCTCGACCAAAACGGAGAAGAGTGAAATGAGACAAAATAAAATGTCAATGGCTGAGAGATTCCAAACAGAGTCGAAAGGGTATCCTGGAGGTTATTCTTACGCATTAAATAGATATCAACTTGTTAGTCAAGATGTAATGGAGAGGCTGGAGGGAAATGCCTGCAAATGTAGAGCTGTGTTCCAGTAGCCATGTTTCTTGAAGATGATTGTGTAATGATATAGCTTTCACAATGTGACTGTGTGATTGTGAAAACCTTGTATCTAATGCTCCTTTTATCTATCTTATCAAGAGACGAGTAAAACATACGGAATAAAAACAAAGAATGGGGGAACAAATGTTAAAATAAATTGAGATTGAAATGCTAGTGATCAATGAAAGGGAGGGGTAAGGGGTATGGTACGTATGGGTTTTTTTCAGTTGTCTCTTTTTCTGAATTGAAGCAAATGTTCTAAGAAACGATCATGATGATGAATATGCAACTATGTTGTGAATTACTGTGAATTATTGATTATATATGTAGAATGGAATGATCATAAGTTAAGACTGTTTGTGTTTGCTTGTTATATATTTTTTAAATAATTAAAAAATTAATTTAAAAAAAATTCTCATTATTCCAATATATAGAAGCCCTATATTACTTCAAGGGCTTCAAAGAAATTTGAAAAGATGTGAGAAAGAGTGGATGTGGGAGAAGGTACCACGTGAATTTCTGTTCCAGAGCTTATAGATAGAACTACTAATATGATTTCTGTGACCACACAGCAAGGCAGAATTCTAAGAACATTCTAAGCCTCTCTAAACTGGCAAAAATATACATGGATAAAAATAAATGACAGTTAAATTTTATTGCTAATAAGTTATTTTAGTATAGCATTAGAAAGTTTGGAGGTTTCTATATTCATTTTACAGTAACATTCTGTTTTCAATCCTTCATAGAAAAAATGTCACTGAAATACTTTCTTCAAACATGTCAAGCTTAGACTAATGTTTATGGAAGACATACGGTTCCCTCAAGGCTAAGAGGTAACTTAGAAATTCGGAATTAAGGTTAACATACTTCAACAGTCTGAAACTATCTGATTTCTAGCCTGTGAATGGAAAACATCCCAGTTGCCTTATGAATGAGTGTCTTTGCCAGGATGTTAGAGACATGATAGCGCATTTCAGAAGTAAAAGGGAATGTCTTAGTGCTCCTGGCAAAATTATTTCTCCTTTCAGTTGTACACAGCATGTGCTTTATTATTCAGGGTACAAAGCTTATTTGGCTTCTTTGTGATGAAGCTGCAATCACAAAACCCTTTTACATTCCTTGAGATAAAAGGGATTTCACAAATTATTCAATAAATCTCCAATTCTCTATTTTTCAGTGCAATTTCTGTTATTTTTCTGCTCACCTCTGTGTCATTATTGAGATTCCACAAATCCAGTCTCCCCATGCCATCCACACAGGCAAATAGGGCGGGGTGGGTGGGTGACCACATAACATCATAAACATAGTCTGAATTATCTTCAAATGAATACAGAGGCTTGTTATTCTGAAAGGGAAGAGTTGATTCTTAGCATAGTAAAAATATAACATACAGTCAACGGGTATGATAACATTTCATGATATTTAACTCAATCTAGTAAAGTTCCTATAATTTCTTTCACTACCTGGAGTTATGAACTAACACTCAACTACTGAATTGCATTTTCTTTTTAACTTGTAGATGTCATACTGTTTAAAAAGCAATATATTTTAAAAGTATTTGTCAATAAGAGGATTCTGGAAAGATGATGGTAATGACAATGTACTTTTTCAATCTCCTTTACATCTTCCCATAAAAACAGACAAGGCAATGAGGACCACAAAACCACGACCCGCAGACAGCATCTATTATAAAATTAGGAGTCAAGATATTCTCAGAAACCTCCAAATATAAGTGGGTGAAAACAAACTTTTGATGACTACAAGACCTATATGGAATCAACATCTCTGTGAGAAAGTACAGAGGTTCTCACACTCTGAGAATAGAAGAACCTCACAGTTGCCAGCAGACATTCATTAAATGGGGGGGGGGGGGGGGCAGTCTAAGTACACCAGAAGAAACTGGAAATGAATCCTGCAGAATCTCATTTACAAATACATGCAAGCAGAGCAGGCAATGGCAGCACAGTAGCAGAGTTCTCGCCTGCCATGCTGGCGATCCAGGTTCGATTCCCAGTGCCTGCTCATGTTAAAGAAAAACAAATATATGCAAGTAGACTGACATTTGAGATAATTAAGGTCTGATGGTGCAGTAAGGCCCTATACATTTAAAATTAATAAACCAAAACTCTCTTTGAATACAAAACCTTGCTGAAGAAAAACTGCTGGGAGCAGAATCCAAATTGAGGAAGACAGGGACAAGAGGGAAGAAGGAAAGGAAAGTTCAGGTGAAAGTAGTAGAGAGGAAAAGGCACATCTCAGAAACTACTAGATACACACATTCACACAGACATACACATATACATACATATAAAATCATTTTGCAAAAAAGCACAGAAGGGGGAACTCTAACCTAGACAATAAAACTAGAAAAGCTATCTGTGTCCATCCCCTTTCTTCTAAAAGTATAGAAAAACTAATTCCACTAGTTGACAATAAGCAACAGAAAAGGATCTCAGTCAAATCCCATACAGAGTTCTTGTGGCAGACTGTGTTTTCCAAAGACAGATGCACCAAAAAAAAAAAAATATATATATATATACCCCAACCACAAACTATTTTTCTGTTCCATCCTCCTGAACCTGAGCACACCTTTATAACTGCTACAACCAAAATAATTTTGTTGAAGTGATGCTATATCATTTGAGTCTGGGTCATAAAAGGTGAGAAGCTTTCTGCTTGGCTGCTTTCTTTTGGGACACACACTTTTGAGACCTGAGTGCCATGTTAGATGTATGCTTATCCTGAAATGCAGTGCTGGGGAGACTATGTAAAGAGATCACATTGAGATAAAGGGGATGCCTAAAGAGGTCCAGCTGTTCCAGTCCTCCCAACCCTGGGAAAGATACATGAGTGAATGAAATACAGACGATTCCATTCCCTCCCCGACCAATGCTGAATGATACAGAGCGAGTACAGCCCAAACTGTAGCTTTGTGAGCAAAATAAATATTGCTATTGTTTAATCCATTAATTTTGGAGTCATCTGTTATGTGGCCATAGTAACTATATCAGTTCTAAGAAAAAATAAAACAAGGAACAGAATAACATACCTTCTGACCATGAAAAGATTCCAGAAAGACATATCCACAAAATAGATGAAAACTGTAAACTAATATTTCAAACACGACATTAAGGAATTAAGAAAATTATAAAAGAACAGTATAAATTACACAAGAAAAACTCTAAAATGAGGTGATAAGATAAAAGTAAGTTCTAAAAAGAGGCAACAGAATTCATGAAAGACTTAAAAATAAGAGGAAAAAAATAAATTATTAAGATTGAACTAGAAAACATCAAGAGAAAATAAAGAAAATGAATAATGCCTTATGAGAATCAGAAGATGAAAATGAGGAAAACATCTAATTGAAAAAAAAAAGGAAGAAAAACAAAGTTGGAGGATTTACACATCCAAATTTCAAAACTTATTACAAAGCTACAATAATCAATACTGTGTGGTACTGACATAAGGACAGATATGTTGATCAATGGCATAGAAATGAGAGTCCAGAAACAAACCTTTCCACCTATGACCAACTGATCCTCAAGAAAGGTATGAAGACAATTCAATGGGGAAAGAATAGTCTTTTCAACAAATGGTGCCGAGACAACAGGCTATTCATATATAGAAGAATGAAGTTGGGCCAACCCCTTTTCCTCACATTACACAGAAAAATTAATTCAAAATGTACCACAGATCTAGATGTAAGGGCTAAAACTATAAAACTTTAGAAAAAAAAATATGAGTAAATCTTTGTGACTTTAGATTAATCAATGGCTTCTTAAATATGAAACCAATAGCACAAATGACAGAAGAAAAAAACAGATAAGTCGACTATATCAAAATTAAAAACTTTTCTGTTTTAACAATACTATCCAGAAAGTGAAAAGAACCCACACAATGGGATAAGATATTTGCAAATCATATATCTGATAGGTGACTTGTATTTATATAAAAAAAACTCTCACAGCGCAACAATAAAATGACAAATAAATCCAATTTAATTATGTTTTTAGAATTAAAATTTAATGGGCAAAGCATTTGAACAGTTCTCCAAAGAAGATAAACAAATGGCCAATAAGCACATTAATAAATACTCAATCATTAGTCATTAGGGAAATGCAAAGCAATACCACATGAAATATCACTTCACACCACTAGGATGACTGTAATTTTAAAAACCACAATAATAAGTATTGGCAAGGAAGTGACAAATTGGAACACTTATACATTGCTGGTGGGAATGTAAAATGGTGCAGCTGCTTAAAAAGTTTGGAAGTTCCTCAAAATGGTAATTAGAGTTACCATATGATCCAAGGAATTCCACAGCCAGGTTTATATCCAAAAAAAATGAAAACATATGTCCACACAAAAACTTGTACACAAATGTTCACAGCAGCATTATTCTTAACAGTCAAAAGGGAGAAACAATTTAAATGACCATCAAGTGAAAACATAAGGTTATATACCTATACAATGGAATATTATTTGGCCATAAAAAGGAATGAAATGGGCGGGCCACGGTGGCTCAGCAGGCAGAGTTCTCGCCTGCCATGCCAGAGGACCTGGATTCGATTTCTGGTGCCTGCCTGCCCATGTGAAGAAAAAAGAATGAAACACTGAGATGTGTTTCAACACGAATGAACCTTGAAAGAATTTTGCTAAGTGAAAGAAACTAGTGCCATACTATGATTCCATAAAATGTCCAAGGACTGTTGATAACAGGCAAATCCATAGAAAGAAAGAGTTGATTAATGGTTTCTAGGGGCTGGCATGGTAGTAATGGAGACTGAGGAGGGACTGCTAATGAGTATGGGGTTTCTTTTTGAGGTTTCAAAATGTGATGATAGCTGCACAACTGTGAATGTACTAAGAACCACTGAACTGTAACTTAAAAAGGTTGAATTTAATGGTTTATGAATTCTATTAGACTATAATATAATAAAAGCTGTTATTGAAAAAAAAGTGAATGTTTAAAAATAAAATTAGTAAAGATACATATACAATGGCAAGCACTGAAGAAGTTGACCAAACCAATGATAGAGAATAACACAACAGAGCTCTTCTAAAATGAAAGACAGTTTCAAATTATATTTTGATAGGGTAATTTATATATTGAGGCAAATCAGCCCTTTAAAGAAAAAGAAAAAAAAATTTTTGATCCTCCAGGTAAAAAGACCATGTTACACGTAAAATAAGAAAATCACTGTACACAGACTTTTTGACGGCAACACTTTTTTGCCAGAAGACAACAGAGTAATTAACATATTGAAGGAACTCAAAGAAAGAAAATGTAAGTCATGGATTTTATATAAAACCAAGCATAGTGTTGTGAATAAGGGAATAATGTATCCATGAGCACCTTCTGAGGACTCTACTACCCAACGAGCTTCAGATGAACAAAAAGATCAAGAGACGTCAAAAAGATCAAGGGATGGCAGGTAACCACACGACTCTGAGGGTAAGCTTCTCTTTATTGAAGTATTCCAGCTAATAGACAAAGAATTAAAATATCACCATTTTGTAATTCAGACAGAATTACCAATGGATGCTAAAATTACACAAAAAATAGAACCAGTCACAATACACATCCTGATGGACGTAAAGACTGCTATCCAAGAAGCAGCTGAATAAATGTGAGCCTATTCAAGCTTTTAGATCTAAGCATCAATTTACAGAAAACAAAATGGATAGGGGAACATGATAAATGACACTATAGGAATGCAAAATCCAGACTGTTAGAAACACTACAGGGCAACCAACCTGGTTTCTTCTTCAACAATAACAACAACAATAAGAACAAAAGAAAGAAAAGAGAAAGAAGGTAATGCTATTAAGAGAGGGACTTAAAAAGTATGCCAATCTATCATATAAGGATGGGCCCTGTTTGGATTCTGCTTCAAACATATAAACTGTGAAAAAAAAATTTGTTGAACACTATTGACTACTGGATGAAATTAAGGAATCAGTATTTATTCTTTGGCATGTAATTATGATATGGAAGGATAGAGGGAGTACTACTGGGTATAATACAAAAAAGGGAAATAAATATAAAAGTAGGCATTAATGGAAGAAATGAGGGACTAAAAAAGGCATAAGACTTATAAAGTCTAAATATAAATAGCAAATGCAAGAAGAAAGTCCTGCATTATAACTACTGACTTTAAATATAAATGGATTAAACTTTCCAGTCAAAAGTCACATATTGGCAGAATGGACAAAAAATAAACAAAAAATATCAAAATCATATGATGTAGCATCTCTGATCTTAATGAAATTTTCAGATGCTAAAATCAATAATAGGGAGAAATGGAAAATATGTGAAAATTAAACAACATACTCAGCATACTCTTAAACAACTTAAACAATGGGTACATTATTCCCTTAAACAACCAATGAGCTAAAGAGGAAATCAAAAGCAAAATTAGGAAATAACTTGAGGTGAATGCAAATGAAAATACAACATAAAAAAATTTATGGGATACAGCAAAATCAGTGCTGAAAAGGAAATTTATAGATCTAAATGATTACATTAAAAAAGAAGAAGGACTTCAACTCAGAGACCTAAACTCAAAACTGGAAGAACTAGAAAAAAGAAGAGCAAACTAAATGCAAAACATGCTGAAGAGAGGAAATAACAAAGATTGAGTAGAGAGAAATGAAATAAAGAACAAAAAAAACAACATAAAGAATCAACAAAATTAAAAGCAGATTCTTCAATAACATTAATAAAATTGACAAACATTTAACTAGACTTGCAAAGGAGAAAGAGAGATTACACAAATTACTAAAATCAGAAATGAAAAGGGAGAACTTACCACTGATCCCACAGAAATAAAAGGATGATAGAAGAACTGTCTGAACAATTGTAGATAACCTAGATGAAATGGACAAATTCTTAGAAACACCAAACTACCTACACTGACTCAAGAATTAATAAAAAATTTCAACAAGCCAACTACTAGTAAAGAGACTGAATTAGTAATAAAAAAAATCTCCCAGTACAGAAAAGCCCAGGAAAATATGGCTTCACGGGGGAATTTTACTAGACATTCCATGAAGACTTAACTCCAATTCTGCTCAAACTCTCCCAAAAAACTGAAGAGGAGGGAACACTTCCTAATTCATTGCACAAGGCCCAAATCACTCTCAGACCAAAGCCAGACAAAGATGCCACAAGAACTGAAAACTACAGAACAATATTTCTTATGAATATAGATGTAAAAATCCTCAACAAAATATTACCAAACTGAATCCAACAGCCTAGTAATCCCACTCCATGATCAAGTGGGATTTATCCCCAGTATGCAAGGGTGGTTCAAAATTTAAAAATCAATTAATGTAATAAAACATATTACATTTATGGAATTAAGAAGAAAAACACATGAATATCTCAATTGATGCACATAAGGCATTTGACAAAATCTAGCATTACTTCTTCATAAAAACACTTAAGAAAAATAGGAATAGTAGGAAACTTCCTCAACATGATAAAGGGCATATATGAAAAACCCACAACTAAAATCCTACTTAATGGGGAAAGACTGAAAGCTTTCCCTCAAAGATCAGGAACAAGACAAGGATGCGCAGTGTCACCAGTATTATTCAACACTGCACTGGAAGTTCTAGACAGATCAAGAAAAACCAAATAAAAGGGAAAGTAAAGCTTTCCCTATTTGCAGATGGCATGATCCTATATAAGGAAACCCTGAATAATCCACAACAAAGCTCCTAGTCCATCACTCAAAAATCAGTAGTTTCTTTACATAAGCAATTAACAATTGAAAGAAGAAATAAAGAAAAAAATTCTATTTACAATCACAACTAAAAGAATCAAATGTGTAGGAATAAATCTGGCCAAGGATGTAAAAGACTTGTGCACAGAAAACTACAATACAAAACATTGCTAAAATATTTCAAAGACCTAAATAAATGGAAGGACATTCTATGTCCATGGATTGGAAGACTAAATATTGTTAGATGTCAATTCTCCCCAAAATGATTTATAGATTCAACACAATCCCAATCAAAATTCCAACAACATTCTTTGCAGAAACAGAAAATTCAACCATCACATTTATATGGAAGTGCAGGGAGCCCCACATAATCAAAACCATATTGAAAAAAAGAATGACGTTAGAGGATGCACACTCCCAATCTTAAAACTTATTGCAGGGGTGCACGGGTAGTTTAGTGGTAGACTATTCACCTGCCATGTGGGAGATTCAGGTTTGATTCCCTGCCCATGTAACCCATGCCCCCCAAAAAAGTACTACGAAGACACAGTAATCAAAACAGCATGGTATTGGCCCAAGGTCATATGCATAAACCAGTGGAATACAAGTGAAAGCTCAGGAATCAACCCCCACATTTACAACCAGCTGTTTTTTTTTTTCTTGTACCAAACACATTAGCATTTTTCTTTTTTTTTAAGCAAATGACAATGACCCAGTTTACCAGCTTTAATTTTTATAAACCTAAGCTTAACATTACATATTTAAACAATTCTCAAAACTAAGTTACCAGCACTCATGCATGACTAGAAAACATCCATAATTTATATTAAACCAGAACTGTATTACCATTAATGTATTAATATCTTTTGCTACTAAATATCGAAAAAAAAGAAATTATTTTTGTAGAAGATTCATCCTGATAATGTTAACTTCACAGCAGACAAAGTACTTGGCTCACATTTCAAACATAACAGAAAGAGCAAGATCCACGCTGGTGTTACTGTACAATTTTGTCTGAGCACTACTAAAGAATCACAGTTCACCTTGGATTAATTTTAATAAAAAAGCAAAGTGCATACAGAAATTTACAACAATTTTTAAAGACAAAAAGGAAAAAATGGTCTTATTAATGTGGTCCCAACAACAAACTCAAAAGTCTACGACAAATAGGTGCTTCAATGAGCTGCTCATAAATACTTTAGATTAGGTATCTAAATCTGAAAAGCAGAGTTCATTTGAAATCTTCAAAAAAAGGTTCCTGGTAATCCTCAAATGGTGCTTGTTATAGTTTAACATTTCTGTTAGATGCATGCATTGAATTACTTGTTATCCAAGCACAGCGGCTGCTCCTTGCCATTTATTAAGGACTTGAACTGCCATCTTCTTCAACTTCTACTCTTTCTTGACCATTCTCAGTAATCCTCTTTGGAGTGATTTTTCTGCCATTAACTATTTTAATACAAGTTAAACAGATTTGAAGTAGCCCATCCTACAAGCACCAAAGGATGATGAAGAAAATGCAGTAAGACCCCCATGCCCCAGTGAACAAAATGAAGTAAATCCTGTACCAAAAAAAGAAAATCCATCTCCTAAAGATGGAAACCCACTGAAGGCAGAGAAAATAGATCCTCTGCCAGCTTCTGGTTCCACGGAGGCCTCTCCGATTTCCAAACACTCAAATGGGTCTTCAAAGAAGTGAAATGAAAATGGGTCCCTTGCACCAAAAAATTCCCTGAAGACATCATTGGTATTACAGAATGTAAAGTCAAACTCACATGTACTGACAAATGACTTCCACCTCCACCACCACCATTTAATCCTTTGCCGTATTTATCATAGATATCCGTTTTTTAGCATCTGATAACAACTCCAATGCCTCAGTTATTTGTTTGAATTTTCTCTCTGCTGCTTTTTTATTCTCAGGATTTTTATCAGGGCGCCTCTTGAGTGCCAATTTACGATATGCCTTTTTAATATCCTCGGGTGAGGCATGTCTCTGCATGCCTAGAACTTCATAGTAATCCACCATGTTTTAACAGATTGTTGGAAAAAAGTCCCAAGGAGGTTGCCAGCCAGTGGAAGAAAGGAAGAGAGGCTGAGAGGTAATGCTCATGGTCTCCGCTCAGTTCCGACACTGGTGGCAGTGGAGGTGGTGGCAGCAACGACCAACTGATTTTTGACAAGGGGCAAAGACTGCTGAATTGGGAAAGAATAATCTCTTCAACAGAAAGTGCTGGGATAACCAGATCTCAATTGCAAAAAAAACAGGCGGAAGACTCCTACTTCACTCTTCATTAAAAAATCAACTCAAATGTTTCAAAGACCTAAATATAAGAGCCAGAACTATCAAACTCCTAGAAGAAAATGCAGGGAAGCAAATCCAGAACCTTGTGCTAAGCAATGGTTTCTTAGACTTTACTCCCAAAGCACAAACAAGAAAAGAAAAAAACAGATAAATGGGACCTCACTGAGATTGAAAACTTTTTGCATCAAAGGACTTTATCTTGAAAGTAAAACAACAACCTATATAAGGAAGAAAATATTTGGAAACCACATACCCAATGAAGGTTTAATAACCAGAATATATAAAGAAATCCTTCAACTTAACAACAAGAAGACAAACAAATCAATTAAAACATGGTCAAGACTTGAATAGACATCTCTCTATGAAGATATAGAAATAGCCATAAAGCACATGAAAAGATTATCAACATCATTAGTTGTCAGGGAAATGCAAATAAAAACCACAATGAAGTACCACTTCACACACATTAAAATGACAGCTATTTAAAAAAACAGAAAATTGCAAGTGTTGAGGGGATGCGAAGAAAGAGGAATGGTCATTCATTGCTGGTAGTGACGTAAAATGGTGTAGCTGCTGTGGAAGACAGTTTGGCCACTCCTCAGAAAGTTAAGTATAGAACTACCATATGACCTGGCAATCCCTCTATTAGGTATACATTCAAAAGAACTGAAAGCATGGACCCAAGTAGATATTTGCACACTGATGTTCACAATGGCATTATTCACAATTACTAAAAGATAGAAGCAACCCAAGTATCCATCAATCTATGAATGGATAAAGAAAATGTAGTACATACATCCACAATGGAGTATTATTTGGCCATAAAAAATGAATGAAGTCTCAAAATATGTGACAACATGGATGAGGCTTTAAGACATCATGATGAGTGAAATAAGCCAAACACAAGAAGACAAATATTGTATGAGCTCACTGCTAAGAAATAATTTCAATAAGCAAATTCACAGAGTCAGAATTTAAAATAAAAGTTACTGGGGGCTTTCTCCGCCGGCCCGCCGCGCGGCGCCCACGCCCCGCAGCAGCCGACCCGCCCGCCCTCCTTCTCCCCTCTCTTTCTCCGCCGGCCCGCTGCGCGGCGCCCACGCCCCGCAGCAGCCGACCCGCCCGCCCTCCTTCTCCCCTCTCTTCCCCCTCCTGCTCCGGCCGCTCTCCAACCACCACGGTGCCCTCTTCCCCCGCCTTCACCGGCTCCTCCGCCACCAGCCTCGACAGCCTTGCCGCCCTCACCTTTCCTCCTCCAGAACAGCTACTGGGGGAGTGGAGATAATACAGAGCAGCTCCCGGAGCCACGAGGGAGATCAAAGGGACGGCGTACCCCATCCTGGAACGGCTGACTATCTGGGAGAACCAGCTCCGGTGAGATCACCAAGGGGCACGGGCTTTCCTGGGTGGGACGGCAAGCGACCGGAGTCCCTCCCTTCCACCGTCCCAGGCCAGCTGGTAGAATTGGACAGGCGGTCCCCTTAGGCCGCGGCGGCTGGTGCCCCCACCACGCGAGGCCCCCCGGAACAACTGAGATAGTTGGGTCGGAAATCCCCAGACTGCGGAGAACAGTGACCGGGGGATCCCTTCCAAACACGTGACTCCCCCGTCCGGCTGGGAACAGTGCACTCTCCCGGGCTGCGACAGCTGGCGCCCTCCCGCCACGCTTGGTGCCCCGGGCCGACTAGCTAATTCGGCCGGACGCTCTCCCGTGCTGCGGCGGCCGGCGACCCTCCCCGCATTCGGAACCCCAGGCCGGCTGGCATTCTTCCAAGACGCTTCGACTGCCGAACCTCCCCTACGGCGAGAATTTTCCAGAGTTAAAGGACCCACAGCAACTTTCACTGGTGGAACCCGTAGACAAACGTGTGCCACGAGCGCCACCTACTGGGCAGGATAAGAAAAACAGAACCCAGAGATTGCATAGAAAAATCTTTCAACCTGTGGGGTCGAACACCCAGGGAAATTTGACTAAATGCCCAGAGGCCAGCAGAAGATAACGGATCACGCTCAGAAAATTGAACATATGGCCCAGTCAAACGAAGAAACCAATAGTTCAAATGAGATACAGGAGCTGAAACAACTAATGTTGAATATACGAACACAAATGGAAAACCTCTTCAAAAACGAAATCGATAAATTGAGGGAGGACATGAAGAAGACATGGGCTGAACATAAAGGAGAAATAGAAAAACTGAAAAAACAAATCACAGAACTTATGGAAGTGAAAGATAAAGTAGAAAAGATGGAAAAAACAATGGATACCTACAATGACAGATTTAAAGAGACAGAAGATAGAATTAGTGATTTGGAGGATGAAACATCTGAATTCCAAAAAGAAACAGAAACTATCCGGAAAAGAATGGAAAAATTTGAACAAGGTATCAGGGAACTCAAGGACAATGTGAACCGTACAAATATACGTGTAGTGGGTATCCCAGAAGGAGAAGAGAAGGGAAAAGGAGGAGAAAAACTAATGGAAGAAATTATCACTGAAAATTTCCCAACTCTTATGAAAGACCTAAAATTACAGATCCAAGAAGTGCAGCACACCCCAAAGAGATTAGACACAAATAGGCGTTCCCCAAGACACTTACTAGTTAGAATGTCAGAGGTCAAAGAGAAAGAGAGGATCTTGAAAGCAGCGAGAGAAAAACAATCTGTCACATACAAGGGAAACCCAATAAGACTATGTGTAGATTTCTCAGCAGAAACCACGGAAGCTAGAAGACAGTGGGATGATATATTTAAGTTACTAAAAGAGAAAAACTGCCAGCCAAGACTCCTATATCCAGCAAAATTGTCCTTCAAAAATGAGGGAGAAATTAAAACATTCTCAGACAAAAAGTCACTAAGAGAATTTGTGACCAAGAGACCAGCTCTGCAAGAAATACTAAAGGAAGCACTAGAGTCAGATACAAAAAGACAGAAGAGAGAGGCATGGAGAAAAGTGTAGAAAGAAGGAAAGTCAGATATGATATATATAATACAAAAGGCAAAATGGTAGAGGAAAATATTATCCAAACAGTAATAACTCTAAATGTTAATGGACTGAATTCCCCAATTAAAAGACATAGACTGGCAGAATGGATTAAAAAACAGGATCCTTCTATATGCTGTCTACAGGAAACACATCTTAGACCCAAAGATAAACATAGGCTGAAAGTGAAAGGTTGGGAAAAGATATTTCATGCAAATAACAACCAGAAAAGAGCAGGAGTGGCTATACTAATATCCAACAAATTAGACTTCAAATGTAAAACAGTTAAAAGAGACAAAGAAGGACACTATATACTATTAAAAGGAACAATTAAGCAAGAAGACATAACAATCGTAAATATTTACGCACCGAACCAGAATGCCCCAAAATACATGAGGAATACACTGCAAACACTGAAAAGGGAAATAGACACATATACCATAATAGTTGGAGACTTCAATTCACCACTCTCATCAATGGACAGAACATCTAGACAGAGGATCAATAAAGAAATAGAGAACCTGAATATTACTATAAATGAGCTTGACTTAACAGACATTTATAGGACATTACATCCCACAACAGCAGGATACACCTTTTTTTCAAGTGCTCATGGATCATTCTCAAAGATAGACCATATGCTGGGTCACAAAGCAAGTCTTAACAAATTTAAAAAGATTGAAATCATATACAACACTTTCTCGGATCATAAAGGAATGAAGTTGGAAATCAATAATAGGCGGAGTGCCAGAAAATTCATAAATACATGGAGGCTCAACAACACACTCTTAAACAACAAGTGGGTCAAAGAAGAAATTGCAAGAGAAATTAGTAAATACCTAGAGGCAAATGAAAATGAAGACACAACATATCAAAACTTATGGGACGCAGCAAAGGCAGTGCTAAGAGGGAAATTTATTGCCCTAAATGCCTTTATCAGAAAAGAAGAAAAGGCAAAAATGCAGGAATTTACTGTCCACTTGGAAGAACTGGAGAAAGAACAGCAAACTAATCCCAAAGCAAGCAAAAGGAAAGAAATAACAAAGATTAGAGCAGAAATAAATGAAATTGAAAACATGAAAACAATAGAGAAAATCAATAAGACCAGAAGTTGGTTCTATGAGAAAATCAACGAGATTGATGGGCCCTTAGCAAGATTGACAAAAAGAAGAAGAGAGAGGATGCAAATAAATAAGATTAGAAATGAAAGAGGAGACATAACTACTGACCTCACAGAAATAAAGGAGGTAATAACAGGATACTATGAACAACTTTACGCTAATAAATACAACAATTTAGATGAAATGGACAGGTTCCTGGAAAGACATGAACAACCAACTTTGACTCAAGAAGAAACAGACGACCTCAACAAACCAATCACAAGTAAAGAGATTGAATTAGTTATTCAAAAGCTCCCTAAAAAGAAAAGTCCAGGACCAGACGGCTTCACATGTGAATTCTATCAAACATTCCAGAAAGAATTAGTACCTACTCTCCTCAAACTCTTCAACATAATCGAAGTGGAGGGAAAACTACCTAATTCATTCTATGAAGCCAACATCACCCTCATACCAAAACCAGGCAAAGATATTACAAAAAAAGAAAACTACAGACCAATCTCTCTAATGAATACAGATGCAAAAATCCTCAATAAAATTCTAGCAAATCGTATCCAACAACACATTAAAAGAATTATACATCATGACCAAGTAGGATTCATCCCAGGTATGCAAGGATGGTTCAACATAAGAAAATCAATTAATGTAATACACCATATCAACAAATCAAAGCAGAAAAATCACATGATCATCTCAATTGATGCAGAGAAGGCATTTGACAAGATTCAACATCCTTTCCTGCTGAAAACACTTCAAAAGATAGGAATACAAGGGAACTTCCTTAAAATGATAGAGGGAATATATGAAAAACCCACAGCTAATACCATCCTCAATGGGGAAAAATTGAAAACTTTCCCCCTAAGATCAGGAACAAGACAAGGATGTCCACTATCACCACTATTATTCAACATTGTGTTGGAAGTTCTAGCCAGAGCAATTAGGCAAGAAAAAGAAATACAAGGCATCAGAATTGGAAAGGAAGAAGTAAAACTATCACTGTTTGCAGACGATATGATACTATATGTAGAAAACCCAGAAAAATCCACAACAAAACTACTAGAGCTAATAAATGAGTACAGCAAAGTAGCAGGCTACAAGATCAACATTCAAAAATCTGTAGCTTTTCTATACACTAGTAATGAACAAGCTGAGGCGGAAATCAAGCAACGAATCCCATTTACAATCGCAACTAAAAGAATAAAATACCTAGGAATAAATTTAACCAAAGAGACAAAAAACCTATATAAAGAAAACTACAAAAAATTGCTAAAAGAAATCACAGAAGACCTAAATAGATGGAAGGGCATACCGTGTTCATGGATTGGAAGACTAAATATAATTAAGATGTCAATCCTACCTAAACTCATCTACAGATTCAATGCAATACCAATCAAAACCCCAACAACTTATTTTTCAGAATTAGAAAAACCAATAAGCAAATTTATCTGGAAGGGCCGGTTGCCCCGAATTGCTAAAAACATCTTGAGGAAAAAAAACGAAGCTGGAGGTCTAGCGATGCCGGACTTTAAGGCATATTATGAAGCCACAGTGGTCAAAACAGCATGGTATTGGCATAAAGATAGATATATCGACCAATGGAATCGAATAGAGTGCTCAGATATAGACCCTCTCATCTATGGACATTTGATCTTTGATAAGGCAGTCAAGCCAACTCACCTGGGACAGAACAGTCTCTTCAATAAATGGTGCCTAGAGAACTGGATATCCATAAGTAAAAGAATGAAAGAAGACCCGTATCTCACACCTTATACAAAAATTAACTCAAAATGGATCAAAGATCTAAACATTGGGTCTAGGACCATAAAACAGTTAGAGGAAAATGTAGGGAGATATCTTACGAATCTTACAACTGGAGGCGGTTTTATGGACCTTAAACCTAAAGCAAGAGCACTGAAGAAAGAAATAAATAAATGGGAGCTCCTCAAAATTAAACACTTTTGTGCATCAAAGAACTTCATCAAGAAAGTAGAAAGACAGCCTACACAATGGGAGACAATATTTGGAAATGACATATCAGATAAAGGTCTAGTATCCAGAATTTATAAAGAGATTGTTCAATTCAACAAAAAAAAGACAGCCAACCCCATTACAAAATGGGAAAAAGACTTGAACAGACATCTACCAGAAGAAGAAATACGGATGGCCAAGAGGCACATGAAGAGATGCTCAATGTCACTGGCCATTAGAGAAATGCAAATCAAAACCACAATGAGATATCATCTCACACCCACCAGAATGGCCATTATCAACAAAACAGAAAATGACAAGTGCTGGAGAGGATGCGGAGAAAGAGGCACACTTATCCACTGTTGGTGGGAATGTCAAAGGGTGCAACCACTGTGGAAGGCAGTTTGGCGGTTCCTCAAAAAGCTGAATATAGAATTGCCATACGACCCAGCAATACCATTGCTGGGTATCTATTCAAAGGACTTAAGGGCAAAGACACAAACGGACATTTGCACACCAATGTTTATAGCAGCGTTATTTACAATTGCAAAGAGATGGAAACAGCCAAAATCTCCATCAACAGAAGAGTGGCTAAACAAACTGTGGTATATACATACGATGGAATATTATGCAGCTTTAAGACAAGATAAACTTATGAACCATGTAATAACATGGATGGACCTAGAGAATATTATGCTGAGTGAATCCAGCCAAAAACTAAAGGACAAATATTGTATGGTCCCACTGATGTGAACGGACATTCGAGAATAAACTTGAAATATGTCATTGGTAACAGAGTTCAGCAGGAGTTAGAAACAGGGTAAGACAATGGGTAATTGAAACTGAAGGGATACAGACTATGCAACAGGACTAGATACAAAAACTCAAAAATGGACAGCACAATAATACCTAATTGTAAAGTAATCATGTTAAAACACTGAATGAAGCTGCATCTGAGCTATAGGGTTTTTTTGTTTTTGTTTGCTTGTTGGTTTGTTTGTTGTTGTTGTTTTTTACTATTATTACTACTTTTATTTCTTTTCTTTATATTGGCGTTTTATATCTTTTTCTGTTGTGTTGCTAGTTCCTCTAAACCGATGCAAATGTACTGAGAAACGATGATCATGCATCTATGTGATGATGTTAAGAATTGCTGAGTGCATATGTAGAACGGTATGATTTCTAAATGTTGTGTTAATTTCTTTTCTTTTTTTTTTTCTTTCCGTTAATAAAAAAATAAAAAATAAAAAAAATAAAAATAAAAATAAAAGTTACTGGGGGACACGGCTGGGAAAGGAAATGAGAAGTTAAGGCTTAAAATGTACAAGCTTCCTATTTGGAATGATGGAAATGTCTTGGTAATTGATGTGGTAATGGTAGCACAACATTGTGAACATAATTTACAGCACTGAAATATGTATTTGTATGTGGTTAAAAAAGGAAATGTTAGGTTGTACAGATGATAACAATAAAAAGTAAAAAGAAAAAAAAATCCATGGATCTATACTACACAAACAGTGATCCCTAGTTAAAGTACAGACTGTTGTTAATAGTCCACATTATAAAAATGTGCTTTCAATATTAACAAATGTTTCACACCAATGCAAGTGTTGGTACGGTGATGTATTTATGCAGGATTGTTCTGTAAATCCACAGTTTCTCTAACAACAAATAAATAAAAGTACTACCATGGTGGGTCTATGACGTCTGAGGTGATGGTATATTTTGTCAATAATATCCCGTTTTTGAGTAATTTTACGATCTCCGATAAATAACTTAAAAGAAAAGTTGTTCACAATCAAATTCACATGCTCAACACTAAGAGTATGCAATAAGAACATGCATTTTTTAAAAAAGGATTTACCAATAGAAAAATGGGCAAAAGACTTGAACAAAGCATTTCACAAAACGGATAATAAACACATTGGCAGGTGTTTAACTTCATCAATCTCAGAGTAATATAAATTAAAATCACAATGTAATGCAACTACACACCCATCAGAATAGCAGAAATGAAAAAAGGCAGAAAATATAGTGTTGGCAAGGATGTAGAACAAGAGGGAGGAAGGAACTCTCATACATAGCTGGTGGTGTGTAACTTCATGGAAACACTTTGGAAAACTGCTTGGCAGTATCTACTAAAGCTGAATGTACACATATTCTCCCTATCATTTAGGCCAGCCAAAGTGCTTTTGGTGTGAATTTTCAAATTTGATCTTTTGAGGAAGAAACTGTGTTCTCCAAATATATTAGAAGTAATGTCTTGGTTGGTTGAAACTTCACCAATATGTGGAAAATAATCTTTGTTTATTTTTTTTACTAAAAATACTGAGTTCGAACCTAGGGCAATATATAAGATTCCACAAGGTTCCATGAGTAACTTTTCAGAAACCTACAACCTCCAGATGGGTCCCTGGATCAGATAAATCCTGAAACCTAGAGGGCCCAGCCTCTCCAGAACATCAGATAGTTCCATCTCCCTACCCCTATCAGTGACAGACCCTTCCAACATGAAATAGAATGGCCACAGCCCAAACACCCCTAAAGAGAGGGATAGGAAGATCAAAGGTGATTATGGAGTTATATAATCACCTTTGATCTTTCTATCCCTCTATACAGAGAAGATAGGATTTAATAAATGAATATGATTGCTGAAACATTAAATACTCAAGGCTAGATAATTTATAGTTTGAAAAATGGGTTAACCCTCTTCTAAAATACAGATGACTGCAAGAAAAATAGGTGTCTTTAAGTAGGAAAGATTCATGGGGTCAGCTCCTTTCCCATGTTGCATTCTAATTAAACGAAACTACTGAAGGAATTTGATAAAGTAAAAAATCTATCTGGCCATACCATTAAAAATAAATAAATACTGAGTATGAAAAAGTAATAAAAACAATTTGATGAAACAGAACTCTAGGACAGCAATATAAAAATTCCTGACTAAGCAAAGATTAGAGGATGGCTACTGAAGCAGATTACTTTAAACTAAATTAGAGGCCGGGCCAAATTGAGATTATTAGGGATTTTTTTGGAACTTGCACAAAGGGGAAAAAAGGAATTTCATTTTGCTATTGGGGCAGTACAAGATTGTAAAGGACACAAAGATGAATCTAATGATTCATACTCCCAGTTTATGGGGGCTCAATTTCCAATGTCAGAAAGTACTTAAAAAGTAGAGGCACCAGATGTGGTCTCTCTCTCTAAGCTAGCTCAGCAGATGAACTCTCTGCCCTTTCTCCTATGTGGGACATGACTCCTGGGGTATAAATATCCTTGACAACGTGGGACAGAAATCCCGGGATGAGCCAGGACCTAGCATCAAGTGACTGAGAAAGCCTTCTTGACAAAAAGGAGAAGAGAGAAATGAGACAAAATAAAGTTTCAGCGGCTGTGAGATTTCAAACAGAGTTGAGAGGTTATCCTGAAGGTTATTCTTATGCAATAAATAGATATCCCTTTTTAGTTTAGGGTATACTGGAATGGTTGGATGGAAGCACCTGAAACTTTTGAGCTGTGTTCAAGTAGCCTTGATTCTTGAAGACGACTGCATAAAGAGATAACTTTTGCAATATGACTGTGTGATTTTGAAAACCTTGTGTCTGATGCTCCTTTTATCGGAGGTATGGACAGATGAGTGAAAAAATATGGATAAAAAATAAATAAATAATACAGGGGACAAAGGGTAAAATAAATCGGGTAGATGGAAATACTAGTGGTTATTGAGAAGGAAATATAAGGAACATGGGGTGTATGAGTATTTTCTTTTTTTATTTCTTTTTCTAGAGGGTTGCAAATGTTTGAAAAATGATCATGGTGATAAATACACAATTATGTGATGATATTATGAGCCATGGATTGTATACCATGTAGGAAATGTTATGTGTGTGAAAATTTCTCAAAAAAATACCTAAAAAAAAAAAGTAGAGGCAGACAAACAAAACACTTAAAGTCTGTTAAATTCATGCATGTGAAGGCCCTCCTTTAAAGACCTTAAAATAGAATTGGAACAATGTTATTCAAGAGAGATTACTTTGGAAATTGCCTGGTATTCATTATCATTGTGTTGGAGAGGGTCTGTCAAGTTTTTCAGCAGGGCAGAAATAAATACCAGCAACATAAATAACTAGAAAGTATAAATCCAAAACTGAAACAATGACTTGGAGTTCTGATATGGCCAAATATAAAAATATTTACTCAAATGGATGCTGCTTTACTCTTGGCAGAGTAGAACTACTTGCGTGCAGAAAAGTTAGAATGGTAAATCTTCTGATAAAGTTTTAGAGGGTCCCTGGCCATACCTTGTTCTATGCCAGCCAATCCTTTACTAACCTTGGAGGGGTATGTAAGTGTGTAGAGGAGGGGAGAGGCATGTATCAAGGTTGAATGAATGAAAGAGTCTTTTATATGAGGCTCAAAGAAGGAAGTAATACCTAATTTAGTCAGCAGGGAGAGATTTGCCTGCCTTTCACTTATTTTGAAGGCAGCTCTATGTTGAAATACAGCAAACTACAAAAACAACCATCATCAATCAACCAGCTGTGTAGTACCACAAAAGCAAGCATCAGTCTGCTATAACACATAAGTTCTGCTCTAGCTTAGGCAAGGTAAACTCTTAATTTTCCAAACCTGCCAGTTTTATATATGTGGGTATACATATATATATATATATGTTTTTGGGTAAAGTAGAAGCCTCGAATTTAGAGGGAAAGAAAACTGGAAAACTGAAGCTCTGAGATAAAAAAAAAAAAATCTACAAATAGATCTAAGATTCTTTTCAATGACCAAAGAAAGGAGCTGGCTAACAAGGTAACATATATGTAATGCTTCCTGAGACATAAAGGACTACTAACGCAAAACCATGTCCAGAAATCTAGCAACTTCTATGGTTGTCTGTAGCCTACAGAGAAATAGTTGGCTTTGTTCATCTTTCCAATTCTACATCTTGGTTTGGTTTTACTGCCTAGATTATGTATGTCTTTGCTTGTGGTTGTGATAATCCTCTTCTCTTATCTTTCCCCACTGTAAAAATCTCATTAAAAGAACACAAAATTCAAGAATGATCCAAGAAAGAAAAGAGATGACTTATTAAATGCAATGATCCAAGAAAGAAAAGAGATGACTTATTAAATGCATTCAGGCTCTGTCTGATCCGCATTAAAAGGAAAACTGAACATCTGTTAAATGCCTATTATATACTATACACTGTTAAGTACTTTTCTATATAGTTCCTTTAATAGACTTTAGGTAAGTACTGTTCTTATATGCTAAATGCACTAACATTCAATTTTAAAAGATAAGCTCTTAGAGGCAGTTTTCTAACTCAGCATATTAAATTGGAAGGAATCATAAAAAAAAAAGACCACTAAACAGTGAATTCATACTATTACGTTTTCTTAATACTTACTTAATACTATTACATTTTCTCAAAGCAATGGAATAACCAAATAAAGGTTCTAAACTTTTTCTCATGACGAATTATTCAAAAGGTCAACATTTGAAATAAGGCAGATGGAAACAACAAACAAAAAAGAGCTTCAAGTTTAACTTAAATAGAATCTGATATACAGAAAATGACATTACACTGGTGATAATGTGATACCGCAGACAAAATTGACAGCAAAGTTGAGGCACTTTGATTTTAAAATGGGGTTAAATGAAACTACAAGGTCTACAGCAGGAACAATGTTCTCTACTTGGATTTGCACAGAAACTTTCAACTGGCCACGTTCCAGCCAGTCTTCAGTCAAAAGAGGTTTGCAGAGAAACTAAACTAAAATTCTTAAAACCCTTCTCTGCTATATCATATTTATCTACAAAGCTGAATGATCAGGAATACTTTATCACATACATGGGTTTTTCAAATAACTGAAGCTTATTAAAACTGTTTACAATTGATTTACTGTAGAAAACAAAAAATATATGCATCATGCCTATACACAAAGCTTTCTTAACAATTCAAGTTTATTATTACAATATAAACTCATCGTAAAGGATTTTAATGTAAATCAGTTTTTCTCTGTCTTTTTTCCATTTTCCATCAGCTCTGTGAGTCACTGTAGTTCTTAATAAGGCATTACAAACTGTCTATAGAGCAAATACATGGCTTTTCTGCTGGATTGCATGACAGCTATGCATGGTACCATGAGAGATACTCAGGGGCTTTTCTCCTAATTCAGTTTGGAGTAAACAGCTCTGTGCCTATGAAGCCTGAAGTGATGGGAAGACTGGTCTTTGTTTATGTATGGAGTTACCATATTTATCAGCATACTTTTACGAAAACTACAACTTCCTCAGGTTCACTCATGTCTGGTAAAATTTTTTATTGTATTTGCTCTATCAGTAAATAACTCTAAGCTATGTGAAAGATTTTTATTTTTCCTATATAGTATTAGAGCACCACCTTGTGTTAGAAACTTGAGCAAATTAGCAGACATCTATATCTTAGATACCTTAGTCGTCCAAAGTTTTACTGTCCAGTCAAATGATGAAGTGACAAAAAGATGTGAGAAGTCTACTGCTCCAACAGCTGCATGACAATGGATGCCAGTGATTGGTCCTTGATGTCCCTCAAACATCTCACTGATTCCAGCTTTGCTATATCATAAAAGTGAAAATGTTAGGGAACTCTTTTGCCAATAGACCAATATAAAACATTTTATTATGGGTTTAAATATCAGACCTTGACCCAAGTTCATCAAACTTCAATTCTACGCTCCTAACACATTAGAACAACTCGAGTGTTATTCTATCCACACTTGACAAGACTGCTAAAGCAATAAACCATAAACATCATGCTACTGAAAAAGAACTGAAAAGTTCAATATCTGAGGTGGTAGAACAGAAATAAAGCGATGTTACATGTAAGAGAGACAATCTGGGCTACTTCTAAATCAAAAGCTTTAAAGTGAAGGTGATCTGTATGTGAGATGAAATCTGAACACTCAATTTTATGTAAGGAAGCACTCGATAAGGTACAGCCAGACAATTTCAAAACAGATTGAACAGCAGGAGAAATACTAGCCAATTTAAAATGTGTACGTGATATTAATGTACAATTATCAGGAGGATTGAACTAAAACTCAAAGGCCAAATAAATTGAAATGTGAAAATATTCTTACAACTTTATTAAAAGTCAGTAATGGCACATAGCTACTGCATTTGAAATTCCTAAATGTTCCTCTCTATCACTAATTTCTGTGTGCTTGCATACACACAACCCAAAAAAAATCCAGAACACATCACGAATCCAAAATGACCTATTTTTAAAGAGAAGTATTTAATTTTAACTTTATAACTCTGAACTCAAATAATTTGTCACATAAAATGAGTGGCTCTAGGACACATTTCTATTTAAATATGGGGCATTTTGTTTCAATGAATTTATTTAAGGGAGAATTTTAAATAATTGCAAATTCCAGTTTAAGTTTACCTTCCATGACGGCATGCCGTGTACACAGAGCCTTCTTCACTCCCAACAACAAAGTTGTTGACATCTCCAACAGGGAAGGACATAGATGTCACAGCTACTGCTTTTGACTGTTTATGAACCAACTCCATGCTATCCTAAACAAGACAAAATTGAGGAAATTATTTTGTAAACTTGCAACTTTAAATGTTTATTAAAAAAATTTCTAGTTCAGATTGGTTTATAGTTACATTATGCTACTTACCTAAGATGGAGTACATATACACTTAAATAGTAACAATGTTTCCCTCACAATTTCAGAGTTTCCCAAGTTTAACCTACCTGTGGATGAGAAAGCATGTCCAGACTCCATGAACAAATTTTCCCATCAGTTGAGATGCTAATCAGATTGTGAGCATTTTGTGTTCCAACTACATTCACACAATATACAGGGTGCTAATGAGAAAGAGAAAAGCAAATTTTAAATGATTATTTTACAAAAAAATGAAATTTTTACTGTCTAATCGCAGGCATTATTTCATATCAAAACAGCTTCAAATAACTTTGAAGGGATTTTTTTTTTTGGGTGCATGGTCCAGGGAATTGAACCCAGATCTCCTGCATGGAAGGCAGGCATTCTACCACTTGAACTACCTGTGCACTCTTGAAGGTATTTTTAATGTGAACTTTTCTGCTATTCTTTTGATTTACAAAAAATTCAGCCTCGGAAGAGAGCTGAGTTTCTAATAAAACAAATTTCCAAAAATATAAAAAAAGGTTCTCACTCTTGGTTGCTAAATGATGAAAAATGCATACAAAAGAAGCCCACCCTACAACTACTACAATGGACCATCAGTAGTTAATGGTAAAGGACTACAGATGTCTAACAGAAATAATTTTATTTACTTACTGTGTGTGCAGCAGCTGACAGTGGAGTTCTTTGCACTGGAGTTCTTTTATTGCTACGGTTGTCCCAAAGCACAATTTGGCCAGAATATGTACCACCAACAACCAGATTTGGATGAAATTTTGCAAATGTAGCAGACATCACAGCTGACTGTAAATAAGCAAGAGTTTTATACTTAAGGTTCAAATGGAAGAAGCCTGACAAGACATTAAAATAAAGCTATTATCCAAAACATTTCCCTCTTTACTATAAGGGATTAGAAATTATTAAAATAAATTGTTTAAGATTTTCATTTTGTTTCAGAAATATAAAAATATATCTTTGGAATTTTTTTGCTAAAAAGTCAAATGAAATGATGTTTCATATAAATATGTTTAAGCAATTATCAAAGAAAGCAAGAAATTATTTCATTTGATTATAGTATTAAATCAAAACATAACCAGCCTTACATTGGTCTCTGACAGTAATCTGACAGCAGAGTATATGCTAATCTTGATTCACTTAAGTGTTTTTGTAAAATTATACCATTGTTAAAATACTATATAACTTATACAACCAGAAAGGCTTGCAAATTCTAACCTTCCATTAAACCCACTTTAAAAATCGCATCTGTTTTCTACTGCACACATATGTTTCAACTTAAAACTATCTAGTTCCAACTCCTCAGGCCATGTATAAGTAATTCAGTGGGTCAACCATATAACTGTATATTCAGCAAATAAGTTTCTGACAAACTCCCTGTAGAAAAGACATTTTATAAAAGACTTCTTTTATGCAATCACTCACAATAACAGAAAATCACAACTGCAGAGGACTTGAGGTGTGATTAAACATTATAAGAGATGTCAGAAAAGCTACAAAAGGCAGATCATGTTAAACTGAGAACTCTTCAGTTTTCTGTTAACATCTGTTTGCAAATATGGAGTGGTTTAGTAAATGCCAATCCAATGAAATCATTATGTTGACAAGAAAAGAAAAAAGCACTTGTCTAAATTCATTAATGAAATCTTCAACTTGGGAGAGACTGTTCAAACCACCTTACCTGGCAGTGAAATACATACTCTGGGGTTGTCTTTTTATATTTCATATTCCAAACAAGGGCCACACCGTCAGGCTCGTGAGGGGCATCTTCATTGTTATTATAGGAAGCCACAAGTAACTCTGGGTACTGTTCATATGAAAAAGAAATGCTAAGCATAAATAAGAGCTACTGATGTTCCTAGTTACTCAACTGTCTTTATCAAATTATTCTGAAAATGCAAATATCTGATACTTCACCAAGAAAGAGATCTCTAGAGTTATGCTCATTGGAATGCTAGTACATTTTAAATTAGTTCAGCTGGTTATTTAAAATTTTTAATGTGTTTAAAATTTATCCGAAACAACTGAAATTAGTAAAGCTGGGGTATGGATTAAATAAAATCCTGAATTTTAAATAGAAATAATATTTCAATCCTTTCTTCCAAAGTATATAAGACAAAATGAATTTGGTAACATTATAACTACCCTCCATTATATACTGACCTAATTACAAACAATTCCCATTATTAAAAAGTACTTGCAAATTATAATTTAAAAATGAGTTAATAAAAGCTAATTTTGTTATATTTTACCCAATATATATTTTGTTATATTTTACCTGAGATGACCAATCCAAACAACTAACAACACGATGCTTTGACCAACGTTCATCAAAAAATTGTCGATTTAATGATAGTTTAGCTCCCGCTTGAATTTCTCTACAGAAAAAGACCAACCCCCCCAAAAAGATGATGTTATAATTATATCACTCTTAATCTTAAAGTAATTTAACAATGCTGAAGCCATCATTTTAGCAATTAAACACTACCCTTCTTTGTCTTCCAAATCTCTTCCACTGTAGTCAAAGAAGATGTTAATCTGTTCAGAAAGAGCTCTTTCTACAATTCTTGTAGAATGGTCAAAGAAACTTAAAAATTCTTCAGAGTGCAAGATTTGCTGTTTTTCTTCTTCAGTGAGCTCATGAGGGGGAGCTGGAAAACAAATGATTTTTCTCAAGTCTGATTATATGTCAGTTAAATCATGCCATTTCACAATCATAGTTTGGGTTAATGAATGCCACACTTTTTTTTAACCAAATTCACCTTGATTGACAGTATTTTATTTGACTTTAATACATAAATAATAAAATAAATCTCAATAGGAATCAACAAATTTTTTAAGGTTAAGTTTTTTAAGATACCTTTACTATCATTTTCTTCATTTTTCTTTAAAATTTTCTCTTCTTCGGGTTCAATAGGTGGTTTAGGAGCTACAACATCATCTTCTTCCTCTTCATCTGAAAAATAAGACCAATAAAACAAAAATAACTTTTATGAAAATAGCTGATAGATTTACAGATAATATTTCTGAAGGTATCACAACTCGCCAGATAAATGCAAAAGTAAACCACCATTAGACAGAACAAGTACAAATAATATGAATTTTATCAACAGTCTTAAAAAAATTAAGTGAAACCTACTGGTTAAATGTTTACACATACCCATGTGGTACTTTATCAACAGCCATACAAATCCTGTAGCTACACAACTGAAATAAGATAGATAAGCATTTGGGTAGATTTTCTCATGGACATCTCTAAAAGCTTGCACGCATTTATCATTCAGGACAGAATAACATGCAACTCCTGCATAGTTTTATGTAGCATCTGACACATTAATGCTGTTAGAATGAAGAAAATCAAATGTCTAAAAAATAGCCTACAGAGCTGGCTGCTTACTTGTGATCCCAAATCATCAGTGTCTAATGGGTCTTCATATGGCATAAAGATGGCTTACATTAACACTTAGGTTGCTATTTGAGAGGCAAATTTTAAAGATAATAGCTATGAGACCACATTTTCTATTCTGTCATTTTAAATGCAAGTCTCATTATCTACGGTTATAAGATGTAGCAATACGCACTTAAAATTATGTTTCCTAAATTTGGATAATGATATTGATACAATATACAGTGTTTATAACTTACTATATTACTAAATCTCCTCTTATATCCCCAAGCCACGAAGTAACTTAAATCATTTATTTGAAAATGTTATAGAACAGACAACCCTCCTTATCCTGAAGTGAATGTTGAGGAAGAAAATACTTATTTGTATTGCCTCAACAGATGTGTCATTTGTCTACAAGGAAATAGCAGCAGGCGTCTGCAGCAGAGTACATCTCAAGTAATGAGAGCCTATTCAATAAGGGGACTTTACTTGTTCGTTAGTCATTTCCCTGACCCATGTTCAAAATGATCCAAAACACACACATATACAGCATACACAAAAGATTGGTCAAGGATGGGAACCAGCTGCCAAGTCACAGTCCCAGCAGCCAGGCCAGCTGACTAGATAGCAACAACCAGATGGCACTGCTGGGATTGTGTCTTTCTGCTACAAGGTGGCAATGGGATGGCATAACATTCTTCTGCTTGACTGCTTCCAATCCTGTCTCTCCCCAATGTCGAGCCTGTGCAATTACCCTAACTCCAGGAGGCCTACAGACAAGCCTTTACCCTGCAAACAAAATGCAGCTTGTGGGCCACACCAGCTGCCAAACCACACACATAGTGTTAGGTTTAGAGAGCTATGGAAATCTTTCTAAATCTATAGTATAAGCAATGAAAATATAACTGTATCTGTAGGAAAGAAAGCTTTAAATGACACTGTATAATGCCCACAATGATACAACCTCCAACTTAATCAAAATGATAATGACGTATGCCAATCCTACATTACTTGAAATTGAGCGATTTTTACGTTCTGACAAGTTTACAGAACTAGGATAAATGGCACGAATGATTTCAATATATGCTCATACTTTTGAACCAAATGGTGAAGGTTAAAATTTTTCCTTTCAAGGGCCTCAATCAGCCACAAAGGAAAACAGTAATCACTGTCTTTTCAGCCAGCCCAACCGCATTTGTCAGCCCTTTCTCCGTCAATGCAGCCAGAGCAATCAACCTGCCAAACATTCAGAATGGAAAAACAATCTGAAAATACAGGGTATAATGCACCTGCCAGTGAAAATGGCCATTTCAAGAAAAGCTAGTGATCTCAGTGACCCTGCTGAGGAGGCGGTGGTGCAAAGGGGAAAGAACACGTAAAAGAATTCTTAGTGATCGCCACTCTCTTGCACATTGACACTTCCTTACAAAGCATGCCAATTACAGCTTTTGTGCTACTTAAAAAAATGAAAGCTTTTTTGGGCAAAATAATCACACGCAGAAACAGAAAGACAGCACTCTTTTTAGATGAATTCTCATATATAACGAACTACTAATCTGAAAACAGTATAACTGGTAGCAACTCTATACTTTATTATTCAAACATTAGGATGAAATTCTGCCATAAAGTCACCTGCAAGTATAATGTAATAACAAAACTTAATTACATTTAATTTAAAAGCTGACACTGGAATAACATGACATTTACTCAATCAAAAATTCAGTAAGAGAATATACATTTTTTCCCATTTTCTGCTAATAGTATCAGTTATTCTAATCAATTTTATATACTAGTAAGGTTGACTGTACATAAATCCTAAAATCAAAGATAGGGATTTTGAGTCATCATAGACAGGTCATTCTTGAGCACTGTGAATTATAAATTACAGCCTCCTACCCACATCTTATTCCCCTCCCTTAACACTGTTGCATTATATGGCTTCTAAGTACCATTTCCAATGATAGATGTCAAATTCCTGTCATAATGCATATGGTCAGTACTTTAGTGCTAAGTGACCTCATAATCTACATATTTAACAGAAAAGATCTTGTTTAGAGATGCTCTTTTCCTTTTAAAATAAAATGTAGACGAAGCTTGTTCAACAGTGATCTATCTTTGCTACTATATGGCATTTGCCACGCCTATTTATCCACATAAATTATTTTAGTTGTAGCTGAATGATTAACATCAACTATTTAAATGTATGCTCTCAGGATTTCATTTTAGTATGGATGTATATACCTCTCTTTCTACATGAATTAAAAAACAGTTTTAAAACTATGATAGGTACTAAAATCTAAGCTTCATAAAAATGTTTAAGCCAAAGAAAATGTAAGGAAGATAAAAACAAATGATAGTCCTTAAAAACTGCAAAATGTCATATTTTTGTTATAAAATTGGTCTTAAAATAATTATCTACATATCTATACACCAAACGTTTGATGAAAATATGAAATATCAGTAATATCAGATGGGAGAATGTTTCTCTGAAACAAATATACTTCTCAATATGATCTAGGTAATAGTGAATGAAGTACTATCAACATGACCAAAAATAGAGTATTGCAATTCTAAAGATTTCCTAAGCTAGTCCCTATTACCTGATAATCTGCAATTATTTAAAACTGGAAAAGACTGTAACAGAACAGGAAGACTGAAAAATGGGACTGCCATGTCACATCAATTTATTGATGAATATTCATTACAATATGCTAAGTGGTAACTCCATGCTTTCTCTGACAGGGAATCTAAGGTTATAAACGGAGCAGTAAAGACTGCATAAAAGTAGCAGTTACTTTTAAAATGACAAAATCTCTTGTCAATGAATGCTAAAACTAGGTTTAATGAACCATTGAATTTTTACGTTGAGTTAACATCAAAATTGTGATGTATTTTGGTGAGATGGAAAGAAAAGCTGTTCTGTAAATTAAACTGCACCTAGAAATAATACCAAAGAATGAAATTCCAGTTGTCGGAATAATCTGCTACACTGGAGTGTGTTAATCAAGTTAAATCATCTGTGAAATGGGTGGCTTTTGTTAAGCTGAAAGAGTCTGCTGAACAAGTTTTCTCATCTGTATGTCATATTACATTTAAGATACACATAGCTAAAAATAAGCCATAAAAGTACACTTTAAATTGTTTTTAAATATTATGATACAATTAAAAGGTAACAAGCAAGATCTTAGAAAATCCTCACTAACAGACATTGGTATTGGTATTTATGAATCTATCACTTATCATGATTAAGCCAATTCTCAATATGAAATGAAAAGCATATTCCATCCTAGTACATTAATGTTTAGGAAATACACTTGCTGTCTATCAATTCATTACATAGTTACATTAAATCTGGTGTATCCTATTTTAAGATAATTTAATACCTCTGAAAAATTCTTAATTTATAGTCTCATTATTCACGGCATAAAGGAAGCTGCCACTAAGTTCTAAAAATCAGCAAATGTGTCATATAAAAAAATGACTTGATTTACAAAAATTCAATTTATGAAAAAATTCACAAAACATCTTTTATAAAATGAGATTAATAGAGGGAAATGTTTTAATCACTAATTTAAAATATAGGTTAATTTTAATAATTTTCCTTTAATCTTTTCAAAATAATCCTATCTTTTCTGGATCAATGTCATTTTGAATCTCTTCATTTCAATCTGATATAACTTCATCTTCTTATACCTTTCTCTTTAAAATCAAATGCATATTTAAGAGAATCTTACAGTAGGACAAGGCTTCATGAATGTACCATGGAATCCAGTTGCTTGCTTTTTTTTTTTTTTAACCCCTAGAATAAGTCGCAATGTCACTTGGATTTTCCTAATGATTAGAATCTTCAATAAGAGAAAAATATGTAGTTGACTTCTTTATCAAGAAATATCCTGACTACAGAGCTAATGGTAATTTTGAAGACAATTTTTTTTTAAATAAGAGAAATACTTTATACCATTTCTTGATTTTAACACAATTTGTCTCTCTACATAGTCTTTTTTCATATAGTTCAGATTTTATTTTGGCATTATGGCATCATCTAGATAGATCCTTTTATCTGTGATCTCTTACCAAATATTTTATATATATACATCATTTTTTTGCACGGGCAGGCACCAGAAACCAAACCTGGGTCTCTAGCATGGCAGGCGAGAACGCTGCCACTGACCACCGTAGCCTAGTCAAATATTTTACTTTTTGAGGCTATAGTTTTCAGATATGTTCACTAAAATCTTTCAATCAAGGGTAAGAGGAAATGCTTCAATTTTCAATTATATTCATATTGTAACAGATTCTCTGAGGGTTAAAACTAATTTATTAAAGGTGTTATGAATTTATTCCAGAATAAGCAAAAAAAAAAATCAATTTTAGACAACTGTAATATTAACCAGAAAGTCCAAAATTTAGTCTCTTGGGAAGTATGGATTCCAGAAGATTAGGCAATAAAAGATTAAGAGCTATTTATATATAAGCATTTTCTACATAGTGTAAGTTCTAATCAATATCTATCTGAGGAAAAATATCTACCTATTAAACCAATATGAACAATAACTACAAAACCCCACATGGGCAAGAAAGCGTAAATTGCACCTCACTGGAAATCAAGAGCCAGGTTCTAGTTGCAGCCCTGTGACACTGTGACCTTAGGCTCAGTTTCCTCAGTCGTAAACAAGTCAATTAGATTAAACAGATTTTAGGATTTCTTCCTTCTTTAAAAATGCCATATTTCTAAAAACAGCAACAACAAAAAACACACTGAAGAGGTAGATAAGAAAAAAATGATGCCTTTTTCAAAAGAATTGAAAACTTTTAGGAGCTAAGCGAAGAAAGTAACTTTTCCCGGAATATATTTGTAAGTACCATGCTCCTGCCATGAGAAGCTTTTTACCTGCAGAGAGTGAAATTGACTGAGGTCACATGGTCCTAGTCAATTTCATTCACAGTAGGTGCTTTAAGACAGCAGAACATCTCAGTTCAGAAGTAGTACTACAACTTAGAGAATCAACTTGAAAGCAAGAGGATGGCTAGAATGCGGAAAAGAAAAAAGCAACAGAATAAAAACAACTGTTTCTGAAAGAAAATAGGTTGTCATTAAAAAAAAAAGGTAAGAGTTAAGTCTAAGACCAATTTTTATCTCCAACTCACATTACTTCTGCACTGATTACATTCCCCACCCAAATTTAATTTACTGTCTTGTTACCTTGAATTGTGATTTTGGCAATTTTGTCTCACAGTCAGTTTTGGGACTTGTTACATAATTCTTAAATGGGAACCAATTCAGCTAAGTTTGAGAACCACTACATTAAGCAATGGATAAGCACAAGTACAGTTAGGTACAAAGTGCTTTTTTGTGATTACAAAATCTTAATTTCAGTTTTTTTCTCTACCCTCTTTTTTAAACCTCCAAAAATTGTGAAATAAAACTTAATGCAAGAGCGCTAGACATGAAAATAACTTTAATGAAATAGAAGGGAAATGATATCATTTCAAAAAACAGTTCAAAAGATAAGGATGACCCCATGGTATCAGGATACATTTCTCGTTCTCCTTTATTTATATCCTCCACCTTAACTAAAAGAACCACAAAACTGAAGAAAAGATAATCTAGTACCTTCATATATAGCACATACTCAACAACTTCGCAGAATAAATAACTATTTACTAAATTATGAATTAATAAACATGGACTTTCATTAAATTATCATCTAGATCTAGTCAATATAGCAAAATTTAAAAGGTATTGGTACTTATGCACCACCGACTGATGAACCCACTGGCAAATGGGCTCAGTTCACCCATCTTGTCACATTCACACTCTATCAATAAAAATAAGAAAAATTCTATTTAACATTATGAAGGGGCCAAGTCAGTTATTTGTATACTCTAAGAAAATCACTATAAAACAATATTGAACTGATATGGATAAATCAACAAACAAGCCTGTGCCAGTTTGAAACTATTATTTACTCCAGAAAAGCCATGTTTTAATTCGGATCCAATTTTATGAGGGCAGCCGTTTCTTTTAATCCTGATTCAATACTGTAGGGTGGAAATTTTTTATTAGATTATCTCCACAGAGATGTGTGTACCCAACTGTGGGTGTGACCTTTTGTTTAGATGGAGATGTGGGCCCACCCATTCAGGGTAAGTCTTGACTAGTTTACTGGAGTACTTTAAAAGGGGAAATATTTTTAAGAAACCTTATATGCAGCCACAGACATTTCGAAGAGCAGATGTAGGCGCTTGGAGAACAGTTGCTTCAGATCTGACAGACACAGATGTTTGGAAATACTTGGAATGCCAACAGACAGAGCAGATGCCTAGACATGGGTAGAGCCCAACAGTCATCGCCACGTGCCTTCCTGTGAGATGCTAAGCAAACCAGAACCCAGAGTTGTGTCCCAGAGGAGGTAGAAGCCTATATACAGGCAAAGCACAGCAAATGTCACCATGTGCCTTCCCATGAGATACAGGCAAGCCAAAATCCAGAGCTGTGCCTCAAAAGGAACTAAATGGAGGCCTACATACACTTAGAGAGGAAACCACTGGCATCAGAAGTTGGAAGCAATGAATTGGGAACAAGGACCAGCAAACACCCACATACCTTCCCAGATCAGCCTTTCTTGAGCCAAGGAACCGTTCTCTGGATGTCTTAGTTTGGACTTCCTTATGACCTTAAAACTGTAAACTTGTAACTTATTAAATTCTCTTTTTAGAAGCCATTCCACTTCTGGCATATTGCATTCCAGCAGCTTTAGCAAACTAATACCCAGCCAATCATGTTATCCTTTAATGAAGTGCTGTTTTTCAAACTCCAAGTGTAAACCAATAAACGTAGTATGTGTGGTCAGCATTTTAAAAATATGAATCTCTTGCTGCAGGTTACTGTCATAAAAACATGAAAGTCCCTGTTTTAGAGGCAGCATAAGGGGGAAAGCACACACATAGGAATCAGTCAGACTTGGTCATAGCTACTACCTATATGACCCTTGATAAGTTATCTCTTTTGGCTTCAGCTTCTTCTTGGGTAAATGGAACCAATATTGAACTTTCAGAGGGTTTGGGTTAGAGATTTAAGACCTAAACGCCTCACACTATGTCTAACGTGTAATGTAGCAGACATTCTTGGCTGTTTTAATTTTCAGTTATCAATTTAAACATGAAGTTTAGTGAACTGATAGAGACCAATAACTAAAATAATATACTGAAGAGATTTGGACAGGTTCAGTTTTGTTCACAGCATTCAAAGGGATACAGAGGATACAAAATAGCATATTTGTATCTTTACAGTGTATCCGCAAGGAATTTAAGAAGACTATAAAGGAAAATCCATAATCGTTTCAATTTTGGACCTAAGAGCAAATAAAAATAGAATGTATTATAGTTATATTAAAACCAGGAACCGGGACTAATAATATTGTTTTGCCCAATTTTATCAAAAGTTATACTGAAGCATTAACATTTGAAAATTATCTACTTTCTCAGTATTTACTTCCAGAGTAAAAGCATGCAAATAAACACCCCAAGCAGGCAAAATTACTCTCCTGAATAGGTAAAAACAATTCTTTCATGAAATATTAATTGATTACTTACTATACACCAATATTCAGTCATGGCATTACAGCAATGAAGAAGAAACAGTACCTGTGCTCATGGAAAATGTAGACAAAGAAGCTGAAGTATGATGACACTAAAAAACTTACCTTTAATGATTTCAAACTGAAAAGAACACAGTTTATCTTGTACTTCTGTTATCAGACAAATTATGTTTTAATTATCTTTTAATTACTTGCAAAATAAAAATGGGAAAAAGAATTTTTTGAAAAATGGTAGCCCTGTTATCATGCCAGTTTTATATATTCAAAGTAGCCCCAAAATAATAAGTTGCACATTCACATTTTAAACTTTTCATGCATCTAAAAAACAAGCAATTAAAAACACATTTCGATAGAGGGAGGAGGGCTGGGGACATAAATGAAATCAGAAAGAAAGATAGATGTTAAAGATTGAGATGGTATAATCTAGGAATGCCTAGAGTATATAACAATAGCGAAATGTACAATGTACAAAATTTTAAAAATGTGTTTGCATGAGGAAGAATAAAGGAATGTCATTATTGCAGGGTGCTGAAAATAGATGGTAATTAATATTTTAAAATGTTACCTTATGTGTGAGACTAAAGCAAAAAACATTTATTTGTTACAAAATTTATATTTTGACCAGAGCATTTCCTAATATAACTTATATAGATAGTTTGATTGAACATCATAAGTACTTGGAATCTCAGGTAGGACATGAGATTTTGTTGGTTTGTCCAAATCACACTGATGAATCCCAGAGTGATCTGATCAGTGAGTGGAAAAGTATTTGCAAGCCCCCTTTGGGGAATGGTGAGAGCGAGGAGAAATTCAACTTCCCCAAGTCAAATTCTTGATATTCTCACAAGCAGTGTGGACAACCAAAGCTACAGGCTGAGCCCCCAGTCTTGGGGGTTGTTCATATGAAACTTACCCCCACAAAGGATAGGTCAAGCCTACTTAAAATTTAGGCCTAAGAGTCACCCCCAAGAGAGCCTCTTTTGTTGCTCAGATGTGGCCTCTCCCTCCAGCCAACATGACGAGCAGTCTCACCACCCTCCCCCTCTCTGCATGGGACATGACTCTCAGGGGTATGGACCTTCCTGGCAACGTGGGACAGAGATCCTGGAATGAACTGAGACTCAGCATCAAGGGACTGAGAAAAACCCTAGAATGAGCTGAGAATTAACATCAAGGGATTGAGAGAACCTTCTCGACCAAAAGGGGGAAGAGTGAAATGAGACTAAGTGTCAATGGCTGAGAGATTCCAAACAGAGTCAAGAGGTTATCCTGGAGGTTATTCTTATGCATTAAGTAGATATCACCTTGTTGTTCAAGATGTAGCGGAGAGGCTGGAGGGAACTGCCTGAAAATGTAGAGCTGTGTTCCAGTAGCCATGTTTCTTGATGATGATTGAACAATGACATAGCTTTCACAATGTGATTCTGTGAATGTGAAAACCTTGTGTCTGATGCTCCCTTTATTTACCATATCAACAAAAGAGTAGAACATATGGAATAAAAATAAATAATAGGGGGAATAAATGTTAAAATAAATTTAGTTTGAAATGCTAGCGGTAAATGAAAGCGAGGGGTAAGGGGTATGGTATGTATAACTTTTTTTCTCTATTATTGTTTTATTTCTTTTTCTGTTGTCTTTTTATTTCTTTTTCTAAATCGATGCAAATGTTCTAAGAAATGATGAATATGCAACTATGTGATGATATTAAGAATTACTGATTATATATGTAGAATGGAATGATATCTTATTGTTTTGTTCGTTAATTTTTTTTTTTTTTAAACATTTTTTTATTTTATTATTATTTTTTGTTTGTTTGTTTGTTTGTTTTTTTACATGGGCTGGGGCCGGGAATCGAACCGGGGTCCTCCAGCATGGCAGGCAAGCACTCTTGCCCGCTGAACCACCGCGGCCCGCCCCGTTAATTTTTTTAATAAAAAAACAAACACAAAAAAACACACATTTCAAGCTGGATACATAACCTTATGTGTGTGTGTGTGTACATAATTTTTGAAAAACTACATAGAAAACTGACTGGAAACAAAATATTATGGCTATTGCACAGTGATATCACAGAAATTTTCCTCTTTATACCCTTTCTGCATTTTTTGTATACTATTATAATTTTTGTATACTATTATAATTAGAATTTTTTTTCATGAAAGGCTTCACTTAACAGTGAATATAATTATAGGTATATCATAACAGACATTACCCCAAATAGCTTCAGAACACTTTTCACTTTAAACAACCCAAAATGCACTTCAAAAGTATGATATGGTTTAACTAATTATACAATCCTCAAAATTATCAGATGAAGAATAAAAGCCTATTTTTAAAATGAGTCATTTTGCCTTTATTTTGGCTATTTTGCTCACTTTCTAAGTTAGCATATCTAATAATGTAGCTCCCAAAAGACAGACATTATAATGCTTATCAAATTAATATACTAATAACAATATTTTCTGAAAATTATGGAATCCTGCAGTAATTTAGTATTCTCCATACACACCTCCCTCCCTCTCATCCTTCCTAAGTTGCTTATGTCTCAAATGACTTTATTCTTACTTGCTTCTTTTCCAGTAGGATATTTTATACCTGTGAAGATTATCTTACCAATCAATAGAGCAGCGGGAATGAAGAAAAATGCATCCACAGAAATGAACATTTACATGGATAAAAATTTTACCCTGCTTTCCTAAAATTTTTCAAAATGTAATTGTGTGTGTGTATGCGTATGTATATATGTAGATGTGTGTGTATATATATAATGTCAGTTCCTTTTAGGAACAAGTTAAAAGTGAAAGGAAAAGCTTAAGGTATTTATTTTAGTTTCATCCTTAGTGGCCATAGAAAGGAGGGTTGTTAATAGTGCACGTGATGATCTACTATTAAGTCAAAAAAGGCTGTAAATAATTATAATCCTAGTTTGAGGTATGTACAAGTATGAAAATTTAAAGATCTCTTTGGTAGTAGCTAAGGATTTCAAGGACTTCTACTTTTTGCTTATCTGTATTTTCTGGGATTTCTGCAAAAATATTAATTTTGCTCCTCCTTAGTGAAGAAATTTCTAAATATTTAGTATTAAATATTAGTAGCTGAAAATTTTAAAATAAATTTTAGAACATTTGATAAAGAAAATGTTTATACTTCATTTTCTATAATCAAATAGAAATACATTTTCCTGGCTAATTAAACACATTGTTAAAAGGATCATTTATTATAGGTCCATAATACCTTATCTACAATGTCAAGATATCAACAGTTCTAAAAGCTATAACTCAATTTGGTGATAAACCCTGACATGTGTGGAGGTAAAGGTATTTACAATCCTTATTTATTTCACTTAGTGTGACTATTCATATCTTTCACTGCCAAAAATTAATGCTTAAGACCTTGCTGGTATGTTTACATATGGCCTATATTTTACTACTTTTCTAAAATTTGAAGAATTATGAATTCTAATACATATATGGTCCTAAAGGTTTCAGATGAGACAGTAGACTTATATTAAGTCCCTCTTATATGCCATAAATTTATAGCCTGAATGGCTAAAATAATTACTATTACTTTATGCTTGAACCATTAGCTATTTAATAAGAACAAGAAAACCTCCCCCAATTTAAAAATGGTAACTCTTCTGTTTAAGAACCAAAGAACTCCATGCTCAACATAATGTACTCACAACAATTTCCTACACTGCACACAGACTACAGGCTATTGTAAAATCTATGTGGTACAGTCCTTAGATCATAAAAGAGGAAGTTAATAATTAGGTCTAGATTTATTTATTAGTATGGACAACAAAGATAATGTATCTAGATACAGTATGGTCTACAAAAAAATATGATTTCATTTACTATGGATTGCACTCTTTTGAGGACGAATTATGCTCAATGGACAATGATATTAGTGTTCCAAAACTGAACATTCCTAAACTTCTGCTTTGTAAAAGCAGCACATATCAATGACAAAATGAGGACTGAAAGACATATTTATGTCAACAAAGTTAAAAACCAAACATATAATTTATGTTTTAATGCCTAAAAAAAAGTTTAAAACTTTAAAAAAACAAGACATAAATTCAGAAACTCCACAGCATTAGTTTTATAATGTTTCCCTAAGAAAGTACGCCAAAAAAATAAGAGAGAAAAAAACAAAAAAAGAAAAAAGGAAGGAAGAAAGAGAGAAAGAATACACTTACAAAATACTGGGGCACAATGATAATCATATTAAGGAAAGATATTCATTCACCTTCTTTGGGTTGAGCCATAATTGGAGTCTGAGTTTCCTTTGTGTATGTGACGATCTCTCGGGGAGGAAAGTCAACTTGCGTAATTTTAGCCATTCCAAGTTTAATTGGTCCTCGTCTAAATAAGTGAATACAAATGTTTTTAAAATACAGTGATACATTTTAACTGCACCAAACCATATTATTTTGGAACATTAAGAATTGAACATTCATGTACAGCCAACATTTAATATTGTAATTTAAATCCCTGTTTTATTCAAGAAATTTTAGATGAATAATTGGCTTTATTTTGACAAAAGAATTAGAAGGTAGCAAAAACAAAAGCTTTTCCTGAACCATTCAAGGTGTTTATTTTTCACTTTAACAGGCAAATAATTCAGTTTCTTAGCACAAAGGTGTAGGTGACAATAGAGTAAGAGGACTGGAATTTCAAAGTGGACCACTGACTATGGTTGGTTTTGAGAGGTGTTTTTAGGAGGAATATGATTCTGCACTTTCTGGAAGAGTAGGAAATATAGATATCAGATGAAGTTTAGGTCCCTTAAATAATAGCAAACTGCAGCTTTAAGATTTTTAGGTTTCTGTTGAAGATTTTCTTTCCTATTTCATATATTTTGCAAAAATTGAAAGTTATAATTTAGATTTTAAAGTAAAATATTTAAAGCTATTAAATCTCTAATCTCTGCATGGTCAATATTATCTTTGATTCATATGACATGCTAAAGTACTGATCTATTTACCCCAAGACTAAAGCAACATATCTTCTGAACAGCATAAAACTACAAAGTCACTTCTGTTTTAGTTAAAGAGAGGAAATACATTCTTCTTTGACAGAGGACGGTTGTTGCTGAGGAAAACGGACCAAAAGAAAAAAAATCTCTTTCAAAGATCTGAGGGATCTTTTCTATGTTATTATAATAGATGTTTAAATCCTAAAGTATGGTTTCAAACTCCCAAAGAAGTTCTCAATTATGTTGTCTTAAAAAGGATAGCCAATAAAGACACGGCTAGAACTTCTAGAATATTAAGCAGGATATCTGAGATATACACGTCATTGGTAATAAAAGGTTTGCTCTTTATATAAAACAGCCTTTCCAATTTTGTTCAGTAATTAACTTTAAAATCTTATACAAAAAAAGTGTAATAAAATTAGCATACTGTGAAAGTTCATTTTCTCTAAGGTTCTAAATATGGGCCATAAGAAATTTTTCAATGTATTTTCTACTTTAGGAATATGTTAGCCTTCAAGAAGGAAAAAAAGAGTATAATCAATGAATTAAAGGGGAAATTAAGTATATCTGAATTAACCTATTATTCTAAGAATAAAATTTTGAATAAGAAAATTTATATATTGAATTTTAAGATATAAACCATATAAAAAGTAAATCGTTTAGGTAACTGGGGAAAAAAATGATCAAACCTCAAACACCAGAATGAAGTCACTAATTTGGGTACATTTAGAGTCTAAAAGACAAAAATCATAGAATCAAAACAAATGAAATATTCTAAGAATCAGGGGTAGGAGGGTAGGAAGGGAATATCTCACTTATTCAAAAGTCACTTTTACTGAGAATAAGGAAGTAATACAGAGAAAAAGCCTCAGGGCAGCCAATAAAGAGGCCTTCCAGTTAATGTACTAGAACACACATACACCTTTCTTAAACATCCTTATTAAAGGCTTATTTACTATTATATTAGACATAATTCCAATAGGTATAGTCACATGTTAGAGGCTGCAAATCATCAGGGGAAAAGAGCTGAGTCGGGCATAATGGCAGCAGCAAACATTTATAATTTGTATTGGAGTGTAGAATAAATGAACAAAAAAATAACTAAGTGGCAATCTGGAGTCATAGTGTAGAGACCAACAGCTCTACACCTCTCAAAACCTTTGAAATTATCAAGTGAATTTTAATACAGGAAAACATTAATGTTCACATTAAGTAACCCCAAAAATGTCCATGTAGAATATATATTAGAAAAAGCCTGGGGAGTTTGTAATATATCTTAGAAAAACTCACATTAAAAAAAAAATAGAAATAATAAAAGGGATTTGGGCACTTAAATGGGTGGTGGTCTTCAGGTTCCTAGAAAACCACTTATCTTAGGATACTTCTTTTACTAATGATATAGGACAAATGAGGTGTCACAGTAAAATAATTCTTTTCCTAACTAAACACTGCATATTAGAAGCTTAAGCAAAATAATATTAGGACAGTTACACAAAGAATCAAATTAACTACAAAAGAGGGAAGGTAATAAATCTATTCAATACCCCAAATCGGAATCTGAGTGAAGCTGAAGAACTGATGGATCTGTATCCCAATGCAGCGTCCTAAATGGTTGCAGGACAACCATGAAGCATTAGCAAAAAAGGCCATAAGTTAGTCAAGCAAATACATTCTATGAATAACTAAAACTAAAGTACTGTTCACAATTAAAAACCACATGTTCTGGTTAGTAAGAAAAAACAAAACAGGTATCATTCAATGTTCTAGTACATGCAATAAGCATAACATAGTTAAAGAGGCAAACATACAACCCAAAATAGTCTAAAAGACTTAGTATTTTCATTTCCAGATTATGAGAAACTAATATTGCATAAGAATGTATAAGAACAGCTAAAGCAGCCAACATCCCATATAATACATACTTATGCACAATAAACTAGTTTATAAAATAGATAAAAGCTTTAAGGTTCCTAATGAAAAAAAACATTAGTTAAAAAAAAAACTTAGTTAACATATTGTAATCTTGCCTAAAGCATTTAATACGTGCAGGAAATTGTCATATTGGTAAAGGAAATGAATCAGCACATAAGCCTTTTGGTATGAAAACCAAAGGCTATTCCACAGGGATACAAAATGGCTAAAGTTCCTAAAATGTGACCCTTCTATAATTTATGGGTTAAGCATTGCCTTGGGCTTACATGTCATCTGCTTTAGAAAACAACTAAAGATTTTTGTCTCTAGGAAACAATAGATTTTTCCCTGGAATAAAGTTTTATGTTTAAAGGATTTACTCTATCTTATATTCTCTTGGAGAATATTAATCCTAAATATATTATCAGTGTTTAGCCTTGCCTATTGGGTAAACAACTTAAATAGGGTTTTCTCCACTTAAGCCAAATCTAAATCACTAGGTCAAAAGGTACTTTATTACTTTAGAAATCTTGTAGGTTAACAACATAAAAGACAATTATATATAGTACTATATAATGCTTACAGTCCCTGTAAAAAAGTTAAGCAAAGTACATTTAGTGCTACTATTTTTGTTAAACATACTTGTTTCTTGTTTACAGAAGATAAATAACGCACAACTAACACTGTTACAAATTTTAATACAAATTATTTCTCTATTTTACTTGCCTATACAATTAATCAGTAAACAATTAGAGGACTTGAACTAGAGAAATCCCTCATTTTAAAAGTATAAAGAAAGGGCCACGGTGGCTCACAGGCAAGAATGCTCGACTGCCATGCCAGAGGACCCAGGTTCAATTCCTGGTGCCTCCTGCCCATGTAAAAAAAAAAAAGTATAAAGAAAGATCTTGGAAACTATGCAGGAACTGTGTATATGCAAGGAAAGAAGAGGCCATAGTAAAGGTCTACTTTGCACTAAGCAATGACTGCAGCAAACTTAGGCTTCGTTAAACCAGAAAGGATTCTGTGAGATGATCACAAGGAATGTTCTATCCACAGCGTTTACATTATATGAGAGCCCTAACTGTTAGCAATCATATAAGGCTCCTTGTTGAAGATGTCATTTTAGTGTAAAATCAAGTAAGACTGTTACTTCAAAATACAGCCAGTACTGAAAAGCATTGCAGAATAAATGTGATTGCAATTATTAAAGGTATCTGCAGTCACAGAAAGTAAAATTCCAATTTAATCTAAAAGTATGAGAAATATGCTGATCTGATCAAGAATGGATAAAATGAATAGGGGGCATGGACTATCTAAATAATAATCGTCACCTAAATTTGAGAGATGTCAGAAAGGGGCTGAGAAAGTGAATTAATGAAATACAACTTTGTAATTGGCAAGGCTAATGAAATATCATTTCTCAAGATCTTTTTATATTTATTCATCAATTACCACTCATCTCAATGAAATCCTCAGCATTTAGAAATAATGATTCAGACATGTTTAGATATCATATTTGATAAATCTAATTAATCTTTTCCTACTTCCCAAGTGTATTAATCCAAGAATGTCTTAACCAACTAATGGAGTTCAATATACAATTTTGTACATCTCACTCATATTCATGAGTTTTCATGTGATATTTCTTATTCTTTACATTCTTTCACTATCATCAAACTCACTTAATTCAAGTTCATTGTTTCATTCTCAAACTTCAGAGCTCATGTATTTAGAAATGTTATTATATTACTGCTATTATCACCATGAACAATATTAACACTCTCTCTACTATGAAATCTGGAAATGCTTTAATGGAATATATATTTTTCTATTATTAGGTATGTGTGTGTACACAGAAATGCATGTGTGTCTATATATATATATATATATATATAAATAATGAATACACTCAACCCACTTGAAAATTAAGTGTTTCAAAATGTGTCTGTGCTCTCAAAGGAGACAAACCATGTATTATTACGATTTGAAGGATATAAGGTCACTTCATTTAAATAGAGGATTTTTCTTTCCTGTTAAATATAGGAGAAATTTAAATTTTGTATCCATTCTCTAATGAACAAATATCTCCAAAGATATTAAACTACCTGTATTCTTGTTTTATAATTTATCAATAAAAATTACACAATTTTAAATTTTAAACTAAACACAAGCTTGTACACTATCCTGAAGAGTTTTTCATTAAAATAAAAAAGTATCTTTAAATTAATGATGCAATCACTAGAAGTAAGTTCTAGAAAGGCAAGGGCCATGAACATTTTATCTTCTGTGGTAGCCTACCATATCTAACACAAATTTGGCAACTGAATATGTGCTCTGCACACAAATATTTTTCTTAACAATATTTACTTCCTGCCCTACATTACATATTCCAAAAAGCCTCTAATAATCTAGAGAATGCCATGTAATTCAGGAGAAAGAATTTTAATTTATGTTTAATATGTTACATAGTACTTTTGAAAGTAAACCTGCTGACATTACATTAAAAATATCTTTTACTCCTATTCAAAATCAGAAATGAACACAGTATAGTATGTACATAAAAATAATGTACAACATCAAATAAACTTAATGACTATAATAGGTTTTTTTATTCGGGGAAATATTTTTATTATGGTAATGCTGCAAAAGGGGGAAGCCATTCATCTACAATGCATACTATTTTATAAGGTGATAACATTATTTCTAAAATACAAGTTTTGATTTTTTTTTTAAATGAAAGACATATCATTTTCCTCCAATGAAAGTACTGCTTAAATCTGTAACCATGCCTCTGTGTGCAAATGGTTTTGAAAGGCACACTTCAAATTCAAACTGGTCAGTTTTCTGCCCCTTCCAATTGTTAACCAATAACTTGAGGAGTATTTAGGAACTAATCAAATTATTGAGTTTGAAGATTATCCAGCTCCCTTACCTTTTTTTTAAAAATCTTACTCTCTTTTTGGATACTTATTACTTCTTTCTAACTTCAACTTTTATGCTCAGGCACAAAAAAAGGATAAAATTTCTATCAGTTCATTTTATGACTTACTGAAAGGTAAGTTAAGAAGCTTTGCTGAGAAGCATATTTTATATTTACTGGCCCAAAATAAAGAGTCTGAATCAGCTGCAGATTTTGATTATTGTTTCAGCTGTCAAAAGAAAAAAGTATGATGCTACTAAACAAAGATTTACTACTGTTTTTGTGTGTGTGTGTATCAAAGAGTAATAAGTAATAACACTTTTTCCTAATATAAATCTTCAGAGGAAGCTGAAACCTTGCTGAACTTTTGAAAAACAAGTCCAAATATATGTGCTGAATCCTAAAATGAACCTGAAATACAATTTTACAAGGAAGATGCAAATTCAAGAAAACTTGGCAGTAAGCACTCACCATGTTTCCTCTTGGTCACTATTTATACCCAAAACATTCTCATAATAACCAATAACGAGTTTTGCTTAAACAGAAACATTTTAAAATAAAATAATTTATATAAAATCAGTTAACTATTCAGTACTAAGTTAAACAAAGGGGATAGGTAAAATATTATAATTTCTTACAATTTAAAACAGACAATATCCATAACATTTAGATTTCAAAGTGTTAGACGTAATTAACTCAACACAACTATTTAGAGACCCTCTAAAGTATCAATGGTATCTGGGCTAAATGCATTCTATCATTAAAATATTAAAAGAAAATTACCGTACCTAGATCCTACCGCACCATCTCCAGAGTCTTGACTTCCAGCTTCACTTGGTGTGCTCACGGATTTGGAGGATGGAGACATAGGAGGAGGGACTAAATAGTGAAATAGACAGGTATCCTCTGTTACTACACGGAGAGGTTGCTCAGCTTAATGACGTTTTAAAAGTAATTTGACATGAAATAATTAACAAAAAAGAAAAAAATGGCAAACCAAAACAAAAAAGCAAAAACAAAACAAAAACCACACAAAAATACATGAATGAAAATGAACAGTAGAAAGAAGAAGGAAAAGACAAAGTTAACAATGCATGCTGAAGATTCATGCAATATCTCTGGCAAAATGCATTTGGGCTATATATTAAAATTTTTCTAAAAAAGCAAGATTATGGAAGGATGCATCTTTATTTCAGTCATTACCAAATGGAGGTCCTAATTTTAAAAGGAGAGCATTCCTTCTCCCTTTTCTTCTAACTTTTCATAGTTAAGATCAGCAGGTTATAAGTAGTATTTACAACTGCTGCCAAAATTAAAACTCAAATATGCTTAATTAAACCATTAAACTCTGATATTTATTTTTAAATGCTAATTTTTGTCTAACAACACTTTCAAAAATTAATGTTTAAAATGATTCATTCTGTACCCAACCAAAAAAAGGCTAATTTCGGAAATCTGTGGCAAAAGGAATGGCTCCTTTAAAATGACGATTAGTTTCTAGTAAGTTGGGTGAAAATGCAAACAGGCCATAAAACAACATGCCCTCTAGACATGATGCATAACGTAAAATGATGCATGCAACTTAAGGCAAGATTTATGATAACTTCCTTACCCCAGTATTCAGAAAAAACTGAAGTGTACAGACAAAGATACAGACACCCAAAATATTCTTAATCCCTTCTTATAGAAAAATACATAATTTTCATAGTATGTAAGACAAAGCAAATGCTTTTCCCTAAATTATTAACTTTTAACATTATATAAAAACAGTTGAACGTGCATATTTTATACTACTACATTTTTAAAACTTTTTGATTACCATTGTAGGGAGTACAGGGGGATCATCACTGCCATCTTCTGGTTAAATTTTACTATAAATGTCTCTACTCCCAAGTATGTTTTTAAAATAATTTTTCACCATATATATTGTGCTGAGCTGCAAGCTTTTCTTTAAAAGTCTACTCAAAAGAAAATGAGTTTCTCATTTTACAGGAACTAATCTAAATAAGTATGTATTTAATCAAAAGTTTGCATATTTGGAATTGTCACAGTCATTGAATGTTTATATATGTGTAATAGTGCACATTGTAAAGCACTAAAAACAATGGGTTTGTTAATCTAACAAAATGCACAAATATAACATGATGAATGACCTCTTGAACATAGGTACAAAACTGATCATTCCTATTCTTTCAATGGCAAATTCTACTGATAGCCAATAATAGGATTAAAAGAAAAAAAAAAACATAGCCAGAATGTTTGTTTCTTGAGATACAGTGGTTAATTCTTGCTTAAATTTCTAAGGACTACAAAAACACAATAATGTGTTTCTAATTTTGTGATTAAATCTCTCGAAAAAAAAATTTAAGACCAGATAGGTTCATGCAGTTCACATGTGCTAAGAGCTGTATATATAACTCAAAATAATTAAAACTGGCTTGTAGCTGAAGGAAAAGAATATCAACATTCCCTAATTTCTCTTAGGGTTTATTTTCTCATCTTTTTTGCCCATCTCTTACTGTGAGACTTCCCCTAGTGTAAGGCCTGACTGGGATAGGAATAAAAAGTAATATTTAACAGTAGCTTGCCTTGTATAGCATAAATGAGAATAAGTGTTCATTAAATTAAATTACAGTTAATTACCATAATGTTTTCACATTAAGGATTTTTAAAGAAGAAATTCTGTTTTCTTTAAATTGCATACTTAATTTAATATTTAGGTAAATATTCTTTCCAACTATGTGTGTATAGGTGTGTGTGTGTATCAGAAAGATTGGGGGAAGACAGCAGTAATGTTCCTATCAATATAGTTATTTGTGATGAACTAAAAAATTTCTTTCTACTTTAATATGTTTTTTCACTCTTTCTGGCAGCTTCAAGTATGAATGACTCTATTCAACAACTTCAACAGTATGTTACTTAGTTAAGACAGAATTTTTAAAAAATGTAACCTCAAATTCTTTATGGGACTAGATGACTAGTAATTATACATACATTAAAAATATATATTAACCTAGCCAGTTCTGAAATAAAAATTGTGGAAATAAAAAAATAAATGAATCAAGAGGGCAAAGCTGCCAAATAATCACAGCCAAATACAGGCAAAATAAATCACAATGACTTAAAATCTGTAATAGAATAAAATTTCCATCCTAAAACTCTGTACTTTTTTCTGCCAAGAGGACTCAAAAAGAATTCTAGTTATCACCTGGCCTCCAATTTCACTCTGCAATAACAAATAATGCATGCAACAGAAGAAACAAATCTGGAAAAAGAAAGCTACTATCATTGCAAAAGGAGAAATGAGGCAGGCCACAATGGCTCAGAAGGAAAAGTTCTCGCCTGCCACGCCAGAGACCCAGGTTCGATTCCCGGTGCCTGCCCATGCAAAACAAATAAACACAAACCAACCAGGGGACAAAAAAAAAAAAAAGAAAAAGGAGAAATGTTAACAGAAAAAAAAGCAGTGTTATTTGGTGACTACTTCATTTTAACCCATCATCTAGAAAAATTAAATAATACAGTAATTATACAATAAGGCAGTGCCACTATATTCCCAGACTTCAAAAATGACCCTGAAAATAAACCAAAGTGTGTATTAAGAGAGGCAAAAACAAAACAAAACAGAAAACCTGAGCAACTCATAGCTTTTCAAATCTTAGAAAAGACTAAATTCTGGAATTAATTTTTAAGGTTAGCTTAAGAGTTCAATCAATTAGCTCTGAAAACAGCATTGGTCATTAATAAGTAGTATTTGCCAAGTTGTCACATGTGACTTGCATAGATTACCTTTACTCTATAGTTCTGTATACAAAATAGCCCAGAACAAGATTTTAAATGATACAAAATAAAGGAATTAATATCAACACATGTGAGTATGTGAATAACTTAAACTTCCCAGAAATTTGGAGCAAAGATACCTATTTTCTTTTGTGAGAACCAAGGTAGGCATATGCAGTAAACTGAAAAACAAATCTACAGAGAATTCTTCATATAGAGAAAATAGATTAGTGGTCTTTTGGGGTATTGGGGAGGGGGGAATAGAAGTTGTAGGGGGTAATAGCAAAAGGGTATAGGATTTTTTCTTGAAGTAATAAAAATGTTCTAAAACTGTGGCGAATATACTAAAACCATTGAATTGCTCACTTTAAATGGGAAAATTGTATGGTATGCGGATTACATGTCAATAAAGTTATTTTTTTTTAATTAAAAAATAAATATACAATGACATTCACTGCTCATGTAAATAATACTGAGAAACTGTGACATTAATTCCTTAGGAGGAAAAGCCAACAAAGGTGGCCTTTCCTGCCAGCTCAGACCTTGGCCTTCCAAGGATATAAAATTTACACTGCTGTCTTTTGGCTTGTGAAGAAACAACTAGAATATTTTTAAACCACAAAGGACCTAGAGTGCACTTCATATATCACCCCTTGTTCTCAGAGAAGAAAATAGGCATCTTTGCTCTAAACCTCTTAGTACTTTAAGTTCATTCACATACTCATATGTTAATAATAATTCTTTTGTTTTGTATCACTTAAAGAATTAAGTCTGGGTCAAACACAGAAAACTTACACAGAACTCTCAGGGATGAAAGACGGCAAAGAGCCCAATTATTTTTCAAGTAGAAAAAACCCTTTGCCAAGGAAGAAGGATCTAGAAAAAGATGGCCAAGGAAAGTGAATGTAAGCAGTGGAAGTATTGTGAAAACACCGAAATGGAAAAAGTGAGCTTGTGAGATAACTCCAAATTATGAGGTCTCTTCCAGCTCATCAATCTACGGTATTTAAGTACTCAAAACACAGTCAGGGGTGGGCCATGGTGGCTCAGCAGGTAAGAATGCTTGCCTGCCATGCCCGAGGACCCGGGTTTGATTCCCGGTGCCTGCCCATGTGAAAAAAAAAAAAAAAAGAAAGAAAAAAAAAACCAACACAGTCAGCATCACAACTGTCTTCTTGGTGCCCCCTGGTGGATATAAATGCTCCCAGGTCTGGAATAAAAACACTTAACTATGCATTTTTCATGCCTTACTGTTATCGTCCCTTTCAAAGACATTGTTTTAAACCTTAACACTCTGAAATATTAATTTGTCCCTTTCATATGGCTCCTTCTCCTGATAGAGAAGTTTAGTCACTAATCTTCTCTACATGTTTCATTTCCTTTACTGTCTTCAATGTAATTCAGAGCATCAGACATACAAGGAATTACTACCATCTTTGCTTGCTATCCTTGAAATGCTTTTCCTTTTCCTTTCTTCAAACTTTTATTTATCTGTCCGTTGCAGCTAGCCCACCTTTCCACTAAATCTTGATTTTCCTTCAAAATAATTTTCAAACACCTACTCTTATGAAATCATTCTAGGCAAGCCATATCAGATACTAGAATTCATAAATTCATATCCTAGTTCCTTCCCTTTTATACACCTGTCCCAAAATTTGGAGCTACATATTTAACATTTCTTATGTTCCTAACATCTGAATGTGTATGTTAATATTTGAGTTTTTTCCATTAGATGTTTATTTCTTATAGGGAGTGGTGACCAAATCTCATTCTTTCAATATCAAGGTCCCAAAAGAATGAGTGATGTTAAAAAATGTTGGCCAATTAATTTATGGGTCACAGTATTTTTTAAGTTATTTTAATGATCACTTGCAAATTTTCATGTTTAGAAAAATATATAATTTATGATTTTTATTTCAACAGAAGTTTTCAAAATATGCTATTAATCACAGGTATAAATTTTTAGAATTAATAAAGAGAAATGTTTTATAGAGATCTACTACTTTGACAAAATAAGGCATATTAATTACTATCTACCCTACCTATTATCTAGCAGAATAAGTACATAAAATAATTCATAAAAATTAGCCTAACAAAATAATTTAAGTTAAAGAAAAAACTGGTCTTAAACATTTGGAAGAAGAGAAATTAAACTTACATGCAAAAAATGTTATGGCATTGAAGTACTATAAGGAACCAATATTCCCTTTCATGGAACAATTAATTTTAATAAGGCTAACCTTGAAACAATTTATGGAAAGCATTCAATCTAAAAATCAAATTTAGAAATATTCAAAAGTTGCTAGGAGAGGGAGGGGAAAAATAAAGCTATATTTATTCTGCTTAGCAAACTTCTTTGGTTTCTTCCTAATAAAAGAAAATCCAGATAAATTGATTCTTATCATAGTAATCAATGTACTATGCCTACTGACTGATACAAACTCAGGCTTCAGAGCAAGTGCCAATATCTGTTTTTACTTCTTTATAAGATGATTGAAACAACAGTCATACACAAAAAGATTCACTCTATTTTCTTTTACAGTCATTCTTGTGAATGAACTCCACATTTGGTACAGCATATCTTCAAAGTTTTATCTATCATTGACTTTTATAAGACTGGACACTTAAATTTTAGTAAAAAAAATTAAGCCATGTGTTTAATGAAATGTTCAAATTTCGATTTTCACCATGTACCTTTATATTTCTTTAAAGATTCTGTTGTTTTTATAAAGCAGGATAGCTTTTTATTTGGCTTTACCAAACTAAAGATTGTGGAAAGATATAAAACTTAAATTGTAATATATGGTCCTTGTTCTCAAGGAACTCTGGACAAAAGTAGTCAAATGACTTATAACAAATAAGAAGCTAATGGCAAAGTAAGTTAAGATAGGCTATATCAGCTGTATCTTTTTTCTTGACAAGTTATTCTCAACAGAGTAAAAAAAAGGAAAAAAATTCCATTTAGAAAAAAGTAAGATTGATGTTTAAAATAAATCCTCTTGAGTATTCTAACAGTGTGTTTGTTTATATATTCTACAATTTAAAAACACTTAATGAACACTCAAACAATACCCTAGTGAAAAGATAACAAGTATCCATCCTTGGTCATGACGTAAAATGGTTTTTTTTACTGGGGATTAACATAAGAAAAAAGTTTGATAGCCACTGCTTTCATCTGTATCCTGTATTCTTCAGGCTGAATATTAGATAAATACTGGACATAAATACTGGCTTTTTAGGCACATGTTTAAGGATTGTGAAATGCTTAGCCTAATTCTCTATGGTAGCGTGATCTTTATAAAGCTTTTAACCATTCCATAACAATGGCAGATTTGCTAATAAAAGAAGGAAAGTGATTTAGAAATAAAGAATCTCAAAGAAAGGAAAATGAAATCTGGGTCTAACTTGGACATTAGGCTAAAAGCAAACCTTCTTTCCATTTTCCTAGCTATATGAAGAGACTTTTAATTCTATGTTACTCAGCTTGTGCTGCTTTAATAAAAATAATCTTACATGTCCTTAAATTTTTAAAATTTCAATTAAATATCATGAATTAAAATAAATGAAAGCAATGGCACTTAGCTTCTTTTCCAAAGAATACCTGTTTACTGACCACCATCCTATTCTTTTTTTCCAGACTTAAACTTCCATTCTAATCACTGATGACTAAAAACTCTCAAGTGAAACAGTTTAGTTTATAATGGATAAAATGCTATTTGATCAAGAGGAGGATACTATTAGCTGTCAAAAAATCTTTGTTGCAAATCATGATATACAGTGTATTCTGCAATAACTTATTTTGGTAACTATTAATAATTTAGTCTATTAATAAAATGATGGATGATAAAATATGCTGCTCTCCTGACTGTCCCTTTAGTAATTAATCTAGATATACAAAACTTAAAAGATATAAATAGTCTTTAAAATTTTAGCCAATGACATTTATAAAATAAAGCAACTTATTTTCACAAAGTAGCAACTTACCAAATTATCTCCCAATGGTTTAATTTAGCAAAATGATTAAACTCACAGTTTGAGATTTAGAGATATCTTTCTTCCTCTTTCTCCGTCACATGTTGATTCACAGACAATAAATTAGCATTAAGAAAACAAGGGAATGATCTTTGCATGCTCCTTTAAAGTTTAAATTTGTAAATGCAATATGAATATAAAAAATGGAACGCTACAATATTTATTTCAGCTAAAAACTTCTTTCTATTCCAGTATATTAAAATAAGATAAATTCTTTCACAATGTGACTGTGTGATTGTGAAAACCCTGTGTCTGATGTTCCTTTTATCTACCTTGTCAACAGACAAGTAGAACATATGTAATAAAAATAAGTAATGGGGGAACAAATGTTAAAATAAATTTAGTTTGAAATGCTAGTGATCAATGAAAGGAAGGGGTAAGGGGTATGGTATGTATAAATTTTTTTTTTTTTCGTTTTATTTCTTTTTCTGAATAGATGCAAATGTCCCAAGAAATGATCATGATGATGAATATGCAACTATGCGATTGCGCTGGTTTGAAAGGAAGCATGTCCCCTGGAAAATCCATGTTTTAATCAAAATCCCATTTCATAAAGGTGGAATAATCCCTGTTCAATACTGTATGTTTGAAACGGTGATCAGATCATCTCCCTGGATGATGTGATTTAGTCAAGAGTGATTGTTAAACTGGATTGGGTGACAGCATGTTTCCACCCATTTGGGTGGGTCTTGATGGGTTTGCTGGGGTCCTATGGAAGAGTAAGCACTTTGGAGAACGAGATTCAGAGGGAGCAGAACAACATAGCCATGAGAAGCAGAGTCCACCAGCCAGTGACCTTTGGAGATGAAGAAGGAAAATGCCTCCCAGGGAGCTTCATGAAACAGGAAGCCAGGAGAAGCTAGCAGATGACACCGTGTTCACCATGTGCCCTTACGGATGAGAGAGGAACCCTGACTGTGTTCACCATGTGCCTTTCCATATGAGAGAGAAACCCTGACTGTGTTCGCCATGTGCCCTCACACTTGAGAGAGAAACCCTGAATATCATTGGCCTTCTTGAACCAAGGTATCTTTCCCTGGATGACTTTGATTGGACATTTCTATAGACTTGTTTTCATTGGGACATTTTCTCGGCCTTGGAAGTGTAAACTAGCAACTCATTAAATTCCTCTTTTTTAAAAGCCATTTTGTTTCTGGTATATTGCATTCCGGAAGCTAGCAAACTAGAACAGTGATCATATTGTGAATTACTGATTATACATGTAGAACGGAATGATCAAAACAGGAATGTTTGCGTTAGCTTGGTGTTTTTTGGTATTTAAAAAAATAAAATTTAAAAAAATTAAAAAAAAAAAAGAAATTTGTTACTGGCAAGAAACAGTTTATGAGAATTTGTACTTTAACTCAACTTTCCACAGAGTCAACACTCAAAAATCGGATTTCCTTAAGAGAGGCTATAAAACTGTGATAATTTAAGGCTGGTTATAGTCACAAATAGGAGAAACAGCTTCCTTTACTAAAAACTAGGGCAACCTTCCTTTTTCATAGTAATTTTGTTTAGTTTCCCATATATGACATTCTCTTGCTTAAAACCTTCCTATCAAAACTTCATCACCTACAACACCCTATATAATCATTCTCTGCCTACATCTCACACTTGTACCCTTCTCCCCCTACCTCTTGCTCATTATGATATAACTATCTAAATAAGCCAGTGTATTCCTCAAGGACTTAATATTCAGTGTTCCCTCCATTTGGTATGATCTTTTTAACCTTTCCAAGATTGGCTTCTTCTAGTCAGTCATTCTGGTCTCTGCTCTTCACAAAGAGGTCTTCTGGAACACCCTGCTGAATAATGTTCCCTGCAGTGACCCTGTAACATATCACCAGAATTACCTCTCTCCTCTACTTAGAACAAAAGAAAAAGCCCTTGTCTATATTTTCTGTAAACTGGTTTACAGAAGGTGCTCAATAAATATGTGTTGAATTAATGAACTGATGAAACTTTCTTCAGCACTATAACCTAAAGAAATTTTGGAGAGTTGCATTTCAGAGAGCAGAAAATGTCTCAGACTGTTCTGACTTAAAGGAGAGTCAAATTTATGTCATATTCCAATTATCTACATCTAAGCTAGATATGTATCTCATACTAGTTTTATAATCAGATTATGGTCATGAGTAGTATGTTTTCTATCTCAGTCTTCATTAAAAAAAAAAGTTTGTGACTGATAAAAAGAACTCTGATTATATCACTTCATATGTAAAAAATCTTTGTGATCTCTCAACAGTTCTTCCATGATCCGGCCTCTCACTATATTTCCAGTATTCTCTGTCTCTTCCCACTCTGTCAGCTACAACTTGTGTGCTCCAGTCACCAGCTGTTCTCTACCTACACCTTAACCTTTCCATCTTTCATACCTCTGCTCAATTTTCTTATATTTGAATGGTTCTTTTCCTTTCTAATCACTTCTGTACATCAAAATCTGATACAACATGGAGCACCAAAAACCATGTCACATATAACAATTATTAACAAATCAAAGGTAAATTTTTTTTTTTTTTTTTTTTTGGCATGGGCAGGCTCCAGGAATCAAACCTGGGTCTCCGGCACAGCAGGTGAGAATTCTGCCACTGAGCCACTGTTGCCCACTCCAAAGCTAAATGGTTTTGAGGAATGTTCAGGTTAACTGAATTTCAACCTTTTTTTATGCTGTAGTTAATCTATAGTTTCTTTTTACATCTGAATTAACACACTTGCTATATTTGTATAGGAAATGAGTTTTATCATAAGAATTTTAAAAATCCAAGTAGATAAGAAACAAAGCAAAAGTACTAATAATACTTTCTTAAGTTTCCTTTGTCTTTGAGCACAAAGTTTGAAGCCATATATTTTGAAGAGTACTTACACTCAAATTCAGAAGGAAATGTAGTCCACATTCATTTTTAATTTTTGGCCTATGTCTCCTGTCAGGATTATAGTAATATGATCATTCAGAATCTTTAGCAAATGAATAGAATGGCATGTACTTTTACATAAATTAGAATTAAAAACCTTTTTCTATCAAGAGCCCAGGCCAAAAGAGAACTGAACAAAGCCACTAAACGAAAAGGAGAAAAGCCTTTCAGCATAGGAGCTAGAAAGAAGGTGGGAGAAAACATCAAAGATCAAAAACCAATTAAAGGGAGCCTGACCTGATCAAGATGGCATAATGAGAAGCTTCAGATCTCTACTCTCCCACAGAAGTTTTGAACAACCAACAAGAATTGGCAGAAACACCTTTCTCAAAGCTCCAGAAAACAGCTAAAGGACTGCAGTAAAAGGGTGAGCACTGTTACTCAAGAAAAAGTCTACTTAAACATGGTATGATCTTGTGGTCCCCAGTGGTTGCCCCTCTCTACCCATCACCAGCTTGGCCTGGAGCTGGCTCATATTCCCAGTGCAACGATTTCTAGTCCTGGTTCTGGAGGGATTAGACTAACTTGTATGTACATACTGGGACAATGTATGTCTGATTCAACTGTCTGCTGGTAGCCTGAGGGATACACCCTCCCAGAACTTGCCCTCCCTGTAGAAGACAGCTCAGCAGAGTTCTCCTACAGAAGGCTGTGAGAGAGAAGTCAAGGCGTGCTGCCTGAGGTAAAGTATTGCTGGCAGTAGGACATGTAGTACAGCACCCAGATGTGAGGTAACTATTTCCTAGGGAAGAGGAAACATTCAGAGCTGTGTAAGGGATGAATTTCTGGGGCCAAAGTACAGGTTCAGGACAAGCTGCACGCACACAAAGGACCAGGGAGATGCCAAAGTTTTGGCCTGGAGCTATTCTCTAAACTCATTATATGGGATAAGCCCTGAAGGAGAACAGCTGCACAGGTTAATCTGCAAAGACTGGGAAAGGTATTTTCTATTTACTTATTTATTTTTACCTCCTGACATTCAAGGAAAGCACTATTATAACACTAGCCAGCAGGACACAAGCTTAAGGAACAGATGCCTCAGAGTCTAAATTTCAGCATTAACACATTAAAATATCAAAATGTCCAGGTTTCAACATAAAGATTACAAAACATACAAAGAAACAGGGATTGACGGACCAGGCAAAGTAGAAGAGTAAGTATATCAGGAACCAACAGGGAGGTGTATCAGACCTGGGATATTTCATACAAAGACTTTTAAATAAATGGTCCTAAATATGCTCAAAGAGCTAACAGAAAACATGGACAAAGAACTAAAGGATGCCAAGAATATGAAAGATGAACACAAAGAGGATATTAACAGAGAGATGGAAATTACACAAAGAAAAGGAACCAAACAGAGCTGAAGACCACCATAAGTGAAATTTAAAATTCCCTGGAGGGGCTCAACAGCAGATTGGAGGTGGCAGAAGAAAGATTTAGTGAACTTGAAGTTTCAATAAAACGATTGAAATACAGTCTGAGGATTTGAAGGAAGAAAGAATGAAGACAAGTGAACAGAGTCTAAGGAATGTGTGGTACCACTAAATGTACCAGTAAGTGCACTGTGGGACTGAGGAAGGAGAAGAAAAGCAGAAGGGGGCAAAAAGAATATTCAAAGAAACAACACATGAAAACTTTCCAATTTAATGAAGGATGTGAGTATACACAACCAACATGCTCAATAAACTCCAAACAGGATGACCCACACTGTGGCATACTATAACCAAACTGTCAAAAGCCAAATATAAAGAGAGAATTCTGAAAGCCACAAGAGAGAATCAAAATGTAAGTACAATGGAGCATCAGTAAAAATAAATGCTGATTTCTCACTGTAAATCATGGAGGCAAGAAGGTGGGATGCCATTTAAAGTGCTGAAAACACAAAATTAATAAAACTGTTTTTCAAGAATGAGAGAGAAATTAAGATATTCCCAGATAAAAATTCAGGGAGTCTGTCACCACCAGACCAGCTAGCTCTATAAGAGATGCTAAAAAGGGTTCTGCAGGTTGAAAGGAAAGGACAACAGACAATAGACTGAAGACCCATGAAGAAATAAAAGATCTCTGGTAAGGGTAATGATAGGGTAAATATAAATACAAGCATTATTTTATTTTTGGTTTGGAACTCCAATTTTTACTTTCTATAGGATCTAAAAGACAAATATACAAAATGTAATGAGTAATCAGTGACTTGGGACTCAGTGTATAACCACGTCATTTGTGACAAGAATTACATAAAGGTAAGGGGATGGAGGGATATAGGAACACAGTCTGTGTCTACTATTGTTATTAGTATCAAAACAAATGTAAGATGGTAGAGAGGAGGTGGGACAAGACGGCAGTTTAGGAAGTTGTGGAATTTAGGCTGTCCTCTAGGGCAACTAGTAAATTGCCAGAAACTGTCTGAAACAACTGACATCTGTGACCAGACATACATTTTACACCAGTCTGGAAGGGTCAAAATCACAGCACTGTTGGTCCCAAACTGTTGATGCCTCTCCTCCACTGGCAAAGCAGGTGGATTTGGAGTCACTTTCCCATGAGAAAAAAGAGTCTCTATTAGGAGCAAGGCAAGGAGAGCTCAAGTAAGCCCCAATGCAGATTTAATTAACAAATTTAGACTGCTGAATACAAGCTCTGAACACAGATAAACCTGTAGCAAACATGCAAGGAACCCAAAGGTCTCTCCTGGCAGAGAGGAGCTGGGGTTGATGGGGGAAAAAACAATACAAAACAAAGATTTTTAGTGTTGGCCACCTCAGAATACTGGCAAAGGGGCGAGCCCCATGAAAAGTCGAACACAAAACCAGTTTGATTAGCAAACCCAGGAGACTAGGGCCAGACTCTAAAAAGAATTTTTTTTTCTTTTTTCTTTTCTTTCCTTTCCTTTTTAACTTCTTAGCAGCCCATTAAAGAAAGTCCCAGGCTGAATCGTTACCACTAACCCAGGCAAGGGTGGAGTTAAAGGATGTCTGAGAAACAAAGTAATTAGTCAGTTGAAAGAGATAATATCCTAAAGGGTGTACCTTTCCTAAGAAAAGTGGGGAGAACAGGGCCCACCACAAGTGGGGGCTCTCATTAAGACATTTCAGATCCCAGCAGTTGGAAAACAGAATCAGCTTAAGCCTATTTTCTGCCTCAGCTACTGTCTTAACTACCCCTGGCTGGGACAGGGACTGCTGAGAATTAAAGGCACCAAACCACTTTAAGTTGGTGGGTTGCTGCAGGCTGACAGGCACCACCTATGGGGCAGGATAGTAAAGCAAAGCACAGATCAAGAGGTTTCACAGGAAAGACTGGCACCCTCCTGGGTCTCAGCCTCAGGAAATCCTGATACCGATTACATCCTCTTCCTGAGACCTGGGCCTGTCTTTTCTGGGAAAATCTGACTGGGGAGACGCTCCTCAAAAAAACTTCCACACAGGTAGAGCAAGAATCAGAAAAACAAGAGCAGAAAAATTCTGATGAGTTAAACATAAGGTATGCTAGATGTCCAGATTAAGTTGAACTGAATGTCAAAGAACAAAGAACAAATTCAAGCAAAAAGAAAATGATCTCTACAATAAACTAATGAAGGAAACCAGATGCCTAGACATGAGCAAAAAATCATGAGTCATAATAGGAAGCAGGATGATACAGCCCAAAGAAACCAAGCTAACACCTCAAATGAGATACAGGAGTTGAAACAATTAATCAAAGATGCTCAAATACATCTTCAAAATCAAATCAATGAGTTGAAGGAAAATATGGCAAAAGAGATGAAGGACATAAACATATTGGGTGACCATATAGAAAAACTCAAAAGCTTACGGGAATGAAAGGTACAACAGGAGAGATAAAAAACACAATGAAACATACAACAGCAATTTGAAGAGGCAGAAGAAAGGATTAGTGAACTAGAGGACAGGACATCTGAAATCCTAGACACAAAAGGACAGGGAAAAGAATGGAAACATATAAGTGGGGTCTCAGAGAACTAAATGGCAACAAGAGAGCATAAATACAGAGGTGTTATGGGTGTCCCATAAAGAGAAGAGAACGGAAAAGGGGCAGAAAGGATAATGGAGGAAATACTCACTGAAAATTTCCCAACTCTTAAGAAATACAGATCCAAGAAGTGTGGCATACCCTAAATAGAACCGCATAGATCTACACCAAGATATCAACTAATCAGATTGTCAAGAGTCAAAGATAAAGAGAGAATTCTGAAAGGAGCAAAAGAAATGGGATCCATTACACACAAGAGAAACTTGATAAGACTATGTGCGGACTTCTCAGCAGAAAACACAGAGATGAGAAGGCTGTGGTATAATATATTAAAGGGACTCAAACAGAAAAACTGCCAACTAAGAGGCAGTTTGTATCTGGCAAAATTATCCTTCAAAAAAGGAGGGAAAATTTAAAATATTTTCAGATAGGCAATGAGAGTTTGCAAAAAAGAGAGGTGCCTTACAAGAAATATTAAAGGGAGCATTACAGGCAGATAGGAAAATATGAGAGGTTTGGGGAAGAGTGAGAGTATGGTTGAAAGAGTAAGGCTAAAGGCATGTATGACACCAGAAAGAAGGACAGGGGATAAAAACTGGGACTGTACAACTTACCAAAACCTAGAGTGGACAAGGACAGTGATCAAATGCACAATTTTACATGAGGGAAAACAAATGAATGTCACGATTGCCAGCTGTTGAAAATGGGATGGTGTGGTAGTTACATACAGTTGTTAACTTGGCCAGGTGAAGGTGCCTAGATCTATTGCTGTGGACATGAGCCAATGGCATGCGAACCTCATCTGTTGCTGATTATATCTGCAGTCAGCTAGGAGGCCTGCCTGTTGCAATGAATGATGTTTGACTTAACTAGCTGGTGCTTAAATGAGAGACTCAATGTAGCACAGCCCAAGTAGCTCAGCATACCTCATCTCAGCACTTGGAGCTCAGCCCAGGCCTTTGGAGATGCAGAAAGGAATCACCCCAGGTAAAGCTGTTGGAACCCAGAGACCTGGAGAGAAGGCCAGAGATCACCCTGTGCCTTCCCACATAAGAAACAACCTCAGTTGAAAGTTAGCTGCCTTTCCTCTGAAGAACTAATGAAATAAATCCTGTTTTATTGAAAGCCAATCCGTCTCTGGTGTGTTGCATTCCAACAGCTAGCAAACTAGAACAGATTTGGTACAGAGAGCGGGGTGCTGCTGTGGTTTGCAAATACCAGATATGTTAGAACAGCTGTTTGGATGGCTAAGGGGAAGATTTTGGAGGAACTGTGAAGAGAATGATGGAGAAGTCCTGGAGTGTTTGAAGAGACTGTTGGTGTAAACGGAACTGCTGCCAATCTGGACAAAGGGGGACACAAAAGGGACAAATTGGAGTTTGCAGAGTGAAAACCATGGAAGCTCAGGTATGAAGCCAAGAAACCTCAACCAGGAGAGTGGACCCACCCATATACACGGAGAGGGTGAGTTTGCCATGAGCGCAGAGGATGAGTCTCCCATCTCATTGCAGTGGAAGAGTTGTGCCGCCTCAGGCCTTGGAAAAGGTACAGCATGCTCCTTGGGGACTGGGGAGAGCCTGGTTGCCACCACATGGATGGGTTGAGCGTGTGCCCTGGAAATGGCAGAGAGCCCAGGTGTGGCCCCGATGCATGGACAGAGTACAGCTGAGAAAAAGGTGGTCTCCTCAGTGTTTCTCCAGGTTGATATGGAAAGAGGCAGGCAACTGCATAGGCCCTTGGAAAGGGTGGGCCTGACACTTTCTAAAGCTGAAGGATAAATGACTTTCAGACTTTGAAATCCAATGGTGTTTGCCCTGCAGGTTTTCCTTCCAATTTCTCCCTATGGAAATGAAAATCCATATTCTGCAAATGTCCTCCTTTGCATATTGGCACCAGATAACTTGTTTTGAGGTTCATAGGTCCACAGCTAGAAGAGAATTTTTTGCACCTTAAATTGTTTAAGGTGATATGTGCAGTTGCCAAGTTGACAAGGGTGGACATGTAGTAGTTAGAGTCAGTTGTCAACTTGGCCAGATGAAGATGCCTAGTTATATTGCTGTGGACATGAGTCAATGGCATGTGAACCTCATCTGTTGCTGATTACATCTGAAGTTGGCTAGGAGGCCTGCCTGTTGCAATGAATGATATTTTAGTTAATTGGCTGGTGCTTAAATGAGAGAGCTCAACGTAGCACAGCCCAAGAAGCTCAGCATACCTCATCTCAACACCTGCAGCTCAGCCCAGGCCTTTGGAGATGCAGAAGGAAATCACCCTGGGGAAAGTGGCTAGAACCCAGAGGCCTGGAGAGAAGGCCAGCAGAGATTACCTTGTGCCTTCCCACGTAAGAAAGAACCTCAGTTGAAAGTTAGCTGCCTTTTCTCTGAAGAACTAACTAAATAAATCCCCTTTTATTAAAAGCCAATCTGTCTCTGGTGTGTTGCATTCCGGCAGCTAGCAAACTAGAACAGATAGCATATAGAAAAAATATAATCAGTACAAACTAGGGTCTACAGTTAACAGTACAACTGTATTCTCCCATAAATTGTAACAGGCAATAAAACAAAGCTAAATGTCAATAAGTGGGGTATATAAAGGAAGGATATGGAATTCTTGTTATTGTCGCTTTCTCCTTTTATTTTTTTGTTTTTCCTCTTCTTCCTTCTTTGTGAAAGAAATGGAAATGTTCTCATACAGACTGAGGAAGTGAATACATAACTATACATGATTATATCAGGAGCCATTGTTCATTTAGGACAGATTGTGTGATGTGTGAATAAAACTGCTTAAAAAAATAAACAGAAAAATGCAAGTGCTGGAGAAGATGGGGAGAGATGCACCTACTCACTGCTGGTAGGGAATTAGATCAGCACAGCCACTCTGGAGGGCAGTGTGGTGGTTGCAGAGGAGGCTAAGTACAGGGCTGCTATATATACGATCCTGCAACCCCATTATTAGGTATATACTTGGAAGAAATGAAAGCAGGGACACGAATGGTTTTTTGCACACTGGTGTCTGTGGCAGCATTATACATGATTTCCAATGGAAGGAGATGCCCTAAGGGTATATCAACTGATGAATGGAAGGGAAAATGATGTTGTATACATACAATGGAACACTGAGCAGCTGCAAGAAGGAATGAAGCTGTGAGGCATGCAACTAGGTGAATAAACCTTGAGGACATTATGTTGTGTGAAATAAGTCAGAAATGAAAGGACAAATATTGTAAGTTTTCACTAATACTAATGAACTATAATGAGCAAAGTCTGAGAATTGAATTTGAAAGCATGGGTTATCAGGGGATAGAACATAGGCAGAGATTGGGCAATCAATGATTAAGGAGTACAGAATATTCAATAATGTTTACTGTAAAGTGACATCTAGTCCTGGACTTTTAACTGTTACTTCTAAATCCTGAGATGCTGAGCTCTTTGTGTATAATCTGGTAGTTCCCTGGAACTTTGGGTATCTGTGTGACACTTGAGATTCAATACTTGAGAGTTCTGCAGCTCTGAAAGTCAGCATTACTCCATACAGAAACTGTTAAAGGAACTGAAAAAGACATCAGACTTCAATTAGAGGTATGAATGAATCAGACTTCTTTAGGACTAAGGTAAAACAGAATACAGGGTAAAGGATGATACTGACTGTATTTTAAAACTTCAACTTCTTTTTGAGACCAAAGGAAGAGATGTTTATTTTGTTCAAAATTTATATTTTCTGTAGCACACTCTAATTTAACCTGTATTGTCAATTGATTTAAAGAATATTATTACGTGGAACCTAGTATAGGGAATGAAATCTTACTATTCTATACAGGTTAATGTAATACCCTGATACATCCCAGAGTATTTTGAGCAGAAAATTTAAAAAGTATTTGCAAAAATGTTTATTTGGTACAGAATTTATATTTTGACTAGTGCATTTCCTAATATAACTTATGTAAATAGCTTAATTGAACACCATAAGTACATGGAACATTGAGTAGGACATGAGATTTTGTTGGTTTGTCCAGAGTGATGCCCCGATAAATCCCAGAGTGATTTGAACAGTGAATAAAAAAGTATTTGCAAAGTCCCCTTTGGGGAATGGTGAGAAAGGGGGAAAAGTCAACTTTTCCATGTTGAATTCTTGATATTCTCACAAGTAGTGCGGACAACCAAAGCTAAAGGCTGAGCCCCCAATCTTGGGGTTTGTTCATATGAAACTTAACCCCACACAGGATAGGTCAAGCCTACTTAAAATTAGGCCTAAGAGTCAACCCCAAGAGAAACTCTTTTGTTGCTCAGATGCGGCCTCTCTCTCTAGCCAACACAACAAGCAAACTCACCACCCTCCCCCTGTCTACGTGGGACATGACTCCCAGGGGTGTGGGCCTTCCTGGCAACGTGGGACAGAAATCCTGGAATGAGCTGAGACTCAGCATCAAGGGATTGAGAAAACCCCTAGAATGAGCTGAGACTCACCATCAGGGGATTGAGAAAACCTTCTCAACCAAAAGAGGGAAGAGCAAAATGAGATAAAGTGTCAATGGCTGAGAAATTCCAAACATCACAATGTGACGATATTGTGATTTACTGATTATATATGTAGAACAGAATGATCAAAATAGGAATGTTTGTGTTTGCTTGGTGTTTTTTGGTATTTAAAAAAAAGTTTAAAAATTTTTAAAAAAGTAGAAAAGCAAGAGGTTATCCTGGAGGTTATTCTTACGCATTACATAGATATCACCTTGTTAGTCAAGATGCAGTGGAGAGGCTGGAGGGAACTGCCTGAAAATGTAGAGCTGTGTTCCAGTAGCCATGTTTCTTGAAGACGATTGTATGATGATATAGTTTTCACAATGTGACTGTGTGATTGTGAAAACCTTGTTTCTCATGCTCCTTTTATCTACCTTATCAACAGATGAGTAAAACATATGGAATAAAAATTAATAATAGGGGGAACAAATGTTAAAATAAATTTACTTTGAAATGCTAGTGATCAATGAAAGGGAGGGGTAAGGTATGTATAAATTTTTTTTCTGTTTTCATTTTATTTCTTTTTCTGAATAGATGCAAATGTTCCAAGAAATTATTATGATGATGAATATGCAACTATGTGATGATATTGTGATCTAGTGATTATATATGTAGAATGGAATGATCAAAATAGGAATATTTGTGTTTGAGTGGTGTTTTTTGGTATTTAAAAAAAATTTTTTAAAAAAAGTAGAAAAGCATAAAGAGGAATTTGAAAGAATAAATAGAAAAATAGCAGATATCATAGAGAGTAAAGACTCTGCTGACCAAATAAAAAACATACTAGAGGCACATAGAACCAGATTTGAAGAGACAGAAGAAAGAATAAGCAATACAGAGGATAGTACGACTGAGTTCAAAGACTCAAAACAGTAAATGGCAAAAAAGATGGAAAAATCTGAATTGGATCTCAGGGAATTGATAGACAAAACAAAGCACACAAATATAAGAATCACTGGTACCCCAGAAATAGAGAGGAGTAAAGGGCTAGGAAGAGTAGTAAACGATATAATGGGGGAGAACTTCCCAATCCTTATAAACGACATAAATATACAAGTCAAAGAAGCCCAGTGAAATCCAAACAGAACAAATCCAAATAGGTCTTCCCCAGACATATACTAACCACTCTGTCAAATGTTGAAGACAAGTAGAAAACTCTGAAAGCAGCAATAGAAAAACAATCTACTACATTCAAAAGAAACCACATAAGATTGAGTTCAGAGTACACAACTAGCACCATGGAGGTGAGAAGGCAGTGGTATGATATTTTTAAGATCCTAAAAGAGAAAGACTTGCAGCCAAATATTCTGTACCCAGCCATATTGTCCTCCAAAACTGAGGGAGAAATTAAAGTTTTCACAGACAAACAAGTCCTGAAAGAATTTGTCAACAAGAGGACACTATATACTGATTAAAGGGTCAATTCACCCAGAAGATATAACTACCATAAACATTTATGCTCCCAATCAAGGAGCTCCAAATTACATGAGACAGACAATGGCGAAATTGAAGGGAGTGATATTGCTTCAACAATAAACCAGGAGACTTCGATACACCACTCTCCTCTATAGACAGAACAACCAGATATAAGATCAACAAGGAAATAGAGAAGTTAAATAACTTGATAAATTAGACCTAACAGACATATTTTGGTCATTGCACCCCAAAACACAAGGATATACATTCTTCTCTAGTGCTCATGGAACATTCTCCAGGACAGATCATATGCTGGGATACAAAACATATCTTTATAAATTTAAAATCACTGAAATTATCAAAGCACTTTCTCTGATCACAGTGGGATGAAGTGGGATCTCAAGAAAAACCAAAGAATGAGAACATTCACAAATATATGGAGATTAAATAACACACTCTTAAACAACCAGTGGGTCAAAGAAATCGCTGGAGAAATCAGTAGCCATCTGGAGATGAAAGAAAATGAGAATTAACTTATCAGAACTTATGGGATGTGGCAAAGGCTGTGCTGAGAGGGATATTTATTGTCCTAAATGCCTATATTAAAAAACAAGAAAGAGCAAAAATCGAGGACTCAACAGCAAACCTGGAGGAACTTGAGAAAGAACAGCAAACTAACTCCCAAAGCAAATAAGAGAATAGAAATAACAAAAATTAAAGCAGACATAAATAAATGGGAGAACAAAAGAACAACAGAATCAATAAAACCAAAAGTTTTGAGAAAATTAATAAAATTGATGGGCAACTAGCAAGACTGACAAAGAAAAAAAGAAATAGAATGCAAATAAAATCAGAAACGAGAAGGGGTGCATTACCAGAGAACCTGAAGAAATTTTTAAAAAAATCATAAGAGGATATTATGAACAACTATATGCTAACAAACTAGACAACTTAGATGAAATGGACAAATTCCTGGAGACTCACAAACAAGCTACACTGACTCAGGAAGAAACAGAAGATCCCAACAAAACAAATGCAAGTAAAGAGATTCAATCAATCATTAAAAATCTTCCTACAAAGAAAAGCCCAAGGCCAGATGGCTTCACAGGGGAATTTTATCAAACCTTTCAGAAACAACTAACACCAGTCCTGTTCAAACTATTCCAAAAAATTGAGGAAAAAGATCCTATACCTAACTCATTTTATGAAGCTAATATCACTTTTTTAAATTTATGTATATATATATATATTTTTTTTTCTTTTTTTTTTTGCATGGGCAGGCACCAGGAACCGAACCCAGGTCTCCGGCATGACACACAAGAACTCTGCCGGCTGAGCTACTGTGGCCTGCCCTAAAGCTAATATCATTTTAATACCTAAACCAGGTAAAGATGCTATAAGAAAGGAAAATTACAGATCGGTCTCCCTAATGAATGAACACAGATACAAAAATTCCAAATAAAATATTAGCAAATCGAATCCAACAGCACGTTAAAAGAATTATACACAATGACCAAGTGGGGTTTATACCAGTAATGCTAGCATGGTTTGTACTAGTTTGCTAGCTGTGGGAATGCAACACACCAGAGACAGATTGGCTTTTAATAAAAGGGGATTTATTTCATTAGTTATTCAGAGGAAAGGCAGCTAACTTTCAACTAAGGTTCTTTCTTATATGGGTAGACACAGGATGATCTCTACTGGCCTTCTCTCCAGGCCTCTGGGTTCCAAGAGTTTTCCCCAGGGTGATTTCTTTCTGCATCTCCAAAAGTCTGGGCTGAGCTGCAAGTGCTGAGATGAGCTATGCTGTGCTACACTGAGCTCTCTCATTTAATCACCAGTCAATTAAATCAAACATCATCCATTGATGTTTGATCATGCCTCCTAGCTGACTGCAGATGTAATCAGCAACAGATGAGGTTCACATACCATTGGATTATGTCCACAGCAATAGATCTAGGCACCTTCACCTGGCCAAGTTGGCAACTGACTCTAACTACCACATGGTTCAACACAAGAAAATCAATAAATATGATATAGCACATTAACAAATCAAAAGGGAAAAATCACATGATCATCTCGATTGATGTTGAAAAAGCATTCGACAAAATCCAGCATTCTTTTTCTGATAAAAACACTCCAAAAGAGAGAAATCAAAGGTAACTACCTCAATATGATAAATGGAATATATGAAAAACTGATAGCCAGCATCGTACTCAATGGAGAGAGACTAAAAATTTTCCCCCTAAGATCAGGTACAAGACAAGGACGCCCACTGTCACCACTATTATTCAACATTGTGCTAGAAGTTCTAGCTAGAGCAACCAGGCAGGACAAAGAAATAAAAGTCATCCAAATTGGAAAGGAAGAAGTAAAACTCTCATTATTTGCAGATGATATGATACTATACTTGGAAGATCTCGAGACATCTACAGCAAAGTTATTTGAGCTAATAAATTCAGCAAGGTGGCAGGATATAAAATTAATGTGCAAAAATCAGTGACATTTCTACACACAAGCAATGACCTAGCTGAGGAGTCAGTTAAGGAAAAAATTCCATCCAAAGCAGCAACTAAAAGATGAAATACTTAGGAATGAACTTAACTAGGGATGCAAAGGACTTGTACAAAGAAAACTACATAACTTTGCTAAAAGAAATCAAAGGAGATCTAAACAGGTGGAAAGACATTCCCTGCTCCTGGATAGGAAGGCTAAATATAATTTGTTAAGATGTCAATTCTCACCAAATTGATCTACAGAGTCAACACAGTACCAATGAAAATTCCAGCAACTTACTTTGAAGAGTTGGAAAAGCTAAGTACCAAATTCATCTGGTAGGGAAAGAGACCCTGAATAGCTAAAAGCATCCTAAAAAAGAAGAACAATGTGGGAGGATTAACACTCCCTAACATTAAAACCTATAATAAAGCCACAGTGGTCAAAACAGCATGGTAGTGACACAAAGATAAAAGCACTGACCAATGGAATCAAATCAAGAGTGCAGAAACAGATAACCAAATCTATGGGCAACTGATTTTTGACAAGGCCCCCAAATCCTCTGAACTGGGACACAATATTCTTTCCAATAATTGGGCAAGGAAGAACTGGATATCCATAGCCAAAAGAATGAAGGAGGACCCCTATCTTACACCCTACACAAAAATGAACTCAAAGTGGATCAAACACCTAAATAAAAGAACAAGCACCATAAAGCTTCTAGTAGAAAATGTACGGAAACATCTTCAAGACCTAGTAGTAGGAGGTAGCTTCCTAACCTTTACACCCAAAGTACAATCAACAAAAGAAAAAATAGATACATGGGAACTCCTCAAAATCAAATGCTTCTGCACCTCAACAGACTTTGTCAAAAAAAGTGAAGAGGCAGTCAACTCAATGGGAGAAAATATTTGGAAATCACATATCAGACAAAGGTTTGATTTCCTGTATATACAAAGAAATCATACTAAGACAAAAGACAAACATCCCAATTATAAAATGGGCTAAATAAATGAATAGGCATTTTACTGAAGAGTAAATACAGGTGGCTCAAAAACACATAAAGAGATGCTTATTTTCATTCCCTATAAGGGAAATGCAGATCAAGACTACAATGAGATACTACCTCACACCTATAAAAATGGCTGCTATTAAACAAACAGGAAACCATAAATGTTGGAGAGGATATGGAGAAATTGGGACACTTACGCACTGCTGGTGGGAATGTATAACGGTGCAGCCACCATCAAAGACTGTGTGGTGGTTCCTTAGAAAACTAAATATCGAGTTGCCCTATGACCAAGCAATAGCACTACTTGATACATACCCAGAAGAGCTGAAAGCGATGACACAGACAGACATTTGCACACCAATGTTCACAGCAGCATTATTCACAATCACCAAAAGATAGAAACAAACCAAATGCCCATCAACAGATGAGCTGATCAACAAAATGTGGTATATACATACCATATGTCATGGTTAGGGACAGGTGTCAACTTGGCCAAGTTGTGGTACCTGTTCATCTGATTGGGCAAGTGCTGGCCTGTCTGTTGCAATGAGGACATTTCATAGGATTAGGTCATGATCATGTCAGCTACATCCACAGCTGATTCCATTTGTAATCAGCCAAAGGGGAGTGTCTTCTGCAATTAGTGATGCTAAATGCAATCATGGGAAGCCTTTTAAGGAGGACTCAGAGGAGACAGGTTCCATTCCTGCTTTGGCTGGTGAGCCTCTCCTGTGGAGTTCATCCAGGCCATCCATTGGAGTCATCGGCTTCGCAGGCTGCCCTGTGGATTTTGGACTCTGCGTTCCTACGGTCATGTGAGACACTTTCATAAATTTTATATTTGCAAGTGTTCCCTGTTGATTCTGTTTCTCTAGAGAACCCTAACTAATACATCTTGGTACCAGGAGTGGTTCTTAAGGAACAGAATTTTAAAAATGGGTTTTTATGAATGGTTTTCTACTCTGACTGGGCTCAGAGACACTAAGGACTCTGATTCCCGTAATCAGAATGACACTCCCAATCCATGGACTGAGTTGGCAAAGTAGATAGTCAAAATATCATCATTCGATTCTCCTAATGCTTTGCTTGTACGAAGCCAGACCTTGGGGGATAATGTTTTTGACACCTTTACAGAGTTTTGTAGAAATAAGAGTTATAGAGATGTTGGTTGGTTGTTGTTAGATACACTGTCTACATTAAAGGGTGAAAGGGATGGGCTTAAGGCTTCAAACAAGAAGCTTAAGTGCCGTCTGAAAGATGTAGAGGTTTCTATGAGTATCCTGAAGGAAAATTTTATTTCCTGTAGCCATAGACTTGAGATCTCTGAAAATCAGACTCAGAATCTTATTGTTAGAGTAGCAACTTGACAACGTAAACTGAAATCTCAGTCTTGCATGGTGTCTGCCGTTAAAGTGAGGGCATTGATTGGAAACGAGTGGGACCCTGAAAAATGGGATGGTGACATATGGATTGATAATGATGTTGGGGGTGAGGTTGAAACCCTAGACCATGCTGAGCCTTCTTTAGATAACCCTGTAATAGTCTGCCCTGAGGACATAGCCACCCCACCTCCAGCCTGCCTTGAGGAATTGGCCACCCAACCTCCTCCTGAAGGGATTAGCCCTAGAGTTATTAATCCTGTTTCACCAGATGAAACTGCAAATGAAAGCCCTGAAGCAAATGGCTTGGAAGATATTTCTAATTCTTTTCATGACCCACCTCCACCACCCCTCATTTCTTCTACACCTATAACTAGACTAAAGTCCCAACAGGCCCCTAAAGGTGAGGTACAAAGTATCACACATGAGGAGGTACGTTATACTCCAAAAGAACTGTGTGAGTTTTCCAATTTATATAGACAGAAATCAGGGGAATATGTGTGGCAATGGATTTTAAGAGTGTGGGATAATGGTGGGAGGAATATAAGGCTGGATCAGGCTGAATTTATTGATATGGGCCCACTAAGCAGAGATTCTGCATTCAATGTTATAGCTAGAGCAGTTAGAAAAGGTGTTAACAGCTTGTTTGGGTGGTTGGTTGAAACATGGATCAAAAGGTGGCCAACATTACCTGAGGTTGAAATGCCAGAACTGCCCTGGTATAATGTAGATGAGGGGATCCAGAGGCTTAGAGAGATTGGGATGTTAGAGTGGATTTATCATGCAAAGCCTGCTCTTACACCCCAGGAATGTCCAGAGGATGCACCTTTTACCAGAACAGTGAGAAATAAGTTTGTGAGACCAGCACCATCATCCCTCAAGAGCTCTGTGGTTGCACTTCTCTGTAGGTCAGATATTACTGTAGGAACTGCTGTCACTGAGCTGGAATCCTTAAACGCAATGGGGATGACAGGATCCCGAGTTGGCAGAAGCCAGGTGGCAGCACTTAATCACCAAAGACAGGGTAGACGCGGGTATTATAATAGACAACAAACTCAAAGGAGGCATCAAAATTATATGACACGCAGAGATTTGTGGCATTGGCTAGTAAATCATGGGGTGCCTAGAAATACAATAGAAGGGCAGCCTACTAAATTCTTGTTGGAGCTGTATAAACAAAAGAGTTCTAGGTCAAGGGAACAGAAGTCTAACCTGAATTACAAAAACACAGAGTCACGGCCCCTTAATCAATTTTCAGACTTGAAACAGTTTACAGACCCTGAGCCCCTTGAATGAAGAGGAGGCCAGGTCCCTATGGGGGAGAAACCTGTTACACTGCCACAAATTTATACTGTTAACCTTCCTCTAAGTCTTCCCCAAGGAGACCGACGGCCTTTTACCAGGGTAACTGTGCATTGGGGAAAAGGAAATGATCAGATATTTCGGGGATTATTAGACATTGGTTCAGAAGTGACATTAATTCCAGGGGACCCAAAACGTCACTCTGGACCACCAGTCAGAGTGGGGGCTTATGGAGGCCAGGTGATCAATGGAGTTTTAGCTCAGGTCCGTCTCACAGTGGGTCCTGTGGGCCCCGGACCCATCCTGTAGTTATTTCCCCAGTTCCGGAATGTGTAATTGGCATAGACATACTGAGCAACTGGCAGAATCCCCACGTTGGTTCTCTAACTCATGTAGTGAGGGCTATTATGGTGGGAAAAGCCAAGTGGAAGCCACTAGAACTGCCCCTACCAAGCAAAATAGTAAATCAAAAGCAATACCGTATTCCTGGAGGGATTGCAGAGATTACTGCCACTCTTAAGGACTTGAAAGATGCAGGGGTGGTGATTCCCACCACATCCCCGTTCAACTCTCCTATTTGGCCTGTGCAGAAAACAGATGGGTCTTGGAGAATGACAGTGGATTATCATAAACTCAACCAGGTGGTAACTCCAATTGCAGCTGCTGTTCCAGATGTAATATCATTGCTTGAGCAAATCAATATATCCCCTGGTACCTGGTATGCAGCTATTGATCTGGCAAATACTTTTTTTCTCAATAGCTATTAGTAAGGACCACCAGAAACAGTTTGCTTTCAGCTGGCAAGGTCAGCAATATACTTTCACTGTCCTACCTCAGGGGTATATCAACTCTCCAGCCCTATGTCATAATCTTGTTCGCAGAGACCTTGATCGTTTCTCCCTCCCACAAGACATCACACTGGTCCATTATATTGATGATATCATGTTGATTGGACCTAGTGAGCAAGAAGTAGCAACTGCTCTAGATTTACTGGTAAGGCATTTGCGTGTCAGAGGATGGGAGATAAATCCAACAAAAATACAGGGGCCTTCCACCTCAGTAAAATTTCTAGGTGTCCAGTGGTGTGGGGCATGTTGAGATATCCCTTCTAAGGTGAAGGATAAATTGCTGCATCTGGCCCCTCCCACAACCAAAAAAGAGGCACAACGCCTAGTTGGTCTTTTTGGATTTTGGCGACAACATATTCCTCATTTGGGTGTGCTACTCCGGCCCATTTATCGAGTGACCAGAAAAGCTGCTAATTTTGAGTGGGGACCTGAACAAGAGGAGGCTCTGCGACAGATCCAGGCTGCTGTGCAAGCTGCTCTGCCACTTGGGCCATATGATCCAGTAGATCCAATGGTGCTGGAAGTGTCAGTGGCAAATAGAGATGCTGTCTGGAGCCTTTGGCAGGCCCCTATAGGAGAATCACAACGCAGACCCTTAGGATTTTGGAGCAAAGCCTTACCATTTGCTGCAGATAACTACTCTCCTTTTGAGAAACAGCTTTTGGCCTGCTACTGGGCCTTAGTAGAGACTGAACGCTTAACCATGGGCCACCAAGTTACCATGAGACCTGAGTTGCCTATCATGAGTTGGGTGTTGTCTGACCCACCAAGCCATAAAGTTGGGCGTGCACAGCAGCACTCTATTGTAAAGTGGAAATGGTATATCAAGATAGAGCCAGAGCAGGTCCTGAAGGCACAAGTAAGTTACATGAAGAAGTGGCACAAATGCCCATGGTTTCCACTCCTGCTGCCACATTACCTTCTCTTTCCCAGACCAGAGCTATGGCCTCTTGGGGAGTTCCTTACAGTGAATTGACTGAGGAAGAGAAAACTCGGGCCTGGTTTACAGATGGTTCAGCACTATATGCAGGTACCTCCCGAAAGTGGACAGCTGCAGCATTACAACCCCTTTCTGGGGTGTCCTTGAAGGACAGTGGTGAGGAGAAATCCTCCCAGTGGGCAGAACTTTGAGCAGTGCACCTGGTTGTTCATTTTGCTTGGAAGGAAAACTGGCCAGAGGTGCGTTTGTATACTGACTCATGGGCTGTTGCTAATGGTTTGGATGGATGGTCAGGGACTTGGAAAGACCATAATTGGAAAATTGGTGACAAAGAGGTCTGGGGAAGAAGTATGTGGACAGACCTTTCTGAGTGGGCTAAAAACATGAAGATATTTGTGTCCCATGTGAATGCACACCAGAGGGTGACTTCAGCAGAGGAAGATTTTAATAATCAAGTGGATAAGATGACCCATTCTATGGATACCAGTCAGCCTCTTTCCCCAGCAACTCCTGTTATTGCCCAATGGGCTCATGAACAAAGTGGTCATGGTGGTAGGGACGGAGGTTATGCATGGGCTCAGCAACATGGACTTCCACTCACCAAGGCTGACCTGGCTACAGCCACTGCTGAGTGCCCAATCTGCCAGCAGCAGAGACCCACACTCAGCCCCCGATATGGCACCATTCCCCGAGGTGACCAGCCAGCTACATGGTGGCAGGTTGATTACACTGGACCATTCCCTTCATGGAAGGGGCAGCGATTTGTTCTAACTGGAATAGACACATACTCTGGATATGGGTTTGCTTTCCCTGCACGCAATGCTTCTGCCAAAACTACTATCCGTGGGCTTACAGAATGCCTTATCCATCGTCATGGTATTCCACATAGCATTGCTTCGGATCAAGGAACACACTTCACAGCAAATGAAGTGCGGGAATGGGCACATGCTCATGGAATTCTCTGGTCTTACCATGTTCCCCATCATCCAGAAGCAGCTGGATTGATAGAACGGTGGAATGGCCTTTTGAAAACTCAATTACGGTGCCAACTAGGTGGCAAAAACTTGAAAGGCTGGGGTAATGTTCTCCAGGAAGCTGTGTATGCTCTGAATCAACGTCCGCTGTATGGTGCTGTTTCTCCCATAGCCAGGATCCATGGGTCCAGGAACCAAGGGGTGGAAATGGGTGTGGTGCCACTCACTATTACTCCTAGTGATCCACTAGGAAAATTTTTGCTTCCTGTCCCTGCTACCCGAGTTCTGCTGGTCTACAGGTTTCAGTTCCAAAACGGGGTGTGCTTCCTCCAGGAGAAACAACAGTGATACCACTGAACTGGAAGTTAAGATTGCCACCTGGCCACTTTGGGCTACTTATGCCTCTGGATCAACACACCAAGAAGGGGATTACATTATTGTCTGGGGTAACTGACCCTGACTATCAGAAAGAAGTAGGACTGCAACTACATAATGGAGGTAAAGAAGAGTTTTCTTGGAATATAGGAGATCCCCTGGGGCGTCTATTTGTACTACCATGCCCTGTGATTAAAATCAATGGAAAACTGCAACAACACAATCCAGGCAGGACCACTAATAGCTCTGAGACTTCAGGAATGAAGGTTTGGGTCACGCCACCAGGCAAAGAACCACAGCCAGCTGAAGTGCTTGCTGAGGGGAAAGGGAACATGGAATGGGTAGTGGAAGAAGGTATTGATAAATATGAACTTCGACCACATGATCAGTTACAGAAACGAGGACTGTAATGCTGTTTTGTTTGTGTTATACTATTTAAGTTGTAAGATATCAAGTTTAAGAATGAATGTTGCCCAAGGATTTGCACCCTATTCTGGAGAGATTTAATGTGTTTCCAGTTATATGCAGGACAGTTGAGTATTGTCAGGTAAAAGAAAAAATGTGTGCTTATTTGTTTTCATTTGGAAATTAAGTATGGTCTAAGGTGATATATATATATAGGTGCCAAGTTGACAAGGGGTGGACTGTCATGGTTAGGGACAGGTGTCAACTTGGCCAAGTTGTGGTACCTGTTCATCTGATTGGGCCAGTGCTGGCCTGTCTGTTGCAATGAGGACATTTCATAGGATTAGGTCATGATCACGTCAGCTACATCCACAGCTGATTCCATTTGTAATCAGCCAAAGGGGAGTGTCTTCTGCAATTAGTGATGCTAAATGCAATCATGGGAAGCCTTTTAAGGAGGACTCAGAGCAGACAGGTTCCATTCCTGCTTTGGCTGGTGAGCCTCTCCTGTGGAGTTCATCCAGGCCATCCATTGGAGTCATCGGCTTCGCAGGCTGCCCTGTGGATTTGAGACTCTATGTTCCTACGGTCACGTGAGACACTTTCATAAATTTTATATTTGCAAGTGTTCCTGTTGATTCTGTTTCTCTAGAGAACCCTAACTAATACACCATAGAATATTATGCAGCAGTAAGAAGAAATGACGTCCTGAAGCACAAGACAAGAGGAATGAGCCTTGAAGACAATGTTGAGTGAAATAAGTCAGACACAAAAGGATAGATACTTTATGATTCCACTTTTATGACCAGCGTAAAGGTATAATCAGAGGTTTATAATATACAATACAAAGGACTTAGGGACACATAGAAGCTAGAGATGGGTGAACGGTTAACTAATGAGGTTGAACTCTAACGTAAGGGAATAGATAGAAGTGAAGGTGATTCTCTAGTGGGTCTATAAGTAATATTACCATATTGAAGATGAACAAGATTGAAAGGGGTTGTATAGACCTATGTGTCCCACTGATTAACACTAGTAATATGAATTAGTTCTTGCAAGAATTACTTCAAAGATATGATTTGTGTACAAAGAGTGTTTAAGTGCAGGGTACAGGGGGAAAACTGCTATTGCATGTTATGGGTAATGTTCAAAAGGAAAACATCAGCACTACCACAGCAACAGCAGAGGTAAATAATGGGGGGAGGAACAAGAGTCAAGAGGAGGTTTAGATTTCCTATTTGGCGATGGTGTGTTTATTGGTTTTCTTTCTCTTAGGAACAAAGAAATTACCTAAAATTGAGAGTGTTGATGTGGATCTTGGACACCATACATGATGCCTGATGAATGGGGGTGGCTGAAGGATTCACTGACGGAGAAGTAGATTGGTGAACGATGGTGTATACTTATGAATGAAGGTTGGGGTGCTACAAAAAGGAACAAAGTTGTGAGGTATGCAGCAATGTGAATGAACATGCAGGACATTTGGTGAGGCAAAATAAGCCAGAAACAGAACAACAATGGTATGGACTCCTTTAGAAAATGCTTATAAAAAAACAGGGGCCTAGATTGTAAGCTTTTATAGCAAACACATTAAGTCTGGAGTGGTGATTATTATTTCTGGATTTCAAGAGGCTGTTACATATATATAAAACCTTACCATCAGGGAATTCCCTGATACTGTGCCAAACTTTAGGGGAACCCAAATCAATAGGTCATGCCTGTGATCCTGAGGCTTACTCTTGAGAAGCTTAGACTACCTATAGGTTTGCCTTAGAGTTACTTCTGGAGGACTCTTTTGTTGCTCAGATGTGGCCACACTCTCTCTAAGCCCAACTCTGCAAGTGAGATCATTGCCCTCATCCCTACGTAGGACATGACATCCAGGGGTGAAAGTCTCCCTGGCAAGGTGGGAAATGACTTCCAGGGATGAATCTGGCCCTGGCACTATGGGATCAAAAATTCCATCCTGACCAAAAGGCGGAAAAGAAGTGTAACTAATAAAGTATCAGTGGCAGAGGGAGTACACAGTCGAGAGGCTACACTGGAGGTTGCTCTTATGCAAGCTTCAGTTAGAACTTGCTACTATCATAACCGGCCAAGCCCTAACCAGGACCATTCCAGCCAATTCTAAAGAACACCTAAGGCAATATATAAGATTCCACAAGAGTTCCAGGCAGTAGAGTAACTTTCCAGAAACCTACAACCTCCAGATGGGTCCCTGGTCCAGACAAATCCTGAAACACAGAGGGCCCAGCCTTTCCAGAACATCAGATAGCTCCATCTCCCTACCCCATATTAGTGACAGACTCTTCCAACATGAAAAAGTTAGAATGACCATAGCCCAAACACCCCAAAAGAGAGGGATGGAAAGATCAAAGGTGATGGTGGAGTTATACAGTAAAGACAGGATTTAACAAATGAATATGAATGCTGAATCATTAAATTGATATCTCTTTTAATCTCGAGTATTTTAGAGCAGCTAGAAGTAAAAACCTAAAATTGTGGAATTGCAACCAATGTCAAACTCTGAAATATGTTATACAACTAATTGTGGTGCTGTGCCAGGCTGGAGATTCGGGTTCAATTCTCAGTACCTACTCATGGAGGCAAAAAAAAAGTCAACGGATTGCTTGAAATCTAACAGACTGGATTGTCTTATTTGCAAGACATACCCTTAGTTGACTGTAGATGTCATTAGCCACAAATGCCATCAACTGACTAATGATTTAACAAACCAGACTTCTGGTTTTAAACCAGTCACAAGATATTCTTGCAGTAACGGTTTGGCCAGTGCTTTCCTGACCAGACAACTGGGCACCATCACCTGGCCAAGCTGACACCTGAACATAACCATCACAGACTGACTTCAAAATGTTTAGAATCAAATCACATGATCATCTCAATTGATGCAGAGAAGGCATTTGACAAGATTCAACATCCTTTCCTGCTGAAAACACTTCAAAAGATAGGAATACAAGGGAACTTCCTTAAAATGATAGAGGGAATATATGAAAAACCCACAGCTAATATCATCCTCAATGGGGAAAAATTGAAAACTTTCCCCCTAAGATCAGGAACAAGACAAGGATGTCCACTATCACCACTATTATTCAACATTGTGTTGGAAGTTCTAGCCAGAGCAATTAGGCAAGAAAAAGAAATACAAGGCATCAAAATTGGAAAGGAAGAAGTACAACTATCACTGTTTGCAGACAATATGATACTATATGTAGAAAACCCAGAAAAATCCACAACAAAATTACTAGAGCTAATAAATGAGTACAGCAAAGTAGCAGGCTACAAGATCAACATTCAAAAATCTGTAGCTTTTCTATACACTAGTAATGAACAAGCTGAGGCGGAAATCAAGAAACGAATCCCATTTACAATCGCAACTAAAAGAATAAAATACCTAGGAATAAATTTAACCAAAGAGACAAAAAACCTATATAAAGAAAACTACAAAAAACTGTTAAAAGAAATCACAGGGCGGGCCGCGGTGGCTCAGCGGGCAAAGTGCTTGCCTGCTATGCCGGAGGACCTCGGTTCGATTCCCGGCCCCAGCCCATGTAACAAAAACGGAGAAACAGAATACAATAAAACAAGAAAATGTTTAAAAATGTTTCCCTTTCTTCCTTCCTTCCTTCCTTCTATCCTTCCTTCCTTCTCTCTGTCTTTCCTTTAAAAAAAAAAAAAAAAAAAAAAAAAAAGAAATCACAGAAGACCTAAATAGATGGAAGGGCATACCGTGTTCATGGATTGGAAGACTAAATATAGTTAAGATGTCAATCCTACCTAAATTGATTTACAGATTCAATGCAATACCAATCAAAATCCCAACAACTTATTTTTCAGAAATAGAAAAACCTATAAGCAAATTTATCTGGAAGGGGAGGGTTCCCCGAACTGCTAAAAACATCTTGAGGAAAAAAAACGAAGCTGGAGGTCTCGCGCTGCCTGACTTTAAGGCATATTATGAAGCCACAGTGGTCAAAACAGCATGGTATTGGCATAAAGATAGATATATCGACCAATGGAATCGAATAGAGTGCTCAGATATAGACCCTCTCATCTATGGACATTTGATCTTTGATAAGGCAGTCAAGCCAACTCACTTGGGACAGAGCAGTCTCTTCAATAAATGGTGCCTAGAGAACTGGATATCCATATGTAAAAGAATGAAAGAAGACCCGCATCTCACACCCTATACAAAAGTTAACTCAAAATGGATCAAAGATCTAAACATTAGGTCTAAGACCATAAAACAGATAGAGGAAAATGTTGGGAGATATCTTATGGATCTTACAACTGGAGGTGGTTTTATGGACCTTAAACCTAAAGCAAGAACACTGAAGAAGGAAATAAATAAATAAATGGGAGCTCCTCAAAATTAAACACTTTTGTGCATCAGAGAACTTCATCAAGAAAGTAGAAAGACAGCCTACACAATGGGAGACAATATTTGGAAACGACATATCAGATAAAGGTCTAGTATCCAGAATTTATAAAGAGATTATTCAACTCAACAAAAAAAAGACAGCCAACCCAATTACAAAATGGGAAAAAGACTTAAACAGACACCTACCAGAAGAAGAAATACGGATGGCCAAGAGGCACATGAAGAGATGCTCAATGTCCCTGGCCATTAGAGAAATGCAAATCAAAACCACAATGAGATATCATCTCACACCCACCAGAATGGCCATTATCAACAAAACAGAAAATGACAAGTGCTGGAGAGGATGCGGAGAAAGAGGCACACTTATCCACTGTTGGTGGGAATGTCAAATGGTGCAACCACTGGGGAAGGCAGTTTGGCGGTTCCTCAAAAAACTGAATATAGAATTGCCATAGACCCAGCAACACCATTGCTAGGTATCTACTCAAAGGACTTAAGGGCAAAGACACAAACGGACATTTGCACACCAATGTTTATAGCAGCGTTATTTACAATTGCAAAGAGATGGAAGCAGCCAAAATCTCCATCAACAGAAGAGTGGCTAAACAAACTGTGGTATATACATATGATGGAATATTATGCAGCTTTAAGACAAGATAAACTTATGAACCATGTAATAACATGGATGGACCTAGAGAATATTATGCTGAGTGAGTCCAGCCAAAAACTAAAGGACAAATACTGTATGGTCCCACTGATGTGAACGGACATTCGAGAATAAACTTGAAATATGTCATTGGTAACAGAGTTCAGTAGGAGTTAGAAACAGGGTAAGACAATGGTTAATTGAAGCTGAAGGGATACAGACTGTGCAACAGGACTAGATACAAAAACTCAAAAATGGACAGCACAATAATACCTAATTGTAAAGTAATCATGTTAAAATACTGAATGAAGCTGCATCTGAGCTATAGGGTTTTTTTTGTTTTTGTTTGCTTGTTGGTTTGTTTGTTGTTGTTGTTTTTTACTATTACTACTACTTTTATTTCTTTTCTTTATATTAACATTTTATATCTTTTTCTGTTGTGTTGCTAGTTCCTCTAAACCGATGCAAATGTACTAAGAAACAATGATCATGCATCTATGTGATGATGTTAAGAATTACTGAGTGCATATGTAGAATGGTATGATTTCTAAATGTTGTGTTAATTTCTTTTTTTTTTCTTTCCGTTAATAAAAAAAATAAAAATAAAAATAAAAAAAATAAAATGTTTAGAATCAAGTAAGTAAGATAAAACATATACAGAATTAACTGTAATCAAAGGAAGACTGCGATAAGTACCATGGCCCAAGTATAAAATGCTATGGAAGTTCAGAGGAGAGTGGGCCTTAAATCTTATTGGTAAATGGAGAAGGTATCCAGACAGAGTGAATGGCAAATTGCCCAGCAACTCAATTATTCTATGTGTTCTACAAATTATTATTATTTTTTTAAAAAGAATTATTCAAAAAAAAAATGTAACTATCAGGGAGTGACCTAGCTGTCAATCGTACCCTATCTATCCTGGCATCACTAAGAGCTTGACAACAAGAGACATGTGTCATACAATATTATAGGATATGAGGTACCTTTCTATGAAGTTCAAAGCATCATTTTGTATAGTAAGCAACATTTTGGTGGTAAACAATCTAATTTTGTTGAGGGTGAGAAAAATATTTGAGAACCTAGGGCTATTCTAGGAGAGAATTTTCTACATGAGATATTACGATATAATAAAAAGCCATAGTAATTAGAAAAGCAGGTTAAAATCAATAAACAGACCAGAAATGTCCAAGAAATACAGGAACTTATTGTATGACAATGTTAGCATCAGAAATCAGTGGGAGAGAGGAGGGAGATACAGATTTAATAAATGGTACTGAGAAAATGTGCTAACCAAATGGAAAAAAAAAAAAAAGGTGGCTCCCTCACTCACACTATAATAAAAATATGCCCCAAATATTAAAATGTGAAGGATAAAACTATAAAACTAATAGGAAAAATGTAGAATATGTTTGGGTCAAGGTAAAAAAAAAAGGCTTCTTTTAAAAAAAAAGACTAAAAAGCAAAATAAAAAGATTGTAATTGGTGAATTTGATCACATCAAAATGAAGGATTCTGTTCAATGAAGGATATTACAGAGTTAATAGGTAACAGATTGGAGGAAGGTTGTTTCTGTTTTAAATATTTTTATTGTTGTTTTTGTTTAATGCATATATACATTTTATGAAATAGGACCATACTGTTTTATAACTAATTGTATAAAGGGCATCTTTTGGTCATTTATGTTTTTTTCTAGAAACTTTTAATGGTTCACAGAATTTCATCATAGATGTGTACCACAATTTATGTATTCATCATCCTGTCATGTGACAATAAGGTTTTTTCCCAATTTTTTATAATATAAACAACCATATGATAAACATTCTGGTGTATCCTAGATCATTTCTTTAGGATTCACTTCCAAATATAAAATTATTAGAGCAAATATTTTTTAAATGTTTCTAAATCGCCTCCAGAAAGACTGTACTAATACATATTCTCTCCAGAAAGGTCATGAGTGAAATTATTTCTCTCATCTTTATCAATACAGAGCATTACATTTAAACAAAAAAATTTTCTGCTACTTTGATAGGCAAAAAAAAGTATATCATTTTTCTGCTACTTTGATAGGCAAAAAAAAAGTATATCATTTTATTTTGCTTTTTTATTGTTAGTGAAAAGGAAATTTTTTCATTTGTATTTCTTTCTTTTTAAAATTTATCTTGGGAGAATGTATTTTTTAAGACTAAGACAAACAAAAAGTCGTCCCTAAAATATGCAAGGACTTTTCATCAGCAAAATAATTCCAGTAATAACTGGGCAAAAGATAAGAATATGCAATTCATAAATGAAAATATGAATGGTTAATAGGTATATGAAGAGATAGTCAATACACTGTAATCAGATAAATGCATATTAAAACATCCTGACATACCACTTTACAGCCATCAAGTTGGAAAAAATTAGAAAGTTGGGTAATATCAAGTGATGATGTGGATATGGTGAAACTCAATTTTCTCCTGCACTGGTAGCTTAAGGGTAAACTTTTGTAGCCATTCTTTAGAGTGGTATGTAGAAACTAAGAAATATAAGCAAGTCTATAGACTATACCATGGCAATTCAATTCTTGGGCAAATACCCCAGAGAAACTACTCCACAGTTCTAAAGGGGAAAGAATATATTCTTGACAGTGTTACTTGTGATAAAGTGAAGAGTTAAAAGCAATCTAAATGCCTATTACTACGGGGCCGGATAAGTAGAATATGGCATATGATAGAATATTATGCATCAAAAAAATAAGCATATTCATATGTAGCAACATGGATAGATCTTAAAAACACTGCTTGAAAAAAGGAATAAACAGAATGACATAACACAATGCCATTTATGTATATAAAATGTCTATCACTTATGAGAAACCTTAAAAAATGTAAACACATGGAGGATAAACCAAAAGGACATACATTAAAAACACAAGGGTGGGTACTGATAGAGGGGAAGGGGAATGGAATCGGTGATGAGGAATGAGGGAAAAAATTAAACACACACACATACAACTAGAGAATGGTCTTTCAAGAATCAGTGATGGTGGTGTGACATGAACTGAAATATAAGAGCAAGTGAATTCATTGAAACTGAAGTTCTAAAAAGAAGAGAAAAGAAAAAAAAAGTTCTATAGTAGAAAAACAAAAATCAGTGGCACCGGAAAAAAGTTAAAAAAAAAAAAAAGAGATCTCTTAAAGGCTATACAACTAAGAAGCAACTCAGTTTAGTTAACTGGTGTTTGTTTGTTTTTTTTTAATGTAAGTATAGTGTTCTGGTTCATTTTCTTTTTTTTTTGGCATGGGGAGGCTCCGGAAATTGAACCTGGGTCTTTGGCACAGGAGGCGACAATTTTGCCACTGAGTCACCATGGCATTGTCCCTGGTTCATTTACTTTTTAAATGACAATATGCAACATAAAATTAAGAAAGACATAAAATTAATATACTTCATTTCTATGCTGTGTGAATATATTTCAATAAAATTGCATTATAAAAAATTAATATACTTCTGTCTTCAGATTCTATCAATAAGGAAAAGAATTGGGAGAAACAATGAGACCATGAGAATTACCAGTTTTTTCATCTTGAAACCTTTTAGGTTTGTTGCAGTTTAACAACAGACATAGCAATTACGAACTTGGTGTATTTGTCCCCCAGAGAGATGAAATTAGTCCAAAAACTAATCCTGAAATTTTAGGCCCTAAAGGACAAAGGCAGTGGCAAACTAAAATGCCATTTAACAGTACCCAGCACGGAACTATTTTAAGTAAGCATCTAATGCTTTCTGATATGTAACTTGGTTGCCTGAGCAGCTCTACGATTTCTTCAGCTTTTTGATCCAGTACCATTATCAAAATGAGTAACTCACAAAAAGAATAAGATTAAATCAGATCATTGCCAAAATAAACTACTAATATTACCTCCCTTATCAGCATTGAGAGCAGTAGACTATAAGTTTCTATTTCCACACCTATACCTTTGAATATTGGTATACTTTTAGATTTTCATTATATCTCTCTTTAACCTACAGAAATGAATGTAGAATTAAGTTAGGGATCACAGTTATCTTTGAGCTTAACACAGTATGGTACAAAAACTTGCTCAACAAATGTTTGTTGAAATAAACTAGTTAAAAGTCAGTTGGAAGTTCAGTAGATGTTAATCTTGGCTCTTTTGAACAACAACTCACTATGTGTTAGCACATCTGAAAAGAGACAATTTCAAATAAATAAGATTAATGATTTTCAGAGACACAAATAAAGCAAATGTCCAAAATACAACAACTCAGCTCACTTATCTCAGCTATGTGTGAGCCAAACAGAATATATATTTATCTCATAAATACATACATATATATATATATATATATATATATTCAGATCCTTACCAATTGGAGATTCTGGAGTTAGCCCCATACTTTGAAGCAATGCTTCAGCTTCTCTTCTCTTTTTTTCAAGGTCTGATTCTTCTTGCACAGGAGCAACTGCTTCCTTCTTCTGATCAGTCTAAATTTTTAAGTTAAGAACAAATTTACACATGATACAAAACATTTTTGTTTGCAAATAGATGTATTTTAAATAATGTGTTAACAGTTATCCTTTCGGGGGATGAACTTAGTTTGGAATACAGATTAAGTCCCTATTTATAGTTAGTAAATGATAAAAAAATTGATAAAAGATAAACTGAAAAAGTATAGACAACTTCCAATCATCTACAGTATGGAATTGCTTTATGCGGTTCAGGAATTATGGAAATCTTCCCACAGTAGCACAAAAGCTCAGATATAAATATCACAACAATATGAGAACAATAAGGTGCAATCCTTTAAAATGCAGCAAATTTTAAGTAAACGGACCACTTGATTTGCTGAAAAAGTGTGAGTACCCCAAGCTTCTATATGAAGCCACTGTATTTATGTAACTTTATGTAGAGGATGTTTGTTCAAATTAATCTCAAGAAATGTTTTTATGTTTATTTTTCAAAATACAGGTCTTATATTTATGATAAGACACAGGGTTAGATTTGATAAAATAATTCACTTTTGCATAGCACAAAATATTTTTTATCAAATTTTTGCCAGCTTTTATTTAAGCCACTTATAGTTTTAACACAATTTTCTAGTTAAACAAGATAAATTTCAATATTCTCAGATCATCCAAAACATCTCAATAAGTTTGAGCCTTGAGGCTTAAAGACAATCAAGTAAAATTTAAGCCTTCAAAGGCAAGGGGTCTATATATAAACCTCAAATGCTTATTTTAACTAGAAAACTATTATTCATTCCAATTGTCTAAGATGAATTTGTTGGTCCTAATATTCCATGATACCATTTTAACTCAAAAATTCATTAAAAGAGCCAAACTTGTTATGTTAACAAGCTGACCCTTTGCCTGAATATAATAATATATTAAGAGACTCAATGTTGTAAAGCACAATTGAATTATTTCTAGGAATGTTTTGTAAACTTAAGATTTCAATCAGATTGGAGATATCCCTTAGAGACAGACCCATTCATGCCAAGGTCATCCTTAAAAAAACAAAAATCAAATTTACTCTCAGAACTGAAGAGTTTAAACCTACAGATATTATTTCGGAAGTGCCCTAACATTCTGAATCCTGCTTCTATCAGTTCACTTTTAACCAAATGGCTAAATTAAAGCTCCAACCTTCTTACAATAACATATCATAGAAAAGTTTAGAATAAACAAGAAAAATTCTTCTATTGTAGTCTTTTAAGGCATCATAGCAATGCTGCACATAAATAGTACCTTCAGTTTTTTTCTGCTACTTTTTCTCTTTCCCTAAGAAATTTCCATAAGTCTTAGCTGTTGTTTAGGCTATCACATAGAAAAATTTGGTACTAAAATCACAGAACAAACTAACTTACAATGGCCATTTAAAACTTACCTCTGGTAAAAATACATAAATCTATCTAAAGAGTTTCCACAGGGAAAATGAACATTTCAATGCAAGAGCAAGTAAAATTGATCACTCAGGTTCAATATATACTTGCTGTAAATGATGAAATATGGATACTAAAAATCAGAAGACAGAAGCAACTGATCCACCTTTATGGTACTATCAACCCTACTAATGAGTAAAAATATTTCAATGACTAACTCATGGACAACGGAGATAAGCACAAATCCCTTAATCAATTAAATCATCTGTTATACATATTTTTGTTTGCCATTAATACTGTTTATTCTAGTTCAGAGTAGTAAAATATCCAGATAAGTTCAATGTCCAAACTAAGTTATAATTTATATGCTACATTTTATGAAGTATGAAAATGCAGATGCCTCTTAATACGCATATTCCTAGTAGACTAAACATGTAAATTGAACTTTCATAAACCAGGTCCTAGATATATATCAATTTAAGTGAAATCATTTAGTTAAAAAAAAAAAAGATCTTTTAACTTACCAGTTTTGTCATTCCCATATATCTGGTTTACTTAAAAAGTAATATTCACCTATAATGCTATATTTGCAGTCACAGCTACTGGATTTTTAACTATTCTGACATTATTATGTAAAGGTATAAGTACTTAAGTGAAATCCAACTATTCAATATTATGTTTATTTTAAAAGTCAAACATACTTCCTTTTTTTTCCTTTCTTCTTCTTTTCTCTTCTTTTCCTCTCTGATTTGGGCCAACCGCTGCTTCTTACGTTCCAACTCAGCCTTTAACTCACTTTTGTCCGACATGTTTGTAACTTTAAGAAACATATAATCATGTACAATAATCATTACTCTGTTACAGCTTCACACTTTTAAAAAGTAATGCTCAAAAAGGGAACTGACTTAAGGGGCAATATATTTCAATGCCTGTAAAAAATTATAAATAAATAAAGTATATAAGAAATACTACCCAGAGTAGAGCACAATAGCACACAGGAAACTCTTTTAATGTTCACATGCCCAAATTTAACACAATTCTTTAATATTTTTGATAATGATATATTAGGGCACTAGAGATAAAGGCCAAAACTGGCTCTTAAAACATAGAGTCAGCTGGAATTAAGAAACCATTAAGCCATATGACACAGATCAAAACTACTGCCAGAGTTCTGCATTCATTCCTAGAAATTTTAATAAGAACACAATGAAATAAAAATTAAAATTCCTATAAATTCTAAAAGTGACAGGTAAGAAGTAATATTAAAGACAATAAAACCACAAAAGTTACCAACATAAGTGTCAGGTAAGATGACTTTTTCTTTCTCCACAATAAAAATTTATCTACCTCTTGCGGTACTTTTATTTATTTATTTATTTTTTCTCTACCAATGTATTTTTTTTATTAGAGAAGTTGTAGGTTTTCAAAAACTCATGCCTAAAATGCAGAGTTCCCATATATTACCATTAACAACTTCTATTAGTGTGCAACTTTTAAAATTTATTTTATTTTATTATCCATTATTATTTTTTGCATGAGCAGGCATTGGGAAATGAACCCAGGTCTCCAGCATGATAGATAAGAACTGTACCTGCTGAGCCATCTTTACGGCACTTTTAGTACAATTATTTGTGAACATACTTGAACTGTCTCTTATTAAACTGTAATCTACTTGAAAGCAGAAACTATGTTTTAGTCTTTTTTCTCTCTTTTTTTTTCCTTCACAGCATCCAACACAGTGCCTTGAACACTAAAAGTAATTGATACAGGCTAAATGAATAAGGGGTATAATAGATGGAATTAAAACAGAGCTTCAAATAATGAACAAACAAAAATATATTATGCCAAACAGTACTGAGCAGAATAATTTATTTTTTTATATTTTCTTTTTTGTTTAAACCATTAATTTCCACTTTGGAAGAGGTGGTTCCCAGGGTCCAGCCCAGATCTTCTTTTCCACAATATTTATTTAAATAAATATTTTTTATTTTCTTCCATCTCTTTCTCAATTAAAAGGAAGAACAAAACAAATATATAAGCACTACTGTATTCTTAGTTTTAGAAAGAAATGATGAATCAGGATTTTTTTAAATTAAAAAGTAGCCTATACAGGCCCGGCATTACATTGGGAGCCAAAAGTTATATTCTCCTTACTATTGATTTATTATATAAATCTCTCAATCTCTCTCAACAACTCTTTCGGTAAAACTGAAGTAGTTATGTTTTTACCAAGAAAATTGGAAGAATAACCTCTGGAAAACTGTATTTAAGGGGACTCTCATTAAAAACGCTATTAAATTTGAATAAAGGCAAATCAGTGAAGGGGGGAATCCACCTATTAATAAATAGAGGAAACTTCAGTTGCAATACTAAATAAAGACTGATGTGCCAATTGAAAATTTTCAAGTACACACAAAAAATGCGAAAAGTTGGCCATGGCAGACCACTTACATATACAAATTCGACCACGATTTATTTAAACGAACTAAAAACAAAAAGAAAAAAACACAAGAGAACATATTTATACTCCTCCTTTCTACATTCCTAAACAGTTCCAAGTTAACAGCTACTGGGGAGAACTTTCATACATCACTTTACATCCTCAGAATATTATTTTTTTTGCTGGCTGTCAACTGTAAAAAAGATATGCCAATACTAACTGATAATAGTTAAAGTTTAAATATTTTTAGTCAAATCTCAACAACAAAGTTTGACCAGCTGACCCATCCAGCTCATCCTCAGAGAGACCGGAGCAACCATGACTGACATGTCATCACCTTCTTAAAGTTCCAGGAAAGAGAAAGTGTCTGGAGTTTTGTACTACCACCTCCGCCTTCCATTTCTTGCATACAAGTGAGAGAAAACGCTGTCAAAGTAGGTCATAATGTCCTTTATTTTTAAATGGGGCAAGGAGATGAAGGGTCACCGTCAAGAGGGTGAGGCTAAGGAGTCCAACGAAGGGAGCTAGAGAGCTTCCGACAAGCCTCGAGGCTCCCAGGACCAGGGAACTGAGGGTGTGGGCTCCCCTCCCCGGGCCGCCTAGGCACCCGGCTCTCCCCGCCTCCTCTTTTCCCAGCCGGGCCAGAAGGCGCTGTCAGAAGGAACAAGCAAGCTGCCCTGGGTCCCGACGTGAGACACAGCAGACAAGAGGGCCTTGAGCGAAAACAGTTAACCCACCTGTCAAGCAGCAGGATGGAGAAGAGTCCGCCAGCCAACAACTTCCCAGGAACGACCCTCACCTTCACCCGCAAAGCCACCAGTCACCGCCACCAGCTCCGCGGCTTCCCGAAGCACACAAAGAGGGATGGGTGGCGGCTGCTACGGCGAGAGCTTAGGGACAAATGGCTTCACCAGAATGGAGTCGTTTCCAGAAAGAATGGGTGGGGTCCTACTGCGTAGAACTGTAGCCCTTCTGAGACTTACCGTCTGTGAAACAAAAGCCGACGGATGAGAGAACGGAGCCGGGCCTCGCAGGGATCCAAGACGATCCCGTTTTACCGAAAGCTGGAAGATTACGTCTAATATCCTCCAGCTGGGTAACCAACCACCGACCTCAAGCACAGCTCTACTCGAGTCGGGAGAACTACAAGCCCCACACCTGCGCGAGGCGAGCAATGCATTCTGGGAGTCGTGGTCTCTGCTAGTTGCAAAGTATTTTGGGACATGTAGTGCGTACTAGCTTTCGCGGTTTCCCACTCCAGGCCTTTGTCCAAGATTTCAAAGGGAAACTTTCAGCTGTTTAATAGATTCCCGTCCGATGGTCAGTGTTCACAATATTGTGTATGTTATGTTAATCCCGTTACCCCAAATTGGCAGAATTTTAGGAAGGGTTAATTTCCTGGGGTGAACCTGCGTGTACCGCACATTTGGTGAAGAGCATTTGGTGTATACACCAGTTTTTTAGGGAAAAAGTGCCTTGTGAGGTTTCAAGGGACAGCTTAGACAAAATATGCTAATAAAAATAACAATAATTTTCTGGTATTTTTTAGCACTTCGGTAGCATTTTGGTTTTCTTTCAAAGAATTTTTGGAAAGCAACCATTTTATAATGTTAGAATCCAAATACAGCAAGAAATACCTTCCCATTTGTTAGATTTTGAAATCTTGGAGAAAGGCCTGGAGTGGGAAACCGCGAAAGCTAGTATGCACTACATGTCCCAAAGAATGTAAAAGTTGTTGATTTGAATTCATCAAAAATTTATGGGTTGATGAACTTTTTTTTTTAAGTTCATTTAAATAAAGAATTATTTGACAATAATTAAGGCTAACATCAAAGCACCATCTTTCCTATGTTCTAGAAAGCTGACTGGAAGTACATTGCCCATGTCTGGGATCAATCCTTAGGATTCCAATTCTAAATCCTTGGGCCTGTGCCCAGACTTTTCATTACTTGCTCTGCCTATATATAAAATAAATATGACCTCAGAAATAAATTTCAGAGAAAGAAAAACCCTTCAAATTCTAAGACTTTTCCCTCCATATGCTAAAATTTCAAAGAACTTTATAAATGTAATACTTTATCTTCTTGCTTCTCACACTGGGATCCTGAATTATCTAATTAATAATAAATACTTACTGGAAAAGTGTTTTATAAACCACATAAACTAAAACATTAGCAGAGATGATGGAGAAAAATAGATGGATTGGAGAAATGTTAAGATTGCCTAAGACTTTTATAGCAATAAAGCAGACTAGGTGCCCATCTTCCCATTGAAAAAAAAACAAAAAATGCTATATAAAACCCCTTCTTATTTCAGTGAGCTAGCAAGAAAGTAAGAATACCTGGGACAAAAGAAGTTGGGCATGTAAAGTAATTTGCCTAACCTGGTGAGCTTTCACAGCCCTGTAGAGGTCACCATGCAAGAAACAAAGTTCATGGCCTATCCTGACTGGAATATTAAAGGAAACCTGCCAATACATCCTTGATGTAAGAAATTCACCAAATCCCCTGGAAAAATTGCCCCCAAATATTGGCATTGAATGAAATGCAAAAGTGGAGGCAAATGTCTTCTGAGAATTTGCATTCACGAGTGAGCCCTCATATGGTTTTGTAGTGTAAAATTTTAGTACTTAGGTGATTAAAAAAAAACAGAGATGGAAAATTTGGTTTAAACTGTTTTAGACTTGTCATGACCTCAAGTGCCTGGGAAAAGCAAGCAAGTTTCATTTCTGGAGGAACTAATCCTTAAAACAGGCTTTGAAGAATTCCCCATAGAAAAATTTCAAGAAATATGAGCTCAAAATTACAAAACACACAAGAAAATAAAGCACCCAAAGTAAGAACTAACCAAAACAACATATGGCAAAATAAGCCCTCGATGACTTCAGCTAGTTGAATGCAAAGGGAGCAAATATGGAGCAGGCAGTATCTGAAAGCAATATTTTCTGCAACTGATGAAAATTACCAATCTGTAGACTCAGGAGTCCCAATTAGTTGCAGGCACGTTGAATGCAAAGAGATCCAGACCTAGATATTAGATAATGAAACTGGAAATCATCAAAGAAAAAGAGGTCTTAAAAACAACTAGCAAGGAAAGACAGATCACCTCTAAAGGGGCGATATTTGCACTGACAGCTTACTTAACAGTAAACGAGAAGCCAAAAGAGCATGAAATTTTATCTTCAGTGTGTTAGGAGAAGTATTTAATTGCCTACTTAGAATTCTATACCCTGTGAAAACATCTTTCAAAAGTAAATGTCAGGGCGGGCCATGGGGGCTCAGCAGGCAGAGTTCTCCTCTGCCACGCTGCAGACCCCAGTTTGTTTCCTGGTGCCTGCCCATGCGAAAAAAAAAAAAGAAAGAAAGAAAAAGTGTTAGTTGCAAAGTCCCTTCAGGGATGGGAGAAAAAAATATGAACTGTTAAACTTTACCACTGGAGAAACCCCTGATACTGTGTCAAACATTAGGGACACCCAAATCAATAAGTCAAACCCTTAATCTTGAAGCTTACTCTTGTGAATCTTATGTATGTAGCATAGAAGTTTAGCCTACCTATAGGTATGCCTAAAAGTCAACTCAGAGGACCTCTTTTGTTGCTTAGATTGTCCTCACTCTCTCTAAGCCCGACTCTGCAGGTGAAGTCATTGCCCTTCCCCCTATTTGGGACATGACATCCAGGGATGAAAGTCTCCCTGATGGCATAGGAGAAGACTCCCAGGGATGAGTCTGGCCCTGGCATCATGCAATCAATAATGCCATCCTGACCAAAAGGGGGAAAAGAAGTGTAATTAATAAGGTATTGGTGGCTGGGAGAGTTCAAATAGAGTCGAGAGGCTACTTTGGTGGTCACTCTTATGAAATCTTCAGTTAAACATTGCTACTGTCATAAGTTGCCAAAACCCAACCAAAACCATTCCTGCCAATCCTGAAGAATACCTAGGGCATTATATAAGATTCTACAAAGGTTCCATATACTAGGGTAACCTTCCAGAAACCTACAACTTCCAGATTGGTTCCTGGACCAGATAAGTCCTGAAATGCAGAGGGGCCAGCCTTTCCAGAACATTAACTAGTTCCATTCCCCTATCCCATATTATCAACAGCCCCTTCCCAGATGAAAAAGTTAGAATGGGCATAGCTCAAATACCCCTAAAGAGTGAGAGAAAGATCGAAGGTGATCATGGAGTTATACAGAGAAGGTTGGGTTTAAAAAATGAGTATGAGTGCTGAATCAGTATTATTGATATTTCTTTTAATTTCCAGTACCTCAGAGCAGCTAGAAATAAAAACCTAAAATTGTGGAATTGTAACCCATACCAAACTGTTCTACGACTAATTGTGTTGTACTTTGAAATGTATTGCTTTTTCGTATATATGTTATTCTCATACAAAAAAAAACAGAGAGAGAGAGAAGGAAGAGTATAGTAGAGAAGATGGGATTTAACAAATGAGCATGACTACTGGATCGATATATTGATATTTCTTTTGGTCCCCAGTGTCTTGGAGCAGCTAGAAGAAAAAATGAAAAATCGTGGAACTATAACCAATACCAAACATTAAACTCTATTGTATAGCTACTGTTAAAATATACATAGAAATTTATTGCTTTTTGTATATGTTATATTTTACAATAAAAAAAGTTTAAAAAAATGAGTATGACTACTGATTCGTTATATTGATACCTCTTTTTAGTCTCTAGAGTCTTAGAGCAGTTAGAAGGAAATATCTGAAATTGCGGAACTGTAGCCCATACCATACTTTGAACTTTGTTCTATAACTACTTGTTAAACTGTACTTTGAAATATATCACTTTTTTGTATCAGTTATATTTCACAATGAAAACTGTTAAAAAAGAAAGAAAGAAAAAGTAAGTGATAAAGATGGAAGTAAGGAATGAGGGAGTTATTACTTAATGAGTACAGAGTTTGTGTTTGAGGTGATGAAAGAGTTGAGATAATGGATATTGGTGAAGGTAGCACAATATTGTGGAAATAATTAAGCTACTTAATTGTACACTTTAACTTGTTTAAAATGGGAAATTTTGAGTTATATATATGACTACAATAAAAAATGTTTTAAAAAGTAGAAGTGCCAAAACACAGAACATCCTGGAAATAACCCAATTGTCCATTAATGGGTGAATGGATAAAATTGTCAGATATGAACAACAGAGAGGAATTAATTACTCATATAGGCAACAACATGAATGAACCTCAAATATATCATGTAAGTGAAAAGAAGCAAGACATTAATGAATATATACTTTGTGACTGCAGAAGTAAAGAGGCAAAAAAGCAGATAAGTGATTGTCTGAGGCTGGGGATGGAGGGAGAGGACTGACTTCAAAAGAGTTAAGGGAGCTTTCTGGGGTGATAAAAATGTTCTATATTTTGAGTGTGGTCATGGTTATATAATCCTGCACGTTTTTCAAAACTCATTTAACTATACACTTAAAATGAATGAATAATTCAACAGATCGTTAAAATAAAGGCAAAATATAAACAATTTTAGACAAAATTGAAAGAATTTACCACCAACAAACATGCAATAAAGGAAATTCAAAAGAATTTAGGCAGAGGAAAAATGATCCTAGATAGAAGATCTGATATACAAGAAGGAAAGGTAAACAAAGACTGTTGTAAATATGTGGAAGAATATGAACACTAGCCATATGAAACAATAATAATAATAATGTCTTTTGGGGATGCAATGACAATAAATAAATTATAATAGTGCCATTAAAGCCTGAATGAGGGCATTTGAGCTAAAATATTCTATGTATATGTTTTGCTGTTGGGGAAGAGGGTAAAAATTAATTTAGACTTTGACAAATGAAGTTTGTATGTTAAAATGTTCAGGGTAATCACTAAAAGCTTGCAGAACTTCCAAACTGGTGGAGGGGAAATTGAAATGAGAAAAGTCTTCAAATTTATACAAAAATAGATAAGAAAGGAAAGAGAAATTTTATGTAAAAAAGTAGGGCAACCAGAAAACCCACAATAAATAATACAGGTAAAGGCAAATATGTCAAAAATTAAAAATATATATAAATGCTTCAGTTAAGACATTGTCAAATTGGATTTAAAAAAATCTATATCACAAGAGGCCATTCTAAAATGTAAGAATAAAGAAATATTGAGTGTTAAAAGGATATAAAAAGATGCACCATGCAAATATTTACCAAAAGAAAGCTTGTGGATTAATATCAGGGAAAAATATAGCATTTCCAGATATAGAGGGGGTCATTACAAACAAATTCATTTCAACAAGCATTTATAACATTTCTAAACTTGTAGGTCCTAATTAAATATTCACAGATAAAGAAAGAAAAAGGAAAAAAAACTGGCAGAACTGCAAGGCGAAATAAATGAACACAACCAACCATAGTGAGAAATAATGACACACCTTTATCAGTAAATGACTGGTTAAGTACACAAAGAATCTGAAAGAAAATACATGAGGAGAATGACACAAGATTAATAAGCATCTCCTAAAACTCCTCCCACAAATCTAAGAATACACTTTCTTCTTCTTTACTTTTTCTTTTTTAAATTTAATTGAATTAAAAATTTCTATTAGAGAGATTAAGTCCACAGAAAAATCATGCATAAATTAGAGTCCCCACATTACACCATTATTAACTACACCATTATTAACACTTTGCTTTAATGTGGCAAAGTTGCTGCAATTGATGAAAGAACATTTTTATTATTATACTATTAACTATAGCCCATGTTTTATTCCAGGGTTCACTGGAAAAAATGGATACATATTTTAAAATTTTTATTCTAGTAACATATATGCAATCCCAAATTTCCCCTTTAGGCCCCATTCAAATATATATATTTCACTCTGTTTATCATACTCATAATGTTGAGGAACCATCACCACCATCCACTGCCAAAACTTTTTCATGACCCAAATAGCACCAACTCCCCATTCCTAATCCCCACCCTGGCCCCCAATAACCTACATTCTAGTTTCTGACTCTATGAATTTGCTTAATCTAATGATTTCATATCAGTGGGATCAAACAATATTTGTCCTTTTATATCTGGCTCATTTCAGCCTACAGAGTGAACAGAATCTTCAACATTCATGTTGTTGGATGTATCCGAGTCCCATTCCTTTTAAGGTTGAATAATATTACATTGTGTATATATACCATATTTTGTATGTCCATTCATCAGTTGGGTTATATTTGGATTGCTTCCATCCTTTAGCAATTGTAAATGATACTGCTATAGACATTAGTGGGCAAATATCTGTTGAAGTTCCTGATTCCACTTCTTTTGGTATATAGTTAGAAGTGGGATCATTGCGACACATGGTCATTCTATATTTAACTTCATGAAGAAGCACCAAATTGTCTTCCACAATGCCTGCACCATTTTACATTCCCACAACAATGAATGAGTTTTCCTATTTCTCCATATCTTCCCCAACACTTGTAATTTTCTGTTTTTTTTTTCAATAGCAGTCATTCTATTGAGTGAGAATGCACTTTCTTTTCAAACATAACCAGAACATTATAAAAAAAACTGACCACATATTGGGGCTTAAAGAAAAATCACAACAACTTTCAAAGATAAGTATCTTACAGAGTGTATTCTCTTACCACAGGGCAATTAAGTTGGAAAACAATAACAAAAATGAACTAAAAAAATGTTCACCAGAAAATACCCCAACATGTATGGAAAATAAGAAACATACTTTTAAATACCTCAAGGGTAAAGAGAGAACTCATACTGAAAATTATTGCTTGTTATTTGCTGCAAGTAAATCACTCAGTTGGTGGCTTAAAACAACAACCATTTGTTTTGCTTAAAAATCTGTAAGTAGGAATTTGAGCAAGGCTCAGCTGGGCAGTTCTTATGTTCCACATGGTGTCTGCTGGAGTGATTTAACTGGGGCTAGGAGATCCAAGACGGCCTCATTCACATATCTAGGGGTTTAGGTGCTGCTGTTGTCTGTGCACCTTGGTCTTCCTCCATGTGGTCTCTAATCATTCAATAGTCTAGCCTGAGCTTCTTTACATGGTGGCTGCCTTCTGAGAGGATGAGAGAATGTAATACCAATGGGGAAAATGGTGACTTTATGGTAGGAAATCCGGCAGACACCAACTTGATTTGGAAATCGAGGTTAATATTGCCAGCTTTGAGATGAGTTGACATCTTGTGCGCTCTGATATTATACACTGGAGGAACACAGCATCATTTCCGTAGTATTCATGCCAAGAATGCATGACCTGAGTCTGGTTATGAGGAAGCATTAGATGGATCTAGGTTGAGGGTCATTGGACAAAATAGACTTGTATTCTGAAACTGTCAAGGTCATGAAAGATAGGATAAGACTGAGGAACTGTTTCAGATCAAAGGAGACTGAATAGACATGACAAACAAATGCAAAGCATAATGACGATTAACTCCACAATCTTAAAGGAAAACGAGATATTGTTAGAACAGGTGGCAAATCTGAATGGAGTTTGTAGATTGGATGGCTGTGTTGCATCAGTGGTGATTTCCTGGTTGAGAAGTTTTGTGTACTGGTAATGTAGGAATAATTTTGGGGAGTTACCCACTGGAGTATTTAAGGGTGCTGAGGTATGTCAGAAAAAGACTATCTTTCTATTCTCTCTCTCTCTCTCTCTCCCTCCCTCTCTCTCTCTGTCTCCCTCTCTCTCTCTCTGTCTCTCTCCTATATCTACCTAGCTAGACTAAAAGAGAGGGTGATGGAGAAAATATGGTAAAATCTTCATTGGAAAATCTGGGTGAAGGGGATGCAGGAATTCTCTGTATTGTTTTGAAAACTTTGTATATTCAAAGCTGCTATTAAAAAGGCCAGAGTACCTCCTCCTTTCAGGCAGGTAGCTGAAAGTGGTAAAGGGAACATGTACATATTGTTTGACTTTCTATCTACTTAATAGGGAATAAAGGTCATGTGAAACCCTTTGAGTAAAATACTCTGTCTCTTTGGGTTCTGAAATTTCTCTCTCAGCATGATTACAGAATCACTGGCTGATTAAAGTTCTCTATGTGCTGATGACTTGTGACATTCAATATTATTGAAAATTGAAAAAACTAAAGTACAGAACAATTTGCATTGAATGATTCCATTTGTGTAAAAAAAGAGCTATATACATGTGTATACTATTTTTGCAAAGATACACAAGAAGTGAGTAATAATGGATATCTCTGGAGAAGAGGGTTAGATGTCTTGGTATCTAGGCTAAAAGGAAGACTTTCCTGTGGCCTCTTGGAATTTTTAAATAAGATGTATATATGTAAATAAAAAGAAAAAAACATATTTTTATTTTGTTTCATTTTAAACATTTGTTTTTCAAATTGTTGCATTTTTATCATATTCTACCTCAAATCGTAACCCAAAGCGTTTCTGAAATGAATCCTGCAGAGGGGGCATATTGGATCTGTAGACCAGATCCTTTGTAATTAGCAGCACTCCACCTTTTTCCCCACTTGCAGTCTGTGACCTGTTGCAGGTGTTTGAAAATGTGTGTATGGAGATTCAGTAGGAGCAAGCAGCGTTATCAGGGAGTAGGAAAGGGCCCTCCCCAAGGATGTCAGCTCCTATTACTTAGGGTGTAGTTTCTCAGACTTTAGCTACATCAGTATCACTCAGAGGCCTTATTACAACACAAGTCCCATCCACAAAGTATCAGATTTACTAAGTATGGGGTGGGGCCTGAGAAGTTGTATTTCTGACAATTTCCCAGTTTATGCTGCTGCTGCTGGTGGGAAACCCCACTTTGAGGACCACCGCTGTGGGACAACAGTTCTCAAATTAGATGTACAACAGAATCACCTGGACAGCTGACAAAGAACACCATGGCCCAATGGAGGACTTTTCAAAACCCTCTTGTTGAATTAGCATAGGGCCTGGCCTTAGCAGGTTTATCAAAGTCCACAGGTGATTCTGTTCCGACCACAATTTAAGAACCACTGTCATGAGGCATTGCTTAGGAGGGTACCTGGGACCTCTGGAAGGTCCCGGGCCTTGGACAAACTCATCTGCTCACAGGAGGTCATACGGCAGCCTATAATGACATTCAATTCACGGTGGATCATCAGCTACTTCACACGAATAATTTTTGGCTAGTTTTTATTCCTCTTTCACATTTTCAATTCATATTTGTTTTTGAGTTTTTTTTACATATTTTGAATGTTTCATATTTTAGCTAAAAAAAGGAAAATCTTATTTGTGTTTTAAACGGATTGCTTATTTTTAAAATTGGTTTGTGACATGCTCTTCTCCCTTCCTCCCCAGAGATCCTGGCACCTGGCTCTTCCCTGAGCCCAGTGGGAGGCAGGGATGGTGTTCCAAAGAGAACCAGAGCCAGGCCACCTCGGGAGTCAGGCCCAAGGAGAATGTGATGTTTTTGGAGCCCAGAAAAGTGGCTTGGCCTTGGACCCTTGACTCTCTCTCCACCAATTCCCTTTATCCTCTCCCCATCCCCTAACATCAGTTTCAGTAACTCTTTCGGCAATACTGCAAGCCCTCTGTTAACTTCTTTTTTTAAAGCCATTATTATCATGTGTTTGTTTGAAACTGTTATGTACCCCCCAAAAAGCCATGTTCTTCTAATTTAATCTTGAGGGGGCAGACTTATTATTGGGTGTGACCTTTTGATTAGGTTGTTTCCATGGAGATGTGAACCTGGCCCATTTAATGTGGGTCTTAATTTGCTTACTAGAATCCTTAAAGAGGAGATATTTTGGAGAAAGCAGAGATGCTTGGAAAGCCAACATAGAGAGTAGAGAGATGAAACCAAGTGACAGACATTTGGAGATGCTTGGAGACAGACAGAAGCTCAGAGAGGAGGCCACTGGAACCAGGAGCTGAAAGCAATGAAACCCAGGAGCAAAGGACTAGTAGATATTGCCATATGCCTTCCCATGTAACAAAGAAACCCTGGACATGATTGACCTTTCTTGAATGAGGATATCCTCTAGTTGATGCCTTAATTTGGATATTTTCATGGCTTTTGAACTGTATATTTGTTACCTAATAAATTCTCTTTGAAAAAGCCAATCCATTTCTTGTATATTGCATTCCAGCAGCTTTAGCAAACTGAGACAGATTTTGGTAGCAGAGAAGTGGGGTGCTGTGGTTTGTAAATATCAGATGTCTTGGAGCAGCTTTTTAGATGGATAAGGGGAAGATTCTGGAAGAATTCTGAGAAGCATAAAAAGAAAGGACTAGGACAGGACAGCCAAGATGGTGGCTTAGCGAGGTGTGGGATTTAGTTCATCCTACGGAGCAGCTAATAAATAGCCAGGAACAGTACAGAATGACTGCTGGAGCCACATCACACAGTGACCAGACACACAGCGTACCCCAGTCTGGACAAGCTGGACCAGCTGCGAGCCTCCCCAGAACTGTGAGTTGCCCAAGCCATGGTGGACAGCACCTCTCCCCCATATGCTGCTTCCCAGAGGGGAAAGGAAAGGGACTTTAACAGCAGCAGGGGCTGAGCACAACCAAACTCCAATTGTGGAATTAATTCACAAATTCTGACTACTAAAAATAGGCCCCCAGCTCAGCTGAACTGAGTAAAAGTGAAGGTCGCTGGTTTTTGCCCTGGTGCAGAGGGGGCAGGGCTGACAGAAAAAGAAAAAAAAAAAAGGAGTTTTTTTTTAATTTGAAAAGATCTGGGCTCTGAAGAAAAAGGAGGGGGCACATAGGACCTCAAGATACACAGAGCAACGTACCAATTTAAGCGCTTGATTGGCAAACCCAAGGAATGGGGGTCCTGGTCTGAAAAGGATTTTTCTTTTTCTTTGTGTTTTTACAGCTTGACTAGTCTTTAGATACAGCTGCAAGGCTTCTCAGGCTCCAACTACCCCAGGCATAGGCAGAATTGAGCTTGTTTGAGTGTTTGTCTGGAGCCTGTGCCTTCTCCAGGACAGGGGTGGGACCCAGCTCAGGTGGGATCCTTACCTTAAGGAATTCAGACCCCAGAGTCTGGAAAAGTGAAGCAATTAAAGCCAGCCTACAACCTCTCCTCTATCTCAACCACATCCCCAGCAGGGAGAGTCTGCTGAAGTTAAAGGCACCGCATCCACCTTATGCTGGTGGGGCCCACAGGCAGAAAAGCGCCACATACTGGGCAGGATAGGAAAAATGCAGAGTCCAGAGACATCAGAGGAAAGTCTTTCAACCTGCTGGGTCTCACCCTCAGGGAAAACTGACGCAGGTGATTTTTTCCTTCTGAGAGGAGCGCAGTTTGGTCTGGGATAATCTGGCTGGGGTCTATAATACCTAAGTAGACCCTCCTAAGGGGTGGGGGGGTGGAAAGGCACCATACAGGCAGGACAAGAAACAAAAAAACAAGAAATGAAAAATTCTGATCTATTAAACAAAACCTAAGTTAGAGGACTAGTAAACTGAACTGAATGTCAAAGAACAGATAGACAACAAAATCATCCAGCAAGAAAATCCTAGGTAAAGAAAAAAGTGAAAATCTCCAAAATAAACTAATTAAGGTAATTAAAGGCCTAGATGCCAGCAAAAAATAATGAATCATACTAGGAAAATTAAATAAATGGCCCAGTCAAGGGAACAAACCAACAATTCAAATAAGATACAGGAGTTGAAACAATTAATTCAGAATGTTTGAACAGACGTGGAAAACCTCATCAAAAATCAAATCAATGGTTCTGTGTACCCTGAATACTATTTAAATGCAAATCTTGATTTGTATTTAAAAAGTATTTGCTTTTGGTTTTTGCAGACAGCTGGATGGATACTCTGCATCTAAGACTTAGAACATTAAAATAAATTTCTGTAAAAACAATCAAATCAATGAATTGGAGGATATAAAGAAGGCAAGGAATGAACAAAAAGAAGAAATCAAAAGTCAGATAAAAACAAATCACAGAACTTATTGGAATGAAAGGCACAGTAGAAGAAATGAAAAAACAATGGAAAACTACAATGTCAGATTTCAAGAGGCAGAAGATAGGATTAGTGAACTGGAGGCTGGGACATCTGAAATCTGATAAGCAAAAGAAAATATAGGGAAAAGAATGGAAAAATATGAGCAGAGACTCAGGGAATTGAATGACAACATGAAGTGCACAAATATACATGTTGTGGGTGTCCTAGAAGGAGAAGAGAAGGGAAAAGGAGGAGAAAAACCAGAGGAAATGGAGGAAATTATCACTGAAAATTTCCCAACTCATATGAAAGACTTAAAATTACAGATCCAAGAAGTACAGTGTACCCCAAACAGAACAGATCCAAATAGACATACTCCAAGACACTAACTAATCAGAATGTCAGACATCAAAGAGAAAGAAAGAATCTTGAAAGCAGCAAGAGAAAAACAATCCATCACATACAAGGGAAGCCCAATAAGTCTATGAATAGATTTCTCAGCAGAAACCATGGAGCTGAGAAGACAGTGGGATGATATATTTAAGATACTAAAAGAGAAAAACTGCCAACCAAGAATTCTATATCCAGCAAAATTGTTCTTTAAAAATGAAGGGGAAATTAAAACATTTTCAGACAAAAAAATCACTGAGAGAATTTGTGACCAAGAGACCAGCTCTGCAAGAAATACTAAAGGGAGCACTAGGGACAGATAAGAAAAGATAGAAGGGAGAGATGTGGAGAAGAGTGTAGAAATGAAGACTATCTGTAAAGGTAAAAAGAAGGAAAATGAGAATTGACATATAAAATCCAAAAGGCAAAATGGTAGAAGAAAGTACTGCCCATAGAGTAATAACACTAAATGTTAATGGAGCAAACTCCCCAATCAAAAGACATAGACTGGCAGAATGGATTAAAAAACAGGACCTGTCTATATGCTATCTACAGGAAACACATCTTAGACCCAAGGATAAACATAGGTTGAAAGTGAAAGATTGGGAAAAGATATTCCATGCAAATAATAATCAGAGAGAGCAGGAGTAGCTATACTAATATCCAAAAAAATTAACAAATCAAATGTAAAACAGTTAAAAGAGCAAAGAAGGCCACTATGTATTAATAAAAGGAACAATTCAACAAGACAACATTAGAATCATAAATATTAATGCACTGAGCCAGAATGCTCCAAAATACATGAGGAAAACATTGAAAAGAGAAATAGACACATCTACCATAATAATTGGGGACTTCAATTTCCCACTCTTATCAATGAACAGAACATCTACACAGAGGATCAATAAAGAAACAGAATTTGAATAATACAATAAATGAGCTAGACTTAACAGACATTTATAGAACATTACACCCCACAACAGCAGGGTACACCTTTTTCTCAAGTGCTCATGGATCATTCTCAAGGATAGACCATATGCTGGGTCACAAAGCAAGTCTTGATAAACTTTAAAAGATTGAAATCATACAAAACACTTTCTCAGATCATAAAGGAATGAAGTTGGAAATCAATAATAGGCAGAGTGCCAGAAAATTCACAAATATATGGAGGCTCAACAATGCACTCCTAAACAAGGAAGTGGGTCAAGGAAGAATTACAAGAGAAATCAGTAAATATCTCGAGGCAAATGAAAATGAAAATACAACATATCAAAATTTACGAGATGCAGCAAAGGCAGTGCCAAGAGGAAAATTTATTGCCCTAAATGGCTATATCAAAAAAGAAGAAAGCGCAAAATTCAAAGAATTAACTGTCCACTTGGAAGAACTAGGGAAAGAACATCAAATAACCCCAAAGCCAGCAAAAGGAAAGAAATAATGAAGATTAGGGCAGAAATAAATGAAATTGAGAACAAGAAAATAATCAAGAAAATCAACAAAATCAGAAATTGGTTCTATGAGAAAATCAATAAGACTGATGGGCCCTTAGCGAGGTTGACAAAAAGAAGAAGAGAGAGGATGTAAATAAATAATCAGAAATGGAAGAGGAGACATAACCACTGACCCCACAGAAATAAAGGAAGTAATGACTGGATACTATGAACAACTTTATGCTAATAAATACAACAATATAGATGAAATGGACAACTTCCTAGAAAGGCATGAACAACCAACATTGACTCAAGAAGAAATAGATGACCTCAAGAAAACAATCACGAGTAAAGAAATTGAATCAGTCAGTAAGAAGCTCCCCAAAAATAAAAGTCCAGGACCAGATGGCTTCACATGTGAATTCTACCAAACATTTAAGAAAGAATTAGTACTAATCCTGCTCAAACTCTTCAAAAAAATTGAAGAGGAGTGAAAGCTACTTAACTTATTCTATGAGGCCAACATCACCCTCATACCAAAGCCAGACAAAGATATTACAAGAAAAGAAAACTATAGACCAATCTCTCTAATGAAAATCCAAAAATCCTCAAAATTCTTGCAAATCAAATCCAGCAGCACATTAAAAGAATTATACACCATGACCAAATAGGATTCATCCCAGGTTTGCAAGGATGGTTCAACACGAGAAAATTGATTAATGTAATACACCAGATCAACAAATCAAAGCAGAAAAACCACACGATCATCTTGATTGATGCAGAAAAAACATTTGACAAAATTCAACATCCTTTCTTATTGAAAACACTTTAAAGGATAGGAATAGAAGGGAACTTCCTCAACATGATAAAGGGAATACATGAAAAACCCACAGCTAACATCATCCTCAACAGGGAAAAACTGAAAACTTTCCCCTAAGATCAGGAACAAGACAAGGACGTCCACTATCACCATTATTATTCAACATTGTGTTGGAAGTTCTAGCCAGAGCAATTAGACAAGAAAAAGAAATACAAGGCATCAAAATTTGAAAGGAAGAAGTAAAACTCTCACTGTTTGCAGATGATATGACACTATATGTTGAAAACCCCCAGAAACCCACAGGAAAACTACTAGAGCTAATAAATGAGTACAGCAAAGTGGCAGGTTACAAGATCAACACTCAAAAATCTGTGGTGTTTCTATACACTAGTAATGAACAATCTGAGGGGGAAATCAAGAAAAAAATTCCATTTACAATTGCAACCAAAAGGATAAAATATTTAGGAAATAAATTTAACTAAAGATACAAAAGACCTATACAAAGGAAACTACAAGAAATTGTCAAAAGAAATCACAGAAGACCTAAATAAATGGAAGGGCATGCCGTGTTCATGGATTGGAAGACTAAATATAGTTAAGATGTCAATTCTACGTAAATTGATTTACAGACTCAATGCTATAGCAATTAAAATCCCAGAAACTAATTTTTCAGAAATAGAAAAACCAATAACCAAATTTATCTGGAAGGGCAAGGTGCCCCAAATAGCTAAAAATATCCTGAGAAAGAAAAATGAAGTCGGAGGTCTCATGCTACCTGACTTTAAGGCACATTATGAAGCTACAGTGGTCAAAACAGCATGGTACTGGCATAAAGATAAATATACTGACCAAAGGAATCAAATAGAGTGTTTAGATATATACCCCTCTTCTATGGATCTTTGATAAGGCAGTCAAGCCAACTCACCTGGGACAGTTGAACACCATAGTACTTGGAACCTTGAGTAGGGCATGAGATTTTGCAGGTTTGTCCAAAGTGATACCCTGATAAATCCCAGAGTGATTTGAACAGTGAATAAAAAAGTATTTGCAAAGTCCTCCTGGGGTAATGGTAAGAAAGGGGGAAAATTCAACTTCCCCAAGTGGAGAATTCTTGATATTCTCACTAGCAGTAGGGACAACCAAAGCAATAGGTTGAGCCCCCAATCTTGGGGTTTGTTCATATGAAACTTAACCCTGCAAAGGATAGGCTAAGCCTACTTAAAATTAGGCCTAGGAGTTACCCCCAACAGAACCTCTTCTGTTGCTCAGACGTGGCCTCTGTCTCTCAGTCAACATGACAAACTCACTGCCCTCCCCCTCTCTATGTGGGTCATGACTTCCAGGGGTGTGGACCTTCCTGGCAATGTCGGACAGAAATCCTAGAATGAGCTGGAACTCAGCATCGAGGGATTGAGAAAACCTTCTTGACCAAAAGGGGGATGAGAGAAATGAGAAAATAAAGCGTCAATGGCTGAGAGATTCCAAATAGAGTTGCGAGGTTATCCTGGAGGTTATTCTTACACATTAAAGAGATATCACCTGTTTAGTTAAGGTGTATGGAGAGGCTGGAGGGAACTGCTTGAAAATGTAGAGCTGTGTTCCAGTAACCATGTTTCTTGAAGATGATTGTATAATGATATAGCTTTCGCAGTGTTACTGTGTGATTGTGAAAACCTTGTGTCTTATGCTCCTCTTATGTACCTTATTGACAGATGAGTAAAACATACGAATTAAAAATAAATAAATAATAAGGGAAACAAATGTTAAAATAAATTTAGTTGATTGAAATGCTAGTGGTCAATGAAAGGTAGGGGTAAGGGGTATGGTATGTATGAATTTTTTTGTTTTCATTTCTTTTTCTGAATTGATGCAAATGTTCTAAGAAATGATCATGATGATGAATATACAAAAAGAAATATAGAAAGAAAGAAAGGCCTAGAATACTCTGAAGAGACTATTGATAGAAACATGGGTACTTAAGTTTCTTTCAATCAGGTCTTAAACAGAAATGATGAATGTTTCACTGCAAAATGGAAGAGAGGTGATCCTTGTTTTAATGTGGCAGATAATTTGGCAAAGTTCAGTCCTGATACTGGATGGAAGAGAGAATTTGAAAGTGATATGCTGGGATATCTAGCTGAGGAAATTTCCAAACTAAATGTGGAAAATGCAGCCTGGCTTCTTCTGACAGCTTATAGTAAAATGCAACAGGAAAGGGACAAGCTGAGAACCGAACTCTTGTATGCAAAGAAAACAGAAACTGATCATTTGGAAAATTCTGAACTTTTGGGAAATGAAACCCCAGAGAATATTGTTCCATGTGAGGATTTAACCAAACTAGGAACCAGTCAGCCATTTCAGAAAAAGCCAGATTTGGAGATGGAGTCATCCAGAAAGGATTTGTGAAAAATCCTATTGTCTGATAGTTTTGATCCCTGTATGTTGCATGCCAAGTCAACAAATATTTTGTGAGATCTGAATAAATGGAACCACTGTCAGTCTGGACTAAAAGGGACAGAAAAGGGATAGATTGAAGGAAAATTTACTTCAAAAGCAGAATCATGGAAGCTAAGACCTGGAGCCAGGAAGTCTTTGTCCAGGAGAGCTCATCAACCTATGCATGTAGAGAGGGTGATTTGCCCTGGAAGCATGGATGGATCTTCTACTTTTTTACTTGGGAAGAATGTTGCCCTTCAGACCTCAGAAAGGATGGCACATATTTCCCAGGGATTTGGAAGAGCCTGGCCACCACTCCACTGTTCTGAAGTGGTTGAACATATGTCCTGGATATGGCAGAGAGTCCAGGTATCACCCAGATGTCTGAAGAGGGTGGGTCTGAGGGCAAGATGGTATCCCCAGTGCTTGGATATGTTAAAACCCTCAGCTCGGTGTTTGGAGGTAGAAGGGCCACTGTGTAAACCCTTGGAAATGGTAGAACTGAAACTTTCTTAAGCCTGAAGGAGAAAATGTAATTTGATAAATGATTAGCAGAACTTAAAATCTAATGGAGTTTGCCCTGCTGTTTTTTTGGAACTGTCCAGATACAATGACCTCTGTTTTTCTTTCAATATTTTGCCCTATGAAATTGGAAATGTTTCTCTTAAGACGGTCTCTCCTTTGGAAACAGATAATTTGTTCTAAGTATCACAGGTCCACAGCCAGAGGAGAATTTTGCCTTAGAATGGACCAGGATTACAACTGTCTTTGACAAGATTTCGTACTGTTTTTGACTTGGTATTGTGTTTGTATTGTACTGAAATGGCTTTTGTGGTATTGTGATGGAATGAATGTTTTGTGTATGGAAAGAACACGTCTTTTTGGAGTCCAGAGGGTAGAATGGTGCTGGTTTGAAACTGCTATGTACCCCCCAAAAGAGCCATGTTCTTCTAATCCAATCTTGTGGGGGCAGACTTATTGTTGGGTGTGACCATTTGATTAGGTTGTTTCCATGGAGATGTGACCTCTTCCGATTCAAGGTGGGTCTTAATTTGCTTATTGGAATCCTTTAAGAGGGAGACATTTGGGAGAAAACACAGATGTTTGGAGAGCCAACACAGAGAGAAGAGAGATAAAAACAAGTGACAGACATTTGGAGATGCTTGGAGACAGACAGAAGCTCAGAGAAGAAGCCACTAGAACCAAGAGCTGAAAGCAATGAAACAGGGAGCAAAGGGCCAGCAGACCTTACCATGTGCTTTCCCATGTGACAGAGAAACCCCAGATGTAATTAGCCTTTCTTGAGAAGGTATCCTCTTGTTGATACCTTAATTTGAACATTTTCATGGACTTAGAACTGTAAATTTGTAACCTAACAAATAACCTTCAAAAAAGTCAATCCATGTCTGGCATATTACGTTCTGGCAGCTTTTGCAAACTGAAACGCAGAACTAATTAGAAAGACTGTATGAGAAAATGTTAGTGTTCCAATTATTACTTAATTCAAACCACCATAACATTCCTACTTCTTAAAGTGGTGGTGCTTAGGAGGAGCCATGGTAAGCATTAGTGTGGAAAGGCTTTGGCTTTGGTTTTGTCTTTTGCATTTTAATACTTCTTCTGAGAATGGTTGGTAGGAGAGGGTATAAGTAGATACAATTGTGTTAATTAAACAAATTCATACCTTCCATTATACTCTAATCCAATACAACACTTCATGGAAAATTTTATAAAAGTGACATTGAGGTCACTGCATGATTTAATTTATATGAAATTCAAACACAGTCAAAACTAATGAGACAAGTCAGAGTAATAGTTATTGGGGTAAAAGGGTATTGTCTGAAGAGGACTTGGGGGAGGTTTCTGGGGTGCTGGTAACATTCGATATCTTGCTCTGGATGGTGGTTACACAGGTTGATATATGTATAAAAAATTCACTGAACTCTACCCTTAAGATGGGTCTACTTTACTGTATACATGTTATATTCAGTAAATAAGTTCAGAAAAAAGCATATCGTGATGGTTAATTTCATGTGTTGACTTGGCTAGATTACGGTTTCCAATTTGGTCGAAAACATACTGTTCTGATTGTTACTGTGAGGTTATTTCATCGATGGATTTGCATCTATAATCAATTGATAATCAATCTATAAATTATAATCAGCTGATTACATCTACAATCAACAAAAGAGTTTGCCCTCAGTGATGAGATGAGTCTCCTTATTCAATCAGTTGGAGGTCTTCAAGTCAAAACTAAAGATTTCAGAAGTCAGAAAGAAGTATTTCTGCCTCTACTCCAGTCAGCCAACTTCTCCTAGGGAATTCAACTTCACCTTCTTCAGAGTATCCAACTTGTGACCTACCCTATGGAATTTGGCCTTGCTGATCCCCTCAGCTGCATTAGGCAATTCCAATAATAAATCTCTTTATACGGATATTCTGTTGGTTCTGTTTCTCTGGAAAATATACATATTAAACTGCGGCAGTTAAGCAAATATATAAACCACCAAAAAGATGTAACACACCTAAATCAGAGGATGAAGGAAGTTGAAAGGGTTAGAAATGCATTGTTACCTACTAATTCCAGACATTCCAAAATATTCAAGGGACTCCAGCAAGTCTTTCTATAGTTAGCTATAATATATATATAACTGTTTACTGACAGCCTTTTAATAGGTACCCTTATTATACAAAGTTTGTACTTAAATTATGTTGTTGTAAAAAAGAAAGTTGTAGCTTCATTACTGATGCATGAAGCTTTTTGATAATTATACTTTTAGAATACTTTAGTAGGTATCATTTGGATTGTTGCAATTTTGCTAAAATGAAATGTACCAAAATTTAAGACCCACCTTCCTCTGACCCATCTTACAAGGCAAAGAGCATGTTTCCTGGACCTTTCCATAAAAATTGTATCCATATTATTTTGTCCATGTGTTATTCAGAGATTGTCTGAGATCTCACTTCAGATATCTAAGTTCATAACATTTCTACCACCCTGCCTCTTGGACCTTGATATTGCTCACCTTTTGTATGACAACTCCTTCCAAGTTATTTGTATTTTTTTACATATCAATAAGTATATTGGTCTTATAAGACATAGAATCCTTGTCATCTAGGCAGATTACTCAGATGGTTAAAAACCTTTTATAGTTTCTCACTATGAGCAAACAAATAATCCAAGAAAATATTATCAATTTAACAAGAGTGAAAACTAAATTCTGGTTTTGCATGAAGATAATCTGATAAGAAAACTATTAAAAATCTTATAAAACTATAAAATCTTAGCCAACTTTAGCCACAACTAAGTGAATAAAATTCACTTCTAACACAACTTCTACAACTTTCTATATCCATCCATTTCGTCCCACACATTCCTGTGTCTCATTCGGCAACAATCAATTACTTTACTTTAGGGGAAAAAGTACTCTCTTTCTCCTTAACAAAAACACTTCCTATGTACTTTACATGTTTACATTATCAGAAAAGATCTTAAAATTAATCTTCAAGCCAACATCATACAAAACACAATTTTCTTTTTTGTGGAAAAAGCGTATATACAAAAAAGCAATAAATTTCAAAGCACATCAAAACAATTAGTTGTAGAACAGATCTCAGAGTTTGGTATGGGTTACAATTCCACAATTCTGCCATTTGTGTTTTGAATGTTTTCTCAAATATATTCGTTTCACCTTCAGGAGGTATATTTCCCCCCATCTTTTATAAACATCGGCATGACTAAATATTCTTCCAACTTTGGGAACTATCAACTTTCCCATTTCCTCTCATGCCTAAAGGAAGCTCTTTATGATACTATCTTGACTCAGAAGAGTGTTTATGAACTGAGCGGCAAGTCTCTCCTCATAATTGAACAGCATTACTTTTCTATTTTCCTTATTATTGTTCTAGTCTGTATTTTTCCCTTTGGAGTGTTTGCTACATTGTTAACTTAATATAGGTTTTTTTTCTCATTATTTCCTCTACTTGTCTTGATGCACATATTTTCTCTTTTGGTGTCAAAATAAGGTGATGGGGAATTATGAGTCTCTTCTGAGTCGAGGATACTTTTGTAATCTGGTAACCTTTGGCATGAAGCACATATCCTAGTGAATGATGGAGCACTTAAGAGTGATTCACCACTGAGCATTATAGAAAATAGCCTGGCGGGTTCAAAAATTCAAGGCAAGTTCCTTCTACTCAGTGTGGTGTATATACTGTACTCTCACTTTTCTATCCCCTATTATGTGGTTAAGAGAGAGGAGATAATGACAGCTTCTTAAAGTTACCTATAATGCACTCAAAACTCTGTTAGATGTAATGGTTTTAAAAGGTAGAATGAAAACACAGCTAGAAGATCAACACAAAAGGAATCATTTTCTGATAGAGTGAGACTTGTGCTTGTCTTGATACATACACATGCAACTCCTATTAACTGTAATGGGAATTATGAGTGTCCCATTAAGGAAGTATTTACCACACCAAATGTCGTAGGAGTTACTCTCTCTACCCACCCCTCTCCAGAATTTGTTGTATTGATTTAGTTTCTTGAGGTAGAATTAACTCTGGTGTCATATTTTTAAAGTTACTCCTGGTTTTTCAGTGGCACTTAAGCAAATATACAAACTACCCTCAAGGTGTTGCACATATCTAAATCTTTCTAATGTGGGGTATAAAAGACCGATTAATTGGCAGGTGAAATATAGTGAAACAATAACAACAGCAGCAAACCCTATGTAAAGCCTAAATCAGACCCGGCCTGATTACTCTTCAGGTTAGAAGCATTGACCTGTAATATTCCTTTTTGAACAAATATTTACTCAACATTTGACCGTATTGACTTTAGGCAAATTTCAGCATGGTTAAGATTTTCTACATTAACATGGAAATGAGCTTCTAATTATACAGAGCTGTTGATTATCAACATGTAAAGATTTGCATAATGGAAAAAGAACTGTGGTTTGCTCAGCGATCTTTCTGCTATACATAAATTTAGAAATTTGATCACTAGCAGATGCTTAACTTTAAAATGTTGTCTTTCTGTATGTATGAATATATATACTTGTGCATATATTTATATACACATACATAGATACATACTGAGGAATATTTACTCAAGTATAGCACTCTCTTCTGAGCTCTCAAGCCATATATCCAACTTTCCACTGGATATCTCCTTGAAGTCCTTCAGGTACCTCAAACTCAGGATGTCCAAACTCGAACTTGTCATCTTTCCCAGTGAGCCTACTCATCCCGGTCCTGATCTCACTGAGTAAACCATCATTCTTTCCATTATCTAAGCCACAAATCTACAAAATCATCCGATTTTGGATTTCATATCCTGTACATTTATCACCGTTAATTCCATCCCCCAAGTGTTTTCTGGAGGCAACTGAAAGACATCAATGCAGGTAGGCAGGGTGCCGCAAGCCTGAATCTAGCATAAGGCCTACACAGATGATCATCAAGAGAGAAGTGTGGCAGCAAGAAGTAAGAATGCAGCCATAGGGACTGGTGGTGTGGAGATTTAACCAACGGAGCCTGAGGCTCAAAGAACTAATATATTAGGTGGAAAATCGAGTGGTGATGAGAGGAAGTCAGGGATGGAGAATAAGATGGGGATATGTTCTTGGAACTGAGACCGCAGGAAAAGGCTTGGTTACACACAGCCTAAAGAAAGGCTACATGTGAGACATGAGGTCAGAACTGGGTCAGGAGGGAGGGTGACTTGACGCAGAGCACAAAGCTATGGATCCTGTGGTCTTATATTTCCCTGGCCTTAGGGCCACATGAACCTCAGAGGCTAGAACAGAAATGCAGGAGCAGGAGGGAGTTAGGTGATCTTGACTGCCAGCTTCTAGGACTTTAGGGGCACAGAGGTCTTCACAGCATCCTCGGGTGTCATCAGTACATCTGCCTTAGCCACCATCATATTAATTTAATGCCTAAGATGCTTTTACTTTTAATAAATACACTAATTCAAAATAACCGTAGTTGTGCCATCTATTTACTACTCTCAGCTGTATTCTAGATTATCAAGATACCTGGGGAAAGACAACAAAAGTTCAGGAAGGCAGGACCACCATCCAGCTCAGTCACAACTGCATCTCTAGCACTGAGGACCGTATCTAGTCCCTGGTGGGCACTCAAGAAACAACCATTAAATTTTAAATTTTGGATGAATTACTACATAATTATAGTGGCATTCATTAATTTGGACCTTACAGATTTAGAATTTTAATAGTTTAGACTTCACTGACTGGAGTCTTGCTTTTCACAGAGCAACGAAGTAAACAAGGACAATTAGGAATGATTCCCAATATATTGTTTTCAAGCAGATTTGCAGGAAAACATTTTAATTAAAACCCAATTGCTGTTCTACTTATAAATTATTTTTTGACATTCTGAGAACTCAGAGAAATAATAGAGCCATAGAAACCATAGAAAACTATGAATTAAAACTAGGAAATAGACACAAGGACAGTTTTCAAAAGAGTAACTACTAATATGAGTAACGGCTAATATGTGAGAAAATGTTCAGCCTCTTTGACTACAGACATGCAAGTTCAAACAAGGAAATATAATTTTGTAATTATAGGCTTAGAAACTATTTTAAACTTCTAAACCACACAGGTAGTCAGAGATAGGCACCCTTACATGCTGGCGATATGTGTATATCATTGTGGTCTTTTGAAAAATAATTTGCACTCCTTGAAAAACATTCACAACATTAAACCATTTGTTCAACCTCCGAGAGTCCAGGCTGTGAAGCTGGCAGCTCTGATGAAAGTTCTAGTCGCAATCCACAGGAGAAGAAGGATTTCTTCAACTGCTGGTTGAAGAAGCAGTGAAAAAAGTCTCTCTTCACCCTTAAAAAAAATTCTTCAACTGATTGGATTATCAACCTGTGAGAGATGGGTCTTAGCTGATTGCGGATGTAACCAGCCGCAGGTGCAATCAACTGACTGATGACTTAATACACCAGCCTTCCAGGTTATCAGCCAGCCATGAATATCCTTGCAGCAACGGTCAGGTCAGTGTTTGCCTGACCAGACCACTGGGCATCATCATTTGGCCAAATTGACACCAGAACCCAACCATCACAAATTTTAGGTGGGAAAAAAAAAAAAAAAGGAATACAAGAATACAATTTCGTATATAAAGTATGATTTCAACTGCCTGCAAACAATTACACAGAGTAAAAAACTAGCGGGGAATTCACCAAAATGTTAACAGTGAGTGCGTCTGTGTGGTGAGATGACAGAACCCAGAAGAAAAGTGGCCAGAGCGGAACTGTGAGACCTCGATGGAAAAGTTTTCATCAAGTGGGTGGGAACATAAACCCCCCTCAGGCCAGATGCAGACTTTCTCGGGAAACATGAGAAAGTCCTATACAACAGACGCAGGGAATGTGGCATATTTAGCAGCCTTGGCCAGTTAAGGCTGAGAAAGGCCAGCCTTTGTGGGAAGAGCTGGAGGCTGAAGCTGTGTGTGTCAGACTGTGCTCCATAAAACTCTAGAATTCTGTAATTCAGAAAGTCCATCAGCATCTGATTCAAAATTTTTTTCACTGTTCAAATTGCTGTAACATTGTAATTGCCATCCATTAATTCCAGTTTCAAATATTTGCATTTATTTGATTAATTTTATAATAAGTAAATGTTAAATGTTATAAAGCTGAATGTTTTATCCGTTTTGGGCTGGGGGGGGAGGGTTCTACTATTTAAAAACAAAAGAAGTGAAAACTGCTGCCTTCACGTTCCCAAGGGGCCTCTTGCCCAAAGTCCAGGTCTTGGGGCTGTCCAGCATGCTTGCCAGAGGTCTGCCCTGTGTCCGGCCATCTCACCCCTGTGCTTCTCTCCGGATGCCACATGCCTCCCATCTTTCTCTTCTCCACATTCTCTGCAAGGTTGGCTGCAGCTTCCTCTCTTTCTTAGCTCTTTCCTTTGTTCTCACCCTTTCCTTATGAAATGTCAATGAGCAATTTTGCCTCCATAGGATCTTTCATTCAAAATTCATTGAAAAATATTTGCTGAGTATTTATTATGTATCAGGCACTGTGCTATGCAGCAGAGAGCTTAGAGTCCAGTGGAGGTATTCAACAAATGACAGTGAATATTTAGAGCGGGACCTGCTCTGAGAGTAAAGGAATCAGGAGTGATTTTCAAAAGCAAATAGTTTAAGGAATACGTAGGAATTAGGTGAATGGGTGGGGGATTAAATGTTCTGGCAAAAGACAGAATTGAATATAATGTAAGCAGGAGCGATGGAAGTGAGACAGAGTCCACATTGTGAATGCTAATGTGTTTGGAACTTATCTTGATGGCAGTAGAGAAACACAGAGCATTTTTCAGCAGAGAGGTAACACAACATAATTTATATTTAAAAACAATGTATTTCCAGTAGCTGTATGGAAGGTGGGTCTGTGGGGAACCAAGACAGGAGCAGAGAGATCAGTTTGTAATTTAAGGAAGAAATGATGAGGAGATGAAATAAGACACTGGGAGAATTGAGAATAGATTTGAGAAATATTTTTAAGGCAGAATTAGTAGGACTCCATGACTAATTTAGGGTCTGGGACACATGAGAGTTTTGAGCAGTATAATAAATTTGGTTCAATGTTTATTTAATGGGTTTAGTAACAAAATGATTTTCTAGGAATAAAATTTGAATACAGAAGAAATTGAATGTAGAAATTCACATACTAATACACCTTCATTGACTAAAGCAGTCAGAAGACTAAAAGAGACAGCACACTTTGGTTAGGATAATTCAGGGAAGGCTTATTTACCAAAGTGACTAAAATTTTCTTAGGTGTGGGTGGAATGTAGGAAACCACATGATACTGCAGGAACCAGTGGGGTGCTCACAGCTGCAGAGCTTTTGTCACACCCCCAGCCCCCCACTCCCAGCCCCAGGCCTGAAGGATAAGCCACAGAGCATTACTAGAACCTGGAAGGAGAGAGACTCCTATAGCAAGAGCCACCCCCAGAGGAGTAATGACCTTTTGCCTAGGAACCCACACAGCTCAAGGTGATCTCATAGGAAGGAAATCAAGGGAATAAGTACCCTGATTCACTCTCCCCAGATCCCTTGCTGGACTCCCAGTTGGCTAAATCCAACCAGAAACCAAAGGCAAAGGCAGAGGAGATTTTCTATACGGATCAGCCTCCTGAGGCAAAAAGCAGGGGGTAAACGATGGAAAGAGGAATCTGGATACCTAAAACAGATAGCATAATAAAGGGGTTTTATGGAATGGAATAAAATAATTGTTTCTGATAGATAACCATGCATTATTATGTTTTGGATTTCAGCTGACTACAACTACTGGCTTCAGGGGAAAGCAACTCTTCTCAGTGTGGAAGCACTCAACAGAAGCATACAACAGAGGTTAGAACAATGCCTGCAAAGAGAGGGTGTTCTGTGTGTCTTTGGGTGGGTATGTTGTTTGTCTTTTACTATTCAATGGAAATATTTTCCCAGAAAGAGACCAATGTACATTTTACCACTTACATTAGAAGTTGCATATGGAAACCCCAGTTAACTGGCACCAAATTTCTAATTAATTCTAATAATAACTAAAATCTCTTATTGGGCACCCTGAGTAACAATGGAAAGAGGCCCTTTATTTTCAACTGTTTGGATGTGGAGGAGTGAGGGAGATGGAGGACTTCAAATTCTTTAAAGGCATGTATTTTCCTTTTTCTACATTCAAATTTATAATCAAGTGAGAAAGAGGGAGGCAACAAAGTCAGGCAGATGGAAATCAAAGCATCACCTTATTATTGGGAAAACATTTGGATAATGTGGCTTGCTAACAGTTTACCTCTGAGTTAGGCAGCCTTTGCCACTCAATCACTGCTGTTCCTGAAAAGGGGTAGGTGTACTTGGGGGGCTGCTACTGTAAAACAGCAGAGAGAAACAGAGACAAATGCATTAGAATTAATAGCCAGATGTTATTAGGGAATATAAAAAAGAACAGAAAAAGGGCAGAAAAGATAGTGATTTAGTTTGGGAAATATTTAACTTGAGGAGCCAGTGGGCATCAAGATGAGGATGTACAGTCAGCAGTTGCATATACGGATCTGGAGTTCTCGAGAGGTATTGCACTGGAGATGTATAACTGAGAGTCAGATGCATACAGATAAATGACAGTTGAAGATGGGTATGGATACAAATGCTCTGGGATAATGAACATAAGAGGGAAAGAGGATTATATATGGAACCCTGGAGAGCACCAGCATTCAAGGAACAGATGGAAGAAGATCATTTTATAAAGGCAATGGAGAAAGATAGACAGGAGAAAAGCCAAGAAAGAGTGGTATATATAAGCTACTGATTCCAGATCAAGAAAGTTTCTACTTGTAAACAAGGCTATTCAACATTGTGAGACCATTTTAGACTATACTGTCTGCATCTAACTTGGACCAGGTTACCTAAGTAAACCTGTCCTAAGAGCATCTCAATGACCAATTGGTATGAGTTAACACAGGCAAAGATATTCAGGTAGAAGACCTCTGAACTCAATTGAAATCAATGGATTTTTATTGTACACATTTGTATGGTGTAGGGTTGTGGTTGGGGGGGATGCTTAAATTAGGATGACACCTAAATTAGGAAGACCAAAGTTTGAAGGATTCTTTCATTTAATTTTCTGGCCTCTAATCAGAACCTGGAGCCTATGACAGTATCTGAGTGTGGTAGTGGGCAACAGGGGGTCATTCAAGTGTGTGGCCAGGTCAGTTCTGGTAACAGTGAAATAGGACCCTCAGCTTTGGGAAAGAGCCAAAGGTCAAAGTCCCTACATCTTACTCACAGCTATTTGTGATTTAGGAAGGTTTAAAGCATTCATAGGTAAACCAACAGATAACTGAAAAGGCATGCTATTCAGAACACCCAGTTTCTCAATCAGATCAGTTTTTAGGGTATATTGTTTTATCTAATAAATTATTTGTGACCATGGTTTGGGTTCTATTTAAAGTGAGAACATGAAATGAAATACATATATACAGGGTTAAATGGGTCATTGTACAAAAACTTGGAGTTAAGTTCATGTGTGATTATACCTACATGTGCATTAATAGGTATATGCACACACACAATTTATTCCCTGATTGATTGGTTGATCTTATAGGGTTTTAGGTTTTAAATGAGAAAATACATGTAAAGTATTTAGAACAGCAACTAGACATACTAAGTGCTCAGTGAATGCCTATTACTATTACTACTTTAGAGATAGAGAAAGTATGTGTATAGGTAGAATCTTTCTCTACCTATACTTCCAACAGATGACTTGAGATGAGAAGCTTCTGAAGCAGTAGTTCTTAAACTTTTCTAGCTCATTAGAGAAGCTGATGAAAACTATGACCTCTCATTGGAAAAATACCTCTACACACAAAAAAATTGCCCACAATTTGGGAGGGAATGGAGGATCCTTTGAAAATCTTTTAGTGCAAACTGTGGACTTTCCAGGGTGGTTGAACAAGGATATGTTGAGTGGAGCCAGTGGATGACCCCGTCAGTCAGTCAGCTGCAGTTTCTGGGTAATCAGTGTGCACAGAATGCTACACTAAAAGTAGAGATAGGGCACATACATATCTAAACAAGACTTTTAAATAGTTAACATTCACTGAGTGACAATGTGTACCCAGGTCTATGATGAGTATTATGGAAAATGCAAAGATCTCTAAGACAAGGGCCTAGGTATCAGTGCCTCAGAGTCTGTAGTAGGAAAGTGCTAGACTAGAGTTATGTTCAAAAGCCAGAGGCACAGAGCAGGTACCCAAGCTGGCTGGAAGTAGAGACTGGCTAGTAACGTTGATGATGAATTAAAAACATATTTACTGGGGTGCTGCAGTCAATAAAAGCACCAGTGAGACACCATTAAGAGACTTAACAGTTTAGCAGTGGGGAAGAAATTCATTAAAAGGTTTGATGATCTCAGATCCTGATAGAGCATGGAAAGCCATTAGTCATTATGCCACTTCTGGGTTGCAATTATGAAGTTCTCTATAAGAAAATACTTGGCATATAAAAGTATACAAGATTTTAATACATATAAGATTTGCAATAGTGTACAAGGTATACTTTTTTTTCCTTATCTGTATGTTTTCAGGTAAGAGAAGAGGCCAAAATGAGCAGAAATGAGATAAGTAAAAAATCTTATTATGCCATTTCGAGAAGTATTACTCACTAAATTAAAAAAATAATGATGGAAATGCATGACTACATATGGCACTGTGCTAAGTAATTAGATCATTATGCTGCCTATGGCTCTAAAATAATTCAATTAATTCTCAGCAAAATCTGTGGGAACTCCTTCTTTAATGTAAAGTGATATTCACTTAAAAATTTTAAGCAGACAGAGTTAGCCTTCTGGGTATTCATGCATTCATGCATTCATTCATTCAGCAAATATCTACCAAGAGCCCTCTGTGTAAGGTATGGTCAAGGGCACTGGGAAGCAAGTGTGAACAACACGGTGGAGGTGCCTTTTATTCAGGGACCACACCGTCTAAAATAATTCCTGACTGTGGTAAGTTTGTGAAGGAAGAAACCTGATGCAGAAAACATGAGAGGGAAGAGTTCATAAAATACTGTGGTCAAGGGAAGGCATCTTCCCTTGGAAGGGTAAGTAAAGATTTTTGGCTCCCTAGGGTCTAAATTCCTTTCCTGTGTTTGTGGAGTATTGGTGGAAGACAAGACCATTTACTCACTTTCAGAGTCTTCCTTGCAGTTTGGTTGTGGGCACATGACCCAGGCTTGGATGATCAGTCATCTGCCCAAGAAGCAGAGCTGAGAATTTGTTTTGGTGGCAGTGATCATGGTAGCAAAGTCCAGATTCTGGAGTGGTGAACCCAGAACCCATTGTCTAGCAATATGGAGCTTTACATCTAGAAGCAAAGGGAACAGGTACTCTTTGAACGGGTTCTGGGTATGATTTTTGCCTGAAGTTCTGTTTGTCCAGCTTTGCTTTTTACTTCCTATTCTCCAGATCTGATATTCCAGTCCTCTTGGAAATTCTATGACCCATTTAATAAACTCCAACACATTTCCCTGAGACTGAAGTAAGCCATGGTCAGTTTCTGGTACTTCCTCTAAGAATCCTGATGGATGGGGGCAGAGAGAATGATGGGGGCAGCAGTATCTTTCACATTGAGGGACAGCCATGTGCAAAGGCCTACAGTGAGAGGGGGTGGGGAGAGGAACTGAGAAAAGACCAAAGTGGCTGGGATTTGTGAGAAAGGTAGAAAGAAGATAAAATGGGTGTGACTGGCAAACCAAGCAAGAGCCAGAGCAGACAGCGACCCTTAACAGAAGTCAGAAATGTGCTGGGTCTATTCTTTTCTCGGCAAGACTGAACGACCTCATGGGTTGTGATCAGACGTGTCCCTACTGTTCAGCAGGACTTGAGATGGGCCAAAGGGTTACCGTGGTAGTCAGACTGCTGGGCCATGTTCCAGACCCTGCTGCACTCAGGAGGCTGAGCCTTGGGCTGGCTGCTTCTCTAAAAATTACATTTCCCAGCCTTAATGCACACTCTCCTTTCTTCTGAATTACTTTCCACCCCTGCCTTCTCTGTGCCTATGGTAACTGTACCCTTGTTTCAAAGTCCTTCTCAGGATGTGCCACAGTTAAGGCTAGCCTTGTTTTCCCAATCCAATGAGGCCTCTTTCTCCTTTGGAGTACAAAGATTCTGTTTATGCATCTCTAGGCATTTATAAAATTCAGTGTCGATTATGTGTTTTCAAATGTTTGCCATATCCTTTGTTAGACAGTTAACTCCCTGAGGGCAGGGCGGGGAGGTGGAATGATTACATGCTTTGGACTAAGACAGATCTGGGTTTTATTTTGGTTCTGTCTATTACAAATTATGTGATCTCAGGCAAGTCGCTTCACATCTCTGAATCTCTTCTTGTCTGTAAAATGAAGATAATAATGCCTCCTCTTCAGGGATATTTGGAGGGCTACGTGTACTGTAAATTACCACGCAGTGTCCATCACACAGTGGGCACTCTGAAATTGCTAGTTCCTTTGTGTCTTCTGTAGTACTTCGTTGCAATTGAATAGAATTTTCTGCAGCTGAGAAAATATAAAATCTTTTCTTTTTTTGTACTCACCTTATTGTAAGGTATTAATTAAAATAATGTAGATTTTATTTTCATCTTGGTTCTGAATTTAGTCATAAAAATTTTTTTCTTAAAAACTCCTCTCAAGAGTTTATTGTTGCCTTTTAGACCAAAAGGGGGAAGAGAGAAATTAGACAAAATGAAGTGTCAGTGCCTGAGAGATTTCAAACAGTTGAGAGGTTATCCTGGAGGTTATTCTTATGCATTGTACAGATATCCCTTTTTAGTTGATGGTATATTAGAATGGCTGAGGGAAGTACCTGAAATTGTTGAGCTGTGATTCAGTAGCCTTGATTCTTGAACACTATTGTATAAAGATATAATGTTTACAAGGTGACTGTGGGATTGTGAAAAGCTTGTGTCTAATGCTTTTATCCAGGGTATGGAGAGATGAGTAAAAAAATATGGATAAAAAAGTAAAAAATAATAGGGGGGACAAAGGGTAAAACAAATTGGGTAGATGGAAATACTAGCGGTCAATGAGAGGGAGGAGTAAGGTGTACAGTAAGAATGAATTTTTCTTTTTTCTTTTTATTTCTTTTTCTGGAGTGATACAAATGTTCTAAAAAATTGTCATCTTGACAAATATACAACTATGTGATGATACTGTGAGCCACTGATTTTGCACCATATATAGAATGTATGTGTGTGAAGATTTCTCAATAAAAATATTTTTAAAACGCCAGAAAAAAAATAAAAAACAAAACAAGAGTTTTTTGTTATTTACTCAGTTCACTCCAGCAAAATAATTAATAAAGGAGAGTCATAATTTTGTCCTTCAAACATTCCAAAGTTAAATAATCTAGGATGTACTTAAAACATTGAGTCCAAAACCCAGAAGGTAGACTCTGTTACTTTGAGAATGCAAAGGAAGGCATTTCTCAAGTCCTGAATGTCTTAGCCAAAATATTCCCTTATACAATTCCTGTCTTGAGTCTTTTTTATTTTAAGAACTTGAAATTGTATACACTCTATCTGACTGTCATTAATAGACCAGTTATACAATTCAACCATTAAGAAGTTAAAGACTTAAAAACATGACAAACACAAACAAAAACAGGGCAACGGTGGCTCGGTGGCAGGGTTCTCACCTACCATGCTGGAGACCCGGGTTCGATTCCTGAAGCCTGCCCATGCAAACAACAAAAACAGAACAGAACCCCAGAACTTCCCAAACTCCTTGCTTATAGACTTGCTCAAGCAACTTAATTTAAGCAGATGAGTTGACAGTCTGTTAGAATTTTTTTCTTTCTTCCTTGTCCCCCATCAAATATTTCCGGTTCTCCCTCTTCCTTCTATTTCTTTCCTTTGTTTCCTTGGGGTTTGGTATAGTTTCTCTTTTCTTATCTGGGACTGTGAGAGAAGGGTTGCATTGTAAAGGCACGATGTCTCCCTTCAAACAGCAAATGAGACAAAGTGGCCAAGGCAAAGAATTCATTTTCCTTTCTTCCTGTAACTATTTTCTGTCAACCAGCATGGGTTAAGGCAAGAAATGTCTTAATTTACATAAGGTGGTTGTTTAAAGACAATTTGAGACCCTACAATCTTTTTTGAAAAAGATTTCCATATTCTTGGCACTGTAGTAGCACTAACAGTATAGAAAATACCTGTATAGTTTTGATCGAAGCCTTGAGTGAAAACATAACGGCAACTTCCCATGGAGGGAAGGGAAGGAGCTTTGGTTGCTTCTAAGCACAAATGTAGCAACTAACTAACTACTGAAGAATGTTCTTATAAGGTAATCAGGCCCTTATAGTCATTTCTTGGCATGTTTGCCTTGGAATTCTAATCACTAAAAATAGTTCAGATTCGAAGAGAAAAAGTTTTATGCTTGCAAAGACCACAACTGGAAACACTTATTGCAAAGAAAGCAAAATTACTGCAAGATATATTTGTAGTACATGAAAGAAATGTATAGGTGAGTAGTTGCGGTGTTCTTTTTATATTGGTCTTGAGATGCAGTTGTTTTAGGAGCATTTAACCAGGTTGACTTTGAAGGCATCCGGTCCTCGTGTGGAGGGTTGATCTTGGCAAATAGGGAAGAATCAATGTACAATCCTGCTCTTTGTTATAGGTTTTGTGCCCAAGAGCAAATGAGATGAAAAATTGATTTCCAGATTTCCAAGACCAACTCTAGTTGATGAGAGGATATAAAACTGCTGACTCAACAGCCTACTTTAGGGAAATAGGACAATTACTCTGTCCTTGTTTAACTGTAGGTTTAGATGGCATGCTGAGGGAGAATGTGCCAGCATCAACAGATTTGAACGTATTTCTTCACATACTTAAATTCATTCAGGTTAATGTGCATTGTGCCAGATTCTCAGTACACAAATTACCTCTAGCATTTCAGTAGGTTGGACACTTCGGTGCAGAGGGGTGTGTGTGTGTGTGTGTGTATGTGTGTGCTTAGTGGTTAACGGGAGTGTGTGGTGGGTGGGAATAAGTCATTTGCTTTCAATTCAAAAGTTTGAAGTCCATTGCTTAAATAAGTACACATAGTCCATTCTTTAAAAAAAAGATCACTATTTTAAATGGAAAATTCTGCAAAACAATTGAAAGTAGGACATCATGACCCAAACTCCATTTAAAATCACATTTAATGTGTATATAGGTCTCTTATAAACAAGCAAATGTCTTTATCTTCCAACTTTCCTATTCAATTATCAAAGCACTGAACTAATCTCAAGAAACAAGTATAAATCATCTTGCATAGTGCCTGATGTGTGGTATATGTTTTGCAAATATGAGCTACTACCTTTTCCTTTCTCTGGGCTTCTTTTAGACTTTTAATTAAAAAAAAATCCAAACTACACAATTTAAGTTTATAATTATTATATAATAGTATTGGAAAAATGCTAATTGCATTAAAATTTAAATCAGAAAAATATGTAACCAAAAAAACCCCAAGAAGTCATTCCCATTGGCTGTACAAGCTTGCAATATAAAAGAAAAGAAAAGATATTTTAATGGTACTGCACTGCAAAAACAATGGAGTAAGCAAAGAAAGAAGACCCTGGGTTTGAGAAACAGAGAAGGCAATATGGGGCAGAGGAGAAGGGAGTTCCTAGGATGCAGCAGGCCTAGACATTACCAATCCCGGTGGAAGCTGGAGAGTAGGGACTCCTGGAGGGATGTCTCTGAGAAGATTAAAATGAACTGCTGGATTACTTAGTGTGTTTAAATGTATCTTCTTTCAGAGAGTTTTGGGAGTAACAGAAATTAAGCAAAAGAAATACGAGGCAATTATTGACAGAGAAAACAAAGCACTGTACCAGGAAAAAAAGGTACTTATAGAATACTATAGCTTATCTAAATAATATTCACAAAAGGACAATAATGTAAATATTGAATAATGATTTAATGAAGATTATATTATAACCATATAGGACGATGAAAGAGATATGTCAGCAGGGGAGAAGTGAATAAAGATCAAGTTCCCATCTTCTATAGTTTAAAATCAAATGAAATTTAAAATGGAATTAAAATAACAAGAACATTATTTAGAAATGAAGATATTAATAAACAAAGAAACAGCAAAACAGCAAAAAAGCAGATATCACTGGTGGGGGCATTTGAGGCTGGGGCCCTATATTAGTCTTTGTTTCAACTACATAGGTTTATTAATTAGGCAAAACTTAAAATTAAGGCAAAAAATTTAACCACATTCATTTGAAAAAAATGAAATGAGGGATTATTTACAATGGTAAAACCCCCAGAAGTATTTTTTTTAATTTGGGTTTTTTTTTTTGCAGGTGGTAGCCCACAAGTACTTTTATTCTAACCAAAGAGATTTTTTGTTGTTGTTGTTCCTTAGTTCTAAAAGTAAAAAGACTTCAATATGATTTAGCTAATTAATAAACATATCTATCTGCAATGAGACAGGACAGGTAAAGTTCCTAGGACAGTGCCTATGCAAAGTGATTGGGAAAAATTGTACTAGGAATGGCAAGGTGTTTCAGGAAAAAATTTAACAAAGATGAAAATAGTGTTGATGAAGAAACAATCATGCTTATGCTTCTGTCAGACTTAACTGTTCCTATTTCCCCAAATGTGTCATGTTTTCTGACCCATTGTTTTTTCATCTACATGTATGAACCAATCATATTTAGTTCCACCACTCCTGATGTTACCTTAGAAGTAAGAAGACACTATCATCTTCACCCACTGGCATGGGCTGTCTATCCTTGGTAGGATTTTTCATAATTCTCAAAATGACATATCCAGAGAAGATAATTTTTGAATTAAGTTTGGGTGGATCCCATCCCTCCTTCCTCCTCTTTTCTTTTTTCTCGCTCTGTCTTCCAGTCTAGTTTTGACTTCCTTATGGTTTGACAATGACTTAAAGGGCAGTGAGAATTTAGAATTAGAGCTATCCCAGAACTCCAGCAGACATGGTTATCCCAGGGTCTCATTGTATAGATTTTGTGGACAAGATTATAGATTTGCAGGTCGATTTCCTTCTCCCTGCTTTCTGGACTCAGAGACCCTCAACTTCATTTTCCCATTAAATTGTGTAGTTTGATTAGCTGGTTCCAGGAACAGGTGTTTGGAAGCAGGAGGAGCTGGAGAAACCAGCCCAACAAAGCTAGTCAAAGAACGGCAAGCCATTGACATGACTGAAGCAAAGCAAGTGTCTCTCCCTGAACGAAAAATGGCAATGCTCAGTTCTCTCATTCATTCAGCCAATATTTATTGAGCACACTAGTGCTTGGCGCTGTTCTAGACCCAAGAAATACAAGCTGGGAATAGTGTGACATAATTCTGCTTAAATGTATCTTTTCAGACCTAACTCTGCAATTTAGGAAGAGTTCAGATGAATTTTCCACCTTCTAACCAAAATCCAACCTAGACTTCCTAATTGGCAGTATTTGACCAAAAGTTTCAGAGGAAAGAGACTTTCTCATGAAATTTGCAGGATTCCCAGCTTCTGATTTTTCAGGGAAACAAGAAATCTTCAACTACTGCAGGAATCAGTAGTAGTTTGCCCTCTTCAATGTGTTCTCCCTACCCTGGTACCTTTCAGATGAAGAACTAAATTCCATGAAAAAACCACAGCTACCCTATACTAGAAATCAGTTCCTAATGATATTACACTTGCACAAATTGAAATGGGGTTAAAAGCTCAGATTGTGGATTCTTAGATTTCTTGCTAAGCTGGAAGCTTTTATGGGGCTCATTTTAAAATGAGAGGCAGAGTTTAGACCCCTTTGTTGCTTAAGAGACTGAGCAAATTAGCAAGTCCAAGGCAAATCTTTTTTTGATTACTGAACTATTACAAATGCCTCCTGGCCAAAGAATAACCTCTCTTCAGAGGGAAATGTTCAGCGGGACCTTTTGCTTAAATTCATAAAAGCTGTTAAAGCAAATCTCTCACATTTCCATTAAGTCAGTAAATTACTTCTAGGGGAAGAGGATAAAACGCCGGTGAAAAAATGGCTGGAGTATATTAATGATGGGAGGTGGGGCTGCAAAGGTGGAAGAATTGATGCTACATTTACGATGCAGAGAATTTCAGGCTTTTTCATGTGTTGGGCTAAATGTAAATGATGTCACCTTCTCCTCCCTGAGTGAGAGGCAAAGTTATCAGCCACGCGTTGTGTGGCTGACATTAAAATGACTACAAGGTTATTTCTTTCCATATCTATTCTCCTGGAAATTTTTTCAAGATTTTATTGTAGATGGAAAAAATGCATAATGCTACAGGAAACAAAGCCTTAGCTACATTCTTGCTACTGAATTATTGCTATTCTATCTCAATGCTGATTGAAATCCAAGACTTTGTATCCAAGCCTTAATGAAATGCTGGCAAATATCTTTCTGCCCCACTGCAAATGTAATCTTTCTATTGAACATTTTGTCCCAGTGAATTTCATCTGCCACAGCATTTTGCATTTGAATCAGAGAGGTCATTGCTTTCAAGAAGACCATGTGGTACTGGCTCTGTTCACTTTGGGGAGAAATTGATCCCTGAAGGTGTGGAAAGTACAGCAATGAGTCATTATAGATAATTAGCTCATCATTTCATCCAGATGATTAAAGACATAATACCACAGCCCAATTCTTGTTTTTTTTTTTAATTTCTATAAAAATGACTTACTAATTCCATGTCCAAAATGTTTCCCAAGTATACCGAATTATTATATTGTCTCGATGCACATTTTATGTTCCCATTACATTACTTAGGGAAATTCTTGCATGTCATAACAGTGGCCCCTAAAAGGGTCATATTTCTCTACATATTTCTCAGTTTTGTGTGAATGAAGGCATAGTCTACGCTGAAACTCAGGCTGAAATTCTAAGCTAAAATACTCTGTTCCTTATCTAACCCTCAGCAATTTCTGAGCCTTTGAACAGAGTTAATCATCAAGTGAAGTGCTAAATTGTACTCTTGTTTGCTAAGGTTGAGATAGCAGAAAAGGAGCATTTAGCCAGTGTCTTTTTTATTGATAAGAAGTAGTAACCAAACACATTTGCAAATACGTAGCCTAACAGATAATTTATTCCATATCTATAGGCAATAAAGTAAATCCATGATAGGAAATCCATATATGTGAATATATAAATATATGCATGGATTTAAAATAAATGTATGCTGAAATTGTTGCTTTTCATGCTGTGTCAATATCAAAAGACCGAGCATTTAACTGTTATATGGACATGGCATTTACAAGTAAAATTGCAAATCAACAAGGCCTAGAATAGTCTGTTTTAAATTCACCTAATTGAAATAGTGACAGCTTACTGTTCTATGCAACATGATCAATTAAATCAAAGATGAATAGAGCTACTAGAGAGATTTGCCTACATTAATATATCAAGAGACTGGGCTATTCCTGGACCATGCACCTGCACCTGCACCTGCACCACCACCTGCACCCCCACCCCCACCCCCACCCCCACCCCCACCCCCACCCCTCGCAGGAAAACATGATTGGGATACAAGCCACATGTAGCAGAACTTCAAGAATGTGAGCAGCAGATACATACTGCTTTAAGTGAAAAATAAGACCTCTTACAATTTTAGAGTAGTAATTTTACTGCTATCATAATCTGACTTTGTTATGATGCTATTTAGTATAGAGAAAGAGAGTAAAACTTTTGGAATTATAATTTAACAGACCAATAGAATTTCCTATAATTAGAAAATGTTATCATTTAAATATCTAAATGTACCTATTGACTTTTCTTTTTATCTTTTTTTCGCTTTTGTGTGCCTATTGACTTTTGCAATGTATGTAAAATATCAGCATTGTGCAAACACTTGGAGTCAGCAATTCCACTAGTCTGAAATTACACTAAGAAAATGAGTTCAATAAGAAGTATAAAAGAATTTAGTTACAATTATCATAGTGCTATTAGTTATAACAACAAAATTTCTGAAAAAAAATCTAAGCATCCCACACTAATCGTTTGGTTGTACACATTATTTATAATATAGAACATATAGATTGTATATAATGGAATACTATGTAGCTATAAAAATGATGTTTGGGATGTATAATTGCAGAAATGCATGCACTGATAGGGAAATATATTTACAACGTTATGCTGAATTTTTAAAAAAGCCTAGGATTGCGGGAAGATGGCAGAGTAGGAAATTTCAGGAATCAGTCCATTCACCAGAAGAACTAATTGATAGGCAGGAACTGTCTGAAACAACTATTGCAAAACTCCGGAGTCCAGTATAACACTGTGGAGCATCCAGGGAAGAGTGAGAGGAAGGGGCTGGTAAACTGTGGTAAATACCACTGCATTGCACTCCACAAGACAGAAATTGTCACCTAACCTCACAGCAGGCAGCAGTAAGTTACTGGCACAGCTTGCTGGTACCAAGGTGGGACATAAAAACCATTTCCCCAAGATCCAGGGGCATACAGTCCAAGCACTGATCACTGTTCTTGTTAGCTATTTCGGATTGCTGGAGGTCTGGTTCTGAGGGCAGCTATTGTTCCAACCCACTGTGGACAAAGGTGGTAGAGGAGGCTAAAGATGGTAAACTTCCTCAGAACTGCACAGGACAGCTAAAGCGCTGCGTTTGCTGAGAAGATGCTGAAGAAAGCACAACTTTGGGAAGCCATAGAAAAAGCTCCTGGTGCCCTTTCTAGACTCTTCCTCATCCCTTTCTAGGGCAATTTGGAGCCACAGGCACTCCTTTTGTGGGTCCCTGGCTTGTGCCAGCTGTGAAAAACTGACTTTGGGAATGGATATGCCCCCTTCCAGAATTTGCCTTCCAGCCAAAAACAGCTTGACATAGGGAAAGCAGAGTGAGAAATCACTGAGTCAGATGGCATGAGGCAAAGGCTTACCTGCTTTAAGACCTGCAGAGGAACACCCAGGAGAAGGAGGGGGCCTGCTTCCTGGGGAGTAGAGGGAGCATTGAAATATCTTAAACAGGGGAACTCCTAAGGCCACTAGCAAGCACAAGCCCAGGACAAGACCCAGGACCAAAAAAAGACAGAGAGCACCCTGTCCGTTGCATTCACCCTGGACTGACCTTCCTGATAGGAGGGCTGAACTCTGAAAGAAAGCACTAGCTCATACAAAGCCGACCTGGAAAGACTATGAAAGATGTTATTTGTTCAGGTTTGTTTGGTTTTGTTTGCTCCTCACACTCAAAAAAATCTCGGTCATACTACTAGCTAGGTACAAACTCAAGAACAGACAACTCAGGGACTAAATCCCAAATTTAACATTTTAAAATATTAAAATATACAGTATGTAAAAATATATATATACAGTATGCAACAAAGATTTTAAGACAAACAAAGAAACAGGTCATTATGGCCCATCCAAAGGAAGAGAATAAAAACCTAGAAAACATCAATGAAGAAGACCAGAGTATGGACATATCAGACAAAGATGTTTTAAAAGATGATCTTTAGTATGCTCAGAGAGAGGAAGTAAAATACAGATATCCCCAGTAAAGTAGAGGATATCAGCAAAACAATGAATGAACAATATAAGAATCTCAGTAAGCAGATAGAAGACATAAAAAGGAGCCAAAGAGAACTATTGGAGTTGAAGACCACAATAACTGAAATGAAAAACTCCCAGGAGGGGTTCAACAGCAGACTGGAGATGGCAGAAGAATCAATGAACTTGAAGACAAGACCTGCCTGATTGAAATTAATTGGGCTGAGCAGCAGCAAGAAACAAAGTATTACAAAAAGTGAAAATAGCCTAATAGACCTGTGGGACGCCATCAAACATACTAATATACATACTGTGAGTCTTAGAAGGAGAATAAAATGAGAACGGGGCAGAAGAAATATTTAAAGAAATAATAACAGAAAACTTCCCAAACAGCAAAAGACATGAGTTTGCACAGCCAAGAAACCAGAAGAATACCAAACATGAATAAACGTGAAGAGAAACACAACTTGCCTAATACTGGTCGAACTATCAAATGCAAAGGACAAGGAGGGAATTCTGAAAAATGAAAGAGAAAAGCAACATATTATGTACAAGTGAGTTATCAATTGGATTAAGTACCAATTTGTAATCAGAAATCATGGAGGCAGGAAGGCAGTGAGTTGAAATACTTAATGTACTGAGAGAAAACAATTGCCAACAAAATTTTATGTATGGTGAGACTTTCAAATATGAGGGAAAGATTAAGACATTCCCAGAGAAACAAAAGCTGAGGGAGTTTGTTATCACTTGAACTTTCCTACAAACAACACTAAATAGAGTCCTTCAGAATGAAAGGAAAGGACACCAGACAGTGCTTCAAAGCAGCATAAAGAAATAAAGACTTCTGGTAGACATAATCATATAGGTAAATATAAATGTCAGTACTATTTGGTATTTCTTAAAAGTACTAAAATGAAAATGCATAAACAGTAATATAAATCTATAGTTTACTATATAAAACATACAAAGATATAATTTGTAAGAAGTAGAAAAAAAAGGTGGGGAAATGAAGGGATATAGAACCGCTGGATGTGTATGGTATAGAAGTCAGGTTGGTATCTAATCAAATACGATTGTTATATATTTAGGATGTTAAATTTTAACCCCATGATAACCACAAAGAAAATAAATGAAAAATATATCCAGAAAGAAAGTGGAAGGGATTCAATATGGTACAATACAAAAAATCAAATAAATATGAAAGTAGGCTTTAATGGAAGAATTGAAGGTCAAAAAAGGTACAAAACTTACAAAGGCTAAATAACAAAATGACAGAAGGATGTCCAGCATTATAAGTAGTTACTTTAAATCTAAATAGATTAAACTTTCCAGTGAGAAGGCAGAGATTGGCAGAATGGATGAAAAAGCATGACTAAACTATATGCTGTTTACAAGAGATACACCTTAAATTCAAAGACATAAGTAGGTTAAAAGTGAAAAGATGGGTGCCTGCCTATGCAAAAAAAAAAAAAAAAAAAGTGAAAAGATGGGAAAAAATATATACCATGCAAGTAATAACCAAAAGAAAGCTAGGATAGCTATGTTAATATCAGATAGAGTTGGAATAAAAAACAGTTATGAGGGACAAAGATAGTCATTACGTACTGAAAAAGGGGTCAATTAAATAGGAAGACAATTTTAAATATGTATGCACCTAAGAGCAGAGCCCCAAACTATATGAAGCACATATTGATAGTTTTGAAGGGAGAGATGGCTCTACATTAATAGTAGGAGATTTTAATATACCATTTTCAATAATGGATAGAACATCTAGGTAAAAGATCAATAAAGAAATACAAGACTTGAGTGATACTATATACCAACTAGACCTAACAGAGATATATAGAACACTTCATTCAAGAACAACAGAGTACACATTTTATTCAACAGAACAGAACAGAATACACATTCTATACATATCCATGGGTCATTCTCCAAGATAGATCATATTTTAGGTCACAAGTCTAAATGAATAAAAAAATATTGCAGTCATAAGAGTATCTTCTCCAAACACAATGAAATGAATCCAGAAATCAATAACAGAAGGAGAAATGAAAAACTGACATATATGTGGAAATTTAACAACATACTATTAAATATGCAATGGTTTAAAGAGAAAATCACAAGGGAAATTAGGAAATCTCTTGAGGTGAGTTAAAGGAAACACAGTATACCAAAACTAGTGGGAAGAAACAAAGGCAGTGCTCAAAGGGAAATTTATAGCTCTTAATGCTTACATTAAAAAATAACAAAGATCTCAAATCAGAGACCTTACCTTAAAAGTAAAAGATCTAGAAAAATAAGAATATACTAAACCAAGAGCAAACAGAATGAAGAAAATAACTCTGCTGATTCAAAAGTATTATGCACCCCATAAAAGCCATGTTTTAATCCTGATTCAACCTTGTGGCAGCAGCCATTTCTTTTAATCCTGATTCAATATTGTAGCATGGAAACTTTCGATTAGATTATCTCCACAGAGCTGTGGCACCCAATTGTGGGTGCAACGTTTTGATTAGATGGAGATGTGACTCCGCCCATTCAAGATGGGTCTTGATTAGTTTACTGAGTCCTTTAAAAGGGGAAAACATTTTGGAGAAACCTCAGAGCTGACAGAGAGAGAGTGTCAGAAACTTCAGAGCAGAGCTGAGGGACAGAGAACAGAGACATGGATGTTTGGAGATGCTTGGAGCCCACAGATGTCATGATGAGATGTTAAGCAAGCCAGAACCTAGAGAGAGCCAAGGGAAGACAAGATGGAAGCCAGCCCCAGAGAAGCAAGTGAGGAAAGCAGTAACAGAGGCTGAAAGCAACAGAGCCCAGGAGCAAGGGACCAGTAAATGCCAGCCATGTGACTTCCCAGCTGACAGAGGTGTTCCAGACCCATTAGCTTCCTTGAATTAAGGTTAACTTTGACCTGGATGCCTTAGTGTGGATATTTTTATAGGCTTAGAACTATAAACTTGCAACATTAAATTCCCTTTTTAAAAGCCATCCCATTTCTAGCATATTGCATTCTGATAGCTTAACAAATTTATATAATAATGAACATTAGAATGGAGATAAAGAAATAGAGAATAAAAAAACAGTATAGAGACTCAATAAAACAAGCAGTTGCTTTTTTGGGAAGATCAATAAAATTGACAAACCTTCCATTAGACTGTCAAAAAAGAGAGAGGACACAAATAACTAAAATTGGAAATGAAAAGGGGACATTAATACCAACACCTCAGAAATACAGATAAATAAAATAAAGAGGATAGGAGGATAATATGAACAATTATATGCCAACAAATTTGAAAGCCTACATAAAATGGATAAATCCTAGAATGCCTAGAGTGGACAGTGATGGTGATTAAATATACAACTATGAGAATGTTTTGCATGAGGGAGAACAAATAAGGTCAAGATTGCAAGGTATTACAAATGGGATGGTATACTGGGCGCAGGGGGTATACAGTGAATGCAAACTAGGGTCAACAGTAACGTAATATTGTAATATGCTTCCATTGAGCATAACTAAGGCAATATGTCAAAACTAAATGTCAGCAAGTGCGGGATACAGGGGATGGGTATGAGATTCTTTGTGGAGGAAAAGAAAATGTCTTCATATAGATTATGGTGGTGAAGGCATGGCTATGTGTTTATACCTGGAACCATTGTATGATGTGCAAATAAAACTGTTTAAAAATGAAAAGAAAAAACAAAACAGCAACAACACAGGAGCAGCTAAAAGAATCAAATATCTAGGGGTAAATCTAACTAAGGAGGAAAATTACTTGAACACAGAAAACTTCAAAATATTGCTAAAAGAAATCAAAGAAGGATTAAATAAATGGAAGGATATTCCATGTTCGTGTTTTGGAAGACTAAATATTGTTAAGATGTCAATTCTACCAAAATAATTTTGGATTCAGTCCCAATCAAAATTCCAACAGCCTTTTCTTTACAAAAATTGAAAAGCCAATCATCACATTTATTTGGAAGGGTAAAGAGCCTCAAATAGCCAAGAACATCTTGGAAATGAAGATTGAAGTGGAGGACTCACACTTCCTAATCTTAACAGTACAAAGCCACAGTAATCAAAACATGGTACTGGCAGAAGGATAGACATATAGACCAATGAATTCGAATTGAGAGTTTATAAATCAACCCTCACATTTATGGCCAACTGATTTTGTTTCTTTTAAAATAGATTTTATTCAATAACCCAGGATAATAACAACAAAAGCTTTACACAGTAATTCCAAATAGTGAAAAGCAATTTCCTTTTTTTAAAAAAAAATATCAAATGGTTCATGTTATGTTTTATACACCGGAATGATTTATTTTATGTAGAAGTCTGTTGCAACATTAGCCTATAAAATTTAAAACCATTCTTAATATGTCTCAAAGGCAGAGTGAAATTCATAATGATGTTCTTTCATATTAACCAGATGATAAAGCATAAAAAACTTAGGACCATGATATCAATCCAAAATAAATTTTACAGAACAAGCACTTTGAAATCAGCTACTAAGTGGAACTTCCACAGTTAATGTTGCTTGTACATATCTTATTTCATCAAAGGCTACCAGCCAATGAAACCAACGTTCTCTTGATGCAGAAGCACAAACACATTTATGTTCCAAATTCTGTGTTCTGGTTGTAATATATGCAAGACAGACCCTAAATTAGACTAATCTTCTGAGAGAAAATAAAGAAAAGCAAAAAACAGCTAGAAATAAATGCATTTACAAGCATGTAAATAAGGCCTTTAAAATGTGAAATCTGGACCATTTCTCTCCAGTCCTTGGGGAATCCAAAGGGGGAAAGACATACTTGAAACAATAAAGACAGGAACAAAACAAAACAAGAACAACAGCAGGAAGAAAGGAGGGAGGGAGAGAGGAAGGAAGGAAGGAAGGAAGGAAGGAAGGAAGGAAGGAAGGAAGGACGGACGGAAGGAAGGAAGGAAGGAAGGAAGGAAGGAAGGAAGGAAGGAAGGAAGGAAGGAAGGGAAAGAGAAAAGTAGTAAATACGAGGAGAATCAAAGAAGAGAAAACATATGCTGGGAAAAAAAGTCAGTAATCTCGTACCAAAACTAACAGAACGTAATAGCAAAAATCAAGACCCTTACTCAAATCAAGACTGCTTAAGCAGGTGTAAAAACTTGAAAGAAATATAATCTGTTAAATTTAAAATATTAAAAAAAAATTCCGTATGTATTGTGAGTCATTGATTGTACATCATGTATTTATGGAATGTTTGTATGTTAAGAATGTTTGTATGTTAAGTTTTATCAATAAAAATATTTAAAAAATCATCAGTATGAATTTCACAAAGAAAGGCGTTCATTTTATATATTTTAAAACATATAAATGTTCTAGAGCGCTGACTGTGGAGAATCTCTGCCGGTTCCCTGGGCCCCTTGGCAGGACCGCGGAGGCAGGCGCGGTTGCTGCGTGTGCGCGGGTCCAGCCGTTTGACACGAGAAAAGAAGCTCTTGGAGAAGATAACCCAGGCACACTGGAAAACTGATAATAATACTGTTTATCAAGTTGATGGGAGTAAATCCTTCAATTTTGATTGCGTCTTTCATAGCAATGAGACTAATAAAAATGTGTATGAATTAATAGTGGTACCAATCATAGATTCTGCCATACAAGGCTACAAAAACTGGTACTCTATTTGCCTATGGGCAGACTTCTTCAGGAGAAACATACACTATGACGGGCTCAGAAAATTGTTCGGGAGTAATACCCAGGGCAATTCATGACGCATTTCAAAAAATTAAGGAGTTTCCTGAGAGGAAAGAATTTCTCTTACATGTGTCTTATATGGAAATCTACAATGCAACCATTACAGATTTACTCTGTGACACTCGAAAAATGAAACCTTTAATAATTCGTGAAGACTACAATAGGAATGTGTATGTGTCTGATCTCACAGAAGAAGTGGTTAACACATCAGAAATGGCTTTGTAGTGGATCACAAAGGGAGAAGAGACATTATGGAATAACAAAAATGAGTCGAAGAAGCAGTCATTCTCATCCCATTTTTAGGATGATTTTGGAAAGCCGAGAGAAGGATGAACCTTCTAATTGTGAAGGAGCTGCCAAGGTATCCCATTTGGTGCATGGTTGGGGAATCGAACCCGAGGCTGCCTCATGTCAGGCACGCATTCTACCACCGAACCATCCGTGCACTCAACAATTAAGTTTTAGTAAACTCAATAAGTTCCAGATTTTCACTTCTAAGAAAGGCTGGTTCTTTCTTGGCCTTAGGGCTACAGTTTCAGGATCAAACACAGTCTGTTTCATTTATTTTAGGTCTTCACTATTTTCCTAGAGAAGAAAGGATAATACACACATGACAAAAGGGATTTGGTGAAATCTTGTTTTCTTAGAGTTAGAAAAGACTTCAGAGAATATGAACATAGATATATCATTTCAAATTAATCAAAAAGGGTGAAATATGCTAATTGCCAAATACATCTTTAGGTTAAATGAAAAGAAATTATATTTTCTATAATAAAAATATAAATTTTTCTCCAAATTTTAAAAGCAATGTATGGAAGTTCCATAATTTAAGAACTGTTATTGTTTAATAAAGGGTAACACAATCGTTCAACTAGGCTTTTCAAATTCTCTATGTATTTTGAGTTACTCTCTCCAACTTATGACAGGCAAGTAGTTTATAGTTAATATCAAGGATATTAAATTACAAATTGGAAAAGAAAAGGGGAAACAATCCACTAGGAAAATAGAGAAAAGATATGACCAGGCAATCCACAGAAGAGAAAATGTGAATGACAGATAGATACATACATGAAAAGATCCATACCTCATTTTTAGAGAGAGGTATATTAATGCAGCCATATATTCTTGGCAAAAATTAACATGTGAATCAGTGAATGATTAAATGAATTGAGTGAATAAGGAGAAGGAAATAACAATTTAGAAAAGTAGATAATTCTGCCTGCCATTCTCTCAGTGAGCACTCCAGGAATGTATAGAAGTGTTTCCTTCCCAGGGCCTCAGAACTGTGTGATGGGAAAGAGGGATTCCTTTTGAAAAAGAATCATTTTTCATAAATAGAAAGTAATAACAACAATGGTGAAAAACTCAAATGGAAACAAAAAATAAAAATTAATATGCCAAGATCTATTTTATAGCAATTAAAATTATCTTGAGTTAGAAGTTTCTGAAATAGTCCCCAAACTATTAAAATAGTTACTTATATTATTAGAATACATAAATAGTTTAGAAAAAATAAAAGAATCAAAATTAAAATTAAAAATTAGTCAATGATTTTTCTTCTGTAAAGTGGCAATGATGCCAACAGTCCCTCTCTCATAGCACTGATAGGAAAGAAATACTATATTGTAAAGTGACTATTAGTGGTCCTGGCACATAGGAGGCCCAATATATTCTACTGGCTATGATAATGAAGATGGTGTACTGCAAATGCAAATGTCAACATGATTACAAAACAAAATAAACCCAATTTTTACTATTGGAAAAAAATGTTCTAATCTGTCAGATACATATTTGTTGCTATCCTGTAAATTTACAAATATATAAAGCTCTCTGGTGTAATACTTTCATTTGTAGCAGAAGAAGCACACCTTTTTTTCTGGGCATACAAGCGATACTGAGAATCAGTAAAAATATATTTCACATCGTATAGCTAGCTATTACAACATGTTTTTGAAGAAATACAATCACTGGACATACTGTGTAGTTTTTCTGCAAAAACCTTAGAATAACTACAGAATATTCATAAGTAAAAGGATTCAAAGAATGTCATACTGTTATTCTTCTGCCATTTTATCACTTATTTGACAGTGATGCCTGAGCCTTACCCTTGTTACAATAGTGCTCCTTCAATAAGAGCACAAAATAATCAGACATAGGCTGATTTAGTCTGTTCATAGTTTTGGTTTTAGATATTTGGTTGAGATTAACAAATAAGAACCCCTAAACTGAACTTCTAGCATGTATTATTTTGCAACAAGAAGCAGTCAGTTGTCTTCTATCCTCACTAAAGACAGATTGAGAGTCTGAATTATAGCCTGAGAAAACTTGATTGCCATTGCAAAGAGCTAGTTACTTTGTATTGATTACCTATGCTTCTTCTGAGTTAAAAGTCTATTCTTTGTGAAGCACTTTTTAAAAATTAAACATCAGTTTAAAAATTAAACATTTTACATGCTTTTTTCCTACTAAGTGTTTATAAATTTAAGAATTAGCATTGCCTACCCGAATTTATGGATGAAAGAACTGATATTTAAAGATTCTAATTCTTTTTCAAATCTACATAGAATAAGTTAAATGGTAGAATCTGTCTGATTTCAAAGCCTTGCTCTTAATACTGCTTTTATATCATTTGGGATGTTTTTGTTGCAAGTAACAGGAAACTCAAGTTGCCTTAAACAAAGAAAATGTCTTAACTCACTTAACAAGGTGTCCAAAGGTAAGGTGGGCTCCAGCGCAGTACGTCAGGGCCTTGGATCATTTCTCAGGGATTCTCTTGGCTCTGTCTGCCTCTTTGCCTTGGCTTTATTCTCAAGCTTATAGCAAGATGGCTTATCAGTCTGGGCATCATATCAAGACACAACAACATCTAGAGGAAGAAAAGAGCGCATACCTTTATTTTTGTTTAAAGAGTGAGGAGACCTTTCCTGGAAGCCACCCCAGAAGACTTTCCCCATATCTGTCTTATTAGAATGTGGTCATATATACTTTCTCACACCATTTACTGATAACAGAAATAGGATAACTGCAATTGGGTTGGAGTAAGGGTAACTTAAGGATAAAAAGAGAGAGAGGGAAAATAATATATAGATTTGGCAAATACAAACCAAAGGATAATAAGATGGTAGGTTGAAGAAATGCCTTTACAGTAATAATTTTGAATGTTAATGAACTAAACTCACCAATTAAAAGATATAGGTTGCAGATTGCATCAAAAAATATGATCCACCTATATGCTGCTTATAAAAGACTCAAGGGTATAAATAGACTGAAAGTGAAAGGATGGAAAAAGATGTTCCATGCAAGCTGTTACCAAAAAAAAAGCAAAAGTAGCTATTATTTATATCAGATAAATTAGACTTTAAATGTAAAGGTGTCATAAGAGGTAAAAAGGACACTACATATTAATAAATGGGACAATCGATGAGGAAATAGCAATCATAAATATTTATGCTCCCAATCAAGGAGCCCCAAAGTACATGAGGCAAAACTGAAAGGAGCAATAGACGTTTCAACAATAGTAGTGGAAGACTCCAGCATACCACACTCCTCTATAGATAGAACAACCAGACAGAAGATCAATAAGGAGTAAAGAACCTAAACAATGTGATAAAGGAATTAGACCTACCAGACATATATAGGTCATTACAAACTCAAACACCAAGATATACATTCTTCTCTAGTGCTCATGGAACATTCTCCAGGATAAATCGTTGCTGGGGCACAAAACAGGTCTTAATAAATCTAAAAAGACTGAAATTATTCAAAGCACTTTCTCTGACCACAATGGAATGAAGCTGGAAATCAATAACTACCAAAGAACCACAACTTTCACAAATATGTGGAGATTAAATAACATACTCTTAAACTATCATTGACTCAAAGAAGAAATTGTAAGAGAAAAGAAAATATCTGGAAATGAAAGAAAATGAGGATACAACATATCAAAACTTATGGAATGCAGCAAAGGCAGTTATGAGAGGGAAATTTATTGCTCTAAATGCCTATATTAAAAAAGAAGAAACAGCAAAAATCAAGGACTTACCTGCTCACCTGGAGGAACGAGAGAAAGAATAGCAAACTAACCCCAAAGCAAACAGAAGAAGAGAAAAAACAAAATTTAAGCAGAAATAAATGAATTGGAGAACAAAAACATTAAAAGGAATCAATAAAACCAAAAGTTGGTTCTTTGAGAAATTCAATAAAATTGATTGATCTCTGGCAGGCTGACAAATAAAAAAAGAGAGAGGATTCAAATAAATAAAACCAGAAATGCGAGGGGGGCTGTTACCATGGAACATGAAAAAATAAAAAATGTCATGTGAGGATACTAGGAATAACTATATGCCAATGAACTAGACAATCAGATGAAATGAACAAATTCCTAGAAACACACAAACAATCTATACTGACTCAAGAATAGAAGAAGACCTTAACAAATCAATCAGTCATCAAAAATCTTCCTACGAAGAAAAGCCTAGAGACAGATGGGTTCACAATGTTTGCAAAACATTACAAAAAGACCTAACACCAATCCTGCTCAAACGCTTCCAAAAACTTCAGGAAAAAGGAACACTACCTAACTAATTTTATGAAGCTAACATTGCTCTCATACCAAAACTGGATAAAGTTGTTATAAGAAAGGAAAACTATAGGCAATACCAATCAAAATTCCAACAACCCATTTTGAGGGCCTGGAAAACCGACCTATCCAATTTATTTGGAGGGGAAAGTGACCTCAAATAGCCTAAAATATCCTAAAAAAGAACAGTGAAGCAGGAGGACTAACACTTCTTGATTTTAAAGCTTATTTTAAAGCCACAGTGGTCAAAACAGCATGGTACCAGCATAAAGATGGACATATTGATCAATAGAATAGAACTGAAAGTGCAGAAATGGATTACCAAATCTATGGTCAATTGATCTTTGACAAGGCCCCCAAATCCACTGAACTGGGACAGAATAGTGTTTTCAATAAATGGTCCTGGGTGTATTGGATATCAATAACCAAAAGAATGAAAGAGGACCCCTACCTTACACCCTATACAAAAATTAACTCGAAGTGGATCGAAGACCTAAATATAAGAATCAATACCTAAAACTCCTAAAAGAAAATACAGGGAAACATCTTTAAGACCTAGTAATAGGAGGTAGCTTCTTAAACTTTACACACAAAGCATAAGTAAGATAAATAGAAACTCCTCAAAGTCAAGTGGGTTTGTGCCTTAAAGGTCTTTGTCAAAAAAGTGAAGAGGCAGCCATCTCAATAGGAGAAAATGTTTGGAAACCACGTATCGGATAAGTGTTTAATATCCAGTATATATAAAGAAATCATACAACTCAGCAACAACAACCCAAATAAAAATGGGCAAAAGATATGAATAGACATTTTTCTGAAGAGCAAATACAGATGGCTAAAAAACACATGAAGAGATGTTCATCTTCATTAGCTATAAGGGAAATGCAAATCTAAACTACAATGAGATATCATCTCTCACCTATAAGGATGGCTGCTATTAAACAAACAGAAAACTACAAATGTTGGAAAGAATGTGGAGAAATTGGAACACTTATTCACTGATGATACAACTATTGTGGAATACAGTTTGGCAGGTCCTCGGAAAACTAAACATTGAGTTGCCCTAATACCCAGCAATACCACTACTCGGTATATACCCAGAAGAGCTGAAAGCAGTGACACGAACAGACATTTTCACACTGATGTTCATAGCAGTATTATTTACAATTGCAAAAAGGTGGAAACAATCCAGGTGCCCATCAACAGATGAGTGGATAAACAAAATGTAGTATATACATACAATGGAATATTATGCAGCAGTAAGACGAAATGAGGTCTTGAAGCATATGACAACATGGATAAACCTTGAGGACATAATTCTGAATGAAATATGTCATACACAAAAGGATAGCTACTGTATGATTTCTCTAATATTGTCCTGGTGAAGGTGAACTCAGAGTCTTATAATGTAGAATACAGGGGACCTAGAGATACATAGAAGCTTGAGATAGGTGAATGGTTACCTAATGAAGTTGAACTAAAATGTATGGGAATGGATAGAAGTTGGTAGTTCATTAGTCGGTTATGAGTAATATTGCCTTACTGATGGTGAATATGATTGAACTATGTATCTCACTGATTAACACTATAAATAAAGTAAGTTTTTGCATGAACCACTTCAAAGGTGTGAATTCTCAACAAAGAGTCTATAATAGAGGGATATAGGGTGAAAACTACTATTGCATGCTATGGCCTATATTTAACAGGAAGACATCATCAGTAGCACAGCAATACTAGGGGTAAATAATTGGGTTGTGGGAGGGACAGGAGTTAAGGGGAATTTTGGATTTTCTCTTTGGTAAGGTTGTGTTTATCAGTTATTTTTCTCCTTGGAGCTATGAAAAGCATCTAAAATTGACAATGATAATGATTGTACAACTAAACGAGGACACTGTGAGCCATGGATTGTTTATTTTGAATATAATCCATGAAGCCTAATGGATTGAGGTGGCCAAACTGTACAATGACTGAGTAGGCAAAAGGCGAACTATGGTTTATACATATGATGGGATATCGTGTGGCTACAGAAAGGTATGAAGTTGTGAGGTAGGCAATGAGGTGAATGAACCTTGAGGACATTATGTTGTGCAAAATAAGCCAGAAACAAAAGGACAAATATTGTATGGTCTCTTTTAGAAAATACGTATAAGAAAATTGGGGCCTAGATTGTAAACTTTTATAGCAGTCATAATTATTTTCGAGCTTTAAGTGTTATTTCTAGAATCTGAGATGCTGTGCAATATGTGTGTACTTGGTATTTCTCTGAAACTCTGGGTACCTGTGTGACACCTAAGATTCAGAATTGGAGTTCTGCAGCTCTGAAATTCAGCACTGCTACATACATCTGTTAAAGAAACTGAAAAAAAGATCAGGCTTCTATTAGAGATATGAATGAAGCCAATCTGGTTGGGACTAAGGTAAATCAGAATACAGGGAAAAGGATGACAGTGTCTGTGTTTTAGAACTTTACTTACCGTATGAGACCAAAGGAAGAGAGCTTTATTTTGTCCAAAACCTAAATTTTCTGAAGCACACAGTCCAACTCACCCTGTTTGGGTATTTCATTTAAACAGCTCAAGCACCTTGAGCCCAGAAAAAACAAGGGCTTGACATTCTGTATAGCTTAACATAATACCTGGATACATTCCAGAGTATGTTGGGCAATAATTAAAATTTATTGGCAAAGCTCCTTGAGGGACTGGAAAAAAATATGGAAATATTCAACTTTCCCACCTGGGAAACCCCTGGTACTCTCTCAAATACTTGTAACTCCCAAGTTAATAGGCCAAGTGCTGACCTTAAGTCTTGCTCTTATAAATGTTATTTCTGTAGTGGAAAAGTTAAGCCTACTTATAATCATTCCTAAGAGTTACTTCAGAGAACCTCTTTTGTTGTTCAGATGTGGCCTCTCTCTGTCTCAACCCAGCTCAGCAAGGACAATCATTACCCTCGCCTCTGCATGGAACATGATGCCCAAGGAAGAGCCTGGTCCTAGCACCTTGGATTGACAACGCCTTCCTAACCAAAAAGGGGAAAAGAAACATAACAAAATAAGGTATTAGTGGCTTAAAAAGAGTTCAAATAGAGTTGAGAAGCTATTCCGGAGGTTACTTTTATGCAAGCTTCAGCTAGATATTCTAATTGCCATTGTTTGCCAAACTCCCAACTAACGTCATTCCCGTTAACCCTAAAGAACACTATCTGAGATCCTACAAAATTTGCACTTAGATAGTTCCTAGGCCAGATAAGTCCTGAAACCCAGAGGTGTCAGTCTCTCCAAGCACATCAACCAGTTCCATCTCCCTATCCTATACTTTTCAACATGAAAAAAGTTAGAATGGGCATAACCCAAATGTTCCTAAGCTTTGGGAGAAGGATCAAGGGAGAAAGAGGAATTACAAAAGCAGTTAGGATTTAACAAATGAGTATGACTACTAAACCATTATACTGATGTTTCTTTTTAGTCTCCAATGTCTTGGAACAGCTACAAGGAACAACCTGAAATTGTGTAACCATAACCCAAACTAAACTCTGAATCTGTTCCATAACTACCTGTTAAAATGTACTTTGAAATTTATTGCTTTTTTTTTTTGGTATGTATGTTCTATTTCACAATAAAAAAATGTTAAAAAAAGAGGAATTCCTTTTTTAACGTGCATCCTTCAAAGATTATTAATAAATACTGATTCAAAACTCCCCCCTCCAAAAAAATCTACTTGGACATGAGGGGCAAATTGGCATCTGGGGTTTCCACTTGGCTTCCCTCAAAGTTAATTCACAGATATTCATCATTTGAAAAACTGCAAGAAAAAAGAGAATATTTTTCAATGAGTTCTTTGACAATAAACTTTACAAAGCTGCTTTTAGATGCTTTTCCAATTTTCCAGAAATTCTGACCCTCAGAGTGGATGTAAATAAAATCTGGAGATGTAGACAAATGATTAATGTGAAACAATGCATCCAGCTTTAATTATAAAAGAAGTAGTGCCTACAACAAGTTTTTTGCTTTTTTAATAACCTTCAGGTCCAATAAAATTATTTAATGCTTAAATGTATATTGGCAAGAACAAAACCTATGTAGAATCTATGAGGTAATGTTGTTTTGGTAGTGTTGCATTTCACTGATACTCTAAAGGCAGTAAAAGTCTATTCTGTTAGCAAGGGTCTAGCCTGCTTTTGAATAGTTGATAAATTTCTGGAGTTACCATAAAGGAAGGGTCTGTAGCCTTGTGTTCTAGTTTGCTAGCTGCCAGAATGCAACATACCAGAGACAGATTGGCTTTTAATAAAAGGGGATTTATTTCATTAAAAAACATATAGTTCTTCAGAGGAAAGGCAGCCAACTTTCAACTGAGGTTCCTTCTTACATGGGAAGGCACAGGGTGATCTCTGCTGGCCTTCTCTCCAGGCCTCTGGGTTCCAACCACTCTCCTTGGGGTGATTCCTTTCTGCATCTCCAAAGGCCTGGACTGAGTTGCAAGTGCTGAGATGAGGTATGCTGAGCTGCTTTGACTGTGCTACATTGAGTGCTCACATTTAAGCACCAGTCAATTAAATCAAACATCATTCATTGTAGCAGGCACGCCTCCGAGCTGACTGCAGATGTAATCAGGAACAGATGAGGTTCACATGCTATTGGCTCATGTCCACAGCAATAGAACTAGGCATCTTCACCTGGCCAAGTTAACACCTGACTCTAACTACCACACCTTGGTCCCAGTCGTGGTATGGAACATTCCTTTCCTGTGGCACTCGGTACCCCAAAATATAGTCGGGTCTTACTGCACAACAGCAGGACTCAGTATGAGGAGAAAAATCCACAGGCTGTGCAGCTTCCAGGCTCTCAAACACAAGCCTCTGATCCAGGTGGGTGGAACATGGAGGCCCTGCAGATTCTGGTGCAAAAGGCCACTACAGGCCTTGCCCGCAACAAACAGAACCACAACGAGCTGGGGGTCACTTAGGCTGCAGCACCGCTTTATGTTTCCATCATTGGCAGTTGTTCTTCCAAGTCCCAACTCAGACATGTCACAGGGCTGCAATTTCTGGGAGCCGGAGGAGGGGAGTGTAAGACAGAAGAGATGGAGTAGAGGTGTCTCATTGGGTTCCCCAGTTCCTTGCTGCTATCGCTATAGGACTCATTATTGATACTGTTGGTTCTAGGTCAGTATTTTCTGAATTGACCTATACAGTAATTTGTGATTTAGACTGAGTTGCTGACCATGTATGATCACTGTTGTTATCTGTTTTATATTATAAACAATCATCACTGTTTCTTTTCTTTTCCAAGAATGTTGCTACAGTTAAGAAAGCAACTAAAATTAAAGCAATGTTTAAAACAAACATTGCATTGGCATAAAAAAAAGAAGCTAATGCAAGGTTTGGCTGAGGTTAGAAGTCAGAATTTGTCAATGTCATTGATAAAAGCCCACCTGCTCACACATTCTCCCTTTTGCCCATCAAAAAAAAAGTTATAAAAAATAGCTCTTAGCAAAGCTATAAACTGAGCCTTCAGTCTTGGGGTTTGTTCATATGAAACTTAACCCCACAAAGGATAGCTCAAGCCTACTTAAAATTAGGCCTAAGAGTCACCCCCAAGAGAACCTCTTTTGTTGCTCAGATGTGGCCTCTCTCTCCAGCCAACACAACAAGCAAACTCACCTTCCTCCACCTGTCCACGTGGGACATGACACCCAGGAGTGTGGACCTTCCTGGCAACGTGGGACAGAAATCCCAGAAAGAGCTGAGACTCAGCATCAAGGGATTGAGAAAAACCCTAGAATGAGCTGAAACTCAGCATCAAGGGATTGAGAAAACCTTCTCGACCAAAAGGGGGAAGAGAGAAATGAGACAAAGTGTCAATGGCTGAGAGATTCCAAACAGAGTCGAGAGGTTATCCTGGAGGTTATTCTTATGCATTAAATAGATATCACCTTGTTAGTTAAGATGTAATGGAGCGGCTGGAGGGAACTGCCTGAAAATGTAGAGCTGTGTTCCAGTAGCCATGTTTCTTGATGATGATTGAATAATGATATAGCTTTCACAATGTGACTGTGTGATTGTGAAAACCTGTGTCTGACGCTCCCTTTATCTATCTTGTCAACAGACAAGTAGAACATATGGAATAAAAATAAATAGTAGGGGGAAAAATGTTAAAATAAATTTAGTTTGAGATGCTGGTGATCAATGAAAGGGAGGGGTAAGGGGTATGGTGTGTATAAATTTTTTTTCTGTTTTCATTTTATTTCTTTTTCTGAATAGATGCAAATGTTCCAAGAAATGATGATGATGATGAATATGCAACTATGTGATGATATTGTGAATTACTGATTGTATATGTAGAATGGAATGATCAAAATAGGAATGTTTGCATTTGCTTTGCGTTTTTTTGGTATTTAAAAAAAATTAAAAATAAATAGCTCTTAGATTACAGGGGTTGGTTATAGTGCCCTCTTGTGTCTCTGCTTTACAATGTCATTTTAAGCCTTTCAAAGGTATTATTTTTATTCCCTTTGTCATATAACTAGAAATGACATATTTTAAACAGCAAAGTTCAAAATTTTAAAAATGTACTTAACGTCAAAAGTTAGGCATTGAGTTTTGAAGAGCTGTAAGCAACCTAGTCTGCTCACCCCTTGGATTCATGTAGTTGAATCCTAAATTTAATGACAGAAAATCAACAAAGATTTGACACCAAGTAAATAGATACATCCAAGTGGCATATGATAAAAATATTGCATTCCCCTCAATAGTCAATCTGAATCTACCTTAAAATCAAGCTTTTAGACTTTGAAACCAAGTTGCCTGTATCTTCTCTGCTCAGACTCTGCTCAGATTTGTAATTGTGCATTTTGTAAAAAATTGCACTTGTTTGATAGTAACTAACTCTTATATTTCCCAGCAAAAAGTCAGAAGTATTGATTGCAGAAAGGTTAATTTCAAGTCAAACTTCATTTTATGTTTTAAAATAGGTCTTAAGAGAGAACACTTGAACATAGTCTCAATTTAATTGGCTTAGCACCCTGGAAACTCATGTTAAAAATAAGAACATTAATAATAAAAGGCAACTGCCATGACAGAAATTATTACATTTTTTTGCTCCCTCTTGGATTTTTAATTCACTGTTTTACAAGCCCTTCTCAATTTATTGGCTTTTAATTTCCCCCCCTGCCCCTCACATAGCTTATAGAGTAGTTTCAGCCCCAGAAACCTTGCTATTTGCAAGGATCAGCAAATAGGTCAGCCTAGTCAACCAAGAGCAAGTACTCAAAGATGCAAATTCAAAAACATGGTTTTAAAAAGAACATGTTTTTCTTCTCACCAAGAGACCTGGTAAATATTAGAAACAATCATTTAAATTGAAATTCTCTGTGGATGACATCCGCGTCTCCATCTCACAATTTTTAGGAGAGAGAGTTGATCCCTAGGTCGTGTTAGCAGGATCAACCTTGGGAAAACAAATATTGATCTCAGACCTTACTTTTTAAGTGATAAGTTCTGAAAAACATTATTGCCTCTGAAGGAAATGACCTTTTCAGCTCTTGGTTTCAGATTTTGTTTCATGCACTATGCCACAGTCCCTGTAACATGGAAATGGGCAGAGATCAAAATCAGACGTAAGACATTGAGGTGGGGAGCAGAAGGCAGCTCTCAAGAATCCATGAAGAGTCTTCAAAAGCCTAACAAGAAGGCAATGAAAGCCACAGTCCAGTAAAAGGCTGAGAGTCCTTAGTCAGCTATCAACTAAGATGGGTTTTCAGCCCCTGTGGGGAGTTTCAGAAATTCTGCTGAATAGGATTGGACCCATGGGATGTCACTGATCTCCTTATACTTAAGAAAATGTTACTTTTAGAATCTCTTTTAAAAATTAACTTAAAAATGGTTTTGCTATCAAAGTAACATATTTTCATTGTGGAAAAATAAGAAAATACAGGTATTAGCAAAGAAGATGAAAAAAAAAGAGGAAGGAAATGAAAACGTCCTTAACATTAGTACAATTATTAACATTTTACTTTCATTCTTTTTCTATGCATATATATTTATAAAAGTGAGACCACATCATAATACTGTTCCAAAACTGCTTTTTTTTTTTGCATGGGCAGGTACTGGGACACAAGTTTCCAAAACTGTATTTTTTAATTCAAAAGATATTACTATGGTTTTTGAAAATCCTTATAGAGGCCATACATACTCATGCTGAAAATTCAAGCAATTAAGAAAAATGTGAATAAAAAAAGTAAAAATTACTTATTCAAATGTCCGGAAATAATAATTCAATATTTTGCTGACAATGCTTTCAGAAATCTCTCTCTACAAATGCACATATACACCATTATTTTCTATAAATGGGATTATATATGCATATTGTTTGCAACATGGTTAATAGTGTATATTATAAATTACTCCATGATAAAGATTAAACATACACAAAATATTTTTAATGACAACTTAGTAATATGGGTGTATTACAGTCTATTTAAGGAATCTCTTTTTGATTAACTTATTTTAAATTTTCTTCTATTGTAAATAATACTTGACAAACATGGCTAAATCTTGGAAGACTTACTCAATGTAAATTATAGGAGAAATTGCTATATATGGAACTCTATAGAGACTTAAAGGTATCCCTCTAGATGTGAAGGTCTATTGGTCTTGTTCAGGTGTTTCCATATTATTTCCACCTCCTAGAGAGAGAGATAATCAGTATAAAGTTCTCTATGAATAGATTCAAACACTATCTCACCTACTGTCAGAGAGTTTGTTGTACATTTCTTCCTGTCATGAGTCTCTCCTTTTTCATCTTGCTCTTGGTTCCAATTGCATCATGACTTCTGTGCAGTTAGCCACAGCCAGTGTCTGTGGAGTGGCTGGCCTGCCTTGGATCAGGTATCTGACCCAATATGCAGTAACAAGAGAGAAAGGCAGAATCACATGACTCATTGAAGTAGAGATTCTTTGATGGATGGATTAGACATTTCAAAAGTTAGGCTGGGTGGGCAACGGTGGCTCAGTGTCAGAATTCTGCCACTGAACCTGCTCATGCAAAAAAAGAAAAAGTAGTCAGGTCCTAGGTTATGAATCAGAAGATGCTGAAATGATTAGAAGGATATAATCTGAACCATGCCCCAGACAAAGGAGCTTGCAAGAAAAAATGAGAGTCCTGTGTTAGGAAATTTAAGATTTGAAATGAGAGGACCCCAACTGAAAGCCAGATCAAACCATGACAGTATGTAGATTCTAGCTGGAAGTAGGTTCCTAATTTGGGGGGAATTGATCACTGGGAATCCAGAAAGAAATGCCTGTTAGCAAAAATGGTGACATAAAAAGATTTCAGATTAAGGTAATTGATGGCTGAGGTTCTCACGGCAAGCTAGAAGGCTAAAATTATCCAGAAGGAGGGAGGGAAGGAGGGAAGGAGGGAGGAAGGAATTAAGAGAAAAGGAAAGGAAAGGAGAATATCAACCCAGTTTTCAAAATGGCTTTTCAGGAATGGAGGCTTAATGTTTTCACCTGGATATGAATAAGCAAATATGCTGAAATAAACCCTTTCTATAGTTCTGGCTTTTGTCCTGAGAGAGAATAATAAATTATAAGAGAAGGGAGGTAGTTTTAGAAATACATTATCCTGGCATTTATTAATGTTATAATATACTGGTTTTATTCCTAAAGGTAATATGGATGTTTATGTCTCCATTTCTTATTCTGAGAAGTTGGGACTAAATGGAGAAAATGGAAGTAGATTATAGAGTTCTTTTCTTGCTACTTCTGCACTCAAGCTGTACCTAGGAAAGCATAGAGAATTTACCATCAGATCCCTGGTTTCACTATTTTACATACTTACATTTACTTTAAAAATACATTTAGGTTGTGTGTGTGTGTGCGCTTAGCCAAAGAAATTCAGACATTAAAAAACACCACAGAGTCATGCAAAATGTTGAAATGGTAACGTGAAGGTGATAATCTGGAACCGAGGCTATGATTTATTTAAAACACCATTAAATGTGAATGGCTCTAATAACAACCTGAATAAGAAAATGTGGCAGTGCTTACAACATTGGTGAGGAATCTAAGGGTTAAAAGGGATATAAATACGGTTAATCAAGTCTAAGTGGTAAAGGGAGTTTATTGGTTCAAGTTACTGAAAAGTTTCAAGAATTGCTTCAGGCACTGCTGAATCCCAGGCCTCAGTGTTTTATCTCCTTCCCTCTCCGTCTGTTGTCTCCACCTTTCTTTTTGAAGCGATCTGGTTTATAATCAGGTTTCATCCACGAAGCCAGGAAAGATGGATGCTGACCCGACACAGGCCTTGCTTAGAAACTAAAACAGAAAACGTTTTCCTTCCCAAAATCTATGTCAACCTCAGGAAAGTCTCTGCCTACCTCTAAACCAGTCCCAGTACACAGAGGAAGGGCACTTGTGATGGCCAGCTTGGCCATGTGCTCCACCTGCCGTGGGGAGAGGGTGGGGGGGGTGGCACTGTACTTGACAATCCCATCAGAACCACAAGAAGTAGGAAGAAAGTCTGCAAAGGAAAGGAAGTGCTGTGACCTGAAACAGCAGATTGCATAGATGTGCTGGAAAGATACTACAATAGCCTGCAACACTTGGGGAATTTCTGCCTTACCTACTTCGAGCATTTTTTAAAACATTTTTTATTGTTAAATATAACATATATACAAAGAAAAGAAAAGAAAGCAATGATTTTCAAAGTACCCATCAATGAGTACTCTTTAAGCATTTTGAAAAGAGTTTGATGAGCTAGAAGAGAAACACACAATTTACAGACTCTAAAGCCTCATTTACAATCACAATTAAGGAAAATCTCCCTTGAGATTCACGTCTCTTGTCCTCGCTTTCTTTATCTTTAGAATGAAGGGTTGAATTATGATTTCCAAAGTTCCCTCCAGCTTCAACATTTATATTTAGCAAATAAAAATACAGGGCACCCAATTAAATTTGAATTTCAGATAAATAATGAATATATAAATTCTCGTTTAAGTTTGTCCCAAATATTGTATGGGGCATGCTTATATTAAAAAGTACTTAACTTTTATCTGAAATTCACATACACTGGGCAGCCTATATTTGATCTGGCAACCTGAACCTAGACCTTCAGTCTCATTCATTAAATGATTTAGTCAAATGACCATGTGGCCAAGTACTCCGCTAGGAGCTGAGGATGCAGGGATGAGGATGAGTAGAAATAGGTAAGAGTTTTGCTCTAATGAAACTTTCAAACTCTCTAGCTGGGGAGAGAGAAAATAATTGAACCATCATCCAAGTGAGTGTATAATTGCCAGCTAAGTGTGATGAAGGAAAGGGATCACATTACAAAGGAACATCACCCAGATCAGGAGTCAGGGAGGCGTCACTAAGGAAGTGGTGCTTGAAATGAGAGCTAAGGGCTGGGTTGGCATGACCTGCGTGGGGGAAGCCTATATTGCTTCTCTGTGGGGAGAGTAGTGACTGCAGAGTTAGGTCGAAAGATCGACTGGCAGGTTCCTGGGCAGAATGGGAGGAAAATATGAGTAGGACAAGCAGCCTTCTCACCTTCTCAGTCGTTCTGACTCCTCTTACTCTCCCGGCCTTGCTTTGCAAACTTAATGAGACCCTCTTTTCTTGACCACTATCACGGTTACCACAGGGGGAGAACTTCTTCAGATGCCAACATAAGCAAACGTGGGCATTAGAAGATAGTACTTTCATTGCCAGTCCTGAAAGGTGTTACTGGTTCCACTTCACTTCAGCTGTCCAAGACGAAACTTCTGTTTATTAACTACGAACAACATGGATTTATTTCCCTAGTCAGGAGACCTGGACTCTTCCAGCTGTCTGGGTGAGTGTGGGTATGCCATTTAACCACCCTGTGTCTCAGCGTCCTCAGCTACCAAACGGGGTTCAGCTGAGAATTCAGCCTACCCGACTGGATTGTTGTGAGGGTTAAAATAACATAGAGCCTTGTATTTGAAAAATGAAATTTATTGTACTGATGTTATAAGTCACACAGAAATAGTTACCACTATTGTTTTGGTGTGGAATAACTTCTGTACAATATTCAACAAAATATTGTCCCCTGAAGTTATAGCAGGTGTATCAAAACATAGACACATGTAAGCATGACATAAATAACAGCCTTTATAGTTTTTCATCCCACTAATGAGAATAAGAGTAGAGTATCTGCCAGTATCTCACTAATGTGGGGTTTAGAGGGTTAACGTGTTTAGAGCGCCTTGAAAGTAGGTTGCTACCTAAACACAAATATAGAGCTCAATGATTATTACTGTCTTTATAGCAGATACTACTTTTTTTTTTAACACATTAACTTCCCTTTACTGAGAAAACAGTTCAATTGTTGGAAGGACTCATGTTGTCATTCCTTTCTTCTCAATGTGTCTCACTGCTGTTGAGCTAAACAATTCTCTAGCTCCCAGGGTGCTTATTTAATAAATGATGCTGTGAAGTTCCCAAAGAAAGACTTTCAGTTTTCCTCTTGTGCGATGGCTGTGATCACACTCCAACACCCTGTTGTCTGGTTCAATGAGAATGTGTACTTGGAACTCATTCACTAACTTGCTTGCTGTTTTTAATCTGTTAAGTTCTATAAACTGTGGAAGTACCTGATGTTTTTCTTCTACTCTTGACAGTTTTTTCTTCTACTTTTCCCAAACTTGGAAGAAAAGGTTAATGGTCAAATATTTTTCCTCTAATTTTCTCTTTTGTAAGATGCTTTGAAGGAAGAAATTTATTAGTATTCTGTGTATTTCTTGAAATACACAAAAAGGGAATACATCCTGGCCAGAAATTGAATGAAATAATCATTGCAAATAATTGTAGAATTATGGAGTTACAAAAGAATTGTGAGATCCAGTTCAACTTCTTCATTTCACATGTTAAGAAATTGAGGCTCGCAGAGGTATATGGTGTGGCAAGATCACACAACAAAGGCAGTACTCGAACTTGGAACTTTTGAATGTCAAATCACTGCCTGTATGTGGAAATAAAGTTTTATTGGATCCCAGCCTCAACCATTTGTTGTATTGCTTTTGGCTGTGTTCGTGATTCAGGGGCAGAACTGAGTAGTTGTGACAGGGAAGTATGGTCTGCAAAGCCTAAAATATTCACTACCTATCCCCATGGTGGTGTGAAGCTGTTATGCACCCTAGAAAAGGACATGTTCTTTTAATCCATTCCTGTGGGTTCAGACCTGTTGTGGGTGGGACCTTTTTGATTAGGTTATTTCTACTGAGATGTGAACCACCCCATTTAAGGTTGGTCTTAATTCCCTTACTGGAGTCCTTTATAAGAGAATAAATGACACGGAGAAGAAGCTCTGGGAGCTCAGAGAAGCTAAGAGATTAAATTAAGTGAAGCTTATAGAGAAAAACCCTGAAGAAGCTAAGGGAGGACCTACAGAAAACAAAAAGGAAGTCACAGAAGCCAGAAGCTGAAAACAACGAAATTCAGGACAGAAGGACCAGCAGACGCTGGCTATGTGCCTTCCCATGTGACAGAGGAGTCCTGGATGCCAGTAGCCTGTCTTCAGAGTCTAGGTATCATCCTGTTGATGACTTGAGTTGGACATTTTCATGGCGTAAGAACTGGAAATTGTAAGTTAATAAATCCCCATTGTAAAAGCCAACCCACTTCTGGCATACTGCATTCTGGCAGTTTTAGCAAACCAAAACAAGCCCTTTACAGAAAAATGTTGACCACTGCTGTCTAATCCCTTGGACTCCTCTGCCTCCAGTTGACTAGAGGGAAGCAGGAGTAGAGAAGAGTACACAAAGCCAGGTTGGGTAGTAGGAGGGGTGGTCTGAGCCAGACCTAAAACTGGTGCATATCATTTCTGGCCACATTTCATCAGTGAGCATTAGTTATATGGCCTGGAACTGTGGTCCTTATAAATGTAGCCCTGAGTAGATGATTCCATATAATTTCTACCATATGAAGAGAGATCATGAAATTGGATGGATAGCCAGATGTCTCTGCCACAGGAGGACTCTCATTGTCTGTTATACTGTAGTAGACACATTGGAAGGTGTCTGCTCAGCACATGGCTCCCATCTCTGAGAGCTGTAAACTTCCATTGGGGTAGGCCTCTGTGGACCTGTCTTTGCTATCTAATCCAACTACTTGCCATAGATGATTATTAAATTAAAGGATGATGCCTGGCCCAAAACATCCTTCCAAAACGTGGAAGCTGAAAGGAGCCAAGGAAGCTATGTTCTTCATGGAGTCACATGGTCTTCTCTGATTCATTCTTCACTTTTCTGCAGTATGGCTTTCTATAGTTTTCTGAAGGGGCTAAAAACGGTTACAAAATAGATTTTGATCAGACACTAAGAAATGTAGTCAATCTCTGTGAGTGATATTTTTATGTTCTTCATCTATGAAAAATTGTAACTAAAAGAATATAAGCAGACTCTTACTAAAGAAGATGTTTGTTTTAAATTTATTTCAAAGACTTCTAGGCTTTTAAAATAGTGTACACAGCTTATTAGGCTAGGAAAGACAGACAGCATCATAAAGATAAAAATTACCTATAATTAGTAATATTAAATTGACAAAATGAAAAGTCAAAATATGTTAAAAAATACTGTAAATTTTTTGTGGGAAACCATATAAACACAGATGCTATGGAATAACCATTTTTAGCCTCTTCAGAAAACTATAGAAAGCCATACTGCAGAATAAGTGAAGAACAAAGCAGAGAAGACCATGTGACTCCATGAAGAACATAGCTTCCTTAGCTCTTTTCAGCTTCCACCTTTGGCAACTGTGCATACTGCTGCCATGAACATCAGTGTTCACAGTCTATTCAAGTCTCTGCTTTCAGTTTTTGGTGTAAATAACTAGAAGTGGGATTGTGGGGTTATACAGTGTCATGGTCAGGTTCATGTGTCAACTTGGCCAAGAGGTGGTATCTGTTTTTCTGGTTGGACAAATGCTGGCTTGTCTGTTGCAATGAAGACATTTCATAGAATTAAATCATGATCACGCCTGCTGCATCCACAGTTGATTCCATTTGTAATCAGTCAAGGGGAGTGTCTTCTTTAATGAGTGATGCTTAATCTAATCACTGGAAGCCTTTTAAGGAGGATTCAGAAGAGACAGGCTCTCTTCCTGCTTTGGCCGGCGAGCCTCTCCTGTGGTGTTCGTCCAGTCCCTCCATCAGAATCGTCATCTTCACAGCCTGCCCTGAGGATTTTGGACCCCGCATTCCCACAGTTACGTGAGACACTTTCATAAATTTTATATTTGCGAGTTTCTTGTTGATTCTATTTCTCTAGAGAACCCTAACTAAACATGATTTTTTATATATTGCTCATGGCAGCATTATGCACAATTGCCAAAAGGTGGAAGCTGAAAGGAGCTAAGGAAGCGATGTTCTTCATGGAGTCACATGGTCTTCTCTGTTTCATTCTTCACTTATTCTGCAGTATGGCTTTGTATAGTTTTCTGAAGGGGCTAAAAATGGTCACTCCACAACATCTGTATTTATATGGTTTCCCACAAAAAATTTACAGTTTTTTTTTAAACATATGGTGATTTTAAACTTAACTTTGTGAGGAACTGCCACAATGTTCCCATTGATTGCTTAAGAATATGCTGTTAAATTTCCACATATTTGCAAATTTTCCAGTTGTCCCTCTGTTATGAGTTCTAGCTTATTTCAGTTTGATTGGAGAAGATGCTTTGTATCTTCTTTGTATATTACTTTGCAATATTTTTTATTTTGTTGAGACTTCTTTTGGGACTCAACATATCATCTGTCCTGGAGAATGACACCTGTGTACTAGAGGAGAATGTGTATTCTGCTGACGTTGGGTGAAGTGTTCCATATGTGTCTGGTCTAGTTGGTTTATAGTATCATTCAAGTCTTCTATTTCCTTATTATCTTCTGTCAGATGTTCTCTTCATTTTTGCAAGTAATGTATTGAACTCTCCCAGTATTAATGTAGAACCATCAATTTCTGTCTTCAAATATGTCAATGTTTGCTTTATATATTTTGGGCTGTTAGGTGCATGATCTAGTTTGCTAGCTGCTGGAATGCAAAAGACCAGAAATGGAATAGCTTTTACAAAGGGGAATTTAATAAGTTGCTAGTTTACAGTTCTAAGGCCAAGAAAATGTCCCAATTAAAGCAAGTCTATAAAAATGTCCAAATTAAGGCAAGAGGTTACCTTCCATGAAGAAAAGCTGATGAAGCTCAGGGTTGCTCATTCCACTGGAAAGGCACTAGGTGAACATGGCAACTATGCTAACTTCCTCTGCAGGCCTCCTGCTTCATGAAGCTCCCCCGTGGTGTGCTCCTTCTTCATCTCCAAGGGTCGCAGGCTGGTGGACTGGGTGGTTCTCTCATCATTCTGTTGTGGTGCTGTGGCTCTTTCTTCATTCTCAAAAGGAACTCTTTCCAAAATGCCTTCTTTTTTTTAGGATTCCAGTCAACTAATCAAGGCCCACTTAGAACAGGTGGAGACACGTCTCTATCCAATCAAGTTTAATATCCACAACTGACTGAGTCACAGCTCTGTGGAGATAACCTAATCAAGTTTCCAACCTATAGTGCTGAATAGGAATTAGAAGAAATCATTGCTCCCTCAAGACCGATTAGGATTAAAACATGGCTTTTCAGGTGGGCCACAGTGGCTCAGCAGGCAAGAATGCTCGCCTGCCATGCCAGAGGACCTGGGTTCAATTCCCAGTGCCTGCCCATGTAAAAAAAAACAAAACATGCCTTTTCTAGGGTGCATAAATCCTTTCAAACCAGCACAGTGCATATGTATTTATAATTGTTATATCTTCTTGTTGAATTGACCCCTTTACCAGTGTATAGTGATATCCTTGTCCTTTATAATAGTTTTTTATTTAAAGCCTATTTTTATCTGATATAAGCATAGCTATCCCTTCTCTTTTTTGCTTACTATTTCCACGTCATATTTTTTTTTCCATTTTTCACTAACAAATTAATTGTGCTTTTGAACTTATGGTGAGTCTTTGCAAAAAGAATATAATCGGGACATGCTTTTTATCCATTCTGCCAATCTCTACCTTTAGACTGGAGAGTTTAATCCAATTCCATTTCCATTTAAAGTAACTACTAATAATGCAGGACTTTCTTCTGCTATTTTGCTATTTGGTCTTTGTAAATCTTACATTATGTTTGTCTCTCAATTTTTCCATTAATGCCTATTTTCATTATTATTTGATTTTTGTGCTGTACCATTTTGAGTCCCTTCTGATTTCCTTCTGTACTTATTTTTCATATATTTTCCTTGTTAAATTTAACATCCTGACTCTATGATGAGTACATTTGATTTGATACCAACTTAGCTTCACTAGCATATACAAACACTTTTCTTTTACTCCCATTACTCTACTTTTTTTTTTTTTTGCATTTCATTATTTATTTAGATGTTTAAGCTTTCACACTAAGTTTTCACAAGCTGGTAAACAAAGTATTTCTCCCACAGAACTACAGCCACACATTCCCAGACAGTATAAATATATGGGTTGAACTAACATTAATACACATCACCATTTATCAGTTACATAATAAAACAAATTATCAAGTATCCAAATATTAAGTTACACAGCTCAAAAGGCATATAAAATATTAGAGGTCTGCTGAATCAGCAGAAACCTACTTCTTTTTTTGCAAGAGAGGTTGGGGAAAAAAGAAAAAAGATCACACTTCGAACAAAAATAGTTGGTAAACAACCTTCAACAGATATGGGAAAAAAATTACAAGAATTTCAGAAATTTTGATTAAGAATTATTGTAGCTACCCTCACAAAGCATGTCTACCTTTAAAAAAATATTTACTAAATTAAAGAGCATATTCTACATGTTCTGCACAAGACAAAAGCAACACTTTACTAAAAATATTTAATAGCCCCCTCCCGTTTATTTGTCAGGCCCTCCGGGTTAAGTTGCACCCTAAAGTGCAAACATTAAATTAACTGTAAGGCTTTTTTGTCTGGAGACATTAAAGACATGTGCTTCTGTACAATGTCAATTTTCAAAATGGAGGTTTTCTCTAACATCACAAAATGAGTTATAAACATTAAATAATCACCGTAAGACTTGGTAAAAATCTAACAAAATTCAATGGCTGTGCAAACCTGATGTATATTGGTATGAATGTGGGCGATGTAAACATAAAGTGACCAGGCAAATAACCAAACAGACCTACTTTCAATGTTTGAAATGACTGAAGGAATAAACCACATAAGGTCTAGAGTGTTCATAGTTCCTGGGATTTTAAATTCTGAATGATACTAAAAATATACAAGTATTGTGCTGGGTATTTTGGCACCTAATCTCTCTAAATTTCTTATGTATTGATAAGATTCTGGCATGAGAAGAGACTTAAAAGAGGACTTATAACTCAATACTGCATGATTTCAGGAAAGGTCAACTGTCACAAATGATAAGCCCATTTTAAATGCTGACCAGCAAGAAATCTTTTGCTAAGTGTCCAAACAAGCTGATTGTAACCTAAACATAGAGGCTGCAATTCTGTCAAACTTGTAGCATGGTAAAACTGCTTTTCAATACTCCTATGGAAGCTTCACTGGACTTATTCACCGACATGTTGGCTAATATGTACAACAAATTAGGTCCTTCCTCTCTCAAGTTCCACTTCCAAGACAATGGCATCAGGCACCCCAGTTTTATTGAAGGCAACAGTTGTTTCTGTGACCATTGGAGTCTTTGAAGCGCAGCCACATCTTAGGACGATATTTCTCCAAATACAAAAGCTGCTTGCTGTTAAAAGCTCCACGCCGCTTTTGTCTTATGAACTGTACTGCATCTTCGTATTTCATTCCACCTTCAATCAATGCTAGGGTAACAAGCACTGGAGCTCTCCCAAGACCTGCAACACAATGAACAGCAATCAGCCACCAGGTTCTTCATGAAACTTAATTTTTACAAGACTTAACCAATCATCAACAATCTGGTTGGATGGCGGTGCACCATCATCAAAAGGCCAATCAAGAACATGGATGCCTTCTTTCTCCACAAGAGCAGTGTCATAAGTTACTTCACATACTCTCACTATTGTGCTAACGCCATAGTTCTTAAGTTCCTCTACGAATTTGCTTAAGGTTGCATTGGTCGGATTGCGTGTAATAAGAAATCCCATGTTCTTGTATGTGACTTCCACAGGAGCTGGGCGGTTCATTCGAGCCATGTTAATTTAGTTAAAAACACTCCAAAAGGGCTATGAAAAAATTTTAAAAATTGAATACAGAAACGATGTAAAGAAACTGAAGTCTACTTCAATATACTCCACTTGAAATTCTCAGTGCTTTGAGTGTGAAGTCGGGAGTCATGGGAGATGAAATGAACCTCCTAACAAGAAGCAGCGATTCTTCAATCCAGTAAGACTGAGGCAATTTAAAGTAGTGCACTGAGCTTTACCCCATCCAGATCAGAACTCCTGTAAAATGCTCTGCAGATTTCAATCCAACACTTCTATGTCCAGGTTAACCACTCTTATGGGGGTTTCTTGGTGGAGTAGTAATGAGTTCTACAGTTCACTTGTCTGCATAGAGGTCGTGCTGTGCCTGGCAGTAATCTCCACTGCCCTTCAGAAACTCCATAAATGTGTGACTAAGAACACCACAGAAAGGAATGTGTTTACTCATTGAAGATTGTGGCCTAATCATACAGCCTGTCCCGAGGCGGCGGTGAAACAGGCGGCAGCGGTGGCGGTGGCTGCAGGACAGGGGGCGGCGGTGGTCGTCGCGGGCGGCGGCAGAGCAGGCGGCGGCGGTGGCACCAGGCTCTACCATGCAGTGAGCAGCTCCGAGAAGAGTGCCTCGCGGGAGCTGGCCGGCAGCGTAGGGAGCCAAACACGTGCCGAGGCCTCTACTTTTTTTAATACCTGTTACAAATGATGTCTTTATACACTGTATGTCCAAAACTATAGATATGCATTAGTTGTAATTCATTTGCATTTTATAGTCTGTAAGCAGTAAAGAATGGAGTTACATACCAAAAAATACAAAATAATAGTAGTGTTATATTTACCCATATGGTTATGTTTACCAGAGATTTTTGTTTCCTTATGCCACTTCATAACACCGTTTAGTGTCCTTTCCTTTCAGTCCAAAGAACTCCTTTTGGCATTGCTTGTGGAGAATGTCTACATATTTTTTTTTTCATGGGCAGGCACTAGGAATCAAACCCAGGTCTCTGGCATGGTAGGTGAGAACTCTGCCACTGTGCTACCATTACCCACTCCCTCAGCTTTTGTTTATCTGGGAATATCTTCATCTCGCCTCATTTTTTGAAAGACAGCCTCACCAGATATAAAATTTTTGTTTAGCAATTTTTTTCAGCACTTTAAATATTTAGTCCCACTGCTTTCTTTCATCCATGGTTTCTGACGAGATATTAACACTTAATCTTATTGGGGTTTCCTGGACATAAACGTTGCTTTTCTCTTGCAGCTTTTATATCTCTCTTTGTCCTTGGCATTTGATAGTTTGACTACTATGTGTTTGGACATAGTTTTCTTTGAGTTTATCCTGTTTGGGCTTTGTTGGGATTCTTGAATATGTATAGTCACGTCTTTAGTTAAATTTGGGAACTTTTCTGTGATTATTTCTTTGAATATTCCTTCTGCCCCCTTCTTTCTTTCTTTCCCTTCTGTGACTCCCATAATGCACACATCAGTACACTTGACGGTATGACACAGTTTCTCAGGCTCTGTTCACTTTATTTTAATTTTGAAATAATTTCAAACTTATAGGACAGTTGCAAAAATAACACAAATTCCATACAGAGAACTCCAGCAAACCTCCAGTCACACAGATATCCTGATCCACCAATTTTACATTTTGCCACCTTTGGCACTTCTCCCTCCCTCCCTTTCTTCCCTCCTTTCTGTCACCTCTCTGTCTATCAAAATTTGATAGAAAGCTGCACACACCATGCTCCTTGAATGCATAGTACTTCCACGTACATTTCCTACATACAAGGATATTCACTCATATAATCATCTTAAGTATATTTATCAAGCTCAAGAAATGTAACATTGATATAAAGCTTACATATTAAATTCTAACTTTTTCTTATGTCACAATAATGTCCTTTTGAGTGTTTCCTCCTCCATTCTTAGATCCCACCCTGTATCATGCATTGAATTGAATTGTCATTACCCTCTTTAGCTTCTGTTCTTTTGTTTTAATAGTGGAAACATATATATACTATTAATCTTCCTATCCCAACCCCTCCTAAGAAAATCATTCAGTGGAATTAATAATATTCACAATGTTACAGCACCCTCACCAACTTCCATTACTAGAATTTTCCCTTCACCCCAAGCAGAAATCCTACACTCATTTGCATTGATTACCCACTTATCCTGCACCCACCTCTGGTAACCTGTACTCTACTTTCTGTCTCTGAGTTTGCATATTCTACAGTCTTTTCTTTGTAGTTAGCAAGAGGATTAACTGTACTATTCTAAATCTGTAACAGTCTCATTTGTTTTGTGTTTTAGTTTCTAAGCTGCTCCAAGCAGATACCATGAATTGGGTTGGCTTTACACAGAAAATTTATTAGCTTTCAGTTTGAAGCTGTGAGCACGTCCAAGTCAAAGCATCATCTAGGTGATGCTTTCTTCCTGAAGATTCGCTGCTGGGGATCCTTGTCCTCTGCCACATGGCAAGGCTCAGGCTTAGTTGATCTCAGCTTCTTGCTTCTGTGGCTTTCTCTCTCTGTGTGTTCATTCCTTTTACAAAGGACTCCAGTAAGAGGATTAAGACCCATCCTGAATGAGGTGGGTTATACCTTAACTGAAGTAGCCTCATCAGAAGGTCCACTTACAATGGGTCCACACCCAGAGGAGTGGACTAAATTTAAGAACATGCTTTTTCTGGGGTACGTACAGCGTCAAACCATCACACTTTGATACCAGTTAACTTCAATAACATACACACACTATGTTCATTTACCTTTCCATCCACCACATTTATGTAGTTCTTGTCACAAATTACACATTTAAATATTATGAGCCTGTACCATTGATTTATCATTACATTTTATGCATTTGTCTTTAAATCCCATGGGGAATAAAAGGTGGAGTTAAATAAAAATATATAACAGCTCTGGTATTTATATTTACCCATGTCATTATTTCTTCATGTGGCTTCTCTTAATTGTCTATTTTCTTTTCCTTTCAGACTCCAGAACTCCATTCAGCATTTCTTATAGGGCCAGTCTGGTGGTGACAATGTCTCTCGACTTTGGGAATATATTAATCTCTTGCTCATTTTTGAAAGACTGTTCTGCCAGATACAGAATTTTGGTTGGCAATCTTTTTCTTTCAGCACTTTAAATGGTCTGCCCAGTGCCTTCTTGCCTCCATGATTCCTATGAGAAATTGGCACTTAACCTTACTGAGGCCCCCTGAGTGTAACAAGTTGTTTCTCTCTGCAGCTGTCAGAACTCTCCCTCCATCTTTGGCATTCAACAGTTTTAACATAACATAGTGTAGCATGTTTATATTTTGAGTTTACCCTTTTTGGAGTTTGAGCCTCTTGGGTGTAGCTATTCATGTTATTTATTAAATTTGGGAAGTTTTCAGCTATTATTTCTTTGCTATTCTCTCTGGTCTTTTCTCTCTTTCTTCCTTTTCTGGGATTCCACATACATTGGCACAACTGATGGCGTCCCACAGGTTCCTCAGGCACTGTCCACTTTTTTTTTTTTTGCATGGACAGGCACTAAGAATTGAACCCGGGTCTCCAGCATGGCAGGTGAAAACTCTGCCACTGCGCCACCATTGCCCACCCCTTGTTCACTTTTCTTCATGCTCTCTTCTTGCTGCTTCTCAGACTGGATGGTTCCAATTATCTTATCTTCAGATTCACTGATTCTTTCTTCTGCCAGCTCTGAACTGTACTTGAGACCCTCTAAAGAATTTTACATTTCTCTTACTGTGGTCATCCTCTCTTTTTGGTACCTTTCCATAGTTTCCATCTTCTAATGATATTCTCTTTGTGTTTGTATTATATATTGTATTCTTGATTTTCTTTAGTTTTTTGTCCATGTTTTCCTTGAGCTCTTTGAGCATAATTAGGACCATTTTAAAAAAATGTTTTTTCCTGGACTATCCCAGGCTGATCCTCCTCATTGATATTTTCTAGTGTTTTAATCTCCTGCTTTACTTTGGCCATCACTTCCTGTTTAGTTTTGTTTCTGCATGTTTTTTAAAATAGCTCTGCCCTAGAAACTCATCACAGCAGATGACAGCCCCTAATTTCCAGTGTACTTTAACATAACAGGGGTTTAGTCTTTCTTATTTCCTCTTTAAAGTCAGTGTTTAAAAAATGAACATATTTGTGTCATCCAGACACAGATATCAATATACAACATCAGTGCCTACTCAATTCATTTTTTATCAAAAGTCAATTTTTTTTTACTATATTCATTTATTAAACATTTATTTAACACTAACTATGTCCTGGGCACATTAAGGTATCCATGCAGCTACCTCCCATCTGAGGAGCTGCTAATAAGTAGGTCCCAGGGGATTAACACTCACAGAAATCACGACGCCCCTAATTTCTCCCTCTTCCCAGGCTCAAGGAGGCCAATAGTCTCCACTTTGTGTGGCCCATCATCCTCTTTAACTCAAATAGCCTCTCTCACCATTACACCCACGAATCAACTTTTCTCTACCTCTTAACATTATCCTAGTTCTTAAATAACACTTTCTAGAGCATTTCATACCAACAGGGAATTTGCAAGATTAAACTTATTTTTTTACCTTTCTATGTGTTTTCTTATAGGTAAAAATTACTTTGCAATCTTTATCACACAACAATCTATACCCATAATTCACACTTGCAAATACAACATATTTTTACAGTGGTGGGGATATACCAACCACTGAATGCAAATTTCCTTCACAACCCTTTCTTTGCACAGAGGTTGTTTGGGATTTAGATTGCTTGTAGAAGGGAAGGGAAAGAATTGAGGTGATGCCAAGTTGAAATGGGTTAAGAACAGACTATATTCAAAGAGGAAAAAAAAAAGAATTAAGTGCAATTGGGAAGATAATGGAGTCTGCAAGCAAAGAGGAGTCATTTCTGAGCAACATTGCTTAGCGAGGCGAGGAAGATAGAGGGGTTTGTTTCCGGATAAGATAGGTCATCCTGGTATATAGCTCTGAGCCTGGGATCTATGCTGAAACCTACCAGGAAAGGCTCCTTTCTCCAGTTTCCAGAAACCTAACAGGGCAAAACTGGCCCAGAGTAGATTAGGGAAAGGGAGCTTGAGAAACAGGCAAGAAAAAAATCTATATTTAATTCTCTACTTACTCCAATAAAGTATGTGTGACTCATCCTAGTGTGAATTTATGTCTCGCTGAGTGTGATGTTGCTGTTAACTCCTGACTGAGGTGGGGACGGGAAGGAAACTAACATTGGGCAAGCACCTATCATGTGCCAGGCACTTTGTTAAATGCTTTGTAGATAATTTTATTTAATCCTCAAAACAATACAGGAAGACAGCATTGTCTATATTTTACACATGAAGAAACTAAGGCATGGAGAGGTTATATAACTTGTCAGAGTCACAAAACTAATAAGGGGAAGAGCTGATATTCAAACCCAGGTCTGATCTATCTGGCTTCAAAATCTTTGGCCTTGCCACTGAATCACCATGGGAAACTTAGAGTCCAAATCTCTACTTTTGTTTTTGCTTCTGATTACTGCTGCTACCCAATATAAGAGGACTTTGGCCTTAAACTTTTAAGCTCATTCTTTAGTGTAGGCATTGACATTGCATGGTGTCTTAGTCCAGGGCCTCCAAAAGAGTCAACACCAAGACAAAATGTGCAAAGATTTCATTGGGGAAATGCTGGTGTGAAGGAAAATGAGGAGGGAGTCAGAGAAGGCTGAGAGAGCCATCAACTTAAGATGCAGATCTGATTTTAATTGAGGAGAAAGGGCAGGAAGTTGAATGAAACATCCTAGACCACTGAGCAGAAGGAAAGCACAGGGGGCCCAGGAGCCAAAGTTAAGCCATAACTTCCAAGGGTGAGCCTGCCTTTTTATCCCTGTGCTGCTCAGTCACAGGCTGGGAGCAGTCACGGGCAACGTGGGCTCAGTGCAAATGCAAATGCTGTGATGGAGAAGGAAATGAAGGACAACATATGGAATCAGAGAAAATAGTTACATCCACATATCTGATAAAGGACTTGTATCAAGAATATATAAAGAACTATTAAACCCCCCAAAAATAAGATAAATAACTCAATTTAAAAAGACTTTGAGTAGATCTTTTTCCAAAGAAAACATACAAATGGAAAATAAGCACATGAAAAAATGCTCAACATCATTAGTCATTAGGAAAATGCAAATCAAAAGCACAGTGAGATACTACTTCGTATCTGGTAGTATGACTCTAACAAAGAAGACAATAAGTTTTTGTGAGGATGTAAGAACTGGAACCCTCATACATTGCTGGTAGGAATTTAAAATGGTACCATTACTTTGGGAAACATCTGGTAGTTCTTCAAAAAATTAAACATGGAGTTACCACGTGACCCAGCAATTCCAATTCTATGTATATAAAAAAGAGCTGAAAACACATGTCCACATAAGAACATGTGCACAAATACTCACAGAAGCATTATTCATCATAACCCAGAAGTAGAAACAACCCAAATGTCCATCGACTGGGGACTGGATAAACAAAATGTGATATATTCATACAATGGAATATTATTCAGTCAGAAAAAGATATGAAGAACTGATAATGCCACAACTTGGACGAAACTTCAAAACATTATGCTGATCAAAAAAGTCAGACACAAAAGACAAATATTGTATGATTCCATTTATGCAGAATATCCAGAATAGATAAATCCATAGAGGTAGAAAGTAGGATAGTGGTGGCCACAGCTGGAGGGGCAGGGAATTGGGGAGTGACTGCTAGTGGGTAGAGAATTTCTGTTTAGAGTGATTTAAGTGTTCTGGAATTACAGAGTGGTGATTGTTGGACAACTTGTGAATATACTAAAATCAACTGAATTATATGCTTTAAAGGAGTACTTTAGTGAATTTTATGATATGTGACTTAAATCCCAATAATGCTGTTATTATTATTATTTTTTTAATGCTGCAATGGATTTCCAAGAACAGCAGCCACTGGAGAGCCAGTCAATTACATTCCCTGCAGTTTGCAGATCTGCAAAGTGCGTTCTCATGGCTTCCACACATGAAAATCTATTACAAATATTTTTTTTGGTGTTGATCATGAATATATTTACCTAAAATGCATTAAGTGCAGACCTGAATAGGAAAGCAGACTAAATTATTTCCCCAAATTATTTCTTTTTTCCAGGATTCAGTAAGTGCACAGTCCCGAATTTCTCACTAAGGATGTGTTTCGATGCTACTATTTTACTGCTGCAACCATTTTGATTCTTACAGAGCAAAGAATAAATCAGCAGAGAATATGCAATGGTTTCACATCTACTTCATGACCCTAACAAACATACAAAGGAGTATAAAACAACTTGGTATTTTCAATTGCTGAACAGAACCACATTTATGCAAACTGTAAGTGGTGTTGTTACTGCCATTTCCCTCACTTTTGGCAAATTAAATGAAAAGAAGGGAGGATGGGAGGGCCCCTTAGAGGTCACGATAATGCTTTGTTGCTCATGTTACTTGGTAATTTTTTCAAGTTCAGGATTTACTAGTTTGAATAAAAGATAAACCAAAAACTAAAAAAAAAAAAAAAAAAAAAGTTTCCCAGAGTGGTAGAGGGGAGAAAAAGGAGGCACGAATAGTGATAGAAGCTCAATATCTCTGAATTTACTTTACTTAGAGCTTTGACATTGGATTTGACATTGGACTCATAAATGTTTTACATGATTAAAATAAAATAAATATGAAAACTCAAAAGCAAATGAAATTGATAATCCCAATTGTAGCGAGTGGATAGCTTAGCCACACAAAGAACTATTTCACAGTAATTCAAAATTTACCAATTTGACAGGGATGTACCCTAAGACAAAAAGAACTATAAAAACAAAAAGCTTTAATTGTTACCGATAGTCACATTTTTAGTAATAATATTGGTACAGTTATTCTAAGCTATTATGTATGTAATATGATAAAGCAAATAAGAAATTGTGTTAATTCATTAGGAGCCAAATTTTTCAACATGAGCAAAGACGGACAGGCATGGAACAGGCTGGCATGTCCGGGAGACTGCAAGCACCACATTTGATTTCTCTGAAGGTATTGGTTACTAAAGTTCCCATGTATTTCAAATATTTACTGTTTTCTTAATTGAAAATTTCAATTCCATTTAATAAAAGCCTACCAAAGCAAATGGATAACTGAAGATATTCTACCTCTGAGCATTTGCTATGTGCTTAACACTCACCTAGAATCTATGCAGAGCCCAAAAGAAAAATAAGAAAAACTTCTAAAGGATTTTCTGGTCTCATTGGAGAAGTCAGATTACATGTGTAGAATAATTGCAGAGAATATTAGAGAATTCCTGAGAAAGATATTAAAAAGAAAAAAAAAGCAGAGCTTCAAATAGACTTAGAAAAATGTAGGCCATGGTTTTATTTCTGATCTAATTTTGTTGATAACAACAGCTACCACTAAGGGCTCAATACATACCAGGCCTTGGGAAGCACTCACACATATTACCTCATTTAAGCTCATATTCATGAACAGAAAAATCTGGATACCTGTGACTTGTACAATGGATATTTTTCTCCCATATTTTAAGTATAGATAGTACAATGTCATTCCCCAAGTTTGTGACATTCAGCTTTAGTCCTTGTGCATACGTGTGTGCCTATGAGTGTGTGTGCAGGGAGCGTGAGTGTGGGAGGTTGGGGTATAACAGGAGGTGAGATGGAGCCAAAGGAAGTCCCTGACTGTCTAACTACAGAAAAGCTTGGTATGAACAGGTGAGTTGGGCCACTGTGGCTCCTTTTCTAGGAGAACACATGCAAACACAGAAAAAAAATCTGCAGTTGAAAGAAGAGAAAGAAGGGAGCAAATACATAAGGAGCAAAAGGCCAAATCACATGATGACTGAATATCAGGGGGGAGCCCCTACCACCCCCCTGAACTACACATTTGCTTTTCCTGGGCTTCCTAGGGTCTCCTTGCACATCTATTCTTGTATAGTTGGTATGAATTTTAGAGTCTCAGGCTCAGATGTTCAAAGATGTTACCTTTCTAAATCACCCGTAGTCTCCAGTTTCAACTCAGTCTTTTTTGGAATAAATATGGAAGTCTCCTTACCCTCTTCTCCTTTCTTTCTCCTTCATGGATATAAATTCCCACATCAAGTGGCATGGAAGTGATGTCCTTAAATCTGGAGGGAATCTAGTCTAGGTGATGTCTACCCTCCCCAAGGGGCCCACATAGTCTTGAGTGATTTTTCTTTCTGTTTCATCCCTGGCTGCAATAGCCCTGAGGCTAGTCCTGTACTCTGCCTCTACCTTCTCCCAATGAAATCTTTCCCCCTTCCTAGTATTTCCATCTTCTTTTGGAGCATCAAGAACTCTTGGCTGTGTTCCCCAAACCATGCTGGGCTTCTCACAGGGTTGTGAGAGAATGTCCTAATCTAGTTACAGAAAATCTAGAATTTGCCTAGGCCCCTCCTCTGGCCACCGCTACCAATTCACTGAGACCCATGTTGGATGCAGGCTTCTCTATGAGGCTTACACCTTCCCCAGCTAAAACCCTGGGGGCAGGCACAATTCTGTGCAAGCAGTTCCTCAAAGGTTAGGTTTTACTCAACAGTTGGCTTACTCCCACAGAAGATTTAGCCCAGGCTGGCTGAAACCCAAGTCCTAGGTGAGTTCTCGAGGGCTCTCCTTTCCCATCTCTGCTAAAATTCACTTTAAGGACAGCTGAAAAGCTCTTCCACATTCAGGGATCCGTCCCCCTCTCTGTGTTGTATCATGCTATCAGGTACTGAGCCCTTTAAGGACAAACAACCCAACTTGCCTCTCTCAACCAGTCTGGTTCCTGCAATAAAAAAAACTTACTTCCATGACTATTTTTGTTTCTGCTCTTAATTTTAAGAGTCTAAGTTGGAACTCAAAGCTGAGCAGTAATTTCTTTGTTTTGGCTTCATACACTCTCTTCCTAAAGATATTTATTTAGCAGTGAAAGTTACCTGCTGTCTGAAAGGGGGAGAAAATATAATAGTTGCAAGAAAGCTTGAAGAGACAAATCTCAATAAATATTGCAAAATGTTATCTGCTATGTTTAAAACACTTGAGGTACCTTGTTGAGGTTTTGTGCAACCTGTGCAGCGCAGTGCAGAAAGTCCCTTTATAATGAATGGGCCATTTGGGCTCCAGGACCACTTATGGCATAGATTCTCCTGGTTTACAGTGTGAGAGATGCATGGCATCACCCTGTCCACAGGAAACACGATCCAATCACAGCACAGCCAATTCCTGAAATAGCTCCATTACTAGAGATTTCAATATAGTCAATTCTTTAATTATACGTGTAAGATGACGTGAAATCTATTGATAACTTACACGGTTCATTTTTTACCAGTATCTTTTACCTCTATCCAACAAGCTACTTTTATGGACATCAACAGCTATATCTAGTAAAATAATTAAAAGACTGGTTTGAAATGTTTCCTTTTTCCCCAGTCTTTCAAGAACATACTAATGGAGGGAAAAACAGAAGAAAGAACACAGTAAAATGTTCGTGATTTTATAAGCTCAACCTACGACTATGAAAAATGAGTTCATAGAAATTCAGGACAGACAGGGAGCTTGGAAAAGAAAAAGGCAGCTGATATTTTAGTGGGATGGGATTGTGATTTTTTGTTTTTTCTTAACTCTTAAAAAGTTCTAGCTAACATTTGTGCATTAAGTAGAGGAAACTCTCTAAAGCATAGAATAATTTGGCCTAACAACAGAAAGACAGAAAGAAAACTAATTGTTCTTAAAATTGAGAGGAATGGGGGAAGAGACCAGAAGAATAAGGCGTACATAATCTTTAAATCTGGTGTTTTCCAAGTATTCAACTCTCCTTTGCAGGGAAGAAATGATGAGAAATCTGTGCTATATAGAAATCACATTGAAACAAAGTTCCAAATCTCTCATACTTAGGCTTCCGGTAAATCATTTCCTTAATGGGTGTGCAGAAAGGAGATGGTTTCCCTCAAACTGAACAGTGCAGATGTCTAATTTGAGGTCAGAAGATACGCTTTGTCTGGTGAATACAGCAAACGCCAGACCTCTCCAGCTTGTCTCCTTCCTGGATTATTTGCTTACTCTATGGCGTGGCTTGTGAACCAGGAGTTGTTATTCTTTGCCCGCATATCATGTTGGCTTTTTTGTAAGAAAAATCACAAGAACATATAAAAGTTTTTGATGAATAGAGCCCTTTATTTTTAGGAGAAAAATGGATGGAACAGTTTGGAGCTTTGGGGCCGCCTGTTGCTCTCCTGTAAACGCCTCCCACTGCCTTGACTTTTTATTCTGCCGTATGCTTGGTGCCAAGATTTACATGATTGCTGTGGGGAACAACTGGATTTAGCATAAGAAAGAATAACTGCTTTCCCCTGGGGAGAGACAAAAAGGATAAGTGCACAAGGCGCAGAGACAATATTATCGGGAGTTATATTCCTGTTCGGCTCTTTTATTCACTCTGAATCCTGGATTCTGTTGCAAATAATAAAAGCAAAAAGCTGGTTGGCTGGGAGCCAAGATCTGGGATTAGTGAAGCGACGATTTTATTTTGGGATAAAAATGTGTGTGTCAGTGATGTGTCCATATATTACAAATATGTCCATTTGGATTAAAAATGTTTCTTTCATCAATTGATATTGCCAGGAAAGCACGCATTAATAATTTGAATTAGGCAGGGAAGGACCAGTCTCTGGCAGTGCCGGGGAGCCCCGGCTGATATTGGGCACACCTGGTCCTTGCCAGACTTTTCTCAGCTTGCCCCACGTTCTCCGAATTTGGGTTGGATTGTGATTACGTCCTTAATACCTGCATCCTCTTCTCTCTCTCTGTTCAAATTTGAGGTAGCTTTTACTCTTAAACTCTAAAGCCAAATGATGCCATTTTTTTCTTTCCAATCCCAAATATCGCTTTACATCATAAAATGCATTACTGGGTTACAACTTATTTTGAACTCAGACCTGGGTTGGAATCCCAGCTTTCTCACATGCTGTCTCTTCTTGCCATCCTGGGGGAATTACTCAACTTTCCTTTGCTTCAATTTCCTCATTGATAAAATGAGGGGCATAATGGTAAAGCTCCACAGGGTTTTGTGAAGATCAGGGAGGCAATATAGAAAAAATATTTTGCATAGCACCTAGTAATGGTAAGTATTCAACAAAATTCTACCTTAATAATTATTGTGCAGTCAAGTAGAATTAGTATTCAGAGGGAAATTTAGAGCTTAAAAACTGATATAAAAATAAGAAAAAATAAGCATCCAACTTGAAAAGTTAGGAAAGCAACAGAATAAACGTAAAGAAGATAGAAGGGTGGAATAATAAGAGAATAAATTAATGAAACAGAAAATGAAGAAACAGTAAGGTACATCTTTTGAAAACATTAATAAAATTGGCAAACTTCTATAGAGATTGGCAAATGCCAATAAACAATATAAGCAATGAAAAGAGGACATAACTCACATGCTAAGGGGACATAAAAGGTAAGAATATATGGAACAACCTTGTCAATAAATTTAAAAATAGGTGAAGTACTCAAATTTCTAAAATGGTGGTTCTTAAACTTTAGTGAGCATCAGAATCACTTGGGAAGCTTGTTAAAACATAGATTGCTGGGCTTACCCCTAGAGTTTCTGATTCAGTACTTCTGAGAGGGAGCATTTTTAGCAAGTTCCCAGATGATAAAACATTGAGAACCACTTTCCTAGAAAATATAAGTTACTGAGCATGCTCCAGAGAAAATAGATATCATTTCATAATTCAGGGCATTTTTAATGTCATGACATGCATACAAACAATAATAATAGGCACACAGAAGTAAACGGGTAAGGCTGCTCTTAATTGGAAGAACTCGCCCTTGAACTCTAGTTACCCCGGACCCACCTTGACCTGCTTGCCCGCAGTAGCCCCAATGGCTGAAGTGTCAATATCTTGGGCTCACCTGTAACCAATACCTGGTAGACCAGTGTGCCTTTTAAGAAGCTCTATGCTAGGATTTACATTCAGGTATATTAGATAAATAGTGCATCATTACAATTACCCCCAAACTTAGCAGCTTAAAACAGCATGTATTTATTATCTCACAGTTTTGGTGGTTTAGGAAACTGGACATGGCTTGGCTGAGTCTTCTGGTTCAGGAGCTCTCACAAAGTTGCTCAGGATGTGAGACAGTGCTGCAGTCATCTCAAGGCTGGACTGGGGAAGGATCTGCTTCAAAGCGCACTCATGTGGTTGTTGGTAGGTGTTAGCTCCTCCCAGGTTCTTGGGCTGAAGCCTCAGTTCCTAACAGGTCTTTGCCCAGAGGCTGCTCCTAGTTCTTTGCTACACGGATCTCTTCATAGCCTCGATAACTTGCTTCTTGCAAGTAAGTAAGAAGAGATGAAGAAAGCATGTGAGCAAGCAAAAGTCACAGTTGTTTGAAACCTTATCTTTGAAGTGGCATCCCATCACTTTTACTGTATTCTATTCATTAGAACAAGTTACTAGGACCAGCCCTCACTCAAGGGGAGGGAATTATATATGGGCACAAACACCAGAAAGTAGGGGCCATTGGGGGCCATCTTAGAAGTCTGCTAACCACACCAAATGGGAAATTGTGGATGGTAGAGATAATGCATGTGCTCAGCTTTACTAGAGAGTTCCAGATTACTATCTAGCAGTGTAGAGTTACTATTTTAACACTTGCTATTGTCAGGCTTTTAAATTTTTGCCAAGCTGCTAGGTATAAAATGGTAACTCATTGTATTTCCCTAGTAACTAATGAACTTGAGCATATCTTTGCACTGATACTACAGTTTTAATTATTAGTGACTTTATACAAAATCTTGTTATTTGTTAGTAGTTCCTGGGAGAGTTAAACATAGCTGTTTCAACTCCACTAGGAGAAGACTCTGGAAGCTTGTGCCCAGTTTCTCCAGACTTCACTCCCAGCATTTTCTCCCTTTGCTGATTTTGCTTTATATCCTTTTGCTGTAATAAATCTTAGCCATGAATATGAATGACTATGTGTTGAGTTTTATGAGTCCTCCTAGCGAATTATCAAACCTGGGGGGAAGTCCTGGGGACCATTGACACAGTGCCCCTTAGGGTGTTACACTGGTTTGAAACTGTTATATACCCCCAGAAAAACCATGCTCTTTTAATCCAATCCTGTGGGTGTAGACTTATTGTGGGTGGGATCTTTTGGTTAGTTTGTTTCCATGGAGATGTGGCCCACCCAATTGTGAGCAGAACTTTTTTTCGTATTCTGTATGGCAGGGTCACATTTCATTCTTTTTCCATGTGAATATCCCGTCATTGCAGCACCATTTGTTGAAGTTTTGTTGTTGTTGTTGTTTGGTTGGTTTTTGTTTGTTCGTTTGCTTGCTTGCTTGTTTGTTTTGGGGGGAAGTGCATGGGTCAGGAATCAAACCTGGGTCTCCCGCATGACAGAGAGAATTCTACCACTAACCTATCCTCGCATCCCCTGGGTAGAACTTTTGATTAGATTACTTCCATGGAGATGTGACCCACCACCCACCCAAGGTGGGCAGAGAGAGACAGATTGCTCAGAGTCCACACAGAGAGCAGATAGATGAAACCAAGACACAAACATCTGGAGAGGCAGAAGGAGCTGAGAGGGCTATCTGAAGCGAGAAACTGGGAGAAAAGGACTGGCAGGCATCACCATGTGCCTACCCATGTGACAGAGAAATCCCGGACAAAATCAGCCTTTCTTGAGAGAAGGTATCCCCTTGTTGGTGCCTTAATTTAAACATTTTCACAGCCTTAGAGCTATAAATTTGTAACCTAATAAACGCCCTTTATAAAAGCCAATTCATTTCTGACATATTGCATTCTGGCAGCTTTAGCAAACTGAGGTAGGTGTCAGCCCATCTGGGGTCCCAGCTCATATCATACAGAATGCATTCAGATCCCCTTTCACAACTTCATTCACAGGCCCACAATCTTTTAGGTTAAAGGCATCCCCCTAACTTCCATCAAAAATTTTAAAAACTGAAATCCAAAGCAGTACTTTTGCTTTTAAAACAGAAATACATCATTTGAGCTGGGGTAACTCTATAAATTATGATATTTTGCATACAGCATTTTGTTTTCATTAGCCTGCCTTTAAGTGGGTTTATAAACTTTCTCAAAATTATTAGCTAACTGGATGAGTCCAGAACTGGGCAATGAAGTTGTGAAATATTCCCTAATTTTTGCAGAGAAAGAGAGAGACAGAGACAGAGAGGCATTTAACTAACTAGTAGGTAGCATAGATGAAACGCAAATGAGGTCTTCTGACTTCCACCCAACCTCCCTTCAGAGTTGAGAAATACATGTCTGATATTATAGGGAATTTGAAATATATCAGAGGGTTGTCTATTTTTATCTCCACAGCCATTAGGGATTTATTTGCGTAATGACTGCTTTATATCTATACTTAGAAGTGGTGAGAAATTGAAGATGTTTTATGGAAATTTAATTTCAAATTATGGTGGCTAATGAAAGAAATAGAAATTTAAAGAATATGTGTTTAAAGGTATATATCTTAAAAGAAATTAAGAGTCCTTTGCTTCTTAGCTCTCTTTTCTTGAGAGAGCGTCCACATGTCTTCTCACATACATTCTTTTTTTTTTTCACATGGGCAGGCACCAGGAATCGAATCTCACATACATTCTTAATAAACTTTCTACCTGCTTACTCAAAAAAAAAAAAAAAGCATATACAACAAAATATATGGCCATATACATACTCTTTTGCATTTACTTATATATTCATCATTTGTGGTGTTCTTCATTCTTTTTTGTAGGTCCAGATTGTCATATAATGTCCTTTCTCAACAGCCTGGATAATTTTCTTTAGCATTTCTTGTAGTTCTTGTCCCTGAGGATAAATTCTCTCAATTTTTGTTGATCCAAAAATGTTGTTCTTTCACCTTCATTTGTTAAGTTTAGTTCTACTGAATATAGATTTCTTGACTGACAATTTCCTTCAGCATTTTGAATATGTCATTATATGTATAATATAATGTATATACAAAGCAAAGACAGAAAAAAGCAATAGTTTTCAAAGCACTCTTCAACAAGTAGTTACAAGACAAAAGAGTTTGTCATGGGCTACCACACCATCATCTCAGATTTTTTCTTCTAGCTGCTCCAGAACATAGGACGCTAGATGGAATAAATATTTTTTATCATCACAATTGACTTTCTTTTCTTTTTTTGTGTGTGTGAAAAATGACATATATGCAAAAAAGCAATAAATTTTAAAGCATAGCCTAACAGTTGTAGAACAGATTTCAGAGTTTAGTATGGGTTACAATTCCACAATTTTAGATTTTTATTTCTCTCTGCTCTAACATACTGGAGATAAAAAGAAATATCAATTTAAGATTTAGCAACCATATTCATTTGTAAAACCCTACCTCTCTGTATAACTCCATCATCACCTTTGATCTTTCTATCCCACTCTTTGGGGCATTTGGGCTATGGCCATTCTAACGTTTTCATGTTGGAAGGGGTTGTCACATAACACGGTAGGGAGATGGAACTAGCTGTTGTTCTGGAGAGGTTGGGCTCTTGAGATGTCAGGACTTATCTGGTCCAGGGTCCCATCTGGAGATTGTAGGTTTCTGGGAAGTTACCCTAGTGCATGGAACCTTTGTAGAATCTTATATATTGCCCTAGGTGTTCTTTAGGATTGTCTGCAATGGTTTTGGTTGGGGTTTGGCAAGTTATGAAAAGTAGCAATGTCTACCTGAAGCTTGCGTAAGAGTGACCTCCAGAGTAGCCTCTCAACTCTATTTGAACACTCTCAGCCACTGATATTTTATTAGTTACATTTTTTCCCCCTTTTGATCAGGATGGAATTGTTGATCCCACAGTGCCAGGGCCAGACTCATCCATAGGGTCATCTCCTATGTCACCAGGGAGACTTTCACTCCTGGATGTCATGTCCAACTTAGGGGAGAGAGGGCAATGATTTTACTTACAGAGTTGGGAAGAATCCCTTAACTTTATTGTTGTTTTTTCTATGTAATATGTGATTTCTCTGGCTGCCTTCATGGTTGTCTCTCTTATTTGGGGTGCATGGGTTGGGTATGGTTGTCTCTTTGTCCTTGCTTTCATAAACTTACTTAAGATGCGACTAAAAGTGGTTTGTGTTTATCCTGATTTTACGTCAATGAACATTTGAAATCTTTTTTTTTTTTTTTTTTTTTTTTTTTTTAAGGGAGGAAGGAAAGGAAAGACAGAGAGAAGGAAGGAAGGGAGGAAGAAAGGGAAACATCTTTAAACATTTTCTTGTTTTATTGTATTTTGTTTGTTTGTTTGTTTTTTACATGGGCTGGGGCCGGGAATCGAACCGAGGTCCTCCGGCATGGCAGGCAAGCACTTTGCCCGCTGAGCCACCGCGGCCCGCCCAACATTTGAAATCTTTAAATTCATATTTTTCACTAAATCTTGGGAAATTTTGGTCATTATTTCTTGCAATATTTTGTCTGCCCCTTCTCTAACTGTCCTTAATTAGAATGATCAGTTCAATAATATGTTGAGCTGATTTGTATTGTGGCACATATCTATTAGATTCTACTAATTTCTCTTCAATTTTGTATCTATCTGTTCTTCAGATAAGTAATTTCTATCGACCTTTCTTCAAGTTTACCATTTTTTCTTTTGCTATCTCTAATCTGCCATTGAGTTTAATGTATAAATTATTTTATTTCATCTATTATACTTTTCAGCTCTAGAATTTTTCTTTTTATAGTTTGCATTTCTCTGTTGAGATTCCCTAGCTGTTCATTTACTATCACATTTTCCTTTAATTTCATAAATGTAATTTCTGTTAATGTTTGACCATATTTATAATAGTTGCTGATGTGCTTTATCTAACATTTAAGACCTCTAAGATCATTTTCTACTGAGTAACTTCTTTTCCTGGTATGGTCTCACTTTCTTGTTTCTTTGTATATCTAGTAAGCTTTGGTTGAAAAGTGGATGTTTTATAGATATATTTAGTGACTATAAATTTTGTTATGTTCTGAGGACTTTTGCTTTTTGTCACTATTGTTCTAGCAGGCTAACTTATCTGAATTTGAACTGTAGACTTTGTCTCTCCTGCACTATTCAGTAACTATTATATCTGCTCTGTTCCTGCGGCTTACTACAGCTGCATTTTTAACCCTGACCCCTAGAGGTACCCTCTGTGTGCTGGTTTGAAACTGTTATGTACTCCAGAAAAGCCATGTTCTTTAATCATCATTCAATGTTGTTGGGTGGGATCTTTTTTATTACCAGGGAGATGTGACCCACCCAACTGTGGGTGGGAACTTTTGATTATGTGGTTGCCATGAAAAGGTCTCTACCCAACCACGGTGGGATTGCTTACTGGAGTCCTTTAAGAGGGAACCATTTTGAAAAAAGCTTCAGAGCTCATGCAGTTAGAGACCTTTGGAGATGGAGAATCAAAACACCCCTGGGGGAAGCCTTATGTAATAAGAAGCCTGGAGAGAAAGCTAGCAGACGTTGCCTCATGCCTACCTAGCTGTCAGAGGTGTTCTGGAACCATCAGTCTTTCTTGAGCCAAGGAATCTTTCTCTGGATGTCTTAGTTTGGACATTTTTATAGCCTTAGACCTGTAAATTTGAAATTTAATAAATTCCTTTTTAATAGCTGTTCTGTTTCTGGTATATTGCATTCCAGTAGCTTTAGCAACCAAAGATTTGGGTAGGGATAAGGCCCATTTGATCTTTGCTTCTATGGACTGCCCATTTTTTTCAGCAGCTCTGCTGGTGTCAAGCTCTGTCTTCTCTTACTTCAAGCCTGTAAAACTTCAGCTTTCTGGTACCCAATATGTTCAGGTTCAGGAATGCATTCAGTTATTTAAACTCACAAGTTTGACCCCTTTTCTAGATTTTAAAGGCATAATTCTCTCTAGTCATTTCCTGTTTTTTAGTTGGGGCCCCTGTTGTCCCCCCAGATTCAGTCAAGAATTTGGGTAGAGTGTATGCTCAGAATTTGGATTTCACTCCATCTATCGTTCTCTAATTGCCAGAATTTTCATCTTGAAATTTTCACATCCTTTCCCAATCCTGAATTCTGACTGCTGGCACATTTAGCCAGAGAAACTGCTGTTTTCCTCTCTCATTTTCCACAGCATAGCTGTTAAGAATTGAGTGGTACCTTTGGCCAGAAAGCTAAAAATTCACACTTCTTAATGCTACCAAATGCAACTTTTCAAGGTTAGGTTATCCTGAGGCTTCTGTATAGTTTTGAACATGTCTTACTATCTTTAAATAATTTTTTTAATTTACTCAATTTTTGAGGATGTGCTTTTGAGATGGGCCTGAAAACACATGTCCTCAGATAAAAAGCAGCAAAGAGTTAAGAGTGAAAGTCATACATCTCTAACAGGCATTGCAGTTGTTTTGTTATGGTTGGCTGAAATGAAAGAATCAGGAGGTATAGGAAGTGTCTGGCCTCACGTTGTTCCCTGCAGAATTGTGTGGTGGCCACAACTGTGTACACCACAGCACGACTACCAGGGTTTGATTCACAGCTCCACAACTTAGTTATGACTCAGGAAATTATTCTTTAGCTATAGTTTCTTCATCTCTAAGACTTGAAGAAATACCTGCTTTGTAAGATTGTCATGAAAATCAAATGGGTTAATACAAATGCGATACCTAGAACAGTATCGGGTGCATCGTAAGTGATCAGTAACTGTTGGCTGTTATCCTTATTTTTATACCCCTCCCTTCCTTTAGTTGAGACCTTGTGTTCACCTCCCACAGGCTTGTCCTGACACCCTAGGCCATCAGCAGTGGTTCTTGACCTTTTTGGGTCTCATACCCACTTTGAGATTTTGAGGGGAGCTTTTGATTCTTGTCCCAGGAAAAAGGCAAAACACAGATAACTTTGCATATTAGTTGAAGAGGTTCAAAATCCGTTGACATCTGTGCATGGACCTCTCTCTGGTCCCAAAAGGTTTATGAAAGTAGGTTACGATCCCTGCTGCAGAGCAATTCTGTGGTTTTCATCTGTTCTAGTGGGATACCCTGGAGAGTTGGGATTAATTCATTTTTGTTCCTGGTGTGGCTACAACCTTGTGTCTTGCTTCTGATAAATAGGAGTCTTCTGACCTATAGCCCAGCTTTGGTAATCAAGGCCAGCTCTTACTTCCCTTTACTTGAGCCTGTGCCATGGCCAGCTGTCTAGGACCCATGACATCCCTGAGATGGGGGCCCTTCCCTGTCAGCTAGGACAAGGTTTCTCACCTTGAAGCTATTGACATTTTGTGCTGGAAAATTCTTTATTTGTGGAAGGACGTTCTGTGCATTGTAGGATGTTAAGCAGCATACTATTTTTTCCCACTAGATACCAGTAGCACCTGCAAAAATGTCTCCAGAAATTGCCACATAACTCCTAGAGGGTCAAAATTGCCCCCTGTTGAGAATCACAACTCTAAGTCTGAAGTCCTGTCATTGAACTTCTTCCTGATGCCTGGACAGATCTCCCTAATGCCAACTACAAGCCTAGTTTTACAAAAATAGCCTGCTTCTGCAAAAAATGTTTATTTGGTACAAAATTTGTATTTTGACTAGTGCATTTCCTAATATAATTTATGTGGACAGTTTAATTGAACACCATAAGTACATGGAACCTTGAGTAGGGCATGAGATCTTGTAGGATTGTCCAGAGTGATGTCTCAATAAATCCCAGAGTGATTTGAACAGTGAATAAAAAAGTATTTGCAAAGTCCCCTTGGTGAGAAAAGGGGAAAATTCAATTTTCCCATATGGAGAACTCCTGATACTCTTACAAGCAGTGGGGTCAACCAAAGCAATAGGCTGAGCTCTCAATCTTGGGGTCTGTTCGTATGAAACTTACCCCCACAAAGGATAAGCTAAGCCTACCTAAGATTAGGCCTAAGAGTCACCCCCAGAGAACCTCTTCTGTTGCTCAGATGTGGCCTCTCTCTCTCTCAGCCAACATAACAAGCAAACTCACTGCCCTCCCCCTCTCTACATGGGACATGACTCCCAGGGGTGTAAACCTTCCTGACAACATAGGACAGAAATCCTAGAATGAGCTGGGACTCAGCATCAAGGGATTGAGAAAACCTTCTCGGTCAAAAGGGGGAAGAGAGAAATGAGACAAAATAAATTCAGTGGCTGAGAGATTTCAGGCAGAGTTGAGGGGTTATTCTGGAGGTTATTTTTACGCATTATATAGATATCACCTTTTTAGTTAAGGTGTAATAGAGAGGCTGGAGGAAAGTGCCTGAAAATGGAGAGCTGTGTTCCAGTAGCCATGTTTCTTGAAGATGATTATATAATGATATAGCTTTTGCAGTGAGACTGTGTGATTGTGAAAACCTTGTGTCTGAAGCTCCTTTTATCTACCTTATGGACAGATGAGTAAAACATACGGATTAAAAAGAAATAGATAATAGAGGAAACAAATAGAGGAAACAAACAAATGTTAAAATAAATTTAGTAGATTGAAATGCTAATGATCAATGAAAGGGAGGGGTAAAGGGTATGGTATGTATGATTTTTTTTCTTTTTTCTTTTTATTTCTTTTCCTGAATTGATGAAATGTTCTAAGAAATGATCATGATGATGAATATACAATTATGTGATGATACTGTGAGTTATTGATTATATATCAAGAATGGAATGATCATATGGTAAGAATGTTCATGTTTGTATGTTATGCTTAAAATATAAATTAATTAATTTTTAAAAAATAGCTTGCTTCTAGATTTCCCATTGCCATGTTCTGCCCGCCCATGAAGACGTCACTGTAATTCTTGAGGCATCTTTCTGATGCCAGCTGCTTGCCTGGACCAATTGTTTCCTATCGTGAGATGCCACTTTCTCTGGCTTGAGTGAATGACTCTCCATCCTCCACAGCTGCAAGTTTTCCTATGGGGTAGAGGTGGTTTCAGCCTCTGGACCCATCCTGACCAAATCTAGTTAGTTCTTTAAGAGTGGCTGTTTCAGGAGATATGACAATGAGAATTTATTTTCCTGAGAAAGTAATATTCCAAGAGAGAATCCATCCTTTTCCTACATAAGTGGAGATAGGATTTTCTGAAAGAAATAAATTGCCCCATTCTACTGTGCATCAAGTCAGTCAAGATGAGCAGCCAGACCACAGAATTGCAGCCTTAATAGATGCCAATAGCACAAAAGATGGTGAGTTTAATAACAAAGCCTTGGTGGGGGTAGGAGGCGAAGAAAGAAAGAGAGAGAGAGAGAGAGAGAAATTGACTGAAAGTTTGGAGCAAAGAACAGATGAGGGAAAGAATGTTGTGTAATGCTTTTCACATATCTAAGCATATTAAAGAACCTCAACGGAGAGAGAGAGAGCAGAGAGAGAGATTACAGAACAAATTGTACCTAGCAGTGTCTTAAACCTGGCCTGGTTAATTATTGTGTGCTGGGGTGTGCTGTGAGACCTAGAGCCTGAAAGTTACTGAAGGAGCTAAGACAGATATTAGCATTGGAGCAAATCTACTCAAGCAGGTACGAAATGCTATCTGATGGCCTTAACAAACTTGATTATCTCTTTTATGTGAAAATACAGAGGCTTTCCTTTACAAAGTAGTCAAAGACCCAGGTTTCTTCTCTCATGTTGCTCCAATGCCTGCTAGGGTGTTCCCTTAATCTTCAACACCAAGATGGCTCACACACATACATATTCCTCCACAGGAAGGAGAAAACAAGGGAAGACACATCCCTTTCTCTTAACGGCTTAACCCAGAAGTTACGCACATTTTTTTGCTCACCTCCCTTTTGCCAGAACTTAGTCAGGTAGCCACACCTTCCTGCAAAGGAAGCTGGGGACTCTGGGAGTCTATGCACCCAGATAAAAATCAGGGATTCTCTCTGAGAAGTTTCTCCACCAGCAATAGCCTGAGTGCTTATTATCCTCAGTCTCCTCCCCTTTCCTCCAAATTCTATTTTCCCAAAACCCAAAGAGCTCATCTGAGAGACCTTTGGAAGACAGAAGATGGAAAGGAAAAGAGTAGGTAAAGCTGGAATTCTCTTTAACAAAAAAGGGTTGCTAAACATTTAATTTATTACTTCTGAAAGAAGAACAATATAGCAGGAGTCTCCAGAGAAACAAAACCAACAGAATATATATGCATTGTGTATGTATATGTATGCATGTAAATATATGTACGTATTAAGAGAGTTATCATAGGAATTGGTTCACAAGATGGCAGGAATTGGTCAGTCCAAAATAGTAGGTTAGATGAAACTTGGGGACTTGATGGTGGGATTAAATTCCCTAGAGAAGCCACAAACTGGGAACTCCAATGAAGGTTTTAATGAATTCCCCAGGAGAAGCTGGCTGACTGAAGAAGAGATGAAAATTCTCCTTTCTTATGTCTGAAATGACCAGTTCCCCTTTTAAGGTCTCCAACTGATTGGCGGAGACTGTTAATTGTAGACATAATTAGCTATAGATGCAATCAAGTAACTGATCATTTAAATCCATGAAATACCTTCACAGTAACAATTAGGCCAGTGCTTCTTGATCAACAAGTGAACATCAACAACTTAGCCAAGATGACACATGAATTAAACCATCCCAGGTGTTTTTAGGTATAATGTCTCCAGGCAGGGAAAGTGACCTGATCTGGTGCTGGGGTCTCAGTTCTACCAGAGGAGTTGCTAATCTGTCATGACTGTGAAGTTCCAACGAAGATTCCATACAATGCTTTGGGCTCTTGGATAGTGAGGACGTGCATGCGTGTGGAATTGGGACAAGAAATACAATCAATGTTCTAAGACAATCCGCAGTATAATGTTTATTTTCCATAGGGGAGACATGTAATTTATTGATGCCAACACATTCTGGGGGCTGAAAGAATTAGAAACCTAGAAAGGAAATGTGTCTTTGGCTACATTGGCAAAGACACTTCATTATATCCAGAGGCTCTGGATCAGAGCGATGTGTCTGTTGAGTGGGAGACTTCTGCACTCTAATCTTTAGTATTAGGAAGACCTGGAGATTTGTGTTTACCAGACATCACAAGATTTTAAAAGCAGTGAAGACAGAAATGGAGACTAGGAAAGTATATGATTGTAAAAGATATTTTGACACAATGTATATATCTTTGTTAGATTATACATCTTTTCATTTTTTTACATGTAAGTAAACTTCTCATTTTAGAAGAGCTTTAGATTCATCGAAAAAATTGATAAGATAGTACAGAGAGTTCTTATATATATCTTATTTTTTTAAATTAAGGCTTTTTTATTCTAAAAAATTTAATAAGAAAATAAGGGACAAAAATCGGTTAGTAGTAGAAAATAAAAAAGGTACCATTTTTTTTTCCATTCTGCCACTTCCTGCATATGAGATTTTTTAGCAAATCACTTAGCATCTGTGCTGGTGTGAAACTGTTTTGTACCCCAGAAAAGCCATGCTTTTTTAATCCATTCTTGTGGGTGCAGACTTATTGTGGGCGGATCTTTTGGTTAGGTTGTTTCCATAGAGATGAGCGCCACATAACTGTGGGTGGGACCTTTTGACTGGATTATTTCCATGGAAATGAGACCCTACCCATTCAAGGTGGGCCTTAATTTGTTTTCTGGAGTCCTTTAAGAAGGAGACATTTTGGAGAAAGCACAGGTGCTTGGAGAGCAGACACAGGTGCTTGGAGATGCTGAGAGAGCCATTTGAAGCCAGAAGCCCAGTGAGAAGGACAGCAGACATTGTCATGTGCATTCCCATGTGACAGAAAAACCAGAGACCAAATTGGCCTCTCTTGAGTGAAGGTAACCTCTGGTTGGTGACTTAATTTGGACATTTTCATGGCCTCACAACTATAACTTGTAACTTAATAAATCCCTTTTGTAAAAGCCAATCCATTCTGGTATATTGTGTTCCAACAACTTTAGCAAACTGAAACAGCATCTTTGAACCTCAGTTTTCTCACTTATAAAATAGAAATGAAGCTAAAATTTCACAGAGTTGCTATGGTGATAATATAATAAAATGCATGTGACCTATGATTACTTTCCTGAAACCTACAACCTCCAGATGGGTTCCTACACCGGATAAATCCTGAAACCCGAAGGAACTAGCCTCTCCAGACTATTGACCAGTTGCATCCCCCATCCCATATTATCAACAGCCCCTTCCAACAGGAAAAAGTTAAAATAGGCATAGCCCAAATATCCCTAAAGATTGGGAGAAAGATCAAAAGAGAAGGAGTTCTATCAGAAAAGATAGGATTTAACAAATTGGTATGACTGCCGAATCATACTGATATTTCTTTTAGTCTTCAGTGTCTTGGAGCAGCTAGAAGTAAAAACCTAAAATTGTAAAAATGTAACCCATACCAAACTCTGAAATCTGTACTATAACTAATTGCTGTGGTGTGCTTTAAAATTTAGTGCTTTTCTGTACATACATTATTTTTCACAATAAAAGTAAAAAATAAAATAAAATGCATGTGAAATGTCTGTAAATGGACACATTATAAAGTCTGAAGCACTAACCAAGTTCTATTAATGATTCTGCAGTATCCTATAGTATTTAAACTGATTGAACACAGTATGAGCTGACATATAGGGATTAATATATTTAATTAACTTGATATCATGTGGGCTGCCAACTCACTAATGAAAGGTTGCAAAATTGCTGTTTGAAAAAAACAGAAACCATTAAACAGTTAATTTTCCACTTGTGAAACAAGTAAATAATTCTATATCATTTAATAATAATTTTCCCCAAGTAAAACATATTTAATATGGTGGACTAAGGAGATGAGGAAGAAATAGTTATCAGGAGTGTCTTGGACTCACTATGCCTCCTTCCTAGAATAAGGAGCAGAAAAATTGGACAAGATTTGTGTCTAGAACAGCTATGGGATTTTATGAACCAGAGGAAATGACGATTTTCCTAACTTGCTAATCTTCTTGGGGATGTGCTAGTCTTGTAAAAGGTTACAATCGACTACTAACAATGATTACCTCTGGGTATAGGGTATAGGAATAATGTTTATTTTCATCTTTTTAACTTGTCCAAATTTCCTACAATGAGCATGCATTGTTCTTTTGTAATAAGAGTTATTTAAATGCCAAGTGTTGTCAATAGTCAAAACAGATGATGAATTATATTACCTAGTTAAAACAAAACAAATAAGAAGTACTTCTTTTTCATCTGTAAAGTTTCTCTGGTCAAAAAATATCAAATTTTCTGGAAAACTCTAGCAATTACTAAGCATGGTTATTACACTTCAAATTTCCAAGTTAAGCTACCCATCAAAGTGCAAAGATTCCTATAATGACTGGATAAAAGGATATTTCTACTTTGTTCGCAATTGGGATCTGTGATAGATGATCTATAAAACCTTGGATTTTCCTCTTTTATATAATTAGTAATATTGACAGAAAAGATGCTTATGGAAATTAAAGAGCACACTAACAATAAAGAGCAGAAGTGTTTTTCCATTCAAAACCAAATGCGCTGGCTGAAATAAACACGTTATTGAAAGGCGATATTCGGTTCAACCATGGCCCTTTATTTTGCGGAAGCCGTCGTGGTTTACACAACTGGAAATCCCACATATGAGTTAATAGGCGTATTCAGTGTAACATGGACATAATCTTGGCCTTTGCCGCTCATAATGTGGGTCACTGCAGCAGCGCCTGGGGGCTTGTTAAACTGCAGAATGTCAGGCTCCACCCAGATCTACTGAATCGAAATCACCTTTTTTGAGAAGATGCCCAGGTGATTTAAATGTACATTAAAGACTGAGAACCACTTTGTAGTGGGTATTTTGGCTAATTTTAAACTTGACAGCTGGCCAAGAGATCCAGCTGTTCTGGAGGCACATCTGGAATGTGGGGGTAGATTAATGGCATAAATATTTCCAAGGAGCTCATGCTACTGTTGTGGATTCATTAAAAAGCTGAAACTGGTTAGGGCTAAACATTAAAGGTGGGGAAATTATTCAAAAAATCTTTTCAGGGCTAGGTGCAAACAAAAACTGTATTTTTAAAAATAATAATATGATAAATGCAAACAACCTAATGTTAAACAAGGGCTTGGTTAAATAAATTATGGCGCATGTAATAGCTGCATAGCCATTAAAATCTATGTCACAGAAGAAAGTTTATTGGCATGAGAAAATGTGTCACCACTTATTGCTGAGAGAAAAAAGCTGGCTACAAAATATGCCCTGATTCCATTTTAACTTTAAAAATACACACACACAAGAACTGCAAGGACATGCACCAATATGTTAATAGTGGTTATAGATTGGTTGTGTTTTTCTTTTGCTTTGTTTTGTTTTCATTGTGCTTTTCAGATTTTCTGCATTAAGCATGCATTACTTTTGTTCCCAGAAAAGACAACACATAAATGTGGGGGAAGAAAAAGATCCAGACCAGCCTTTTATTTTTTGCTATACAAAATATAAATTTTTTCAACTAGAAATTTCGTTCTATTCACTCTGATTCAATCATAGCCAATATTCAATAATAGCACCAACTTACTTTTGCACCACAGCAATGGTCCTCAATCTTGGCTATATATTTGTATCTCCTAGGGGATCTTAAACCAATCAACCAACCAAACAACAACAACAAAAAAGATGGATGGGTTCTCCTACTCCCTGCCACCCCCTGCCAAGAAATAAACAAACAAAAAAAAACCCTGGACACTAAGATTTTTTAGAATGCTCCTTAGGGTTCAGTCCCACTGGTCAGAATGGATGGAAGACAAACCCTGTGGTCCTGTGTTTTGTGTTGTCTATAAAGTACAATTTTTAAGTCCTTTACTCAATTAACATTCAACAGATATTTATTGAGCTCCTAGATAATTCCATCTGAGTCTCATTGACCTGGGGAGGTCACTAGGAGGGGTATTATTAAGCCCATCATACAGAATAGCCATCCCACACACAGAGATCTCAGACGTGTTCCCAGACTGCAAAGCTAGCACTTTTTCTGCCCACCACATCTCTAGTTTTCCTCATTTATGTTCAAGAAGAAATATTTCCAGCTCATGGTTCTTTTTCTTTATATAGCTCAGCCAAGTTGAGAAGGTTTGCATCTGAGGGATGGGAAAGAGCCTTCTTGTACATTGGAAATTAGGTAGAATCGTCTCAGAAATCTCTGAGGATTCCTATCGAATCATCCCTTCGGGGGCCTATGCGCTCAAGACGCAGAGCTTTCTAAGTCAGAGAAAGCACACCAGAGCCTTGATATGATGGTTCTCAGCTGAATCGGATTTAGCAACGCTGTTCTCGTAAGAAGAGACCAATGGAACCACTTGTAACTTACCTACTGTCAGGTGATTTTTGCCCTTTATAATGATAATTGTTTAGAACACTAATCTGTTTCTCTTTAAACCTTGTAAATATCTGACCTCCACTGTACATTTACATTTAAAATGTAGGCTCTATTATTTTAAAATGGTCACAGTCCTACTGCACTTTGGGAAATGGGAATGTTTTAAAAATAGCACAGTTTCACCATGAGCTGTGCCAAATAATAATAAACTAATAAAAACGTTAATAAAATAAGAAAAAAGGAAGAAAAGAAAATGCTGATTATACCGGATATCAATTATTGTTGTATTTTAGTTATGATGAAACGCGAATCACTTTTAATCGAAAATGGTCCCAATGTTTTTCTAGATCCCAGAACTAAAATAAACAACCAAATCTGCTAACCAGAGCCACCCTATTGGGGACGAGGAAGCCAAAGTAACCTTGGACGCCCTTGCGGCCGCCCGTTGACAGCCGTGCGGTTGCTGCCACCTCGTGGACTTTTGAGGTAGCGCAGCCAGTGTGGGAACCTCCGTCACGTCGGGAGGAAAAGGCGAACCCTAGAGGCCTCCAGTCAGTCGCGCGTTGGGAAGTCTTCAGCTGAGCTCACTCCATCTAGCAAGGCCAAGGGCCTGTGCAGGTTATTATGGGCTTGTGGTGTTTATTAATCCACAACAGTATTGTTTTTGATAGACAGCCTAAGATTAAAGCTCATAAAGGACTCAGGGAATGTGGACTCGATAATTTCGTTGGCTTGAGAACAAAGAAGAAAGTCAGTAAATAGTACCTGGATCCTCCAGTAATTACTCCATCGGATAAATTACTGTTTTCTCTTATTCCAGCCCACAGTCTGTCATTCTGGAAAGTATGATATATTAATTTTTAGCTAAACAGTACCCACGGGGAGCAATCAGGGTTGACACTGTACAGGTGCTTTTCCAGAGAGAAAGGTTACTATTGGAATTATTTATAAATGGCATTGGGACATTGAATATTAACAAAGTGATTTCCTTCGGCTTGATAAGTATCAGGAGATACATATGCACCGAATAAATACTGTCATTCTGGCTGACATTTGAAAGGTCATACATTACAGATGTTCCCCCACCTTCAAGGTGCTATAAACTCTTCCTTCTTGTCCTCTTTCCTTTGAAATTTTAATTTAAATTAAACTATTATGAACCATTTAAGTCCTGAACAATGGCATAAAAATATGATAATGATCAGCCTTGACCCTACCACTCAGCTTTAAAAATACAACATTATCAGCACCTGTGATGCCCTCTGTGCACCGCAGTTAAGATGTGACCCACCCGATTGTGGGTGGGACCTTATGATTAGGTGGTTTCCATGGAGATGTGTCTCCACCGTTCAAGGGGTTGTTCCCTGGAGTCCTTTCAGAGAGAATCATTTTGGAAAAAGCTTCAGAGCCAACATGAGACCCCGTCATTTGGAGTAGAAGAAAGAAAATGCCCCCAGGGAAGCTATTTGAAATGAGAAGCCAAAGACCCCAGGGACGCCAGCTACGCGCCTTCACAGCTGACAGAGGTGTTCCGGACCCACTGGCCTTCCTTGAGCCAGGGCATCTTTCCCTGGATGCCTTAGTCTGGACATTTTTATGACTTAGAACTGTAAATCTGCAACTTTAATAAATTCCCTTTTTAAAAGGTGCTCCGTTTCTGGTATATTGCATTCAGGCAGCTTTAGCAAACTAAAACAGTATGTGTAGATCACATTTTCTTCATCCACTCATTTATTGATGAGCAGTTGGATTGTTTACATCTTTTAGCAATTCTGAATAATGCCACTGTGAACATTGGTGTGCAAATGTCAGTTCGTGTCACTGCTATCAGCTCTTCCAGGTCTATACTGAGTAGTGGCATTGCTAGGTTGTAGGGCAACTCGATGTGTAGTTTTCTGAAGATCACCAAACTGTCTTCCACAGAAGCTGTACCATTATACATTCCCACCAGCAATAAATAAGTGCTTCAATTTCACCACATCCTCTTCAACATTTGTAGTTTCTTGTTTGCTTAGTACCAGCCATTTTTGTAGGTGTGAGATGATATTTCATTGTAGTTTTCATTTGCATTTCCCTTATAGCTAATGAAGATGAACATCTCTCCATGTATTTTTTAGCCATTTGTATCTGCTCTTCAGAAAAAATGTCTATTTGTATCTTTTGTCCATTTTATAATTGGATTGTTTGTTGTTTTGTTGTTGAGTGGTATGATTTCTTTATATATACTGGGTATCACACTTATCCGAGATGTGGTTTCCCAATACTTTCTTCCATTGAGTTGGCTGTTTCTTCATCTTTTTGACAAAGTCCTTTGAGGCATAGAACCATTTGCCTTTGAGGAGTTCCCCGTTCATCTATTTTTTCCTTTTGTTGCTTGTGTTTGGGGTGTAAAGTTTAAGACGCTGCCTCCTATAACTAGGTCTTGAAGGTGTTTTCCTATATTTTCTTCTAGAAGCTTTGTGGTACTAGCTGCTATATATAGGTCTTTGATCCATTTGAGTTAATTTGTGCATAGGGTAGAAGGTAGGGGTCCTCTTTCTTTCTTTTGGCTATTAATATCTACTTCTACCAGGCCTGTTTATTGAAAAGACTGTTTTGTCCCAGTCAGGGAATTTGGGAGCCTTGTTGAAGATCAATTGACCATAGATGTGTGGTCTATTTCCGCAGTCTCAACTTGAGTCCATTTATCCATATGTCCGTCTCTGCACCAGTACCATGCTGTTTTAACCACTGTAGCTTTATAATAAGCTTTAAAATCAGGAAATGCTAGTCCTCCCACTTCATTTTTCTTTTTTAGAGCATTTTTGGCTATTCAAAGTCTCTTTCTCTTCCAAATAAATTTGATAATTATCTTTTCCATGTCTTCAAAGTAGGTTGTTGGCACTTTGATTGGTATTGCATTGAATCTGTAGAACAATTCGGTTAGAACTGACATCTCAACGACATTTAACCTTCCTATCCATGAGCATGAAATGTCTTTCCACTTATTTAGTTCTTTGATTTCTTTTCACAATGTTTTTTTTCATTTCCTGTGTACAGGTCCTTTATATTCTTGGATAAGTTTATTCCTAAATATGATATTTTTAGTTGCTATTTTGAATGAAATTCTTTCCTTACTTGTCTCCTCAGGTCATTACTTGTGTTTAGAAACATTACTGATTTTTGCACATAATTGTGTATCCTACCACTTTGCTGAATTTGTTTATTAGCTCAAGTAACTTTCTCAGGATTTTCCAAGTATAGGATCATGTTCTCTGCAAATAATGAAAAAATGTATTACTTCCTTAAGATTTAGATGCATTTGATTTCTTTTTCTTGCTCTAGCTAGAACTTCTAGCACAATGTTGAATAATAGTGGAGACTGTGGCCATCCTTTCTCATTCCCAATTTTAGGGGGAATGCTTTCAGTCTCTCACTGTTAAATATGATGCTGGCAGTGGTTTCATGTATGCCCTTTATCACATTGAGGAAGTTTCCTTTGCTTCCTAACTTTTGAAGTGTTTTTGTCAGAAAAGGATGCTGAATTTTGCTGAATGCTTTTTCAGTGCCAATTGAGATGATCAGGTGATTTTTTCCCTTTCAATTTGTTAATCTGTTGTATTACACTGATTGGTTTTTTGTGTTGTTGAACCACCCTTGCATGTTTGGGATAAACCCCACTTAGTCGTGGGGTATAATTCTTTAATGTGTCATTGAATTTGATCTGCAAGTATGTTGTTGCGAATTTTTGCATCTGTATTCATTAGGGAGATTGCCTGTAGTTTTCCTTTCTTGTAGCATCTTTACCCATTTTTTTCTTTTCACCTGCTCCTTCCTGCATGCCACCACTTTCTCCAAGTGGAGTCATGATCAAACATACTCTTCCTGTTCTATCTGCCCCATTTCTCCACTTTTTCATCCAGGACCTCCCTGTTTAGTGTAGAAAGGCCTCTCTGGTCACTTGCACCCTGGAATTGCTATCCTGGTCGTTTTTCTGTCACTTATCTAGTTGTCCCACGGAGCAGGGTTTAACTCAGCCTATCTACTCTGCCGTCTTTCTGGAAGAGTTCTGCAGCTTTTAAAATCTACCTTCGTACACACAAAACACTCCGATATATGTATATATTTATCTGTGAATGTAAAATATGCAAAGTCCCCAAATGGTACATCTCTGGATTCCAAAGAATAATAAGTAATATAATTTTTATTAATAATTAATAAAAACTTGGTTTTTATTTAATTAAGCCAGTTTTCCTGGCTTCTTAAGATAAGGAAGAGAACCCATCAGCAATATGGAACATAATTCATCTTTTGCAGATTTTGCTTTAGGTAAAGAATCAACCTGTCACGATGGCCAGAAACATCTTCAGTCCTCACTTCAGAGCATCTATCTAGTATTATATTCCTATCAATCCCCTTCAAGTTTGACATTTAATGCACTTTTACCTATTTGCCCCATATTTAACTAAGACAAGGGAGCTCAGTGGGCCCTTGAAAAGAACATGGCATTTACTTCCTATCTCTCACAAAGAAGGAATGTTGTACTCACCAAATTTTGGACACAGTTATTTTGGCCTCATAGTTAAATTTCTGATTTTTCTTGTTGAATACTTCATACTTCTTTTTCAGAAGAGCCTTTCTCAGCCTTCTTGACCAAAAGGGGGAAGAGAGAAATGAGACAAAGTGTCAGTGGCTGAGAGATTCCAAACAGAGTCAAGAGGTTATCCTGCATTATATAGATATCCCTTTTTGGTTTATGGTCTATTGGAGTGGCTGGAGGGAAGTCCTTGAAACTGTTGAGCTGTGCTCCAGGAGCCTTGATTCCTGAAGAAAACTGCGTAATGTATAGCTTTTACAATATAACTGTGTGATAATGAAAATCTTGTGTATGATGCTCCTTTTATCCACGGTATGGACAGATGAGTAAAAAAATGTGGAGAGAAATAAATAAATAATAGGGGGATAAGGGGTAAAATAAATTGGGTAGATTGAAATACTAATAGTCAATGAGAGGGAGGGGTAAGGGGTATGGATGCATGAGTTTTTTCTTTTTGTTTGTTTTCTGGAGTGAGGCGAATTTTCTAAAAATTATCTTGGTGATGAATACATGACTATGTGACGATGTTGTGAGCCACTGATTGTATAATATGTATGGACTGTATGTTGTGAAGATTTAGCAATTTTTTTAAAAAAAAGTAAAAACTATATATATACATACTATTTAAAAGATATTAGACTTAAAACCATGTAAATATTGCTCTATTTTAGCAATTATTTTTATTATTAAAAATTCAGAGATTAGCCTAATATTTATATTTCTAAGTTATTCTCAATTTTTGCTTGTAGCCCATATTTTTCCCATATCATATTTTGAAATATATATCTGAGTACATTTTTCATCCTACTCATTTAGTTTTATTTCAATATAGTAATGATAATTTAAATTATGACTAATACACTTTGATGTTTCTAAATCTATCATTTGCTTTTTAGTCTTTTGACTTTTCTTACTTTATTTTCCTCAGGATTTTTTAAGCTGCTTTTTCAAGTCTTTAAACACTTAAACACTTTTGGCTGTTTATGTTCTTCTTTTTTCTTAATTTTCTTTCTTATTTCATTTTCTCTTCTATTTATTACAAACTTTGTGTTTTTGTTTTATGTTTACTCCTTTGTCACTTCATGCATATCCTTTGAACTCTTTTTCACAGAAATACCATTTTCTATTATATTTTTATTTCAAGGAATATAATTTTTCCTAATATTTGTAGATGTAGTGTACCATTTTATTGTGTTTTGCTATATTTTCTCACCATGCTTCATTCTTCCTTTATAATTTGATGTATGGTGTTGGCTTAAGAGAAAACTTTATATTTTAAAGAAATGCATTTCTATTTCTAGCTAATACAGTCTTTTTTTCAAAATTTGTTTTGAATTGTTTAAAGCCTTTTAGGTCTTTCCACATGTTGAATAGATTTCCATAGTACAGTTAATGAAATGTTCTATAGTCCTGTGTATAATTTTGTTTTGCATCATTGCATGCCTGAGAAAAACTTTGGTTGTTCCTTTATCCTATTTTATCCTCGAGTATCAAAAGCTCATTATAAAAATCTTTCTCTTTGTAAACATGGCTTTGAATTCTTCACTCTTCTCTATGTTTACTTATGTAATATTATTTGCACTTTATTTCAGATTAATAAAGAAATTTTTTGTCTTAAAACTATGGCCTTTCTCTGTACCTGTGTGTATATGTGTCCCTTTTTTAAAAAAGCATATCTGTATGAAATACTATTTTTAAATTGTGATAACATATATATATAAGTTAAAGTTGCCATTTTAACCAGTTTTAAATGCACAATTCAGTGGCATTAATTGCATTTACAATGATGTGCTACTGTCAACACCATCCATTATCAAAACTTTTTCATCACTCCAAAACAGAAACTCTGTACCCATTAAGCAATCACTCTCCAGTCCCCTTCCCCTCTGCACCCTGGTAACTTCTAATCTACCTTCTGTCTGTATGGATTTTCTTATTCTAGACTTTTCATATACATGAAATCATATAATATTTGTCCTTATGAGTCTGGCTTTTTCATACAGCATAATGTTTTCAAAGCTCATCCATGTTGTTGCACCTAACAGGACTTCATTCCTTTTTATGGTTTAATAATATTCCATTGTATGTATATACCACATTTGGTTTCTCTGTTCATCTGTTGATGGACAGTTGGGTTGCTTCTGCTTCTTGGCTATTGTGAATAATGTTGTTTTTTAATTTTTTTTTATTAATCAAAAAAAAGAAAAGAAATTAACACAACATTTAGAAATCATTCCATTCTACACATGCACTCAGTAATTCTTAGTATCATCACATAGATGTATGATCATCATTTCTTAGTACATTTGCATCGATTTAGGAAAAGAACTAGCAAAACAGCAGAAAAAGATATAGAATGTTAATATAGAGAAGAGAATTAAAATAATAATACTAATAAATATATATATATATAAAAAAGGAAAAAGAAAAAAACAAAAACAAAAGATACAAACAAACAAACAAAAAACTATATTTCAGGTGCAGCTTCATTCAGTGTTCCAACATAGTTACATTACACTTAGGTATTATTGTGCTGTCCATTTTTGAGTTTTTGTATCTAGTTCTGTTGCACAGTCTGTATCCCTTCAGCTCCAATTACCCATTATCTTACCCTGTTTCTAACTCCTGCTGGTCTCTGTTACCAATGATATATTCCAAGCTGATTCTCGAATGTCGGTTCACATCAGTGGGACCATACAGTATTTGTCCTTTAGTTTTGGGCTAGACTCACTCAGCATAATGTTCTCTAGGTCCATCCATGTTATTACATGCTTCATAAGTTTAGTCTGTCTTAAAGCTGCATAATATTCCATCGTAGGTATACGCCACAGTTTGTTTAGCCACTCGTCTGTTGATGGACATTTTGGCTGCTTCCATCTCTTTGCAATTGTAGATAATGGTGCTATAAACACTGGTGTGCAAATGTCCGTCTGTGTCTTTGCCCTTAAGTCCTTTGAGTAGATACCTAGCAGTGGTATTGCTGAGTCGTAATCCATTCTGCCATTCTATGTCTTTTGATTGGGAAATTCAGTCCATTAACTTTTAGTGTTATTACTGTTTGGATAATATTTTCCTCTACCATTTTGCCTTTTGTATTATATATATCATATCTGATTTTCCTTCTTTCTACACTTTACTCCATACCTCTCTCTTCTGTCTTTTCGTATCTGACTCTAGTGCTCCCTTTAGTATTTCTTGCAGAGCTGGTCTCTTGGTCACAAATTCTCTCAGTGACTTTTTGTCTATACATGTTTTAATTTCTCCTTCATTTTTGAAGGACAATTTTGCTGGATATAGGAGTCTTGGTTGGCAGTTTTTCTCTTTTAGTAATTTAAATATATCATCCCATTGTCTTCTAGCTTCCATGGTTTCTGCTGAGAAATCTACACATAGTCTTATTGGGTTTCCCTTGTATGTGACAGATTGTTTTTCTCTTGCTGCTTTCAAGATCCTCTCTTTCTCTTTGACCTCTGACATTCTAACTAGTAAGTGTCTTGGAGAACGCCTATTTGGGTCTATTCTCTTTGGGGTGCGCTGCACTTCTTGGATCTGCAAATTTAGGTCTTTCATAAGAGTTGGGAAATTTTCAGTGATAATTTCTTCCATTAGTTTTTCTCCTCCTTTTCCCTTCTCTTCTCCTTCTGGGACACCCACAACACATATATTTGTGCGCTTCATATTGTCATTCAGTTCCCTGACCCCCTGCTCAAGTTTTTCCATTCTTTTCCCTATTGTTTCTGTTTCTTTTTGGAATTCAGATGTTCCATCCTCCAGTTCACTAATTGTAGCTTCTGTCTCTTTAGATCTACCATTGTAGGTATCCATTGTTTTTTCCATTTTTTCTTCTTTGTCCTTCACTCCCATAAGTTCTGTGATTTGTTTTTTCAGATTTTCTATTTCTTCTTTTTGTTCAGCCCATGTCTTCTTCATGTCCTCCCTCAATTTATCGATTTCGTTTTTGAAGAGTTTTTCCATTTCTGTTCGTATATTCAGCGTTAGTTGTCTCAGCTCCTGTATCTCATTTGAACTATTGGTTTGTTCCTTTGACTGGGCCATATCTTCAATTTTCCGAGCTTCATCCATTATTTTCTGCTGGTGTCTGGGCATTTGATCAGATTTTCCTGGGTGTGGGACCCGGCTGGTTGAAAGGTTTTTCTGTGAAATCTCTGGGCTCTGTTTTTCTTTTCCTGCCCAGTAGGTGGCGCTCGTGGCGCTCGTCTGTCTGCGGGTGCCACCAGTAAAAGATGCTGTGGCTCCTTTAACTTGCCAATCCGAATCTCGCAGTCGGCCCGGGAAACCGCGCGTGGAGGTGGGGGTCGCTGGCCGCCGCGGCTTGGGGGAGTGCTGGTCCAAATTGCCCAGCTGGCCCGAGACACCAAGCGTGATGGGAGGGCCCTGCTATCCAACGTTCCCAGTCAGACCGGGGAGCCATGTGCGTGGAGGGGACCCCAGTCGCCAGCCGCCCCAGCCGGGAAAACGCGCGCCCCTCGGGTATCCCACCACAGCGGATTCTCCCTGCCCGTTCAGCCGTTCCAGAATGGGGTACGCTGTCTTTTTGGTCTCTGTCGTGGCTCTGGGAGCTGTTTCGTATTGTTTCTGTTTCTTTAGTTGCTTTTCTGGAGGAGGAACTAAGACCCACGCGTCTTACTAAGCCGCCATCTTCTCCGGAAGCCCAATAATGTTGTTTTGAACACCAGTGTACAAATATCTGTTCAAGACCTTACTTTCAATTCTTTGTTGGATATACATAGGAGTAGAATGCTGGGTCATATGGTAATTCTATGTTTAACTTTTTGAGAAGCCACCAAACTGTTTCCACAGTGGCTGCACCATTTTACATTACCATTTTCAAATAATGCCTGACAACTCTAATTATTTTCTGTTTTTGATTCCTTTGTTTGTTTTTGCTTTTTAAATAATGGTTATCCTACTGGGTGTGAGGTGGTATCTCACTGGGGTTTTATTTTATCACCTTTTTCTTACTATGAAAAATAGCATATACACAAAAAAGCAATAAATTTTAAAGCACATCACAACAATCAGTTGCAGAACAGATTTCAGAGTTTGGGTATGAGCTACAATTCCAAAATTTTAGGTTTTTACTTCTAGTTGCTCCAAGACACTGGAGATTAAAGAAATATCAATGATTCAGGGTAGGCCACAATGGCTCAGTGGCAGAGCTCTCGCCTGTCATGCCAGAGACCCGGGTCAATTCCTGGTGCCTGCCCATGTAAAAAAAATATATATATATAATAACAAAATATCAATGATTCAGCAATCATACTTATTTGTTAAATCCTGTCTTCTCCGTTAAAACTCCACCTTCTCCTTAAATCTTTCTTCCAATCTTTAGGGGTAACTAGGCTTTGCCCATTTTAACTTTTTCACGTTAGAAAGGGCTGTTGATAATATGGAATAGGGGGATGGAACTAGCCGATGTTCTGGAGAGGCTGGCACCTCTGGGTTTCAGGATTTAGCTGACCCAGGAACCCATCTGGAAGTTGTAGTTTTCTGGAAAGTAATCATAGTACATGGAACCTCTGTATACATTCAGATAAAGCCCTATGTGTTCTTTAAGGTTGGCAGGAATGGTTTTGGTTGGAGTTTGGCAAATCCATAATAAGTAGTAATTTCTAGCTGAAGCCTGCATATGAGTAGTCTCCAGAGTAGCCTCTTAGCTCTATTTGAAAGCTCTCAACCACTGATATCTTATTTGTTATAATTCTTTCCCCTTTTTCGTCAGGAAGGCATTGTCGATCCCATGGTGCCAGGGTCAGGCTCATCCCTGAGTCATATCACACTTGGATTTCATGTCCCACACAGTGGGGAGGGTAATAATTTCACTTGCAGAGTTGGGCTTAGAGAGAGAGAGAGAGGTCATATCTGAGCAACAAAGAGGGCCTCTGGAAGTAACTCTTAGGCATAATTATACATAGGCTAAGTTCTCTGTTTTATAAATAAGCTTCAACAAGAGCAAGTCTCAAGATCAAGGGCTTGGCCTATTGACTTGGGAGTCCCTAATGTTTGAGACAGTATCAGGGGTATCCCCGGTGGTAAACTTTAATAGTTCCATATTTTTTCTCCCATCCCTTAAAGGGCTTTGCTAATACTTTTTAATAATCTGTCATTGTGGTTTTGATTTGCATTTCCCTAATAACTAATGATGTTGAGCATCTTTTGTTGTGTTTTTTGGCTATTTGTATATCTTTGGAGAAATATCTGTTCAAGTCCTTCGCCCACTTTTTAAATTGCGTTGTTTGTGTGTGTGTGTGTGAGTTATAAGTTCTTTACATATTTTGAATATTAAACCCTTATCACATATACAATTTGTAAATATTTTCTCCCATTCTATAGGTTGTCTTTTCACTTTCTTAATTGTGTCCTTGGATTCACAAGTTTCAAATTTTGATAGAGTCCAATTTATCTGTTTTTCTTTTGTTACTTGTGCTTTTGGTATCATTTTAAAACTTCATTGCCTAATACAAGGTCCTGAAAAATTTCCCCCTATGTGTTTTACTAAGAATTTTTATGGTTTTAACTCTTATATTTAGGTCCTTGATCCATTTTGAGTGAAGGTTTGTATATGGTGAGAGGTAGCAATTCGATTTCATTCTTTTTCATGTGCATATCCACTTTTCCTAATGCCCTTTGCTAAAGAGTCAATTTTTCCTCATTGAGTGACACCCTTGTCAAAAATCAAATTGGCTGTAGCTGGAGGGTTTATCTGTGTACTCTCAATTTTATTCCTTGGTCTACATGTCTATCCTTATGCCAGTACCACACTGTTTTGTCTACTGTGGCTTTGCAATGAGCTTTGAAATTAGGACAAATGAGACCTCCAATTTTGTTCTTCTTTTTAAAAGGTTGTTTTGATTATCCAGGGCCTCTTGCAATCCATATGAATTTGATGATTGGCTTTTCCATTTCTGCAAAAAGGCTGCTGGAATTTTTATCAGAATTGTATTGAATCTGTAGATCATTTTGGGTAGCAATGATATCTTCACAATGTTAAGTCTTCTGTGTTTGTGTTCTTATGAGAGTACATGTCCTTATGTGAACATGTTTCCAATTAGTTTGTTCTCTAATGGTTTATAACTAATAGCCTCTTCAATTTTATTAGTAAATACTTTGAAAATTATTCTGTAACTAGAAAAACAATCAAATGATGATATATCAAAAACAAAAAAACAAAAATCTAATTGCTGAAAGTCAGTGCCTACTATGTATCTAAATAAATTTTGAGAAGCATAAAAGTAACTTCCTGGCACTATTGTGTCCTTTTATCATCATGTTTAGTATGTATTCCCTTTCCCATGGAATAAAACTCCTGCCTGTATTGATTTTGGCTCGTATCTCCCATATTTATCAAAACCCATGACTTTATCCATTTTATATAGTATTAGATTTCTAAGTAAAAAATATATTTTTAGCTTAATTTCTCCCTCTCTTGCAGTAAGAGCAAACATTAAATATTGCTGGATCTAAATTGTTGTTGCCTGAAAAGAATAATGGATTGTATGTACATAGACTAAAATCACATATTTAGTCTATTGTGCTTAGAGACATCGCCATGATCTATAAGTTTCCCCACTGCTTTTGCTCTGGATTTCTCCCTCCGTCTCCTCCTATCAAACTATTTCTGGCCAATGGATTCTATTTTCGTGCATTTCTAAGTTTTTACTCAGTTTATTGTTTACCTCAGGCTTTCCTCTTTTGTCATCTTTACAAAAATCACCAATTTTCTCTCATTTCTTGAGACCTAAATAATTAGATAACAAAGGGTTCACTCCACTCTTCAGTCATGAGAATTTGGTATAATCCTGTGCTAAAAGTATGGAAACGATGGTATAAATTAATTTATATATACCATTTATATAACTTAATTTATATTTTATTTTCCCTAAAACAACTTAGCACTCTAGCACAAACCTAGGGCAGTGCCTCTGAGCAGTGCCTATGTGCCCGGTAGACCCTCAGTAAATGATCATTGAGTGAATACAGAAGGATCTGTATTTGTAGAGGGTACAGAGATTAAGTGACTTGCCCAAGATTACACTCCTAGACCATGTCAGAGTTCTTATAGGAACCCATCTCTTCCTGTTCTGTCTGGTTCTTACAATTCTGTACTGCCCAATTTCCAGTAATTTTCATTCCTTTTGGAAGACTTTTTAATAGTCACACCTCCAGGGATTAACAATGCTGCAAAGTAGATGGTTCCTCACCTCAGTCTGACATGTGACCAACTTGAACTCTTGGCAAATGCTTTAGTTCCTTTTTCCTGACGTTAAGAAAGCATTTATGAAAGGATTTCTTTTGATTTAAAAATTGTCTCTTTGATTTCTTGTTAAGGTAGACTAAACAAAGATTTTGATGATATCCATCAGGCAAATGTGTTTGTGATAATACAGTTTAAAGTACTTGGAATGTTTCTCTTATTACAAAAGTAATATGTGTTAATTATAATAAATAAAGATAAGGCTCAAGTGGGAAATTTAAAATGCCCATTATCCTATTCTGCCCTAAACATGGCCATTATTAACTAATTAACTATTTTGTAATTATGCTTCCAGTTATATTATAAAATTTATTAACTATTTTATATGCTGCTTATTTTACTTCATAGTTCATGAACAACTGTCCATATGGTTCAATATGTACCTACAACATATTTTCTGATGACTATGTAATAAGACAGTGTATTTGGCTATTCCCTTTTTTGTTTGTTTGTTTCCAAAGGCAAGAAGTCTCTTAAGATTGTTGATCTTGTATATATAATTAACTACTGCAGTGATGACTCTCAATCTCTACTTGTACCCTAGTCATGAACCAGTGCTCTGGAAAATAACAGAGAGAGAGAAGGAAGGTAAGAAAGAAACAGAGAGCGTTTCAGTTTCCTACGCTGCACAACCAAACACCATGATATGGGTCAGGTTTAACAAAAGGAATTTAATCTCTCACAGTTTGAGGCTAGGAACTGTCCAAATCAAGGCATCATCAAGGTGATGCTTTCTTTCTGAAGACTGTAGGGTTCTGGGTCTAGCTGTCAGTGGTCCTGGGTCCTTAGCTTGACATGTGGCAAGGCACATGGTATCTCTTCTCTTCCATGTTCCATTGATGCTCAGCTTCTCTCTTCCAGTGGCTCTCTCTCTGTCTGAATTTTATTCTCTTATTAAGGATCCAGTAATAGGATGAAGATCCATCCTGATTGAAATGGGCCACACCACCTTAGCTGAAGTAGACTCATCAAAAGTTCCTGCTTACATTCATACACCAGGGAATGGATTAGACTTAAGAATATTTTTTTCTGGGATACATATAGCTTCAAACCATCACACAGAGAATGGGAGTGGAAGGCTAGGTAAGAAGAGATGATTTACTATCCAATAGGGCCCATAACCACCACACCCTACTCTTGCACTCCCTTGTGTTGTATTTGCATTTTTGCTTCCTAGAGGGGCAAATAAGGTCACTCTTAAGGTTGTCACTCCTCCCCTGCCTCAACCTTCTCTTCCTTTCCTTCCCCCGTTTGGGTGTTTCAGGTGAGATCTCTGGACCCAGAACCTTGAGAAGTTTGCTCAAAGACCCTCTTCCCAATGACAAAAGGGGAAAGGTGAACTCTGGTAGGAGAAAAGGGAAACTGGGACCAAGCATTGGGGTCAGGACAAGGATGTGCCTAACTCTACTCTTCCACACCAGGTGTGTCACACTAGATGAGGAAAGAGCACTGAATGGCCCCAGGAACAGAAAGGGTCTGGATGGCTCAGCCTGGCGTGTGTTGTACCAAGGATGGGCCAGCCTCTGGAGTTCATCCAGGTGAACTGCAGAGTCCCTCCAGCCCCTAAATCACATAATAAGTAACTATTCAGAAAATCATATCACAATTTTAACTTTAATAGGAATCTCAGACCTTATCTAGTTCAACCTCCCAATGCTTACATTTCCCTCTCCACCTTTACTCTATAAGAGGGAATTTGGAATGTGTCTCAGTCTGACCTCAATGTGATGGACTCCTATAAGTAGATATAGGTACATACAAAGCATTTATTTGGAGGAACTGAGAGTGGGGACATGAATGAACTTGCACACTGGTGTTTATGGTGGCAGGTGTTTGTGATTTGCAATGAATGGAAGTAGCCTAAGGATACAATGACTGAGGAATGGAAGGGGGACTGTGGTGTTTATATATAATGGACTACTGAGTGGCTGGAATGAAGGAATGAAGTTGTGAATGAACCTAAAGAACAGTATGTTGAGTGAAATGTCAGAAACAAAAAGACAGATATTATCATGTCTCACTCATGTGGACTAACGATAATATACAAATTCAGAGGTTTTTTGTAAAGGTTCTGAAACTGTAAACTCTTACAGCAGTCACATATATTTCGGAGTTGTAACTGATATTTCTAAATTCTGAGATGCTGAGCAATTTGTGTATAACATGGTAGTTCCCTGAAACTTTGGGTATTTATGTGACACCTGAGTAAGAGCACTGAAGCTATGAAAGTCAGCATTATCCAGTACAGCAACTGTTTAAAAAGCTGAAAAAGTGATTAGACTTAGTCTAAAGATATGAATGTAAACGTAACTGATCTGGATAGGACCAAGGTAAATTAGAATATTGAGTAAAGGATGATATGGTTATTTTCAAACTTCAACCTCTGTGTGAGACTAAAGGGAAAAATGTTTATTTCGTGCAAAATTTATATTATATTTTGGCTAGCACATTATCTAATTTAACACCATAATTACATGGAAACTTGAATAGAGCATGAGATCTTGTGGCTTTGTACATGTTAGTGTAATGTCCTGCTATATCCCAGAATAACTTGGGTAGACAATAAAAAAGTATTTGAAAGTCCCCTTGGTGGACTGGAGAGAAAGGAAGAAATATTCAACTTCCCCAAATGGGTAATTCCTGATATTTTCACAAGCAGTGGGGACAACCAATTCAATAGGCTAAGCCCTCAATCTTGGGGCTTGCCCTGATGAAGCTTATTCCTGCAAAGGAAAAGCTAAGCTACTGATAATTATACCTAAGAGTTACCCTTGGAGAACCTCTTTTGTTGCTCAGATGTGGCCTCTCTCTCTAAGCCAACTTGGCAGGTGAACTCACCGCCCACCTCCCCTATGTGGGACATGACTCCCAGGTGTGTAAATCTCTCTGGCAACATGGGACAGAAATCCTGGGATGAGCCCAGACCCAGCATCAAGAGATTGAGAAGGTCTTCTTGACCAAAAGGAGGAAGAGAGAAATGAGGCAAAATAAAGTTTCAGTGGCTGAGAGATTTCAAACAGAGTAGAGAGGTTATCCTGGAGGTTATTCTTATGCATTATATAGATATCCCTTTTTAGTTTATGGTGTATTAGAGTGACTGGAGGGAAGTACCTGAAACTGTTGAACTGTGTTCCAGTAGCCTTGATTCCTGAAGGCGATTGTATAACGATATAGCTTTTACAGTGTGACTGTGTGATTATGAAGACCTTGTGTCTGATGCAAGGGTATGGACAGATGAGTTAAAAAGAAAATGGTAATAAATAAATAAATAATAGGGAGAGATAAAGGGTAAAAATTGGGTAGATTGAAATACTGTGGGTCAATGAGAAGGAGGGGTAAGGAGTATGGGATGTATGAGGTTTTTTTTTTCTTTTTGTTTCTTTTTCTGGAGTGATGCAAATGTTCTAAAAATGATCATGGTGAAGAATATATAATATGTGATGATATTGCAAGCCACTGACTGTATAATATGATTGGACTCTGTGTGTCTAATATGAGAAATCATATTATTTCTCAATAAAAGTATTTAAAATAAAAATATTTATTTGGAATAGACTTCAGTCTAAATTTCTACCCTAACATAAGCTAAACTGAGGAATTGCTTATGAAAGATTCTGACCCTGGGGCTAAGAACCAGATATTCTTCTACTGGAAACAGGAAAACCCACATTATCCTATTCAGCCTGGTAAGCTCCCAGATATGTACCATTATTTAGTGAACCAATCAAAGGTTGCCAGATGTACTTGAAAGCCAATCAGAACCCCATCCCCCACCTCTAAAACTCTCACCTTAATGGAACACTCACCAACCAAATACCATTTTAAGATTTCCTTCTTTTACTCTATAGAACCTCTTTCACCTTTGAGTCTCTTACCTGAATTAATGGATGGTTACTGACTCCCTAAGGTAGTAAGATCCAAGTAAACAGCCTTTGGGTAATTCTATAGGTGGTCTTCATTTTTTTGACAAAACAAAAATGAACTCTTATCCAGATTCGCAATATAAATCAGCATTACCTGATTGGCTACATCCAACATGAACAGGGATTGACAGAAATGGGCTCCAGCACATCTCACTTATCCATCATCTTCTCCACCCAAGTATGTCTCTCCATATAATGGGTGACCTTACAGGTAGGTGATGGCTCTTTTCAGCTTCCCCTCCTGTCCTCTTTTCTAGCTCCCTAAAGCCTAACATCCTATAGTTAAATCTGTATTCTCTTGGCTCAGAGATTCCATTCTTGATATAGCTATTTATCATGGAAATCATCTCCTGGGGAGAGAAACAGTAAGGGGTCATCCTAGATGTTGTCTATGTGGGCTGCGTAAAAAGGGAAGCAGACCCTCCTCAAGGAGAAAAGCTGGAGGTTTTACCAGATGTCTAGGTGTTGGCTAAACATGGGATATCTGACCAGCTGGTTGGAGATGCGATTTTTGCCTGATGGTCTCTGAAGCTGCAGGCTTAGCCTAGTGCAGCAGCACTCTCCCCTCTGCTCCTGCCATTTGAGCAGCTAGCCGGTCTGCCTCTCCACCCTTTACATTTTCCAGGTGAAGGCAGACACTAGTTCACTGTGTACCTCAAGTTCCAGGGGGCACATATCAAACTTTCCAAAGTGGTGCCAAGAGACTTCCCTGCACTGGAGGTGCCTCTGCATTCCCCGTCTTGCCACGCACCTATAGGCAAATGGTTTTCAAGGAGTGACAAATAGGAGAATTAGGACTCTGAGAATCTACTCAGAGAAGAGACCAAGAGAAAAGGCCTGTGAGCATTTAAGTGCTGCTGAGAGCCAATCCTGCAATTCCTACTGCCCAGCCACAGAGGGCAGCAGCCCTCACCCACTCTGCTGTCCCCATGCTAGTTTCTCTTTCTCACCCTCTGACTGTCCTTCAGGCTGGCACAGCCTGCTTCTACTGCTGATTAACTGCTCATAATAATTTAACAAACAGAAGCCTGGGGATACAAGTCCTAGTTAAGCAATAAATACAGTCTGATAAGAAGACCTAGAGGCAGAAATGGTGTTGTTTGAATATTCTGAAGAGAAATAAAACTAGACCAGGAGTGGAAGGGAAAGGAGCAAAGGAGAAAAGCAGTAGGCAGAGAGGATTTTTCCTAGGTGATGCCTGATCTGAGTTTCAGAGTTGATGCTGGGTTTAGCAAGGCAGAGAAGGTGGGATGGAACATTCATATATATAAGACCCTAACCAGCTTGTAAGCTATTTCAGGGTAGTGACTGTTCTCAAGCCTAAAAGGAAATCACTGCTTATAGTAATGATTTGCGAGACTAGTATACAATATGATAGAACTTTATGTTCGGTGTGTACTCTGTCGTAACCAACATGTATTTCATAAGAACTTCTCCTTGATTCCCTCTTCTATATCACCATCTTCTTTTCTGAGAGGGGGTATGATTTTCTGTACTAATATCCCAAAGAAATCATCTGGGACAAGAACTACATGCTTACCTCAAGTGGATAGTAGATAATATTATTCAATTCATTTATTCTTAGTAGATGCATGCTGAAATATCTATGGGTGAGTCTCATCAGTCCTGCAAATTATTTTAAAAAGCCTCTGTGTGAGTGTGGGTAGACAGAGATCAATTAAATGTAGTAAATGCAAAATGTAAATGTAAACATTTGCTAAATTTGTTGAAGGGTATATGTGTTTATTTTATTGATATTTCAATTATTCTGCAGTTTGAATTTCAAAATAAAAAGCTTGGGAATACAAATGATTGTACATTAAACAAAGTATGAAAAATGGCCTTCATGACTCCAGGAAGATGGCAGAGCTGCACTGATGGAAGTCACACCTGCTCCATGTGACAAGACAGGCAATGGGGAGAGAATGACCGAAACTGTGCTCCTGAGGGGAGGTAGGAGGAGCGATTGAGGAGCGTCTTCAGGCTGTTTTGGGGAGGAGAAAGGCAGGGGGATCCGGACCGGGAGAGTGGGGTGGGCGCATTAGCAGGGTCTCCAATGGAGCGGGCAGTGGCATGTGAGGAGGTGTGGATCGGAGGGACCTGACCTCCCTCTGCACAGCTGATGGCTGGGGGAACCTTCCCTCGCAGATCCATAACCGGCAGCACCCACAGGAACCCTGGGGGCGAGCGGGCTGTCTGCGGAGAAGAGCTGAACCCCCGGGTGCTGGGAGCAGTCGCCCCACTGGGCAGCGCAAATAGCTGTCCCACCGGGCGTAGTGCTACAGGTTGATTGCTTCTCCCACCCTGGCCTCTTATTGACTCCTCTGTCCTGTGCATCAGGACCAGCCAACCAACCACAGTGGCCCGACTGCATACCTCTCTCCCCTCTATAACCCCCATCCCCTGCCTTGTACACCATCTCTTCAGCTGGTCCCTGCAGTCAGGAGCCTGAGGGGAAGAGGCACCTTGGGAGTGCCCCCTGCTGGAGGGAAGCGGTAAGTGCAGGCAGGCTGACTATCTCCCTAGGTTTTTCTTTTAATTTTGTCTTTTGTCTTTTTTCCTTTTTTTCTTGTTAATGTATCTTTTATATATATATACTCTTTATTAGTAGTAGTAGTATCGTTATTTTATTTTTTATTTATATATTTTTATATTTGCATTTAATTGATTTTTTATTATTCTATTTTATTGTATTTATTTACTTTTTAATTTTTTAATTTTTATTTTTTTCCCTTATGTGGGCACCAGTCTGAGTTTATCTCCAATGTATCTTAGGGTGTCTCTTTCTGACTTTGGGGCCTACTACTGATGAGGTGTGTGTTTTTGTTATTGCTGTTTTCATTTTTTTATTTCATTATTATTATTAATTTAATTTGGGGGGTTCTCAGGTCAGGAATTAAGCCTGGGTCTCTGCATGGTGGGTGGGCATTCTGCCACTGAAGTACCTGTGCACCAGCCTAGCTTTTAATAGACCATCAACTAAAATTATACCCCCTACATGAGATCCGGCCTTGGTTTGGTGGGGAATTGCTGGCAAACCAAGTGCAAAAGGAAACCCTCAATGCAAAACCAAGGAAATACAAAACTTTAGACAAGTGAAGGAAACCAACTTGCAAAATGACATTAAGATAATCAAATGCCCCAAACACAACAGAAAATCATAAAGCATGTGAAGATTCAAGCAGAAATGGCCCAGCCAAATGACCAAATCCAAACATCAGAGGGGACTCAGAATACGGAGCAACTACCCAAGGATATTTTCAAAGAAATAAAGGACACTTGGAAGACACTAGAAAAGCATAATGAATTAAAAAGATTAGGTAGAAAAATGGCAGATCTCACAGAGATGAAAGAAACAGTAGACCAAATTAGAAATATACTAGAGACACATGATAGTAGATTCAAAGAAGCAGAAGGAAGAATAAATGAACTAGAAGACAGACCAATTGAACTAGAGGGCACAAAAGAACAAATGGCAAGAAAGATGAAAAAATGCAACTGGATTTTAGGGAAATGATGAACAACAAGAGGCATACAAATGTAAGAATCATTGGTGTCCCAGAAGGAAAAGAGTAAAGGGCTTAGAAAGGTAGTCGAAGTTCTAATTGGGGAAAACTTCCCAACCTTTATAAAAGACATAAGTGTGCAAACTGAAGTGGCCCAATGGACTCCAAATAGAATAAATCCAAGTAAGCCTATTTTAAGACACATGCTAATCAAATTGCCAAATGTTGAAGAGAAAGAAAGTCCTGAAAGCAGTACGAGAAAAGCGAACTACTACATACGAGGGAAAACAAAACTAGACTGAGTTTGGACTACTCAACAGGCACCATGGAAGCAAGAAGGCAGTGGTATGATACATTAAAGATCTTGAATGAAAAAGGCTTCCAGCCAGAATTCTTTATCTAGCCAAACTGTCCTTCAAAATTGAGGGAGAGATTAAAATCTTCAAAGACAAACAAAGACTAAGAGAACTAGTCAGTGAGAGTTCTAGCCTATAAGAAATACTAAAGGGAGTCCTGTCAGCTCAAAAAATACAAAAACAAAAAACAGGAGAGGGAGATCTAGAGGAGGGCACAGAATTGAAGTGTATAAATAAGAGTAATTTAAAGGATAAAGAGAGAGGGAGGGGAAAGAACATGTAACTAAAGGATAAGATGGTAGATTCAAGAACTGCCTTTACAGTAATAACTTTGGATGTTAACAGACCAAACTCACCAATTAAAAGATACAGATTGGCAGAATGGATCAAAAAATGTAATCCATATATATGGTGTTTACAAGAAATGCATCTTAGACCCAAGGACACAATTAGATTGAAAGTGAAAGGACAGAAAAAGAAGTTCTATACAAGCTGTAATCAAAAGTAAGCAGATATCAGATAAAATAGACTTTAAATATAAAGATGTCAAAAGAGACAAAGAAAGACACTACATCTTAATAAAAGGGACAGTTCACCAAGAGGAAATAATTATACTCCTAATCAAGGAGCTTGAAAGTACATGAGGCAAACATTGGCAAAACTGAAGGGAGCTACAGATGTTTCAGAAATAATAGTGAGAGACTTTGCTACACCACTCTGCTCTATAGATAGAACACCGAAAGATCAACAAGGAAATAGACAGCATAAACAATTATGAATTAGACCTAAACAGACATATATAGATCATCACACTCTGAAACACCAAGATAGGCATTCTTCTCCAGGGCACATGGAACATTCTCCAGGATAGACCATATGCTGGAACACAAACTGAGTCTTTATCAATTTCATAAGATTGAGATTATTCAAAGCACTTTCTTTCACCACAATGGAATGAAGCTGGACATCAATAATCATCAAAGGATCAGAATGTTCACAGATATATGGAAATTAAACAACATACTTTAAATAATCAATGGGTCAAAGAAGAAATTGCTAGAGAAATTGGTAAATATTTGGAGATGAATGATAATGAAAATACAATTTATCAGAACTTATGGGATATGGCAAAGACAGCGCTGAGAGGGAAATTTATTGCCCTAAATGCCTATATTAAAAACAAGAACAAGCAAACAGCAAGGACTTAACTGCTCAGTTGGAGAATTTAGAAAAAGAACAGCAAACTAACCACAAATCAAATAAAAGAAGAGAAATAAGAAAGATTAAGGCATAAACAAACTAGAGAACAATTAAAAAATAGAGAGAATCAATAAAACCTAAAGTTGGTTCTTTGAGAAAATCAACAAAATTAACAGATGCCTAGTTAAACTAACAAATTAAAAAGGAGAGAAGAGACAAATAAAGTTTGAAATGAGAGGAGGGTCATTGTGCTGTTTGAAAGGATGTATGTACCCTAGAAAAGCCATGTTTTAATCCTAATCCCATTTTATAAAGGCAGCCGTTTCTTCTAATCCCTATTCAGTATTGTATATTTGAAACTGTAATTAGATCACCTCCCTGGAGATGTGATTTAATCAAGAGTATTTGTTAAGCTGGATAAGGTGGAAGTGTGTCTCCACCCATTTGGGTGGGTCTTGAATAGTTTACTGGAGTACTATAAAAGAGGAAACATTTTGGAGAATGCAGGAGATTCAGAGAGATTCTGAGAGAGTAGAACAACATAGCCATAAGAAGTAGAGAGTCCACCAGCCAGCGACCTTTGGAAATGAAGAAGAAAAACGCCTCCCAGGGAGCTTCACGAAACAGGAAGCCAGGAGAGAAAGCTAGCAGATGATGCCGCGTTTGCCACTTGCCCTTCCAGCCGAGAAAGAGAAACCCTGACTGTGTTTGCCATGTGCCTTCTCACTGGAGAGAGAATCCCTTCATTGGCCTTCTTGAACTGAGGTATCTTCCTCTGGATGCCTTAGATTGGACATTTCTAAAGACTCACTTTAATTGGGACACTTTCTCAGCCTTAGAACTGTAAACTAGCATCTCATTAAATTCCCCCTTTTAAAAATCATTCCGTTTCTGGTATATTGCATTCCAGCAGCTAGCAAACCAGAACAGTCATAACTGGATCCTGAAGAAATTTTAAAAATCAAAGAGAATACCGTGAACAACTACATCCCAACAAACTAGACAGCTTAGATGAAATAGACAAACTCCTAGAAACACACAAACTACCTATACTGACTCAAAAAAGAAATACAAGATCCCAACAAACCAATTACAAGTAAAGAGATTCAAACAGTCATCAAAAACTTCCCACAAAGAAAAGCCTGGGACCAGATGGCTTCATAGGGATACCAAACATTTCAGAGAAGTAGCATCAGACCTGCTCAAGCTCTTCCAAAAATTTGAGGAGAAAGGAATGCTACCTAACTCATTTTATGAAGCTAACATCACTCTACTACCAAAACTGGATAAAGACACTACAAGAAAGGAAAACTACAAACCAATCTCACTAATGAACATAGCTGCAAAATTTCTCAACAAAATACTAACAAGTCAAATCCAAGGACATATTGAAAGAATTATATATCATGACCAAGTGTGGTTTATACCAGGAATGAAAGGATTCAACACAAGAAAATCATTCAGTGTGATACACAAGCATTAACAAATCAAAAGGGATAAATCACATGATCATATCGCTTGATGCTGAAAAAGCATTCAACAAAACTTGGCATCCTTTCCTAATAAAACACTTCAAAATATAGGAATTGAAGGAAACTTCCTCAGTATGATGGAGGGAATATATGAAAACCCATAGCCGGTATCACACTCAACAGTGAGAGACTGAAAGCGTTTCCCCTAAGATTGGGAATGAGACAACGAAGCCCATTGTCACCACTATTATTCAACATTGTACTAAAAGTCCCAGCTGGAATGATTAGAAAGAAGAAAGAAATAGAGGCATCCAAATTGGAAATGAAGAAGCAAAGCTTTCATTATTTGCAGATGACATGATCCTATGCTTAGAAAACCCTGAGTATCTATGAAAAAGCTACTTGAGCCAATAAACAAATTCAGCAAAGTGGCAGGATACAAGATTGATGTAAAAAAAAATCAGTAATGCTTTTATACACAAACAGTGACCTATCTGAGGAGACAGGGGAAAAACTCCATTCAAAATAGTGACCAAAAGAATCAGGTATCTAGGAATAAGCCTAAACTGGGATGTCAAGGACTTGTACACAAGAAATTACAAAACATGGCTAAAAGAAATAAAAAATGACCTAAATGGATGGAAAGACATTCCATGCTCATGGATAGGAAGGTTGAAGGTCATTAAGATGTCAATTCTACCCAAATTGATCTACAAATTCAATGCAGTACCAATAAAAATCCCGATAACTTACTTTGAAGACTTGGAAAAAATAGTTATCAAATTATGTGGAAAGAACAGAGACCCCAAGTGGCTAAGATATCTTAAAAAAGAAGAGCAAAGTGGGAGAATTACCACTCCCTTACTTTAGAGCTTATTTTAAAGCCACAGTGGTCAAAACAGCATGGTACTGGCACAAAGAAGTATCAACCAATGGAATCAAATCAAGAGTGTGGAAATAGACCACTAAATCTGTGGACAATTGATCTTCAATAAGGCCCCCAAATCCACTGAACTGTGACAGAAAAATCTTTTCAATAAATGGGCATGGGGGAATTTGATATCAACAGCCAAATGAATGAAAGAGGACTCCCATATACACCCTATACAAAAATTAATCCAAAATGGATTGAAGAAATAAATATAAAAGCCAGTACCGGGTGGGCCATGGTGGTACAGCAGGCAGAGTTCTTGCCTGCCATACTGGAGACCCAGGTTCAATTCCTGATGCCTGTCCACGTAAGAAAAAAAAAAAAAAAAAAAGAGCCAGTACCATAACCATAAAACTTCTAGAAGAAAATATAAGGAAACATTTTCAAGATCTAGAAGTAGGAGGTAGCTTCTTAAACTTTACACCTAAAGCACAAGCAGTGAAAGAAAAAAAAATAGACAAATCGGAACTCCTTAAGATCAAGAGCTTCTGTGCCTCAAAAAACTTTGTCTAACAGGTGAAGAGGCAGCCAACTCAATGGGAGAAAATATTTGGAAACCATGTATCAGATAAAGGCATGATATCCAGTATATATAAATAAATAATACCACTTCAACGACAAACAACCTAATTATGAAATGGGCAGAGGATATGAATAGACGCTTTTCTGAAGAGCAAAGACAGTTGGCTAAAATACAAATGAAGGCATGCTCATTTTCATTAGTCATAAGGGAGATGCAAATCAAGACAAAAATGAGATATCACCTCACACCTATAAGAATGGCTGCTATTAAATAGAAAACTACAAATGTTGGAGAGGATGTGGATAAATTGGCACATTTATTCACTGTTAGTGGGAATGTAAAATAGTGAGCCATTGTGGAAGATAGTTTGGCTATTCCTTAGAATACTAAATATCGAGTTGCCCTATGACTCAGCAATATCAACAGGTGGTGTATACTCACAGGACCTGAAAGCAGTGACCCGAACAGATATTTTCACACCTATGTTCATACCAGCACTATTCACAAAAGACGGAAAGAATCCAAATGCCCAACAACACAAGAGTGGATAAACAAAATATGGTACATATGTACAATAGAATATTATACTGCACCTTGAGGACATAATGGTAAGTGACATAAATCAGACATAAAGGGTTAGATACTGCATGATTCTATTATTGTGACTCTGGTAAACACCAGTGAAAATTTTCTAAAATTGAGGGCTGCTGATTGTACAACCAAGTGAGTATATTGTAAGACATTGTTTGTTTATTTTGGACAATATCCATGATACCCATTAGATGGAGGGAGCCATACTGCTTCTCACAATGACATACATTTATATGATGTAATATGGTGCAGCTACAAACAGGATGGATGCCAAGAGGCATGCAATGAACTGAATAAACCTTGGGGACAATGTGTTGTGCAAAATAACCCAGGAACAAAAGAAGAAATATACTAAGGTCTCTTTCAGAAAATATTTATAAGAAAATTGGAGCCTAGATTGTAAGACCTTATAGCAGTCACACTTAGTCTAAAGTTGTAAATGCATTTCTGGATGCTGAGACACTAAGCTATAGGTGTATAGCTGGCATTTCTTTTGAGAAACTCTGTGACATCTGAGACCCAGAGATGGAGTGCTGCAGCTGTTTTATAAATATAACTATGTATAATAAGAGTTAAAGTAACCAAATGGGTTAACCTCAATTAGAGTTAATAACCAAGCCAATCTGGCTGGGACTAAGGTAAATCAGAATACACGGTGTGCCAGTTTATCTGTTGTGTAGTATTGCTGGGTGAGAACTCTTTTATTGTTTCCATGGAGATGTATTGCCACCCATTCAAGGTGGCATTGCTTACTGGTGCCTTGTGAGAGGGAGCCATTTTGGAAAAAGCTTTAGCACCACCAGAACTACAAGAGCCACCAGAACCGATAAAGCCAATAGAACGGACAGAAACCCAGGGAAACCATTGAAAGGAAAACTAGCAGATCTCACCACATGCCTTTCCAGCTAAGAGAGAAACCCTGAACATCATCGGCCTTCTTGAACCAAGGTATCTTTCCCTGGATGCCTTAGATTGGACATTTTTATAGCCTTGCTTTAATTTGGACATTTTCATGGCCTTAGAACTATAAACTTGCAACTTAATAATTAAAATTATTAATTATTTTTATTTTTTTAATAATAAATTTATTAAAAATTCCCATTTTTAAAAGTCATTCTGTTTCTGATATATTGCATTCTGGAAGCCTGCAAACTAGAACAGATTTTGGTACCAGAGAAGTGGTGTGCTGCTGCAGTTTGCAAATACCGAACATATTGGAACAGCTTTTTAAATGGATAAGGGGAAGATTCTGTGGAGCTTTGATAAGCTTGATAGAGAAAGCCTACAATGCTTTGAAGAGACTGTTGGTAGAAATGTGGACTCTAAAGATGTCTCTGATTAGGCTTTACACAGAAATGATGAATGTGCTGTTGAAAACTGAAAGGAAAGCATTCATGTACATGGAAGGCAGAATTTGAGAGTGATGAACTTGGATATTTAGCAAAAGAAATTTCTTAAGTTAAATATGGAAAATGCAGTCTGGCTGCTCCTTGAAGCTTATAGTAAAATGCAAGAGAAAGAGATAAACTGAGAACTTAACTCTTGGGAATAAAGAAACCACAAATTAAAAAATAATTGATGGTCTGGAAAATTCTGGGCTTTCAGAATGGGAGACCCCAGAGAATAGTGCCCCACATGAGGATTTAACCAAATATGGAACCAGTCAGCCATTTCAGAAAAAGCCAGGATTGGAGATGGAATTATCCAGGAAGGATTTATGGAAACTCCTTTTGTCTGGTGGGCATGATCCCAGCCTATCGCACAGGAAACCACAAGAGTGTTTTGGGATCTGTATAAATGGAACCACTGCCAGTCTGGACTAAATGGAAGAGAAAAGGGACAAATTGAAGAAAAATGACTTCAGAGGTGAAACTATGAAAGCTAAGGTCTGAAGTCAAGAAAACATGGGCCAGGAGAGCTGATCCACACAAGCACATGGAGAGGGTGAGTTTGCCTAAAAGGCAGAGGGTGGGTCTTCCACCTCATTGCAGTGGAAGAGTTGTGCAGCTTCAGATCAAGGAATGGGGGGAGCCCATTCCTTGGGGATTGGGGACAGCTTGGCTGCCACCCCATTGTTTTGGAGGGGTTGAGCGTGTACCCCAGAGGTGGCAGAGAGCCTGGATGTGGCCCTGATGCTTGGAGAGGATGAAGCCAAGAGAAAAGTGGTCTCCCCAGTGTCCCCCAAAGGTTGCATTCAGAGAGAGGCCAGCCACAGTGTAGGTCCTTGGAAAGGGTGGGACTGCCACTTTCTAAAGCCCCAAAGATAAATGGTTCTCAGGCTTTGAAATCTAATAGTGTATGTGCGGCAGGTTTCCAGAACTGTTTGAGTCCTGTGACCCCTGTGTTCCTTCCAGTTTCTGCCTATGGAAATGGGAATATGTATCCTATGACTGTCCCTCCTTTGTACATTGGCAGCAGATAACTTGTTCTGAGTTTTACAGGTCCAGAGCCAGAGGAGAATTTTGCCTTAGGACAGACCAGGCCTGTAGCTGACTCTGATGAGATTTTGTACTATTTGATGAGATTTTGTATTGTATTGTACTTGTATTGTTACTGAAATGGTTTAAGTCTTTCTGATATTATTATGGAATGAACATATTTTGCATTTGGGAAGAACACGTCTTTTGGGGGTCCAAAGGGTGAGATGTGCCAGTTTGAATCTGTTGTATACCCCAGGAAAGCCAAATTCCTTAATCTTCATTCAGTATTGTTGGGTGGAAGCTTTTTGATTGTTTCCATGGAGATGTGTCTCCACCCATTCAAGGTGGCATTGCTTACTGGAGCTCTGTGAGAGGGAACCATTTTGGGAAAAGCTTTAGGCCACCAGAACCAACATAATGGACAAAGCCCCAGAGAAAGGAGGCTCCTTTCCCAGGAGGGAAAGCTATATGCCTTCCCAGCTAAGAGAGACACCCTGAACATCATCAGCCTTTTTGAACCAAGGCATCTTTCCCTGGATGCCTTAGATTGGACACTTGCTTTAATTTGGACATTTTCATGACCTTAGAACTGTAAAGTTGCAACATAATAAATTCCCCTTTTTAAAAGTCGTTCAATTTCTGGTATATTGCATTCTGGCAGCAAACCAGAACACAGGGGAAAAGATGATTGTGTATGTACTTTTCACCTACGTATGGAGCCAAAGACAGAAAGGTTTATTATATCTAGAACCTAAATTTTCTATAACACATGATCTAAATCAATTTGTTTAGACAGCCCATTTGAGTAACCCTGACCCCTGGGATCCAGAGTGGGAACGAGGCCTTGTAGTTCTGTGTAGCTTTGTATAATGACAGGTTACATCTCAGATTGCAATGGGCTGATAATTGGGAGGTGTTAGTGGAGTCCCTTGAGAGTCCAAAAGGAAAAAAGAAAAAATATATCTGTCTATCTCTATATATTGAACTTTCCCATCTGGGAAGCCCTGGGTACCGTCTCAACCATAGGAGACTCCCAGGAAAATAGGCCAGGCCCTTGATTATTTATTTATTTGTTTGTTTGTTTTTGATAAATCTTAACATACAAACAATCCATACATGGTTTACAATCAGTGGCTCACAATATCATCACATAGTTGTGCATTCATCACCATGATCATTTTTCAGAACATTTACATCACTCCTGAAAAAGAAATAAAAAGAAAAAAGAAACTCATACATATAATACCCTTTACCCCTCCCTCTCATTGACCACTAGTATTTTTATCTACCCAATTTATTTTAACCATTGTCCCCCCCATTATCTGTTCATTCTCCATCCATATTTTTTACTCATCTGTCATTACCCTAGATAAAAGAAGCCCCAGTCACAAGGTTTTCACAATCACACAGTCACATTGCAGAAGCCATATCGGCATAAAATCATCTTCAAGAATCAAGGCTACTGGAACACACTTGAATGATTTCAGGTACTTCCCTCTAGCCACTCTAATACACCATAATCCAAAAAGAGATATCTTATAATGTATAAGAATAACCTCCAGAATAACCTCTCGACTCTGTTTGAAATCTCTCAGCCACTGAAACTTTATTTTGTCTCATTTCTTTCTTCCCCTTTTAGTCAAGAAGTTTTCTCAATCCCTTGATGCTGGGTCCCAGCTCATCCTGGGATTTCTTTCCCACATTGCCAGGAAGGTTTACACCTCTGGGAGTCATATCCCACATGGGGTCAGGGGTGGGGCAGTGAACTTACCTGCTGAGTTGGCTTAGAGAGAGAGGCAACATCTGAGCAAAAAAAAAAAGAGGCTTTAGGTCCAATTTTAAGTAGGCTTAGCCTATCCTTTGCAGGAAGAAGTCCCACAGGGGTGAACCCCAAGATCAAGGGCTCAGCCTATTTGCTTGGTTGTCTCCACTGCTTATGAGAATATCAGAAATTCCCCAGATGGAGAAGTTGAACACTTCCTGCTCTCTCCTCAGTGCCCCAAGGAGACCTTGCAAATATTTCTTTATTCACTGCCCAAATTACCCTGGGATATTTTGGGACATCACACTAATCTGGACAAACCACCAAAGACTCACGCCCTATTCAAGATTCCATGTACTTATGATGTTCAACTAAGCTGACCATACAAGTTAAATTAGGAAATGCACTACCCAAAATATAAATTTTGCACCAAATAAACATCTCTACCTTTGGTCTCAACAGAAGTTGAAGTTTTAAAATATGTATGGTATTATTCTTTACCCTGTATTCTGATTTACTTTAGTCCTATCCAGATACTCGAAGTCAGATCCCTTTTTGCTTCTTTAAACAGTTGCCATATGGGGTAGTACTGACTTTCACAGCCTCAGGGCTCTAATTTTGAATCTCAGGTGTCATATAAATACCTGAAGTTTCTGGGAATGTCCAGGTTATAAAAAAACAGCTCAGTATCTCAGTAACAGTTACAACTTGTGAATATATGTGACTGCTTTAAGACCTTACAATCAAGAACCTTTTTACAATAGGCCCCAACTGATAGCCCATGCTCTCAACTTCAGTTCACCAAGTTTTTATAGCATAGTCAGTCCATATAAGTTGAGGTATGATAATATTTGTCTTCCTGTTTCTGACATTTCATTCAACAAAGAGTCCCCAAGTTTCATTTACTAGTTGCATGCATCATAACTTCATTCCTTCCTGCAGCCAGTCAGTAGTCTGTTTTATGTATACGCCATCGTTCCCTCTTCTATTCCTCAGTCGTTGTAACCCTTAGGCTACCTCCATCCATTGTGGATGGTGAACACTGCCACCATAGATACCGGTATGCAAATGTCCATTCATATCCCCATACTCATCTCCTCAAGTTATACTGAGCAATGGATTTCATGATCATATGCAGGCCCTTGACTTTGAGGCTTGCCCTTGGAGTAGCTAAGACCACCCATGGTGAGGTCTAGGAGTTATTTCCAGGCAGCCTCTTTGCTGCACAGATGTGGCCTTTCTCTCTGGGCCCAACACTGAAAGGAAATTCATTGCCTTCACCCACCTGTGTGGGACATGACATACTGGGGTGAAGGTCTCCCTGGTAGTGTGGGGCATGGCTCCTGAGGATGAGTCTGGTCCTCATACCATGGGATCAACAATGCCTTCTGGACCAAGGGGAGGAAAAGAGGCACTAAATGATGCCTAATAAAATAAGGCATCAGTGACCAAGAGAGATGAAGTGGAGCTGAGAGGCTACTCTTATACAAATTTCAAGTAGATAGTGCTGATTGCCATGATTTGCTAAACCCCAACCAGAATCACACTTATTGACTCTTGAGAACACATAGTGACTGAATTGAGACTCTATAAAGGTTTGATGTACTAAGTTTGCTTTCTTGGAACCTATAATTCCTGAAGGTTTCCTAGGTCAGATAAATTCTGAAACTCAGAGGGACAAGCCTCTCGAAGATTTTTATTGATTAATAATAATCCTTTTTATTATTATTTAATAATCCCCTATCCTTTAGTGTCGACACCACTTCTCAGCATGGAGAAATCATAATGGGTATTGCTCAAGGATCCGTATAGCTTGGAAGAGGGATCAGAGGAGAAGAAGGAAGTATAACAGAGAAAATAGGATTTGGCAAACAAGTATGACTGCTGAATCACTAAATTAATATTCCATCTAGCCTCCAGTGTTTAAGAGCAGCTAGAAGGAAAAATCTGAGGTGGAGAAATAGTAGCCCATGACAAACTCTGTGTCTGTTCTGTAACTACTTGTTGAAGTGTGTTTTGAAAACTATTGCTTTTTTCTTTCTTTGCTTTGTATATATGTTATATTTTACAAACAAAAATGTAAAGAAAAAAAATTGCCTCCATGTGATATCTCATGTACCTGTCTTTGTTGGAATTTTCTGTCTTTATTCCCATCTTGGAGTGCCAAATTGCCAGAAAACAACCTTATATTCAGAATTTTTCTCTTGTCCAGTGGAGGTCAAAGTTAGTTAATATTCCCTCATCATCTTTGCCTTATAATAAAGATCAAACTCACACATTTAATTGCAAGGTGTTTAAAGTAGGCATGCTTTCTGCAGTGTTTAATTAGGTGAGCATTAAATCTAAGTGAATAATAAGAAATGGTCTGTACTTGACAAGAAGTTGTAAGATCACCTTCAATAAGGTTATACTTTGATTAGTTTTCACCAAAGCAAAACAGTAATTCTGCAACTGTCATTGAAAAAGCAGCTCTGGGGTTAAATAAGTTAGTAAATACCTTATATCATATTCCATATCTTGGGGATTTACACTGCATTCTAGTAATTAATAGTATTGCAAAGTTCTGCCTTCCAGAAATACAAAAGTAGCTATTATTGGACCAACTTTTCTGCAGATAACTAAAAATTCTGGGCAAAATATTTTTAAAGATTACCTGAAGCCCTGGAGAGCAACAAAAAGTAAGGAGCCTATATTTGGAGGAAGGGAATGGGCACTAGCAAATTTTGTTTTTGTTTTTGTTTCGGCTGAAGGGAGAAAATCTTGGTCTCTTTCAAGTAGGGAGGTTAAAACTAATAGAAAACTGCTGATTTTACTGATTGGAAGAACTAGAGGACAGAATTCACTGTAACCACAGTTAGAAAGTGAGGGGGGTATCTTAGAAAGAAGAGAATAACTAAGAGAGAGACCTAAATTCAACACATAAATGCTGCTCAAATCTTTGGTCAACTGTTGAACTACAAATGTGTAGGGCAGATTCCAAGCCACCAGCTAAGAACTGATATTTCAGCTACTGGATACTTTGGGTAAACAGTTTGCAGTTTAACTCTAGACAAGTTAACTGTCTATTAGAATAAAAAATCAATAATATTTAGAGAAACATAAGAGAAGCCAGAGTCTCTTCCATATACACAATTCCAGGATACAATAAAAATTGGGAGACCTAAGAAGAAATGGGCCAATGTGGCCTATATTTGAGAAGAAAGACAGTCAATGGGAACACTTCCCCAAGTAAACCAGATGTTAGAACTGGTAGACAAGGATTATGAAGTAGCTACTATAATTATTCTGAGGGATATAAATAAAAATATGCTTGCAGTGAATGAACAATAGGAAATTTCAGTAGAAAAATTAAAATACTTTTAAATAACCAAATGAATATTCTAGAACTGGAAATTCAACATCTGAAATAAAAATTTCATTGGAAACGATTAAAAATAGATTGAATATGACAAAACAAAGATTCAGTGAACTTGAAGATAGATTGATAAAGTTACCCAATTTGAAGCATACAGAGAAAAAATATTGAAAAGATTAAACAAACCCTCAGTGAACTGTAAGACAATTTCAACTTCTGTAAAGATGGAGTAGATGTACTTTTCTCTAGTCATCCTGCTAAGTACAGCTGAAAACTCTGGACATTATATATAAAACAAATAAAATACTCTGAGAGGTGGAAAAAAAGAAGAAGAAAGGTTTTAGGAACCTGAAAAAGCAAGGAATGATGCAGAAGGAGCACCGAGTTTTCTTTCTGCCCCATGTATCCTGGACTGGGTTCTGAAAATGCTGACAACTTGGAAACATGTTTGCAGACAAAAAGAGCTCCAGGAGAAGCCCCATCTCTCTAGCCAAAGAACTAGAAAGAGGCAGCCTAGCAAGACAGAAAACTTTCAAACAATCACGACTTTACTACAGCCAAACACCACACAAAAACTATAGCCCTATCTCTCCCCTTCCATCAATTAAGGTCAAAAGGTATTCTAGTTTGCTAGCTTCCAGAATGCAATATACCAGAAACAGAATGGCTTTTAAAAGGGGGAATTTAATAAGTTGCTAGTTTACAGTTCTAAGGCCGAGAAAATGTTCCAATTAAAACAAGTCTATAGAAATGTTCAATTAAAGGCATCCATCCAGAGAAAGATACCTTGGTTCAAGAAGGCTGATGAAGTTCAGGGTCTCTCTCTCAAGTGAGAAGGCACATGGCAAACACAGTCACAGTTTTCTCTCTCAACTGGAAGGGCACATGGCAAACACGATGTCATCTGCTAGCTTTCTCTCCTGGCTTCTGGTTTCATGAAGCTCCCCGGGAAGCGTTTTCCTTCTTCATCTCCAAAGGTCACTGGCTCGTGGACTCTCTCCTTCATGGTGCTGCAGAATTCTCTGCTCTCTCCGAATCTCCCATTCTCCAAAATGTGTCCTCTTTTATAGGACTTCAGAAACTAATCAAGACCCACCCAAATGGGTGGAGATATGTCATCACCTAATCCAGTTTAACAACCACTCTTGATTAAATCTCATCTCCAGGGAGATGATCTGATTACAGTTTCAAAGATACAGTATTGAATAGGGATTATTCTATCTTTATGAAATGGAATTTTGATTAAAACATGGCTTTTCTAGGGTACATACATCCTTTCAAACCAGCACAGAAGGGGAGTATAGACTGCCATCCTCACCCAGATGCAATGAGGCATCCTCTAGTTCCCAGTTGTAGGTGTGTCAGAGAAGGATAAATGCGGAGGAACTCTTCTACCCTGTAGTATCAGTGGAGAACACTACATAGGGAGACTCGACTTCTGACTCATTTAGTGGCAATGAGGTGTCCTTTCCCTCCACACTGAGGTGGTTTCAGAGGAAGACTAGTGGAAAATCAAGACTTTCACTTATTTCCCAGCAGTATTAAGACCATCTACTCTCTGGTGTCAGTGGAGGCCACATGGGTATCAGTAATGAGATACCCTGGTCCTCCCAGCCATGACGGTATCTGTGAAGGCCTAGTGGGGAGCCTGAACTCCCAAACCCACCCAGTTGTAATGAGGTGTCTCAACTCGCCCATGGTATAAATGGAGACTATATTTCTACCCTCACCTGAAAGGAATAAGATGGTGCCCCACCCCCTACCCTGCTGGTATTATGTCAGAAGAGGCTTGTTAAAACAATCTTCAGGAGGCAGGGGCAAGATGGTGGTATAGGGAGGTGTGGAATTTAGTTAGTCTTCTAGGGCAGCTAGTAAATAGCCAGGAACCATCTGGAGCAACTGCATAGGGACATACATGACTAGACACACATTGACCACCTGTCTGGTATGGGTGGAAAGGCTGAGATTATGGCACAGAACTGTCAGTAAAGCCCCCAAAACTGGAGGTTGGTGCCCATACAACACTAATAGCATGGCAGGCTGCTGGAGACACTTCCCCATGGGGAAAAGAAGCCCTCTCTACCGTAAGCAAGGGAAAGTAGCACAACCAAGCTGTAACTGCAGTTTCAATGGGCAAATTTAGACTGCTGGATACAAGCTTCATGCACGGATATATCCAGGCAAAGCAAGAATGTAACCCTGGCAGAGAGGTGACAGGGCTGACAAAGAAAAACAAACAAAACAAAACAAAACAAAAAAAACACGGAGGAAGCAAAGCTGAGAATACTGGAAGAGGGCTGTGCCTCAAGATAAAGGGTACATAAAGCCAGGTACCAACTCCAGCTCTTGACTGGAGAACCTTTGGGAGCTAGGAACTAGCTCTGAAAAGCAATTTTATTTTATCTTATATTTTCATTTTTCTTCTCCCTTCCCACCCCTTTTTAAAGTATTCTAAATAGCTAGAGAGAGCCTCAGGCATTTTCAATTGTAGGTGCTGACCCAGGTAAGGGCAGAGTTAAGATAGGTCTGGAAGACAAAGTAACAACTCAAGTGAAGGAGATAATTTTTAAATGGTCCAAGAAAAGGGAGGTGGAGCCCAGCTCAAGTGGTGGCCCTGCCTCAAAGAATTAAAACTCCAGGGGCTGGGAAACAGAAACCTCTTAATCTTGCTTTCCACTTTAGCTTCTGCTTTAACCATGCCCCTGGAGGCTGAGAATCAAAGGCTCCACACCACTTCATGCCAGTGGGGAGCTGTGGGCTGACAAATGCCACCTGCCAGACAGGATGTGAAAAACACAGCCTAGAGGCACCACAGGAAAATTAGACAACCTGCTGGGTCTCATCCTCAGAAATACTTGATGCTGATTACATGCCATTCCTGAGAACTGGGTCTGCCTTGTCTTGGAAAATCTGATCGTGGTCAATCATATCTGGGGAGATTATCCTCAAAAAAAAAAGGTTCTATATAGGCAGAGCAAGAACTAGAAAAACAAGAGCTGAAAAATTCTGACCTGTTAAACAGAAACAATGAAGGGTCTAGAATAAGTTGAACTGAATGCCAAAGCACAGATAGAGAACAAAGTAATATAAGAAGAAAACCTTGGATAAATGAGTGAAAACGACCTCCAGAATAAGCTAATCATGGAAATCAGATGCTTAGATACCAGCAAAAAATTATGAGTCATGTTAGGAAAAATTAAGATATGCCCCAGACAAAGGAATAAACAAATACTTTAAGGGAGATACAGGAGTTGAAACAACTAATTAATGTTTGATCAAACATGCCAAATCAATAAGTTGAGGGAAGATATGGCAAAAGATATGAAGGAGATAAAGAAGTCATTGGACAAACATAAAGAAGAATTTGAAAGCTTGAAAAAGCAAATGGCAGAACTTATGGGAATGAAAGGCACAACAGAGGAGATGAAAAACACAATGGAGACCTACAACAGCAATTTGAAGAGGCAGAAGAAAGGATTAGTGAACTAGAGGATGGGACATCTGAAATACTAAATGCAAAAGGACAGATAGGGTAAAGAATGGAAAAGCATGAGCAGGGTCTCAGGGAATTGAAAGACAACATGGATATAGGTGTTTGGATGTCTCAGGAGAAGACAAGGGAAAAGGGGCAGAAAAAACAATGGAGGAAATAATCACTGAAAATTTCCCAACCCTATGAAAGATATAAAATTACAGATTTAAATAGTGCAGCATAACCAAAACAGAATAGATCCAAATAGACATACTCCAAGACACTTACTAATCAGATTGCCAAATGTCAAAGACAAAGAGAGAATTCTGAAAGCATGAAGAGAAAAGCAATCCATCACATGCAAGGGAATCTTAATGTACAGATCTCTCAGCAGAAAACATGGAGGTGAGAAGGCAATGGTATGATATATTTAAGACACTAAAAGAGAAAAACTGCCAACCAAGAATTTCTTATCCAGTAAAATTGTCCTTCAAAACTGAGGGAGAGCTTCAGTTAGACATTGCTACTATTATAACTTGCCAACCCCCAACCAAACCAAACCAATCCAAACCCCCAATCCAAACCAAACATTCCTGCCAATCCTAAAGAGTACCTAGGGCATTATATAAGATTCTACAAAGGTTCCATGCACTAGGGCAACATTCCAGAAATCTGCAACCTCCAGATAGGTTCCTGGACCAGATAAGTCCTGAAATGCAGAGGGGCAGCCTCTCCAGAGCATAAACTAGTCCCATCCCCTTATCCCATGTTACCAACAGTCCCTTCTAACATGAAAAACATTAGATTGGCCATACACCAAATACCCCTAAAGAATGAGAAAAGAGCAAAGGGGAGGGTAGAATTATTCAGAGAAGGCCGGGTTTAACAAATGAGTATGAGTGCTGAATCAGTATATTAATATTTCTTTTAGTCTCCAGTATCTTAGAGCAGCTAGAAGTAAAAACTTAAAATTGTGGAATTGTAACCCAAACCAAACTCTGAAATCTGTTCTACAACTAATTGTTGCAATGTACTTTGAAATGTATTGCTGTTTTTTGGTTATATGTTACTTTTCACAAAAAAAGTTTTAAAAAGAGAGAAGGAAGTGTATAATAGAGAAGATATGATTTAACAAATGAATACGACAGCTGAATCAATATATTGATATTTCTTTTGGTCTCCAGTGTCTTGAAGCACCTAGAAGAAAAAATGAAATATCATGGAACTGTAACCCATACCAAACTTTAAAATCTGTTGTATAACTACTTGTTAAAATATACCTGGAAATGTATAGGTTTTTTTGCATATATGTTATTTTTTGCAATTAAAAAAAGTTTTAGAAATTTATTTTAAAAAATGAGGGAGAGTTTAAAATATTTTCAGGCAAACAAATGCTGAGAGAGTTTGTGAACAGGGGAGCTGCTCTACAAGAAATATTAAAGGGAGCACTACAGGCAGATAGGGAAAGGCAGGAGAGAGAGATCTGGAGAAGAGTGTAGAAATGAAGACTATCACTAAGGATAAAAAGAGAGGAAATACTAAGATATATCATATCAGAATAAAGTCATGATGCATGCAGCAATGTGGATGGACCTTGAGGACATTTTGTTGAGTGAACTCTGCCAGAAACAAAAGTATAAATACTGTATGGGCTCACTAATATGAACTAACATTAGTGAGCAAACTTTCAGAGTTAAAGTTGAGAACACAGCTTATCAAGAGCTAGAAAGAGGGTAGGATTGGACATTGGATGCTGAAGAAGTATAGAATGTTTAACAAGATTGATTGTAAAGATCCAGAAATGGATCGCACAATACTATCTGATAGTAGCACGATATTGTAATTACACTGAACAAGGCGGAACGTGAGTACGGCTGGAAGAGGAAGGCTAGGAGCCTGTATGACACTGGAAGGAAACATAGAAGATAAAGCCTAGCACTATATAACTTAGCGAAACCTAGAGTGGATGATGATGGTGACTGAATGTACAAATATTAAATGTACACAAGTGAGGACAAATGAATTTCCACAGTGTTGAAGTGCAAGGTGTTGAAAATGGGATGGTTCATAGAAAAAATACAATCAATACAAACTAGGGTCTATATTAACAGTAACATTATAATATGCTTCCATTAAATGTAACAAAAGCAACATGCCAAAGCTAAAGGTCAATAAGAGGGGGATATAAGGGAGGGGTATGGGGTCCTTGGTGGTGGTGTTTATTTTATTTTTTCTTCTTCTTCTTCTTCTTCTTCTTCTTCTTTTCTTTTTTTTTTAACTCATCTTCATTCTTTCTGGAAGAAATGAAAATGTCCTCACATAGACTGTGGTGGTGAATGCATAACTATGTGATTATACTAGGAACCTTTGTTTACTTAGGATGGAATGTATGGTATATGAATAAAACTGTTTAAAAATAAACAGAAAGATACCACTGCTGGAGAAAATGTGGAGAGAGAGATGTACCTATTCACTGTTAGTAGGGAAGTAGATCATTGCAGCCCCTCTGGAGGGCAGTATGGTAGTTTCACTGGATGCTAAGCATAGGGTTGCCCCATATACGATCCTGCAACCCCTTTATTAAGGGTTATATTTGGAGGAACTCAAAGTTGGTACATGAATGGACATTTGCACACAGGTGTCTGTGGTGGCAATATTCACAGTTTGCAGTGGATGGAGGTGGCCTATAGTTACATTGACTGATGAATGGAAAGATGAACTGTGGTGTACACATATAATGGAATACTGCAAGAAGGAATGCAGCTGTGAGGCACGCAAGGGTAAATGAACCTTGAGAACAGTATGTTGAGTGAAATAAGCCAGAAACGAAGACAGATATTATAACCTCATTAATATGTACTAACTACAACATGAATTCAAGAGCATAGGACAGCAGGGGAAGGCTTATTGTAAAGTTTCCTAGATTGTAAACTGTAATGTCAGTCATATATATTCCTGAGTTGTAACTGTTACTCTAAATTCTGAGGTGATGAGCTCTTTGTGTATAACCTGGTCATTCTCTGAAACTCTGGGTCTCTGTGTGACACCTGAGACTCAGAGCTAGATTTCCACCTCTACAAAAGTCAGCACTACCCCATCCAGCAATTGATTAAAAAGCTGAAAAAAAGAAATCAGACTTCAATTAGAGATATAAATGAAGTTTATCTAGGTAGGACTAAGGTAAATCAGACTAAAGGATAGAGGATGATACTGACTATATTTTAAAACTTCAATGTCTGTGTAAGATCAGGGGGATAGATGTTTATTTGGAACAAATTTATGTTTTCTGTAACACTATCTAATTTATCTTGTATGATCAGTTTATTAAAACACCATAATTATATAGACCCTTGAATAGGGAGTGAGATCTTGTTGGCTGTACAGGTGAGTGTAATGCCCTGAAGCATTCTAGAGTTATCTGGGCAGAAAATAAAAAAAATTTGTGAAGTCCCTTGAGGGATGGGGAAAAATGTGGAAATATTAAATATCCCCATCTGGGGAATTCCTGATAATCTCGCAAGCATTGGGGACTGCCAATTTAATGTGCCAAGCCCTCAATCTTGGGACTTGACCTTATAAAACTTATTCCTGCAAAGGAGACTCTGAAGACTGATTGTTATTACGCCTAAGAATCACCCCCAGAGAACTTCTGTTGCTCAGATGGGTCTCTTTCTCTCTGAGAAAACTCAATGCCTTCCCCCTTACATGGACCATGACACCCAGCAGTGTAAATCTCCTTGGCAATGTGGGACCTGCCTCCCAGGGATGAGCCTGGTCCTGGTATTGTGGAACTGAAGATTTCCTGAACAAAAGCAGGAAGAAAAATGAAACAAAATAAAGTTTCAGTGGCTGAGAGATTTCAAATAGAGTTGAGAGGTCATTCTAGAGGTTATTCTTATGCATTACATAGATTATCTCTTTTCAGCTTTTTGTGTATTGGAGTAGCTAGAGAGAAGAGCCTTAATCCATTGAACTGTAATCCAGTAGCCTTGATTCTTGAAGACGATCATATAACTATACAGCTTTTATGGTGTGACCATGCAATTGTGAAAACCTTGTGAATGACACTCCATTTATCCTGTGTATGGACAGATGAGTAAGAAAAAAAGACAAAAAATTAATACACAATAGGGGAGATAGGGTATGTGTAGGGAGTATGGGAAGTTTTGGGTGTGTTTTTTTTTTACTTTTATTTTTATTCTTATTTTATTGTTTTTGAGGTAGTGAAAATGTTCAAAAATTAATTCTGATGAATGCACAACTATATGATGGTACTGTGAATCATTGATTGTATACTTTTCGATGATTATATGGTATGTGAATATAACGCAATGAAATTGCATTTTTAAAGAAAAGAATCTATCTGTGATGGGTCATAGCTGCCTGGCTACGTAAAATGTTGAGATTTATTTCTGTCTTGGCAATCTCTTTAGCAGATTGACTGTGATGTGTATCACATTCTTGTCTAATGCATATTCAATAATATAACTTTTTTCAAGTTCCAAAAGGAAAAATAATATTTAAATAAGATCCAGAACCTCATAACATAATACCAAAAAATGTTCAGATTTAACTCTAAAATCATCATCATTCATCATACCAAGAAACAGGAAAATTTCCATTTGAATGAGAAGAGACAAACAACAGATGCCAACTCCGATATAAAACAGATGTTAGAATTATCTGACAACAATTTGAAAGCATCCATCATGAAAATGCTTCAACAAGCAATTATAAAAATGTTTGAAACAAATGAAAAAAATAGAAAATCTCAGCAAAGAAATAGACGCTATAAAGAAGGACCAGATAGCAAATTTAGAACTGAAAATTACCAAAATAAAAAATGCAATGGATGTATTCAACATCAGAATGGAGAGGACAAAGGCAAGAAAAACCGTTGTGAATAACGGAGGAAAAACAGACTGAAAAAAAACAGAACAGAGACTTAGGGTCTTTTGGGACTGTAACAAAATTTCTAACATTTATGGGTGGACTCTCAGAAGACGGGATAAAGAGGATGGGGCTGAATATGTAATTGAAGAAGTGCTGGTTAAAATTTTCCTAAATTTGGCAAAAGACTTAAGCCAAAGATTCAAGAATTTGAGTCAACCCAAAACAGTTAAACCCAAAGAAATCCTTGCCAAGACACATCATAAACAAATCTCAGAAAACAAAAGATGAAGAAAAAATCTTTAAAGCAACAAGAAACAAAAGTCACCATACTTTAAAGGGGAAACAATTTAAATGAAAGCAGCTTCCTCATCAGAAGCCATGGAGGCCAGAAGTAAGTAGCATAATGTTTTTCAAAAAGCTGAAGCAAAAAAAAAGTCTATTAATTCTGAATTTAATATCCACTGTAAATATCCTTCAGGAATGAAGGTGGGAATCTAGACGTTCTCAGATGAAGGAAAACTAAGACCATTTTCACCAAAAAAACCTATACTGAAAGAATGGCAAAAAGAAGTTCTCTAAACAGAAAGGAACAATAAAAGAAGGAATCTTGGAATATCAGGAAGGAGGAAAAAACAATGACAAGAATAACAATATGGGTAAATGTAATAGACTTATTTTTCCTCTGTGTTTTCTAAATTTTGTTTGACAGCTTTAAAGCAAAATTTATAATACTGTCTGATGTGATTTTCAATGTACCCAGAGGAAGTTTTCAAGGCAACTATATTACAAATGGGGGAGGGTAAATAACCATAAATGTTGGGGAGGAGGAGGGTGTAAATACAAAGGAGTAGCTTGATGGATACCTCTGTGGTGATGGACTAGTTTTGTAGCTTAGTTGCGGCGGCACTTTTTGCAAACTAAACATGATAAAAGGCATACACACACATTGTACTAACATCGGTTTCCTGGTTTTGATACTGTCCTATACTTATATATATGATATAACAATTGGGGCAAACAGAGTGAAGAATACACAGAACTTTTGTGTACTAACTTTGCAATTTCTTGAGAATCTATAATTATTTCAAAACTTAACATTTTTAAAAAGTACCGGGAAAATGGAAGGAGATGGAATGTAAAATACGTACAGAAATGTAAAATGTTTCAAACACTCATTTATTGGGGAATATGTATAATTGAAAAAATAAACATAGTTTCAGTGACCCATGTGACAATACCAAAAGGTCAAACACATTGCAAATTGAGTTTTAGAATGAGAAGAGAGAATGGTGCAGAAAAGTACGTGAAGATATAAGGGCTAAAAATTTTCCAAACATTGGGAAAGACAAATAAATACATTCAAGAAGCTCAGTGAACATGGGATCGACAATGCCATCCTAACCAAAAGGGGGGTAACAAGTGTAACAAATAAGGTATCAGTGGCTGAGAGAGTTCAAATAGAGTTGAGAGGCTACTGTTCCATGCACTAGGATTATTTTCCAGAAACCTACAACCTCCAGATGTGTTCCTAGGCCAGAGAAGTCCTGAAATGCAGACAGGCCAGCCTCTCCAGAACATTAACTAGTTCAACATAAAAAAAGTTAGACTGGGCATAGCCCAAATACCCCTAAAGAGTGGGAGAAAGACCAAGGAGATGGTGGAGTTATACAGAGAAGGTAGGGTTTAAACAGATGAGTATGATTCCTGAATCATTATATTGATATTTCTTTTAGTCTCCAGTGCCTTGGAGCAGCTGGTAGTTAAAACCTAAAATTCTGGAATTGTAGCCCATACCAAACTCTGAAATTCATTCTACAACTAATTGTTGTGGTGTGCTTTGAAATTTATTGCTTTTTTGTATATACATCATTTTTCACAAAAAAAGTCAATTGTGATGATGAATGCACAGCTATACAATGATACTGTGAACCATTGATTGCATACTTTGGTTGATTACATGGCATGTGAATATGTAATATATATCAATAAAATTGCATTAAATTTTTTTTAAAAAGAAGCTCAGTGAAGCCAAAGCATGACATATAAATAAAATAAAAACTCATAACCAGGTACATCATAATAAAACCTCCAAAAATCAAAGAAAAAATCTTGAAAGCAGCAGGAAAAAAGGTGATACATCACAAAAAGAGAACAAGAATATGAATTATCACTGACATAATCATAAAATACTGAGACAAAAAAGTGGAATCTACATTAAGTAGATGTTCTTCAACCCAGAATTCTATATTGAGTGAATATGTCCTTCAAAAATGAAAATGATATAGAAATGCTTTCATGAAAAGGAAAATAATTCATCAACATCAGACCTGCACCATAAGAAATACAAAAAGAAGTTCCTCAGGATGAGGGTAAATGATACCAGATGGAAATTCAGATCTTCAGGAAGGAATGAAGAACACTGAAAAAAATAAATAAGTGGGTAAATATAAAAGGTGATTTTTTTACCTCTTAATTTCTTTAAAATACATCCAAATATATAAAGCAAAACTTACAATATTGTGCTGTGGATTTGTAACATATGCAGTTATAATACATGTGCCAACACTAGCATGAAGGATACAGTGTGTAAGGGACCCTATTCTAAAATTTTGGTCCAATATTAACTATAAGCAGATATTGAAAAGATAAGGGTGTATATTGCAATCCCACAAGAAACCAAAGGCCAAAAGCTAATAGATTAATTGAAATAGAATCCTAAAAACTGTTCAATTCCCTCCCCTGCAAAAAAAAAAAAGGCAGAAAAGGGGAAGAGAGAAACAATAAATCAATGGGACAAACAGAAAACAAATAGTAAAATGATAGACCTCAGTCAAACCATATCAATAGTTATGTTAAAGGTAAATGAACTAAACACTAATTAAAAGACAAAGATTATAGAAATAAATGAGAAAACATATATTCTGACTATAAGAGATATTAAGAAAGACATATTTGAAATCAATGCATAGAAAAAGATATAACATGCCAACAGTAAACATAAGAACACTAGAGTAGCTATGTAATATCACTTAAAACAGATTTTAAGAAACCACTATCAGAGGCCTATGAGGGCATTTCTTAATAAAGAAGGATAAATTATTCATGTTTAATTCTTCTCTCTCAGCAATTGATAGATCAATGAGACAAAAATAGCAATAAAGACAGAAAATCTGAGCACTCTCAGCTGCCTATATTTAGAGCTGACATTTATAGACCACTACACACAAGGACCACAGGATTCATATTCTTTTTAAGTGCACATGCCATGTGCACCCCAGTAGACCTGCTGGGCTATAAAACACGTCTCAATAAATTTATAAAGATTGACATAATATAGAATATGCTCTCTGACTGCAGTGGAACACAATTTAAATAAATAATCTATCAAGAAATATACCCAATTTTAAAAAGTTAAACCACACACTTCTCAATAAAGGAAATTAGAAATTAAAATATATCAAAATGACCTAATTTTCCATCTTAAGAAGTTAGAAAAAGAGCCAGGTAAACCAAAAATTAGTATAGGGAAGGAAAGAATAAGGATGAAGAAAAAAAAATCAGGGTGGGCCACGGTGGCTCAGCAGGTAAGAGTGCTTGCCTGCCATGCCCGAGGACCCGGGTTCGATTCCCGGTGCCTGCCCATGTTAAAAAAAAAAAAAAAAAATCAATGAAAGTGAAAAGAGGAAACAACAAAGAGAATGAGCACAGTCAAGAGTTTGTTCTTTCAAAAAACAACAAATTTAATAAATTCTTAGCAAGACTAATCAAGAGAAAAAGAGAGAGGAAACAAACCACTCATTAAAGAAAGGAAAGACAGAATATTACTATATATCCTACAGATTAAAACACACACACACAATAAGGAGTCATTTAATCCCCCAAATTTGCCTACTTGATTGAAACAGATAAATTCCTTTAAAAATACTACATGCCAAAATGGTGGAAATGAAACAGAAAATATAAATAGTCCTTTATCTAGTTTTATAAATAGGATGGATATCAAAGCCTTCCCACAAAGATAACTTCAGTTCAGAATTTGTTGTTCACTAACAAATTCTATCAAACATTTAAGATATAACGTTTGTATAATACCAATTGTACACAAATTCTTTCAGAAAATAGAGGGAGCACTTCCCAACTATTTTTCTGAGGCCACGTTTGGATAGTAAAACCACAAAAAGATTTCAGAGAAAAGAAAAACTACAGATCAATAATTCTCATAAGCGTAGAAACAAATGCTTAACAAAATGTTAGCAAATCCAATCTAGGAATATGTTAAAAGGATAATACACTAGGATTAAGGAGGATTAAGGGAGGTTTATGCGGGAGTGCAAGGTTGGTAAAACACTCACTAATCAATTGATGTAATGCACTATATTAACAGAATACAGGGGAAAAACAATATGATTATTTCAGCAGATGTGCAAAAATCATTCAACACAATTTAACAACCATTCATAATTTAAAAAAAAACAAAAAACCTCAGCATCTTAGATTTCCTCAACCTGAAAAATAGCACATACGAAAAACCTATACCTAGTAGTCATATTTAATGATAAAATATTGAATGAGTCCCTTATATGATAGTCAGCAAGGCGAGAATGTCTGTCCACACTAATATACTGGTGTTTGCAATATTCTGAAATGTATAAAAAATTCAATATGGAGTGTCTGATGAATATGGGGATAAACAGGTAGAAATGTGATAGAGTAAATACGACAAATCATTAATTGTAAACTCTAGATGGTAGGTATGTGCATGTTCACACTGATTTTTTCAAATTTTCTGTGCATTTGGAACTATTCATAAGAAGATGTTGGGGGGGAGGAAGTGCTGCAAAGTTCTAAACTAGAGAAACCTGTCTAACTTTGTCTAACCCTGTGTTTCCTAAACTTGCTTACTCAACAAAAACAAAATAAACAAAAAGTACCAAAGAAAATTCAATCAGCACAGCAGAACATATTCTAGAAAACATTTATTAGATTTATCCTATACCCCATTTAGATTTTTATAATAAGAATATTGTATTATTTAGCCATTACTGCTTAACAAACCACACAAGACAGTAGCTTAAAATAGCTTATTTCTTATATATTGGCTCAAGAGGGATTTATTTATTTAGAGTAGTTGTGGGTTTACAGAAAAATCATGTATAAAATAGTTCTCCCAATACCACCCTATTATTAACACCTTGCATTGGTGTGGTATATTTTTTACCATTGGTGAAAGCACATTTTTATAAATGTAGTATTAACTATAGTCCATGGTTTAACTTAGAGTTCACTGTTGTGCGGTTCCATGGATTTCTTTCCTAATATTTCCCCTTTTGATTACATCGAGATATATGTTTCATGCTGATGATTGCGTTCACAATGTTGTGCTACCCTCACCACCGGCCATTGCCATCATTCCAAATAGAAACGTGTGTATTTTAAACCTTAACTTCCCATTTCCTGTCCCTGCCCTGTCCCCTGGTAACCTCTAGATTCTGACTTTATGAGTTTGCTTATTCTAATTATTTCAAATTATTGAGATCATACAATTTTTGTCCTTTTGTGTCTGGCTTATTTCACTTAACATGATGTCTTCAAAGTTCATCTATGTTGTCACATGTATCACAACTTCATTCTTTTATGGCTAAATGTATAACCACATTTTGTTTACCTATTCATCTGTTGATGGAATCAGGGTTGCTTACACCTTTTGGCAACTGTGAATAATGCCATATGAACACTGGTGTGCAGGCAAATGTTCAAGTCCCTGCTTTCAATTCTTTGGGGAATATAACTAGTAGTGGGATTTGTGGTCATACAGTAATGCTATACTTAGCTTTCTGAGGAACCACAAGACTGTTTTCCAGATTAGCTGCACCATTTTATGCTGCCACCAATAATGAGTAAGTGTTCCTATCTCTCCACATTCTTTCTAACGTTTATTATTTTCCATTTTTTAAATTACAGCCATTCTAATGGGTGTGAATGGTATCTCATTGTGGGTTTGATTTGCATTTCCCTGATAGCTAATGATGTTGAGCATCTTTTCATGTGTTTTCTGGTCATCTGGTCATCTTTGGCGATATATCCATTCAAGTATTTCACCCATTTTTAAATTGGGTTCTTTGTCTTTCTGTTGTTAACAGTTTAAGAATTTCTTCATATATTCTGGATATTAATCTATTATTGACTATGTGGTTTCCAAATATTTTCTCCCATTGTGTAGATTGTCATTTGTCCTTCAGGATACTTTACTTTGAGGAACAAAAGTTTTTAATTTTGATAAGGTCCCATTTATCTCTTTTTAAATTTTGTTTTTTTGTGCTTTGGGTACAAAGTCTAAGAAACCATTGCCTAACTCAGTGTCCTGAAGATACTTCCCTACATTTTCTTCTAGGAGTCTGATAGTTCTTAATACCTTATATTAAGATATTTGGTCTATTTTGGGTTGATTTTTGAATATGGTCTGAGGGAGGCGTCTTCCTTCTTTTTTTTTTTTTTGCAAATGGAAATGCAGTTTTCCCAGCACCATTTGTTGAAGAGATTATTCTTCCAGCGTGGTTGACCTAATTTGCTAGCTGCCAGAATGCAATATACCAGAAACAGGATGGCTTTTAAAAAGGGGGAATTTAATAAGTTGTGAGTTAACAGTTTTTAGGCTGTGGAAATGTCCCAATTAAAGCAAGTCTATAAAAGTGTCCAATCTAAGGCATCCAAGGAAAGAGACCTTGATTCAAGAAGGTCGATGAAGTTCAGGGTTTCTCTCTAGGTTGGAAAGGGCACATGGCAAACATGGTGTCATCTGCTAGCTTTCTCTCCTGGTTTCCTGTTTCATGAAGCTCCCCGGGAAGCATTTTCCTTCTTCATCTCGCTGGTTGGTGGAGGCTCTGCTTCTCGTGGCTATGTCATTCTCTGCTCTCTCAGAATCTCATGGCTTTCTCTCTTGTCATTCTCCAAAACATTTCCTCTTTTATAGGATTCCAATAAACTAATCAAGACCCACCTGAATGGGTGGAGACACCTCTCCCCCAATCCAGTTTAACAATCACTCTTGATTGAGTCACATCTCAATCAAGATAATCTAATGAAAGTTTCAAACATTCAGTACTGAATAGGGATTAAAAGAAACGACTGCCTTTACAAAATGGGATTAGGATTAAAATATGGCTTTTCTAGGGTACATACATCCTTTCAAACTGGCAAGGTGGTCTTTGTCCATTTATAAAAAATCAGTTGGCTATAACTGTGAGAGTTGATATCTGAGTGTGAAGTTAGGTTCTGGTATCAACTTGGTCAAATGATTATGCCCAGTTGTCTGGTCAGCCAAACACTGGCCTGACAATTGCTGCAAGGATATTTCATGGCTGGTGTATTAAGTCATCAGTCAGTTGATTGCATCTGTGGCTGTTTACGTCTGTGATCAACTAAGGTACATCTCCCACCATGAGATAATTCAATCAGTTGAAGGCTTTTAAGGCAGAAGAGAGACTCTTTCACTGCCTCTTCAGCCAGCTATGAAAGTATAAACAAAAGATGTGGTATATACGTATGATGGAATGATATTTCACTGTGAGAGGGCATGAAGTTCTGAATCATGCAACAACATGGATGAACCTTGAGGACATTATGTTGAGCAAGATAAACCAGACACAAAAGGACAAAGATTGTATTTTTCACTAATATGAAATAATTATAATGAGCAAACCCTGGGAGTTAAAACCAAGAGTACAGATTACATGGAAATAGAAAAAGGGTAAAGAATGGGCGGATGATGCTTAAGGTGTAGAGATGTTTAATAAGGTTGATTATAAATGTTTGGAAATGGAGAGAGGTGATGGTAGCACGGTATTGTGAAAATAATTAATGCTGAATTATGTGGTAAATGTGGATGAAAGGGGTAGTTTTAGGTCGTGTATGCTACTAGAAGGAAAGCTAGAGGATAAAACACGGGATTACATAACATAGTGAGCCCTGTGGTGGACAATGTCTGTGGTAAATACTACGAATATAAGAATGTTCTTTCATAAACTATAACAAATGCACATCATTTTTACAAGGTGTTAATAATAGGGTGTTATATGGGAAAAATACACCTAATGCAAACTATGGACTATAGTTCATAGTAATATTTTAGTATTCTTTAAATATAATTAAATCCATAGAGACAGCATTCAATTAGTGGTTATGTAGGGCTTGCTAAGGGATCTGGGGTTTTTCTTTTTTTGAGTAATGAAAGTGTTCTGAAATTGTGGTGTTGAATCCACAACTCTGTGATTATACTAAAAACCGTTAATTGTACATCTTGGGTGGATTGTATGGTATGTGAATATATCTCAATAAAACTGCCTTAAAAAAGAATTATGATCAGAGATAAGCCATACCCACTCCTGTTCTTGGGGAAGAAGATTTTAATGTCCCCTTCGGCCTGCCCTGAGAATGGGGGATGGGCACCAGTAACCACCATGAGGAGAAAGCATTTAACTGCTCTTTACCATAATTTCCTGGCCTCTTCCTCTCTTTCTTCCCTGATGCTGTACAGTGTTCATCTGGACCCTGGAGTTTTGAAATAGTTGTTTTGGACAGTTTGTGCCTTTGTAACGGGAAGAAACTCAATCCTGGCTCCCTACTCCACCATCTTGTCGCGATCACCTCTCAGGTGGGTAGGTTTTGTGCTGACGGCACCTGGTCACTCATCTGATTTCAATTAGGGCTGAAAAGTCCAAGATGACCTCTCATCCTCCAGAGCCACTCTTCGTGTGTCATCCAGTCATTATGCAGACTAGTACAGGCTTCCTAAACAGTATCATTACTGAATGCCAAGAAGATGAAGCAGAAGACTGCAAGTTCTTCTAAGGTCTGAACTCAGAATTCTTATGTCTTCTGCTATGTACTCTTGTTAAAGGAAGTCTAAAGGCCAGCCCAGATTCAGGGAAAGCGGAAATAGAGTTCACCGCCTGATGTGAGGGGCAGCCTGTGCACACAGGGCGAAGAGGAATTGATGGTGACCATCTTTTGAAATGATCTACCACAGAAATTTGTTACCAGAATGTTCATTTAAAGCACAGATACATGTGCCTTATTTAAGATGTTTATAATTTACCTTGGAAAAGCAATCTTTGTTTTCTAGATCACAGAGCTTTGTTTATTAAGTAGCAGCTTTTGAAGTGCGCTGGAGCATGGCTTTGGGATGAATGGAGGCATTCTGAACTTTAGAGTTAGAAGACCCAAGTTCCTTTTTTGACTGTTATTTATCACGTGGGTGATTTAGACAAACATTTTACCTCTCTAAACCTAACTTCCCTCATTTGTAAATGGGTTAATTGTAAAATTCACTGAATTTTATTTACAGTCAAAAAGCAGACAAGATCTCCCATGATTCCCAAAAGTGCTATCCCCAGAGGAACTATGGACTAAGGAACATTTGCAGGTTTTCATGAATCTTCCATGAAGACTGAGCACCTGCCATTCCCTGAGCTGGCCACCCTCCCAGAGACTGTGCCATCATGGTTTCCTGTCATCAACCACCTATTCTTCCTCTCAACCGTCAGTATTTTCTCTTTACCACATAGCTTGTGATTTCTCTTTTTTTCAGTGTGCTCTGAATATCACAGTTTATACCAGGGTTAGCCAAATTTTGGTCTCTGGGCCAAATGTAGCCTGCCACCTGCTTTTGTAAAGAAAATTGTATTAGAACACAGCGGTACTCATTTATTTACCTATAGTCTTGATCACTTTGGGCTATAATGGCAGGGTTGAATAGTTATGACAGAAACCATGTAGTCCACAAAACCTATTTGTCCCTTTCCAGACAAAGTTTCCTGATCTCTTTAGAGTCTTTCACATGGCTACTCTCTGTATGTACTCCTTTAGCTCCAGTTATCACTGATTAATTCTTGAAGTATTTCCCAGTTCAGGTTCCTAGAGGAAAAAGAACCAAAATGGCAACCTTCTTTTCTTCCCGGACCACTTCATAAGTTTGTTGGCCAGCTATGAAAAGGCTGCACATGGGTAACATGTTCCCTCCCACCTTTGTCCAGTTGGTTGTGGCTAAGATGTAGGCCATATTATAGTCAGTAACACAAAACTGCCCAGGAAGGGCTAGAGCACCACGATTGACATGCCTGGTACAACTGAAAATTAAACTGAATAAGTTATTATGTGTAAAAGTGTATGCATGGTAATGTACTCTTGAAATGTTGAGTACTTGCTAGTTAAGAGTAATCTGAAATGAAATATGATACTTCTGATATAAATGAGTGACTAATTATGAAGTAACATAAAGATTCAATTACACCAATATTACTGCTCTATGGCATAGTAGGACGTACAGTATTACAGCATTATTATAGCTCTGTAACAAAAATATCATTAAAATTTCCAAGGGGGCAAAGAGTAGGTGGAAAAAGGCTGAACAAGCTGTCATATTAAGATTGTATAAGTATTGGCCATTACTAAGATGCTAATGATCCTCCTTATTTGAAGGAAAATTCCCAATCACCCATTATGAATTATGTACTTTCTCAATGATATGTTACTATAAACACAGAGTTCTGTAGTTACCAGCACTTTATAATTAGCTCTTCTATGATTTTCTAACTTACACTGTATCTGCTTTAGTTTTCTACATTAAGCACCCTTCTACACTACAGAGCATGGCTCCAATTCAGATTCTATACGGAGGGGGCACCATGAAGTTCTGAAACATACCTCTGATACTTCTAGCTATGTAAAAGGTGTGGAGCCCTATGTTTCCCTCAACAGATGAATGAATAGACAAAATGAGGTATATCCATTTAATGGAATGTTATTGAGCCATAAATAAGGAATGAGGTGCTGATACATGCTACAATATGGAAGGATCTTGAAAACATTATGCTAAGTGAATTTAAATTAAAATAATTTTTAATTAAATTACTTTAGTATATGTGACTAAAACCAAGCATAAAAGGACAAATATTGTATGATTTCACTCATATGAAATCTTTAGAATAAGGACATTTACAGAGACAGAAAGTAGATTAAAGGTTACCAGGAGCTGAGGAAGGGAAATAAGAGAGTTATTGCTTAATGGGTACCACGTTTCTGTTTGGGGTGATGAAAAAGTTTTGGTAATGGATGGTGTTGATGGTAGGCCAACGCTGTGAAGTAATTAACATCATTTGAATTGTACACTTACAGATGATTAAAGTGGCAGATTTTATATTACAGATTTGAACTACCAAAAGAAAAATTTGAAAAAGTGTGGTAGTCAGAGTACACTTTATAGAGAAATCAGACAGTACTATCCGTAAAGGAGTTCTTAAAAAAAATTACCCCCATTGTAAAACAGCAACAAACAAACAAAAACCAAAGGAAAGAAAAAATTTAGATCAGTGCCTACATCTCCAAGCCAGAACAAATTGATAATACATACAAAGAGCTTCCAAAATAACTTTTATTACTATGTAACAAGAAAAAATAGGTGCATATAATTTCCTACAAATTATTATGTATTCAAACTATTTAATATTTTTCATATATGTGCTGGGGGAAAAGAACAAAGTTAAAGGTAGAAATCTTTTCTTTTATACTTAATGTTTTCAGGTACATGGCAGGAGATTTTTGAATAATAGTTCTCTTTCTCCTATTTTTCCATAAGTGTAGCTATAAGACGTAGCGGTTACTGTTTCCTATTATCTTAAAAAGGACACCCCAAGAAAAAAAATTCATTATATTGCAAAAAATTTCTTACTTTGCACTTTTAGATTTCACAGTCATGTGGTAGGCCATTACAGCATTGGAATTTCCAACTCCAGTAGTGAAAAAAGTCTTATTAAAAATGAGACAAGACATACTCTTTATTTTGTCCTTTAGAAAACAGAACCCACTTGTCAGTATTTCTTGAAAGGTGCAATTGCTTTCTTTGTCTTGATTGTAAGGTCTCAGATTCTGTTTCTAAACAATAACAGCTTAAATGAGACCACACCAATAAACCACACAAAGAAAGTGCTTTTGAGGCAGCGTTCAGTTTGACATAAGAAACACAGGAAACTGCACATTTTGGTGACATTAATTCAAAAAGTATATTCAAACCAGTTTCTCAATAAACCCCCCAAAAGAAAAGGCTTTAGGGTTGACTTAATTGAGTGTTAAAATAAAGCTTTCTTTTCTGAAATTAGATTATGGGGTAAGCCAAGCCAAACCATCTCTACAGATGATATAGGCTATAATTATTTTGGGAGGTTTCAATCACTGTTTTGGAATTGAAACCCAAGGCTTTCTTCTCCTCTATTCTTTTTGAGGGCTTTTTATGAGGTATTCTAGGGGAGATGGTTTAGGTAGGAAATATCAGCTTTTCAAAGATAAAGGTGCAATTATCATTAGAATAAAAAATCCATTAAAAGAAGTGTCTCAAACAGAAAAGTTTTCTAGATATTTTTACTATGCATTGTTTTCATAAGGTCTGAGAAGAAAGAAAAGAAGTTCCTATAATACCTGAAATATTACCCTCACATTAGCCCTCAGAGAGAGAAAGGCTGATGTAAGGGGTGCTCAAATACTTTGCAATGAAGCTATTCTAGTGCCAAATCCATAATTAACTTTTCACTAATAATCTCTTGGCCTGTGTAAGATAGAATGGGAACCTGGATTCTTGGAGCTCAATCATTGTTCCTCCCTGCAAAAAAAAGCTCTGGAATTTTGTGCACCTTCATGTAATAAAATACTGACACATCAAAATATACTTCTCCTACATAGAACCAAGATTTAGTTGATAGCATGCTCTACCCATATTGAATTTACTATGTGCCAAGCCCTAGGCTGGACACTGGGGATTTTTCCAAAACTATTGGAAATAAAATTAATTAAATAAGAAGAAAACAGTGTTGCAGCGAGGGAATCTTGTATGATTATTGGTGAAGCTTAAGGGAGGTGAAATTACTTATTTCATACAATTTCATATTCAGCCATGAAAGTAATTACCAATTACACCTAAAAGGATAGACACTAAACACAAAAAAAGTTAAGTGTATTTGGGTGATCCATAAGGTTTTGTTTGTTTGGTTTTTTTTTGAATGCTGTATGGCAGGGGTCACATTTCATTATTTGTCCATGTGAAGATCCTATTATTGCAGCACCATTTGTTGAATTTTGTTTGTTTGTTTTTGGGGAAGTACAAGGACCGGGACTCAAACCCAAGCCTCCAGCATGGCAGGTGAGAATTTTACCACTGAACTACCCTTGTACCACTAGCCATAAGGCTTTTATCCATGTTATAATGCTCCAGGCTAGAATTTCAGGGAAACCAAAATTGGTCAAAAAAAATGAAAAAGCACCGTTTCAGCATCAGCTTTCATTTAAGTCAGCCCAGAGCCTGGACAGAGGTCTCCGTGCACTAAAGTTATCCTAAGCTTCATTTCACTACGGAGAACTTGAAGCTCAAAATGCCCCCTAACAGTCCACCTAAATCAGGAAGGACTTCAGTTATTGCCCTGGAATGGGGAAGGCCATCAGTTTGGTCTTTCCTGTCTCCACATAGAAAACTCTTTAGCAGCTAAGATGCCAAAGAACAAAAATCACACCTGCTGCATCCTGAAAGCTATAGATGTTCTTGCCCAAACCTTTCTCTGTCACCAAGGCACAATTATAAGACCAAAGAGGCATCAAGGCAAGCTACAGCTTGCTGGTAGTGGCAGGTATCCCCTTCTCCTCAGTTATTTGGGGAGTCTGCCTTGGTAAAGGAAGTCAGAAGGGAAAGAAGCCCCTCTTTAACCAGAATTTGTAATTGCTTTTATTTATATTGACTATGTTCTTTCCAATTCAGGTAAGTTTACAGGCCTCCATCAATAAAAACTCTTTCAAGAAATCCTACTCTATGATTAAAAATGAATATTGACACCATGTAGTGCATCCATCTTATGGCTAAATAGGAAGAGCTAAGCTGTAGCTAATTTTTATAAGTAAAGTTATACAGCCAAATCTCTATAACATTTTACATGGTGGATCTCTGTCCGGCCTCATCAAGGGTGAAGTTTCTTTTCCTTGCTGCTACTTCACTGTCTAACTCTAAATCAGATTTCTCCATGTTGCTGCCAAAGTTTATTGCCATGGAGCCTTCTCCTCCCTCCGGAGTGCCTCCATTTGGCTGAAGTAGGATGGAATTTGGTTCTTTGGGACGTTTCCATTGTGGTCTGGTAACTATCCAAAAAATGAGGGCTCCAAACACTAGAATCAGAAGTCCGAGGGTGTTTGTGAAAATACCTTCTGGTGGGAAGGTACTATATGCAGGATCTTTCCTGTGAAAAAAGAAAGAATATGTCCAATTACAAACAGGATGATGCAGCAATATGCAAAACAGTCTGGTAGAGCTGTAATGTAAAGTCACTTCAATATTGATATTAAGAAGAAATTATGCTATAATTCACCCAGGTGGAATATTATAAAATTGTTAAAAATTCTAAGTATGAAAATAATATTTCATCTGGAATGCCTGTATCACTTAATTGTTGAAAAAAGGAAGAAACAAAAGTATATGCACATTGTACTGCAATTAATGGGAACCATGCACATTAAAAAGACTAAAAGAGAGTACATAACTTCAAAACATATTTTGTAAGGGTAGTAGAATTCACTGGACTTTTTGGCCCTTCTTCCAAGTTTTTAATAGTATTACTACATCTTAATATAACAAAAAGTTTTAAACCATTTTGTTTTTTGTATGCTGTATGGTGGGGGCCACATTTCATTCTTTTTCCATGTGCGTACCCTGTCATTGCAGCACCATTTGTTGAATTTTTGCTTTGTTTGTTGGTTTGTTTGTTGTTTTGGGGAAGTGTATGGGTCTGGAATTGAACCCAGGTCTCTGTATGGCAGGTGAGAATTCTACCACTGAACTACCTTTGCACCCCCCTAAACCAAAACCAATATATATTTTTTGTTATTTTTCCAATATTTTTAACATTCATTTTTAATATTGTAAAAGTTATTACACTTAAGGCAGTGTGACAGTGGCTCAGTAGCAGAATTCTTGCCTGCCATGCCAGAGACCCAGGTTCAATTCCTGGTGCCTGTCCATGTTTAAAAAAAAAAAGTTATTACATTTGTATTTTATTTTATAAAGAACAAAGATTTAATAAATTCTAGCTTAAATATTATAATTAGGAAAACTATGTAACTTACAGGGTGAAAAACAGTTTCTCAGTCAATCCCATAAGGGCTGTTGCAATCACTGTTCCAAAGATGAGAAGACCAGAATAAACATGTATAGGCATAACAATCGCTCGGAGGGAAAGTGGAGCCAAAGGAAGCAGAAAAATGAAAAAACCTAAGAGAAGCTAAACACGAAAAAGTGCAAAAGGTTATCATTTAATTTAAAATTTTAACTAATCTTAAAGTTATTATTATAAAAACAATATGTGCAAAATGAGAAAACCATTCGTAACATTTCATACAGAATCAAAGGCAAAAAATGAAGTCTCCCCACTTCAGTTCTACCACCCAAAGATAAAACATCATTTTTTCATGTATCCTTTGAGAAAATTTCTATCCCTATACAAGTGTATATTAAATGTATATATGGTCTACAGGTTATTATATGAAGACTCCTCCCAGCTCTCCTTCATCTGCCTGCTATTTTATACACACGCTTATTCCTTCATTCAACATCCACTAAAACCTTCTAATTAGCCAGGTGTTGTTCTGGGTGCTGGGGATGCTACACAAGACAGACGAGCTCCCTGTGCTTGAGGAGCTTCCATTTATTTTCTATAATATTATTATGTCCAACCTAGATCAGTTTTTCTAAAACTTCAGCGTGTATCTGAAGGGAGGGCTTATTAAAGCACATATTGTTGGGCCCCATCCCTACAATGATTCCGTAGGTTTGGGGTGGAGCCTAGAAATTGCATTTCTAATTTCCCTGGCCTTGCTAATGCTGCTAGGGACCACAGTTTGAGAAACACTGTCATTTCCAAGCTGCATTCTTCAAATGCAATGGCACTTCCCTTCTAGGGGGAAAAAAAGCTACCCAGAGCCGATTAGAATTTGTCCATTGATTTTTATGTAGGAGGATAACAGACATTCAGATTTGATACTGAGTCTCCTACCAATATCCTAAAACCCTATACTCCAGTGTCTTTTCATCACATCCACGTGGCTCAGCCATTGTCACAACCAGCCCTGATCTATGAGGTACTGCTGGAGCAAAACATACAATCAAGGAGACTAGTGCCACTCTAAATCCATGATTATGATACTCTTGGTTGTGAGCAGTCCAGTGCTGCTCACCAATCCTTCTATTATCTGATTTATTAACTGGCTCTACCATTTTCCCCATCCTCAAGTTTGTGACTTGCCTGTGCTTCTTCACAATTAACAGATGATCTTTCTAACACCTCATGGAAAACACCGAGGCAACTTCAGAGAAAACCCTCAATTTTGGCCAGCAAACCAAACAAACTGTCTGTCCCAAGCCAACAATTCTTTCCTCTCTTCAATTACAATGGAGTTGGTGTCCTCCAATTTTCCCTCTATGCTCTGTCTCCTGCCTTCTAAAAGGACCTGGCTGTAGATTATCATCTCTCTCCAGTAGCTGCCTGTCCTTCTCCACTGGTGTCTTCATGTCAGCATTTTAACATGCCCAAACTTATTTTGCTAAGAAGAAGTAAAGCAAACAAACCAACCTAACCTACAAGCAAAACCTGCCTCCTCTCCTGTCCCTATACAGTTACCACCCTGGACACCCCTCCTTGCCTAAACATCTTGACTGAGTTGTAGCTTCCATTTCTCACCTTCCACTCCCTCTTCAATCTACTGCATTTTGGACTCGCCTTCCAAGGAAACTGCTCCCAGCAGGGTCATCAGTGACTTCCAATCACTGAATCCAATGAATGGTTTTCAGACCTTATTTTGCTTGACTTCTCAGTAGCATCTGACACTCCTCAAACCCTCTCTTCACCCTCCTTCTCATCCACCTGCTTGCTCAAACTTGCAAGTCATTCTCCTTCATTCTTTATATCATTTTCTTCCCAAATCTCATTAATTCTATATATCATTTTCTTTCCAAATCTCACTAATTTACCTCCTAAACATCTTTTGAATCTGTCCACTTTGCTGCATTGTTACTGCTATTCCTCCAGGCCCCCATCATTTCTCATCTGAATTTTCATAAACATCCTTAAGCTAGTCTTCCTATATTTGCTCCTGTTCAGCTTTTGAGCCATCTTCCACAAGAGTCAGGATGATATCTTAAAAATGCAAATACTGGGTGGGCCACGGTGGCTCAGCAGGCAGAGTTCTCATCTGCCATGCTGGAAACCTGGGTTTGATTCCTGGTGCCTGCCCATGCAAACAAAAGAAAAAAAAAGCATATAGTGTCTTATTACTGTTATAACTCATATTTCCTGACTTCTTAAGTGAGGTTGGGTATCTTGTCATATGTTTATTAGTGATTTAATTTTTTTCTTCTTTGAACTGCCTGTTCAGATCTTTTGTTCATTTTTCTGTTAGGTTGTTTTCTACTATCAATTTTTAGAAGTTCGTATATTAAACACATAAACCCTTAACATCGATCTTATCTGTTGTAAATATTATTTCCTATCTCTTTGTGCAGTTGTTTTTTTTTAAATGATTGAGAAACTTCATTGGCCACACCCTTTAAGTCACAATTAGGACTTAATTAGCTAGCCAAGGCTTCTTATTTCTAGGAGTCACTTCTAGAAAAGTTTCAATGAGGATGACAATCCTTATTACAAAAATAAAGGCTAAAATATAAATTCTCAAATCTTAGATGTAACAAAAAGGAATCTTCTAGACAGTATCTCTTCCTTCTATGAATATTGATGGAACTACATTTCTGAATCATTCTTTACTCTATTCCAAACTGTGATTTTTTAATCCCATATTATACTTAGAAAAAATAATTATGTGAGCTATTTCACATATTTCACAATATTGAAAGTATATTAGCTCCCTTCTTATGGATAAGGAACATGAGGCTCATTGATTTTATAGATTTAGCCTATCTACATAGTAGGATGTTCCCGTCTGGCATTGAAACACATGTTTTTTGGCTTCCTAAACTCATGTTCTTTCTCCTATTCCATGCTATTTCCATTTCTACTATAGGATCTCTTTTTTTCTTTTTTAAATTCTTCTTTTTTATTGTGAAAAATAACATATATACAAAAAAGCACTCAATTTCAAAGCACACTACAACAATTGTAGAACAGATTTCAGAGTTTGGTCTGGGTTACAATTTCACAATTTTAGTTTTTACTTCTAGGTGCTCTAAGACACTGGAGACTAAAAGAAATATCAATATAATGACTCAGCAGTCATACTCATTAGTTAAATCCTACCTTCTCTGTTATACCTCCACCTTCTCCTTTGATCTTTCTCACATTCTTTAGGGGTATTTGGGTTGTGCCCATTCTAACTTTTTCATATTGGAAAGGGCTGTTGATAGTATGGGACAGGGGATGGAACTAGTTGATGTTCTGGAGAGGCTGGCCTTTTGCATTTCTGGACCTATCTGGTCCAGGGACCCATCTGGAGGTTTTAGGTTTCTGGAATGTTACCCTAGTGCATGGAACCTTTGTTCTTGTTTTCAATTTGTTGTTGTTGTTAAGTTTTTCTTATTTAAGGAAACAAACAATACCACCTAAAATGGATATCTTAGTTAGCTTAACCATAGGTATACTTAAATAAAGTATCCATATAATCATTGTAAAGCCTGTGTTTGCACAGTAAGTTTCATAAACCAATTTAAAATTGAGGGAACAAGGAAAAAAATCTCTATATTCCAATAGAAAAGTTCTTAAATTCTAAGTATTAAACACTAACTGGATACCATTACATCAGCTGTCAAAACTATCAATGTTCTCAAAATATCATGTAGAAAGTTCTTACAAATATCTGTGCAGTTTCATTTAACCTTGGTATCTCTTATCACTTACAATTGTTTAAAAAATTTATGTACTCAAATACGTTATTTTTTTCCTTTATGGCTGATGGATTTCTTGTCATGCTTATGGTTTTTCTAACTGAGATTATACAGATTATATGCTTCTTAATTTCCTTTTTATCACTGACAAGGTTTTTTTTTTTTTTACATTTAGACCTTTGGTCTATCTGGAATTTTTTTCCTATTATGTAAAGTATGGAGTTTCTTTTCTTCCAAATGAATAGCCAATTATAATGGTGCCATTTATTAAACAGGCATTCTAAAATATTCAATAAAAGGATTCATAAGCAGAATATATAAAGAGCTTCTACCAGTCAATAAGAAAAAGGTAGATTACCCAATACAAAGATGGGAAAGAGATTTGAATAAGCAGTTTTTATCCATATTATAAATGGATTCCATTTTTCTTTCTAAGTGGTTAGTTCTAGCATAGGCAAAAGTTACTGAATTATGCATCACTCTCTTACATCCAGCCACCTTTCCAAACTCGTCCTATTACTTTTAGTAGTCTCTTGGGTTTCCAGACAGACATTACATAATCTGCAAGCAGAAAAAGGGTGCCAAGTTTTATTTTATTTATTATTTAGACAGATATTTTTCATTATCTTAGTACATTAGCTAAAACCTCTGAAACAAAGTTGATGTTATTGGTAGCAAGCATCCATGTCTTATGTCTGATTTTAATGGAAATGTCTTCAGTGTTTCATAGTTTAATCTGGTGTATGCTCGTGGGTATTGGTAAAGAGCTTTAACATCAGAGTCGTGGAAGTTTGCAAGTGTGTGGAGCGTGAAGGGGCGCCATTGACGGAGGGCCCACATGGCATACCCAGCACAGGCTTAATATGCCAATTTTCTGGCAAAGAGTAATAAAGTTTCTTGAGGAAAGGCTGCCTTTTCCTATCACACAGGTATGTAAGACAGAGACTTTTTAAAGGGATGGTCCCAGAATGATATCAAATGTTTTTTAGGGAGGCACTTATATATATGATGATCTGTTTTTCTCCTTACTCCTCTATTCTTAGAATAAATCTCACTTGGCCATAGTGTATTATACTTGTAATATAATGCTGTTTTTGATTTACAAAAACATATTAGTAATTATTATATTATATTTGTACCTGAACATGGTCTCTAGTTTCCTTTGTGGTATTGTCTTTATCAAATCTTGGGATTGAGGTTATGGTAATTCTTAAAAAATTTGAGCCTTTCATTTTTTACAGCGTTCTAGAATAGTTTGCATAACATTTGAATCTTTTATTTTAGGGTTGAATACAAAGGTTATCAAGTACTGGCATCAAAGTTTTATTGGCTTTTAAAAATAAACTGAGGAGTATTTTTCCCCTAACAGAATGGAGTAGTTTAAATTACCTGTCCCACAAAAGTCAAAAGTATAAAAAAATCTGGACCTGATGACATTTTTAGTGATAGACTTTAAATGACCATTCTAATTTCCTCTATTGTTATTGGTATATTTAGGTTTTCTAATTCTTTCTGGATCAAATTTGGTAGTTCATGTCTGGCAAGAAAGTAAGCCAATTTCTTTTCTGGATTTTAAAGTATATTACAATATATTAAAATTTAATAATCCTTCCTAATTTAAAATATAATAAGATTATGATTATATTTCTTTCTCATTCTGACAGCTGTATATTTTTGGTTTTTCTCTGTCAGACTTGCAATGGGTTTATGTATTTTATTCGTTTTTTATTACTTAGTTAAGGTGTGGACCAACTCTTAGTTCAGATTATGGCAGGCCTTATAAAGAGAAGGCCACAGAGAGGAGCCAGAAGCAGGAGGTCAGTGGGAACCCAGAAGAAAAAGGAAAAGACATAGCTAGAGAACCCCACGATTCCAGCAGCCAGCAACAGAACACTAAAATCTTCAGAGAGAAAGCAAGCCTTGCCAATATCTTGATTGGACGTCTGGCCTCTGAAACTGTACACCAATAAATTCTCATTGCTTAAGCCAAACTTTCATTGTGTGTTATTTGTGATAGCAGCCTTAGCAAACTAACATAGTCTATATTCCTTTGAGAAGCATTTTAGCTGAGATCCATAGATTTTAGGACAAATATTTTCTTTTTTTGGTTAAATCTTAGATATTCCTTTAACTTACTAAGATATATAGTACGATGTAAACTGGTTTTAGAGAATCCAGATTAAAAGGTATATCTGGAATAGAAAGTCTTTTTTGAAAGCTTTAAAAGCATTAAAAAATTATTATATAAAAAATGCATTGCTTTTAGAATTATCAGAAGATAAAGTAAGGAAGAAAAATAATCAACTGGAATCCAACCGCCTAGAGACAATCACTGTTAACATTCTGGTGTATAACATTCGAGAAGTTCAGAGAATGCCTTGGCGTATACCTAACTCAGTAAAGGCATTTTAGTCCCTGTTAACAACTGCATCCAGAATCACAGGAATACTCTCCCAGGGAGGCTGTGTGCATTTGTGTTTGGGTGGTTTCCAGTCTGTCCCTCAGACAGACTTGGTGGCTCTCCACCAAAAATGCGCAAACACCTGGGTAATCGTGAGAAAATTGTGGAAGCAGCAGAGCTGCGTGCTTAAGGGGAGAACTCAGACCATGGACAGACATAAGCCTGGTTCCAGCTCTCCTGGCTATATGACTTTTGAAAAGTTATTTACCTCTCTGTGCGTCTTCAGCATCCATAAACTACCTCGTGAAGTGACTATAAAGGATAAGTGAGATACATTTGGACTCACATCGTGCATGTGCTACAGTAATCTGCACTCTGATGTGGTGTCCTGACAGAGAGCTGAGCAAAGTCCTAAAGAGATGCTAGCAAGCCAAGCAGGTCCTCCAGAGCTGGTAGCATCTAATGACCCCTGCCCTTGACCATTCTATTTGAGGGGAGATGTCCACCAGCTGATGGCAGTGAAGGAAACTTCTCCCAGGTGTGTGGCAATGACTAAGAACATCGAGAGAAAACTAACTTTGAGGAGAGGAGAGTGCCATGCATGCCTGCCATCTGAGCTAGGCTCAACCGTTCCAGCTGGAAATATTTTCCTTTTTCGCTCTTAATCCAGAAGGTCATGTCTGATGAGGGGTTTTCCTCTGTGCTCCCCTCCTGTGTGGCACCTTTCCATTCTCTTATCCCCACCCCAGGCCTGGTAATATGAAGTTAAATAATTAGGGATTAGAAAAAAATGAAATAACTACATTTCTCTCTACAATTTAATTCTTTAAGAAAAAAAAAGACACATAAGATTGGTAAGAGGGCCTTTTTTAGAGAAGTCATATGTTTTAGGATATTCCTTGAGGTTTTATGGATCACCGTGTTTCCTATTTCTCCTATCTTTGCAGAAAGGTTAAGTTCACAAGGATGTACCAAACAGGTAGTTGGATGTATGCTGTAGTAACTAAGGAAGGGAAAGGAATCAACAAATCCTCAAAGATTTTTCCAACAAAATGGTTAACAGCAAAAATAATTTTTAAATAATCTTTACTTTAGTGATCCTGAACACCCAAGTGGCATGGCACTCCACTAACTTAGATCGAAACACAGTGCTCTCAAGAGTATGTGTTTTTAAAAAATGAAGGGAAGACAGAGGGAAAATAAAATAGAAAGCGGAAATTTTTGTCACTGGGTCTCCACAATCTAACTAAGAGATATAAATTTCTCTCGATTCATAAAATTAAACCTAGAAAGCAGAAGTGACAGAGAATGTGGGGAAGAACTCCACAGATCTCGCCTATGCTAGTTTTTATTCTGAGTATGGAACTTAAAGCCTGAGCAATGTTAGTCTAGATGTTCTGAGGGCAATTTCCTCTCACACATATGTGAAGATTTAAATCACATTCCAGCTCACAGTCTTTGACTTCTGCAGCTCCGGGGGGGGCCCCTCAGGGGAAAATTCTTATAATGTTTATAATGGAAACAAATGTACCAGGGACTAGTAGGAAGGAGAAGATGATTTCCAAGAAACTGTGAATGTTTAGAAAATTTCTGCAGTATCCAAATTGCTTTACTGTTTATGTTTTGTTTATAAACACACGGAGACACTGACCTGTAAGACGTAAAATATGACAGCTGTCAGTCCAACCCAGCTGTGAAGACTGTACATATTGGGGATATACTTGGCATTGTGGAAATCAAAAACGGCCACCAGAGAAATAATTGCAAGTATAGCAGCAACGGCATTTAACCCTGCGTGGATGGATTTCATCAGGAGCTTGCTGCATTTCCAGGTCCATGGAAGTCTGTACACGATGATAGCTAGAGAGAGACAAAAAGAGACAGAATGTGTGTTTTAAATCAACACAAGATGAACAATTTGACGCTGGACACTCCCTTTTCTCTTGGCTTCTGCTTCTCCCCCATTTCCCTGTGTTATTCCTATGTCTCCAGGGGCTCATTTAAGAGTTCTTCAGCTGGCATTTTTCGTCACTCACAAGCAAGAACACTGGCGCCCCACAGGGTTGGTCCTAAGGCTTTTTCTCTCCCTGCACCCTCCCTGTGTGTGAGCTCATTCACTCTCACTGAAATGCAATCGACATGGCAGGGACTCCAAGATTTATATCTCCAGTCCAGAACTTTCTTCTGAACTCCAGATCCACTTATCCAACAGCCTTCTTGATGTCATCATTTACATCTCTTCCAAATATCTCAACATGTCCAGAGCTATATTTTTGATCTTATGATCTGCTCTACGCTTGTTGTCTCCTTTCTTTTTAAATGTTAATGTGTGATAAGAAAAAATATGCAAAATATTAAAACAGACATTACACAAAGGAGTATATCTAAATGGGCAATAAACATAAGAAAGGCACAAAACTTCCTAAGTCATAGCAGAATGCAAATTAAAGCCAAATGAGGATATTTCTATCACCACCTGAATGGCTAAAAAGTGAAAATACCGAGAATGGCAAAGATGTGAAGCAATCAGAAGTCTCATGTTCTGCTGATGAGGCTGTAAAGGAGAACTGCTTTGGGAAATCGGCAGTATCCACTTAAGCAAAACTTACGTATACCTTATGATCCAGGGATTCCTCTCCTGGGTACATGCCCCAAAGAAATATGTACTGAAAGACCTCTACTAGAACATTTTTAGCATCACTGTAGTGTACCCAAACTGGATATTCCCCAAATGCCCATCATCTTATGGAATGAAAGACAGATTGTGATATATTTACACCAGGGAATAATAAACAGCAATGAGAAGGGATGATATAAAACTACATGCAATGATATGGATCCACCACTAATGTCAATCCCAAGAAATCAAACATAAACAAATATATACTGTATGATTCCGTTTATATAAAGGTACAAAAACAGGCAAAACTCCTCTCTGTAGTTAGGAGTCAGATAGTGGCTACACTTTTGAGGAAGGGGAATAGCAAGGGGGAGGGGAATCCATAGGAGGTTCTAAGCTACAAAGATTCTTTCTCTTCACCTGGGAATTGGTCACACAGGTGTGCATGAGGGAAGACACATCAAGTTATACACTTATATGGACAATGTTTGCAATAAAAAGGGGCTTTCTATGTCCAGGTTCAGCCAATAGATTATATGGCCACCCTAATCAGCATGCAATTATTTTTTGTTCTGAAGACAATATCCTTACCTATACATCCCTCCAGCCCATGCCAGAGAAAAGTTAATTTTAATCTGAAAATGTGTGGCAGATTAAAGAATACTCCCTAGGAAGATGGATTCCATATCAGCAGTGTATCATGTATGCTTCTTAATTCCCAGCAAGAAAAAGAAAAGGTAGAAGCCTCTTTCCACAAAAGATATTTGTAATTTGAATATATATAGTGTTCTAGTTTGCCAGCTGCTGGAATGCAACACACCAGAGACGGATTGGCTTTTAATAAAAGGGGATTTATTTTGTTGGTTCTTCAGAGGAAAGGCAGCTAACTTTCCACTGAGGTTCTTTCTTACGTGGAAGGCACAAGATGGTCTCTGCTGGTCTTCTCTCCAGGCCTCTGGGTTCCAACAACTTTCCCCGGGGTGACTTCTTTCTGCATCTCCAAAGGCCTGGGCTGAGCTGCTAGTGCTGAAATGAGGAATGCCGAGCTGCTTGGCTGTGCTACATTGCGTTCTCTCATTTAAGCACCAGCCAATTAAGTCAAAACGTCACTCATTGCAGCAGACACACCTCCTAGCCGACTGCAGATGTAATTAGCAACAGATGAGATTCACCTACCATTGGCTCATGTCCACAGCAACAGAACTAGGTGCCTTCACCTGGCCAAGTTGACAACTAATCTAACTACCACATATAGCTTCATAGGAAGGAGAAGTTCTGGGGAAGATGGCGGAAGAAGGCGCTCCAGGACTCAGTCATTCCACTAAAACAACCACTAAAAAGAAAGAAACCGTCTTAAACAACTATTGTGAAACCCCACAGGCCAGAAGAACAATGTACAGTATCGAGGGAAGAAAGGGAGGAAGAAATTGATAAATTACGGTCAAGAACTGTAAACAGTTCTCTCCACATGGTGGATACTGGTGTCCATTCCCTAACCTCGCAGCAGGCCACCATGGGGTCCAGTCCCTGGCTAGATGCTGATGACGGAAAGGAACGTGAAGATCCTCTTCTTTCCCAAGAACAGGGGTGAGCATGTGGATTTTGATTAGCAATTTTGGATTGCTGGGTCCTAGTTCTGAGGAAGCTATTGATTGTTTCAACCTGCCCCGGACAAGGGCAAAGATGGTGTAGATTTAAAGGCACTGCGCTTCCTCAGGGCTGCGGGCAATGCCTGAAGGGTTGCACTTTCTGGGAAGACCAGGAAAGCTCAGCTTTGGGGAACTGTTGGGGAAGACTTAGGCTCCCTTCCTGATCCCCTCCCTAGGGCACTTTGGAGCCAGTCTGTGCCCTCTTCGTGAACACCGGCCTGGAGTTGGCTGTGAAGCCCGAAATGGGAAAGTCCTGTCTGGGTAAACCCTCCCCTCAGAAATCTCCCCCCAGACAAAAGCAGCATGAGACCACAAAAGGAGTGTAAAAAACTATAGAGGCAGACAGTCTTGGACAAAGGCTGCCAGCTTCAAGTCTATCTGAGAGAGGGAGGTCTGTGTCTTGGGAAGAAGAGTGAACAATCAAACACCTGTAAATGGGGAAATCCATAATAACTAAAAAGAAAAAGCCCAGGACAAGACAGAGGTTCAAAAAGACAAGAAAATCCCTGCACACTTTATTTGCCTTGGACAGCCTTCCTGATCAGAGTGCTAGAGCTTAAGAATAACTCTGTCTTATCACTAGCTTGTTACAAAACCAAGAAACAGACATCTCTGGGAGTAATTCCCAGAATTAAAATATTAAAATGTATAGTGTGTAAAAAGAGACTACAACACAAAGAAAAGGAATGATGGCTCATCCAAAGAAAGAATAAAGATACAGAAAACACCAATGAAGAAGAGGAGAATGTAGACAACAGCAAACAAAGCCTTTTAAAAAATGATCATAAAATTGCCAAAGCAAAGTACAGAGAAAGAACTAAAGGGTATCAGGAAAAAAATAAATGAGCAATATGAGAATCTTAGTAAAGAGAGAGAAATTTTTAAAAGGAACTAAACAGAACTACTGGAGCTGAAGACCATAATAACTGAAATGAAAACTGTCCAGGAGAATTTCAAGAGCAGGATAGAGCTAGAGAAGAAAGAATCACTGAACTTGAAGATAAGACATTTAAAATGCGTCAGGCTCAGGAACAGAAAGAAAAAGAAATATCAGACGTGAAAACAGACTAAGACAGCTATGGGACACCATCAAGGGCACCAACAAATGCATTATGGGAGTCCTAGAAGAAGAAGAAAGAGAGGAAGGAGCAGAAGGAATAGTTAAAGAAATAATGACAGAGAACTTCCCAAACTTAGCAAAAAATGTAAATATGCACATTCAAGGAGCTCAGAGAACACCAAACAGGATAAACATGAAGAAAAATATACCCTGTCATATATTGATTATACTGTCAAATTCAAAGGACAAAGAAAGTGCTGAAAGCTGCAAGAGAAAAAAACGTGTTATGTACAAAGGGGTCCCATTTAGATTGAGCACCAAATTCTCATAGAAACCATTAAGGCAAGAAGGCAGTGGGTTGAAATACTTTAAGTACTGAAAGAAAACAATTGCCAACTAAGAATTTTATATCTGGTGAGACTTTCTTTCAAAAATGATGGAGAAATTAAGAAAATCCCAGATAAACAAAAACTGAGGAAGTGCATCACCACTAGATCTGTCCTATAAGCTATGCCAAAAGAAGTTCTTCAGACTGAAAGGAAAGGGTACTAGACAGTGGTTCAAAGCAGCATAGAGAAATAAAGACCTGCGGTAAAGGTGACCCTTTGGGTAATCATAAATGCCAATATTATTGTATTGTTTATGCAACTCCACTTCTTATTTCCTATAGGTGCTACAATGAAAATGCATAAAAAGTAATGATAAATCTGTTTGGGGACATACTATGTCCAAAGATGTAAGTGGTAACAAGTACAAAAAATGGTGGAAGGGGACAAAGAGGTATAGGAAAAGTACATGTTCATGCTATTGAAGTTAAGTGGGTATCAAACCAAATATGATTGCTGTATATTAAGTATGTTATATTTTAATCCCATAGTAACAACAAAGAAAATGAATGAAAATTATACTCAGACAGAAATGAGAAGGCACTCAATATGATATAACACAAAAATTCAAACAAATAAAACAGTAGGTGTTAGTGAAGTAAGAATACTGTTTTTTCCCCCTCCTCTTGCTTTTTCTCCTCTGATGATTCAGCAGCACAACCTATGATTCCCTAGGAGTGTTCACGGATAGCAAATGCTTCTTTATCCAGTGACTTGGAAATGTCTTATCAATAAAGTGGAGCCTTTTGCAATCTGTGCAATTAGGCAGCGGTAAAAAAAAATGTGCAATATATGAAAACCCAATAATAACACATCTCTTTCCTTGTTTAGCCTCTCTCTCTATATATATATGTATATATGTAAGTAAATACACACACATACACCACACACACAACTGAACACTTGCTAAGCAGCAGACACAATGCAAAGTGCTTTACATGCTTACACTTTTTCATCTCAACTCTGTGAAGAAGGTACAACTGTACAGAGGAGGAGGCTGAGACAGAGAAATTAAGTAACTTGCTCAACCTCAATGAGTGTTTATAAATTAATATTATCATTATGTTATTGGATCCTCCTCCTTTTCCTCCCCCTCCTCTTCCAAGCACTGCCTGGGGGTGGGGAAGGGCGGGCAAGAAGGAATCTTGGATGAGCAAACTTGAACATCCACATACAAAAAGGAAATACTGAAGATGTGTTTGCTTAAAAAGCAAATTACAAATGATAAATCATAACATTTTTTTCTCTCCCCAATCTGGATCATATTATATCAAAAATTCCAAAAATCAAAACTAATCTCTGATGTTAGAAGTCAGGAGTGGTTGTCACGACTGAAAGGGATCACAAGAGGGATTCTGGGGCGCTGGGAATGTTATTTCTTGGCCTGGACGCTGGTTACACAGGTGTGTTCACTTCACAAAACCACGGTCACTTATAGATTCAGGTGTTTATTTGCATACATGTTGATCTTCAGTAAAAAGTTTACTTAGAAAAATGCTGCCAGATTTTCAAAGACAACTCTGTACCCAGTAAAAAAATTTTACTCTTTCAATACTATGGGCATTAAAGAAAGAATGCATCAAAATTTCCATAAACCTGAAATCTATCCCGTTTGAGTATCAAACCTGATTGCTAAACCTTCTATGTAATTTAAATGCTTTTTAAGTTGGTTGCACACTAGCTTTCCTTATCCAGCAGTAGCATAAGTGGAACATAATCGAATTTTTTATTGATGATTTGTGGTAATCAATAAAACAGTAAATTTGTCCTATTACAATAAAAGAGAAGTCCTTAGGGGTTTCTGAAGCATGAGAAGTGCTTGCCTCTGACCCAAATAGGCTCAGACAATTCCAGTTTGAGTCCCTGGGTCTAGTTTAGAATTCTACTTTCTCTTCTTTTTAGTTCCTTGCTCATTTTAGGGTGCCCACCTCCAACTTCTCCACTCAATCATTCTCCCCTATGCTTTATTCTCACCAGCCTCTAATTTCCAGCTTACAAATTTTTACGTTGGCAAAAATATAACATCTGTTAAATGTGAGTGGTGAGTATGTGGGGACCTATTATATTATTTTCTGTAAGGTTGAAAGAGTTCCCAATAGTTTTAAAGTTAAAACAATATTTTGTAAGCTTGCAAACCTGATAGCCAATTACTTTCAAAAATTACATAGACACCTTGTGAAGATCCAAGGGCTCTCCCGTGAGTGGGAGAGGTGATCTTCATTCATGGTATACCCAGCATCTTCTCTGACCACATAGAGGCTCGGCTGGTGAGCTGAGTATGCATCAGAATGCTCTCTGGAAAAATGAAGGACGATTGCAAAATACTAGCATTTGCATAAGCTGTTTACATGCTTTTAAAAAACGTGAAAGAACCTAAGTATAGTGGACTTCAGGTGAAATGGGCAATGGTAACAAGTCAAACCACATTTCTTAAACAAGAAGCTATTCTCAACAGTTATGAAAACTGCCTGGAGAACGGAATTTAAATATTTCTCGCTTCTTTGGCTTGGCACTTACAGGACACCATTCCTGAGGTTCAGTGAGAAGGAAGAAAGAGGTCTCATAAGCCCATGAGGAGGGGAAATGATATAAAACAGCAACTTGTGACTTGAACAAGGGTTTTCTGTTAGAGTCTTTAGTGGAAAGACCATTTTCCCCCAGAAAATATGGATACATATATATGAGAAATACATTTAAAATATTTTTAAAGGAAAAGTTGTTGGTAGTGGAGTATGCAAGTGGGATAAACTAAAAATAAATAAAAGAAAGAAAAATACATGAACACCTGTGCATAATTATTCTTTGGACAATGAACAGGAAAATATAACTTGAAATTGAATTTAGCTATTAGAAAATTCTTGAGTCCTAGCTGCATAGTCAAAACTCAGAAATAAGTAAAAATATTTATTCTCTAAATGTAACCTCTGGTTTTGAGGCAGCTTTCCATCCAATACAAAAATACCTATGTACACAAATTTGTCATATAGCAAGCAATGCAACTTTAGAATTTGTCAAAGTGTGTGTGTGGCAGGGAGGAACCAGGGGTACGAGAGAAATGTCTCTGTTTTAGTTTGCTTGCTGCCGGAATGCAATATACCAGAAACAGAATGGCTTTCAAAAAGGGGAATTTAATAAGTTGATACTTTACAGTTCTAAGGCTGAGAAAATGTCCCAGTTAAAGCAAGTCCATAGAAACGTCCCATCAAAGGCATCCAGGGAAAGATACCTTGGTTCAAGAAGGCCGATGAAGTTCAGGGTCTCTCTCCCTCAAAGTGAGAAGTCACATGGCAAACACCGTCAGGGTTTCTCTCATTCTGGAAAGGCACATGGTGAACACGGTCAGGGTTCCTCTCTCATCTGGAAGGGCACATGGCAAACATGGTGACATTTGCTAGCTTCTCCTGGCTTTCTGTTTCATGAAGCTCCCCAGGAGGCATTTTTCTTCTTCGTCTCCAAAGGTTGCTGGCTGGCGGACTCTGCTTCTCATGGCTATGTCGTTCTGCTCTGCTCTCTCTTAATCTCCTTTCTCCAAAATGTTTCCTCTTTTATAGGACTTCAGAAACTAATCAAGACCCACCCAAATGGGTGAAGACATGTCATCACCTAATCCAGTTTAACAACCACTCTTGATTTGTTTATATCTCCAGAGAGATGCTCTAATTACAGACAGTACTGAATAGGGATTATACTGCCTTTACGAAATGGGATTTTGATTAAAACATGGCTTTTCTAGGGTCCATATGTCCTTTCAAATCAGCACAGTCTCCAAAACAGAAAACACTTTAACTTTAGTTCTTCTATATGTAAATATTGTGATTCATGAGGAAAGGAGCATGTCTTATCTTGTTCACCATCACTTTCCCAGTATTTAGCACAAAGTTTAGCACATAGTAGGAAGTCTGTAAGTATGTGTTAAGTAAAAAATCTTAAGAGAGCACAGTATTCCCCAGGAAATGAGCAAATCCTCTTTTAAAATGGACAGAAACTCAAGACATTGATCCAAACGTTAGCTAATATGACTAAATGGTCTTTTCAAATAAGCAAAAGTATTTTGCACTTGGAGCCACTTAAGAGCTTTAGATAATCTTTAAACGAATCAAAAAATAAAATAAAAAAGTTATTGAGCTTGAAGTACACTGGAATTTTGAAACACTTGTAAATTCTACTTAAAGCTGGGTTATCCAATATACTTTTCTTCACTCTTTAAGTAAAGTATTATTTTGCTCTCCTTGGCAGAATGTTCAGAACTGGATTATCAATCTTTAAAATTCATTTCCTGTACACCCAGGAGTTTACCAGACTCTATTGAAAGGACCTCAAGTTGAAATGAAAAAGAGAGAATCCTCTTTAAATAAACTCCTTGAAAAAATTCCTGCAGTGACTATCAAAGAGAATCTGAGCTTTGAAACATGACTGTGCATTCAAACTGCCTCAAAACATGAATATTGTGAAACTGAAACTCTTTGGAGAATTGAAATGAAGGAAGCAATTTAAAAGATTTGTTTTAGCATCTTATCACTAGAAGCATCTCTCTTTGAGGTGACAAATCCTCACACTCAAAGAAAGCTGATTTGGTACCAAATATGTGTATGAAAGTGAAAAACTCAACTCATTAGTTAGACATTTACAAATGTTCAGGAATTTTGTGTTGTCAGAAAGATCGGATAAATTTTCCTGGGCCTCATATAGATATGACAAATTAGAAACCATATTTTCTGTTTACCTAATCATGTCATCATAGCCAGGTATTTGGTCTCTAAAACAAAGAGGGGAACTTAAGTTTCCAACCAGCTCTAAATGTTTAGGGGGTGGTGTAACCCACATTTCTAAAAGAAAATCATAATTCAGCTCTAACCAGCTCAAGTGGGAACAGTTTGTAGATTGGGCTGCATCTTACTCATTTACTTTATATAACATCTGGTATACAGCAAGTACTTAATAAATGTCCATTAATGAAATGAATAGGATAATATATGTTGTCATTGAATGAATGAACTAACAAACTTAGAAAAGTGCAACCAAAGTCTCTAGAGTCATTTCAAAGCCTGTTGTGTCATTTTAAGAGTTTCTATAGGCAGAAAAAAGGTATAACAGAGATTTCAGGTCTATCTTTCTCAAAAGGGAAGACTGCTGTACTATTTAAAGGAAAATTTTAAAACCACACGAAGTCAAGATAGAAAACCCTAGCAGTAGTCACTTGCAAATTGGAAGGCCATAGTTTGGATTTGGCCCACAGATGTGTTTTGTTTGATCAGCACAGTTGTTTTGGGGGGGGAGGGGGTTGTGGCTTGCTTACTGTTAAGTTAAATCAGTACTATAAAATCCGGAAATGGGAAGATCTAGAAATTTGGGTGGCATTCCCAAACAGCCACAATCTATTGGAGCTAAGTAGAAGTTTCCTATTTTACTAGGAATTTCAATTCCCTATAGTTCCCACCTTTCAAACAAAGTAGACACCTATACCCTGCTTCATGGGAATCTGACCTTGGGTGAACTATCCAGCTTTGATCCCCTGGCAAACTGATAACATGGTCCGTCAGCAATGTTATTAGACACCATTGCTTATTATAAAAATTATCTGATTGGTAAATATGTCTGGACTTACAGGAACAATGGAAAATCTATCAATACCTGAAGAGAATACCATACTTTAGTCTGACAGTACAGTAACAAAAGTAACTCTATCTCTTACACGAACCCTGGAAAGAGGTCTCGAAAATATTACAAGAGACACTGGCTTCCAAGGAGCATGGAGACTTTAAGCCCTGATCATGCCAGCATGGATCTCATTTCCTGGTGCCCGAGTCATCACCTGGGGAGAGAGTAACTTCCAGAGGGCTTAGTGACTGTTAACATGGATCATTACTGCAGGGACATTCACTGCCTAGTTTGTGTCTGACACTATCCTGCCAGCAAACTTGGATTCTGCCCTATATTCTTTGGAGTAGACTGATGCCCAGTGTGGTCTTGATGGTCTTGTATGGCAGAACAGGGCCCAGGGCCCCTCCTAAATGGGACTACAGCTCCAAACACATTAACACCTGCTTGACCAAGACATAAGTGAAGAAAGCAAACAATTTTCCCAGAGGGAAAAGAATGTAATCATGGATGTAAAGGGATGAGAGTGGGACGGCACTGACTATATCTTAGTCTTAAGCATTTATCTTAGTAAAACATCACATCTTAAAACCCTTTAATGATTATACTAGAGGCCTGATGTTCTATACTACATGGAATGTCTTTGTTCTAAAATCATACATATATATATTGCCCCTTGCACTCCTGCTCCTCTGCGGGAGGCTACCCCTCCAGACCACCTCCACCAGAGACTATCTCCTGTTCATAAGTCTTAATAAATCTATGTCTGCTTCTGTGTCTGGTTTTGTTTTTTTGGTCTTGCAGTGCCACGGACCTGTGCTTTGCACAAACTCAGTGTGGGCCCAAACACCTTGTAAGTCTGAATATTTAGTTGAACCCAGGAAGGCCCCGTGGTAGGTGTTACACACCCAAGCTACTTCACGGATTTACTTTATATCCCTTGTAGGTGTGACCCTGGTTTAAAAGATTGGCCAAGCCTTCATTTACTTATTAAATAGCTATCAAGTGTCTGTTATGTGTTAGGTACTGCTTTACATACTACAGATACAGAGATGAAGAAACCAGATAAAATCCCTCGCTTGGGGAGCTTATATTCTAGGAGGAGGAGGGAGACAAACAATAAATTAATAAATAACCAAAACAGTCAGTGGTCAAAATTTGTATAATACTGCATTTTGAATTTGGAGTCTATAGGGTTTTCTAATGGATTGGATGGGAAGGATGGAAGAAGGAAGGACATCAGGAATGACTGTGTAGTTTCTCCTGAACACTGGAAGGATGAAGTCTCCATTCACTGAGATGGGAAAGCCTGTTGGAGGAGTGGCTTTGGGGTGGGAACAAGACTGAGAAGTGGGATTTGGACATGTCTACTTGACATCTAAATGGAGAGCTTAAGTAGGCAGATGGATATTCAGGTCTGGATTTGAGAGGAGAGGTCAGAGCTGAAGATATAAATATGGAATGGTTTATACATAGCATTTAAAGCCAAGAGACTGAGATCACCGAGGAAATGAGTGTTGAACAAAAGGAGAAGTGGTTGGGATTCTGAGCCTTGGGACACTTTACTCTTAAGAGATCAGGGAGAGCTTTCTAAAGAGAAACTAGCAAAGGAAACTGAGAAGGAGCAGCCAGTGAAGAAAGAAGAACCATGAGAGTGGATGTTCTGAACACCAAGTAAAGAAAGTGTCCCAAGGAGGAGCAAAGGATCAGTCATGGCAAATGCTTCCTTCTGCTCAAGCAAGAAGAGGACGTAGAATTTACCACTGGCATTAGTAATGTGGAGGTCATGGTTACTATTATTTAAGAGTAACTGGGGTGGAGCAGTGGGGTGAAAGTGGAATGGGTTTAAGAGAAAAAGAGGAGAGGAATTCGAGATAGGTGTAAACAAAACTTTCAGAAAGTTTTTGTGTTAGGGTGGGCAGTAGCTCTGGGGAGACACTGGGTCAAGAGTGGATTTTTTTTATGATAGCACGATAACATATTGTAAATAATTCAATGGGGAGAGAAACTTGTTGCAGGAGAAAGAAAAGAGAATTGCTGAAAGGAATGGCCTTAGGTAGGCAAGTGGGAGCACAGAACATACTTATATAGTAACCTTCTAATGAGCTTAAGGCCCTAGAAGAAAGATTTCCAGTACAGTATGATAGTCCGTCTTCCCTGAAGTTGACCACGCCAGGAGTTTAGATACTGGAGGAGGGAAATGGGAGGATGAAGGGCGGGGAGGATTTTACTTTAGATGCTGCTGCTATCTTCACAAATATGTAGCTGTAAAATTACATTTTGTCACTAATGATTTAATGATGGTATAGAAATTATCCCTCATTCATTCAACCATTTATGGAGGCCTACCATCTGCCTGTTCTAGGTGCTACCTATTGTAGGTGCTGGGGATACAGCATGAGCAAAACAATCATGTCCAAGACATTTTTATTAGTTACATTATTTGAAGAGATCTGCATTCATTTATTGATAAATTATAACAAAAAATGAGTTTTGTGTTGCCTTGAACTATCTCCTTATGCTCTGTAAAACCCTCATTTCCCTGACATTAATAGGTTTATTATCAATGGTCTTCCTAAAACTAATTTTGGAGTAGCACCTTTGGGGCACATTCTGAAATGAGTGTCTCTACATCTTTGCCAGGTTTTAAGCCAAGAGCTCTTCAAAATATTTAAATGGACTTGGGAATTTGATCACTTTAAGATATATTAACAGGTTATCACGACAGCCTTTTAAGAACTGCTGTTATTCTTTTAAATGCTACTTAAATGTAGTTATGTTCTTTCACAAAATCAACTTCAGATCATTATACTACCAATTTTTCTCCCTACATTTATATAATAGAAGGAGGTGTATACGTGGGAAAGTAAGGAATTGCCAAGACTTCTTTTGCTAAATTTAGACACCCGAATTTTCTACCTTTTACTAAAGAGCACATTCCACCTTGCTGAAACTTTTAAAAGGCCAGCTGCCGCTCTGAGAGCATTTGTTTCATTCTTTTCTGTGGCTTTCTTTCCAAGGTTTGTTTCTCTGATTTCCTGGCCATCTGTATACTCATTTCATGTGAAACATTCCTTTTAGAGACACACAAAGCCTCTTTAAAATTCTCTTTGAAACTCTTCCTCATTCATGTGAGAGTCTATCTAGATTTCCTACTAGATTTTACATTTTATTTTAGTTTTAGATTTCCCATGGTCTTTTATACATATATTTCCAAAATATACTCGATGTGTGTGTGTATCTTTGTTTAGAGTAAGAAAGAGAGATTTAATTTTTCAAGTTTTATGTTAGCCTTGCTTACTACGAATAGATGTTTCAAAGGACTCTTATTGTCTTCACATAGGTTAACATATTGTCTACTGCTTGGATAATGCATTTGTAAAGCATTTTAGGCCTAAAGTAAACCTTAGCCTTCCCTACCTAATCTCCAAATAGTTTACATTATCATAGAAGAGAACAACTCTATTACATCCTGGTTATTATCAGAGATCATTATTACAGACATGGCTAGTTTGTAACACATGTATTTCCCTCTGAACCTATAAACTAAATTATTTACTCCTAGTCCTTCAACTGGAAGCTTCCTACCGCTTGGGGTGAGGAAGTCTAGTGGTCCAAGAATTTAGAAGAAGTGGGGAGAACAATGAATGTGTCTATCTGTATGAAAATGTTACATTCATATCAATTCAAGGTATTATGTGATTAAAAGTTTTTTTGCAAATACAAGATACAAACAGTAAACAGGATGGGTAAGGTTGATAGGACAAACATACAAATATTAATACAAATACACCAATTAAACTGAAAGAGAATAAAATTTGCATAAAACTAGCAGATAAAAATTTCCAAAATAGCCTTTTACATATTTCTGCCCAAAAATGAGCATAAACAGAAAAAGGCCAAAGTTGAGAGAGGTTAGAAAACCTTCTGGGAAAACTATGCAATGAAATCTCACATGAATAAAGGATTGCAAAGTGTATTTTAGATGAAGCTTTTTGCCTCTCTAAAAATAAAGTAGAAAATAACTATATTGCCATAAAAGCAGAGAAAAAACTTGAAAACAAGGCCACTGAAAAAGACTTACACAAACACTACTTCCCTGGATATGTTATTTAACTGCTTTGTGCCTCATCTTACTCTTACGTAACTGTGAGATAATGCACATAGAGTGCATACAGAGAGCACTCAATAAATGTTAGCCATTATTTTGAGATTTTGTCCTCTTTTTGGTAAGTCAGGCCACAAATAATATCACCTATGCTTTCCATACCCTCAATTATAAAGAGAAATTATTACAAAACCTCTGAAAAATTTCTTGGTATTAAGAGCTACTCTGAAGAGTTAATGGACCAGATGCTACTTTGAGCAAAGTGTTGACAGCTGTGGCCAAGCTGTTACTGGCTCCACGATGAAGGCAAGTCTGCTTCTGGTGACAGCGACTTTGGAACTTGAACATGTTTTTCTCATTTTTTGTTTACAGTGAAATAGTTGGGGATTTACGCAAGGAAATAACTTGGTAGGCCAGTGGTACTCACGCCTTGATGCCAAACCCCATCCATACCCGGGAAGCCTTGGAACAGAGGCTGAGCATGAGTAACGTCTTTCACCCCATCCCGTAGTTGGCGAGCTGGCCACACTTGCTGAAGGCTGCAGCAGATGATTTAAACCGAAACAAATAAACAAAAAATATGGTTTTTTTTCGGAATAGGTAGGCACTTTATTTGCCTGTGGTGAGTGAAATATTGGAGAAAAGGCAGCCTGCTCAGAGAGGAGGCGAGACGTTCCAGGGGACAGACAGCTCTCTCTAAAACCCTTTCTACTTCTCTCCATTATTTTTTCTGTGATATAACACCCCAGCCCCCTCCACCACTTCCTACTTTTTTCTAAATAATTTCTCTGCCAAGGCCTTGACTTCACTTTTTGGAAAGCGGTTACAAAGGGCGCTAGCTAGAGGTTCCTCCGGCCAATCAGCAGCCGAAAGAAACGATTGGACCACTTCGAGAGGCACTACAGAACAATAACACCTGGCAGCGACTGCGCCAGCCTAACCCTAAAGAAGGCAGTCCCTGCGCTGGCTCGTCGCGGGTCAAACGCACACGCGGCAGGCCCCGGGGAAGTCCCGGGCCGAGAGGCATCTCTCCCGCGCGACGCAGCCCTGGGACCTCTCCCACCAAAGAGTTGCAACTCCGGCCCCACCCCGAGCAGCTCGGGCCACATGGCGAGCTTCGCCTGTCGACAGCCACATCAACAAGTTGGACTCAAAACTCTTCAACCACTAACCGGGCAGTGTGAAACCCCCTTTTGAGTCCTGGCTGCTTCCCAGGCCCCTCTGAACTGAGCGCTCTAGAAAGAGTGAAAACCAAAGCCGAGGTTTCTCCCACCCCGACTGCTGGCTGATCAACACTTTCTCACAGGGCGTATTTGAGGATGGCGTCACAAGACCAGGCAAAGGTCTCTCGCCCCTCCATTTCTTTCCCCTTTGCCTTTGTCTCTTAACCTTCAACCTTTGAAAACAATTTAGGCGAAAGGCCCCGCCTCAAGATTGTTTCCGCGATCGTGACTGCGCGGGATCGCCCCAGTGGGGGTGAGTTTACGGGGCTAGTGAGTCGAAAGGGGCGCGGGTCTCGGCCGCTTACGTTTCTGATGTCGCTAGAGGTTCTTAAATGCGTGGCAGCCACTTGCTGCAAAAAAGTTAACCACCAGGGCCCGCGCCCCCGGGCCAGCTCGGCTCCCGCGCGCCCTCGCCGTCTCAGCCCTCGGCCGAGCCCCCTGCAGCGGGTCCCGGCCCTGATCCTCGAGCGCCGCGCGCCCCGCCCCAGCGCCGCGCCTCCAGCGCTCGCCCACAGCGGCCCGAATTCCGACTCAGCCAGGAAACTGCGACTCCCTCCGGAGCCCTCCTCCTCCTCACGCCGCGGCGCTCTGCCCACTTTCCACTCTCCGCGGCGCTCCCGGCCCGCGCGCACCACTCCCCGACTCCACTCCCTCGCTTCTCCGCGTCCACCCCACTCTACCGCGACTGTGTCGGGGACCCCCAGTCCCTTCTGCTCTCCCCGCCGCCTCCCAGGAGGTGCCCAGTACCGATGCCCTGGATGAAGACGAAGCCAGTAACCGCAAGCGCCGGGTGCCAGTTAAACTCGAGCGCGGTCCCGTCCCAGCCGAGCCCTTCCCGGTAGTGGAGGACCCAGATAAGGGTGAAGAGCACGGACAGGAAGCCGACGAGCAGCGCCGACACCAGCAGCCCCAAGAAGCCCCTGTAGCCTTCCATGGCCATCAGCGCCCCATACTCCGCGCCGCGGCAGCCACAGAAACTCGGCGAGGCGGAGGCGGAGGCGGCGGCCTCTGGGTACTGGCCTGGCGGCGGCACGGGGGCGTCGACTCCTTGGAGCTGTCTCCGCCTGGGGGGGAGGGGCCCCGTTTTCGCCGGCCTGCCCCGGGATATGGGGCCTCTTGGGGGTGGGCAGTTGGCCTCGGCTCAGAAACGGACCTACGCCCTTGGGTGCGGAGCTTCCCACTATCGCACCAACCCCCTATCCCCGGCGTCCGAACTCGCAGAGGGATTGAGTAACCCATCCAGTTGTTCTGAGCGAGAGCTCTGAGGACTTCATGCCTACTACTTTAACTTCTCCCATGTTTTTTTCCTTTTGGTGGGGGGGGGGGGGGAGGGAGCTAAGTAGGGCAATGGTGCCCGCTCTTGCTTAACAGAAGACTGTTGGATGGGATTGTTTGTGTGATTTTGATTAATGAAGCTTCCTGAGCGCCAGTCCTAAAGGTTTGGCAGTCTTTAAAGCCAGGGTTGCCAAAGAGAAACCTGTAGGGTGCTAGGGGGCAGCAGTGGGCTTGGTCTTAACCTAGCAACAAAACTACTCCAAGTTTGCGGTTTAGAGAGGAAAGACAGGTCACCCCTGACCTTAGGGTTGCCTGTATAACATGGATCTTAAAAGGGCCCATCTGCCAGAATCTACTGCAGTAAAGCCGCACATTGAAGTGAAGCCCATCTCCTGCCCTCTTTAAATGTTATCCTCACTCTTCTAGATTGGACACGAAAAGTGTCAGTGTCATATAATACTACTAAAAAAATTTCTAGAATCCATTTGGGGACATTCACTTTTAGCCCTCTCCTTGACTATTCTCTAAGGACTACTTTACCAGATTGTCTTTTTGCCATTTTGAAAGACTTTAGAATGTAGAAGAGGCGTGGGAGGGTGATTTTCAATGGAAAGGACCTGTTTTAGGCCAAGGAAATAGGAGTGTCAAGTCCTGGTGGGGAAGGCAGGATTAAGGGTTAAGAGAAAAGGTTGCAGACTCCACCTGTGTCATAATTTTTCTTTTGGTGAGAGAGAAAGAAGGGGAGAATAAACAAATGGAAGAGAAGGACCCCTGATCCTAGCATAAGGCCTTCTATGTTCTGGCCCAGCCCACCTCTCTGCACTCCTATCCTTTGCTACAACCTGACTGGTCCTGGATGTCCTGTGGTATAGACTTCTCTCTCGACTCCTGACCACTTCCTACCCACATTCTTCCTTGTAAATTTGCCCAACTTTTAAAACTCACCTCCACCAAGAGACTCCCCTGAGTTAGCCCATGCCCCTGACTACTTAAAACCCTAATGGCACCCATCCAGTGCCTCTCTGCATTGCTTACCAATATGTAATATAGTGATCTGTCCCTGCAGCCATCTCCACTCCCCAGACTGTTCATTGAGGGGCATGAATTATCCAGTTTATAATTTTATTCCTCCTTGGCATATAGTAGTTACTCAAACGTTCATTAAGAGATTAATGGGATACTGAGTATGTCAGTCAAGGCGCTGGTAAGAAACAGATGACCCACTCCAACTGGGGAATTTATTAATGAACAGGACTCTTGACAAAGGTGTGGGCAGGGTGTGAGGACACCTTACGGACTAGTGCAGTCAGTGCCCAGGTCTGAAGCGGGGGTCGCTGCTGTAATCCAGAAAGAGAGAACTGTGTGGAGAGGGCAGACTGACAGGGTTGGTGGCCAACCTGTTAAAGTGCCTTTAAAATGCTAAAACAAGTAATGGAATATAATTGTTGAATGTGTTTGAAATTAGATTCGATTCAGCCAGCCTGCATGGAGGGATGCTGCATGGAGGAAGAAAGAGGGGAGAAAAAGATTCCAGCCTCACTCTCCTGCCAAGGGTCCCCGGATGGATGAAACCAATCAATAGCCAGAGGACGGTTGATGTGGTCAGTACACATCAGCCTCCCAGAGTACAGAGCTAAGTAGAGACAGTGAGGGTAGATTCGGAGGAATAAATGTAAAATATCACCGAATTTGCTGTGGGATTTTTTTTTTCCTTCAGATATTTATTAGCTCCTGAGTGCAGCAAACATTCCAGTTGAACTTTATGCTGTTTTCTTCCTCTGGTTAGTAATTCTATGCCAACAATACCATTGTATCCCTATTCACCCCCTGAAAAAGATCTAGTCCTTGTCCCCAGTTAACCTCCTCACCCTCTTAACCTCCACTTTAGCCTTAAGTTGATTTTGCTCAGTAGCAGCAAATGAGAATCCCCAGGATTCCAGACCTCATGTAAAAAAAACATCTCAGGAGAATGAAAACATGGTCAAATAGTATGGATAGGGTTGAAGTGGCTTGAAGGTCTAAGCTAAACCAAGGGAATTTAAACTTTCAAGTTGTCCTTTAAGGAGGTTATTTTTTGATAAATATTGTTGTGACCTTTTTAGGAGTAGAAAAGCAAAGAGTATCCAACCTATTGAATAAAGATGATATATTAGGTCTCTTTTTTTTGCAGTCCTAAAATAAGAAATTTGGTTAGGGATATTAGAATTTGAGTATAAATTTAGGAATCACTGCAGGTTTTAATCAATCAAAATTATTTGATGCACAATACTGTTGTCTAAGTTTACCTTATGATGGAGTGGCAGCATTTCAAATTGTTTTTCAAAGAATATTGTTCTTTACTCTTTGATACATTGTTTTTGTGTTTCAAGACAGGCAGTTCTGTCCCAGCTATGATAATGTGCATATCATATGCATAATTTTAAAGAAACTTAAAAATTTTCAAATAGATTCAACAATTATATTTCATTATTTGCTTTAGCATTTTAAAGGAACTTTTAACAGAAAAAACATCGAATTTATCTTGTTGGTTTTGCAGTTAGGTGACTATTTAAAAACCTCTCCCCTTTGAATGTCAGGCTATATCTCAAAGGCAGAAAGCTTACAAGTACTCTCCGGGAAAATTTATGTGATTGTGGAAGAACTGTATTTTGCAAAACTTTTTTTTCAAGTAAAAAATTTTATGAAACTTAAAAAAAAATTATTTGATGTAAAAATATTAAAGACAAAAATATCTGATCTTTATCAAGTATCTTTAAAAGGTATAGGGTGGGCAGGCAACAGTGGCTTAGTGGTAGAGTTCTCGCCTGCCATGCTGGAGACTGGGGTTCGTTTCCCAGTGCCTGCCCATGTCAGGAAAAAAAAAAAGTTATAGTGTAAGATATAATGCTTTCATCTTAAAGTTGGGGACAGAGACCTAAATGACTTGGTTTGAATAATTTAATAAATCAGTTGCAACTTTGAGATCACCAAGTCCATGCCTCTAATTCAGATAAAATTTTTTCAAATCAATTACAGTATTGGTCATAATGTGTCATAAGAAGGTACAGACAATTATATGGGGCTACAGAAATGGTAGAAGGCAAGAGTATTTCCCCACTTGTTTGTCTCAGGGTCCTACCAAAAGCAGCTAGCTCACACAGCATGTAATTGAGAGGGTTTAATCAAAGGGAATTTTTACAGAGGTACAAACAGACTTAGGGGAACACAACAAAGAATGGGGAAGACTAGGGACAAATGATAGCAGGAAGCCAGTTCTAAGCCTAGGCTTATGAAACAAGGATGGAGTTACTGGGCCCCCATGAGAACTGTAGCCATGGAAAAGGGCCACTTGAAATAAATCACTGTATTGATCACATTTATAGATGGCATAAACTATGGAGGAATAGTCAAAATTACTAATGACTAAATCAAGAAAAAGTTGTCTTGACGAAATGGAATCTTGAGTTGAAACAAAGAAAAAGCATGTAATTCAATAATTTAATTGGTTCAATTGACCAAAAACTTAGTGAATACCTATTGGGTGTCCAGGGCCATACTAGTTGCAGGGGAAGCAAGTACGGAACATTGCAGTCCTGAAAGAACTCACAATTCAGGCAAGAAGGCAGAAAGTCACAGGAGACATCAATGAGCAGATAGATTTAAAAGATAAATCACACAAATACTGCGGAGGGGATGCCTAGCTAAATAAATAGCAGTTCATATGAAAAATACTCATCAGTTTTAGCTGGTAACAAACCCAGTGGCGCCTACAGTGCATTTCTTTCTAGATAAGTGAACATAGTCCTGGATTGCATTCATAGAAATGCAGTGTTCATATTAAGGGAACTAACCAGAACTATTGTCTTCTACTGGCAGGCCACAGGTGGAGCATGCTGCATTTTAGATGAGGTGTTGGCAAATAGTGGAAGGTCTGGAAAACACATCAAAATCCTGGATTCAGTTCTCTCCCTAGACGTGGGAGCTATACTAGGAGTTTCATAACCTTCTCAAGAACCATCCTCTACCATGTCCCTCCCTCAAGAGGCTCTCAGAGTCCACCCATCCAAGTTGGCTGTTCATGAACATAAGAGAGAGTTCATTGGCATCTGGCCACAGTCTGAGAAACCTGTTTGGAAAGAGATGGAAAATAATTCTAAGGGAGCAGACCAGGACACCACTGGAAGCAGATATTAGGATAAGAGGAAGGTGTCCCGGGAGTATGAGGAATGAGAACACCTTCAGGGATGTTCAAGCAAAAAGCCTAAGTGAATAGAGCCTCCTCCCTGTGCTGTGTGGGAAGAAGTAGGTTAGACTAAGGCATTGCTTCTGTTCCTTCCACCCTATTCCACTTTGTAAGCTCTAGCTGACCTTTCATTTAAGTTACTTAAACCTTTCCATATTCCAAAGCAAAATTTGGTTTAGGGATAACTGGTGAGGCAGGAGGCGCTCAGGAAAGAAATTGATAATTCTGATACCAAACAAAAGCGGTGTATTCTCTGCTGGATTTGCTTGAATGACCAGTTTGAAACACCAAGAGATAGTTTATGGCTAGGTGTGAAGCAGGAGAGGGAAGGACTTATCAGTCTAAAAATCTGTTTTCCTGAACTGCAATAATTTTGATACTTTTATAGTATCAAAAGATAGGCAAGCTTTAGGGATAATGAGCACAAGGCTTGAGATGAAGAGGTTAGAGATGCTCTAATTATTGCGCATGCACAGATTGATTGCAAGATCGGTCACAGAAAGTATGTAAGAAAATGGCAGCCTTTATATGAAGATGGGCATGATTTTTTTGTGTTACAATGAAGTATAAGTCACTTACAGGTTAAATGTGAGTTATTGCATGTATTGGGTGAGCCTATTTTAGTTAGATCCAGCTTCATTTATCAAGATAGCTTGGAATTGGAGGGGATTACTTCTGAGCTAACTCAACGCCTTTCATTAATAAACATTATGGGCTGTTTTAGTGATTATAAAAATCTAAAATAAAAAAAGCTAGATAAAATGAATAAGTGAGGATCAGTCACAAGGTTTTTATAAACACAAGGGGCACAAGATAAAGGCTGTACAATCATTGTCAGAGATCTAGGCCGCTGGATTACGGTTTAGAGATTTCAGGTATTTCCTTCTGTCTGTTCTAATATATGGGAAAGTAAAAAGGAATATCTGTATAATACTTCAGTAATCATAATCATTCCCTAAATCCTAATTTCTCAGTGACAACTCTTCCTAATCATCTTGCATCTTCCTAATCATCAGACAAGACAAAATTAAAGTGACCCCATCCTGCCTCTATCTCCCCAGCCCAAGCATTCATAGGTAGAATCTACCCCAGGCAGGGACTAGCTTTATCTAGACAGAAGAAAAATAAGCTTAAATTCCTTGATTCCTTCTTTCTCATCTACTACTTGTACCTCATAAGTTAGCAGGCAATCACTGGGTAAGGAAGAAAAGAATGGAGCGTGGCTACACCTAGGTTTTTATTTGTTTGTTTGCTTGGGGTTTTTGTGTGCTCTATGGTGGGGGTCACATTTCATTCTTTTTCCATGTGAGTATCCCCTTACCGCAACCCATTTGTTGAATTTTTGTTTGGTTGGTGTTTCATTTGTTTGTTTTCGGAAGTGCATTGGCCGCGAGTTGAACCCGGGTCTCCAGCATGGCAGGCAAGAATAATACCGCGAAACTACCCTTGCACCCCCTGCACCTAGGTTTTATTTATATTACAAGCCTGCCCCCCCCCCACTCCCATGCAAATACATAAATCCTAGTCTGAAATATAAACTTCTTGAAGGTGAGGATTCTGTCTTATTTGCTGCTATTTTTCCAGGGCCTAGAATGTTCTTGACAGAGAAGTGACATTTTAAAAAACTTCTGTGGTCCGGCTGACTAGAAGGTTAAATTACAGAGTCTAGGACAAAGTTAGAAAATTATGATGGAAAGAAATACTCTGGAACATTTTCCTTACAACTAAGCTTTCTTCTACGTAAACCAAATTTTACAAGCCCTTCAGACTCTTTGGATGGGACATTGTAATATGTGAAGAAGAAGGTTATACTGTTATTAACAAGTGGCAAACAACATTTTACCTTTGGGGAATTTTTATTGGATGCTTCTTGGTTTGGCTTTGTAATAATAGGAATGAGTGTTCTAATTATGGTCCTCTCTGTCAATGATACATTTTTAAGGATGTCTGCAAGCAGTGTTTCAAAAATATATTCCCAGACTTTTAGCTTACATATCTCAAGGTCTTGCTGAAGTCTGAAGGAATTGTGCATCTCCAAAACAGCACTCTGGATTTGGTAGTAAAAGTAGCCCAGAGAGGCTCTTTTAACTGGTTAAATATCTGACTATATAATTCTTACCTGCAAACAGATTACACAGCCTCACTGCATCATGAAAAGGCTTGATTATAATTTCTATAAGCAAGTAGAGCTCTTTCTAGATAGAAAACCAAATGGTATAAATCAAGATTTTACTTTTGTTTGAAAATAATTTAGTTTAGCTTTTGTCACTTATTTGTTGCCTCCAAGTCCAAAACCTTGAGAGTCCAGTCAACAGAAAGCAGCTTGGAATAAAGGAACTGATACTGTTCTAGGACTTCAATATACTATTAGCTCTTCCTGTGTAACCAGACCCATCATAGGAACAAAAAATTGGGCTGCAGATTCCTAATCTATCACAGGACAACTTTGGACTAGATCAGGAATTCTAAACCTGGCATCTGTGAATAGAATGTAAATGAGGGAAAATTGAACAATTTCCATATTTATTATGACAGGAGTTGCTGAGGAAAGAGCCTGACTGGTATCCACATAATGGGTCATCTTATCCACTTGATTATTAAAACCTTCCTCCACTGAAGTCACCCTCTGCTGTGCATTCACATGAGACACAAATATCTTCATGTTGTTAGCCCACTCAGAAAGGTCTATCCACATACCTCTTCCCCAGACCTCTTTGTCACCAATTTTCCAGTTATGGTCTTTCCAAGTCCCTGACCATCCAGCCAAACCATTAGCAACAGCCCATGAATCAGTATGCAAACGCATCTCTGGCCAGTTCTCCTTCCAAGCAAAATGAACAACCAGGTGCACTGCTCAAAGCTCTGCCCACTGGGAGGATTTCCCCTCACCACTGTCCTTCAAGGACACCGCAGGAAGGGGTTGTAGTACTGCAGCTGTCCACTTTCGGGTGGTACCTGCATATCATGCGGAACCATCTGTAAACCAAGCCCGAGTTTTCTCTTCCTCAGCCAATTTACTGTAAGGAACTTCCCAAGAGGGAAAGAGAAGGTAATGTGGCAGTAGTGGAGACCGTGGGCATTTGGGCCACTTCTTCATGTAACTTACATGTGCCTTCAGGACCTGCTCTGGCCCTATCTCGTATATACCATTTCCATTTTATGATGGAGTCCTTCTGCACACACCCAACTTTATGGCTTGGTGGGTCAGACAATACCCAGCTCATGATAGGCATCTCAGGTCTCATGGTAACTTAGTGGCCCAAGGTTAAGTGTTCAGTCTCTACTAAAGCCCAGTAGCAGGCCAAAAGCTGTTTCTCAAAAGGAGAGTAGTTATCTGCAGCAGATAGTAAGGCTTCGTTCCAATATCCTAAGGGTCTGCGTTGTGATTCTCCTATAGGGGCCTGCCAAAGGCTCCAGACAGCATCTCTATTTGCCACGGACACTTCCAGCACCACTGGATCTGCTGGATCATATGGCCCAAGTGGCAGAGCAGCTTGTACAGCAGCCTGGATCTGTCATAGAGCCTCCTCTTGTTCAGGACCCCACTCAAAATTAGCAGCTTTTCCTGTCACTAAATAAATGGGCCAGAGTAGCACCACCAAATGAGGAATATATTGTTGCCAAAATCCAAAGTAACTATCTAGGTAGGCATTGTGCCTCTTTTTTGGTTGTAGGAGGGGCCAGATGTAGCAACTTATCCTTTATCTTAGAAGGGATATCTCGACATGCCCCACACCACTGAACACCTAGATATTTTACTGAGGTGGAAGGCCCCTGTATTTTTGTTGGATTTATCTCCCATCCTCTGACACACAAATGCCTTACCAGTAAGTCTAGAGTAGTTGTTACTTCTTGCTCACTAGGTCCAATCAACATGATATCATGAATATAGTGGAGCAGTGTGATGTCTTGTGGGAGGGAGAAATGATCCAGTTCCCTGCGGACAAGATTATGACATAGAGCTAGAGAGTTGATATTCCCCCGAGGTAGGACAGTGAAAGTATTTTGCTGAACTTGCCAGCTGAAAGCCAACTGTTTCTGGTGGTCCTTAATAACAGTTATTGAGAAAAAAGCATTTGCCAGATCAATAGCTGCATACCAGGTACCAGGGGATGTATTGATTTGCTCAAGCAATGATACCATATCTGGAACAGCAGCTGCAAATGGAGTTACCACCTGGTTGAACTTATGATAATCCACTGTCATCCTCCAAGACCCATCTGTTTTCTGCACAGGCCAAATAGGAGAGTTCAATGGGGATGTGGTGGGAATCACCGCCCCTACATCCTTCAAGTCCTTAAAAGTGGCATTATTCCCTGCAATCCCTCCAGGAATCCAGTATTGCTTCTGATTTACTATTTTGCTCAGTAGAGGCAGTTCTAGTGGCTTCCACTTGACTTTTCCCACCATAATAGCCCTCACTGCATGAGTTAGAGGGCCAATGTGGGGATTTTGCCAGTTGCTCAGTATGTCTATTCCAATTATGCATTCTGGAACTGGGGAAATAACTACAGAATGGGTCCAGGACCCCACTGGACCCATTGTGAGATGGACCTGAGCTAAAACTCCATTGATCACCTGGCCTCCATAAGCCCCCACTCTGACTGGTGGATCAGAGTGACATTTGGGGTCTCCTGGAATTAATGTCACTTCTGAACCAGTGTCTAATAATCCCTGAAATAGCTGATCATTTCCTTTCCCCCATGCACAGTTACCCTGGTAAAATGCTTTCAGTCTCCTTGGGAGAGGCTTGGAGGAAGATTAACAGTATAGATTTGTGGCAGTGTAACAGGGTTCTCCCCCAAAGAGATCTGGCCTCTCCTTCATTCAAGGGGCTCTGGTCTGTAAACTGTCTCAAGTGTGGAAATTGATTAAGAGGCCATGACGCTGTGTTTTTGTAATTCAGGTTAGACTTCTGTTCACTTGACCTAGAACTCTTTTGTTTATACAGCTCAAACAAGAATTTAGTAGACTGCCCATCTATTGTGTTTTTAGGTACTCCATGATTTACTACCCAGTGCCACAAATCTCTGTGAGTGAGATTATTTTGACTCCTGCTTTGAGTTTGCTGTATTAAAATAGCCACGTCCACCCTATCTTTGGCGATTAAGTGCTGCCACTTGACTTCTGCCACCTTGGGATCCAGTCATCCCCATTGTGTTTAAGGATTCCAGCTCAGTGACAACAGTTCCTACAGTAGTATTTGACCTACAGAGAAGTGTAACCACAGAGCTCTTCAGGGATGATGGTGCTAGTCTCACAATTTATTTCTCACTGTTCTGGTAAAAGGTGCATCCTCCAGACATTCCTGAGGTGTAAGAGCAGGCTTTGCATGATAAATCCACTCTAACATTCTAATCTCTCTAAGCCTCTGGGTCCCCTCATCTGCATTATACCAGAGGAGTTCTGTCATTTCAACCTCAGGTAATGTTGGCCACCATTTGATCCATGTTTCAGCCAACCATCCAAACAGTTTTCCTAACCCCTCGAGCTATAATATTGAATTCAGAATCTCTGCTTAGTGGGTCCATATTAATAAATGCAGCCTGATCCAGCCTTATATTCCTCCCACCATTATCCCACACCCTTAAAATCCATGGCCACACATATTCACCTGAGTTCTGTCTATATAAATTGGAAAACTCACACAGTTCTTTTGGAGTATAACGTAACTCCTCATGTATGTTACTTTGTACCTCACCTTTAGGGGCCTGTTGGGACTTTAGTCTAGTTATAGGTCTGGAAGAAATAAGGGGTGGTGGGGATGAGTCATGAAAAGAATCAAAAGTATCTTCCAAACCATTTGCTTCAGGGTATACATTTGCAGTTTCATCTGGTGAAACAGGATTAATCATTCTAGGGCTAATCTGTTCAGGTGGAGGTTGGGTGGCCAACTCCTCAAGGAGGTGGGGCAGCTATGTTCTCAGGGCAGACTATTACAGGGCTATCTAGAGAAGACTCAGCATGACCTAGTGTTTCAACCTCTCCACCGACGTCATTATCAATCCATATGTCAATCATCCCATTTTTTAGGGTTCCACTCCTTTCCAATCAATGTCCTCACTTTAATAGCAGACAGCATGCAAGATTGAGATTTCAGTTTACATTGTAAAGTTGCTACTATAACAATAAGATTCTGAGTCTGATTTTCAGAGACCTCAAGTCTATGGCTACAGGAAATAAGATTTTCCTTCAGGACACTCACAGAAACATCTACATCTGTCAGACAGCGCTTAAGCTTCTTATTTGAAGCCTTAAGCCCATCCCTTTCACTCATTAATGTATGCAGTGTATCTAACAACAACCAGTTAACATCTCTATACTTACTATTTCCACAAAACTCCATAAAGGTGTCAAAAACACTATCCCCCAGAGCCTGGCATCATTCAAGTGAATCATTAGAAGAATTGAATGGTGATATTCAAATCACCATTAGACTATCTCTTTTGAGTCAAAACTGTCTCAAAACTCACTCCATGGATTGGCAAATGTCATCCTGATTATGGAAATCAGAGTCCTTAGTGCCTTTGAGTCCAGTCAGTTTAGAAAACCATCCATTAAAACCCATTTTTAAGATTCTGTTTCTTAAGAATCACTCCTGGTATCAAGTTGTATTAGTTAGGGTCCTCTAGAGAAACAGAATCAGCAGAGAACACTTGCAAATATAAAATTTATAAAAGTGTCTCACATGACCACGGGAACACAGAGTTCAAAATCTGCAGGACAGTCTGTGAAGCTGATGACTCTGATGACTCCATCATCTGAAACCTCCTTAAAAGGCTTCCAGTGATTAGATTAAGCATCACTCATTGCAGAAGACACTCCCCTTGGCTGATTACCAAGGAATCAGCTGTGGATGTAGCCGAAGTGATCATGATTTAATTCTATGAAATGTCCTCATTGCAAAAGACAGGCCAGCACTTGCCCAACCAGACAAATAGGTACCACCACCTGGCCAAGTTGACACATGAACCTGACCATGACAGTAGGTAAGTCCAAGAATGGTGCGACAGGGCCTCATGACACCCCAGACCCAGGATTCTTTTAGCTTTCCACTCAGATTACCCTTGAGATCTCAAGGTGACAGCCCTCTCACATCTGAAGGCAGAGGGGTGAATGGCAAAATGTGTGTCCAGGGATTTACTTTAAAAGGGATTTACAAGAAAGAAGCCCACAAAATATCTACTGTTTACAGAGTATCTCTAGCTGCAACAGACTGCTAAGGTCCAGTAGGCAGTCTGTCTGTCACAGAATCTATATAAGCTTCTGACACATTGCTGTTAAGTGGGTTCTTTTGGAATTGCCTAAGAAAAATGGTACCTTTGCTTATTTTTTAAAAATTAAATTATAAAATATTTCATTCTCACAAGAATATATATGTGTAGAAGCCAAAGGTTTAAAGCAAGACCTACAGAATTTGTTGCAAGCAGCTGGCCTCAGGATGGTGGCGGTAAACTGTGGAGATTGTTATGTAGAGCAGTCTGGGAGGAAGAGAATGTTTACCCCAAATGGTTATGTTAAGTATGAAGAACACTGAAAGATAAGAACTTTGCTCCCTCAGGAAATGCATGCATGCCTATTGACATCCTGTGGTATATAACTAGGATCTGGTTAAGAATAAAATTGTCTGAAGTCTGTCTGAAGTAAACTCAAGCTTCAGACCCCCTGAGCCTGTCTGTGTCTGTCTTTCTTTCTTCCTTTCTTTTTTTCTCATCATTCCTTAATATCCTTCGAGTTCTGTTTCAATAGGAAGCAACATTTGGCACCCAACGTGGGGCTCGAAGAAGAAGACTCCAAATCAATATTAAGGAACCAAGGAAAAGTCTCATTAGAGTCACGTGTGTCCAGCCGATAGAAAAGGACTCGAGTCATATTGGTAAAGTAAGCATTTTCCTTGGATCATCAGGGTAACGGGTAATCATAATAGGCAGCTGGAGGAGTATGTGTGTGTGTTAAAGCTACTGGGGTGCCTGTTAAAACATCTGAATTAGTAAGCTTATTTGATCTCATTCAAAAACATTGTTGTTGGTTTCAGCCTTAAGGCCATAATGTTTTAAATCTTAAGTAATGGAAATTGGTTATGAAGGCTTTGCAGTGAACATAACAAAACGGGGAAAATATTCCTGTTTCTATTTGGTTATTGTGTTCAGTCAGGCAATGAACTACCTGGCTCATGCTTTGTCTTAAACTCTAAGTTGTGTTTCTTCTCAATCTCCCACTACCACTTCTTACCCTGTTTCAACAGTTGCTTGAGCCGGACTCAGCAATTGGTGCCCAAACAGGGATCTAATAGGGGAACTCTTAAAGCATAAAGTGAGGAGACGCTCCAGGGACACACACTACAAATACTACAGGCGGGCCTTTGTGGGTTAAGCAGTGGCCCTTATCTGTAGAGAGGTTTGAGGCTCTGACTCGGTTGATTTGGGAACAGTTTGGAGCAGGACGTTTAGAGGAGTCTCGTGGTTCTTGGAATTCTCCAATATTTATTGCAGGAGGGAGGTCAGGAAAATGGACAATGTTGACTGATTTGATAAAAGTTGATACTGTGGTTCAGCCTATGGAGTCATTGCAGCCTGGCTTGCCCACACCAGTTGTAATTTCTAAGAACTGATTTATTATGATAGATTTAAAAAATTGCTTCTTTGCCATGCCTTTGGCAGAGCAGGATAAAGAAAGATTGGTTTCTGGGCTTGTTCTTGATGGGCTGCCTTTATATAGGGATTCATGTACACCTGAGTCAGAAAGTATTCAGTGAGCAAGGTGCCATACCAAACGGGGGTCAGTGCTCATTGATGGTTCCTGTGGCAGGTTGGTCCCCAATGGGGTGTGTAGTTCAAGATTGTAGTTCTGACTCAAGGTATTCTGTTAGGTTACCTTTGTTTAGTCTGAATGATTATTGTATGAGATTTATACCAATGCTACAGGTAAAGTCTTGTGACAGAGAGTGGGAATGGTAGCCCCATTTTCTTTTGTTGGCTTAAATTCTCGACAGGCAGTGGTTTGGAAACTGGCTCCTATTCATATTTTAAAAAGAAATATATTTTAAGAACTTTAAAACTAAAAATTCTTGTTAAAAACTATATATTGATAGTTAATGCACATTTGAAACATTAATTAAAGTATTTTAAGTATTTAACATTATTCTAACAAATTTAATTTTGATGGTAATTATATGTGGTAAAATATTTGTACAAAGTAATGATTTAAGTATGAAAAATATGAAATATGTATTTTTATTAATAGGAAAACAGAATAGTTTTATCCTAAAATGAATAACTGTTACTAAGTGAGAAAAATATAGGACAAAGCCTAAACTAATATAATAAGTGCTGAGGGTTTGTAAAAATAGAAATTATGGTTAAAATCAAGAAAGATTTAATGAGTCTAAAATGACAATGTTTTCTTGGACTTTTAGCCTGTTCTAATGAAAGGATATAAAAAAAAATTCTAAATAATTAGTTAGAAAGCAAAGTGTCTGTGTTTTATCAAAATAACTTATGTTAACTTTTATCATGTTATTATCTGTATAAAAAATACTGATTTTCTCCTGGGTATCATTATACTGGCAAAAAGTGCTTCTTTTCTTGCCCTACACCAGGTGGCTTAATCTATTAATCTAAGTACTATTACTATAAATGAATCTATTACTGGCTAAATCATATTCAAATCATATAAATACCTATATTCCTTTAAGCCAAAATATCTTAAGGCTTAGTCCAATCTTTATATAAACTACATGTGTATAAACTAAATTTATCCTAAAATAACCATGGCTTATATTGGAAGCAGATCAGATTTGAGGGTTGAATGCAAGGAAAAAATATACTTGTGGAGTCTTTTTTGTTCACCTGATGTTGCCATTACATGCAACTGATATTGCTATCACATGACCTTGGTAAGAAATAGTTAAAATGTACACTCTAGCTGGGAGGACTGGCTATCCCCCCAGAAGGAGGTGTACTTTAATAAAGATATCTAGGTCCCAGGAAGCTCCTCTTGGTCCCTAGCCAGTTCCCAGAGGACCCAACTGGGCCCGGTCATGTGAGCAAATCGAAATTTGGCCACTATTGTGAGAAAATACCATAAAAACCGCATGCAATAAATTTAAAATTAGCAAAAACACACAACAAATTATAAAGAATCCACATTCTTGCATTCTTTTTCAATCAATCCAATGAATTCAATTTTAAAAATCTGGTCATTTACTATGGGTACATGTCACTATTGACACTCTGCTTTCAATTTTGCTACCTGCCACCTTAGGGATTCCCAATTATATGTTACAAAACTTGTTTGATATTTTACAAGGAGATTTTAATTTATTAAGCAAAAGGCAGTTAACAGCTGCAGCTGAATGAAAGTTACAATTAATTGAACAATGCATTCAAAAGTACAGCTTGTTCAAATAGATCTAAAAAAGCCTGTTGATTTTATTATTTTCTTTTACCTTGCAATCTCCCACAAGCCTATTTTAGCAAGATGGTGTTTTAAAATGGATTTTTTTACCAAACAATTGACAAAAATGTTTAAATACATATTTGCAAAAGATTATTTCTTTAATAGCCAAAAGTCACCGAAAATATTATCAATTAAGAAATCATAATCCTAATCGCATAGTGTGTAATCTCACAAAGGAAGAGGTTCAAAGTCTATATATTTTCAATACCTTTTGGCAAATAGCATTAAGTGACTTTAAAGGACAAATGAATAATCACTTGCTATATCAAAACTTTTACAATTTTTAAAAATGAACGCAATGGATTTTGCCTAAAATAGTTCCAGCTTCCCCGCTAGCTATTACTGTCTTTACCAATGATAATATTAATGGGAAGGCTGCATATGTCACCCAGTGGAAAACAAGTTAGAAAATGCCTTATACCTCAGCCCAGTTTACTGAATTAGCAGCTGTAATTCAAGTACTGCAAAGTTTTCCACAATCTCTTAATATTGTTTCTAATTTTGAATATGTTTGCCAAACAGTTACTCACATTAAGACGGCTTCTTTGTTTGAAAGAGATGAACTCTCCTGAATGTTTTTACATTTACAAACATTAGTCAAAAGTCAAATTAATCCTCTTTTTATCGTGGATATAAAGAGCTCATACCAATCTTCCAGGTCCTTTGTCATTACAAAATCAGCAAGCAGATAGTCTTGTGAGTTTAATTCAAAATCCCACACTTCACAAATTGACATCAATAGCAAAGGGCTGGGAAAGAAAGTTCCATCTTTATCTAAACAGCAAGCTCAGGACATTGTCAGGACTTGTCCAACCTGTGGAACTTTGAATGCACTCCCATTTGCAGCAGGGGTTAATCCTCAAGGTCAAAAAGCAAATAAATTATGGCAAATGGATGTTACTCATATTTCATATTTTGATAAAATGCAGTATGTACATGTTATCATAGACACTTGTTCTCATTTTATCTGGGCTACTGCACAATCTGGAGAGCATTTCTGCCATGTTAAATCACATTTACTTAATGCTTTTGCTGTTATGGAGTGCCCCCAATCTATTAAATGGACAATGGTCCTGCTTATACAGGAAAATAATTTCATAAATTTTGTACTACTTTTAATATTACTCATATCACAGGAATTCCACATAATTCCTCAAGGAAAGGAATTATTGAATGAACAAACCAAACATTAAAGTCTATGCTCATAAAACAAAGAGGGGGAGATCAGGAGGATGATGTTATGAAAATATGTACACCAAACATCAATTAGCAAAACCACTGTTTACTTTAAATTTTTAAAAACATTTTTGATAATTCATCACAGACTCCTGCCTGCAGAACAACATTTTAGTACTTTGGGAAAGAAAAATGATACAACCCAAACAGAACTGCAGCTGTAGCCAATCTATTGGAAAGATGTTAAAGATGATTTATGGAAACCAGGAATGGTAACGGTGTGGGGTAGGGGGATTTGCTCTTGTCATTGCAGATGACGGAACCTCGGTTTGGATTCCCTTGAAGAGAATAAAACCCAGACATGTCAACCCGGACAAAAATAACTAAATGGGTAATGTATATTATAGGACATATAACTTTAATTGCTGAAGGACAGGGACATAGTCATACTTATTGGGTTTATAGTCCTAACCCACCTCTGCTGTGGGCCCTAACATGGGCCAATCCAACTTTACCAAAATAATCTGAATACAAGTTTAGGATTCCCAGGTCCAGTAAGAAGAAAACTGGTGTCAAATTTAATTCTTCCATTTTTAGAAACACCTGTATGCATAACTCTATGGAAACAAAGGTGGGAAAGAAAGTTGGAATGGATGGCAGTTATGTCATACAGATTAAGCAGTAATCATAATTAGTATTCCTATGGAATTGTAAGAGATGCAGCCCCTGTGGGGTCTCCCATCTCTAACTTGAAGATAACTGAGACTATATGGACAGGCAAGCTAAATCAGGGTTTAATTCATGGAGGATAATTTGTGCCAAATTCGTAGGATGATAAAGATAGCATTAGTCAAAGAAATTGACAGAAAATTTTCCTAGGACTGAGACCAATTTTTTTTTTTAGGTTTTTTTTTTTATTAATTAAAGAAAAAAAAGAAATTAACACAACATTTAGAAATCATACCATTCTACATATGCAATCAGTAATTCTTAACAGCATCACATAGATGCATGATCATCATTTCTTAGTACATTTGCATCAGTTTAGAAGAACTAGCAACATAACCGAAAAAGATATAGAATGTTGATATAGAGAAAAAAATAAAAGTAATAATAGTAAAATCAAAACAAAACAAAACAAAACAAAACAAAAACCTATAGCTCAGATGCAGCTTCATTCAGTGTTTTAACATGATTACTTTACAATTAGGTATTATTGTGCTGTCCATTTTTGAGTTTTTGTATCTAGTCCTGATTGCACAGTCTGTATCCCTTCAGCTCCAATTACCCATTATCTTACCCTGTGTCTAAGTCCTGTTGGTCTCTGTTACCAATGACATATTACAAGTTTATTCTCGAATGTCTGTTCACATCAGTGGGACCATACAGTATTTGTCCTTTAGTTTCTGGCTAGACTCACTCAGCATAATGTTCTCTAAGTCCATCAATGTTATTACATGCTTCATAAGTTTATTCTGTCTTAAAGCTGCATAATATTCCATCATATGTATATACCACAGTTTGTTTAGCCACTCGTCTGTTGATGGACATTTTGGCTGTTTCCATCTCTTTGCAATTGTAAATAACACTGCTATAAACATTGGTGTGCAAATGTCCGTTTGTGTCTTTGCCCTTAAGTCCTTTGAGTAGATACCTAGCAATGGTGTTGCTGGGTCTATGGCAATTCTATATTCAGTTTTTTGAGGAACCGCCAAACTGCCTTCCCCAGTGGTTGCACCATTTGACATTCCCACCAACAGTGGATAAGTGTGCCTCTTTCTCCGCATCCTCTCCAGCACTTGTCATTTTCTGTTTTGTTGATAATGGCCATTCTGGTGGGTGTGAGATGATATCTCATTGTGGTTTTGATTTGCATTTCTCTAATGGCCAGGGACATTGAGCATCTCTTCATGTGCCTTTTGGCCATTTGTATTTCCTCTTCTGAGAGGTGTCTGTTCAAGTCTTTTTCCCATTTTGTAATTGGGTTGGCTGTCTTTTTGTTGTTGAGTTGGACAATCTCTTTATAAATTCTGGATACTAGACCTTTATCTGATATGTCGTTTCCAAATATTGTCTCCCATTGTGTAGGCTGTCTTTCTACTTTCTTGATGAAGTTCTTTGATGCACAAAAGTGTTTAATTTTGAGGAGCTCCCATTTCTTTCTTTCTTTCTTCAGTGCTCTTGCTTTAGGTTTAAGGTCCATAAAACCACCTCCAATTGTAAGTTTCATAAGATATCTCCCTACATTTTCCTCTAACTGTTTTATGGTCTTAGACCTAATGTTTAGATCTTTGATCCATTTTGAGTTAACTTTTGTATAGGGTATGAGATACGGGTCTTCTTTCATTCTTTTGCATATGGATATCCAGTTCTCTAGGCACCATTTATTGAAGAGAGTGTTCTGTCCCAGGTGAGTTGGCTTGACTGCCTTATCAAAGATCAAATGTCCATAGATGAGAGGGTCTATATCTGAGCACTCTATTCGATTCCATTGGTGAGACCAATTTTTATAGCCAATTCTAATAACTATAACTTCTTTTTAAATAGCAGTCATAAACACTATATACAAATATGTATAGGGATCCATATATATTTGTTAAAGTTCATATGCATATAAGAAATCAAACTTCTAATTGTGGGAATTGTTCTCTATTCACTTGTCTCCAAGCATTTATGTTGCAGGAAAATGAGACGATTATAGCAGCAAGGAGAAGAGATATTTGGCTGCCGGTGCAGATGTCAAGATCTTGCAATCCTCTCCAGAAACACATATACTGATCCATTTGGCAAAAGAATATCTAAAAAGGACTAATAGACTAATTGGACTCATTATTGCATCTGTCATTGGAATCATTAGAAGCATCACAGTGGCTGCAGTCGCTGGAACCGCATTGGAACAAACTATACAGATGCAGCATTGTTAGAAAAACACCAGTGAACTGTGGCATAGACAATCTCATTGATGAACAAATTAATAATAGACTAAATGATATAGAAATGACATTGGTTCATACTGGAGATCAAATGTATAATTTAAATTTTTTACAAAGTTTAAAGTGTAAAAGGAATGAGAGCAGTTTTTGTATTACCCTCTTTTAACATATGGCCTGTCTGAAATAGAATGGGAAAAGGTAAAAAGGCATCTTTTAAGGCTTTCAGATAGTTTAAGTCCTGATATCTTAGAATTACAAAAGAGGGGTATTAGAATTATCTCAGAATAATTTACATGTAGCCTATGGAGGTAATGTTACACAATCACTTACCCAAGAGCTAAAAAATCTTAGGTTTGGGGCTGTTTATACTTCGCTTCCTCCTCAGCTGTGTTTAACAACAAAGAAAAAGGTGATGCTTGCAAAAACTCTTGGCTCCCTCCTGAATCAAAGTCAGAGAGCTTGACTGGCAGCCAATGACGGGTAAGACCCTTCAGAGCCTAAGGGCAACCTAAGACAGGCTTGGTCACCTCTGCTTATAGTCACCCTAAAAAAGTGATTCTTGTTTTCCTCGGCTTATAAAATAAAAAGGGGGAAATGTAGAAGCCAAAGGTTTAAAGCAAGACCTACAGAATTTGTTGCAAGCAGCTGGCCTCAGGATGGTGGCGGTAAACTGTGGAGATTGTTATGTAGAGCAGTCTGGGAGGAAGAGAATGTTTACCCCAAATGGTTATGTTAAGTATGAAGAACACTGAAAGATAAGAACTTTGCTCCCTCAGGAAATGCATGCATGCCTATTGACATCCTGTGGTATATAACTAGGATCTGGTTAAGAATAAAATTGTCTGAAGTCTGTCTGAAGTAAACTCAAGCTTCAGACCCCCTGAGCCCATCTGTGTCTTTCTTTCTTTCTTTCTTTTTTTCTCATCATTCCTTAATATCCTTCGAGCTCCGTTTCAATAGGAAGCAACATATATGAAACATGTATAAGGTATTTTTGGACCTTTTTTTGGGGGGGGGGGAGTGCAGTGTAGGGTCTGGGAATCAAACCTGGGTCTCCTGCACAGAAGGCGAGCATCCTACCACTGAACCACCCATGCACCCTCTTTGTCCATTTTTAACTGAGTTTTATTATTTCTGGAAATAATGTCATTGTCTAAAGACATACTCCACTGGTCTGCCTCACTAGATTGTCCAGTGCCACATAGAAGATGACGAGGAAGGGTAACAGGAACAAAGCAAGATGTCTAGTGTATTAGTTAGTGTTCTCTAGAGAAACAGAATCAACAGGAACACTCGCAAATATAAAATTTATAAAAGTGTCTCACGTAACCGAGGGAATGCAGTCCAAAATCCGCAGGGCAAGCCGTGAAGCCGACGACTCCGATGGAAGTTCTGGATGAACTCCACAGGAGAGTCTCGCCAGCCGAAGCAGGAATAGAACCTGTCTTTTCTGAATCCTCCTTAAAAGGCTTCCCGTGATTAGATTAAGCATCACTCTTTGCAGAAGACATTCCCCTTTGGCTGATTACAAATGGAACCAGACAAACAGGTACCACAATTTGGCCAAATTGACATATGAACCTGACCATGACACCTAGTCATGACCTTAAATAGATCAGTGTGCCGCAAGCCAGACGCTATATATATATATATATATATATATAGTCCAATTCTAGTCACTGAACTTCAGGAAAAGGAAGAGCAAGGCTCAAAAAAGTACAGAGATATTGAACCAAAATAGTCAGAGTCTTGATATACAAATATTCCCAGTCCCACGGTGGGTTGAAACACAGGGTTTTTGTTTGGACTGTTACTGGACATAAGCCATGTGAGGCCTAGAACTAGGACTACAATTCATGGATATAAGTTCATTCTCCTTTTAATTATTATTTTGTAATCAGAGAAGTTGTAGATTTACAGAAAAATCCTGTAAAAAATACAGCTTATCATATACTCCTCTATTGTTGATACTTTGCATTAGTGTGGTACCTTTGTTACAACTGAAGAAAGAATAATAAAATATTACTGTTAACTAGAATACATAGTTTACATTAGGTATATTTTTCCCATATACCATCCTACTATTAATGCCTTATAATAGTCATGCATTTGTTATAATTCATGAAAGAAGATTCTTATATTTATACTGTTAACCACAATCCATCATACACAACAGGGTTCACTGCATTATACAGTCCCATGTTTTATCTTCTATCTTTCCTTCTAGCAAGATACACAACACAGAACTTCCCCCCTTTCAACCACATTCACAAACGTAATTCAGTGCTGTTAACTGCACTCATAGCAATGTGCAACCATTGACACTATCCATTTTCAAACATTTACAATCAACCTAAATAGAAATTCTGCACAAATTAAGCATTCTATCTCCTGGTAATCCATATTCTAGATTATAATTCTATGAATGTGCTTATTTTAATTGGTGCATATCAGTGAGATCATATAATATTTGTTGTTTCATGTCTGGCTTATTTTGCTCAACATAATGTCCTCAAGGTTCATCCATGTTTTGTGCATGACACAGGACTTCATTCCATCTTACAGTTGAATAATATTCCATCATATGTATATACCACATTATTTTTTATCTCTTTATTGGTTGAGGGACACTTGGGTTGCTTCCATCTTTTGTCGATTGTGAGTAATGCTGCTATGAATATCCATGTGCAAATAGCTGTTTGAGTCCTTGCTTTCAATTATTCTGGGTATATACCCAGTAGCGGGATTGCTGGGTAATATGGTATTTCTACGCTTTGCTTCCTGAGGAACTGTGGAAATGTCTTTCACAGTGGCTGCATCATTTTACATTTCCACCAGCAATGAATGCATGTTCCTATTTCTCCACATCCTCTCCAACACTTGCAATGGTTACCGGAATAGTAACCATTCCGGTAGGTATAAAATTATACCTCATTGTGACTTGGATTTACGTTTCCCTAATAGCCAGTGATGTTATGCATCTTTTCATGTGCTTTTTAGTCATTTGTATTTTCTCTTTGGAGTCTTTTGCCCATTTTTAAATTGGGTTGTTTGTCTTTTTATTGTTCTGTTTTAGGATTTTCTTATATATGCTGGATATTAAACCCTTACAGATATATGACTTTCAAATATTTTCTCCCATTGAGTAACTTGCCTTTTTACTTTCTTGACAAAGCCCTTGGAAGCACAAAAGCTTTTAATTTTGAGGTGGCCTAATTTATCTTTTTTTTTCTTTCATTGCTTGTGCTTTGGGCATAAAGACTAAGAAACCATTGCCTATATCCAGATCTTGAAAATTGTTCCCCACATTTTCTTCTAGAAGTTTTAGGTCCTGGTTCTTTTGATACATTTTGAGTTAATATTTGTATAAGGTGTGAGATAGGGGTCCTCTTTTATACTTTTGCTTATGGATATCCAGTTCTCCCAGCACCCTTTGTTGAAGAGACTATTTTTTCCTCAGTTGAGTGTACTTGGCAGTCTTGTCAAATATCCATTGGCTACAGATATGAGGGTCTATTTCTGAATTCTCGATTTTATTCCATTGGTCAACATATCTATCCTTATGCCAGTGCCATGCTGTTTTGACCACTGTAGCTTTGTAATATACTTTGCAGTCAGGAAATGAGAATCTTCTACATTCATTCTTCTTTTTCAATATTTTTGGCTACCCAGGGCCCCTTACTCTTCCAAATAAATTTGAAAATTGGCTTTTCCATTTCTGCAAAATAGTCTTTTGGAATTTTTATTGGGATTGTGTTTATCTGTAAACCAATTTGGGTAGAATTGGCATCTTAACAATGTTTAGTCTCCCAATCCATGAATAAGGAATGTTCTTCCATTTATTTAGGATTTTTTTAAAGCAATGTTTATGTTTTGTAGTTTTCTGTGGACAAGTCATTTATATCCTTGGTCACATTTATTCCTAAGTATTTTATTCTCTTAGTTGCTATTGTAGATGGAATTTTTTTCTTGATTTCCTCCTCAGATTGCTCATTACCAGTGTATATAAATACTACTGATTTTTGTGTGTTGATCTTGTATGCCACCACTTTGCTGAACTTGTTTATTAGCTCTAGTAATTTGGTTGTATATTTTTCAAGACTTTCTATATTTAGGATCATGCCATCTGCAAATAGTTAAAGTTTTGCTTCTTCCTTGCCAATTTAAGCTGTTTTATTTCTTTTTCATCCCTAACAGCTCTAACTAGAACTTCCAGTACAATGTTGAATAACAGTGGTGAGGGTGGGCATCCTTGCCTTGTTCCTGATTTTGCAGGGAAAGTTTTTAGTCTTTCACCATTGAGTATGACATTAGCTATGGGTTTTTCATATGTGCCCTTTTTCATGCTGAGGAAGTTTCCTTTTATTCCTATTTTTTGAATTTCTTTTATCAAGAAAGGTTACTAGAGTTTGTCAAATGCCTTTTCTTAAACAGCCAAGATGGTAGTGTGTTTTTCCCATTTGATTTGTTAAATGTGACATATTTTATTAATTGGTTTTCCATACTGAACCACCCTTACATACCTGGGATGAAACCCAGTTAATCATGGTGTATAATTCTTTTAATGTGATGTTGGATTCTATTTGCAAGTATTTTGCTGAGGATTTTGCATTTATACTCATTAGAGAGATGGGTCTCTAATTTTCTTTTCTTGTAGTTTCTTTATCTGGCTTTGGTATTAGGGTGATGTTGGCTTTATAGAGTGAGTTGGGTAGCATTTCCTCCCCTTCAATTTTTTTGAAGGAGTTAGAACAGGATTTGTATTAATTCTTTTGGGAACAATTGGTAGAATTCCCCTGTGAAGCCATTTGGTTCTGGGCTTTTCTTTATTAGGAGGTTTTTGTTGTTGTTTATTGTATTCTTTTTTGTTTCTGTTAGAGAAGTTGTGGGTTTACAAAACAATTCTGCATAAAATACAGGATTCCCATATACTTCCCCACCACAAACACCTTGCATTGGTGTGGAACATTTGTTATGATTGACGATAGCACATTTTAATAAATTATGAATTACTAAATTAATTGTCCTTGGTTTAACTTAGTGTCCACTATTTATGTAGTGCAGTTTCATGGATTTAAAAAAATATATTATTCTCTTACCATGTATATAATCTAACACTTCCCCCATTAATTATATTAGATAAATATTTCATTGCTGTTACTAGATTCATAATGTTGTGCTATGCTACCATCACCCTCATAACAAAGCCAGATAAAAATACCACAAGAAAAGAGAACTACAGATCAATTTCTCCTATGAATATAGTGCAAATATCCTCAACAAATACTAGAAAATGGAATCCAACAGCATATTAAAAGAATTACATATCATGATCAAGTGGGATTTATCTCTGGTAAGCAGGAGTGATTCAGCATAAGAAAATCAATTAATGTAATACACTACATTAACAGAATGAAGGAAGACAAAGAAAAATAACACATGATCATCCAATTGATGCAGAAAAGGCATTTGACTAAATACACCCCCCCCCCTTGATAAAACACTTAGAATCTAGGAATAGGAGGAAACTTCATCAACATGATAAAGAGCATATATGAAAATTCTATTGCTAACATCCTACTTAATGGTGAAGGACTGAAAGCTTTCCCTCTAAGGTCTGGAACAAGATAGGGATACTCACTGTCACTATTGTTATTCAACATTATACTGGAAGTCCTAGCCAGAGCAATTAGGCAAGAAATGGGAGAGAAAGAAGTAAAACTTCTCTGTTTGCAGATAATGCTTTCACAGAAATGCTTTCATAAAGTCACACTTTTAATTCTCTGGCCTCTCTTGCCTTGGACTTCACACCAAAGAGCATTGAAGATTAAGAGTAATAACACAAGAGGGAGTTTGAGGGGTACAGATGGTAAGACAGTCTAAATTCATGCTCTCATTTGGGATACAAAGAGGAAAACATAGGCCTGAGAGCTCCTTGGAAGGTAGAATAAGAGAAACTGTAGGTGAGCTATCTCTCTGTCATATTGTACAATGATATTTGCCCATATTCATAGACTAGGAAAAGTCTAACTTTGTACATTTGCTCTCTTCGGGAGAACTTTTTTAAAAGAGGAAAAGACCCAGAAGGTAAAGTCAGTCCCCATAATGGTTCCTGTGGATAAGAACTTATCTTCACAAGCATTGGGGCCTATCACTTTTTTGACTTGTTGAGCTCTTGTGTAAGCCCAACTGCCACTTTGTAGCCTTTCCTACATCCACCTCTTAGTAATGCCTTCCTTAGGTGAAGCACTCCACACCCAACACAGTAGCATTGAAGTCAAATATCTCTGGGTTATCCAGGTACATCCTGGAGGAAATTTCCAAATTTCACACTTCTTAGATCCTCAAATAAGACTAGAAAGGGATGAGCTGTTTTAGGCTCCAATGTTATATGTCTTTGGAATACTTGTCCTAGTTTGCTCGCTGCTGGAATGTAAGATACCAGAAACAGAATGGCTTTTTAAAAGGGGAATTTAATGAGTTGCTAGTTTATAGTTCTAAGGCCAAGAAAATGTCCCAATTAAAACAAATCTATAGAAATGTCCAATCGAAGGCATCCAGGGAAAGAAGGTTCAAGATGGCCAATGAAATTCATGTTTCTCTCTCAGCTGGAAAGGCACATGGCAAATATGGTGGTATCTGCTTTCTCATGGCTCTACAAAAGGGACTCTCTCCAAAAATGTTTCCTCTTTTAAAGGATATCAGTAAACAACTCCACTTGGAGGATACACCTCCAAGGAAATCATCTAATCAAAAGTTACCACCCATAATTGAGTGGGTCGCATCTCCATGGGAACAATCGAAATGCACCCATCCAGCAATATTCAATGAGGATTAAAGGGCATGGCTTTTCTGGGGTGCACCACAGATTCAAACTGGCACAATACTCTTAGGATTTTTCTCATTCCTCTTATATGGCAAAAAGTAAGATTTGTGATATGCATAGGCAGTAGACCCTGAAGCAGTAGTAACACACTACTTTCCAAAGAATACCTTGCTTTCTGAAGCAGTGCTAAGACAAAATTCCCCACACTTCCCTAGTTCTGTGGTGATCCTTTAGAGGCTGCTGATCTGTTCAGTGACCCTGACTTCACTCTCCTTCAGTTTATTCACGTTCTCTCTTCCAAAATAGTTTTGTCTCTGTAGCATTTTGGGGTCTTCTCCTCTAGCTCTCTGGCAAAACTGATCAGGTGATTCAGACTGGCCTCTTTCATATTGGGGTTAAATAAGCATCCTTGCAGTCTTAAGAGGTTCATCTTATTCTCTTCATTCAATAACCAGAACCTTACCCTATATTCAGATTCAATGATCTCTTTAAAATTCTGCTCTTTTCCCTGAATCATCATCATTCTTTTTTGCTCCTCAGTCAATATCCTTCAAGTTTCTTAGCTCTTCAAGTTTCTCCTTCAATGTGTTCAATACCTCCTGGGATAACGTCCTGTAACTCATAGCCAAATACCCTGTGATTCTTGTGCTTTTGGGACAGGAAACATGACACAAAATGTGATTTGGTCTTCATCACAGAATAGCTGTAGTGGTTCCAGATCTTTCATTCAGTATTCTTCTGAGATTTTTGCTGTAAATGGGGGCTGAGCCTTTTGGACATACTGGCATGTGTTACTAGTTGAAGACAGGATTGTTTGTTTCTGATGTGGACAGAAAAAAAGATTGGTGGGTTTCTTCCAAGTTCTGGAGTAGACACACTTGGCAACCACTATGTCAAGCATCAGTGAACCAAGGAAACAGTTCATACAGGCACAGCAGTTTGGCTTGTTCTAGACTCCTCAAATCAAACAAACCTTTGGGATCCCTTCTTTGTAATTCTGAATATTTTCTTTAGAGGAATGGCTGGGAAAATGGAGACTGAGGGGGTTTTACCTGTTGTGTTCTCAGCCTCTTCATCTCTCTATCAGGTAGGCAACTGTTTGTTGGGAGGTTTTTGATGACTGATTCAATCTCTTTACTTGTAATTGGTCTGTCGAGATCTTCCATTTCTTCTCTAGTCAGTGTAAGTTGTCGTGTGTTTTTAGGAATTTGTCTATTTCATCTAGGTTGTCTAATATGTTGGCATACAGTTGTTCATAGAATCCTCTTATGATCCTTCTTAGTTCTATGGGGTCAGTAAAATGTCCCCCCTCTCATTTCTGATTTTATTTATTTGCATCTTCCCCCTTTTTTTCTTTGTCAGCCTAGCTAATATTCAGGATTACAAAGAAGGGCTCCCATAGGGTTGTTTGATTTGAGGATTTGTCAGTTTTATTGATCTTCTCAAAGAATCAACTTTTGGTTTTGTTAATTCTATTTTTTTATTCTCAATTTCATTTATTTTTGCTCTATTCTTTATTATTTCTTTCCTTCTGCTTTGGGATTAGTTTGCTATTCTTTTTCAAGTCCCTTCAGGTGTGCAATCACATCTTTGGTTTTAGTTCTTTCTTCTTTTTTCAACGTAGGCATTTGGGGCTATAACTTTCCCTCTCGGCACTGCCTTTTTTTTTCATATCATAAGTTTTTATAAGTTGTGTTCTTGTTTTCATTTGTCTCAAGATATTTACTGATTTCTCTTTCAGCTTCTTCTGTGACTCACTGATTGTTTAAGAGGTTGTTGTCTAACTTCCATATATTGGTGATTCTTTCCAGTTCTCCACCTGTTATTGATTTCCAGCTTCATTCCAAATGGTCTGAGAAAGTGCTTTGTATAATTCAATTTTTAAAACTTTATTGAGACTTGTTTTGTGACAACATGTGGCCTATCCTTGAGAATGATCTATGAGTACTTGCACCTTCTATTTTGGGGTGCAATGTTCTGCATATGTTTGTTAGAGCCAGTTTATTTATCTTGTTATTCAGTTCTGTTTCCTTATTGGAGCTCTGTCTAGATGTTCAACCTATTGATGAGAATGGAATATTGAAATCTCCAACTATTACTGTATAGATGTATACAGTATATACAGATGTATAGATTTCTCCTTCAGTTTTGCCAGTGTTTGTCTTCTGTATTTGGGGCCACCATGGGTAGGGGTGTAAATATTTTTCATAAAGGACCTTAAATATATCATACTACTGCCTTCTCACCTTCATTGTTTTTTATAAGAAATCAGCACTTAGTCTTATTGCGGTTACCTTGTATGTGATGAACCGCTTTTTTCTTGCTGCTTTCAGTATTCTCTCTCTTTTTGGGGGGGACATGGGCAGGCTTCGGGAATCAAGCCCAGGTCTCTAGCATGGCAGGTGAGAATTCTGCCACTGAGCCACCATTGCACCACCCCAGTATTCTCTCTTTATCTTTGGATTTGATATTTTGTTAGTATGTATCTCGGAATAGGTCCATTAAGATTTAATCTGGGGTGGGCCATGGTGGCTCAGCAGGCAAGAATGCTTGCCTGCCATGCCAGAGGACCCGGGTTCAATTCCCGGTGCCTGCCCATGTTAAAAAAAAATAAATAAATATTTAGTCTGTTTGGGAATCAATATGCTTCTTGGATGTGCATATTATGTCTTTAATAAAAGTTGTGGGGCAGTGCGACGGTGACTCAGTGGCAGAAGTCTCGCCTGCTATTCTGGAGACCCGGATTCAATTCCCAGTGCCTGCCCATGCAAAAAAAAAAAGTTGGGAAATTTTTGGCCATTATTTCTTCAAATATTTTTTCTGCCCCTTTTCCCTTCTCTCCTCCTTCTGGGACACCCATGACACACATGTTTGCATGCATCGTGCTGTCATTCAAATCCTTGAAACCCTGCTCAATATTTTCCATTCGTTTCTCTATTGGTTCTTCTATCTGTAGGATTTTGAGTGTCCTGTCTTCAGTTTGTTGATTCTTTCCTCTGCCTGTTCAAATCTGCTGTTGTATATCTCTAGTTATTATAAATCTCTTCTTTTGTGCCCTTTATTTCCATACTTTGTTATTTCTTTTTATGCTTCCAAATTCTTCCTTATGAGCATCCAATATCTTCTTGATATCCTTTATCTCTTTATCCATATTTTCCTTCATCTCCTTGAATTGATTTAGGAGATTTGTTTGAATATCTTGGATTAGTTATTCCAAATTCCGTGTCTCCTCTGAAGTTTTAATTTGTTCCTTTGACTGGGCCATATCTTCCTGTTCTAAGTATGGCTTATAAGGTTTTTTGCTGATGTTTAGGCATCTCATTATCTTGAATGTACTCTGAAAGTCAGTTTCTCTCTCTTGCCTAGGGTTTTATTGTCAGTTGTCTTGTGTTAAGGCTCGTCTTTGACACTCAGTTCAACTTATTCTAGACCTTTAGAGTTGCCCATGTTAAGTGATCAGATTTCTTTTAGCCGTTCTTCATGTGATATGCATTACAATTTTTAAGATCACATCATTTGTGCAATTGTTTTACCCCCAGGAGAAAGCTTCCTTTCCTCTGTTCCTTCTCTGGGAATCTTGATTGGTTCTGTTTGTTTTTGTTTGCCTCTATAATTTTTTTTATACTTCTTTCATTACCTCTAGTTGCTTTTGCCTGAAGGTCAAATTCTGGTCAAAGTTCACCCCAGAGAGGACTTTCCCAAGTCAACATTTCCCATTCATAACAGGGAACCACAAGAGGGGCATAGACCAGCTCCAAAGAATCCTGGGGAGAAGGTCAGGAAAGATGCCAAAAATCTTTTGATGATTCTCCACAGCTGTGCTTTCTGGGCCTTTCCGGTAGAAGATGCCCTTCTGTAAACATTTTTCTATAGTCCTAGGTAGGACTTACATCTTTGAAACTTTGCCACCTATGCCCCAGTCAGGGTGGAGTTGAAACAATGGCATGGTTGCCCATGTCTGAGGCAGGCTGAACAGCACCCGAGACCCAGTGATCCGAATTTGCCAATTAAAAGCCACGATCAGTGCTCGCCCATGCCCCCACGTATCCCCCATTTCTGAGGAAGAGATCTTTCCCAAACCACTCCATCTGCAGCAGTCAGCCAGGACCAGACCCCAAGGGAGTCTGCCTCCAGAGTGGTGCATAGGCATCAGCAGCCTCCATGGAGTGAGCTACTCACACTGCTTTACCACAGTTTCTCAGCCTCTTCCTGCTGCTCTTCCCTGGATGCTTTACAATGCTCCCCTGGCCTCCAGAGCCCCAGAACAGCTGTTTCAAACAGTTCCTGCCTTTTAACTAGCTGTTTTGCAGGAGGAATAAATCCTGGAGCTCCCTACTCTACCACCCTCCTGGAAGTTCTAAGACTCGTTTTTTTTTGTTGTTTTTTTTTTTTTCAGGCTTAAATAACTTTCATTCACTATGTACAGTTACTGGCAGAGGTACAAAACATACATACACCTTGTGCTAGTCACACCGCAGAGAAGCACATAAGCCAAATAAAATCCTGTAGCCATGGCAGGGGGGTGGGTGAGCAGGGATAGCTAGAAAATAGCTGGTGGGCAGGGTAGGACCCAAATCACTTCAGGGGTCTTCTGTGACCCTCGACTCTTCTTGCGGGAGTCTTCATCTTGACACTCTTGCAAGCTCCTGGAGACATGGGTTCAAAGAACTAATGGTGTGGAGTGGGTTGAGAGCTTATTTGAGTGCTGAGGATGGGATGTGGGGACAGAACAAAGACACCAGAGAAGAAACAGAACTTTCCCTGTAAAGTATGTCCTTAAAGAGCATTGAAAGATCTGGGCACCAGGAGAGGGGAGCCAGGCCCTGAAAGCCTGTGGGGGGCATTGGCTGAGCCCTGGCTCCTGAGCCTGGACCAGGGGCTGTGCCACAGAAAGAAAGCAGCAAGTGCTTCCTGTTTGGAATGGCAAAGGGACAGGTACCACAGGTTCAAGGAAGGCACTGCTGCTCCTGCAGGGCAGGCTGTGCCCACACAACACGATAGCAAACACATGGGGCCCAGGCAGGGTCTGAATGACCAAGGAGACTGTGTCCCTGCACCTAGTCCAGACTTCATCAGGGGATGCCCTGAAGCTGGGGCAAGATCTGTGGATGAGAGTGAGTAAGGCAAAGAGACACCACATTCTCTGGCTCCCCAGCAGCTATATGTCTGTGGCCACACCACACCAGGTGGCACAAGAACATCCCAGCTACTCAGTGTCTTCTCCACAGTGGTTTTGTGCTTTAAACTGTCCTCTACCCAAGCCACACAGCTGCAGTAAGGCTCACTCTTAACTCATCCCTCTTTCCCAAATTTCCCAACATCTGATTAATGGGCCCATTCTAGCCCATGACATATTTGCATATCATAAATCCATACATTTCTCTTCCCATTTACTGCTGCTGCTTTAGTTCTGGCAACCCTCATCTCAAGACTAGATTAGTACAACTGTCACTAATTCTTGCTTCTAGTTTTGCCTCAACTTCCCCAGCCAATCCAGTTCCTATACTACATCAAGAAATAATCCAAACAAACAAACAAAAACAAAAACAAACTTGAGCACTCCCCTGATTAAAAGTCTTTCATCAGCACCAGGTTTAGAGAAAACCTCCTTAGCATGGCATTCAAGTACTTGCCTAACCAAGTCCTGTCTTATTGCTGCAGCTTCATTTCTTACCACTCTTCACCAGCACTCTCTGCTGCCACCATCATGAATTATTTCCAGTTTTTCCCAAAATGTCATGCTCTCTTTTTCATCTTCTGGTCTTTCCTTTGCTCCCACTGGTGCTTCAGAGTAGAATCATGTAGCTGCATGACCCCTCTTCTGCCTGATGACTCATTCCAGCTAGATAGTTATAGTTGTTATATAGAAAAATCAGCTACAGTTGACTAATGGGTCTTTTCCCAGTAAAATCATGTACATTGCCACCTTGAACAGTTACACAATTCTCAGTTGTATAATAAAATAATTAAGGAAAAACTGTGAAATTATTTATGTTTTTTTTTGCTAAATAACTGTCAATTTGATATAGCAAAAATTATAAAAATAATGAAGTAATATAGAGAAAAAAAGAGAAATTCGTCTCTGAGAATCTCAGATCAGATTTCTTGCTTAATATGCAGTGTATTCCCCTTAAGCTATGCTGGAAAAAATTAACACTCATCTTCTCACAGGCTTGGATACTGTTATGCTTGTACTGACTGAAATGTAGGACACTTAAATGGATTAAGATTTAAAATCAAGCCTCTCCGTAGGAGCAGATTTTTTTGTTATTGTAGTTGTTTTAACTCACTCATGCTGTTCCTAGGTGGTTGTTTAATATATATTGAGTGGTTGAGCATTTCTAAACTAGACTTGTTAGTTATATTTTGGTCAGCCAGGTGCATCCTATGCATTCTCAGATTCTTAGAGGGGGAAACATAAATGTTTTTAAAAGGCACTTTGCAATATAGAGATTTTTTTTTTAACTAAAAACATTTTGCACATATAACTGTGGAGCCTCCTAGCAGAGGACAAGTCTTTAGCTTTTAGAAGGGTTCTTGGATGGGAGAATGTCTATATGTGGATTAGTCTTCTAACTGACACCCATTGATATTCACATCTGAGCCCTATGGAAAGCATGGAGTATGCAAAAAGTGAATGAGCTGCATCTTACCAGAGCAGGGAACAGCCTCCTGGGGTAACTCGCCAATGACCTGTGAGGCACCTTTGGCACTGTGAGTGCTCCAGCAGCAGACCGCAGTGCAACAATGCTGCCAAAGCCTCTGAGGGGAGACACTCTGAAACACTCTGAAACACTCCCTGGGAAAATCCAGGTTTGGGAAGAGCAGAAAACTTAAAAGGACCTAACCTCTGCATAAAAACGTGTGGGCAAGAGCCAATGGAATTTGAGTTATTACTCAAATAGCAGACTGCAGAAACTACAATAGTAGATATGGATACTATAAGAAGGAATGTATAAATTATTTAGCATTGGACTAATCTTTTAATTTTTTAGTTTTTTCCTTACTGTTATGAACATTAGAACTTGAACCCAGAATAAAAATGAAGAACCATACGCAAAAGCATGTTACCCTTTCAGATTCTCATCTAATGCCAAGAAGTGTGTTTTTCCAAGGCTTTGTCACATGCTGGAAAACAGTAAGAACTGGGGCATCTAATGATAGTACGACTCAGGAACCCAGAAAACCATTCAAGGTTCTTGAAGAAAATGTACGTATAGGTCAATGACCAACATATAGAAGGCAAAGTGGCATCTCACAACAGGCTGATTTTGGCCCCATATTCGAAATTAGAAATCTGGTATGTTGAGCTAGACCATGTGGAAGTCTCCTTTTTCCTCAATTAACCAAAGTAGGCTTTGAGCTCTATCTTCATACATTCATTCATTCAAAATAAACTCTCTCAATGTCAATCTTCCAGGCACTGTGCTAAGTGCTGAGAATATGATTGAATGTAAAAACCAACAAGGTCTGTGATTTCATGGAGTTCACATGCCCCTCCAGATACTTAACCTGAGTCCTAGACCTGAAATCATTTCTGATATGAGGAAAAGTAGATCCAGTGCATACTTCTAGCAGCAAAAAGAACAGAGTCATAGGATGAAAGAGAATATGAAAAGGAAACTTGAGGGAGGGTAATTTCCTCATGAACAGAACTTTTACTGAGCTTCTAAATTTCTTTGAAAACTCCATCCCTAGAAAATGCAGCCCAGTTACTGTCCAGGTATCTGACCAACCCATCAGCATTCCTCCCTTAAGGGATAAGGGTGGCAATTGAAGGAGAAAGCACTGGAGTTGTCCTTGTCCTAGAATTTAAAAATAAGGTAAGGTTATATTGTTAAGTCTATAAGAGACCAAGCCACTTCCTTTACAGAAGAACTTAACTTAATGACTGAAATTTATTGAGAGTCTGCAGTATGTCAGGCAGTCTTCTAGGTCCTTGGAACACAACAGAGAACAGAACAAAGATGGGTCCCTCTTAAAGTTTACATCCTAGTGAATGAGGATTGAGGGAATGTAGGTTTCATGTGAAGAGTGAAAGAATATGTTATGTTAATCTCTATCCTACCAAATACCTAAAGAGTCTCTGAGGGGAAGTAAGTCTCTTAGAACAGAAGCCAGACCAGGAGCTGCAGGACAGTCACAGGTAGCCAATATCATATTTAAAGAGGCCAGCTCCCATGAGGCAGGTCATGAAGTGGCACCCTCCATGTGGAGGCAGGCTAGAGGCTCGAGGGAGGTACCTGGGCCAGGTCCTTTGTGAGTTACAGCTATCCTTTTGGGCTCACACTTTCTGACAGGATGTAATATGAAGTAAGGCCCATGAACCCAGATGATAAGATAGGTAGGATCAGTATTGTATGAATCAGGGTGATCTTTTTCCTTGCTTGCTTTTTGCATTTTTAATTTTAAAAATTACATATGTAGTATTTATTTTGTATAAAACCAGAAAATATGGAAACAAACAAAACACACACCTATAATTTCATCCTCCTTAGATAATTACTAATATCATTTTGACATATATCCTTCCAGACATTACGTGTGCGTGTGTGTGTGTGTGTGTGTGTCTAAGCACACATGCATGTATATACATATAAATGCATACATTTCCTCAAATTAAATTCTCTATTGCTTGAGTTAGTCTAAGTTCCCCTTCATTGCAAATGTAGCTGGTACATTGAATAGCAACCCATATGTATAATCAAAATGCAACTTTATTTTTTTGATTTTTTATTTTTTCACATGGGCAGGCACCAGGAAGCAAACCCAGTTCTCTGGCATGGCAGGCAAGAACTCTTCCTGCTGAGCCACCACGGCCCACCCAACAACGTTATTTTTTAAAGCAATTTTATTGAGATATAGTCACATACCATACAAACGATCTGAAGCATACAGTTAAAATGGTTCACAATATCATCACATAGTTGTGTATTAATCCCCATGATCAAGTTTAGAACATTTTCATTAAACCAGAAAAGAAATAAAAAGAAAAAAGAAATGCTTCCCACCCCCCACCTCATTACTAACCCATAGTATTGGTGTGGTACACTTGTTACTGTTGATGACAGAATATTTAAATATTACTGTTAACTATAGTCCATAGTTTGCAACAGGTACATTTTCTTCATATATCCCTCTATTATTAACTCCTTGCAATAGTGTTGTATATTTGTTCTAAGTTCATGAAAGAACTTTTTTATATTTCTGCAGTTAATTAGTCATTGCCCACCACAAGATTCACTGTTATACATTCCCCTGTGTAATTTTATTTTATTTTTTTGAAACTTTATTTTGTATCCTATTTTCGAAGTTATTCAATGGGAGAATATATTCTCTGCCCCTGGATGACATTTCTAACAGGCCCATCAATTGTCTGGGTCTTTTCAGGTAATACAAAGTGCTATGATCATTTTAAATTGCAAACTCAGTCTCAATTTAGTATTTAGAAATGCTTAATCCAATATATGAACGAATATTTCAATTTTTATTCTAAGATAATACTTTAACCTTCATAGTAAGGACCTGAAATTGGCTGATGCCTGTTTTCAGAGAAGGCAAATGGTAAACTTCTCCCTTTTTACTCACAGCAGAAGGGAGGAAAGGACAATTCTTAGGTAACAAGTACCATCATAAACTGGCTCTGCAGTCTCTGGACTGATTGACATTTAAAGCTGATTCTCTCCTGTGAGCTTTCCTAGACTCTTTGGAGGCACCTCTGCTGCAACTCTCTGACTTTAATTCCTATGTCATCATGATACATTCTAATCCTCAGCTGCTGTTACCCACTCAGCTTTGGGTTTTCCATACAGACTCTTCCTATGAAACTCCATCACCTACCTCCCCTTCCCTGAAGCAGAAGTCAAAACACCTATTCCATGGGATTTACCCTTTATCCTGGCAAACACTGGAAAGATTAACTGATTCTAATGCAACAGCTGCTCTCCATCCTCTGTCACCAAAACAGATCACCAGATCATCTCTCTTGCCCTTTAGATTTCCTGAATAGGAGTTATACTTCAGTTTTTTGTGTCCCTTTCATGGTCAGGTTCATGTGTCGACTTGGCCAGGTGGTGGTGCCTGGTCGTCTAGTCAGGCAAGTGCTGGCCTGTCTGTTGCTATGAGGACATTTCATGGACTTAAATCATGATTACTTTGGCTGTATCCACAGCTGATTGTGTTTGTCTTTTGCAATGAGTGATGCTTAATCTAAGCACCGGAAGGCTTTTAAGGAGGATTCAGAAGAGACATTCACTCTACCTGCTACAGCCAGTGATCCTCTCCTGTGGAGGTCATCCAGATCCTTCATTTGAGTTGCCAGCTTCACAGCCTGCCCTATGGATTTTGGACTCTTTCATTCTCACAGTTGTCCAGCCTACCTCTCCTGAGAGTTTGTTGAGGAACTTCATTGGAGTTACCAGCTTGTGGCCTGCCCTACAGACCTTGGACTCTATATTCCCATGGTTACATGAGACAATTTTACAAATTTTATATCTATAGATATCTCCTGCTGGTTCTGTTTCTCTACAGGACCCTAGCTAATACAGCCCCCAAACTCAAGTGGACACAAATCAAGCTCTTCAAGCCCCTCTAACTAAGCTTGAAGTGAATGGGCAGTTACCCCTCTACCCTTTTCCCTGGGAAGGGAGAGAGCAAACTTCCTGCACAGCTTTGCCCAAAGAAAATCTCCTCACACAATAGTCTATCTCCACTTTCACAATCTTTTCATCTTTTATTTGTGGGTTTTAGAGCTACGTATCATCTATGTCCCTATTTTAAAGTCTCCACTTAGTGGATGGCACAACCAAGTGGTATTTTCACATAACAACAGAGTTTTCACATCTATTATACAATGTTGTCAATATTGGTTTTCTATAGCTGTTGTAAGAAATTACCACACACTGAGCAGCTTAACCAACACAAATTTATTATTTTAAAATTATGTATAATATAAGTCTGACATTGGTCTTAGTAAACTAAAATCAAGGAATCAGTAGGTCTGCAATTCTTTCTAGAGATTCTAGGTGGAAGAATTTTCTTACCTTTTCCACCTTCTACAGGCTGCCCACACTCCTTGGCTCATGGCCCCATCCCTCCATCTTCAGAGAAAGCAACATTTTACTTCTCTGTGCCTTTCTTCTTTCATCACATCTCTTTCTCTGAGCCTTTTTCTTTTACCTTGCTCTTCCACATTTAAGTACTCTTAAATATCTCACCTGGATAATCCAGGATAACTTCTGTGTTTTAAGGTCATCTGAATATGAGCCTTAACTCCATCTGCAATCTTAATTCCCCCTATCATGTAACTTAACATATTCACAGGTTCTAGGATCTAGGATGTGGACATCTTTGGAGGGGTCATTGATTATTTACTAGAATGCCTCAATCAAAACTTACAATTACACAACCAAAAAAGCCCAGGGACAATAATAATGTATTATAATCATAGATTCATGGGCAAAAACATTGTATTACATTGTTTGTAATGTGTTATTATATTCTAATGTTTGGATATGCCATAAAACTTTTACCCATTCTATGTTGTTGGAAAGTTAGGTTGTATCCATTTTTTAAAATTATTATTATAAATAACAACACCATGAAACTATCTCTGATTAATTTTTGGCACTTTATAGTGAGTTTTGTATTCAGTCAATTTAAGTAAGCTCGAATTGCATTCCCCAGAATCCCTTCCATGCATGGTTCTGAGATACGGTTTGCAATAAGAAAATTTTGCATGAGATTTGGATGGTGGCAGTGAAGCAGCAGTCATGCAGCTCACACACATTTTTGAAGACCTGCTGGCTAACCTATGAGAGGGGGTGGCAGTCAGGCCTGTCCAGGTGGATCTTCATGGGATAGTATTCAACACTTCCCCTACCCTCATGGAGCTCCCACCAGATCTTATCTTTCAGCTTTTTCAAATCTTGATCCATGTGCATGTGCAGCTCTGTGTTGAAATGCATGAAAGTGAAGTCTCTCACTTCATTGAAGGTGAATATTTGGAAGCAGTCAGAGGCAGATCCAAGTTACATTTCAATCTCATTGGTTTTAGCTTGTCCTCTGGGTTCCAATTTGTGCTTGTTCTTCCTCACTTCATATTCTTCTTTCCTTCCTACTGCTGGCCCGGTTCACTTCAGGCCCAGCACCAGACGAAGGGTCACCATACTACACAGTACAACTGGCTCCCACCAATGGATAAGGTCTAGTCCCTATACAAATCCTTTGATATCATTCATATTGGTTCTTCTTCTCTGATGAAACTATAGATACATTCATAATTATTCCCTTGATAAATTTGTGGAAGTGAAAAAGTTGGGTAGAGATAGATCATTTTTATACTTTGTTAATGTTTCCTTTTTGTTCAAATTTGGTAGTGAAACCATTTTTGAAAAAAATTCCAACTTATTTCTACTTATTAAGAAGAATCAAAAATGAGGGTTTTTTGTCCACATTTGTACCAGACTATACTGGCAGAACTGTGCACCACTGGACTGTGGTGCCCATGGAAGTAACAAGAATCTATAGGAGGTAAAATTCAAGGGGACATGGTCAGACTGATTTGCTGAATCCCCCTTTGATAACAACTCAAAATAACAAAGCTTTCAGAGATTCCATTTTCTGGTAGAGACAGAAATACTTCCTTTAAGGTCTACCTTTTTAGAATGGAGTTCTGCCTTTGAATCCCTGGCTATTGCTAGACTTTCTCGGTTCAGACTGTCTCCATATACCTATTTGGATAATCCTTTATTTATATTCCTGCATTCCCATGTCTATGTTTGATTTATTTGTTGATATATCATCTACATAAATGACATCATCTAGGTTTGTGCAGTCCATGATCTGACCAACTATATGTGGTAGCTGGAAGTTATGTAACCCTAGGTTGGATCTTCCAATTACTGATTTGTTCTTTATACCTGTGGTTTGTGGCCACTGCATTTGGATACTGTGTTCTGTCTTCTGGACTAGACATCTACCCATGGCTAACATCAGCTGAATCTGTCACCTCAGGGTCTTCCCCAGTCTACTGGCAGATTAACTCCATGAATTAACAATTACAGGAATCAGTGCATCCCAGACCATTGCAATTAAATTAGGTCAAGTACAAATCCAGCTGTATTCTAAGCTATGACAAACCTATCTTCGAGAAAATCGTCCAAAGCCCTCCTTCCCATCTCTTAGGTAATAAATTTGCATTTGAAGTGCATCAAGATGATTACTTAAGTCTAACATACTAAAAAAATAAGGTTCTAGTAATCTTCTGGCTCCCTTATGAGCAATCATAAAGCTGTTCTTTGCTTATACACAGTGTTGTAATAGCCAATGGTTTGAAAACCTTGATTTGGCTAGGAATCTCCATTAAATCACTTTCTGGCAAAAATAGCACTTGTTGGGCAGTGCAAGGGTAGCTCAGTAGCAGAAATTCTCCTCCGACATGTGAGAGCTCCGGGATTGACTCCTGGAGCCTGCTTGTGCCAAAAAAAAAAAAGCACTTGCCAATTCTCAAATGAGTTATGGTATTTCTTTCTCATGCTTCCTATGTTTGCTCTGATTTAGATCTTGCCTAAGTCTCCCTGTGTGAGAAAAGTCTTTGGGGCTATTAAGTATTACTGACCTTTTAAAAATTCATATGACTCACCAAGGTTAAAACTCATGGGAAGGCCTCCTAGGAAAACATGATCTGGAAGTACAGCCCTAGCTCTCTATTTCAGCATAGACATTGAAACCAAAAAGAAGAACATATCCACATACTTAGACCTTAAATAGTATTTCAAGATTAATTTAGAATACTTTACATTGATTCGAGAGTGGTGTGATATTTGGGGCGAACATATTTACCATTATCCTTAAATTTTTGGTGGGAGCCTTTGTAAATGATGGTTCTCCATAGGCACGTCAATGAATATTTTAATCATTCAGAATGTCCCCTTTGTTACTAAAATCCAGCTCCAAAGAATGAACTGTTGTTTTCTTTGAATGACCTCCACATTAATAACATCCTTTGTGTGTTAAAAGTGAACCATAGAACAAAATGACAATTCCATTAATATGCTGGAAGCATGCATTCACAAGATGGTCTTGTATATTTAAGCTGCTTTTATCTGTTGAGCAAACCATAATCTCTCAGTGCCTCATTTTAAAAAATATATATATTTTACTGGTCAAATTTATGTAAGTTATCAGGTCCCTGAGGCTATGAGAATAATGTGAACGAGACCTTGTTTTACCTTGAAGATACTTAGCATTAGATACTCCAAATCAGAAAAACTAGATGATGTGAAAACATTTTTCCCTTGTTTGCTTCCAAAGAACTTTACTACTATAATTTTAAAAGAAGAAAGTTTAGTTCAATTAGCATACTAAGTTAAAGACCATTGCTTATATTATTAATTTTAGTTATATTTAAGTTTACGAATGTTTAAGAGGCATAAAAATATCATTGGTAAGTGCTATTAAGTTTACAGTGCAAAGGATGTAAGATAATTGGCTCTGTTCCCCATTTTAGTTGTGTGCCTTTAATTCCATGACACCTAATTTATAGGATGTCATGGTCAGGTTCATGTGTCAACCTGGCCAGGTGGTGGTACCTGTTTGTCTGGTTGGGCAAGTGCTGGCTTGTCTGTTACGATGAGGACATTTCATAGAATTAATCATGATCATGTCAGCTGCATCCACAGATGATTCCATTTGTAATCAGCCAAAGGGGGGTGTCTTCTGCAATGAGTGATGCTTAATCTAATCACTGAAAGCCTTTTAAAAAAGGAGGATTCAGAAGAGACAGGCTCTCTTCCTGCTTCAATTGGTGAGCCTCTCCTGTGGAGTTCATTCAGACCCTCCATTAGAATGGTTGGCTTCACAGCCTGCCCTGCGGATTTTGGACTCTATGTTCCCATGGTTATATGAGATACGTTTATAAATTTTATATTTGCGAGTGTTCCCTGTTGATTCTGTTTTTCTAGAGTACCCTGACTGATACATCTTGGTACCAGGAGTGGCTCTTAAGAAACAGAATCTTAAAAATGGGTTTTTATGGATGGTTTTCTACTCTGACTGGACTCAAAGGCACTAAGGACTCTGATTCCCATAATCAGAATGACACTCCCAATCCATGGAGTGAGTTGGCAAAAGAGATAGTCAAAATATCACCATATGATTCTCCTAATGCTTTGCTTGTATGAAGCCAGGCTCTGGAGGATAATGTTTTTGACACCCTTACAGAGTTTTGTGGAAATAAAAGGTATAGAGATGTTGGCTGGTTGTTGTTAGATACACTGGCTACATTAAGGAGTGAAAGGGATGGGCTTAAGGCTTCAAACGAGAAGCTTAGGTGCCATCTGACAGATGTAGACGTTTCTATGAGTATCTTGAAGGAAAATCTTATTTCCTGTAGCTGTAGACTTGAGATTTCTAAAAATCAGACTAAGAATCTTATTGTTAAAGTAGCAACTTTACAATGTAAACTGAAATCTCAATCTTGCATGGTGGCTGCCGTTAAAGTGAGGGCATTGATTCTAAGGAGTGGGACCCAGAAAAATGGGATGGTGACATATGGATTGATAATGATGTCGGGGGGTGAAGTTGAAACCCTAGGTCATGCTGAGTCTTCTCTAGATAACCCTGTAATAGTTTGCCCTGAGGGCATAACTGCCCCACCTCCAGCCTGCCTTGAGAAGTTGGCCACCCAACCTCCTATTGTAGGGATTAGCCCTAGAGTGATTAATCCTGTCTCACCAGATGAGACTGCAAATGAATGCCCTGAAGCAAATGGCTTGGAACATATTTCTAATTCTTTTCATGACCCACCCCCACCACCCCTCATTTCTTCCAGACCTATAACTAGACTAAAGTCCCAACAGGCCCCTAAAGGTGAGATACAAAGTATCATACATGAGAAGGTACATTATACTCCAAAAGAATTGTGTGAGTTTTCCAATTTATATAGACAGAAATCAGGGGAATATGTGTGGCAATGGATTTTAAGGGTGTGGGATAATGGTGAGAGGAATATAAAGCTGGATCAGGCTGAATTTATTGATATGGGCCCACTAAGTAGAGATTCTGCATTTGATGTTATAGCTCGAGGGGTTAGAAAAAGTATTAACAGTTTGTTTGGATGGTTGGTTGAAACATGGATCAAAAGGTGACCAACATTACCTGAGGTTGAAATGCCAGAACTGCCCTGGTATAAAGCAGATGAGGGGATACAGAGGCTTAGAGAGATTAGAATGTTAGAGTGGATTTATCATGCAAAGCCTGCTCTTACACCCCAGGAATGTCCGGACGATGCACCTTTTACCAGAACAGTGAGAAATAAATTGTGAGACTAGCACCATCATCCCTGAAGAGCTCTGTGGTTACACTTCTCTGTAGGTCAAATACTACTGTGGGAACTGTTGTCACTGAGCTGGAATCCTTAAACACAATGGGGATGACTGGATCCCGAGGTGGCAGAAGTCAAGTGGCAGCACTTAATCGCCAGAGACAGGGTAGACGTGGCAATTACAATAGACAGCAAACTCAAAGCAGGCGTCAAAATAATCTGACTCACAGAGATTTGTGGCATTGGCTAGTAAATCATGGAGTACCTAAAAACACAATAGAAGGGCAGTCTACTAAATTCTTGTTCGAACTGTATAAACAAAAGAGTTCTAGGTCAAGTGAACAGAAGTCTAACCTGAATTACAAAAAACCAGAGTCACAGCCCCTTAATCAATTTCCAGACCTGAGACAGTTTACATACACAGAGCCCTAGAATAAAGGAGAGGCCAGGTCCCTTTGGGGGAGAACCCTGTTACACTGCCACAAATTTATACTGTTAATCTTCCTCCAAGCCTTCCCCAAGGAGACCGACGGCCTTTTACCAGGGTAATTGTGCATTGGAGAGAAGGAAATGATCAGCTATTTCAGGGATTATTAGACACTGGTTCAGAAGTGACATTAATTCCAGGAGACCCCAAATGTCACTCGGGTCCACCAGTCAGAGTGGGGGCTTATGGAGGCCAGGTGATCAATGGAGTTTTAGCTCAGGTCCATCTCATAGTGGGTCCAGTGGGGTTCCAGACCCATTCTGTAGTTATTTCCCCAGGTCCAGAATGCATAATTGGAATAGACATACTGAGCAACTGGCAGAATCCCCACATTTGCTCTCTAACTAGTGCAGTGAGGGCTATTATGGTGGGAAAGGCCAAGTGGAAGCCACTAGAAGTGCCCCTACCGAGCAAAATAGTAAATCAGAAGCAATACTGGATTCCTGGAGGGATTGCAGAGATTACTGCCACTCTTAAGGACTTGAAGGATGCAGGGGTGGTGATTCACACCACATCCCCATTGAACTCTCTCCTATTTGGCCTGTGCAGAAAACAGATGGGTCTTGGAGGATGACAGTGGGGTATCATAAGCTCAACCAGGTGGTAACTCCATTTGCAGCTGCTGTTCCAGATGTGGTATCATTGCTTGAGCAAATCAATACATCCCCTGGTACCTGGTATGCAGCTAATGATCTGGCAAACGCTTTTTTCTGAATACCTGTTAGTAAGGACCACCAGAAACAGTTTGCTTTCAGCTGGCAAGTTCAGCAATATACTTTCACTGTCCTACCTCAGGGGTATATCAACTCTCCGGCCCTATGTCATAACCTTGTCTGCAGGGACCTTGATCATTTCTCCCTCCCTCAAGACATCACACTGTTCCATTATATTGATGATATCATGTTGATTGGACCTAGTGAGCAAGAAGTAGCAACTACTCTAGACTTACTGGTAAGGCATTTGCATGTCAGAGGATGGGAGATAAATCCAACAAAAATATAGGGCCTTCCACCTCAGTGAAATTTCTAGGTGTCCTGTGGTGTGGGGAATGTCGAGATATCCCTTCTAAGTTTAAGGATAAATTGCTACATTTGGCCCCTCCTATGACCAAAAAAGAGGCACAACGCCTAGTTGGTCTCTTTGGATATTGGTGACAACATATTCCTGATTTGGGTGTGCTACTCCAGCCCATTTATTGAGTGACCGGAAAAGCTGCTAATTTTGAGTGGGGACCTGAACAAGAGGAGGCTCTATGACAGATCCAGGCTGCTGTACAAGCTGCTCTGCCACTTGGGCCATATGATCCAGCATATCCAATGGTACTGGAAGTGTCCGTGGCAAACAGAGATGCTGTCTGGAGCCTTTGGCAGGCCCCTATAGGAGAATCACAATGCAGACCCTTAGGATTTTGGAACAAAGCCTTACCATCTGCTGCAGATAACTACTCTCCTTTTGAGAAACAGCTTTTGGCCTGCTACTGGGTTTTAGTAGAGCCTGAATGCTTAACCATGGGCCACCAAGTTACCATGAGATCTGAATTACCTATCACAAGTAGGTTGTTGTCTGACCCACCAAGCCATAAAGTTGGGCGTGCACAGCAGCACACTATTGTAAAATGGAAATGGAATATACGAGATAGGGCCAGAGCAGGTCCTGAAGGCACAAGTAAGTTACATAAAGAAGTGGCCCAAATGCCCATGGTCTCCACTCCTGCCACATTACCTTCTCTTTCCCAGACCAGAGCTATTGCCTCTTGGGGAGTTCCTTACGGTAAATTGACCGAAGAAGAGAAAATTCGGGCCTGGTTTACAGATGGTTCAGCACGATATGCAGGTATCACCCGCAAGTGGACAGCTGCAGCACTACAACCCCTTTCTGGAGTGTATTTGATGGACAGTGGTGAGGGGAAATCCTTCCAGTGGGCAGAACTTCGAGCAGTGCACCTGGTTGTTCATTTTGCTTGGAAGGAAAACTGGCCAGAGGTGCGTTTGTATACTGACTGATGGATTGTTGCTAATGGTTTGGCTGGATGGTCAGGGACTTGGAAAGACCATAATTGGAAAATTGATAACAAAGAGGTCTGGGGAAGAGGTATGTGGATAGACCTTTCTGAGTGGGCTAAAAACATGAAGATATTTGTGTCCCATGTGAATGCACAGCAGAGGGTGACTTCAGTGGAGGAAGGTTTTAATGATCAAGTGGATAAGATGACCCGTTCTGTGGATACCAGTCAGCCTCTTTCCCCAGAAACCTCTGTCATTGCCCAATGGGCTCATGAACAAAGTGGTCATGGTGGTAGGGACGGAGGTTATGCATGGGCTCAGCAACATGGACTTCCACTCAGCAAGGCTGACTTGGCTACAGCCACTGCTGAGTGCCCAATCTGCCAGCAGCAGAGACCCACACTCAGCCCCTGATATGGCACCATTCCCCAAGGTGACCAGCCGGCTACATGGTAGCAGGTTGATTACATTGGACCACTCCCTTCATGAAAGGGGCAGCAATTTGTTCTAACTGGAACAGACACATACTCTGGATATGGGTTTGCTTTCCCCGCACGCAATGCTTCTGCCAAAACTACCATCCATGGGCTTACAGAACGCCATATCCATCATCATGGTATTCCACATAGCATTGCTTCTGATCAAGGAACACTCTTCACAGCAAATGAAGTGCAGGAATGGGCACATACTCATGGAATTCTCTGGTCTTACCATGTTCCCCATCATCCAGAAGCAGCTGGATTGATAGAATGGTGGAATGGCCTTTTGAAAACTCACTTATGGTGCCAACTAGGTGGCAATACCTTGAAAGGCTGAGGTAATGTTCTCTAGGAAGCTGTATATGCTCTGAATTAGCATCTTCTGTATGGTACTGTTTCTCCCATAGCCAGGATCCATGGGTCCAGGAACCAAGGGGTGGAAATGGGAGTGGTACCCACTCACTATTTTTTTTAATTTTATTTTTTTGAATTTATTTATTTATTAATTAAAAAATTAAGAACAGACAAAAACATTAACATATCATTCTGTTCTACATATATAATCAGTAATTCACAATATCATCACATAGTTGCATATTCATCATTTCTTAGAACATTTGCATCAGTTCAGATAAAGAAATAAAAAGACAACAGAAAAAGAAATAAAACGATAACAGAGGGAAAAAAAGGTTATAAATACCATACCCCTCACCCCTCGCTTTCATTTATCACTAGCATTTCAAACTAAATTTATTTTAACATTTGTTTCCCCTATTATTTATTTTTATTCCATATGTTCTACTCATCTGTTGATAAGGTAGATAAAAGGAGCATCAGACACAAGATTTTCACAATCACCAGCCACATTGTGAAAGCTATATCATTATTCAATCATCATCAAGAAACATGGCTACTGGAACACAGCTCTACATTTTCAGGCAGTTCCCTCCAGCCTCTGCCTTACATCTTGGTTAACAAGGTGATATCTACTTAATGTGTAAGAATAACCTCCAGGATAACCTCTCGACTCTGTTTAGAATCTCTCAGCCATTGACACTTTGTCTCATTTCCCTCTTCCTCCTTTTGGTCAAGAAGGTTTTCTCAATCCTTTGATGCTGGGTCTCAGCTCATTCTAGAGTTTTTCTCAATCCCTTGATGCTGAGTCTCAGCTCATTCTGGAATTTCTGTCCCATGTTGCCAGGAAGATCCACACCCCTGGGAGTCATGTCCCATGTAGACAGAGGAAGGGTGGTGAGTTTGCTTGTTGTGTTGGCGGGAGAGAGAGGCCACATCTGAGCAACAAAAGAGGTTCTCCTGGGGGTGACTCTTAGACCTAATTTTAAGCAGGCTTGACCTATTCCTTGTGGGGGTAAGTTTCATATGAACAAACCCCAAGACTGGGGGCTCAGCCTATAGCTCTGGTTGCCCACACTGCTTGTGAGAATATCAAGAATTCAATTTGGGGAAGTTGAGTTTTCCCCCGTTCTCACCATTCCCCAAAGGGGACTTTGCAAATACTTTTCCACTCACTGATCAAATCACTCTGGGAGTCATCAGGTCATTACCTGGACAAACCAACAAAATCTCATGTGCTATACAAAGTTCCATGTACTTAAGGTGTTCAACCAACTATCTACATAAGTTATATTAGGACATGCACTAGTCGAAGTATAAATTTGTACCAAATAAACATTTTTTGCTTTAGTCTCACACATAAGTTGAAATTTTAAAATATTAATTACCATCTATTTTCAGCACACTGCAGTAATGACATTCCTTTGTTCTTCCTCATGCAAAAACATTTTTTTAATTTGTATATTTAGTCACTAACATTATACACTCTAGGCATTCCTAGATTATACCATCTCAATCTTTATCATCTATCTTTCTTTGTGATTTCATTTATGCCCCAGCCCTCCTCCCTCTATCATTCTCACATGCAGATTCATTCAGTGTTTTAGCATAATTGTATTACAGTTAGGTAATATTGTGCTGTCCATTTCTGAGTTTTTATATTCAGTCCTGTTGCACAATCTGCATCCCTTCAGCTCCAATTACCCAATATCTTACCCTATTTCTATTTCCTGATGGTCTCTGTTACCAACAAAATATTCCAAGTTTATTCACTAATGTCAGTTCATATCAGTGAGACCATACAGTATTTATCCTTTTGTTTCTGGCTAATCACACTCAGCATAATGTCCTTAAGGTCCATTCATGTTGTTACATACTTCATAACTTTATTCTGTCTTACAGTCATATAATATTCCATAATTTTGGCTGCTTCCATTTCTTGGTAATTGTAAACAGTGCTGCTGTAAACAGTGGTGTGTAAATGTCCATTTGTGTCCTTGCCCTCATGTCCTTTGCGTAGAGACAGCATATAGATGGGTCCTGTTTTTTAATCCATTCTGCCAGACTATGTCTTTTGATTGGAGAGTTTAATCCATTAACATTCAGCGTTATTACTGCATGGGTAGTACTTTCTTCTATTATTTTGCCTTCTGGATTTTATATGTCATATCTAATTTTCCTTCTTTTTACCTTTACTCATAGTCTTCCTTTCTACACTCTTCTCCTCACCTCTCTCTTCTGTCTTTGTATCTGTCTCTAGTGCTCCCTTTAGTATTTCTTGCAGAGCTGGTCTCTTGGTCACAAATTCTCTCAGTGATTTTTTGTCTGAAAATGTTTTAGTTTCTATTTCATTTTTGAAGGACAATTTTGCTGGATATAGAATTCTTGGTTGGCAGTTTTTCTCTTTTAATAGTTTAAATATATCATCCTACTGTCTTCTTGCCTCCATGGTTTCTGCTGAGAGATCTGTGCATAGTCTTATGGGGCTTCCCTTGTATGTAATGGATTGCTTTTCTCTTGCTGCTTTTAAGATTCTCTCTTTCTCTTTGACCTCTGACATTCTGATTAGTAAATGTCTTGGAGTACGTCTATTTGGATCTATTCTCTTTGGGGTACGCTGAACTTCTTGGATCTGTAATTTTAAGTCTTTCAAAAGAGTTGGGAAATTTTCAGTGATAATTTCCTCCATTAGTTTTTCTCCTCCTTTTCCCTTCTCTTCTCCTTCTTGGTCACCCACAAATGTATATTCATGCGCTTCATATTGTCTTTCAATTCCCTGAGTCCCTGCTCATATTTTTCCATTTTTTCCCTGTATTTTCTTTTTCCTGCTGGATTTCAGATGCTCTGTCCTCCAGTTCACTGATCCTATGTTCTGTCTCTCGAAATCTACCATTGTAGGTTTACATTGTTTTTTTCATCTCTTCTACCTTGCCTTTCATTCCCATACATTCTGTGATTTGTTTTTTCAGACTTTTGATTTCTTCTTTTTATTCATTCCTTGCCTTCTTTATATCCTCCCTCAATTCATTGATTTGGTTTTTGATGAGGTTTTCCATGTCTGTTTGTATATTCCTAATTAATTGTTTCAGCTCCTGTATGTCATTTGAATTTTTGGTTTGTTCCTTTGACTGGGCCATATCTTCAGTTTTCCTAGTGTGATTTGTTATTTTTTGCTGGTGTCTAGGCATTTAATTACCTTAATTAGTTTATTCTGGAGATTACTTTCACTTCTTTTACCTAGGGTTTTCTTGCTGGATGAATTTGTTGTCTATCTGTTCTTTGACATTCAGTTCAGCTTTATCTGGACCTCTATCTTAAGTTTTGAGGAGAATTTTTCAGTCCTTGTTTTCTTGTTTCTTTCCCTGCTTCTATGGTGCCTTCCCCCACCACCCCCACCACCCCGCACCCTTAGGAGGGTCTACTTAAATATTATAGACCCCAGCCGGATTTTCCCAGATCAAAATTGCCTCCTAGCAGGAGGAAAGAGTCACCTGCATTGATTTTCCCTGAGAGTGAGACCCAGCAGTTTGAAAGACTTTCCTGTGAAGTCTCTGGGCTCTGTTTTTCTTATCCTGTCCAGGATGTAGTGCTTGTCTGCCTGCAGGTCCCACCAGCATAAGATGATGTGGTACCTTTAACTTTGGCAGACTCTCCCTGCTGGGGGCGTGGTGGAGACAGAGGAGAGGTTGTAGGCTGGTTTTAATGGCTTCAAATTACCAAGCCCTGGTGTCTGAATTCCTTGAGAGAGGGATTCCACCTGAGTTGGGCTTCATCCCTCCCCTGGTGAAGGCACAGGCTCCAGACAAGCCCCCAAAAGAGCTCACTTCTTCCTATGCCTGGGGCAGCTGCAGCCTGGAAGTCCTGCTGCTATATCCAAAGGCAGTCAAGCCTTTGTAGAAATGCAGCCACAAAAACCTCTGTTTCCTTCTTTTTTTTCCCCCTCTATCCATCAGCCCTGCCCCCTTGGCGTAGGGGCAAAAATAAGCAACCTCCACTTTGACCAGGTTCACTTAAGCTGGGGTCCTATTTTTAGTAGTCAGAATTTGTTAATTAATTCCACAATTGGCGTTTAATTGTGCGCAGTCCCTACTGCTGGTAAATTTCCTTTCCTTTCCCCTCTGGGAAGCAGCCTGTGGGGGAGGGGCACCTGCCGCTGCAACTTTGGGAACTCACTGTTCTGGAGGTGCTCGCAGCCGGTCCAGCTGGTTCAGACTGGGGTATGCTGTGTGTCCGGTCACTGACGTGGCCCCAGGAGCTGTTCTGTACTGTGTCTGGTTATTTAGTAGTTGTTCTGGGGATGAACTAAAATGTGCACATTGTTAAGCCGCCATCTTGACCTGGACTCTGTACTTTGGTACCACTCACTATTACCCCTAGTGATCCACTAGGAAAATTTTTGCTGCCTGTCCTTGTGACCCTCAACTCTGCTGGTCTACACATTTTAGTTCTAAAAGGGGGAGTGCTTCCACCAGGAGAAACAACAATGCTTCCATTGAACTGGAATCTAAGACTGCCACCTGGTCACTTTGGGCTACTCATGCCCCTGGATCAAAAAGCCAAGAAGGGGATTACATTATTGTCTGGGGTGATTGACCCTGACTATCAGGGACAAGTGGACTGCAACTTCATGATGGAGGTAAAGAAGAGTTTTCTTGGAGTATAGGAAATCCCCTAGGGCATCTTTTAGTACTATCATGCCCTGTGATTAAAATCAATGGAAAACTGCAACAACCCAATCTAGGCAGGACTACCAATGGCTCTGAAACTTCGGGAATGAAGGTTTGGGTCACCCCACCAGGCAAAGAACCATGGCCAGGTGAAGTGCTTGCTGAGGGTAAAGGGAACATGGAACGGGTAGTGGAAGGTAGTGATAAATATGAACTTCGATCACGTGATCAGTTACAGAAACGAGGACTGTAATGCTGTTTTGTTCATGTTATACTATTTAAGTTGTAAGATATCAAGTTTAAGAATGAATATTACCCAAGGATTTACACCCTATCGTGGAGAGACTTAATGTGTTTCCAGTTATATGCAGGGCAGTTGAGTATTATTAGGTGAAAGAAAAAATGTGTTTTACTGTTTTTTATTTAGAAATTAGGTATGGTTTAAGGTGGTATGTGTAGCTGCCAACTTGACAACGGGTGGACTGTCATGATAAGGTTCATGTGTCAACTTGGCTAAGTGGTGGTACCTGTTTGTCTGGTTGGGCAAGTGCTGGCTTGTCTGTTGCAATGAGGACATTTCTTAGAATTAATCATGATCATGTTTGATGCATCAACAGCTTATTCCATTTGTAATCAGCCAAGGGGAGTGTCTTCTGCAATGAGTGATGCTTAATCTAATCACTGAAAGCCTTTTAAGAAGGATTCAGAAGAGACAGGCTCTCTTCCTGCTTCAGTTGGCGAGCCTCTCCTTTGGAGTTCGTCCAAACCCTCCATTGGAATCGTCACCTTCACAGCCTGCCCTGTGGATTTTGGACTCTGCGTTCCCATGGTCATGTGAGACACTTTTATAAATTTTATATTTGTGAGTGTTCCCTCTTGATTCTGCTTCTGTAGAGAACCCTGACTAATACATAGGACTTCAGATTTGCATGCTTATTTAAATTACTTTCAAATAAATAATTCATGGATTTATTGCCTAGATTAAAAGTTCAGAAGTAATAAGTCTTTGTTAAGCTTGGTTCTTTTTCTTAAATTTTTTGAGAAATTGTACAGAAAAATCATGCAGAAAATACTGAATCCTCATATACCCCACTCACATACAGTTTTCTCTATTATTAACATCTGCTTTCATGTGATAACTTCATTATGATTGATGAAAAATTATTATTACAATTGTATTATCAACTACAGTTCATAGTTTACATTAGGGTTTGCTGTTTGTGTTGCACAGTCTAAAAAATTTTTAAACCTCTTTTATTCTAATAATATATACAGAACCAAAAATCTCCTTTAACCACAAATAAATACATAATTTAGTGGTATTAATTACATTACAATATTGTACTACCAACACCACTAACAATTACCAAAATTTTTCCATTACCCCAAACAGAAATTCTGTACAATAAAGCATTAAGTCCCCGTTCTCTAACACCACCCCAACCCTTAGTAACCTGTATTCTACTTTCTGACTCTGAATTTGCTTATTCTCATCATTTCATATCAGTGACAGTATATGATATTAGTAATTTAGTGTCTGCCTTATTTCATTCTACATGATGTCTTCAAGGTTCATCCATGTGGTTCCAAGTATCAGAACCACATTCCTGTTTGAAGTCATATAATATTCCATTGTATGTATATACCAGTTTGTCTATTTCTCTGTTGGTGGACACAGATAGCTTCCATCTTTTGGCAACTGTGAATAATGCCTCTAGGAACTGGTGTATACACATCTGTTCAAGTCCCTGCTTTCAATTGTTTTGGGTATACACATAGAAGTGGGACGGCCAGGTCTTATGATAATTCTACACTTAATTTTCTCAGGAACACCCAAACTGTTTTCCATAGCAGTTGCACCATTTTCCATTCCCATCAACAATGAATGAGTATTTTTATTTCTTAGCATCCTCTCCAATACTTACTTTCCATTTTTAAAATAGTAGCCAATGTAGTAGATATGAGATGGTACCTAACTGTGGTTTTGATTTGCATTCCCCTAATAATGTTAAGCATCTTTTCATGTCTCTTTTGGTCATTTGTATATATTTTTTGGAAAAAGTTCTATTCAAGTTCTTTGCTCATTTTTAATTGGATTGGTTGTCTTTTTGTTATTGAGTAGGAGGGCTTTTCAAAATATTCTGTATATTAAGCCCTTATCAGATACGTGGTTTCCAAATATTTTCTCCCATCGTGTAGCAATGTCTGATCGCTTTCAGCTATTTTTTTAAACAGTATGGGGTAATGCTGACTTTCATAGCTGCAGCACTCTAGCTGAGTCTCAGGTCTCATACAGATACCCAATGTTCCAGGGACCAGGTTATACACAAAGAGCTCAACATCTCAGAATTTAGAAATAACAGTTACAACTCAAGAACAGGTATGAGGGTGGGTCACAGTGGCTCACCAGGCAGAGTTCTTGCTTGCCATGCTGCGGACCTGGGTTAGATTCCCGGGGCCTGCCCATGAAAAAAAAAAAAAAAGAACAGGCATGATTGCTGTTAAGAGCTTACAATCTAGGAACCTTTACAATAAGCCCTTCCTCTGCTAACCTATGCTCTAGAGCTCAGTTCTCAGGTTTTGCACGTTATAGTTAGTAAATATTAGTGAGGTGTTAAAATGTCTATTTCACTCAGCATACTGTCCTCAAGGTCCATTCACCTAGTTGCCTTCCTCACAACTTCATTCTTCTTGCAGACACTCAATATACCATTGAATGTATACACCACAGTTTGCCCTTCTGTTCTTCAGTCTATGTACCCTTAGGCTACCTCAATCCATTGCAACTTGTTAAAAAATTTACTGTCGGGACTTTCGGAGAAGATGATGGCTTAGTAAGATGCGTGGGTCTTAGTTCCTCCTCCAGAACAGCAACTAAAGAAACAGAAACAATACGAAACAGCTCCCGGAGCCACGACAGAGACCAAAAAGACAGCGTACCCCATTCTGGAATGGCTGAACGGGCAGGGAGAATCCTCTGTGGTGAGATACCCGAGGGGCGCGCGTTTTCCCGGCTGGGGCGGCTGGCGACTGGGGTCCCCTCCACGCACGTGGCTCCCCGGTCTGACTGGGAACGCTGGATAGTGGGGCCCTCCCGCCACGCTTGGCATCTCAGGCCAGCTGGGCAATTTGGACCGGCACTCCCCCAAGCTGTGGCGGCCGGCGATCCCCCCTCCATGCGCAGTTTCCCGGGCCGACTGCGAGATTCGGATTGGCAAGTTAAAGGAGCCACAGCATCTTTTACTGGTGGCACCCGCAGACAGATGAGCGCGACGAGCGCCACCTACTGGGCAGGAAAAGAAAAACAGAGCCCAGAGATTTCACAGAAAAACCTTTCAACCAGCCGGGTCCCACACCCAGGGAAATCTGATCAAATGCCCAGACACCAGCAGAAAATAATGGATGATGCTCGGAAAATTGAAGATATGGCCCAGTCAAAGGAACAAACCAATAGTTCAAATGAGATACAGGAGCTGAGACAGCTAATGCTGAATATACGAACAGAAATGGAAAAACTCTTCAAAAACCAAATCAATAAATTGAGGGAGGACATGAAGAAGACATGGGCTGAACAAAAAGAAGAAATAGAAAATCTGAAAAAACAAATCACAGAACTTATGGGAGTGAAGGACAAAGAAGAAAAAATGGAAAAAACAATGGATACCTACAATGGTAGACCTAAAGAGACAGAAGCTACAATTAGTGAACTGGAGGATGGAACATCTGAATTCCAAAAAGAAACAGAAACAATAGGGAAAAGAATGGAAAAACTTGAGCAGGGGATCAGGGAACTGAATGACAATATGAAGCACACAAATATATGTGTTGTGGGTGTCCCAGAAGGAGAAGAGAAGGGAAAAGGAGGAGAAAAACTAATGGAAGAAATTATCACTGAAAATTTCCCAACTCTTATGAAAGACCTAAATTTACAGATCCAAGAAGTGCAGCACACCCCAAAGAGAACAGACCCAAATAGGCATTCTCCAAGACACTTACTAGTTAGAATGTCAGAGGTCAAAGAGAAAGAGAGGATCTTGAAAGCAGCAAGAGAAAAACAATTTGTCACATACAAGGGAAACCCAATAAGACTATGTGTAGATTTCTCAGCAGAAACCATGGAAGCTAGAAGACAGTGGGATGATATATTTAAATTACTAAAAGAGAAAAACTGCCAACCAAGACTTCTATATCCAGCAAAATTGTCCTTCAAAAATGAAGGAGAAATTAAAACATTTATAGACAAAAAGTCACTGAGAGAATTTGTGACCAAGAGACCAGCTCTGCAAGAAATACTAAAGGGAGCACTAGAGTCAGATACGAAAAGACAGAAGAGAGAGGTATGGAGTAAAGTGTAGAAAGAAGGAAAATCAGATATGATATATATAATACAAAAGCCAAAATGGTAGAGGAAAATATTATCCAAACAGTAATAACACTAAAAGTTAATGGACTGAATTTCCCAATCAAAAGACATAGAATGGCAGAATGGATTACGACCCAGCAATACCACTGCTAGGTATCTACTCAAAGGACTTAAGGGCAAAGACACAGACGGACATTTGCACACCAGTGTTTATAGCACCATTATCTACAATTGCAAAGAGATGGAAGCAGCCAAAATGTCCATCAACAGACGAGTGGCTAAACAAACTGTGGCATATACCTATGATGGAATATTATGCAGCTTTAAGACAGACTAAACTTATGAAGCATGTAATAACATGGATGGACCTAGAGAACATTATGCTGAGTGAGTCTAGCCAAAAACTAAAGGACAAATACTGTATGGTCCCACTGATGTGAACCGACATTCGAGAATCAGCTTGGAATATATCATTGGTAACAGAGACCAGCAGGAGTTAGAAACAGGGTAAGATAATGGGTAATTGGAGCTGAAGGGATACAGACTGTGCAACAGGACTAGATACAAAAACTCAAAAATGGACGGCACAATAATACCTAAGTGTAATGTAACTATGTTGGAACACCGAATGAAGCTGCACCTGAAATATAGTTTTTTGTTTGTTTGTTTGTATCTTTTGCTTTTGTTTTTTTCTTTTTCCTTTTTTATATATATTTTTTATTAGTATTATTATTTTAATTCTCTTCTCTATATTAACATTCTATATCTTTTTCTGCTGTTTTGCTAGTTCTTTTCCTAAATCGATGCAAATGTACTAAGAAATGATGATCATAAATCTATGTGATGATACTAAGAATTACTGAGTGCATGTGTAGAATGGAATGATTTCTAAATGCTGTGTTAATTTCTTTTCATTTTTTTGATTAATAAAAAAAAATTAAAAAAAATTTACTGTCACCTTAAACATTAATGTGCAAATGTCCATTCATGTTCCTACTTTCAATTCTTCCAAATATATACTTAATAACAGGCTCAGGATCATATAGCAATCCTATACTTAGCCACCTGTGGAACCACCACACTACTCTCCAGATCTGTACCTTTCTAATTCCCTACCAACAGTAAATAGGGAACAGTACATACTCTCTCCACATTTTCTCCAGCACTTGTATCTTTCTATTTTTTGTCATTCTATTCACACACCATACAATCCATCCTAGGTAAACAATCAGTGGTTCCTGGTATAATCACATAATTATGCACTCACCACCACAATCTATGTGAGCACATTTTGAGGATCATTTTGAAAAAGTCTTTGTCTGGTATGTCCAAGCCTGGTCTGCTTTATTGATGGTTTCTGGATTTTTACCTTGTTCCTTGGATAGGCCTTATCTTCTTATTCTCTTTTCATCTTTTAACCTTTTATTGCATGCTGTACCTTTTAATAATTTAAAGTGTTAATTTTGGGATTTAGCTCCTGATATGTTTGTTCCTTAAGTTTGTATCCAGTGATATGACAGAGTCATATGACCGAAACTTCCTTGAGTGCCAGGAGCTAACAAAAACAAATAAACCAATGCAGATCATAGTCTTTGCAAATTGGCTCTGCACTGGTGGATGCTCTCCTTCAGAATTTAACCCTCCTATCAAGAAGATCAGCCCAAGGCAAATATGAAGTGCAGGGTCTTCTCTGTTTCTTCTAAGCCTGCATCTTGTCATGTTCTTAATCCTAAGGGATCGCTCATGCCATGAGGAACTTCCTTATTTATAGGAATTTGGATGCTTCCTCTAATCCCTATGAAATCGACTTTCTCCCCCTTCTGGGTACTCTATTATATGAGTTAAAGAAGGTAATCCTTTGTCCCAATTGTTTCTTACACTGCTTTAGCTCTCCACATGAATTTGCTTGCAGGGCAAGTTCTGGAAGAGCAAATCAGAGATTAATGTCCTAGTTCAGTCATGTGGTAGACTGGAACCAATGTACAGGCACCCCAGTATATGCACAGGGGTTACTCTGCTCCCTGTGGGTTAGGGCCAAGGACTAACAATGGAAACACAGGCTGGCTCCACACTGCACTGGGGAGGGAGTGCAGGAAAGGTCAGCAAGGGTGCCATGAGCTTCTCCTACTATTTTTAAAGCTGTTTTTTTTTTTTTCTTATTATTCAGCACTCTCCAAGTTACTGCAACCCTTTGTATTCCAGAATATTTTTAAAAATATTTTTATTGATAAAACAACATACAAACATTCTTAACATACAAACATTCCATATGTGGTATACAATCAATGGCTCACAATATCATCACATAGTTGTGTATTCATCACCATGATCATTTTTTTGAACATTTGCATCACTCCAGTAAAAGAAAGAAAAAAGGAAAAAGAGGGCGGCCACGGTGGCTCAGCTGGCAGAGTTCTCGCCTGCATTCCGAGCCCTGGGTTTGATTTCCAGTACATGCCCATGCAAAAAAGAAAAAAGAAAAAACTCCTTACACCTTACCTTTCCTCTCATTGACTACTAGTATTTCCATCTACCCAATTTATTTAACCTTGGATCCCCCTATTATTTGTTTATTTTTGTGCATATTTGTTACTCATTTGTCCATACCCTAGCTAAAAGGAGCATCAGACATAAGGTTTTCACAATCACACAGTCACACTGTAAAAGCTATATCATTATACAATCATCTTCAAGAAACAAGGCTATTGGAATACAGCTCTATAGTTTCAGGTACTTCCCTCCAACCACTCCAATATACCATAAACTAAAAAGGTAATATCTATATAATACATAAGACTAAAAAGGTAATATCTATATAATGCAGAAGAATAACCTCCAGGATAACCTCTCAACTCTGAAATCTTTCCGCCACTGACACTTTATTTTGTCTCATTTCTCTCTTCCCCCTTTTGGTCAAGGTTTTCTCAATCCTTTGATGTCGGGTCCTATCTCATCCTGGGATTTCTGTTCCGTGTTGCCTGGGAGGTTTACACCCTTGGGAGTCACGTCCCACATAGAGGGGAAGGGAAGTGAGTTCACTTGCTGTGTTGGCTGAGAGAGAGAGAGAGGCCACATCTGAGCCACAAAATAGGTTCTCTGGGGGTGACTTTTAGGCATAATTTTAAATAGGCTTAGCCTATCATTTGTAGGAATAAGTTTCATAGGGGTGAACCCCAAGATCACGGGCTCAGCCTATTGATATGGTTATCCCCACTGCTTGCTAGAATATCAGAAATTCTCCAAATGGGGAAGTTAAATATTGCTCCCATTCTTAACTAAAGTAACCATACAGGTACTTAAAGATTCTTCGGGGGAATGGCACTAGGAGTGTCTTACACCTTCATCTTGCTCTACCAGAACTGAATCTTGATTTTTTATAAGAAAAGTAAACCAATATTTTCTTCCACATATCAAGAATAACACTTGGAAAGCCTGAGACTTATTTTATGGTCCAGCCTTTGGTCAGTTTTGTTTAATATTCCATGTATACTTGAAAAGTTTTTTTTTCCTTCAAAAATCACATAAAAATATTTTAATAAGTGAAATATTCACACAACATCTATAGTTTGTGAGAAGTTATTGTAGAACGTTTCTTTAAATTGAATAAAGCAAGTACTCTGTGTACATTTCAGCATTCATAAACAATATTCTTTTGCAAATAGAAATATGGTAGTAAAGCAAAAGACCCAGCGAACTTTCGAATGCTCAGGAATTACCTGGAAAACTAAATAGAAAAATAGGAAAAGGCCAGGAACATAATAGTTCACAAAAAGGCAATATAAATTTCCCCTAGATACATGAAAAGATATCAAGTTGACCTATAGTAAAAAAATACATAAATTAAAATTATAAAATATCATTTTCACCTATTAGATCAATAAATACCAAGCGTGTTTGAATGTGTTTGATGGGAATGTGGGAATATAAGCATATTCATATTTTTCTGGTGGGAGTAAAATATGATACAACCTATGGGGGAAATCTGGTCAGGCAATTCTATCTACAGGAATTTACAATAAAGATATATTTACATAAGTGTGAAAAACACTACAATATTGTTTGTAAAAGTAAACAATTGGATACGAAAAATCTATCATTAGGGAACTGGTTAAATAAATTCTATATGCTAAATTATTATTACAGCCTTATAAAAGAATGAAAAAGCTCTATATGTACTGACCTGGAGCTATATGAAGGAAACACTGTTAGGAACTTTCAAATCTGGCATTATGTTTCACTAGATGAGCTGGGTCACCCTTCTACTAAGGAACAACTAGACCTTGGATAGGGCCCATTTCTTTGAGGCACTGTTTGTCTCTTAAGAGGTTATTCTAGTTTGCTAGCTGCCGGAATGCAATATACCAGAAACAGAATGGCTTTTAAAAGCTGAATTTAATAAGTTGCTAGTTTACAACTCTAAGGCTGAGAAGTCTAAAGAAATGTCTAATCAGAGGCATCCAGGGAAAGATACCTTGATTCAAGAAGGCCAATGAAGTTCAGGGCTTCTCTCTCAAGTGGAAGGGCATGTGGTGAACACAGTCAGTTTCTCTCTCATCTGGAAAGGCACATGGTGAACATGGCATCATCTGCTAGTTTCTTTTCCTGGCTTTCTGTTTCATGAAACTCCCGGGAAACATTTTCCTTCTTGATCTCCAAAGGTCGCTGGCTGGTGGACTCTGCTTCTTGTGGTTATGTCATTCTGCTCTGCTCTCTCTGAATCTCTCATTCTCCAAAATGCTTCCTCTTTTATAGGACTTCAGAAACTAATCAAGACCCACACAAATGGGTGGAGACATGCCTCTACCTAATCCATCTTAACAACCACTTGATTAAATCACATCTCCAGGGAGATGATCTAATTACAGTTTCAAACATACAATACTGAATAGGGATTAGAAGAAATGGCTGCCTTTACAAAATGAGATTAGGATTAAAACATGCTTTTCTAGGGTACATACATCATTTCAAACCAGCACAGAAGTAGAGAAGGTCCCCTATGGGTTAAAAAAAAAAAAAAAAAAAAGCCAAACAAGCATTGTCCTGTGGGAAATGCTAGCACTTCTATCAGGTAGTAACACTTCTATTGGCATACTGGGGTTTTGGCCAAACAAGTTTGGGAAAGATGAACTGAGCCAAGACCCTGAAATGACTGTGGGATGGTAGCATCCCTGGCTACTGGCAGAAGCAGAAACATACCTTCTCTGGAGGAGCATTTTCCAAGTTTAGTACTATAGAACTCTAATATATTAAGGTCGAGCAATGAATTCACAATCAAAGATCACCAAACTCATGAGAAGGCAAGGCAAGCCAACATTAATAAGAATCTGTGTAAATGAACAAAATATAGAAAATCTCTGAATAAAATGTTTAAGAAATAAACACAAAAATCAGTACCAAGTGGATTTAAAGAACTAGGTAAGAATGGCAAAACTATAAAGCTCTTAGAAGAAAATGTATAAAAGTAGCTTCCTGGGCACAGGACAATAAAGAATTTATTTAAAAAAAAGACAACCTAGAAAAACAATAAAATAAAAGAATGGTAAATTCAACCACATTAAAATTAAGAACTTCTGTTCTTCAAAAGATTACATTATTATTAGGTATTAGCTATTTCAGATTTGAAAAAGTAAAAATACGAGAGGTGGTATTTTCAATACATATAATCAATAAAGCCTGGTAAGCACTGCAATTACAAATTGATGGGACAAACAAATAGCCCAATAGGAAAATAGGCAAGAGACATCAACAGAACTTTACAAAAGGTGATATCCAAATGATCAATAAATAGACAAAGAAGAGCCCTACCTTAAGTAATTACGGAAGTAATTAGACAAATGAAAACCACAATAGGATACCCATTTAATAGAGTGTTTAAAAAAATTATAAACTTTATAATACTAAGTGTTGGGGAGGAAACAGAGCAACTGGAACTCTCAAATACTACTGGTGGGATTGCAAATTGATATAATCTTTTGGAAAAAATAGAGTGGCATTATTCAGCAGAATTGAACATATACATATTCTCTAATCTAACAATTTAACTCCAAGATATATATCCTGGAGAAATACATGCACATATGCAGCTGGATATATGTGCAAGAAAATTCATGGCAGTAGTATTAAAAATCAGCCCAAACTAGAAACAAAATGTCCACCGACAGAAGAATGGCTAAGTTTTTGTCTATTGATAAAATTAAAAACTGTACATAATAACAAAAACCAACTAAAATGCAATGAAAGGAACAAACGGAAGATACATGGAACGACATAAGTGAATCTTATACATCTAATGTTGAGCAAATAAGCAGGAACCAAAAAATAGATAAAATGTACATAAAATTCAAAAAAAGGCAAATATAAACTCTTTTATCTAGGGATGCATACACAGGCAGTAAAATTATTTTTTTTAAAGAGAAAGGAAATTCCTGTAAAGAAGTCAGGATAATAATCTTGGAAAGGGATAGAACTATGATAATAATCTTGGGGGAGGGATAGATACACATACCCCAAATGACCGTGGTTTATTAGAATAACTGTTAGTGACTATACACATTGGAACCCACCTATATATAGGATATCTCTCAAAAGAATTTTGTTACATTTAAAAATGTATTTTTTATTCAGAAATCTTCACACACATACAGTCCATCCTTAGTGTACAATCAATGGCTTACAATATCATCACAGTGGTGTGTGTATTCATCATCATGATCATTTTTAGAACATCTGCATCTCCAGAAAAAGGAATAAAAGAAAAAAGAAAAACCTCATATATCCATATCCTTTGCCCCTCCCTCTCACTGACCACTAGTACTGCAATCTACCCAATTTTATACCCTTTATTTCCACCATTATTTATTTATTTTTATCTGTATGTTTTTACTCACTTGTCCATACCCTGGATAAAATGAACATCAGACACAAGGTTTTCATAATCACATGGTCATACTGTAAAAGCTATATAGTTATATAATTGCTATTAAGAATCAAGGCTACTGGAATACAGTTTGACAGTTTCAGGTACTTCCCTCTAGTCACTTCAATATACCATCAACTAAAAAGGGATCTCTATATAATGCATAAGAATAACCTCCAGGATAACTTCTCGACTCTGAAATCTCTCAGGCAGTAAAACTTTATTTTGTCTCATTTCTCTCTTCCCCCTTTTGGTCAAGAAGGCTTTCTCAATCCCATGATGCCAGATCCCTGCCCCACTTTGCCAGGGATATTTACACGCCTAAAAGTCACATCCCATGTAGTGGGGGGAGGGCAGTGAGTTTACCTGCTAAGTTGGCTTAGAGGAAGAGGCCATATCTAAGCAACAAAAGAGGTTGTCTGGGGGTGACTCTTAGGTATAATTATAAGTAGGCTTAGCTTCTCCTTTGCAGGAATAAGTTTCATAGGGGTTGTTCTAGCTTGAAAGCTGCTGGAATGCGATATACCTGAAACAGAATGGCTTTTAAGAAGGGGAATTTATTTTACAGGTTTACAATTCTAAGGCCATGAAAATGTCCAAATTAAGGCACCAACAAGAGGTTACCTTCACTCAAGAAAGGCTGATGTATTTCGGGATTTCTCTCGCAGTTGGGAGAGCACATGGCGACCAACATCTGCTAGCTTTTTCTCCTAGCTTGTTTCATGAAGCTTCCCTGGGGTTATCTTCCTTCTTCATCTCCAAAGGTCTCTGGTTGTGTGAGCTCTGTTGGTTCTGGTGGCTCTAAAGCTTTTTCCAATATGGTTCCCTTAAAGGACTCCAGGAAGCAACCCCACCTTGAATAGGTGGAGACACACCTCTACGGAAACCATCTAATCAAAAGTTACCATCCACAGTTGGGTGGCTCACATCTCCATGGAAACAATAAGAAAGCTCCTACCCAGCAATATTGAATGAGGATTAAAGAACTTGGCTTTGATCCCAAGATCAAAGGCTCAGCCTATTTGAATTAGTTGTCCCTATTGCTTGTGAGAATGTCAGGGATTCCCCATATGGGGAAGTTTAATATTTCCTCCTTTCTCCTTAGTCCTCAAGTGGACTTTGCAAATGTTTTTTTACTCTCTGGCCAAATTACTTTGGGATATATGGGGCATTACAATCACCTGTATAAACCAACAAGCTCTCATGCCCTATTCAAGATTCCATGTAATTCTCTCAACAGAACTTTTGACTAACAACAACATACATGAATATAGTCTTATTTCATTCATCTGTATGTAACGACAGTATTCACTGACATGCATGTTTTACTTAATAGCTGTACCACCTTTCTTAATATATATTCTTTATTAATAGTTCATTAAAATGCACTTTGTTCCATTGCTAAATCATTAAAAGCGCAACTAGCAATGCTGTACTTTGCTGATAAAGCACCTAATGAGTTCAGTACTAAACTCATGAGACAACCACAGAGGTTGTTGTGTCTAAACCCCTGTGTGATATTAATGACCCATTACTATGATGACTCAGAATCATTCTTAGGCATTTCTATGTAATCTATTAAGTTCAAAATGGGTAATAGGTATTTGTCACAGCACATTATCGAAATTCTAAGGTTCTAAGACTGAAATTTAATTGTTCAGAAATCATACAAGCTTATAACACAGCTATTTTGCTGCCACACATAAGTGTCAACATTTATAAAATAACAGGTATTATTTCACAGGCTCATGGAACATGTGTTTATTTACTGAAGGAGCGTGTGAAAACCACATCCAACTCAACAGTAGGAGAACATACTTAGGAACTGTGGAATAGAGAACCCGTCACAGTGGACTTGGGTGGGTGTGTTGGCAGTACCTTCGTGTGTCTCCCACTCCTCCTCTTAGGAATGGCTGAAATCTTGTTCCTACAGCTCTAAGTGAGGCCAGTGCCTGGGGATGGCTGCTCTTACCAGCTCCTACAGGGAAGTGGGCTCCCAGCCAGGTCCCTCATAGCACTAATGCTCATCCCCTCAGGTGCTGTCCCCAGTCTCACGTAATAGATAAACTTAAAACTAACCCCCCACTTGTTTTCCTGGGTAACAGAACGAGAAACTAAAAAAGTAAATTGTGTTAACATTAAATTCTATTCAGTCCAGGACTATAGATTTAAATAACAAAATCAACCTAAGTGTAAGACCTAACATGAAACTCAGAAAAAAACATAGAAGTAAATCTTTGTGACCTTTGATTGGACCATTGGTTTTTTTGACTTTATAACAAAAATAAGAGCAACAAAAGTGAATAAATTGGACTGGACTTCGTCAAAATTTAAAACTTTTGTGCATCAAAGGGCATTATCAATAAAGAGAAAAGATAACCCATACAATGGGAGAAAACATTTGCAAATTATATATCTGATCAGGAACTTTTATCCAAAATATATAAAGAACTCTTACAACTCAACAACAAAAAAAGACAAATAATCCCATTTTAAAATGGGCAAAGAATTTGATTAGACATTTCCCCAAAGAAGATATGCCAGTGGCCAATAAGCACATAAAAAGATACTTAGAATCATTAATCATTAGGGAAATGCAAAATAAAACAAAATGACATACCACTTCACTCCCAGGAGGGTAGCTATAATCAAAAAAGCAGACAATAACATGTGTTAGTAAGGATGTGGCGAAGTTGGAAACCTCTTACACTGCTGGTGGGAATGTAAAATGGTGCAGCCGCTGTGGCAAACAATTTGGCAGTTCATCAAAAAGTGAAATACAGTGTTACCATATGACTTATAAATTCCAATCTTCATAAATTCTACTTGTAGGTATATGCCCAGGAAAACTGAAAACTTGTGTATACACAAAACCTTGTACCTGAGTGTTCATAAAAGCATTATTTATAAAGTCCCAAAGCGGAAACAACCCAAATGTCCCATCAATGGCTGAAAGGATAAACACAGTGGTATATCCATAAAATGTAATATTATTTGGCTATAAAAAGGAATGAAGTTCTGAAAGATGCTACAATCTGGATAAACCTTGAAAATTATGCTAAGTGAAATAAGCCAAACAACAAAATGACAAATATTGCATGATTCAATTTATATGAAATATCTAAAATAAACAAAGTAGATTAGAAATTACCAGAGACTGGAGGAGGGTAGAATTATTGCTTAATAGGTACAAGGTTTTTTGGAGGGGGTAATGAAAATGTTCTGGAATTAGATAGTGGTAATAGTTGCACAACTTTGTGACTAGATTAAAAACCACTGAACTGTCACTTTGAAATGTATGTGAATTAAATCCCAATGAAGTTATTATAAAAATTAGTAAGACCTAATCCTTTAGAAGGAATAGAGACTCAGTTATCTGAGATTTTTTTAGAAAGATTAGTCAGTTAATTTTTAAAAGTTAGTTTAAAAAGGAAATCATTATATAAAGATATATACAATCTGTAAACATTTTATTCAACTTAAAACATACAAGGATATATTCATTTAACTATCTTTTGATATAAGGCCAAAGAATTTTTTTGAGATATGAGTTTGTTGATTGGGATTTTCTGCCATCTTAAACCACATTGGCTATAATTTCTGAATTGGTATTTTTAAAGTAGACCAAAATTTCAGTGCACCCTTCTATCAGACAACTGCACTAACTCGGATACTCTTGGCCAAACCTCTCTTGTTCCAGTCACTGCTACCAGGACATTTCTGTGTGGACTCCACAAGCTTCATGCCGGGGCAACCTGACAGCACTTCCTTTTACTATGCTGCCCTGAATAGATCCTATCTCCTACCCATGGAAGTCAAGGTAAATTTTACTTTGTGCAACCTGGAAAGGCAGGAGGGTTTTAAACTGGAGGTGAAACTGTGGTGAATGGCAGATAAGAGCTGGAGGATAAATCCTTTCCCCTTTCTGTCTAACCCCTCTCCAGTATCTACCCCAAAACAGTCTGTGTAGCTTTGCAGAGGTTGGTCCATGAAATTAAGCATTTAGTTGCACTTGGTGGGCAGCTTGATAGCACATCCTCATTTTGTGTTTCCCTCTGCATCTGCCTCACTTTATTGCCCCTTATCCCTGCTGAGATTTTGTTCTTAACAAAGTAGTTCTTACTGACCTGATTTTATCCAGTCTTCCCAAAGCATTCAACCTTTTCAACATAAAAAAATAAAAGAATTAATATATTTCATGGGTTAAGGTTTCTACCTTTAAAAAAATTGTGTATTGGACTTATGCTGAAATTGACCTCAGACAAGTATGGAGAAGACTGAGCTTGAATGTGAAACCTAAGAATTAACCTTCATTTTACCTACTCACAGTAATACACCAAGGAGTTGGTGGAATTGCTTTGCTTTAGCTGAACCTGGTGAATAGGAGGCACATAGTCAGTACCTTTAGAACTGGAAAAATATAAAATTTTATGACAAGGCAAAATTGAGCAACTCATGCCTGGAGGAAACTTGCTCTGTACGGGTAGAATCATTATCAGCTGCACATCCTTGCATCCTAATTGGACTTTGTAAAGCCTGTAGGTCCAGCTGGCTGTATTGTCCCCACTGTAACTTTACATATACTTTTCTATTTAAAAAAATTTCCCCTCTTCCTACTGTGTCCATCACTCATATTACTTTCCTCTTTGGGACTACAGGTCTGACACAAAGATCCAGACCTTAAGCACAAGGTGGATTTGAGGGAGACATGCCTAGGTAGCAATAGGCCCCCTCTTGGCACAGGGAGCTGTAAATGTTTCATGGATAAAAATGGAAGAGAAATTATTTCGATGGAATGTGGCCATTATCTCTTGATAATTGGAAGTTTGGCATACTAGAATGAAATGAGATTATAATTCAAAATGGACAGACTTAAAATTTATTGCTGAATTGGCTCTAAGTGGAGTGACCAGATTCCCCCTTTGTTTAGAACAGGATTGGCTTATGCCTACTGTTCAGGCATAATGATTAATAATGTCTCCTTTCATTTTCAAAGTGTCTGGGTTTGGATGATAAATTATATGATCACCCTTACTATAGTCAAAGTGGCAGAGGCCCCTGAGACTTTCCAGCAGAAACTGAAACAGGAAATCAATGGATCAGGAGTCCAGCTGGAAGGGAGACTAAGACAAACTGTGGATCCCTATTTCTGGAAAAAAGGCACTTAGGATGTTATATTAAATGTGGCAGTGGGCCCAAGGACCTCTTTAAGTTCATACTAGCTGTCAGTCAGCACAATTTCAAGCAGATATTATTTAACAGCTGAGGTTTTCAATGTAGAAAGGACTGGAGCTAGGAAATGCTTTAACTCACTAGTTTTGCTCTCTGTAATAAAGAGGGAGACAAATCATAGGAAAATTAAGTGCTAGAATGGCTTTTAAATTGTGAGCAATTGTCTTTTAACATACTTTAACCAGTCTTGTGGCTTTTACAGATACAGCTTGAAAAGCTGTGCCCTTGAAGCTTCTGGTTTTCAAAGAAAAAAAAAAAGCATTCAGAAAAGATCTTTTACTTAAACAAATGCTCTTCTACGAGAAAATAAAGAATACTTAATTGAGCTATAAAACTTATCGGTAAGAGTACAATGAGTATTTCTTTTGAAAATTTTATTTGAGAGATTGATTTACTGAGATATATTACTTGGGCAGAGAGAATCTCAAATATGAATATTTTTGCTCATTGTATCTTTATGAGTTAACTATAAGTTTTACTTCTGCAGTGATCTGAGGTTTCAAACTATACTGAACTAAAATGAGTTCAAGGCAATACAATTAAAATATTAGCTTTTTTATTTTAGATATTTTATTTAGTATGAACTTTCTAGAGTGAGATAAGATGGGGAGAAGCTGGCAATATGCCCAGAGCCTCTCCAAGGTTCTAAGTCCTAGAAAGAAAATTTGAGTCCATTTAGAGTCTTGCCTTCTGGCTCTGGGCTATGCAGTTTTACTTGCCTCCTGTAAAAAGATAAAAATAATCTTGGTAAAGGTAGTGGAGATAAAAAATGAACAATCTTGCCAGAAGAAAAATCTATTATACTAGGAAAAAAGTTATGCAAGGTAGGTGGCAAACACTCAGGAGCTCAAGCACCTGGAACATGGGAATGGAGGAGGCAGCCTGAGATCTCATGCTGGGAGCTGATGCACATGTGCACTCTCCAGACCTAGCCAATCCAAGAGGCAATTAGAGATAGGGAAGACGTCTGGGATGGTGATACAGAAGTTGTGCTGCCCGGATGTAGGTATCAATTGCACTTTCAAATGGAGACCTAACTTCAAACAGAAAGTTAATCTGAAGCAGTTAAATTTCCTGAATATATCAGGTCTACAGTCAATTTATCATAGGAACTAAAAATCTGTTGATCCAGGCCCCACCAGGAAGCCCAATCCTGGATGGCTTGACTGGATAGTAGCAAAGCAAAACGCCACACTTGAGGATTTTGTTGCCCCATCCACCAGCTTTCTCTAAATACAGGCATTCCTCATTGTGCTTCACAGATATTGCACAGCTTACAAGTTGGAAATTTGTGGCAACCCTACATTAAGCAAGTCTGCTGGCACCATTTTTCCAGCAACATGCTCACTTTGTGGCTGACTCATTCTCATTATTCTTGCTATATTTCAAATGCTTTTTTAATATATGTTATGGTGAGCTGTAATCTTTGATGTTACTATTGTAATGATTTTGGGATGGTTCCAAGATGGCGGCTTAGTAAGGTACGTGCGTCTTAGTTCCTCCTCCTCCAAAGCAACTACTAGGTGAACTGAAACAGTGCAGAACAGCTCCCAGGGCTACGGCAGGGAATGGACACACAGCGTACCCCAGTCTGGACTGGCTAGTCTGACTGCGAGACTCGGCTGCGGTGAGATCCCCGAGCGGCGCGCGATTTCCCGAGCAGCGGCAGCTGCGGCGGTCGGAGCTACTCCCTCCCTCCTTCCCGGGCCGGTTGAGAGTCTCGGAGAGGCAAGTTTCCCAAGCCGAGGCGGCCGGTGCCCCTCTTTTGCGGGCGGCTTCGAGTCTCGGCTTCGAGTCCGCGGCTACGAGTCTCGGATCAGAGGGCTATCCAAGCCGCGGTGGCCCCCCCACCCGCGGGCAAATTCCTGGTCCGGTGGGGAATTCCACAGGCCGCGGCGGCCGGTGACCGATGCCCCTCCCCCGCGGGTGACTTCCTGGTCCGGTGGCGAATTCCCCAGGCCCGCTGTGGCCGGCGACCAGCCACAGGGTCCCCTCAAGCCGTGGCGGCTGACGCCCCCACCACGCGCGGCCCCTGAACCAACGGAGAGAATTGGACTGGAAATCCCCAGGCCGCGGAGATCGGTGACCCGGGGGGGGGATCCATTCCAAACACTTGAGACAAACGTGTGCCACGAGCGCCACCTACTGGGCAGGATAAGAAAAACAGAACCCAGAGATTTCACAGAAAAATCTTACAACCTTGTTGGGTCCGACACCCAGGGAAATCTGACTAAATGCCCAGACGCCAGCAGCAGAAGATAACTGTCCATGCTCAGAAGATTGAGAATATGGCCCAGTCAAAGGAACAAACCAATAGTTCAAATGAGATACAAGAGCTGAGACAACTAATGCTGAATATACGAACAGAAATGGAAAACCTCTTCAAAAATGAAATCGGTAGTGATTTTGGGACACCAGGAACTATGCCCATATAAGACAGTGAACTTAACTGATAATGTTGTGTATGTTCTGACTGCTCCACCAATTGGCTGTTCACCAGTCTTTCTTCCTCTAGCCTCCCTATTTTCTGAGTCATAGCAATATTGAAATTAGGCCAATTAATAACCCTATAATGGCCTCTAAGTGATCAAGAGAAAGCTGCAAGTCTCACTTTGAAACAGAAGCTAAAAATAATTAAGCTTAGTGAGAAAGGCATGTTATAAGCTGAGACAGACTGAAAGCTAGGCCTCTTATGCCAGCTGGCCATGTTGTGGATGCAGAGGAATAGTTCTTGAAGCAATTAAAAGTGCTACTCCAGTGAACACGCAAATGATAAGAAAGCAAAACAGCCTTATTGTGGATATGGAGTTTTAGAGACCTGCATAGAAGCTCAAACAAGCCACAAAATTCCCTTAAGCCAAAACCTAATCCAGAGAAAGACTCTAATTCTTTTCAGTTCTACGAAGGCTAAGAGAGGTAGGGAAGCTGCATTAGAAAAAAATTGAAGAAGCTGTAGAAGAAAAGTTTGAAGCTAATAGAAGTTGGTTCATGAGGTTTAAGGAAAGAAGCCACGTCCCTAACTTAAAAGTGCAAGATGAAACAGCAAGTACTGATGTAGAAACTGCAGCAAGTTATCCAGATCTAGCTACGATAACTGATGAAGGTGGCTACTCTAAAACAGATTTTTCAATGTAAACAAAATAACTTTATATTGAAAGATGCCATCTAGGACTTTCATAGCTGAGAGAACTCAATGCCTGGCTTCAAAGATTCCAACGATAGACTGACTTTCTTGTTAGGGGCTAATGCAGCTAGGGACTTTAAGTTGAAGCCAATACTCATTTACCATTCCAAAAATCCTAGGGACCTAAATCTACTCTGCCTGTGCTCTATAAACGGTAAAACAAGCTTGGATGACAGCATTCCTATTTACAATTTTATTAATTAAAAAAATTAACAACGAACTAAAACATTAACATGTGATAATTCCGTTCTACATATATAATCAGTAATTCACAATATCATCACTTAGTGCATATTCATCATTTCTTAGAACATTTGCATCAATTCAGAAAAAGAAATAAAAAGACAACAGAAAAAGAAATAAAACAAAAACAGAAAAAAAAAGATTATACATACCATACCCCTTACCCCTCGCTTTTATTGATCACTAGCATTTCAAACTAAATTTATTTTAACATTTATTTTTATTCTGTATGTTCTACTCGTCTGTTGACAAGATAGATAAAAGGAGCATCAGACACGAGGTTTTCACAATCACACAGTCTGCACTAAAACTTTTATAACTAACTTGCTGAATGCTGTTTATATGAGAAGGAAATCTCTGGGAAAGGGCAAAAAATGTCTGGAAATTATTTGTAAAGGCAGAAAGTAGTTTCAAATGTGTTGGAAAATTTTATGAATCCGTTATTGTGGAACTGATACAAAATTTAAAAATGGAACTGTAGAAATTGTCTCACTCAAAATATGGTTACAAATTTAGAGGTCTTAGATGGGTTTATAGCAAGAATTCAAAGTCGGTTTAACATTCAAAATTCAATATAATGTATGGATAGCAAATAAACACACAAAAATACAAATTAAAATCACGAGGGGGTGCACAGGTAGTTCAGAGGTTAGAATGCCTGCCTTCCATGCAGATCGGGTTTGATTCCTGGACCATGCACCCCACCCCCCCACCCCACCCCAAAAAATCACGAGCTACCACTTGTTGGGGATTGCTGATGCCCCCCACAAAAGACATGTTTAAGTCCTAAGCTCCACCCCATCCTAACAGTATGGATACAATTGTAAATAAGATCCTTGGATATGTTATTAATTAAGGTAGGTCAGTGTGTGGACATGAACCCATTTGGAAATAGATAGTACCTTTGAAAATGTTACTAGTTAAGGCCTGGCCAAACTGAATGAGGATGGGCTTAAATCCAATATAGCTGAAGTCCTAAGAAAAGGAAATTGGATGCAACTAAGTAGAAACCAGAGGAAGAGACAGATTGTTGTGTGAGGCATAGACTCAAAGAAAAAAGCAGAATGCAACAAACTACAGTTAAAACTTGGTCTACTAATACCTTGGTGTTGAACTTCTACCCTCCAAAACTGAGACAGTAAATTCCTAACCAGTGTATGGTATTTGTCATAGTAGCCCTGAAAAGTTAAAACATTACTATATACCTATTAGAATTGTAATTAAAATTTATATGACTGGCCATATCAGGTACTGAACAAGGATATGGAGCAACTGTAACTTTCACATACTTATGATAATGAAAAAATTTTGTCAGTTTCTTAATATGCAAAACATACACCTACCATATGACTCAACCATTCCCTCCTTGGTATTTACCCAATAGAAATAAAGCATATGTCCATATAAAGAACTGTACACAAATGTTCATTGTAGCTTTATTCATAATACCCCAAAACATGAAACAACCCAATATCCATCAACAGGTGAATGAATATATTCACAAATTGTGGTTTTATCTATACAATGGAGCACTACTCAGGAATAATGAGAAATGAACTATTTATACATGTAACATGGTTGAACTTCAAAACATGATTCTACTGAAAGACAGTAAAAAAGTACTTATTTATGACTCCATTTATGTAAAATTCTGGAAAATACAAACTAATCTATAGTGACAGAAATACACCAGTGGGGCTATAGGTTAAGGGAAGGAGGGGCATGAGAAAACTTTGTGGAGTGATGGATAAAGGGATATTTGATTGTGGTGATGGTTTCATAGGTATATGCATGTCACAGCATATCAAATTGTACATTTTATGTGCAGTTTATTGTATATTAATTATACCACAATAAATCTGTTAAGAGAAATTTAAAGGTATCTGACGACTCCGAATAATAATTTGATTTTATTTCCCAACATCTTTTATAGGATTTAGTAGCCTTTGCCAAGTTAGCTATTGTAATTCTAGGGTACTGAATTGAGAAACAAAAGAGGAAAAGAAAAATAAGGGCATCTAAAATTCTGGGCAGTTCTAAAGTTGAACACATTATTTGGTATCACAACATACATAAGGCTAGAATATTATAGTTAGTGGATAAGGAAAAGCCCTGTTTAATATGTTTTCATATTAGAGTCAAAATTTACTTGATTCAGAATTGATATTAACTCATAACCTTTAAAGGAAAAACAAAAAAGAAGAAAGCTTTTGTGGTGGCTTGGAGCTGTATGGACCTTAGAAAAATGTGATTTTAAAACTAATCCATTCCTGTGGGTGTAAACCCATTGTTGGTAGAACCTTTTGTTGAGGCTGCTTCAGTTAAGGCCACTTCAATCTGAATGAGTCTAATCTCTTACTGGAGTCTTTTATAAGACAATGAGATTCACATAAAGAAAGAAAATCATGGAACAAAGAAACTGAAATTAATAAAATCCAGAAGAGAAGAGAAAGACCAGCAGATGCCACTATCTGCTTTGCCATGTGACAGAGAAACCAAAGATTGCTGGCAGCTGGTATTTGGGAATAAAGCATCGCCTTGATGATGCCTTGATTTGGACAAATATCTCAGCCTGAAACTGTAAGCTAATAAATTCCCATTGTTTAAACCAACCCATTTCATGTTATCTGCTTTAAGCAGCCTACAAAACTAAAACAACTTTCATTATTGTGCTTTACGTATGATAATACATAAATACCTCTTCTCTGGGGCCATCCTACCCAGCTCTAGTAGTTATGTGGAACTGTCTATAGTGTACCCTTAGCAACTCAGGTTTGCTCTCTAATCTCATTCTCCATGAAAGGAAACGGGGGTCTTTGGTGAGCAATATAGCCTGTGTTTGAGAAAGAGTAACTCAAGCTGAGTTTGGGTTATCTTGACTATTACCGCAGAGAAAGAATGCTTTCAGCAGTTCCCAAAGGGTGGTATTAAAAAGGTTAAAGAGGTCAACCTAATGAGATGACTACTAGGTTCAAGTAGAAACAATGTATCAACCAGATATGATTACATATCCACCATATTTATCGAGAGACATAAAGACATATGTTGATAAAAAGATTCATGTAAGAATGCTCATAGCAACTTTATTCATAATAGTGAAAGAGTAGCAATGGCCTAGGCATCCATCAACAGGTACATGGAAAATAAAAACTGTGACATATTCTATATGATAGAATTACTGAGCAATAAAAAGAATGAATCACTGATATACACAAAAACATGAATAAATATAAAAAACATTATGCTGAGTGAAATAAGCATTATGTTTGATATGATTTCATTTTCATGAAGTTTTAGAATTGGCAAATTTAATCTATGATGTAAAAGAACAGAACAGTAGTTATAACTGAGAAATGGGATGGGGAATGACTGGGAAAGGGCATGGGGGGGCTTTCTGGGGTGACTGTAATGTTCAAATTTTTGAAAAAGGGTTTGTGGTTACACAGTTGTATACTTTTGTGAAAACTCAGCAAATTTATACTTAAGATGTGTGCATTTCATTACAGGTAAATGCTACATAAAATTTTTAAAAAAATTAAACAGGAATTAAATTTTAGTTAATGACATGTATGCTGAAGTACTAGGGAAAAGTACACCAAAGGCTGCAATTTATTTGGAAATGCATCAGAAAAGTAAAGTGGATAGAGAAGTGAGAAAATAAGTAGAGTAAACTGTAGCATCCACGTGGTTGGTATTTGGGTATTTACTGTAAAATTCTTTTACCTTTGCTGTGTGTTTGAAAATTTTCATAATGAAATGCTGGGAAAGAAAACCCTTCAGTTGTTCTTATTTTTCTATTCTGTATCTTTTGCCTGAAAGAAATGATTCTCTACATAAAATTGAGATTCTTTAGCAATACAGGTGTAGAAATTGGCCTCTGAATTTTTCCAGGGATTCTAAAAGGTAGATAATACATGTAAACATGGTAAGAATGAGAGGAAATATATAAAAATTATTCTTGTAAAGGAAGATAAGTTATACTAAGAGCAATTACTAACATTGGTGTTTATTATCACTGCAAACAGGATAACGTGCCATTTTGGGGGGCCATTTTTTTAAGCGGTTTCCGACCACTAAGTGAAGAATAATTTTTCATATCAAGTTTTATGTGTGAACTTGTTAGTAGGGCTTCAACCTAACTTTTTCTAAAATTTGGATATTCAATCAGCATTAAAAAACCACTTAGTAAGCACATTCCTATGTACCCAATATTGTAATTGCCAGTATGCTACATATGAGATAAAGTAACAATCTTTTGTCTTTGAAGGAAATTTATAAGTTTATGTCAAACAAATCTAGGTGTTTTTCCCATCTCTGCACCGTGGAGCCCTGGGAAAATTAATTTCTGTAAGACTCATCTTCCTCACTTGTAAAATGGGGATGGATAATAGTAGTTCATACCACACATATGGTTATTTTGGATTTTAAATGAGATAATAGGTTGTACATGTATCACTTACTGGTAGATAGAAAGTATAGTGGGATCTTGCTTTACGTGACCAATACATTCCACGACCCTTTGTGTAAGCTGAAAATAATAGTGAACCTCGTTATTTAATAAGTATTTCTTATAAAAAACTTACCTATCACACATTTTTTTAAATAAGGCAAATAAACACTCATAACAATAAGTAAACAATTTTAATCAGAAATAATTTTTTTTAACTTTAATTTTTTCTTCTCTCTGCCTTTATTTTTTTCAATTACCAATCATATATACCTGAATTTGTGTGTGATGAGTTCAGGTAAAAAGAGGTCCTGCTGTTCTTAGTAAATGTAAGCTATCATTAAAAAAAAAAAAAAAGTGTGAGATCCAAAACATGCAATTGGTGGCAGAATGTGGAGTGCCTTACTTTGTTTTAACAGAACAATAGCATTGCCTCAGTAGGCAGTGGATGCTGAGGGCTATCACGATTGGATTTGTTTTGTTTCCTCCCAGAGTTGTGAGAAATGTTTTATAAAGCCAAAAAACAATACGCTTGCTCCATTGATATCGTGAGAACAAAGAATCTGAGATGCAGAAATATACCTCTTATTGGCTTAATGTCTGGACCTGCTGAGAGAAGCCAATTTGTTTCACTCAGTCTTGCATTAAATACTCAGAAATCTACCCATAGTGTTTTCACTAGTGCCTGTTACAGCTAGAGTCTCTGAAACAATCAGGTAGAGGAAGGGATCAAGGTGGGGCAGAATGGTATCAACTCTAGCCCTACCCCCAAGAGAATAGCAAAATAGGCGTTTCACGGGCTGCAGAATGAGCAACTACATGTCACTGTGGGGAGCTGGGAAGTCTGTGCCTTTTGGGGAGCATGCTCTATTGTCTCCACCTTGTGCACTCTCTCTAAGTTTCCCACATTCTTTGCTATCTTCAGTGTCTTTTGGCATCTTTTTGTATCTTTTTGTCAACCTTTCTGTTTAACAATCAGGCAGCTCCCACATGTTACAACTGTTTAACTGGGTAGTAGTAGGTTGTCATTTTAGTAGGTACATATTTTCTCCTGTTTGCTACACTGACCCCAACTCCCTACTATTTTTCATACCAGATATATTTCCTGTCTGGCCCATATGGCATTTAGATCCTGGTCTAATTAGGTTTGGGAAGTCGTAACACACTGGCACTGTCTTAGTGTCCAATTCAATACTATCCCTTTCTCCCCAACAAAAAAGCAGCCAGGAATCTCAGATATTTCTCAAACGTCTTTTTGAGTAGATGAATTTCTTTCTATCACCACATCAAAATGAGGCAAAGACTTAAAAGAGAAAGGGAAACTCAAATACTTTTTAAAAAATCTCTGACTGGATTGAGTCTAAAGACATTTTTTTCTGACAACTCTTGCAAATGGAGAGTAAGCATTTTTTATATAGCACTGCATCTACTTTAAAACATACTTTAAAACACACACCACACTGTTTTCTTTCTTTTCTCTGATATTTCCACTATGTTTCCTTTTACTGGACTTGTTTTTCAAGATGTAAATTCATCAGGCAGAACTGTTTAGTTATAATTACTATCTAATTAGAAGTTTGGGGCAATATCTAGTATACTATAACTATTCAACTGCCTGCTAATTATAATTGTGTCTCTAAAATGTTCTGAAATACTCAGATATTGTATTAAAAAGTATTATCAAATATGCATTAAAATGCAAATGGACTTTTCAATTGGTATATACAAAATATTACAATTTAATATATGAATAGTTCTATCATCCTGCTCATGAGGTAATCATTTCTTTTCCTAAATAGTTATAAATACACAGGAGCAGATTCAGATAGATTTATTTTTAGCCTATATATAAATATTTTCCCTGTTCTAAGCCATCTTCTTTTCTACTTCACACACAAAAGACAGTTTTAGATTTGTTCCCTTTGTTTCTTTTAAATTATGTGCTATTAATTCTTTGCCTTTTGGAATAGCCCTGTTGATCATAAGCTTGAAATTTATCTGCAAATTTTCGAGGGAAGAACTGGGCCTAATCTACATCATTCTTAAAATGGGATCAAGCAGAAAGAGAAGGAAAAATGGAAAGATTGTAGTACAAATTATCCAACTTAAAATTCCAGAACTTAAACTCCCTAAACTTGAATCAGCAATGATTTTTACTGCTGTTTCCTTCCCTTCTATTTTTACCAGTTACTCTTCAGAGGCTGAATCAGAGAAATGTGCTGAATATGTGGACTGTAAGCAACTGGATTTCTCAAACAGGAAGCACAAAGAAACATTTTCTCCCTTTACTTAGGTTGCCTTTATTTAAAGTTCAAGGATCATGTTTAGATATGTTTTAACAAAGAAAAAACAATCAAGTTTCACAACTAATATTAGCTTTTTCTAGTTAATTGGGCAATTAATCCCCAAGCTAGTAAAAACTCCTCTGGGGTTCCAGCTACTCTTCTAATGGGAGCAGATGCAGAGAACAGTACCTTTATCTTATTGCATATGTATGAGAATGATGCCAAAGCAAAACCATAAGGCAGACCAAGTAAATAAAATGATAAAATAAGAACAACATCCTTAGACGTATGAAGCACTAAACAGGTTACATATCAGAAAAAATGTTCACTTAAAGTTTGCTTGGAATCTTGTACTTTAGTTGATAATAGAAACACAAATATTCAGTGGGAACATCAAGTCAAGAAAAGAATAAATCTATGGAAAAAAAGATAATTTGGGAACTAGAGCCAATTTCTGATACTATATATAAATACAAAACATATAAACATGTACAAGATTCTTTAAAAAATTGTGATGACACATTTTTGGCTCAAAAGTATGGCTTTCATATTACAGATCTCATTTCTCATCCTTAAGCAAAAAGTTTGGTATAGAGAATACAAGATGACTTTTTGTAACTATACCTTTTTATTTCTCTCTCTCAGTCCTTCCCATCAAAATGCCATACCATCCATTAAGAACCATTTTTAATATCTCTCCATCAATGATCCTCTTGTCAATAATTAGAATTAACCTGTTTCTCTCTGTTCCCGAGCATTTTATATTTGTATTACCACATAAATAAAAGCTCCTTGGGACAGCATTCTCAGAAACTTCTATATATAATGAGTCCTCATCACTTTCCATGGCAAAGCTTTAAAAGGAAGTCAGGAAATGAAGATAAAATAAGTCCTTATCTGGAAAATATTGGAAAACTTGCCATGCAGATTAAAAAAAAGGAGGATGCTGGGCTAATAGTCTCATAAGTTACATCTCAAATTCTAAAATTATCTCACTCTTTTTAACAACTTCTGCTTATGGTTTCTTCTTCCCCAGTGTCACATACCATCTGGTAAACATAGCAGCTGAAGATCCTGTTGGGTTTCTGTTCTACGTGTAGCACCAAATCTCTGTCAAAGTAGACTTCATGGCTGTATGTCTGTAACGAAAGAACAAGCAAATGGAATCTCCGCACAACTATATTCACTAATGTATGACTAAAACGTCGTAGCACCTATGCTAAGGAATCTCCAATGAGATGCAAATATACACTTGGAAACAAAACAGCTGCCCGAGAAAGGTTTCTTTATCAATATTTGTGGATATGTAGATTACTTACAAGACAGCATCACCCAAAATGTAGCGAATGAAAGGAGCACTGGATTCAGGAGTCTGAACATTCAGACTCTATTGCCAACACTGCTACTACCTTATTGTGTGCCATGGGCAAGTTGCTAAAGCTCTCAGGTTCTTGATTGATAAAACAAGGATTGCTAAAATAATGTTTACTGTTTCTACTTTAATATTCTATAATATTTGAAAGAGCACACAAATGCTTTGAGGGGTACCTGGACACCCTACATGTTAGATATGGTATCTATTCAATAATTGTGGAGATTTACTACAGTATGCTTTTATTTTTGAAAATGTTATCAAACTTAAAAAACAGGAAAAAAATCAGAAGTTAGGGCATAGAAATAGACAACCATATTTTAGGAAAACACTGTCTTATCCTTCTTTAAGTGCACCTTTAAGGACATATTCCCTAAGGAGGGAATGCTTAGGATGCATTCATTTTGTCCAGCCTAAGGTTGGTAAACTGATGTGGTCTTTGGTCCTGGGAAGTCTGGGTTGGCGTGAACACAGCAACATCTGTTACAATAAATGTCACCTATAAGGGAAATTCTTACAACTCTGTATTCCATGGATTCTACTTACCACATCCCATGATTCCACCAGTGGAATGCTTTTTAGTAAAGTCCCATATTCATTACAGTGGAAATCCAGGTGAGCTTTTCCTTCAGCATCTAGTTGAGTAACAGCTACCACAGAAAGCAAGTCCAGCTCATCTTCATAGTCCACAATTTTGAAAGTCTCAGAGGGCAGACAGATAAGGGAGAGAAGAAGAGGGGCAAAATCCAGGGGGATTATTCCTACAACTGCAGTTTAATTATTTCATTACTTACAAAATATAAAGGAAGGAGGAATAAATGGGTGGGAGAAAAGGTAGAAATACTGAATATCTACTTATATGCTTGGTAAAACATCAGCCTCAAGAGTTTCAAGAGGTGAGCAGTAGCCTACAGATTTTGACAAACAGAATCAAGTCTAACAGATCTGAGACAAAATATAACTGAAATTCTCTATACTGACAGCAAACCGGAGCTTCTCTAAATTCAGAGGTACTCAATTGCTCCCTTTGACATGTTGCTCAATGACTTATGTCTAGGACTAAATAAATGAAGCTCAGTTCTGAGACCCAATGACCACCCACTGAGCTCTGACACTTCTCACTCAGGAAAACACAGTCATTTCAAGAAGGACTGACAGCCTCCTATAAACATCTTATCATTCTGTTTGCTATCATTTGTTTGTTAGCCCTTTCTTGGTACCCTAAAGAAAGCAAAAATGGCTGCTTATATGAGGGAAAATATTAGGAACTGAAATCCAACCCAGAGAGCAGGACTGGGACAAGAAAGGTTAGTGAGAAGTGGTTCAAAATGGTAAAGACTTAAAGAGAAAAACATAATCCCAGAACTTTGTCTTAAGGAGGAAAACATGGATTGCCAACAGCCTCAAAGGGGAAGCAAATCAGCGCCTGCCACCCACAAACAGGCCAAAGGCAGACATGTCTCAGTTGACTGGCTGGCATCAACCTTAAAGCATGTTCAGCAAGTTTCTCTAATTGGACACTCATGTCTGCCCAAACCACTTTTTAATCCATTTATACTTTCTGCCTTAACTACCTTGTGACATAGAAATTTACATAGTTTTATTACCTATGATTCCTTTTTATTTACTTTTTGCCCTAATCTTACCTTGGTAAACTTCAAAGGGTGACTTCCTGCCTGGCGTCAGTGATTCTATAGATGTTAGTCACAGCCCTTTTAACTCTTCTTTTACAGGCAAAAGTTTTTGTTTTTAATCTCTTGATGTAGAGCATCTCTCCATCTCTTTGTCACCACCTCCCCCCTCTTAATCATTCTTGTTACTTTTTGGTAATTTTAGTATATCTTTCTTGAATGTGTAGTGTTATATAAAGGGTAGGGAGTTTTGTGCTTTGTTCTCAAAGGATTTCTATGGTCCAAGAGAAGAACTTATTTTTCCTTTCTAACAGCAGCCCTATACTAGGCTACCTCTGAGCTATCTTAAAAGTTTCTCAAAAAAATGATACCACCTTAAATGAACTATTCTTAGAAGACTACTCTAATGTTTCTACCTAGGAATGGTCATGTAAACTCAAATAATATAGTTATATGGTCAAAACTGATTTAGTATTATGCTATAGTTATTGATTTGAAGCATGATCACTGCCAGTTGATTTAAATAAGTTTCTAAAGCCTCTTTAAAGTGAAGGAAGACTAAAAGGTATTGGTTAAATAACTGGCAATGCCAAGTTAAGGTAATGAGTCTAAATAAACTGACTTACCACACCCTACCACAAACTCCGACCTTGGCCCATGAGCATAGTCATATCCAATAAGTAAAAATTAAGGTGAAAACTATAAAGTCATCAGGATATAACCCAAGAATTTTCTATTTAAGAGACTTCTCTAGAAAGTGTGTACATCAACAAAGCAAATCAACAAGCTAATATGGTTTTCAAATTATTTCAGTCCTATAAATCTTTCTATAAGCAAAATTTTATTAATAATCACACTATTAAGGTGATGGTGGGTGTACATTGGTTGAAATAGCACCAAGAATCCTACCCACTCAGCCTGCACAGACCCACCTACCCACAAACCCTACCCAGGGTCTGGGAAGTATAATTTGAAAACCACAGAACAAATACACACTGGTACCATTTGTTAGCATTCACTCGAGTAATACCTCTTGTTCTGGGTCGTCATCCAGAAGGTTAAAAGTTCTTTTTACCACCCGTCCAGAAGCAGTAACAGTGAGTAAATTTTCATTCTATCATATGGAGAAAAAAAAATAATATGAGATGTTCTAATTATATGCAGTCAATGCCCAAATTATATTAACAAATGTGGTAAAACTAACCAACATTGTTCCAAGAACTGCAATTCTTTCCTCAAATTAAAAAAATTCTCAATCAGTTACTGACCCTCTAGTTAATAAAAAAATCTTACTATAGTAATATATGTATGGATTAAAAACAGAACAGGCCAAAAGTCTTAAAAAATGGTTATAGATTTACTACTTCACTCACGCTTCTGATTTCTGCCCTACTACAGTAAAGAGAAAGTAGATCTACTTCTAGAAATTTCTCTGTCCATATTTACTTCATGTTCTTAACTTGTGCAGTAAAGAAAAGTACAGTCTGTAATCACAGCACAGTATGTGGCTTTTCAAGTATTATTATAGCCCAACTAATCCTAAATTTGTATAATTCATGTACAAATTTGATAATACATCAGTAAAAACTTAAAGACAAACTCAGAAAGGAAATAGAAATAAGCAAAAGACAGAGTCAATATAACCAACTTTCTTCAAATCTCATATGTACGTGCTGCTAAGACCAGCTACCTATACAGACAAAATAAACACTTGTTTTTGGGGGGGTGGGGGTGGGAATGGTCCGGGAAACGAACCGGGTCTCCCGCACGGAAGGCAAGCATTCTACCACTGAAGCATCTGTGCACCCAAAATGAACACTTTTATAGTGCTGTTATTCAGTTCAGCCATACTCAAAAGCAAACAATTATACATTATATTCTTATAAAATAAGACAATAATATACAAAGGATTTTAAAATATTCTTGCCTTACTTTGTCCTTCTCCCTGTTGGCCAAAATGACAAAATCTTCAGCAATCTGATGCTTGGAACTATTATTTTCTATTTCATTTAGCTTTAAAACTCTGAAAAGGGAAAAAGGATTATAAGAACACAAGACTGCAATATACCATTAAAGTGCCAGAGTTGAACCATTAAATGAAATTCAACAATGAATGTTACAGTAACAACACTGTTTTCTTTTCTCTAGATTACTCTAATATTAATCTGTTTGATCACTTAAGAGTCCATAAACTCCTTCAAATTCAGACTTTTTACAACAGAAAAACACAGGAACTATGATAACAAATGCAACTATGACAATAGGCAATGAAGCAGCTTGCTCAGGTGTAAGTCATCTTCCAAACTGGCTTAATGCCGTTACTCTGAAGATCATCTTTAACATTCTGCAAAAGGTCTTAAATGTTTCAGCTTTAAAAGGGGCATTATAAGAGATATTTGCATCCTTATTCCTGAAGATAAAATGAGACATCTATGCACAACATTTTATAGTTTTTTTTTAACTATAAGATAGATTAGATCAGCAACTAAACCTAAACTAAGAGTTTTCATGATAGAGTAATATTTAAATAGCAACTGACTTAATACTTTTCTTTTTTCTCAAGATTAGTTATATTTAAACATTTGGGTTTTCTGAGTGCAAATAGCCTCATGAATCAAGCTTATGAAAAAAGAGAAAATAAAATAATTTGCTCACCACCCACAAAAATCTGTTCACATCATTAACAAGCTTCAAAAGTACAAAGTTTTCAAAGCTCAGTCACAAATGCAAGCAAAGAGAACAGTAGAGAGAAAAAGCTACCGTGGCCAGTAGAGTTGCAGGTCTTAGAGCTGCCAGAGACAAAGAAATCAGATAATATTTAAATAACTCAGGTTTCTTGATAAGCACCAAGGTATCTATTTTTTCTAGCGACTGAGGAATGGAAGGGGAGAACTGTGGTATATATATATATATATATATATATTACAGACTTCTGAGCTGCTGCAAGAAGTAATGAAGTAGTAAGACATGCAACTAGGTCAATGAAAACTTGAGGTCAGTACGTTGAGTGAAATGTTAGAAACAAAAGACAAATATTATCATGCCTCACTCATATGGACTAACTATAACATACAAACTCGGAGAACTGAAATCAAGAGCATGGATTATCAGGTTGGGGGTTACTGTAAAGAGTCCTAAATTCTAAGTTCTTATAGTAGTCACATGTATTCCTAGTTGTAACTATTATTTCTAAATTCTGAGATACTTTGATTCAGAGTTAAGAGTTGTAAAGCTATGAAATTCAGCATTATCCCATAGAGCAACTTAAAAAAAGTTAAAAAGTTGAAAAAGTGATCAGACGTTGACTAGAGACTATGAATGAAGCTGATCTGGAAAGGTCTAATGTAAATCGGAATACAGGGTAAAGGATGATATGGTCCATATTTTAAAACTTCAACTTCTGTGTGAGACCAAAGAAAGAGATGTTTATTTGATGCAAAATTTATATCTTGCATAGCGCATTTATCTAATTTAACTTGTATAGTCACTGTATTGGACCACCATAATTACATGGAATCTTGAATAGGGCATGAGATCTTGTTGGTATGTCCAGGTTAGTGTGATGCCATGATACACCCCAGAGTAATACGGGCATACAATCAAAAAGTATTTGCAAAGTCCCCTTGGGGGAATGGGGAGAAAAGAGGAAATATTCATCTTCTCCATTCCGAGAATTTCTAATATTCTCACAAGCCGTGGGAACAACCAAATTAATAGGCTGAGCCCTTGATCTTGGGGTTCACCCCTATGAAACTTATTCCTACAAAGGAGATGCTAAGCCTACTTAAAATTAGGCCTAAGAGTCACCCTCTTTCGTTGCTCAGATGTGGCCTCTCTCTCTAAGCCAACTCAGCATGTGAACTCATTGCCTTCCCTCCTACATGGGACATGACTCCCGGGGGTATAAATCTTCCTGACAATATGGGGCAGAAAGCCTGGGATAAGCCAGAACCTGGCAATCAAGAGACTGAGAAAGTCTTCTTGACCAAAACGAGGAAGAGAGAAATGAGACAGTTTCAGTGGCTGAGAGATTTCAGAGTTGAGAGGTTATCCTGGAAGTTATTCTTATGCATTATATAGATATCCTTTTTTTAGTTTATGGTGTATTGGAGTGGCTAGAGGGAAGTACCTGAAACTGTTGAGCTGTGTTCCAGTACCCTAAATTATTTTATTTATTTATTTATTTTACATGGGCAGGCACTGGGAAATAAACCCGGGTCTCTGGCATGGCAGGCAGGAATTCTGTCACTGTGCCACCGTTGCACCGCCCAGTAGCCTAGATTCTTGAAGATGATTGTATTACGATATAATGTTTACAATGTGACTGTGTGATTGTGAGAACCTTGTGTCTAATGCTCCTTATATCCAGGGTAAGGACAAATGAGTAAAAAATATGGATAAAAATAAATAAATACATAATAGCAGGGACAAAGGGTAAAATAAATTGGGAGATGGAAACACTTGTGGTCAATGAGAGGGAGGGGTAAGGTGTATGATATACATGAATTTTTTTCTTTTTTCCTTTTCTCCTTTTCTGAAGTGATACAAATGTTCTAAAAAATGGTCATGGTGATGAATACACAACTATGTGATAAGATTGTGAGCCACTGATTGGGTACTATGTATAGAAAGTAGGTGTGTGAAGATTTCTCAATAAAAAAATAAAAAAAGAAAAAAGGACTTTGAGTACATTATGTTAATTGAAAGAAACCAGGCATAAGACCATATATTTGTATGATTCCATTTAAATAAAATATCCAGAACAGATTAACTTATAGAGAGAAAGTAGATTAGTGGTTGCAATGCCTGCTAATGGTTACAGAATTTCTATTAGGAGTAATAAAAATTTTCTGGAATTGGATAATGTGATTACTGCACAAGCTTATAAACAGACTAAAAACCATTCAATGATATCCTCTAAAAATGAAATTTATAGTATGCAAATTATATCTCAATAAAATATGTCCTTTTTTTACATTAAAAAAATATTCCCTAGAGGACTAAACAGTATATTGGAGCTTCACCAGAAGAAAGAATCGGTGAACCTAAAGACAAGATAAATGAAAACATGCAGCAGAAGAAAGAATGAAGAAAAATTAACAGAACCTGAGGAACCTGTGGGTTCCAACATACACAATGGTGGAAGATCCAGAGAGAGAAGAAATAGAGAAAGGGACAGAGAGAATATTCAAAGAAATAATGGCTGAAAAGTTGACAAATTTAATAAAAGATATGAATATACACATCCAAGATGCTCAGCAAACTCCAAACAGGAAAAACCCAAATATACCCACACTGCAGCACATTATAATCAAACCGTCAAAGGCCCAAAACAAAGACAGAACTCTGAAAGCTGCAAAAGGGAAACAATATGTCATGCACAAGGGAGCCTCAATAAGATTAAATGCTGATTTCTCATCTGGAACTCTGAAGTCAAGAAGGCAGTGAAGAGACATATTTAAATTGCTGAAAACAAAAAATAGCCAACTAAGAGTTCTGTATCTGGCAAGGCTGTCTTTCAAAAATGAGGGATAATTAAGACATTCCTAGATAAATAAAAGCTGAGGAAGTTTGTCTCCACTAGACAAACCCTAGACGGGATGTCCAAGACAGTCCTGCAGTTTGAATAGAAAGGATAATAGACAATAGACTGAAGCCATATGAAGCAATAAAGATCTCCTGTAAAGATAATGGCATGGATAAATATAAGTGCCAGTACTATTCTATTTTTGGCTTGTAACTCCACATTTTACTTCCCACAGGATCTAAAAGGCAAACACATTAAATATAACAAGAAATTAATGGATTTCATAATTTATAAACATGTAATTTGTGACAAGGACTACATAAAGGTAGGGGGGACAGAGTGGTATAGGAACATAGTTTGTGTATACTACTGAAGTTATGAAAGCAAATGAGATTTTTATAAATTTAGGATGTTAAATTTAAGCCCCATGGTAACTAAAAAGAAAATATCAAAGAATATATAAGTTCATAGAGACAGACATGAGAGTACAGGTTACCAGGGTAAGGGGAAAGGGGAATGGAGAATTAGTGCATAATGTGTGTAAGATTTCTGTTTGGAGAGATGTGAAAGCTTCAGTGATGGAAGGGGGTGAAGGTACCACATAGTGCAAAGACAAGTAATCCACTGAATGGTGTGACTGGGAGAAGTTGAGATGGAAAAATTTATTTTGAATATGTTTCCACAATTAAAAAAAAAAGTGAACTTAAAGACAATTAAAGGCAATACATTATCCTGGATGGGGTCTAACAAGGGAAGAGAGAAGGCTCAAAGGGACATTACTGAAGCATGAAAAAATTGGGATACTCACTATAAGTGTATGCAGTGTTGAAAGGCTGATACCTAAGTATCTTTGTTCTTAAGAAACATACATGGCAGTATTAAGTGTTCAGAGAGTATGCTGTATACAGTCTATACTCAAGTGTTCAGTTAATAGATTGATAAATAGATGGGTGGACAATGATACAACAAGTGTGGCAAATGTTACAACTGGTGGATCTGGGTATCTGGGGGGACAGGGGTATGTTAAAGTTCTCTTTATGGGGTTTGTATTATTTTTTTGTAACTGTCCTGTATGTTTGAAAGTATTCAAAATTTCATATGCAAGGTTAAAGCAGAATTCACTTGATTAAGATTTTGTATTGTGTATGTTTTTCAAAATCACTCTGACTGGGAAGTACCTGAACTGTTGAACTGTGTTCCAGAAGCCTTGATTCTTGAAGCGACTGTTTAACTATGTAACATTTACAATGTGACTGTGTGATTATGAAAACCTTTTGTCTGAGGCTCCTTTTATCCAGTGTATGGAAAGATGAGGAAAAATAAATAATAGGGGGTAGACTGAAATACTAGTGGTCAATGAGAAGGAGGGGTAAGGGGTATGGGATGTATGAGTTTTTTCTTTTTTCTTTTCATTTCTTTTTCTGGAGTGATGCAAATGTTCTAAAAATGATCATGGTGATGAAAACACAACTATGTGATGATACTGTGAGCCACTGATTGTATATTGTGGATAGACTATATGTTTGTGAAGATTTCTCAATAAAAATACATTTTTTTAAATCACTGCTGAGAGGAAAACAGACTTAGAGAGGGCAAAAGTGAATCCCAGAAACCTGGTAAGTAGGCTACTAAGATAGTTCAGGCTAGTGATGATAGTGGTCTGATCAAGATGGTCTCAGTGGCCAAGTACAGAAATAAATAGATTTTAAAATACTTAATAGCAAAATAAAGTGGGTTGACAGGATATATGGTGTGTGTGTTAGAGAAGAGAGAACATTTATGAGTGTTTAAAGTGTATATGTATTGCAAAAGGCAGGAAGGTAAGATGCCGAGAATGATCCTAGATTTCTGGCATGACCTTATATGAGAGGTCTGAACTAGAAATATAAATTTTGGAGTTTTGGTATACACATGATTTCGGAAGTAAAGGGAATAAACAGAATGGTGACACAGAGTAAGAGAAAGAGAGGGCCTAAGACCTGAGGAAATACAAAAATTAAAGGCAGAGTAGAGGAGGAAGAGCCTGAAAGGATATTACGACACAGCAGAGAAGGAGGAAAATGTTCAGAGGAGCTGTACCATCATGAAAGCCAATGAAGAGTGTTTCAAGGAAGGAGAAATGAACTGTGATGAATGCTGCTGACAAGGATGGGAGGCTCCTGAAAGGAAACAAAGTAAAGCAAACAGAACACTTCAAACAATCTGCTACTTCTTGGTAGAACTGTCTTTCAAAAAAAGGCAAACCATCACGTCTTTCGTCAGAAGAATCAATGAAGACATGATGAAAAAGGGCCAATCTGTTTTATTTTCACTCATGTATCATCCATCAAAGAATTTCTTCAAATGCAAAATTTACAAACAGTAACAATGAGGCTGAGAGAATAAAATTTTCTAAATGTGAATCTGTGAGGAAGTGCCTTACTACAAGCTAATTATTTCATAACTGGTTCAACAGTTTAGCTGACAAAATTAAAGAAGCCAATAAATGCTATCAAAAGCTACTTTTAACTTTAAAGTAACTAATGACAATACTCACTTGACCTGATTTGGACCAACATGTATTATTCTACCAGAAGCATCAGGATGGAAATAGATCCAATCAGATTCTAGAGAACAACAATCCATTTCTTGGATACCATTTTTTGCCTGAAGTTGAAAAAAATACATTGAAGATATAGATTAAGGGAAAATAAAGTAAATGTTCAAATCTAACAGTATTGATCAGTAAGCAAAAGGTACAGAGAAGAAAAATAGTAAATAGTTGAAATGGAATGTGTGTGAAGAATGAATTAGGACACTTCAACTTGAGAAATCCAAAACAATTTAAACCCAGAAATTTCACAGATTTTACTCTTTACCATACATTATACCTCACCAATAACATTAATATAACAGTTACTATGTCTCAAGCACCTACTCTGCATCATGTACCTTGTCAAGCTGATACACAAAAAAGGATAAATTCATTTGCCCCAACATCTTGCACTTATTAAACAGCTGATCTGATTCCAAAGTCCGCGGGCTTCCTGTTATATAACTGCCATATTGTGCGTATGTAGCCCCTGCCTCCTTTTCCTCCTGAGCCCACTCCCAACAACCTGTCACTGAGACGAGTGGGTAGCACAAAAATAAACATGCAATCAAACTGAAAATCTCAGACATGGGCCAGATAACCTCCATGGAAAAGTCAAATATTAAACTCTAATATCTGAGGGAAAAGTCTAATATTGTTTAGTATTTAAGGCAAAAAGAGCATATTTAACTGTAGTATATTTAGAAAGTAAAATAAATAAAAGGAAACTTCTACAATATGTGATAATATGTGTAAATAATTGTCTTACATATACACAGAAGCACTGAGAGCTAATATCAGCACGAGTGCAAGTATTATAAAGGCAGTGTCACTCCAACCAAGCTGTCTAGCAAAAGACTGAAAACTTCCCCTGCATTTGGCAATTATTTATGAATATGGCAAAATGCAGATTCGACTGCTAGAATCAGTTATTATAGAAGAAGAGTACATGATAGACAGGCTGCTTAATATAGATACTGAGGGCTACTACATATATTTAAAAATTTGTATTGTCAGTTTATATAGGTAGAATTTGAGTTATATGCCTAGAATGTGAACTACACAAACTGGGTGGAAAGTCAAGTGAAAAAGAGAAGTGACAGATCCCGGTGGTTGAAGGATGTCTATTGGCTGGGAGGTGAACAATCAAACCACTGATTTGTCATGGTGGGAAATAGTCCTTAGAGAGACAAATTAAAAGAGGATGTCATGAGCTGGGCCAAACAGGAATGGCACATGTGATAGGCACATGAGAAAGTAGAAGGGAATAATCCTACACAAGAAAAGTACAAGACACTATAAGCAACATTCCTTGGTGGCTTCAGCCTCAAAAGAAGCTGATGAATGGATCCAAAACTGTACTGAGCTTCAGCATGGTGAAAGGTGACCTGTGACTGACTCTAAGAGCCACTGGAGCCAATGGTGGTCAGATTAATCAATGTCCTGGAAGAGATGGGTGTGGAATAAGCTGAGCCTACCTCACAAAAAGCAGGTTCATGTGACATATCAAGAGTTCCAGAAATAAACTAATTCAGCAACAAAACAAAAATGAAACCTTTCTCCTCCTCTGTGGACTCACATTTTTTTACTTATTTCACTGTTTTTAATAGACTGCACCTTATTTAGCAATATGTTTGTCTTTTCTTTGAGGGTATAAGCATGTTTTATACATGGTAGGCCCTCGATAAATGCTTTTTAAATGATAAGTTGATGCCTAGATCATTCTTTAAAAGAAAATGAAGGAAAAAAAAAAAGAATTCAAGGGCTGGTAATTTCAGTTGTCTTACCATGTACCATTTCTTCCTACCCTGCCAATAAATAACTTAAGAAAATATCCTTGAAAATTCGAATATCTCATTGCCCTCACTTTCTGACGACCAGAATTCTCTCTGATTCTACTTTGGAAGGCAAATAGCAACAAACCATGAAGAGGCACAACTAACACATTTCACAGCCATTTATGAGGAAGGCTGAATACATTCCACCAATAATTTCCATTATGCAGCTTTAGAGTTGTTTTGTGTCAGATCCTTTGCTGGGAGAGTGGCAAGAAAAAAGCAAAGAAAATCTTCAGTGCCTTAAGAATTTTCAAATGCTAATGTTTAAAATTCTAGATAGTATATAGGGATGTTTGCTACATAGTCTGTACTTAGAATTGTTCACAAATGATCAAAACATGAATAAAAAAGTAATTCATAGAAATGTCGACCTACTAGATAGGTAAAGACTAAAAAATTTCTGAAACAAATTTACTACTAAAAAGTCTGATAACTCATGATTTACCAAGGAATTGTCTTTTAGGGCACAAATATGGAAAATTCCTTTCTGTTTCTTCTTATTAGGTGTGATGATGTAATGCCAAGGATGGCCTCCAATCTGAAAAGCGTTCTCCAGGGAAGACACTTCAAAGAGCAGTGGTGGTGTGTCTGTAGAGAGGGGCAAAAGGAATTTATTAGCTTCTCTGTCGTACTGGCCTTGGGCTATTCATTAACTGAAATCAACCTTTCTTTGCATGCAACACCTAATTTTGCATGAGTTCCATTAATGCAAAATTACTATGTTCTCAAGGAAATAAAATGCAATGAAGAAAGAAGCTTATTGCCAATAAAAGAGAAAGCTAGTAAGAAACATGTTAGGCTATGAGTCAACTTTCTACACATCTGTTTTCAGGATAAGTATGTGTGAGCTACAGCTGAGTAGAAACAAAAAGTGGGCTGAAGGTGTGTGTGATGGCAAAAAGCAACAAAGTATGCCTAATAAAAGTAGCTGCCATTCATGAGCATCTGCTATACGCATGACTTTGAGTTAGATATCATTTCCAGCTCTCATGAAAATCCTACAAGGCAATTACGTCTGATAATTCCTTAAATATGAAGATGAGGTTGACAATATCCTAGACTAACAAGTCATACTCGGCAAACTTTACAAGAACAATTTTGCTTAAGATTTCCACGGTAGAAATGAAATGAGTCATAATGAATGCAACCATTTTGGATAGGGCATGTCCCAGTGAAGCTTTATTAAAGAGTAGCCACTATTATCAGTATCATCTTCATACTATCATGTATTAATAGATAATATTATTAGTATTATCCGAATGGTAGTTCAGATAGAACCAGTCATTGTAATTTGGAACTGACACTATAAAGGAGATGTATCTATCAGTGCTTATTAATAGACTTCCTTGGTCACAATAAATTTTAGGGACAGCACAAGGAAGGAAGAATAGTTGGAAGGTGCGCACATGTAGAGGATTAGAAGTTCCTTTGGAAAGCCCTTGGGCAACACCACCTAGTCTGTTTGGATGGGTGGCTGATTTCTGACTCCTTGACTTATCTCTTACTAACTTGAGAGTTCAGTCTTTGGAGAAGCCCACCACTGTTAGTAAACGGACTTGTGTGAGGGAGATAGTCACATGTTATATATAGATGTAGGGGCTATATCAGGTCTTTCCATAAGGCCATTTTTCCCCTGCTTTCAATTATTAACTAGAAATACACATAGGATAAAAACAAAAATGAAAACAGGCTCACAAACTGGCAATCTTGAGGAGAAAGAGACAGGTATATCAAGTATACTTAAGGTGCTTCTTTTTTAATCTTTCAAGGAAAGATTAATATCCTTAATAAAGAGGTCTTTTTTAAGTAATAAGAAAAACTATGAATACCCCAATAGAAAAATGGGCAAAGGACATGAATAGGTATATAAGGAAAAAAAATCATAAATATAAAAAATAAATAATGCAAACAAATTATATTTAAATATAAATATTTATTTTTCCCTGTAGCTGTTAAACTGGCCCAGAACTAGCAGCAGGACTCTGCCCACTACAACTCTGATGGGCAACCCCTAACCTCCCCAAAGCTTAAATTTATAGCTCTAATACTATTTTCAATTAAAAAGATCTGAGTGCTCAGAGAATAACTGATTCCAATGTCTTGAGGCAAAGAAATTTTAGGATGGGTCTGTAGTTACCAGAAAGCAAGGGTGTTTACAAAGATGTCAGAGGTACAGCTAAAAGAATAGGAGACCCAGCAAAAAATGATCGCACCAGGTAGAGAGTGAAAAGAGAAGCTTTTAAAGGAAAAAATATTAATTAGAATACTTTGGGACTGCAAAAGCTTAAACAATGATACTTCAAAGGAGAGTTTTAATATAAAGTATATAAAATTATTGTACTGTTTATAAAAGGATGATATAAAAAGATATGCATTTTCTTAAGTCTTATAATGTAGGGGATAGTTAACCTTTCATACTTCTTCTATTAAATAAATGTTTGCTTAAAAAAATTAGATAAGTGATAAATGAAAAATAGAAGGTACAGAACAGAGTATATAATACACCACATTTTGTGTAAGAGAGAAGGCAAAATTTAAAATGGATATACAAGAGTGCACAGGTGGTTCAGCGGCAGAATGCTTGCCTTCCATGCAGGAAACCTGGGTTTGATTCCCGGACCATGCACCCCTCCCCATCAAAAAAAAAAGTAAAAAGAAAAAAAAAGTACTAAAGTGGATATACACACATTTGCTTGTTTTTGTAAAAAGAAACCACAGAATATACCAAAAACTAAAAATAATGCTTACTTATGGCAGCAAGGCGGATAGGGGAGGGAAGTAACAGGATGGAAGGGCTAGGGGTGGAAGCAAAATTTCTATGCATATCTTTTTACATAGTTTAGATCTCCGAACTATAGTTAATAACTTCAAGTAAAATTTAAAAAGGGAAAAAAACAAAATAGAAAACAAACAGAAACAAATGAAACTAATTGTATCAAATTCCTAATCTGATCAGATGGGAGAGTATTTTCAGATGAATGATTCCAGATTTGAACACATTACTCTCCTCACTTACTGGGCTATACACAAGGACAAAAGGAACTGCAGAGGAATCTTAACCTTTATGCTTTTACTTTGTTTTTAGTAGTAACAGTGGCACTACAATTTTAAGAATATCATGTATATTGTAGAATAAAGTTTTATTAAGAGGCAAAATTTTCAGTTTAAGCAAAAAAGAAATACAAGTATAAGATGAAAGAAGAATGGTTAAATTTGCACTGGAAATATGAAAATGAACTTTTGTTTTAATATATTTCCCATTCTATATTCACTGAAAGGGTCTAGAAGTAAAAGACATCTAATTCTTGGTCATTAATGATATTCCCCAATAAAACAGACCCTTTACAGATCTGGGACAAAGAAAGCAAAAGGTAAATTTGAGACATTGTTCCAGAAAGCAAGAAATACATAAAGGCTACACGGGTATGTCAAAAAGACCCACTTGACCAGTTTACAACCGAAGAAGAGAAATCTAGGACACGTAAGAAAATAAAAGATAAGATGAGAGAAAATAAGATGGCTGGAAAAAGCTGTTAGAAAAACTACCAAAGGCCTCAAATATTTTTGCAAAAATGACCCTCCTCCTGATAAAGTAAAAAAGTAAAAGATGTAAAGTTAAGGATGTATCACTGTGCTTTCACATAATTTTGCTGAAAAAATTCCTTCAGAAGGAATAATCAACCCTTGAATCAATGAAGGTTTGGTCTGAGAATCAGTATATTATACATCAGTAATAAAGATTGAAAAAACAAAGAATGACTGAGTGGTTGAAATGTCATCTGGTTTTATTGAATAAATAGTACAATAAACTCAGTTTAGTAAATAAAAAAAAAAAAAGACCCACTTGATAAAGTACCCATTGGCCAAATTTGGGACAATTTTAGCATCACTAAGAATAATGACTCTAACTACATAATATCTGATAAGTAAAAATCCATGAATCTATTGTGTTTATATAAGTGTTTATCATATATTTTGTTACCACTGGAAGTGACTATTGGTAATTAAAGGAAAGGAATATTTGCTGTGCTTTTTTAGGGGGAATTCCAGTTCACCCATAGATGATGAATGAAAGTACTTATTTATAGAAAAATGTCAGCTATTAAAAAGAAGGAATGACAACATTTTTCAGAACTGTATTCCATGAACATAATGAAAAAAGATTCAGATAAGGATCATTAATGGTTACAGGAATATTTCTATATTATTTGAAATTACAGAAAATTAGAAACAACCCAAATAATCAAAGTAGGGAATTGATTAATTATAATTATAGTTCATTCATTAAAGGTAGGCTCTTAAAACCTAGATGATATACTCACATACAGGATACATACACACACACACGTTTTATACAGTTAACACAAGCACTAAATTGAAAAGGTATTAGAAGATATACAGTGGAAATTAAGTCTTCCTTTCATTTCTGCCCTCTCAGAGGTAACCATTATTTATAAGGTGTGTATGTCCTTCCAGATATTCCAGGCAAATATAAAAGCATATGCTTATATAAATACTCTCAATATATCAATATGAAAACTACACTAATGGGTTTTTTTCACAAAGTTTTACACCCACTTTTCCACTTAATATATCTTAGAATTCTATTATTCTATACTTGTACAAAAGAATTACTCTTTCTTCGTTAACAATTAAACTATGATACAGCCATACAATGAAACACTAGTGTTACCTATGAATATAAAGACTGCTTCCAATCTTTTGTTACTTGAAACAATGCTGTAATTGTACATTTTTATTTTGTACACACATGAATATATAAGTGATAAATTTGGAGAAGTGGAATTGCTGGGCTCAAGGAATATATGCATTTAACATTTTTGTGTATACCAGCAAGTTGTCCTCCATAAAAGGTCCCAACAATAAATGAATGTGCCTGTTTCCTTACACTTTTACCAACTATGTAATCTAACTTTTTGATATTTGAGAATCTGAAAAGATTCCTCATAATTTTTAATTGCATTTCATTTATCACCTGAGGTTGAGTTTTGTCGTCCCCCTCTACATTCTTTATATTTTCATTTTGAACAATATCCTTTATCTACTTTTTACTGTCTCATTCTTTGTTATTATCTATAGAACTCTTTATATACTGAGGAAATTGCCTCTTCATAGCATGTTTTTGAAACACTGCCTATTTGTTGTTTGATTTTTGACTTGCATTTGTTTTTTGTCACACAGAATTTATATGTAATCAAATTTATCAATATCTTTTTTTATGGCTCTGGGTTTTACATCATACTTAGAAAGGTCTTCTCCATTCTAACATAAAAAGATACTCCCAGGTTTTCTTCTAGAATTTTAAATCTTTGAGCCATCTATTATTTATCTCAGTATAAAGGGTGAGACAGGACTCAAACTTTGTTTTCATAAGACAATCTATTTACTAATCTACATGAAAATTAATATTCACAGTATATTAACATTTAAAAGTGGTACAGGTTATAGATACATGAAGCTACACGAAAGAATCTCAAAAATAATATGCTGGTAGAAGACAGATACAAAAAGAGCACACACAGTATGATTCCATTTACATGAAACTCTAGAAAATACAAATTTAATCTATTATTAGGGACAGGGAGGGAACAGATTAACAAAGGGGCACAAGGTAATTTTGGGGGGTAATGGAAATGTTCTAAATCTAGTAGTGGTGGTTTCATGAGTGTGTACATTTGACAAAACTCAAATTATACAGTTAAAATGGGTACATTTAATTGCATGCAATTTATATCTCAAGAGAGTTGATTTTTTCAAAAGCAAATTACGAAAGAGCATTTATAATATGATTCTTATTTGAAAATATACACATTATAAGATAAGGAAAAAAATAGACCATGCTGATAACAGGAGTTACATTTGTTCTCACACTTATCTGTTTTCCCGAATTTCTGTGATGAAAATGAACTGCTTTTGCATTAAGAAAAAAGTTAAAGTTAAAATAAATACTTTGCAGAGATCTTAATGACCCTGAAAAATAAATGTGAAAAAAGAAATACAATTTCAGTCTCTACTATTTGAAAACCACACCTAGGCTTCCAATGTAACATGCTTTTTTTCAGTTAAATGTCCAAAAATCACTGTTTTGCAATGGCAACTGACTTCATAGATCTGTCTTTGAACTTATTTTAGAGTTGGAAAAAGTGAGGCCCAGAAAGGTTAAGCAATTTGTCTCCTATCACACCACAAATAAATAGTGGAGTTGCACTCTTACTAATTGCAGACCAAGATACTGATCCCAAATCCAGTCTTGTTTCTACAAACAGAACAAAACCACAACAATCCTTTATGCTCCATGTGCTTTGTCTTTGTCACCTTGTTCTTTATTTCACTCACTTTTCTCTGTATTTCAATGAGAACAATGCTACAACTTGGGGAAGCTCTTTTCAAAATAACCCATTTTATAGACGGTAATTCATATTTTAAAACTCTAACTTATGTGTGAGACTAAAGCAAAATTCATTTGGTACAAAATTTATATTTTGATTATTGCATCTCCCAATATAACTTACACGGTCAGTTTAAATAAACACCATAAGTACATGGAACCTTGAATAGGGTGTGAGATTTTGTAGGTTTAGTTCAGAGTGATGCTCTGATAAATCCCAGAGCAACATGAACAGTGAATAAAAAAGTATTTGCGAAGTTCCCTTGTAAGATTGGCAAGAAAGGGGGAAAATTCAACTTCCCCATCTGGAGAATTCCTGATATTCTCACAAGCAGTGGGGACAACCAAATCAATAGTACATCTTGGTGTTTGTTCATATGAAACTTATCGCCACAAAGGACAGACTAAGCCGTCTTAAAATGAGGCTTGAGAGTCACCCCCAGAGAACATCTTTTGTTGCTCAGATGTGCCCCATCTCTCAGCCAGCATGGCAAGCAAACTCACTGCCTTCCTCCTCTCTACGTGGGACATGACTCCCGGAGGTGTAAACCTCCCTGGCAATGTAGGACAGAAATCCTAGGATGAGCTGGGACTCAGCATCAAGGGATTGAGAAAACTTTTTGAACCAAAAGGGAGAAGAGAGAAATGAGAAAGTGTTAATGGCTGAGAGATTTCAAACAGAGTTGAGAGGGTTATCCTGGAGGTTATTCTTACGCATTTTATAGATATCCTCTTCTTAGTTTAAGATATATTAGAGAGGCTAGAGAGAAGTGCCTCTTCTTCTCTCTAGAAGGGCTGTGTTCCAGTAGCATGTTTCTTGAAGATGATTGTACAATGATATAGCTTTCACAATGTGACTGTATGATTGTGAAAACCTTGTGTCTGATGCTCCCTTTATCTACGATATTGACAAACGAGTAAAAAATATGAATTAAAAATAAATAATAGGGGGAACAAACGAAATCGAGTAGATTGAAATACTAGTGAACAATGAAAGGGGCTGGTAAAAAAGGTTAAAATCTATGGAGTAGATGGAAATACTAGTGGTCAGTGCGAGGGAGGGGTAATGGGTATGGCATATATGAGTTTTTCCTTTTATTTCTTTTTCTGGAGTGATGCAAATGTTCTAAAAAATTATCATGGTGATGAAAATATTGCTATGTGTTGATATCGTGAGCCGTTGATTGTACACTACGCACGGAATGTTTGTATATTTGGAATATTCATGTTTGTATGTTGTTTGGGTATGATAATAAAAAATAAATTTAAAAAAAAGGAAAGAAAAAAAACAACCAAAAAAAGATAATAACTCATTTTAGTTACCACTGGAGCCTGTAGTTTTAACATACTTAATAGATTCCTGCTAGTTTACCTGTAGAGAATATAGGAAGTATTGCTAGGGCTGAATTTTCACAAGGATGCCTAATTCAACTTATCCAAGGTATCTAAACACTAGGGTAATTACAAAAAGATTATGTTGAACTTCCTGGATAACCTAATGGCTGTACTGAACTCTCTCATAAATTTTTAGTTTGTTATTTACTACAAAAAGAATTTTATCTCTTCATAACAATTTTACCTTTTATTTTTGTTTCTTGATCTGTTGATATAATGTTAAATAATAATTATACAAAAATTATTATTATTATTATTTTTATTTTTTTTACATGGGCAGGTACCAGGAATCGAACCCAGGTCCTCTGGCATGGCAGGCAAGCGTTCTTGCCACTGAGCCACCGTGGCCCGCCCCAAAAATTATTTTTATATATAAAGAAAAAAAAAACCTTTGGAGCTTCCTCTAAAAACATGAGGTTTATTGATTGGAAATAGAAGGAAATATCCTTAATATGATAAAAAATGACTCTCTACGAACTAACAATAAAGACAAATAGAATATTAAGATAATAAAACATATATTTTCTTTTATTTCACTCAGGTGATCTTTTAAATCTATTTGCAAATATTAAACCATTCTTGTATTCCTGAGATGAATGAGATTTATTTTTAAATACAGTGCTGGATTTGAATAGTTTATTTCTTTTTTAATAAACATACAAATTTGATAAACTAGTTACATAAAGAATGTTTTTACTGATATTTATCTTCATGCATAATTTTCTCTTTTGTGCTTTGCCAATCTTTAAGTATAATGGGAAGCTTTCTTTGTGTCTAAGCTCTATGTTCAGATAGCAAGATAATTTTCTTTTCCTTGAAAGTCATCCTTCTTAGAGGTGGGTAAGCTTCAAAGAATTGTAAAATATTGTTATGAGGGAGCTAAGATGGTATCATTTGCTTTAACCTCAGTTTCTGTAGATAAGGAAATCAATGACCAGCAAGGTAAAGTGACTCACCACAGGTCACCGATCTCTGGCCAACCAAGGCCAGGATCTCCAAGCCTACAGTCCAATGAATAACTGACAGACTATTGTTGACACCTACTTGATAGCAAGGAATATGCTGTACAAAAGGGTAATGAATTGTTTACAATTAAATTATGAGCAAAACAGTTTATTACAATTAATAACTACTTATATGACCATTTATTTTTTTAAGGTGAAAAAATACTATATAGTAACCATACCTGTGATTTTAATATTACAAGGAATGCCAAAAGGAGCCTCTCCTACAGTTCCAGTAGTCCCACCCCATCTGCATGCACACCCTAAGTCAAGTTTCTGTTGCATGAACTAAAAACAAAACAAAACAAAACAAAAACGGTGGCTTTAGCACCCACGTATTTGCTGTTTGGAGAGAAAAAAAAAATCAAATTCACATGTTTATGACAGAGAAAACATCTTTATTTACTCCAGGGCCTTTCTTCCCCACCCAACCTTTAAAGATTACTTTCTCATGTGTAGTTTTATAGAGCTGAAATCTACACAAGTGCTTTGCTCTAAAGGCATTCTGTTAGAAATCAGACCTCAGTCCAAATCTCAAAGTTATCACAGTATGGCAAATTTCAGTTTCCTCTACCTGTTCAGTGATGGCTTGGAAATTATATAGTCTGACCAGTCCCGAGCTGTACATCATAATCAGTATTCCATGAGACAAGGAAGCATCTGTAATGTTCCCGAAAATCTGGGGGGAAAGGCAGATACAACCTGAGAAAAGACCAGAAGGCCAATCCTCTGAGTGTTCATAGTGCTTTGTGTTCTTGCTTCATACTCGGGTCACCCCTACAACTCTGCTGCCTAGCATTATAACTTAAATGTAATTCAGCAACTCGGGGATAAGATATCATTAGAGGTGCGTGGATCCACTGGAGTCTCAGACTTAATGAGAGTGTAGCACATACTCTCAAAATGATGCAGAAGCATACATTTGCTTCATTCATTTTGTTTCAGTGTTCATGAATAACAGACTTGCTTCCTTACAGACATAGGAATACGATGGGTCCATCTAATCCTAAATGAATATTGACTCTACCATGCATATCTTTCCAGGATCACATTCTTTATGCTAAAATGTTCTTCTTGGAGGAACTTATTTTTTAGCTTATTAAAAGTGAAGATTTTGGATCTAGAAAAGCAATCCTAATGAAAAACAGCCAACTCCAGAGTTTCATCAATCGCCTTGTTCTTCAAATCTCTAATACTGTTTGATTTTTCAGTCAGTCACATAAAAACCAAATATGTTAAAAATCAATCACTTACTGAGACACTCTCAGCTTTGCTGACCATGAGTCTTTGCTCATTGTTTTGTCTCCTTCCTGTTTTTGTTCTATGCACTGGATCCTGTCATGATTCTACACAAAGCTCTGATAAAGAACTTGATTCTGTGCCTATTTTAAGAGTTAACAAAAGCCAACAGAGATATATTCATAGCAATGAAAGAATGACTAGAAATGAAATGAAAATCTATTTCCATTTCTATGTAAGACAAACTATTTACTTAGTGAAGATTCACTGCCTGAAAAAATAGCCTAAAGCACATTCAGAGCCTGGCCACTGGGTAGTCTTATTATGCACATAAGTGAAAGATAAACTTCAATTCTAAGTAACCAAAATTAAGACCAAATCCTTCAAATGATTACCTTAGACATGTAGGAAAACACAGAACCAATCCTATGAATTCATTCCTGTCACAGACTGTAATAAGCATAAACATATCATCTATAAGCACAAAGAGAACAATTAAATTCATGAGCTGTGCTTTTTTATCATGTCTTTAAAAAGAAATTATGATTTCCTTTGATTTTGACTAGCCCCTGACTTTTTATTCACTGATCCTGGTTCCCCACGTTGAAAATAAGAATTATATAATTCAAACATGCTTTCAAATAATGAGTGCTATAAAAGAGTAGCTAGCGTACTTTGAAATTTGGTTTACACTCACTCTGCAGTCAAAGCTAGGTTTATATTCCAACTCTTCCATTTACTACCTTGAGGAACCGGGTAGCTGCTTAGCTTCCTAATTGAAATGAATTACACGTTACAGTGTTGTAAAATACTCAAAAGAGCCTGGCACAAAACAAATAATTAATAAATGATGGTTAATATTATTCTTTAGCCTTTTTAGTTTAGTATATTATGCTTATATAATATAAACTATTTAATACATTCATCCTGTTTGCTAACGAATTAGTAGACTCTTAAGATCTTGTTCCCTTGAAGTGTTTAATTAAAGACTATTAGAATAGCCCAATAAATTACTATTCACCAAGAATAACAATTCATGAAAGGGAAGCAGAAGACTAATGATTCTTTTATCCAAAGGAAATCTGTCCCTTCTTTACTCCTGTACTGGTCCCTCCTACCCTTCTCCCATCATCAACAATAACATTAAAATCCAACAACGTGAGTTGGAAATTTTACACATTTAACTATACTGCTTGGTTATATACTGTAAAACAAGCTTTAGACCTATACCTTGCAATTAAAATGAGACATTTTGCTGCAGATTTTCACCTTCCTTAAATAATCATTTTAACAAGCTTTGGAATATTCCCTCTAAAAAAACCTTACTCATTTTGTAATTTTATAAAATAGTGGTCTGTTAATGGTCACAGGCATTCAACACTATTCATTTGAGAGACACACACCAAAAGAAGAGAGATGATTAGGCTTTCTTTCCAAGTGAAATGTTCTTATGTATTTTGCTATAAAATAAACGAGGCCAATGAGCTTTTTACAGTCAAGGTTTCACTTCTAATTAAAACATCTAATAAATAATTAATTAAATGACATTACATCTTACTGTCAATAAAATATTCTGTTTGAATTAGAAATGAATTTTTACCTTTTTATTGACCTCCAAAATTCCTATGAGTGAAAAAGGTAGAACGCGGAACACTGCAAGGTACAGCAAAATAGTCTGTTGGATGCCTGCCTAGAAGGAAAGACTAAAATTACAGGAAGTTCTCAAAGTGCTTCAGAAACACTTCATTTACATGAGCTGAAAATATCCATCTGTCCTAGCATGCAATTATGTAGAATGTTTTCCTTGAATTAAAAACATTTTCATTTATTTAGATTCCAAAATTACTTAAACAAGAAGGCAGGCATGTTCAAAATATGTCCACTAAACTTTCAACCATTAAGGAACACACACGCACACACAATCTACAAAAGTAAACATAATAGTAAACATTTCTTAGCATTAAAATGCCATGCATTTATACCGTAAACTGAAGTTCAACAATATTAAATAGTCTAATCGAAAGGCACCATTATCAAGTCATATCACTTGAAAGTAGCATTGCATTAACATGAGCAGCATGTCTATATGAAATGAGAAAAAAAACACTGATACCTAAAGCTTGAGTGGTTTCTCTATTTGGAGATGTATGCTCCCTTATTTTGAAGAACAAGGTCCAGTCAATGTTTTCTACTATGAAATGTAAAATATGCTGTTGTCCTATCTAGGTGGTTTGAAGGGTATTAAATTTATGGCAGACAAAGGTTGTCTGTCTCATCAAAGCCAGATTCAGCTTTAACAGAATCCTAAAAGTTGGGGCAACAAGACCACCCATCAAATTGCTGTGAATAAAAGTTTGAAAACAAACAAAAACCAGAATATAATAGCTAAAGCCCAAGACCCTCCCTTTAAAAGGGATAACTTTTGAATAAAGCAAGATCTTCAAGTTACAAATTAGATTTCCTCTGATTTATAAAATCAGAAATTTGGATTATGAAATCCAAAGGAAAGAGATATACCAACCAAGAGCTTCTAGTTGTTGGCTAGAGATTGTTGGAAAACAGAATCTAGAATACAGAAATATCAATAAGACTTCTACTAACATTATTAACATTATCTCAATAGATGGTACATATATTGAATTAGACTGGAATTCTGCTCTTTAGGAATTTATATTCTTTAAAAAAAAGGCATTTTAGACAATGCACTTTTAGAATTCTCAAATGCTTTGTTACTTTGTTATACTATTTTACTTTTGTGAATACTAAAGAGGAGAAGGCAATATAATGAGTGACAGTATAAGGAAAGAAATATTAGTAAGGAGAGAGATTATAATATTCAATAATTCAGGAAAAGGGCAAGAAGATTTCAGTAAAAGGCATGCAGTCATGTTATTAATGTGATGGAATGTGCTAGCAGGATACAGAAAAAGGGTAGAAAGATGCAGGTAGATAACCACGGTTAAAAGTAAATGGAGAGGGGGCCAAGATGGCGGCTTAGTAAGGTACGTGCGTCTTAGTTTCTCCTCCAAAGCAACTACTAGGTGAACTGAAACAGTGCAGAACAGCTCCCGGGGCCACGACACAGAATGGGCACACAGCGTACCCCAGTCTGGACTGGCTAGTCTGACTGCGAGACTCGGCTGCGGTGAGATCCCCGAGCGGCGTGCGATTTCCTGAGCAGCGGCAGCTGTGGCGGCCGGAGCTCCTCCCTCCCTCCTTCCCGGGCCGGCTGAGAGTCTCGGAGAGGCAAGTTTCCCAAGCCGAGGCGGCCGGCGCCCCTCTTTTGCGGGCGGCTTCCTGGTCCGACTACGAGTCTCGGATCAAAGGGCTACCCAAGCTGCGGTGAAACTCCCCCGCGGGCGGCTTCCTGGTCCGGTGGCGAATTCCACAGGCCGCAGTGGCTGGTGACCAACGCCCCTCCCCCGCGGGCGACTTCCTGGTCCGGTGGCGAATTCCCCGGGCCCGCTGCGGCCGGCGACCAGCCACAGGGTCCCCTCAAGCCGCGGCGGCTGATGCCCCCACCACACGCGGCCCCCCGAACCAACGGAGAGAATTGGATCGGAAAACCCCAGGTCGCGGAGATCGGTGACCAAGGGGATCCCTTCCAAATACGTGAGACAAACGTCTGCCACGAGTGCCACCTACTGGGCAGGATAAGAAAAACAGAACCCAGAGATTTCACAGAAAAATATTTCACCTTGTTGGGTCCGACACCCAGGGAAATCTGACTAAATGCCCAGACGCCAGCAGCAGAAGATAACGGTCCACACTCAGAAGATTGAGAATATGGCCCAGTCAAAGGAACAAACCAATAGTTCAAATGAGATACAAGAGCTGAGACAACTAATGCTGAATATGCGAACAGAAATGGAAAACCTCTTCAAAAATGAAATCGGAAAATTGAGGGAGGACATGAAGAAGACATGGGCTGAACATAAAGAAATAGAAAAACTGAAAAAACAAATCACAGAACTTATGGAAGTGAAGGATAAAGTAGAAAAGATGGAAAAAACAATGGATACCTACAATGATAGATTTAAAGAGATGAAGATAGAATTAGTGATTTGGAGGATGGAACATCTGAATTCCAAAAAGAAACAGAAAATATCGGGAAAAGAATGGAAAAATTTGAACAGGGTATCAGGGAACTCAAGGACAATATGAACCGCACAAATATACGTGTTGTGGGTGTCCCAGAAGGAGAAGAGAAGGGAAAAGGAGGGGAAAAACTAATGGAAGAAATTATCACTGAAAATTTCCCAACTCTTATGAAAGACCTAAAATTACAGATCCAAGAAGTGCAGCGCACCCCAAAGAGATTAGACCCAAATAGGCGTTCTCCAAGACACTTACTAGTTAGAATGTCAGAGGTCAAAGAGAAAGAGAGGATCTTGAAAGCAGCAAGAGAAAAACAATCCATCACATACAAGGGAAACCCAATAAGACTATGTGTAGATTTCTCAGCAGAAACCATGGAAGCTAGAAGACAGTGGGATGATATATTTAAATTACTAAAAGAGAAAACCTGCCAACCAAGACTCCTATATCCAGCAAAATTATCCTTCAAAAATGAGGGAGAAATTAAAACATTCTCAGACAAAAAGTCACTGAAAGAATTTGTGACCAAGAGACCAGCTCTGCAAGAAATACTAAAGGGAGCACTAAAGTCAGATACAAAAAGACAGAAGAGAGAGGTATGGAGAAGAGTGTAGAAAGAAGGAAAATCAGATATGATATATATAATACAAAAGGCAAAATGGTAGAGGAAAATATTATCCAAACAGTAATAACACTAAATGTTAATGGACTGAATTCCCCAATCAAAAGACCTAGATTGGCAGAATGGATTAAAAAACAGGATCCTTCTATATACTGTCTACAGGAAACACATCTTAGACCCAAAGATAAACATAGGTTGAAAGTGAAAGGTTGGGAAAAGATATTTCATGCAAATAACAACCAGAAAATAGCAGGAGTGGCTATACTAATATCCAACAAATTAGACTTCAAATGTAAAACAGTTAAAGAGACAAAGAAGGACACTATATACTAATAAAAGGAACAATTAAACAAGAAGACATAACAATCATAAATATTTACGCACCGAACCAGAATGCCCCAAAATACGTGAGGAATACACTGCAAACACTGAAAAGGGAAATAGACTCATATACCATAATAGTTGGAGACTTCAATTCACCACTCTCATCAATGGACAGAACATCTAGACAGAGGATCAATAAAGAAATAGAGAATCTGAATATTACTATAAATGAGCTAGACTTAACAGACATTTATAGGACATTACATCCCACAACAGCAGGATACATCTTTTTCTCAAGTGCTCATGGATCATTCTCAAAGATAGACCATATGCTGGGTCACAAAGCAAGTCTTAACAAATTTTAAAAGATTGAAATCATACACAACACTTTCTCGGATCATAAAGGAATGAAGTTGGAAATCAATAATAGGCGGAGTGCCAGAAAATTCACAAATACGTGGAGGCTCAACAACACACTCCTAAACAACGAGTGGGTCAAAGGAGAAATTGCTAGAGAAATTAGTAAATACCTCGAGGTGAATGAAAATGAAAACACAACATATCAAAACTTATGGGATGCAGCAAAGGCAGTGCTAAGAGGGAAATTTATTGCCCTAAATGCCTATATCAGAAAAGAAGAAAAGGCAAAAATGCAGAAATTAACTGTCCAGTTGGAAGAACTGGAGAAAAAACAGCAAACTAATCCCAAAGCAAGAAAAAGGAAAGAAATAACAAAGATTAGAGCAGAAATAAATGAAATTGAAAACATGAAAACAATAGAGAAAATCAATAAGGCCAGAAGTTGGTTCTATGAGAAAATCAATAAGATTGAAGGGCCCTTAGCAAGATTGACAAAAAGAAGAATAGAGAGGATGCAAATAAATAAGATCAGAAATGGAAGAGGAGACATAACTACTGACCTCACAGAAATAAAGCAGGTAATAACAGGATACTATGAACAACTTTACGCTAATAAATACAACAATTTGGAGGAAATGGACGGGTTCCTGGAAAGACATGAACAACCAACTTTGACTCAAGAAGACATAGATGACCTCAACAAACCAATCACAAGTAAAGAAATTGAATTAGTCATTCAAAAGCTTCCTAAAAAGAAAAGTCCAGGACCAGACGGCTTCACATCTGAATTCTATCAAACATTCCAGAAAGAATTAGTACCAACTCTCCTCAAACTCTTCAAAAAAATCGAAGCGGAGGGAAAACTACCTAATTCATTCTATGAAGCCAACATCACCCTCATACCAAAACCAGGCAAAGATATTACAAAAAAAGAAAACTACAGGCCAATCTCTCTAATGAATATAGATGCAAAAATCCTCAATAAAATTCTAGCAAATCGTATCCAACAACACATTAAAAGAATTATACATCATGACCAAGTAGGATTCATCCCAGGTATGCAAGGATGGTTCAACATAAGAAAATCAATTAATGTAATACACCATATCAACAAATCAAAGCAGAAAAATCACATGATCATCTCAATTGATGCAGAGAAGGCATTTGACAAGATTCAACATCCTTTCCTGTTGAAAACACTTCAAAGGATAGGAATACAAGGGAACTTCCTTAAAATGATAGAGGGAATATATGAAAAACCCACAGCTAATATCATCCTCAATGGGGAAAAATTGAAAACTTTCCCCCTAAGATCAGGAACAAGACAAGGATGTCCACTATCACCACTATTATTCAACATTGTGTTGGAGGTTCTAGCCAGAGCAATTAGACAAGAAAAAGAAATACAAGGCATCAAAATTGGAAAGGAACAAGTAAAACTATCACTGTTTGCAGACAATATGATACTATACGTCGAAAACCCGGAAAAATCCACAACAAAACTACTAGAGCTAATAAATGAGTACAGCAAAGTAGCAGGTTACAAGATCAACATTCAAAAATCTGTAGCATTTCTATACACTAGCAACGAACAAGCGGAGGGGGAAATCAAGAAACGAATCCCATTTACAACTGCAACTAAAAGAATAAAATACCTAGGAATAAATTTAACTAAAGAGACAAAAAACCTATATAAAGAAAACTACAAAAAAACTGCTAAAAGAAATCACAGAAGACCTAAATAGATGGAAGGGCATACCGTGTTCATGGATTGGAAGACTAAATATAGTTAAGATGTCAATCCTACCTAAATTGATTTACAGATTCAATGCAATACCAATCAAAATCCCAACAACTTATTTTTCAGAAATAGAAAAACCAATAAGCAAATTTATCTGGAAGGGCAGGGTGCCCCGAATTGCTAAAAACATCTTGAGGAAAAAAAACGAAGCTGGAGGTCTCGCGCTGCCTGACTTTAAGGCATATTATGAAGCCACAGTGGTCAAAACAGCATGGTATTGGCATAAAGATAGATATATCGACCAATGGAATCGAATAGAGTGCTCAGATATAGACCCTCTCATCTATGGACATTTGATCTTTGATAAGGCAGTCAAGCCAACTCACCTGGGACAGAACAGTCTCTTCAATAAATGGTGCCTAGAGAACTGGATATCCATATGCAAAAGAATGAAAGAAGACCCATGTCTCACACCCTACACAAAAGTTAACTCAAAATGGATCAAAGATCTAAACATTAGGTCTAAGACCATAAAACAGTTAGAGGAAAATGTAGGGAGATATCTTATGAATCTTACAATTGGAGGCAGTTTTATGGACCTTAAACCTAAAGCAAGAGCACTGAAGAAGGAAATAAATAAATGGGAACTCCTCAAAATTAAACACTTTTGTGCATCAAAGAACTTCATCAAGAAAGTAGAAAGACAGCCTACACAATGGGAAACAATATTTGGAAACGACATATCAGATAAAGGTCTAGTATCCAGAATTTATAAAGAGATTGTTCAACTCAACAACAAAAAAGACAGCCAACCCAATTACAAAATGGGAAAAAGACTTGAATAGACACCTCTCAGAGGAGGAAATACAAATGGCCAAAAGGCACATGAAGAGATGCTCAATGTCTCTGGCCATTAGAGAAATGCAAATCAAAACCACAATGAGATATCATCTCACACCCACCAGAATGGCCATTATCAACAAAACAGAAAATGACAAGTGCTGGAGAGGATGCGGTAAAAGAGGCACACTTATCCACTGTTGGTGGGAATGTCAAATGGTGCAACCACTGTGGAAGGCAGTTTGGCGGTTCCTCAAAAAGTTGAATATAGAATTGCCATACGACCCAGCAATACCATTGCTGGGAATCTACTCAAAGGAATTAAGGGCAAAAACTCAAACGGACATTTGCACACCAATGTTTATAGCAGCGTTATTTACAATTGCAAAGATATGGAAACAGCCAAAATCTCCATCAACAGACGAGTGGCTAAACAAACTGTGGTATATACATACGATGGAATATTATGCAGCTTTAAGACAGGATAAAATTATGAAGCATGTAATAACACGGATGGACCTAGAGAACATTATGCTGAGTGAGTCTAGCCAAAAACTAAAAGACAAATACTGTATGGTCCCAATGATGTGAATCGACATTCGAGAATAAACTTGGAATATGTCATTGGTAACAGAGTTCAGCAGGAGTTAGAAACAGGGTAAGATAATGGGTAATTGGAGCTGATGGGATACAGACTGTGCAACAGGACTAGATACAAAAACTCAAAAATGGACAGCACAATAATACCTAATTGTAAAGTAATCATGTTAAAACACTGAATGAAGCTGCATCCGAGCTATAGGTTTTTGTTTTGTTTTGTTTTGTTCTTACTATTATTACATTTATTTTTTTTCTCTATATTAACATTCTATATCTTTTTCGGTTGTGTTGCTAGTTCTTCTAAACCGATGCAAATGTACTAAGAAACGATGATCATGCATCTATGTGATGATGTTAAGAATTACTGATTGCATATGTAGAATGGTATGATTTCTAAATGTTGGGTTAATTTCTTTTTTTTCCGTTAATTAATAATAAAAAAAAAAAAGTAAATGGAAAGTAGCTTCTCAGATCATGCACCTTTCCCCTCAAAAAAACCAAAAAAAATTAAATGGAAGTAGAAAAATTTTTTAAATAGAAAAAAAAAAAGTAATTGGAAGTGGCCAAGAAATAGTTGGCTTCAGTGAGCTACAGGAAGAACAGAAAGGGATTGAAGGAATATAAAGCAGAGTTTACTGCATGGAGATGTAAGAGGCATGTTTATTTTAGGACAGAGTGTGATAGGAATGCACTGAAGAGTGAGCAAGGAAATGACTGATGTGACCATCTAAAATAAGGTAAAATTAAAGGAACTACTTAATTTTTTTAAAAAATCAGAATTTTGTATAAACTTTACTTGACAATGAGTGTTACAGGAATTTCAAGGAGCAGCATAGCGTAGCACTTAAGAACACAGATTTCGGGGATGGACCACCTAAGTCTAATCCAAGTTCTGCCATTTATCAGCACTGGTAATTACTTGGATGGGTTACTCAACCTGTTTGGGTCTCACTCTCTTCATGTGTAAAATCGGATAATAACACTCTACTTTAAGGATGTTGCTGAGGATTAACTGAGTTAATACAAGTAAAGCACTCACTACAGTGAGTAATGAGGAATGCTGGTGAGAAAACAAGTTGAGGTAGTACAACTTAAAAAATGATATAGATCTAGAACTCAGATTCTGCCAAGAAGAGATAGAAGTATTCGTTTTTTTAGATGATGTGGGGTATGAAGAAACAGAAAACTTCTAAGGTTAGGGTCTATATCAATAAAAAAAAGTGCTCAATAAATATTTTTACATAATATTTCCCCATAAGTCAGCTACAGGAAAAAAAAAGTTACTTGAGAGATAGAGTCAAAGAATTAAACTTTTTACTTTGTAAAGTCTAGTAAATCCTGGAAAATTCTTAAAACAACAAAAAAAGTCTACCTAACAACTTTTATAGCATGCTTCAAAAATCAAAGATTAGTTATTTGATAACAAATTTGCAGACAAATTCCTAAGGAAACAAATTCTTCATTTTATTAAATGTTTAAAGATGTCTACCTGGCGGGCTATTGTAGAGCCTTTGTGCTGGGCTGACTTGACTGCAATGACTTCTTGAGGGGTGTCCCAGCTCAGGTATCTTTTAATAGAACAAAAATAGTATATTCATTTGGGTCAGTTTCCCTATGCATAAAATCAAAATATAATAGTTATTTTATAAGTAAGCAGTTTTTAGTTTTTTAAATTATAAAAGCAAAGTTATTTATTAAAAAAAAAATAATACAAGTAAGTAGCTGAAAGAATTCCCTCCAGATCCCTATAATGGATATATAAGATACATACATATTACATATGTATATATTGCTTTACTCCTTCTACAGTTTTGATGAATATGAATTGCCTGATCCAAGAGTATTCAAATCTTAGAAGACAGACTATTTTTACTTTAAAATGGAATTTTTAAAAATGTTATTTTCATACTTTGCATCACTCAATCCAAAAATTTAGATCTAATTTACTAAATAGATAATGTTACGTATAGAAGAGATATCAAAGGGAATTAAAAAGTTTATCTAGCAAGTACTATAGGTTAAGAATTCATGAGTAATGTAAAGAAAGTTGATTCAGAGCCTGCCTTTATCCTCAGATCTTCAAATGTAGTTATGACGGGGGAAAAGAAAATAAGTTTATAGACTGAGACCCTGGTCTGCACAGAAAAACCAAGAAAAAAAAAGGGCTTGAAATTTCCTTGGCCACAAGTCTCTAGTTTTTATAATAGAATCCTGAGTAGTAAAATCATAATTAGTACCTGAATTTGCAATAAGAAGCAAGATATATTTTCTCAAGAATTTTTCCAGTAGTTGCGGATATACGAAGCAGCCAATTATGAGCAGTCAGTGCTATGAGTGAAGATTTATAATCTGATGGATTGGGAAGTGTTTCTCCCTAAAAAAAAAAAAAAAAAAAATGACGTATGAAAATGAAACTGCTTGAACATAAACACTTTATAGTAAATCAATGTCCAAAGAAAATAGCTAAAGATAAAAAAAAAACAAAAAAGAAAGACGAAAGAAACAAAAAGAAAAGTTAACAAAAAAAGAAAAAAAATTTCTTTTAAATCAAAGAAAATTTTAAATATTTAAATAGTCAAATATGTAAGTAAACCAAAAAGGAAATATTCAATGCACAAATAGAGAATTAAGATGAGGAATGATAAAACTGTAGGCAATAATTTTCATTATTAATTTATTAAATGAGTTTATTCATTAAATTGTGCCTGCACTAATTTATTTTTATTTTATGATTATTATTATCATTACTTTACTATGATGCACTCAACAAATGATAGCCAACCATAATAATAACAGTAGTCATAGGAGGATTAATAATGCTGCTGCTGCTAACAAAACAACTCTTTACACCACGTATAAAAGCATGGCAACTAAAGTCATCTGCTAGATGGAATGAGTCAAGTTAAAATAAGGTCATGACTTCTGGAAAGATGGCTAAGTAGACTACACTGGATTCACCTCTGTTTCACAGAACAAGATAGGTAATGGGGAAGAAATGGCTAGGACTGCAGTCCTGGGGCAGGTGAGTGATCAAAGAGGGTCTTCAATATTTCACAGGGTGCAGAGGTAGGGAGCTCAGGATGGAGAGGGAAAAGTGGTTCTGATCAGCTGTGACACCCACCAGGGGGAGGTAGCGGGGCGTGGGGAAGTGTAGATCCTAGGGAAATGAACATCCCTCTGCACAAGCCAGCCCCAGGTGCTAACTGAGGAAACCTTCCCATGAGGCTCCACAGCTGGCAGTGCCTGTGGGGAGTGTGGAAGCCAGCCTAGCCATCCACCACAAAAAGGTGCACCCCTGAGCATTGGGATCAGTCACCCTGACAAGCACGTGAATAGCTGTCTCACTGTGCATGGTGCATGGTGGATCAGCCAGCCACCAGGCACTGCGATCAGCTCCCCCAGTCCCATGCTCCCCAGGAGCAGCCCACCCACCACGCACACCATCTTTGCAGCTGGCCACTGCAGTCCAGCAGGGACAGATGGAGGAAAGGAGGTTAGCTCAGCAGTGCCACCTGCTCAGAAGAAGTAGTAAGTGTAATCTGGTGAACTCCCTGTCTAGGTAGTTTTTTTTTGCGTGGTTTTAAAAAACACATTTTTCTATATTTTTAAATTATTTTTTATTTTTCACTTTTATTTATATATTTTAAATATATTTATAGTTTATCTTTTATTTATCTCTCATTATTTTTTTATTATGTCTCTCTTCTGCAGGCACCAGTCTGAATTCATTCCCAATATATCTTAGGGTGTCTCCTGACTTTCGGGCCTACTATTGCTGAGGTGTGGTTTGTTTTTAATTTAATTTAATTTTATTGCTTTTTTATTACTTTTTTTGGGGGGGGGGAAGCATATAGGCTGGAACTCAAGCCAGGTCTCCCGCATTGTGGGCAGGCATTCTGACACTGAACTACCAGTACACTCTGCCTACCTTTTAACAGACTCCAAGTAGAACTGTAATCCCTATATGAGATCCAGGCCTTGGTTTGGCAGGGATTTACTGACAAATCAAGTGCAAAAGGGAACCTTCAATGAAAAACCAAGTAAACATAAAACTTTATATGGCTGTAGGAAACCGATGTGCAAAATAACCTATTAAGATAATCAAATGCCCCAAACACAACAGAAAATCACAAAGCACATGAAGTTCCAGGTAGAAATGGCCCAAATGATCAAATCAAAACACTGGACAGGACAGAGATAATAAAGAACTACTGAAGAACATTTATAAAGAAATAAAGGATATCAAGAAGACACTAGATGAGCATAAAGAATACAAATGATTAAATAGAAAAATGGCAGATCTCACAGACATAAAAGATATTGTAGACGAAATAAGAAATATACTAGAGACACAGGGTTTGAAGAAGCAGAAAGAAGAATAAGTGATCTAGAAGACATAATTGAACTAGAACACACAAAAGAACAAATGGCAAGAAAGATGGGAAAATTAAAACTGGATCTCAAAGAAATGATGGACAACAAAAGGCACACACTGGTGTCTCAGAAAGAGAAGAGAAAAGGGCAGGGAAAGTTAGTTGAAGTTATAATTGAGGAAAACTTCCCAACCATTATAAAACACATAAGTAGGCAAATAAAAGAGGCCCAATGAAACCCAAATAGAAAAAATCCAAACAGGTCTACTTAAGACACATCCTAATAAAACTGTCAAATGTTGAAGAGAAACAGAAAGTCCTGAAACAGCATGAGAAAAGCAATCCACTACATAAAACACATAAGGCTGAGTCTGGACTACTCAACGCGTACCATGGAGGAAAGAAGGCAGAGGTACGATCTTGAATGAGAAAGGTTTCGAGTCAAGAATTCTTTACCCAACCAAGTAGTCCTTCAAAACTGAGGGAAACATTAAAGTCTTCAAAGACAAAGACTGAGAGAACTAGTAACAAGAGGCCTGAACTACAAGAAATACTAAATGGAGTCTGTCAATTGAATAAAGATAGGAGAACCCTAACCTAAACCACTCCTCCCAATCCTAAAGAACACCTAGGATATTATATAAAATTCTACAAAGGTTCCATGCACTCAGGTAACTTTCCAGAAACCTACAACCTCCAAATGGGTTCCTGGACCAGATAACTCCTTGAAATGCAGAGGGGCCAGCCTCTCCAAAACATAAACTAGTTCCACTCTCCTCTCCCATATTATTGACAGCCCCTTCCAACATGAAAAAATTAGAATGGGTGTAGCCCAAACACTCCTAAAGAGTGGGAGAAAGAACAATGATGGTGGAGTTACACAGAGAAGGTTAGGTTTAACAAATGAGTATGAGTGCAGAATCATTACATTGACATTTCTTTTAGTCTCCAGTGCTTTAGAGGAGCTTGAAGAAAAAACTAAAATTGTGGAATTGTAACCCACACCAGAAACTGTCGAAATCTGTTTGACAATTAATTGTCGTCATGTACTTTGAAATTTATTGCTTTTTTCAATATATGTTATTTTTCCCAAAAAGGAAAAACATATTTCTTCTAGTCTCCAGTGATTTGAAGCCATGTGGAAAAATCTGAAATAGTGGAATGGTAACCCATAGCAAACTTTGGAATCTGTTCTGTAACTACTTGTTGAAGTGTACTTTGAAAATCATTGCTTTTTCTTTCTTTGCTTTGTATAAATGTTATATTTAACAATAAAAAAAGTTTAAAAAAAAAGAAGAGAGGGAAGTCTAGATGAGGACACAGAATTGAAGAGTACCAGTAATGTTCATTTAAAGGATAAAAAGAGAGACAGAAAAAACAATATAGATATACAGATCTGACAAATAAAAACTAAAGGATAAGAGCTCTCTTCTGATTGCTCTCTTTTAAGCCTCCAGCTAATTAAATTAAACCTCATTCATTGTGGAAGGCACCCCCCCTTAGCTAACCGCAAATGTAATCAGCCATAGGTAAATTTCACATACGGATAATTCAAGTTCCCAGCAACAGAAGAATGAGGCGTCACCACCTGGCCAAGCCGACACCTGAACCTAACTGTCACAGAGACAAAGAAGGACACTACATATTAATAAAAGGGACAATTCACCAAGAAGAAATAACAATCATAATCAGTTATGTTCCCAATCAAGGACTCCAAAGTATATGAGGTAAATACTGGCAAAACTGAAGGGAGCTACAGACGTTTCAACAATAATAGTGGGAAACTTCAATATACCACTCTCCACTATAACAGAACACAACTAGAGAAAAGATCAATAAGGAAATAGAGAACCTAAACAATGTGATAAACGAATTAGTGGACATATATAGATCGTTACATTCCAAAACACCACTATATACATTCTTCTCTAGTGCACATGGAGCATTCTCCAGGATAGATCATATGCTTGGGCACAAAATAAGTCTTTATAAATTTAATAAGACTGAAATTATCCAAAGCACTTTCTCTGACCACAACGGAATGAAGTTGGGAATTAATCACGAAAGAACTGGCGCTTTCACAAATATATGGAGATTAAACAACACCTCTTAAATAATCAGTGGGTCACAGAAGAAACTGATAGAGAAATCAGTAAATATCTGGAGATGAATGATAATGAGAAAACAATATATCAGAACTTAAGAGATGTGGCAAAGGCAGTGCTGAGAGGGAATTTAATTACCCTGAATGTCTATATTAAAAAACAAGAACAAGCAAAACTCAAGAACTGAACTCCTCACTGGAAAAATTAGGGAAAGAAGAGCAAAAAACAAAAAAACAAAAAAACAAAAAAAACCACACAAAGCAAATAAAGAAGAGAAATAAAAAGAACAACAACAAAAAAAAAAAACAGAATCAATAAAATAAAAAATCGTTACTCTGAGAAAATCAATAAAATCAATGTACCTTTAGTAGAATGACAAAGAAAAAAAAGGGAGAAGATGCAAATAAATAAAATCAGAAATCAGAACAGGGCATTATCATGGACTCTGAAGATATTTAAAAAATCATAAGAGGGTACTATGAACAAATATATTCCAATAAACTGGAGAACTTAAATGAAATGGACAAATTCCTAGAAACACATAAACTAACCTATACTGACTTGAGAAGAAATAGAAGATCTCAACAAACCAATCACAACAAACCAATCACAAGTAAAGAGATTCAATCTGTCATTAAAAATCTTACCACAAAGAAAAGCCCAGGGCCAGATGGGATAAAAGAAAAAGGAACACTACCTAACTCATTTTATGAGGCCAACATCACTCAAATACCAAAACTCAATAAAGACACTACAAGAAAGGAAAACTACAGACCAATCTCTGTAATGAACACAGATGCAAACATTCTCAACAAAATACTAGCAAACAGAATCCAATGAAACATTAAAAAATTATACATCATGACCAAGTAGGATTTATACTAGGAATGCAACAAGAGTGGTTCACCACAAGAAAATCAATCAACTTGATATAGAACATCAACAAATCAAAAGCTAAAAATCACAAGATCATATCAATTGATGCTAAAAAAAAAGAGCATTTGAAATTCAGCATCCCTTTCTGACAAAAACACTACATAAAGACAGGAATTGAAGGAAACTTTCTCAGTATTATAAAAGGCATATATGAAAAAACCACGGCGAGCATCACACTTAACAGTGAGAGACTGAAAGTATTATCCCTAAGACTGGGAATGAGACAAGTATGCCCACTGACACCACTATTATTCAACATCGTACTAGAAGTTCTGGCTGGTGAGATTAGACAGAAGGAAATAAAAGGCATCCAAATAGGAAAGGAAGAAGTAAAACTCTCATTATTTGCAGATGACATGATTCTATACTTGGAAAACCCTGAGAAATCTATGACAAAACTACTTGAGCTAATAAACAAATTCAGTAAAGGAGCAGGATACAAGATTAATGTGCAAAAAATAGTAATCTTTCTATACATAAGTAATAACCTATCAGAAGAAACAATTAAGGAAAAAATTCCACTCAAAATAGTGACAAAAGAAACAGGTATATAGGAATAACCCTAACCAAGGATGTCAAGAACTTGTATACAGAAAACTATAAAACATTGCTAAAAGAAATAAAAAATGATTTAAATAATAGAAAGATATTCCATGCTTATGGATAGGAAGGTTGAATGTCGTAAGATGACAATTCTACCCAAACTGAGCTACAGATTAAATACAGTACTAATCAAAGCTGAAAAGACCTACTTTGAGGACTTGAAAAGCTAGTTATCAAATTTATTTGGAAGGGAAAGAAATCCTAAACAACTAAAGATATCCTTAAAAAGAAAAGCAAAGTACAAGGACTGACATTTCTGACTTTAAAGCTTATTATAAAGCCACAGTGGTCAAAATGCCATGGTACTCACACAAAGATAGAGGTATTAGCCAATGGAATCAAAATGAGAGTGTTGAGACAGACCACCAAATTTACAGACAGTTGATCTTTGATAAGGCACCCAAATCCACTGAACTGGGACAGAATAGTTTTTTCAATAAGTAGTTAAAAAAATGAAAGAGGATCCTATTCTATACCCTATACAAAAATGAACTCAAATGGATTAAAGAGCTAAATATAAGAGCCAGTATCACAAAGCTTCTAGAATAAAACATAGGGAAACATCTTCAAGACGTAGTAATAGGCAGCAGCTTCTTTAACTTTACATATAAAGCATAAGCAGCGTAAGAAAAATAAGATAAATGGGAACTCCTTAAAATGAAAAGCTTTAGTGTCTCAAAGGACTTTGTCAAAAAGATGAAGAGGCAGCCAATTCAATGGGAGAAAATATTTGGAAAACATGTATTGGATAGAGGTTTGATATCCTGCGTACACAAAGAAATCACACAGTTCAAGAACAAAAGAACAACCAAATTATAAAATGGACAGAGGATAGGAATAGACACTTTTCCGAAGAGCAAATACAAATGGCTAAAAAGCAAATGAAGGGATGCTCATTTTCATTAACTATTAGGGAAATGCAAATCAAGATGACAATGAGATACCACCTCACACCTATAAGAATGGTTGCCAATAAACAAACAGGAAACTACAAATGTTGGAAAGGATGCAGAGAAATTGGAACACTTATTCACTATTGGTGGGGATGCATAATGGTGCAGCCACTGTCAAAGACAGTTTGACAATTCCTCAGAAAACTAAATATTGAGTTGCCCTATGACACAGTGACACCAATATTCTAAATACACACAGAAGAGCTGAAATCACTGACATGAACAGACATTTGCACCCCGATGTTCAGAGCGGCACTATTCACAATTGCCAAAGGATGGAAACAATCCAAGAGCCCATCGAGAGATAAGTGGATAAACAAAATGTGGTATATACATACAATGGAATATCATGCAGCAGTAAGACAAAATAAGGTCCCAACACATATGACAACGTGGATGAAACTTGAGGACATAATGCTGAGCGAAATAACTCAGATATAAAAGGACAGATACTGTACGATTTCAGTATTATGACTCTGGTAATCTCAGAGGTTAGACTATAGAATACAGCAGATCTACAGATACACAGAAGCTAGACACAGGGAAATGTTCACCCAACGAGGTTGAACTTAAATGGAGAATAACAGATAGAAGTGATGGTAACTAACGAGTGGGGTTACAAGTAACATTGCCATTGAAGGTCACTATGTATCCCAATGATTAAATCTACAATTATAAATAAGTTCTCACATGCACTATTTCAAAGGTTTGATATTGGACAAAGAATCAATAGTAGAGGTGTATGGGAAAAAACTAAAATTGCAAGCTATGGCCAACAGTTAACAGGAAGACATCAACAGTGTCACAGCATTTCTAGGGGCCACTAATTGGGGGGAAGCAACAAGAGATAAGGGTCTTGACAGGTTGGTGATGCTGTTTGTCATTCCTTTGTCTCTACGAATCAATTAAACTGTCTAAAATTGAGAGTCCTGCTGATTGTACAACCAATTGAGGATACTGTAAGGCACGGTTGGTTTATTTTGGACATTATCCATGATGCCCAATAGATGGAGGGAACTGAAGGGTACAGTGACTGAGAAGAAGAATGGCAAACTGATACATTTATATGATGGAATATGGTGCGGCTACAAAAAAGGAAGGATGTCAAGGCAAGCAACGAACTGAATAAACCTTGGGGACAACGGGTTGCGCAAAATAAGCCAGAAACAAAAGAACAATACGCTAAGGTCTCTCTCAGAAAATACTTATGGGAAAATTGGAGCCAAGATTGTAAGGCCCTAGAGCAGGCACACTTAGTGTAAAGTTGTAGGTGTATCTTTAGATTCTGAGTCACTGAGCTATATATGTTTCAGCTGTTATTTCCCTGGAACTTTGAGTAACTCTGTGATACCTAAGACCCAAAAATGGAGTGCTGCAGCCCTGAAAGTTAGCCAATGGTTACATACCATTGAAAAAAAGATCAGACCTCAGTTAGACATAAAAATGAAGTCAATCTGGCTGGGAGTAAGGTAAACCAGAAAAAAGGTTAAAGATGACGGTATATGTATTCTAGACTTCCACCCCAAAGGCAGAGAAGATAATTGTGTCTAGGACCTAAATTTTCTATAACACACAATCTTAATCAACCTGTCTGCATAGCTTATTTAAACAACCCAAACTCCTGAGTCCAGAACAGGAATGAGGCCTTGTAATTCTGTATAGCTTAATGTAAAACCTAGATACATTTCAGACTATGGTGGGATGATAATTAAAAAGTATTTGTATAGAAAAAATCATTACTAAGAGAATGCATTTTGAAATAATAGCATTTCCAAATCTCAATTCTATTGTGGACATGGGGTATCATGACTGAAGCAAGTAGAAGGACTACTGGGGTCTGGCTCACAAACTAACCAGTCTTCTCCAGAGTCTTTACTTGAACCTTAAAATTTCTAGTTTAACAGATAAAAAAATTTCTTAAAGCTAATGAGAGATCTGGTGGCCCTCAACCTCACTAAATGGGAGAGGATGTTTAGTTCTAGTCTTTCCCCAGGAAACATCAGTGCCTGTGGAATTCAATGGGCTATGAAGAAAAATATATTCTTTGGGGTTAAATTATGTGATGGTTTGAAACTGTATGTAACTCAGAAAAGATCATGTTCTTACAGCTAATCCATTCCTGTAGGTATGGACCCAATTTAAATTTGATATTTTGATGAGTAAGGTGTTAAGTTGAGATGTGACCCACCTCATTCAGGGTGGGTCTGAGTCCTCTCACTGGAGCCCTTTATAAGAGTTGAAAAGACAGACAAAAAAAACACAAAATACTGAGAGAGGATAAAGAAGCTCAATGAGAAAAGCCAGAGAAGCTCAGAGAGCAAAGCAAGAGATGGTTAGAGAGATGGTCACAAAGAACCTAAGAGATCCAGAACCTAAAAGAAACAAACATGCAGAGCTCAGAGAGGATGTCACTGAAGTCAGAAGCTGTAAGCAATAAAATCTGGGAGAGAAGGGAGACACTAGCAGACATGTCATGTGCTGTCCCATGTGACAGAGGAGCTGAGGATGCTGGCAGCCTGTCTTCAGAGTCCAGGTATCATCCTGTTGATGCCTTAATTTGGATATTTTCATGGCATCAGAATTATAAACTTGTAAGTTAATAAATTTCCATTGTAAAATGGAAAAAAAAGATGGTCATCCTTCCAATATCAACAATTTAGAATTGCCAAAGCCCAAACAACCCCAAAGAGAGGTATGGAAAGATCAAAGGTGATGGTGGAATTATCCATAGAAGATAGGACTTAAAAATGAATATGAATGCTGAATCATTAAATTGATATCTCTTGCAGTCCCCAGTATTTTAGAGAAGCTAGAAATGAAAACCTAAAATTGTGAAATTGTAACCCATGTCAAGTCTGAAATATGTTCTCCAACTAATTGTGGTGCTGTGTTTGGAAATTTATAGCTTTTTTGTATATATGTTATTGTTCACAAAAAAAGAAGGAAAAAAAGTCGATTGTGATGATAAAAAAGTATTTAATCCCTCTAGCCTCCTATATTCTGGAGCAGCTAGAAGGAAAAATATGAAAGGATCGTATGGTAGCCCATGACAAACTCTGGGATCTATCCTGTAACCACATTTTGAAGGATGCTTTGAAAACTACTGCTTTTCTATTTCTTTGCTTTGTATATACATTATACAATACACTAAAAAAATTTTTTAAAAAGTAAAAAAAAAAAAAAGATGGTCATACTGGAGCAGGCTGAGCATTTATCCAATAGGACTACTGTTATTACAAGAAGGGGAGAAGAGACACTGGCAGACATGGGAGAGAGGCTCATGTGAACATGAAGACAGAGACAGCAGTGACGCATCTACAAGATGTGGAATGTCAAGGATTACAGCGAGGCCCTGCCAACACCTTGGTTTCAGGCTTCCAGCCTCCAGAACTGTGAGACAACAGATTTCTATTGTTTGGGGAAAAAATAAACAGTCACTTATATTATTCCCTTTTTCCTTTACTTCAGGACTTGTTTTTCTACTCACAGAAGTCAAATTTGCAAAACTGCAAATTACCCAATTATTTACTGAGATTCTATTCTAACCTCAAATGAAAAGCTAGAATCAAGTTAGAATAGAAATAAAACTGATTTTATAGATGACCTATATCAACAGAAAAGAAAAAAAGATAGCCGGTTGGTCAAACTGTCACTGAGAAGCTACAACGCAAGGCAGAAATCTAATGCAAGAGGACAAAGAGAAGCAAAGGGTATTCTCATTTGTAGAATAAAAGGGTAGTTCTAAGGGGAAAGCTGTAAATAGAGAAGTTGAAATTAATCTAGTATTTGCTTAGCCTGAAAGGGAATAGAAAAGAATGAAGGTGTACCAATTTCATACATGCTCCTGAAGATTTATCTTTCCTTTCAAAAGTTAGGGCAGACATCATAAACATGGTTAAGTAAATAGCTACCGGAGACTGAATGAAAAAAAAGGGATAATTCTGAATTTTTCAGAACTCTGGAAGAAGATATAGACTGGATAAAGGGCCCTACAAATGCCGAGTTGAAGAGAGATTATAACATCTGGGAGGAGACCTCCATACCAGGGCGGCCAGTCCTCTCCCCTCCCCCTCACTTGGTCTCATACACCGCACTGAAAGGCAGCAGAAAGAAACAGCAGCTGGGATACCGCCCACCTGGGACACAGAAGAGAAATTTCTTCACAGCACTGAGACAGACCCCCAGCATTTGGAAACCTGGAGAATGGGGGAAGGCATTTCAAGGCCAGGTCAGTGTGGGATAAAGAGTCTGAGAAAATGTAGACAGAGTCTATAATTCCAGCTGTGGGTCCGAAAGCCCTTTCTCCATCCCTAATAGAAACAATAGTGGGTAGACTGACCTCTATGTGGATGGCTTAAGACTGGCTCATGTGGGAAAGTCCACTCCTAGAATAAAGTAGAGGACACAGCCCCACACTGAGCTAGATTTAGGTGGGCAAAGCAGGGGTGGGGAGGTGGGCACAGGATGTCCGCATTCCCAGCCTCATCTGGCCAGATATAACCTGGGCTATAGGCAAATCATTTCTGAGGACGATTATGTTATTGAATAGTGTCATCTGCTGGGCAAGGCAGAAACTGCAAGGGAAGTAACTAAAAAGGCTTTCCTGAGAATCTTCAGAAAAATATTTCAGAACCATCAGAGTTGTTCTAGATCTCTTCCAAGGGAACACATCACAGTTTGGCTGAGAAATACAGTCAACCCAACTTTTAAAGCAGTGCCCTAAAGCAAACCTGGGTCTTATGGGCCAGCAAAAAACAGGAGCACCCCTGACACCTGGCAGACTTATTTTACCCACAGAGACCTTGCAGTGGTGCGCCCTGCCAACCCATCATCCCTGAGGCAGGACACTGGGGGTTTCTGGTTTTGGGGGAAGACCAGGGACAGAGCCAATGTGACAACTGGCCAGAGAGAGAGATGAACAGATAGAGAACAAAGGAAACCAACAAAAATAACCCTAGGCAAAAAAGATAAAACAACCTTCAGAATAAGCAAGAAAAACAGATGCCTAGACACCAGTGGAAAATTACAACTCACACCAGAAAGCCCAAAGATCTGGCCCAACTAACGGAACAAGCTAACACCTCAGCTGAGATACAGGAGCTGAAACAACTAATTAACGATGTCAAACTAATCTTCTAAATCAAACTGGCGAGTTAAAGGAGAATGTGAAAAAAAGATAAAGGATATAAAGAAGGCAAGGGTATCCATATAGAAGAACTTGAAAGCTTGAAAAAAAAAAAGGCAGAACTTATGGGAATGAAAGGCACAATAGAAAAGGTGAAAAACACAATGGAGACCTACAACAGCAAATTTGAAGAGGCAGAAGAAAGGATTAGTGAGCTAGAGGACAGAATATCTGAAATTCTACATACGAAAGAACAGATGGGGAAAATAATGGAGAAATATAAGCAGGGTCTCAGAGAAGTGAATGACAACATGAAGCACATGAATATATATATATACCTTATGGGTGCCCCAGAAGGAGATGAGAAGGGAAACAGGACAGAAAGAATAATGGAAGAAATAATCACTGAAAATTTCTGAACTCTCATGAAAGACATAAAATTACAAATCCAAGAAGCACAGTATACTCCAAACTGAATAGATCCACACCAATTGGCAAATGTCAAAGACACAGAGAGGATTCTGAAATCAGTAAAAGAAAAACGATCTGTCATATACAAGGGAAGCTCAATAAGACCAAGTGCAGATCTCTCAGCGGAAACCATGGAGGTAAGAAGGCAGTGGTATGATATACTTAAGATACTGAAAAAGAAAAACTGACAGCCAAGAATTCTATATCCAACAAAACTGTGGCTCAGAAATGAGGGGGAGTTTAAATATTTACAGATAAACACTAAGAGAGTTTGTGAACAAGAGACCTTCTTTAGAAGAAATTCTGAAGTGAGTGCTTCATGCATATAGGAAAAGATAGGAGAAAGAGGTCTGGAGAAGAGTGTAGAAATGAAGTTTGTCAGTAAGGGTAACTATTAGGGAAAAAAGAGAGGGAATAAAAACAAATATAAAATATAACACATAGGCCAGTGTGACGGTGGCTCAGTGGCAGAATTTTCACCTGCCATGCTGGAGACCTGGGTTCAATTTCCGGTGCCTGCCCATGCAAAAAAAAAAAAATTATATACACAAACACACACACACATATATATAGAATCCAAAAGACAAAAATGGTTGAAGAAAGTATTGTTTTTACAGTAATAATATTAAATGTTAATGGAATAAATTTCCAAATCAAAAGACACAGAGTGGCAGAATGGATAAAAAAACACAACAGGATCCAATTATATGCTGTCTACAAGAGACTCATGTTAAGACCCAAGGACAAAAACAGGTTGAAAGTCAAAGGCTGGAAAAAGGTATTTCGTGCATAACAACCAGAAAACAGTAGGGGTAGTTATATTAATATCAGACAAATTAGACTACAAATGTAAAGCAATTAAAAGAGACAAAGAAGGAAATTATTTATTAATAAGGAACAATTCAGTAGGAAGACATAATCTAACATCCATGCACCAAACCAGAGTGTCCCAAACTACATGAGGCAAACACTGACAACACTAAAGGGAGAAGTAGACACCTCTACCCTAATAGTTAGAGACTTCAATACAGCATTCTCATCAATGGTAAAATGTCTAAACAGAAGATGAACAAGGAAACAGAAATTTTGAATAGTATGATAAATGAACTAGACTTAAAAGACATTTACAGGACACTGCACTCAACAACAGAAGGATACACTTTTTTCTCAAGTGCTCATGGGTCATTCTGCAGGACAGACCACATGTTGGGGCACAAAGCAGGTCTCAATAAATTTTAAAAGTCTGAAATTATACAAAGCTCTTTCTCTGATCATAATGGAATGACACTGGAAATCAGTAACAGACAGAAGGCTGGAAAACTCAAAAATATATGGAGGCCAAACCACACACTCTTAAATGACCAGTGGGTCAAGGAAGAAACTGCAAGAGAAATCAGTAAATATCATAAGGCAAATAAAAATGAGAATACAGCATAACAAAACTTAGAAGATGCAGCAAAGGCAGTACTGAGAGAGAAATTTATTGTTAAATTCAAAGGCCCCTTGAGGGGCTGGGGAAAAGATGGGAATTTAAACTTCCCCACTAGAGGAAGATTTAATGTTCTTGCAAGCAAGCACTGGGGATGTCGATTTGATGGGCCAGGCCCTTGATCTTGGGGCTTACCTTTATGAAGCTTATTCCTGCAAAGGAGACGCTAATGCCTACTTATGATTATGCCTAAGAATCACCCCCAGAGAACTCCTTTTGTTGCTCAGATGTGGCCTCTCTCTCTAAGTCAACTTCACAGGTGAACTCACTGCTCTGCCTCCCTACATGGGATATGATTCCCAGAGGTGTAAATCTCCCTGGCAACGTGGGAGATGACTCTCGGGGGTGACACCCTGGCATTGTGGGAGCGAAACGTCTTCTTGACCAAAAGAGGGAAGAGAAATTAAACAAAGTAAAATTTCAGTGGCTGAGAGATTTCAAATAGAGTTGAGAGATCATTCCGAAGATTATTCTTATGCAGTATATATATACACACACACACACACATACATCTATATATATACACACATCCTTTTTCAGTTTTAGGTATATTGGAGTAGCTAGTGGGAAATACCTGAAACTGTTGAACTGTAATCCAATAGCCTGGATTCCTGAAGATGACTGTAAACTACACAGCTTTTATAGTTTGAAAACCTTGTGACTGCCACTCCCTTTATGCAGTGTATAGACAGAGGAATGAGAAAACAAGACAACAAATAAATAAATAATGGAGGTATGGGAGGGTATGGGACATTTTTGGTGTTTTTTTTTACTTTTCTTTTCATTCTTTTTCTTTTTTTGGAGTAACAAAAATGTTCAAAAATCAATTGTAATGATGAATGCACACCTATATGATGATACTGTGAACCAGTAATTGTACAATTTGGATGATTATATTGTATCTGAATATACAATATAATATACCTCATAAAATTGCATTAAAAAAAGGGCAAAAACTACTAAAGGTCTTACACCAAATTTACAGGCAATGATATACAAACTCTATCCTACAGTGTCTTATGAATACTTTCATGGAGATCTAAAGTTTTAAAGAATGTATTAGTTTACCTTTCCTATTAAAAAAAAAAAAAGAATTTGAAACAGCATATATAAGTAAGACATTTGAACAAAACTAATGGATGTATTTCATGCATTACTATGGAAAAGCAGGATGCTGATTTAAAAGCAGTTTCATATCAGTATGTAAATAATATAATATGCATCTTAGTTTTTCTTAATTGAAAATCCTGCTGCACTGCAAATGAGAATAAAATGTTTACAGAGAGGTAAGAATAGGAGTAAGAGGACTAGAAATACTATTTTTGCAGAATTGCTCTAAATTTCTTGTATTTTATAATGGTGTTTTCAAAACTTTTCTCAATTAGGAAATCTGTCATTTTCCCCCCAAAGAAAATTAATTAAAAGGTTTAAATTGCTGGGGTTACAAAAGCTATTTATAGTTTTCAGTAAGGGGTTATACAAGAAAACAAAGATTTCAAGCTTTCTAATTTTTAAAAAGGAGTTTCTATGAACTGAGAATAAGTACCCAAAGAAAAAGAAAGCAGCAGTTTCAGAAGACTGCTGTTTGCATGTAAAAACAACAGATTAAAAAAAAAAAGAATTTTAATATTAATTTCAGAGTATAGCCTCTTATCCCTTAAAAAAGTTTTTGGTCACATGTTAAGAGCTCTATTTTTCCTAAAAAACAGCCAGCCAGAATTGAAATCCTGATTAATTTATGACAGCATTTTCTGAGTACATTTGTTAGAAAACTGATCGCATGGAAAATTAATACTGAGAACTATTCCTCAAAAAAGGAAATTCTATGATCAAAAAAATTAGTTTGGGAAAGATGGTTTTATAATCAGTATGCATATTAGTACATTAAAGGCTCAGAAAAGTAATTCTATAAATAAACTTGTCTGACCTTTAAATCTCAGCATGTCACAAACTTAATTTTCACAGCCCCTTGATTTCTCCCAATTCTGACAACTATATACCTGAAAAGTGTTCTAAAAAATATACACTGGAGCAGTGCTGGTCTGGGATGAGTTAACCCTATTTTTCTTTATAAGACTGATGGAGGAAACTCATAAGAATCTACTTTCAAAGAGCCATGTAACATAACAGCTGTCAAAAATAAATCTTTATTATTGTTTCACTATATTAAATGGAATATCTCTTAAATTCTAAGAGTGCTTAAACGAGTCTATATTTCTTACAAAACATTTAATCAGTTGTTAACTTATTTCTAGTTTTCAAGATTCAAAATGGTTTCTAAAGTTCAAAATATATTCATAGCATTAATATATGTAACTCCTTAAGAGAGAATTTATTTCATGAGGAAATATGATAATCAAAAGACATATTCACTACTTAATTCTTTTAAAGATTTAAGAATCACTGTGATATTTAGGTTATATTCCTTTATATAAGGTTAATCATAACCAGTTGTTCTAGGTTAAAAATGTTCTAGAAACAAAAATTCTAGAAATAAAACTCACCACTGGACATTCCCATAATAAAGCATCTTCTATTTTTTCTGATTTTGAACACTTTGGCATTTCATAAAGTGTTCTTGGCTCTGATGCAATGCTGGGAATAAAAAGGAAAATAAATGATTATTCTTTTTCATAACTAAGGCTGTATTTACCCAAGTTTGAGTGATTTTTTAAATATTTTTGTCTTTATGTTATTATTCACTTACCCATGCAGTGGAAAAAGGTTAGACACAAGGTTTTTATAATCACACAGTTGCACGATAAAATCTATATAGTTATATAATCAATATCACAGATCAAGGATTACAGTTCAACAATTTCAGATATTTCCTTCTAGCTATCTACTACACTAGAAACTAAAAAGAAATATCAATATAATGAGACAGTAATTACAATCATTTGCTAAATCCTAATTTCTTAATTACACAGATTTTAACTTTTATTATTGTGAAATATATATATATATAAAAAGCAATAAATTTCCAAGTACATTTTAACAAGTAGTTATAGAACAGATTTTAAAGTCTCATATTGTTTACAGTTTCATGATTTTTCATTTTTCTTCTAGCTGCTCTTAGAAGAAAAGATACCAAAAGAAGTATCACTATAATGATTCAGCAGGCAGACTCATTTGTCAAATCCTATCTTCTGTTATACTCTTCCTTCTCTTTTTTCTTCCTTTTTGTGAAAAATAGCATATATACAAGAGCGATTTAAAAAAAAATTTTTTATTGTTGTAACAAAAAAATTGCCATTTTAACCATTTTTAAGTGTACAATTTAGTGACATTAATTACGTTTACACTGTTGTGTTACTGTCACCACTCTCTATGACCAAAACTTTCTATCACCCAAAACAGAAACTACTTTACTCTTTAAGCAATTACTGCCTATTCCCTGGCCCCTCGCCCTAATCTTCTTTCTGCCCCTGTAAATGTTCTTATTCTAGATTTGTCATTAAAATGGAATCATACAGTATTTGTCCTTTTGTGTCTAGTTTATTTCTCTTAGCATGTCTTCAAGGTTCATCCACGTTGTAGCATGCATCAGCACTTTATTCCTTTTTATGGCTGAACACAACTCCATTGTAATGGGCATACCACATTTTCTTTACTCACTCATCAAAAATATTCATTCAATGGACATTTGGGTTGTTTTCATCTTTTGGTTATACTGTTATGAATCTTGGTGTGCAGGTATTTGTTTGAGTCCCTTGAGTGATTTTTTTCTACTCAGAGAATGAACACCAAACTATAATTTCCTATATTGCTTTTTTAGTAACTAAATGTTAACATTTTCTTAATCACCTGATTCATAATATACATTTACAAGGGAAAAAACTCATTTGGTAAATATGATAAAATTAAAGTAGTTTATAATACTATAAAACAATAAAAAATAACTATTATTAACTTTTTGGTTAATCTAGAAGGTTAATTTCCTTCTAATTTTTCTTTATGTACATGCACCTTTATTATTTCCTAAAAGCTGGATCTTAATGAATTCTGCCTTTATGCCTGAACATTCAATATGAATCTCTGTTGAAATCTGGAGTTAATAAACTGTTGTCCCACATTTTAGAATGAAAATTAGTAGATAAAAATTAAATACCTGTGCTGGTTTGAGCTATTATGCTCTATTAAGAAATGCCATGTTCTATTAATCCAGAAAATGTCATGTTCTATTAATCCATCCCTGTGGATGCAGACCTATTATGAGTGGGACCTTATGATTAGGTTGTTTCAACTGAGATGTGAAACACCCCAATTAAGGTGGGTCTTTATCCCTTTACTGGAGTCCTTTATGATAAAAGACAGAAAAGGCCAAGGGAGCCTTTCATTGATTCAAAAGTTTAAGCTAAATGTAATTTCACAAAATAAAAGCAATTTCATTTTTGATACTAATCTGTAGGTAAAACACCCTTGACAGCCTGTTTCTCCAGGACTATTTGCCATTAGATCACTAATGAATACCACTTCCTCTGGTTTAAATGTACTTTAAACTAAAGTAGGTACCTCCAAATTATAAAAAAAGTTATGAACTGGTCATTAAATAATATAAAGAATTATTGCTAATTTTCTAGTGTGATAATGACATTATAGTCATACAGGACAATGTCCAGGTTTCCACTTCTGGCATAACAGCATGAGAAACTCTGCAGACATACCCCTCAGTGAAACAAGCAAAAATTATGAAAGGAAAAACACTTAAAGTCTCTGGAAATGGTCCACAGAACTTATAGCAGATTAAGAAATAGTTATTCAAGAAAATCTATGAGAACTCAGTAAGAACAGTAAGAAGCTGTGCTGTCTGAATTAGGGTCTTCTCCCTTCATACCCTCTCCAGCTCCCAACTCAAATAAACAAGCAAATAAAAATAACAAGTCAGGGATCTGTGGGGGGCAGGGGAGATAGACACTGACAGAGTTACAACATATTATCTGAAGCATTTGATTTCCACCAACAAAAAATTACAAGATATGCAAAGCTACAGAAAAGTCTGACCCACACACAGGAAAAAAAGCAGGTAAAGAAACTATGTATGAAAGTAACCAGATGGATTAAAAAGACAAAGACATCAAAGTAGTCATTATAAATATGTTAAAAGAACTAAAGGACCGTGATTAAAGAAGTAAAGAAAGGTATGATGACAACACCTCATCACAGAGTATCAATAAAGAAACAAAAATTATTTTAAAAGAAACAAATGGAAATTTGTAAACTGAGAAATACAATAACCAAAATGAAAAACTCACTAGAGACTTACAATAGATATGAACAGGAAGAAAGAATTAACAAACTTGAAGATAGATCAAAAGTGATCATGCAATCCAAAGAAGAGAGGACAAAAAGAATTAAGAAAATGAGCAGAATTTCAGAGAAATGTGGGACACCATTAAGCACACCAACGTATCCATAACATTGTAATGAGTTATAGAAAAAGAGAAAGAGGAAAAAATATTCAAAGAAATAACGACAGAAACCTCTTCAAATAAATTGAAAATATTAACCTACAGATTCAGGAAGCTCAAAAAAACTCCAAGTAGGAAAAATGCAAAGAGACCCACAAACACACATTACAGTAAAAATGGTCAAAGACAAGGAGAAAATCTTGAAAGAGCATGAAAAAAAACCCAACTCATCCTTTACAAAGGAACCCCAATAAGATTAACCAGTTGATCGTTCATCAGAAACCATGGAAGCCAGAGACAATAGGATAATATATTCACAATGCCCACAGGACAAAAGCATCAACCAAGCATCCTATATCAATCAAAGCTATCTTTCAAAAATGAAGATGAAATAAAGACAATACCAAATCAACAGAAAAACAGAAAGAAATTATAACTAGCAAACCCACTTTACAAGAAACACTAAAGATCATTACTCAGTCTAAAGTGATTAACTCCAGACAGTAATTAGAACCCACACAGGGGGTGGGGCTTACATGTAGAGGTAACTAGGTAAATTATAAAGGACAGCAAATGTGTGTATTTCTTCTCTTAACTGATACAAAAAGCAACTGTGTTAAACTGTATGTGTAGAGTACATTGTTGGGCCCATAATATATGCAAATGTAATTGGTATATATCAGAAACATAAGGGAATGGGAGCAAGGTGTATTAGGGTGAAAAAAAGGACTCCAGATAATAATGAGCATACAAAGAAACAAATGAAGAGAATAACAAATGACAGATAAGGTTAATATAACAAAAGCTATAAATATTATAAATATATATTTGCTCTGCTTTATTTTCACAGCTTTTTTAAAAGACAAAAAATTATATAAAGTAATAATTATAACAATGTGTCACTAAGTTTGTAATATTTACAAATGTAATATGTATATCAATAACACCACAACAAGGAGGAAAGAGAATAGAGCCTTATGGGTGTAATCTCACTGAAATTAAATCAGTATAACTCTCAAGCTGATTGTGTTAAGATGTACATGGTAAGCTCTAGAGCAACCACTAAGGAAATAAGTAAAAATATATATAGTGAAATAAATCATTAAAGAAATTAAATGTTATATTAGAAAATATTCTCTTAAAGTAGTAAAATATGAACAGAAGGAAAAAAGGCATGAGACCTAAAAAACAAAAAATGACAGATGTAAATAGAAATATATAAGTAACAATACAAAATGTGATTGGTTAAACAATCAAAACACAGAGATTGTTAAACTGGATAAAAAAATAAGATCCAAAATTCATAGAGGACATACTTTAGATTCAAGATACAAACAGAACGAAAGTAAAAGGATGGAAAAAGATACATAAATAGTAAGCACAAGAAAGCTAGAGTAGATAAACTAATATGCAAAATATACTACCTGATTATAGCACAATAATGTCAGTACACTGAATGAAGCTGAATGTGAGAATGATAGAGGGAGAATGGCTGGGGGCACATATGAAACCAGAAGGAAAGATGGACAATAAAGACTGAGATTGTATAATTTAGGAATGCCTAGAGTGTACAATGATAGTGACTAAATGTACAAATTAAAAAATGTTTCTGTATGAGGAAGAACAAAGGAATGTCAATATTGCACGGTGTTGAATATAGATGGTCTGTGCTGGTTTGAAATGACCTATGTTCTCTAGAAAAGCCACGTTTTAATCCTAATCTCATTTTGTAAAGGCAACCATTTCTTCTAATCCCTATTCAGTATTGTACGTTTGAAACTGTAATCAGACCATCTCCCTAGAGATGTGATTTACTCAAGAGTGGTTGTTAAAATGGATTAGGTGATGACATGTCTCCACCCATATGGGTGGGTCTTGATTAGTTTACTGGAATCCTATAAAAGAGCAAACATTTTGGAGAATGGAGATTTTGGAGAGAGCAGAATGAAATAGCCACAAGAAGCAGAGTCCATCAGGCAGCAACCTTTGGATATGAAGAAGGAAAATGCCTCCTGGGAAGCTTCGTGAAGGGAAGCCAGGAGAGAAAGCTAGCAGATGACGCTGTGTTTTGCCATGTGCCCTTCCAGTTGAGAGAGAGACCCTGAACTTCATCGGCCTTCTTGAACCAAGATATCATTCCCTGGATGCCTTAGATTGGACATTTCTATAGACTTGTTTTTTTTTTTAACTAATTAAAAAAAAAATTAACAAACAAAACATTTAAATATCATTCCATTCTACATATACAATCAGTAATTCTTAATATCATCACATAGTTGCATATTCATCATTTCTTAGTACATTTGCATCAATTTAGAAAAAGAAATAAAAAGACAACAGAAAAAGAAATAAAATGATAATAGAGAAAAAAAACTATACGTACCATACCCCTTACCCCTCGCTTTCATTTACCACTATTTCAAACTGAATTTATTTTAACATTTGTTCCCCCTATTATTTATTTTTATTCCATATGTTCTACTCTTCTGTTGATATAGTAGCTAAAAGGAGCACCAGACATAAGGTTTTCACATTCACAGAGTCTCATTGTGAAAGCTATATCATTGTTCAATCATCATCAAGAAACATGGCTACTGGAACACAGCACTACATTTTAGGTAGTATTATGCTGTCCATTTCTGAGTTTTTGTATCCAGTCCTGTTGCACAGTCTGTATCCCTTCAGCTCCAATTACCCACTATCTTACCCTATTTCTATCTCCTGATGGTCTCTGTTACCAACGACATATTCCAAGTTTATTCACTAATGTCGGTTCATATCAGTGAGACCATAGAGTATTTGTCCTTTAGTTTTTGGCTAGTCTCACTCAGCATAATGTTCTCTAGGTCCATCCATGTTGTTACATACTTCATAAGTTTATTCTGTCTTAGAGCTGCATAATATTCCATCGTAGGTATACACCACAGTTTGTTTAGCCACTCGTCTGCTGATGGACATTTTGGCTGTTTCCATCTCCTTGCAATTGTAAATAATGCTGCTATAAACATTGGTGTGCAAATGTCCATTTGTATCTTTGCCCTTAAGTCCTCTGAGTAGATACCTAACAATGATATTGCTGGGTCATAAGGCAATTCTATATTCAGCTTTTTGAGGAACCGCCAAACTGCCTTCCACAGTGGTTGCACCATTTGACATTCCCATTATCAACAAAACAGAAAATGACAAGTGCTGGAGAGGATGTGGAGAAAGAGGCACACTTATTCACTGTTGGTGGGAATGTCAAATATAGACTTGTTTTAATTGGGACATTTTCTTGGCCTTAGAACTGTAAACTAGCAACTCATTAAATCCCCCCTTTAAAAAGCCATTCTGTTCCTGGTACATTGTATTCTGGCAGCTAGCAAACTAGAACAGATTTTGGTACTGGAGAGTGAGGTGCTGTTGCAGCTTGCAAATACCAAACATGTTGGAACGGCTTTTTAAATGGGTAAGAGGAAGATTCTGGAAGAGTTGTGAGAAGCTTGATAGAGAAGGCCTAGAATGCTTTGAAGAGACTGTTGGTAGAAATGTGGACTTTAAAGATACCTCCAACCATGCTTTAGACAGAAATGAGGCATGTGCTATTACAGATTAGAAGGAAGGTGATCCTTGTTTTAAAATAGCAGATAATCTGGCAAAATTGATGAGTGGTTTTGGCTGGAAGGCAGATTTTAAAAGCCATGAACTTGGATATTTAGCAGAAGAGATCTCCAAATTAAATGTCGAAAGTGAAGCCTGGTTTCTCCTCAAAGCTTACAGTGAAATGCGACAGGAAAGAGATAAGCTGAGAACTGAACCCTTGGGTTCAAAGAAACCTGAAATTGAAGTTCGGGAAAATTCTGGGGCTCCAGGAAGGGAGACTCCAGAGAACACTGCCCCACCAGTCAGCCATTTCAGAGAAAGCCAGGATTGGACATGGAGTTATCCAGGAAGGATTTGTGAAAACTCCTTATGTCTGATGGGCATGATCCAAGGCTGCTGCACAGAAAGCCAACGAGAGTGCTGTGGGACCTGTATAAACAGAGTCTCCGCCAGATGGGACTGGGGGATTCAGAGAAGGGACACACTGGAGGAAAAATAACTTCAGAGGCAAAATCTTGGCGGCTGAGGTCTGAAGTCAAGAAGCCTCAGGCCAGGAGAGTGGACCTGCCCAAACCCACGGAGAGGGTGAATTTGCTCCAAAGGCAGAGGATGGGCTTTCTACCTCTTTGCAGTGGAAGAGTCATGCCACCTCAGGCCTTCGAGAGGGTGAAGCACATTCCCTGGGGTTTGGGGAGAGCCTGGCTGCCACCACATGGAGGGGTTGAGCATGTGCCCCGGAGATGGCAGAGAGCCCGGATGTAGACCCCATCCTTGAAGAGGGTGGAGCCAAGAAAAAGGTGGTCTCCTCAATGTTCCCCACAGTTGTATTCGGAGAGAGGCAGGCCTCTGTGTAGGCCCTTGGAAAGGGTGGGACTGTCGCTTTCTAAAGCCCTGATGATAAATGACTCTCAGAGTTTGAAATCTTATGTACTTTGTCCTGAGGATTTTCGAAACTGTATGGGTCCAGTAACCCGTGTTCCTTCCTCCCTATGGAAATGTGTGTATGTACGCTATGAATGTTCCTTTGTATGTTGGCAGCAAATAACTTGTTCTGAATTTCACATGTCTAGAGCCAGAGGATAATTTTGCCTTAGAACAGACTATGCCTGTAACTAACCTTGATAGGAGTTCGTACTGTTTCTAACTTTGTATTTCATTTGTATTGCTACTGAAATGGTTTAAGGATTTCTGATACTGTTATGAAATTAATATATTTTGTATATGGGAAAAACATGTCTTTTTAGGATCCAGAGGGTGGAATGTGCTGGTTTGAAATGACGTACGTACCCTAGAAAAGCCATGTTTTAATCCTAATCCAATTTTGTAAAGGCAGCCGTTTCTTCTAATCCCTATTCAGTATTGTATGTCTGAAACTGTAATCAGACTATCTCCCTGGAGATGCGATTTAATCAAGAGTGGTTGTTAAAATGGATTAGGTGACGACATGTTCCACCCATTAGGGTGGGTCTTGATTAGTTTACCGGAATCCTGTAAAAGAGCAAACATTTTGGAGAATGAAGGAGATTTTGGAGAGAGGAGAACAACATAGTCATGAGAAGCAGAGTCCATCAGGCAGCAACCTTTGGAAACAAAGAAGGAAAACACCTCTCGGGGAGCTTCATGAAGGGAAGCCAGGAGAGAAAGCTAGCAGATGATGCTGTTTGCCGTGTGCCTTTCCAAATGAGAGAGAGACTCCAAACTTCATCAACCTTCTTAAACCAAGGCATCTTTCACTGGATGCCTTTAATTGGACATTTCCATAGACTTGTTTTAATTGGGACATTTTCTTGGCCTTAGAACTGTAAACTAGCAACTCATTAAATTTCACTTTTAAAAAGCCATTCCATTCCTGGTATAATGTATTCCAGCAGCTAGCAAACAGAACATGGTCATTCATACTTTAAAATGTCAATTTCTGTGTGAGAATAGCAAGAAATGTTTATTTGGTGCAAATTTATATTTTGACTACTGCATTTCCTAATTTAACTTATGGATAATTCAATTGAATACCATAAGTACATGGAACCCTGAATCGGGCAGGGGACTTTGTTGATTTGTCCAGGTTAGTGTGATGCCCCAATAAAACCCAGAGTGATTTCAACAGTGAATAAAGAAGTATTTACAAAGTCCCCTTCGGGGAATGGGGAGAAAGGGGGAAAAATTCAACTTTCCCATCTGGAGAATTCCTGATATTCTTGCAAGCAATGGGGACAACCAAATCAATAGGCTGAGTCCTCAATCTTGGGGTTTCCCCCTATGACACCTATCACTGCAAAGGATAGGCTAAGCCTACTTAAAATTAGGCCTAAGAGTCCCCTCCAGAGAATCTCTTTTGTTGCTCAGATGTGGCGTATCTCTTTCTCAGCCGACATAGCAAGCAAATTCACTGCTCTCCCCCTCTCTACATGGGACATGACTCCCAGGGGTATAAACCTCCGTAGCAACATGGGACAGAAATCCTAGGATGAGCTGGGACTCAGCATCGAGGGACTGAGAAAACCTTCTCGACCAAAAGGGGTGAGAGAGGAATGAGACAAAATAGTGTCAGTGGCTGAGAGATTTCAAAGAGTTGAGAGGTTATCCTGGAGGTTATTCTTACGCATTACATAGATATCCCTTTTTTAGTTTATGATGTATTAGAGTTGCTAGAGGGAAGTACCTGAAACTGTAGAGCTGTGTTCCAGTAGCCATGTTTCTTGAAGATGACTGTATAATGATATGGCTTTTGCAATGGGCTATGTGATTGTGAGAACCTTGTGTCTGATGTTCCTTTTAGCTACAGGATGGACAGATGAGTAAAAAATATGGATAAGAAATAAATAATAGAGAGAACAAAAGGTAAAATAAATTGAGTAGATTGAAATACTAGTGTCAATGAGAGGGAAGGGTAAGGGAAATGGCATGAACGAGTCTTTTCTTTTTTCTTTTCTATTTCTTTTGCTGGAGAGATGCAAATGTTCAAAAAAATAATCATGGTGATGAATACACAACTATGTGATGATACCATGAGCCAATATTATAACTGTGTCAAGAATGTTTGTATGTCTCTTGTTTACAATAAAAATATTTAAAATATATATATTTTGCAAAATAGTTTAAAACAAAATATATCACTAGAAATAAAAGTGACGTGCTATAATTCTATAACAATAAAAGGGTCAAGGTTGTATCAGGAAGATACAACAATTATAAACAGATATGTACCTAATAAAAGAGCATCAAACACATGAAGCAAAAAATGATAGAAATGGAGGGATAATCAGACAATTCAACAAGAGTAGTTTGAAACTTCAATATCTGATGTTAAATAATGGAAGAACAACCAGACAGAAGATCAAAAAGGAAATGGAAGACTTGAACAACACCAAAGGTCAACTAGACTTATTACATCTATAGAACATTCTACCCAATGATAGCAGAATATATAGTCTTCTGAAGTACATATGGAATATTCTCCGGGATAGGTCTTATATTGGTCATAAAAAAAAACTGCACCAAATTTTAAGGATAAAACTAATACAAAGTATGGTCTACAACCCAAATGGAATGAAACTAGAAATCAGTAACAGAAAGAAATTTGGGAAATACAAAAGTATGTGAACACTAAGCAACACACTCCTCACGAATGAGTCAAAGAAGAACACAAAAGAGAAATGAGAAAATATTTTGAAATGACTGAAAATTAAGCACTATATCTCAAAACTCAGGGGTTACAACTAAAGTAGTTTTGGTGGGAAATTTACTGCTGTACATGCCTATATTAAAAAAAAGAAGATCGCAAATCAATAACCTAACCTACCACCTTAAGACACTAGGAAAAGGAAGAGCAAACTAAACCTAAAGTAAGCAGAAGGAAGGAAATTATAAAGAATAAAGCAAATATCAATAATATCGAGAATAGAAAACAATACAGAAAATCAATGAAACCAAAACTTGGTTCTTTGAAAAGATCTTAAAGTAGTAAAGCATGAACAGAGGGAAAAAAGATATGAGACCTAGAAAACCTTTATGACCAAGAGAAAATGAAAGACTCAAATTACTAGACTTAGAAACGAAAGAAAAGATATAACTACAACCTTACAGAAATGAAAAGGATTGTAAAGGAATACTACGAACAATCATATAACAATAAATTAGACAACTTAGATGAAATGAAAAGATTACTAGAAAGCCAAAAACAACGGGAAAGGACACAAGAAGATGTAGACAATCTGAAGAGATCCATAACAAAAGAAAGAATTAGTGATTAAAAAACTACCTATGCCGGGAAACTCGACTGCATAATTTGTGATAGTGGGGACTGCGTGCGTGCTCTCCCCTGGTGTGTTCTGTATTCAAAGACAGATCTGTTCTGTTTCCCGTTTCAGGAGTTTCCTTTCTTTCCTGTCACTGTTTTATATGTGGCGTGTTATGTAGGAAAGAAGGTTTGTGCTGGTACTTGTTGTGGCAGTTTTTTTCTCTTATGTGTTTATCTTAAGAGGGCACGTCTGGCTCATCAGTTTGTTTTTTTATCTTTTAAGTTCTCCTTACTTGGGCTCCCCAGGGTTTTTTTTTTAAAAAAAAAAACTACCTATGCCCACATCAATATCAAAAAAAATCAATTTTATTTCTCCATACTTGGAAATGAACATCCAAAAATGAACTTTAGAAAACAATTCCATTTATAACAGCATCAAAAAGAATAAACTACTTAGGAATATTTAACAAAAGAAGTCCAAACTTTAAAACAAAACTACAATACATTGTTGAGAAAATTCAAAGAATATCCAAATATATGATGGAAAAGATTTTATGTTCCCGAATCAAAAGGTTTAATTGAGTTTCAAACACAAGCCGTCACCCTACGAAGCCCAAAGGCTTTCCACTTGGTGCTGGAGCTACTGAACCAGCAACCATTAAGCAGAAAATGTTGTGGGTTCATTTTGTGAGATATGGGGGGACACATGAATGATGGGGTACAGTTATTCTGAATTTATGGCACCAGCATGATTATGGAGGACTGTGATGTAAATCAGTATCAATATCAGATGAATTGAGATGGATGTTGAGTTTACTAAAGGCATGCTGCTAGGATCCTGGCCAAGGACTATGGTGTTACACTACCTCTCTCCACTCCTTCCAGCCACGCCTCATGTTGCAACAAAATGGCTTTAACAGTTCAAGACCTCAATACTTATATCACACTGTTCAGAGCAGGAGAAAGGGTCTCTTCCAAATACCTACTATGGAAACAAGAGAAAATTTCTCTCTCCCAGAAGGTCTTAGCAGATATCTCACATCTCATTGCTTTAATCTGATTACTGGATATTCCCTGAACGAACCACTGTGAACAGAGAATGGGTTTCTATGACTGCTCTAAGGCAATTAGGATTCCATTTGCAGCTGAAGTCGGCTCAGTCCTACCCAAAATGGCCATAGCGATTTCCTGAAGAACTGTATTAGAATGTGATGTGTGTGTGCTCCCTGAAAATTTCATTTTAATTTGTTTTTGTGATTGGCTTGGTGGTTTCTTTTGGAAACAACCAGTCTTAAACTCAGTTGATTTTACCATTAGGTTCAATTATCTTTAGGATTTATTTATCAATTATGTCCAAGTTTATTGGCTTCTTCTCTGGTGCATTTAATACACATCGACATATATTTTCTTCGAGGTATTTTATGGGTGAATTTTGCATAACCTAGTACTTTGTTTAGTTGAGTGTAGAATTTGTGTGGAATATGTTTTGGCATGATGTGAAGTGAGGATCAAGCAAGCATTTTGTGTGTGTGTGTGTATGTGGCCAAATTGTTTTAAGTTCTCTTCACCATTGTGGTACTGTAAAGCTCTATGTACTCAGAAAAACATGTTCATTAATTTAATCCATTCTTGTGGGTGTGGACCTATGGTAAGTAGGAACTTTTGATGAGACTACTTCAGTTAAGGTGTGACCCACCTCACTCAGGATAGATCTTAATCTTTTTTACTGGAATCCTTTATAAATGTAATGAAAAGAGACAGAGAGAGAAAGAAAGACAGCGAGCGAGTGAGAGAGGGAGAGAGCAATGAAACCGGAAGAGAGAGAAGAGACCAGCAGATGATGTGGCAAAGGAGCCATGGACCATCTACAACCAGTTTTTTGGAAGAAAGCTTCACCTTTATGATGCTTGATTTGGACATCTTCACAAACTCATAACTGTATGCTAATAAAGTATCATTGTTTAAGCTAAAAAAAAAAAAAAAAGGTTTAATTTGTCAATATGGCAATACATCCCAAACTGATCCTGATTCTACACAACCCCTATCACAATCCCAGCATGCTTTTTTGTCGAAACTGACGATCTGATTCTAAAATTCAAACTGGGAACTGCAAGGAACCACGAAGAGACAAAACAATACTGGAAAGAACAAAGTGGAAGGACTTCCACTTTCTGGTTTTAAAACTTTCTACAAGGCATTGATAATCAAGGAAATGTGGTACTGACATAAGCATAAACATGTGATCAACAGAACAGACCTATATGTCCAAAAATAAATGAATGCACATGTATATGGTCACTGATTTTTGACAAAGGTGCCAAGATCAGTCAATGGGAAAGAATAGTCTTTTCAACAAATGGTGCTGGGACAATGGATAGCCACATGCCAAAGAAGGAAACTGAACCCTTATCTCATACCATATACAAAAATTAATTCAAAATAGACCAAAAACCTAAACAAAAAGCTAGAACTAGACAAATCTTAGAAGAAAATAAAGGGGTAAATTACCATGATTTTGGATTTGGCAATAGAGTCTATTAGACTTCATCAAAACTTAATACTTTTGTGCTTCAAACAACACCATTAGGAAAGTAAAGAAAACCCACCCAATTGGAGAAAATATTTTCAAATCGTGTATCTGATAAGGGACTTGTATCTAGAATACATAAAGAACACAATAAATAATCCAACTAAAAACCAGGCAAAAGATCTGTGCAAACAATCACTCAAAGAAAATATAATAATGGTCGCCAGTAAGCACACAAAAAAGATGCTCAACATCATTAGTCACCAGGGAAATGCAAACCAAAACAACGAGCTATTATTTCACAACCAGTAGGATGGCTAGACTCAAAAAGTCAAATAATGTTAAGTGTGTTGGTGAGGATGTGGAGAAATCAGAACCCTTACACACTGATGATGGGAATATAAAATGGTGCAGCCACTTTGGAAATTAACATGGCAGTTCTACAAATGGTTAAACATGTAGTTACTGTATGACCTAGGTTAAAACATGTCCAAAATGTCAACACAAAAACTTGTACATGGAGCATTATTAATAGCCAAAAGATAGAAACAACTTAAATTTCATCAGCTGATGAGTGCATACGCAAAATGTGGTATATCTATACAATGTAGTATTATTCAACCATAAAAAGGAATATTGACATGCTAAAACCTGAGTGAACCCTGAAACACTAAGCTAAGTGAAAGAAGCCAGTTACAAAAGACCACATATATGATTCCATTAAAATGAAATGCTGAGAAAAGGCAAATATAAAGAGAAAGAAAATAGTCTAATGGTTGCATAGGGCTAAGGTTAATGGAGGTATGTATTAATTCCCCAACTGCTGAAACAAACACTATAGGTTTACTTAACAAGGGAATTCTTTAGGTGGTGGTTTCAAAGACTAGATGACAATCTTTGAGGCCCCTTGGCTTCTTCATCACATGACAATGCACAGAGCATCTTCTCCTTTCTCTTCTGGGTTCGACTGACATCCAGTTTCTGGCTGTTCCCTATGGATTCCTTTTCTGTATCCAATCCTTTATATTCAGTTTGGGGACACCTTAGCTAGTAACTTCAAAGATCCTATTTACAAACGGGTTCACATACACAGGACCAGGGATTGCAACCTGAGCACTGTCTCTTGTGAGGTACCTGACTCAATTTTCAAAAGGGTATTAAAATACTTACAGGGCATGTGACTTCTTTTTGAGATGAAAATGTTCTAAAATTTACTGTAGTGATGGTTGTATATATCTGTAAATATACTTAAAAATACTGAATTGTACACTTTAAATGGGTGAATTGTATGATGTGTGAATTATATCTCAATGAAACTGCTAAAAAAAATTGTCCATATTTTTGGGGGGTGCAAATTGAAGTATGGCAGGATGCTTGGAACGTGCTTAAAATTACTTTGCAAAGAGGTAAAAGAAAAGGTGGGGAGGGGTGGAGAAACATATAGATAAAACAAGTGTGGCAAAATCTTGACAGTTTTGTAATCTAAGTGATGGGTATATGGGGGTTCACTGTACTCTATTTTTAGCAGGTTTGAAAAGTTTCTCTTAAAGTAGATATTTCCAAAATAAATACAGAAATTCTTCTCCAAAGCAACATCTAATTATTTGTTACCTAGCTCTCCTGTGCTATTTTTTATTGGCAATGTATCATTTCTGCTATATTATAAGTAATTCTGCTTTAAACATAAATTTGCAATATAAAGCCCATATCTTGAAATTTAACAAGATTTTTAAATTACATTTTATCCCTCAGTCTTATTTTGGACCTATTTTTCCATTCTCTTCTATTTCACTAAACATTAATGTAGGCATGTGGATCTATAAAAATCATAGTTAAGATTGATAGTGAATTGAATCAAAGAAAAAATTTTCACCAAAGTTACCTGCTGACACAGCACCGATAATTGTCAAAATATATTCTTCCTCTCTCATAGGCAATAGGTGACTTGGAATGAGTTGTCCAAACATTCTTAAACTTAGTACTTTCCTGAAAAACACAATGAACTGTGATGTAGGAAAGGACTCATAAGCCTCTACTATGAACCAATTTTAAGTTGAATAAATATGCAGTTTACAAAGTAATTTCACGTAAATTATTTTCAATTCTTCCTCACTCTGCCCTCACACCTTGGTTTTGCTGGGACGATAACTTTCAAGACTGAAGGAAGACATAAGAAGCTTAAGTTAAAGCATGTGCCAGCACTATGAACAGCTATTTACTAATCCCCCAGGTCCAGGGCAAGTATCCCTCTCTCCACCACATGTGACCCTTTTAAAAGGAGGCTCCAGTGCCTACAAACTGCACTCCAAAGGAGGCGAACTCGCCAGACGCTCCGATGCCCCTCTTCCCGCTCCCGGTCGGCAGACGGTCACCTGGCACACAAGCCTCCGCAGGATGCCCAGGTTCGTCCTCTGCACCACGCCCGCGTCGCGAGCGAAGAAGCCCAGCGCTCGGCGGCTCAGTTGGAGGCACACGTTGGGCTTCCGGGTCCGGTCCATGGAGCCGCGCGCGGGGCTGGAGGGGGCGCGTCTCTTACTCCCACGCGGGGCAGTGGCGGCTATCCCCGGGCCTAGGGAAAGCTGACCCGAGGAGCCGGAATGGGAGTGCACGGCAGCCGGGCGAGGAAATGCACAGCTGGCGCCGCCCCCACGTCTGCAGCCCGGCGGCCTCCGGAAAGCAAAGAGCGAAAGAAAAGGCACCCCCTTCCTGGTTGCCCCTCCGGCGGCTTCAAACCCTGGTCAGCTTCAGACCTGGCTGCGGACAACGCGATGCCCTGCGTCCAGTTCGGGAGCCGCACCCTCACCGGGAAATGTAGTTCCCACTGCCCTCTGTAGGAGCCTAGCTTCTTCCCGAAACTACAATTCCCACCAGGCGGCAGGGAGCGGGTCTCTCCCCGGCTCCGCCCCCAATCCGCCTCTAGGCCTCTTAACCCCGCCTCCTCCGGCTGGGCGGAGGCTGCGCTGTAGCGCTGGCCGATTCTCTTTTCCGGGTCGGCACGAGGGGCTCGGACTCCAGGTTTAAGGGCACAGTCCTAGGGCTACTTGGTTCACATTACCTGTGCGCGCTGTAGTCTCAGCGGTTTGCTCCTCCCCGCCCCGGTCCCTCCTCACGACTCTCATCCCCAGAGCCTCACTCAGGGAGATCGTGGCCAGGCGACGGGAGGGGCGCTGTGTCCAGTGCGACTCCCAGATTGCGCCCTGTGCTAAAGGTACGCTCTGCGTCTTTCCCTTCAGCCACGCTTGGAACAATGTGGGTCAAGTTGACGGTTATACATTTTGAGTTCATAAACATTTAGCTTTTATATTGAGTTACTGGTGGAAAAGGCTGGCTTTCCCACCACGCTGGTATTGAATTTCTCTATCAGAGCTCCTCCTCCCCTACCATCTTCCTCACTCCCTTGCCTCTCTGTGACCTGCTGCGACACAGGCTGGTTTTGGGATAATCACTGCATTTTCCTTTCTTTCGCCTCCATTTTTTGCCTATAGGGAATTAAAATACAAAATGCTTACATTCTTATTGTATTGTCTGAGATATTCCACTTTGATTCCGCTAAGGAAAAGAAAGCTTATACCATGTTAACCAGCCCTGCCTGTGGATTTTCAGCGCGCTAAATTTTCAGTCATCTGGCCCCAGATGTGGCCATTGCTTTGCTGTCAGCCCCTGGAGGGTGGTGTCTTCGAGTCTCCCACGTGGACTTGGCATGTTACCTCTAGTTCATAGTGATACCGGACAAAAGCGGTAGATTCTCAATCAGTGTGCTGCAATGGCCAATTCCGGAGACACCTGGGGTTTCAAAGAGAGAAAGTTTGTTACCTGGCCCAAGTAGCATAACTGATAGCCTATCAGCCTAAACTTCTGTCTGCTGGAGCCTAGGGGGTTTAAGGTTTTTATGGATAATAGCAAGGGGAGGAAGTCTTTACAGTTCCAGTAGCAAATGTAAGCAGAAAGTAGGAGAGACAGAGTTAGCTCAATAGCAGATATTAAGCAAAAACAATTTACAAATGCAAAAGAGTGAAACTTGTGCTGGACCCAGTTAATGATCAGTTTTGAGCTGATTCAAGTTCCTCCATTAGAATTAGGGTGTTTGCCCTTACAACTTACTTTGAGAAAAAAGGGCAGATAAGGGGAGTATATAAACACAAAGGCACACAAGATAAGGGCTTTTATGATCATTATCAGATATTAGGGCAGTTCAGAGATTTCATGTATTTCCTTTTCTCTAATATACGAAAAAGAAAAGGAATATTTATGAATGATTCAGTAGTCATATTACTTGTTAAATCTTAATTTCTTGGTTACAATTGTGCTCAATGAAAGTTTAAGTGATGGCATCCGACCAGCAGAACAAAAAGTACAGTGCTGGGTGAGTGCTTTGCGTCACAATTTAAGTGTTCAGGAAAAATTTGTCACATCTCTTTTTAACTTTGCTGAATTTCCTTCTGGGCCTGCTTTTTGCTGAATTTTCATGACTTATTTACAATGTACTGTAGAGCGATTTGTGTATTTTTAGAGAGTGCTAGAATAGTTGATTTGGTAATTTATGAATGCAGCTGTCACTGAGAAAACTGGTACCCAGAAAAGCTAACTGGATTGTCTTTGGTTGAAATGAAATTCAAATCACTACTAAATTGAAGTCATCATCTGTCACTTTTCTCCTTTCCTCTGCCCCCTCTTGTTTGTGTTCCTGTAGTTTTTATTGCACAACCCTGTCACCCAAAGGAGAGTCCTCCTAGAGGCCCTCCTTTCCCTCACCTACAATCAAGTCTTTTTGGTTCTCTTAAGGATGGCATCTTCATTTCACTTGAGTGGTTTTGGGCCTCACCATTTTATCAAATTATTATATTAGTATCTTCCTAACTATTCTTTCTACCTTACTTGGGTACTTTCAATTCTGAGCTCTCCCCCTCTCTCCCTACTGCTGGCAGAGTGATTATTTTTTAGAACACATATTTGTCATTTTCCTATTAAAATTTTTCACTGGTTCCTAATCATCCACAATAATACTGAATATTATTTCTGAAACCTAAGTAGGTACCCAGGATCCTCCTTGTTAACTTAAAATATTTTCATTATGTTAAATATATGCAAATATAAAACTAGGTACAGATCCCTTAAATCCAAACATTTAGAAAAAAACTATTAAACCAATAAAATTCAAATGAATACTTATTCATTATGACCAATGAGACTATTTGCTTGACCTAAAGTACTTAAAAAGTGAATGTATACTCCTCTATGTCAAGAGATCATATATATCATACATCCATGTGATGATATTAAGAATTACTGATTGTGTATGTAGAATGGAATAATTTCTAAATGTTGTGTTAATTTTTTTAATTAATAAAAAAAAAAGAGATCAAATATACCCTTACCTCTTTTCTCTATTTAAACCACTGCAGAATTTTCCTTTTTTCGATGTGTCATGTCATCATTAGAACTTCACTTGACATATCCAGACTATTACTGCATATAATAGTGTATGGTACCACTTGCTTGCCACGTGTAAACAAGCAAATATGTGAACTGAAATCTTTTGGTGGTACTCAATTATAAGATTGCTATCCACATGGTCCAGAGTACCTTTTAGTTTAAAATTTTTTTTAGATTTTTATCAGTTTGAAAATAATTTTAAAATTCTCCTAGAGAAATGTCATAGCCTCAAGGAACCATGTATGAATCCTTGGTAGACTCGGTTTTGAGAAATGGTGTGCTATCCAACAAAATCTGAATCCCTCAGGAATCTTCTGCATCCAGCCCCCATTTTCAGCCTCTTTACCTTGGCCATCTCACTGTTTGCTTTTGTGGTGCTGACATGTTTGTCCACTTTCTCAAGCCGATGTATTTTTACATTTGAAATTTCCTTTGTCTGGAGCTCCCTTCCTCTCCTTCTTTTACCTACTGTCTAGCTGTAGGATTCATCCCAGGTGTCACAGCTCCACTTGGAAACAGTTCCTGACACTTCCATCTTAGTAAGTAGCTTTCCTCTTCTCCCATGTGACTCTGCATACATTGGTTGTGGCACTATTTTAGTATTATCATTTGTGTCCCCAACTAGTCTAGACAGAAACTGAGTAATAATATAATTTTGCATCCTCAGTACGCTACTTCAAATGTGGTTAATGCACATCTTTGTTGAGTGAATAAATGAACTACTCTAAAAATAATTTATTTGTATAGAATCTATTAGCAGCTAAGCACCTTTAGCTTAGGTGCAGATTTAGTCTCCCTTATTCTTTTAAATCAATAGGAAACCACAATATTAATATGAAGAAATAATGCTAAAATTTTAAATTCCCAACAATGCTATGCATAAAGTAGATGATTTCCATTTGTTGAAGTAAAATGGCTTAAATCGGTATCTCCAGTGCCAGCTTAGGATTTGGAAGTTAATTCTCATAGTTTGGAACACAGAATAAACATTGATTCTTTTTAGTATTATTCATTTCTGTGTCCATGTGAATGTTTACCGAATATGTAACCATCCTAGTCACAATATTTTTAAAGAAAAGGAAGAGGAAATATGAGTTCAGAAGTAATAAAATACTTTTTCTTTATATACTTTGTTTAAAGAAACATAATGTATCTGAATAAATATAAAAATACTCAGGTTCTTAAACGCAAATATTTGTTCAGTGATATTAAAAGAATTGGAACCAAAGTTATCAGTATTCACCTACAATGTGCTGGGAACTGTTTTGGCATAGGGTATATAGCAGTGAACAGGACAGACAAGGTTCCTGTGTGTGTGGAGGGAGATAGGCAATAAAGTAGATTTTTAAAAAAGAAGACTTTCTGGTAGTGATAAGTGTTATGAAGAAAATAAATCTGTGATGTGCTAGAAAGTGGTTGGGGGCCCTGCTTTATTTAAGCAGGGTGGTCAGTCTTTCCCTGTCCAAGTGCAAACTTTGAGCTGAATCCTGAATAATGAAAAGGAGCCTTTCTGCAAAGATCTGAGGTAAGAGTGCTCCATGTGTAAAAATGGAAGTTGAGAGTTCCCAAGGTAACCAGCTTAGCTTATTCTAAAGCTGCCAGAAGGCTAATGTGATTCTTAAGTAAGCATGAGGGAGATGAAGTTGGAGAGGTAGGCTAGGTCCAAGTCAAGTCCAGCTTGTAGGTCATGGTGAGGAATTTTGGATTTTATTCTGTTGAGATGGAAAGCTATGGAAGACTTTGAAGAAGGGGAGTAATATGACCTAATTTGCATTTTTTTTTTTTTTTTTTTTTTTTTTTTTTAAGGAAAGACAGAGAGAAGGAAGGAAGGAAGGAAGAAAGGGAAACATCTTTAAACATTTTCTTGTTTTATTGTATTTTGTTTCTTTGTTTTTGTTACATGGGCTGGGGCCGGGAATCGAACCGAGGTCCTCCGGCATAGCAGGCAAGCACTTTGCCCGCTGAGCCACCGCGGCCCGCCCCTAATTTGCATTTTAACAAGATTAATAGGGCTATAGTAGGGAGAATGTACTGGAAGGGGAGTAAGAATGGAAGTACAGTGACTATTGCATTGGTCCAGGTAAGAGCTGATATTGTTTAGGACTAAGGTTGTAGCAGGAAAGATGGAGAAAATTGAACAGATTCAGAATATATTTTGGAAGTAGAGTTTCAGGATTTCTGATAGGATGGATATTAAGATTGAAGAAAAGAGACGATTCAAGTAAAATCTTAGTAAAACAGAGCATCAAATAAATATCCCCAAATTCCCTCAACCAAGTTAGAAACAGGGAACTACTCATGAAGTAATGCCAGTGAAATGATGTGATGCCACTAAAATGTTGCCTGGATTTGATTAAATGTACATAATAACATTATAGACATTAGTGTTAAAGAACATTAGGATGAAGTTCTGTGAGTGGAGCATCTGGAAAGAGGGGAACAAAATCAGGTACTAGAACTAGGCAGGGGCCAGAGTATGGAGGCCATGGTAATACGATGGAAAAATCGAGTGATATTTGGGTATAGCATCAGAAACAAGAATGAAATAAGGTCAGCAGGCAGTTGTAGCAGTCCAGGTGAGAGTCGCTTTTGGAAATTTATTTTGAAGTTGTTGAGGCTTAATCACAAGTGTTTCCTTTTTCTGTGTATATGTTTCCTATGTATAGTTTAATGATAGTTGTCTGAAATGTAATATACTCATGCATATACAAAGTCCCCAAATATTTAAATTTAAGGGATTGATCATAGTTCGCAAACTAGTTTCCTTTCTTATTAAAATAAGTATTTTATTCATTCAAACAAACATGTACAGTAGATAGTACAAGAGAAGCATAAACAGCAAAAGAAAAAAAGTAGATAAATTGGACTTCATCAAGTCCACAAAGAGTTACTCCAGGTTATATACCTAGGAATTGAATTACTGGGTTAGAGTATGTTCATTTTCAACTTTATTAGGTAATACCGTATTGACTTTTTATGTAATTGTATCAATTTTTGCTCTGACCAACCTCATGAAAGTCTTCTCCCATTACGTCCTTGCCTGCATTTGTATTGTCAGACTTTTTAAATTTTGCCAATCTAGTGAGTATAAAAGTATATCTCATTGTGATGTTATTGTGCAGTTCCCATTTTACTAGTATTGTCAGGCATCTTTCTTTTTTTATTTTTTCATTCTTTATGTTCTAGCTACTTGGGTTTTTACTCCTGTGTAAAGTGTGATCATAGCTTTTGCTCCTATTAGACTGGTTGTCTTTTCTTTTTGATTTGTAGACTTTTGTAATGTTTCTGCATACCAGTCCTTCATCATAATATGTGTTGCAAATATCTTCTCGCAGTTTGTGGCTTGTTTGGTATTATAAAGAAAAGAAGTTATTGATTTAAGTGTGGTAAATTAATCAATATTTCTCTCCATGGTTAAAACTTCTGAATCCTCTTTAAGAAATCCTTAACTGGAGGTCATAAAAATATTATTTTATATTTTATTTCTAAAAGTTATAAAGTTTTGCCTTTAACATGTATATCTTTAATCCAGGATGGAATCAATTTGGAAGTATGGTGTAAATGAAGGAATCCATTTTACTTTTTTCCTCACATGAGTAACACTTATCCCAAAATCATTCATTCAGTTGCCCCTCTTTCTCAACAGATCTGTAGCGCTCTGTCATACATAAAGTTTACATACATTTTGGGTCCATTCCTAGTGTTTTTAGTTTCATTATTCCATTTTTCCATCCCTAAGCTAATACCAGACCACTTTGGTTTTATCCTAAGGCTTAATAGCTAGGAGGACAAGTCCTCTACCTTATTTTTTTCTTCAAGAGTGTCTTGCCTCTTTTTGGCCATTTGCACTTTCATGTGTGTTTAAAAATCAGTTTAATGACCAAAAGGGGGAAAAGAAGTGTAATTTAAAGTATCAGTGGCAGAGAGAGTTCAAATAGAGTCGAGAGGGTACTCTGGAGTTTGCTTTTATGCAAGCTTAAGGTAGATCTTACTACCTATCATAACCTGCCAACCCCAAACCAGGACCATTCCAGCCAATCCTAAGGAACACCTAGGGCAATATATAAGATTCCACAAGGGTTCCAGGCACTAGAGTAACTTTCCAGAAACCTACAACCACCAGATAGTTCCATCTCCTTACCCCATATTAGTGACAGACCCTTCCAATATCAAAAATTTATATTTGCCATACCCCAAACAACCTTAAAGAGAGGTATGGAAAGATCAAAAGTGATGATATTATTATACATAGAAGATAGGTTGTAGAACATATTTCAGATTTTGACATGAGTTACAAATTCCACAATTTTAGGTTTTTACTTCTAGCTGCTCTAAAATACTGGAGACTAAAAGAGATATCAGTTTAATGATTCAGCATCCATATTCATTTGTTAAGTCCTATCTAATGTTCTGGAGAGGCCGGGCTAGGTTTCAGGACTTATCTGGATCAGGGACCCATCTGGAGGTTGCAGAATTCTGGAAAGTTACTTTAGTGCCTGGAACCCTGTGCACTCTTTTATATTGCCCTAGATGTTCCTTAGGATTGGCTGGAATGGTCCTGGTTTGAGGTTGGCAGGTTATGATAGGTAGCAAGCTCTACCTGAAGCTTCCATGAAGAGCAACCTCCAGAGTAGCCTCTTGACTCTATTTGAACTCTCTCTGCCACTGATATTTTATTAATTACACTTCATTTCCCCCTTTTAGGCAGGATGGAATTGTTGATCCCACAGTGCCAGGTCTGGATTCATCCCTGGGAGTCCTCTCCCACGTTGCCAGGGAAACTTTCACCCCTGGATGTCATGTCCCACATAGGAGGGAAGCTATTACTTTTTTGTTTCTTTGCTTTGTATATATATATTATACTATACAATAAAAAAAGTTAAAGAAAAAAAATCAGTTTAAGTTCCACAAAAAAACCTTATTGGAATTCCAATTAGGATGACATTAAATCGTTAGATCAATTTGAACAGATCTGATATCATTGTCATATTAAATTATCCCATCTATGAAAATGACATCTCTGTTTATTTAGATCTTCATTTATATCTTCCCATGAAGTTATATAATTTGCTCCTTTAAGGGTTTGCATATTTTGCCACTTTCTAAGTATATTTTTGACCAGTGTTATAAACGGCATTTTTAAATTAGATTTTCTAACTTTTTTCCAGTATATCAAACTCCAATTAACTCTTTTTGTATATTGATCATTTAGTCAGCAACCTTGCCGAACCTTCTTTTTAATGGTAACGATTATCATTTGTACATTTTGGGGTTTTTCTATGCAAATAACCCTATCATCAGCAAACTGTGGCAGTTTAGTACCTCCTTCTTAACCCTTTTTTCCTTTTATTTCCCTCTCTTTTCTTTTCTTACTATGGTGGCTAGGACCTCTAGTGCAGAGTTGAATAGAATCAGAGTGGAGATCCTTGTCTTATTAATATCTATAAAGGGAATACTCCTAATGTTTTACCATTAAGGATGGCTTTGTAGGTTTTGGCAACTACCCTTTATTATTAGATTAATGAAATTACCTTCCATTCCATGTTTGCTAAAAGTTTTGTTCATTTGATTTTTAATCATGAATGAGTACTGCATTTTATCAAATGCTTTGTCTGTATCTGCTAAAGTGATCATACAATTTTTTTCTTTAATCTGATAATGTGTGAATTGCATAAATACATTTTCTAACATTAAACCAAATTTGAATTTATTTAAATAAGCCCTTGTGATGCGTTTTGTCTTTTATACATTGTAGGTTTGTGGTAGCTGTTGGTTTCATTGCTCAGTCAACTCTCCGAACTTTTGTTAGTTTTTGGTCTCTGAGATTTCTCTTTCTTTCTTGTTGGCCCAGCAATGCCTTTAACAAGATATTTAAAAATTGTAATTTTCTTGCCTTATGGGGCATTTTATAGCAAAAAGGTTTTTTTGGATGTTAGGTTCACCACATTACCAGAGCTGGAATACCACTTTCTAGTATTTTTAGTGTAAAAGCTTCTGTTAGGTTTATGAAAGCATATGGTTTAAATGATCACTCACCACTATTGCTGTCTTCTGTACCTCCTCTTGTCTCTACTCCAGCCACACACACATCCCTTTGCAGGAAACAAAGAAGCAGAGTTGTATCTTGAAAAAGCATCATACTATAGTCAAAAGGTAAAATTCTAGTGCCAGCATCACTACTTGGTGAAATCTTGACCAAGCCAGTTATTCTCTCTGCATTTGGTTCAAGCATCGCTAAGTGGAAACACTTGGGATTGAAGTGAGACTCCCATGAGTTTATGAATGTGAACACATTTTGCAAATTGTAAGTGGAAAGGATTAGGAACAATGATTTATTATTCTCTATTAGGGAAATGCATCAGGAGGTTGGGAGAGAATGTTGATTAGGTGAAGCATGGGATTTTTGAGGACAGTGACATTATCCTGTGCTGCATGACACTTTGTAATTATTTATTTAATTTTTTTCCATGGGCAGGCACCAGGAATCAACCCAGGTCTCTGGCATGGCAGGTGAGAATTCTGCCTGCTGAGCCACTGTGGCCTGCCCTACTTTGTAATTCTTAGAGCCCATATGAATGTACAGCACAAAGAGTGAACTTTAAAGTAAGCAAAAAAATGAAAAAAGTAGTTAGGATATGAGGTGATCCTAGGATGGAATGCAGATTGTGATTTAAAAACAAAAAGAAAAACTAATGATTACCAGTGTATGAAACAGTTTTACTGAAGGGGATAGGGTGAGTAACTTTGGAAATGAGTGGAGTCTGACTAAAGGCCAAAGGAACTGCCCATAAGCACTGTACTCTGGTTGGTAAAGTTGTTCCCATAGGAATACAGTTTAACAATTACTAAATCACTATACCTGTGTACTGGAATTGAACAATTAATAAATGGATAGCAGATTATGGGAGGCAGATTTCTTACTGTGTAGTGGGAGGTTATAGCTATATAAGAGTAGAAGGCTAGAATGATCCACGTGCTACTGAGTTAGAATTTGAGATGTCAGTGTGAATTTGTTTAGCTTAATAAAGATCCAGATAGATACATATAGAAACATTTATATATGTGTACATGAGTTAGTATATACATGAATATATTTCTTTGCCCTGCCAGATGAGAACACAGAAAGTGAGTGTGATGGTTTGAAAGGATTTACGCACCCTAGAAAAGCCACACCTTAATCCTAATCCAATTTTGTGGAGGCAGCATTTCTTTTAAACCCTATTCAGTACTGTCTGTTGGAAACTTGATTAGATGATCTCCATGGAGATATGACTACTTTGGATTAGAGGGAAATGTGACTGTACCCATTCCAGGTGGATCTTGATTACTTTACTGGAATCCTTTAAAAGAGGAAGCATTTTGGAGAAAGCAAAAATAAATAAATAAATAAATAAATAGGAGAGAGCCAGGAAGCGCAGAGACTACCAGCCAGAGACCCTTCAGATGAAGAAGGAAAATGTCCCCAGGAGAGCTTCATGAAACAAGAAGCCTGGAGAGACAGCTAATAGACATTGTCATGTTCGCCATGTGCCTTTCTAGTTGAGAGAGAAACCCTGAACTTTTCGGCCTTTTTTGAATGAAGGTAACCTCTTGTTGATGCCTTAATTTGGACATTTTTATAGACTTGCTTTATTGGGACATTTTCATGGCCTTAGAACTATAAACTAGCAACTTAATAAACTCCCCCTTTTAAAAGCCATTGTTTCTGGTATATTGCATTTGGCACCTAGCAAACTAGAACAGTGAAGAAGTGCTCAAACAACAACAAAAACACAACCATTCTTGGGGATATGTTAGAGGGTTACAAGAGCCAGCTGAAAGAGCTCCCAATGACCAACACTGGTAGAAATTTGAACCAGAAAATAAATTAATATTGGATTATAAACCAAAGTATAAAATAAATACTCATGAGTCTATACTGATATAAATGCAGGAGAAGAGAAAAATCTTCCCTGCCGAAGAATTCCAAATAATTTACGTAGATACAATGCCCTCAAAGCTGTTAACTCTCCAGTCATTAAGTTTGAACTGTCATGGTGACTTCCTTCCAGTGAAAAAAGGGGAAAACAAAATAATTCTACTGTGAAAAAACCTGACAAACACTCCCTCAGCCGGGTGATCAAGATCAGCATCAGCAAATGATAAAATCATGTTGATTGTTTGTACCTTTGATAGAGTGTGATGAGAATAGCGATTTACTTCTGTGATCTTCATTCCCAAAACCCATAACCCCAACCTAGTCATGCGAAAATATCAGACAAACCCCAGTTGAGGAACATTCTATGAATAGCTGACCAATACTCCTCAAAACTCTCAAGGTCATCAAGAACAAGGAAAGTCTGAGAAACTGCCAGAGGCCTTAAAGAGACACGAGGACTAAGTGTAATGTGGTATCCTGAGTGGGATACAGGAACAGAAAAAGAAAATAGGGTAAAAACTAAGGAAATCTGAAAAGGTAAGTACTTCAGTTGATAATAATGTATCAATGTTGGCTCATTAATTGTGATGAATGTACCGTAATAATGTACAATGAAATTCTAAAGTTAACTTTATTTAGTCTTCAGTAGTCTTGTGATTTCCGTTTCCTTTTGTTAAACTTATGTTTTAGGACAAAGCATTGCCACATTGTGCAAGCCTCTGAGATTTAAAGTTCAGCAGCTTAAGTTTTAGTTATGTTTAAAATTAAAATGCAGTGTATTTAAAACTATTTCACCTCTCTGCCCACAATGCATACCAGCTCTTTAAAAAACTTCATGTAAGATCATCAGTTGAGGAAGACCAGTACTGAATAAAACATTGAATTTGGAGTCTGGAGGCCTCCTTGGAGTCTGAGTTCTTGTAGGTATGTGATCAAGGTGACTCCTGTAACTTCACTGAGTGTCACTGAGCTCCCACATCTATAAAATGGTAATAACAGAAACACTTGTCCTGCCTTCCCTATCATAGGATTGTTGTGAGGCTTAGGGTGTGAAAATTGATGTGAAAACCCTTAATAAGTTGTAAAACCTTACGAATCTTACTTGTTAGATGGTGATTTTCAGATTTTCAACAATAGTAAAATTCTAATGGAGCTTTATAGTCACATTAAGTATGCAGTCATCTGAATACCCTTTACTTACTTGTTAAATAATAAAATAGAACCATTTGAATTTAAAATGCTTTTGATTGAATATTTTCTCACCGCACTCTAGTTTTTATAATATTTTTCTTTGGTGTAACAAAGGAAAGCATTGTTTCTGGAATTGTCCCTTTGAAGTGGCAGTTTGAGGAAATGGTCTCTCAGACTCTCTTAAGAATGTGTCCCTGTGATTTGGGAAGGTTTCCTTTGAATGCAGGCACTCTTGTCCTGATGTGGAGCTGACCAGCAGAGGGTGCACACGTTTTCCCAGGAACTGGCCTCTAGTGCAATGCTGGGCATATCTGATTGGTGGTGTCATCTGTGTTTGCCCGGCTGATGATTTAACAAGTACCATAAATGAAAAGATTCTGGCATATCAGAAACAGTTATCAAATGGAAAGGAGAGTGGCCATAATGGCAAACAGCAACGTATAAGTACTTGCCTTAGTGAATTGGAAGTTTCTGGATAACTGGAATTTAGCAGCCTGGCAAGGAGGCTCCTAAACTCTCCTCCTCCTACTCTTTTCCTTTTCTAATGATTTCTTTCTCTTTCAGGGTTCTTTGTCTTACCTTCATCAGCATCCACAGTCTTCTTTACCTAGTCTAACAAATCCGGGTCTTTTAAGTAGCCTCTTTCTGGACTTCTTTGGCCTTCTGGTATTTGGATCCTGATTCCAGCTAGCCACAATACCCTGTCTGGGTCCAGTTAAGCAGGCATTTGTGTATTCAACAGCATCCTTTCTTCTGTGTACATGAGCGGCAACCAGAAAAAATTTTAAATCTTTCTAGTTTTACTATCACATACCGCCCAGGCCCTTTTTTCCCTAGCATTTTTTGTTTGTTTGGTTTGTTTTGCATGGGCAGGCACCGGGAATTGAACCCAGGCCTCTGGCGTGGCCAGTGAGAATTCTGTCGCTGAGCCACCATTGCACCACCCTCCCCTGGCATCGTTAATGCAATTTGTATGCTTACTGATTTTTAAAATATTTTTATTTTTTCTGATCATAAAGGTAATTTGGGTTTACTAAAAAAGAAAGAAGGAGAAAAGAACATTTTGAGATATATTGTGGAGAAAATCTAAGATTCTCCTGTGATCCTTTCAATCAGAAATAACTGCTATAAATTTTTCTGGATTTTTTCTATGCGTATATGTATTTGTTGGTATATATATATTAATTTAAAAAATTGAGATCATACTTCAGGTACTATTTGTACTTTTTCCCACTAAATAAATCATGGATATCTTTCCATAAATTTAGGCCTTGTTTATCAACATCTTTAAGTGGCTACATAATTTTCTTGTATATGAATGTAAAATAATTTCCTTAGTCCTCTAAAGATGACTTCCATGGTTTGCGGTTTTTCAGTATATTGTATAAACAAGACTGTGACAAATCATTAATAACTCTTTTTATCATGTTCTTAGGATATATTTCCAGAAATGAAATTTTCCATCAAATTTTTTCTTTAAAAATTTTAATATGTTGCCAAACTTCCCTCAGGAAAGGTTATAACTTAATCTATTCTCACAGTACATGAGGATGCCTATTTCTGCACACCACTGATCATATTTCACCTTTGCTAATATGTTAGTGAGAAAATGATCTCAATATGGTAGACTTTCCAATATCCATATCACCCCAGATAATTAGTCTAAGCCAATAGTTCTGCTTTTTGGCAGGAGTCTTTGACATTGTTTAAAATTATAGAGACCCCCAAAGAGCTTTTATTTGTGTAGATCTTATCTATTTATATTTACCATATTAGGAATTAAACTAACAAAAATTTAAAATATTTACGAAGTAACTTAAAATCCATTGCATATTATCATGAATTTTAAAATATTTTTAATAAATGTATTTTCCAAAAGAAAATCATTAGTGAGAAGAGTGGCACTGTTCTACAGTTTTGCAAATCTCTAATGTGTGGCTTCAGAGAAGTTGGCTAGGTTCTCATATCTGTTTCTGCACTAAGTCTGTTGTGGTGTGTTGATTGGTTAATGTATATTAAGAAAATCTGATCTCACACAGATATATAGGCAATTAGAAAGGGGAAGAGTACTTTAATAGTCTCTCCGGATAAGTAATGGATATTCTTCTGTGATGCTACACCAAAGCCCAATAAGTGGTAGTTTCTTAAAGGTTAATTGCGACATGAAACCTGAAACATTTGACTACATTAAAATCCATTGGTCTTATTCTTTGAATGGATCTTTTATCTACACATCATGTAATATCATGTATTGATCATCTGGAAATTACTGGTTCACTGAGTTATGCAGATCTTCCAAATGTTGACACATTTCATTATACAATATCAAAAATATCTCCTTCTCATCAGAGCAATGTTTGAGCATTGGAAAGCTATTAAGTTCACAGTGGTGAATACAGGTTTTCCAAACATCCAACTTTTGCTTAAAAGCTTGAATTTTATCAATAGCTACAAATAATATCAGTTGTTTTCCTGATTGTCTTACTTTATTTTTAAGAAAATGCCAAAGTAAAAATGGTATACCATGAAATCAATTTTTACTCTTTCATCAAGGTCATGCTTAAGTGAATCTGGCTTTTTTTTTTCTTTATTTTTTTTCCTATGAGTGCATGGTGGTGAAGAAGACAATAACCACCTTGATTCACACTAAGGTGCCAGCAATTGTACCCACCTGCTTGTACACCATTAGTGCAAATGTCAAGAGTGAAAGAGGCAAATAGTATGTTAATATTATTGTGAAAATAATTCTGATCTCTATCAGACCCCTTGAAAGGATCTTAGGGGTTCCCAGGAATTCATGGACCACACTCAGAGAACCTCTAGTCTAACATAATTATAGCATCCCATCCCCTCACCAAAGATTGGGAGTCATTTGTGACCCAGTTCTGGCCAGTGAAATGTGAGAACAAGTCTACCGGGGAACTTCTGAGAAAGTTTCCTCATTGCTAAAAAGAGACATAGGAAAGAGGTGGTCCTGTTCTTCCTCTGGATGTAGCCATGGCAGTGTACTGTCTGCACTGCTGTAACCATTTTGTGACTGGCACAGGGAACCAGCCTTAGGATGAAGGTGATGCTGTGAAGAGCAGGATATAGAACTGGCAGGAACCTGGGTCCTTGATGGCATTATAGAACTGCGGATGAGACCACACCTGGAACTGTCCTAACCTTGGACTTCCAGTTGTAAGAGAGAATAAATTTCCTTATTATTTAGGCCGGGTTGATAGGCCGGGTTGATAGTGTCTTCCATAACTTGCAGTCAAAGCATCCCCAAAAGACATTTCTTTTATTATAAATGTGGCGAACATTTTCAAATGTTTAGTGATATTTGCATTTCTTTTGTGAATGCTTGTTTGTGGCATTAGCTCATTTTCTACTGAAGTCATTTCTAATTATTTTATAAACATTCCTTATATATTAATAGTATTAATGCATTGTAATATTTTGTAGTTATTTCCACCAGGCTTTTATAGCATATTTTCCCATATATTTTTATATAAGAAATCTATTTCTCTTTTTTTTTTTTCAGTTTATCACCTTGGAATCATGTTTAAAGGAGTCCTTTCTACCCCACTTTTTAGTAAATATTCACCTACATGTTTTATAGACCTATTGTGGTATAATTTTTTACATTTAAAAGTTTAATTCGTCTGAAATTTATTTTGGTGGAAAATGTGGCATAAGTGTATAACTTCTTATTTTTTCCAAATGGATAGGGCATTTCCTTAAATACCATTCATTGACTAGGCAAGCCGTAACCCACTAATTTGATATACTAGCTTTATTACAAACAATTCTTATGTATATTTTGGCTAGTTTCTGGACGTCCTGTTCTGTTCCATTGTTTTGACAGTATATTCTGCCACCAAAAGCATGGCACTACTCTTGCTCTGTCGTGTGTTATGATGTGTGGAAGGACAAACACAAACCCTGTCTCTGTTCCTACCCCACACAACCAACTGCGCTCATTTACTTCCCAATTTTTTCCTGGCACTTTCTGCATGCTCATTCTTCCACATGAACTTTAAAATTATTTGTTCAAGTTCCTGAAAAATATTTTTGGAATTGTGACTGGAATTTCTTTACATTTATAGATGATTTTGGTGAGAATTTGTAAGCTTACATTAGTTCGTCTTCAGGTCCAGAAGCCCATGTTATGTCTCCTTATTTATTAAAATTGTCTTCCATGGCCTTCTGTAGAGTTGTATAGCTTTCTCTATATTGGTCCTGCATGTATCTGACTAAGTTTACTCCTAGATATTTCATTTTTGTTGTAGTTGTAACTGAGGAGGATCCTTCTCCCTCATATATTTTCTATTTTTTGCTATAGATATTTTAATGGCAAAATAAAACACTTTTTAAAAACATCCAGCTCCTATTTCCAGATAGTTTTGGCTTTTTAATAAAAGGATATTACTAAGGATACTATCATTTGTGGTATTACCATGTATTAACTCGATTTATAAGGTATGACTGCTTAAGGAAACAGAACATACCAGCAGCTGTATCTGAATGATTGTGTTTCCAAGTTGGTCATTTTGGGAGTCTGTTCATTTGTGGCAACAAGAATAACTTACTCCAGGAACAAAGGGTGTTATCCTAAAATAAAGGGGTTGTCACCACTGAGTTTATAAAAGGAATCAGTAGCTTGCAGTGAGGACATGATCTGAAAATGGAATTTCACGAATTCTCTGCTATTATTGGAGTAAGTAGTAATGATTAAAGTGACTTATTTGAAAGGCCAAGACTGATTTTAGTATACAAGTTCCATTTTGTAGCTGAACATTTCTTTTTAGACACACCTTATGCTGTCTGGTGGCAAAGAGATGGGTAATAGGTTTTGTCATATGTTTTGTTGTTTTAAAAGAATCATCATTTAATCAGATCATTTTTGTGTTAAGTAAGATTCAAGTTGCCCCAGGCAATATGGATTGGCAGTGTTTCAGCTGTTTAGGAAAATGGAATTTGTCAGTTTTCTAACACCGTTTAAAGTATACAAACAAATTTGTTTTCATCCACATTAGGGATTTTAAAAGCATGTTGGACTGGCCTGGTATCTTAATCATCATTTAAAATGCTGTTCTTATAGAAAATGTAATTGAGCTTTTAAAAACTGACTGACAAATGATCCTAGAAGGAAGACCATTTATAAGTTGAAGATTACTAAGATTTTTCTACATGAAAGAAACCAACAAAAACAAACAAACAGACTTCCGGAGAAGATGGTGGCTTAGTAAGACGCGCGGGTCTTAGTTCCTCCTCCAGAAAAGCAACTAAAGAAACAGAAACAATATGAAATAGCTCCCGGAGCCACGACAGAGACCAAAAAGACAGCGTACCCCATTCTGGAACGGCTGAACGGGCAGGGAGAATCCGCTGCGGTGAGATACCTGAGGGGCGCACATTTTCCCGGCCGGGGCGGCTGGCGACTGGGGTCCCCTCCACGCACGTGGCTCCCCGGTCTGACTGGGAACATTGGATAGCGGGGCCCTCCCGCCACGCTTGGCATCTCGGGCCAGCTGGGCAATTTGGACCGGCACTCCCCCAAGCCGCGGCAGCCGGCGACCCCCCCCCTCCATGCGCAGTTTCCCGGGCCAACAGCGAGATTCGGATTGGCAAGTTAAAGGAGCCACAGCATCTTTTACTGGTGGGCCCCGCAGACAGACGAGCACCACAAGCGCCACCTACTGGGCAGGAAAAGAAAAACAGAGCCCAGAGATTTCACAGAAAAACCTTTCAACCAGCCGGGTCCCACACGCAGGGAAATCTGATCAAATGTCCAGACACCAGCAGAAAATAATGGATGACGCTCGGAAAATTGAAGATATGGCCCAGTCGAAGGAACAAACCAGTAGTTCAAATGAGATACAGAAGCTGAGACAACTAATGCTGAATATACGAACAGAAATGGAAAAACTCTTCAAAAACCAAATCAGTAAATTGAGGGAGGACATGAAGAAGACATGGGCTGAACAAAAAGAAGAAATAGAAAATCTGAAAAAACAAATCACAGAACTTATGGGAGTGAAGGACAAAGAAGAAAAAATGGAAAAAACAATGGATACCTACAATGGTAGATCTAAAGAGACCAAAGCTATAATTAGTGAACTGGAGGATGGAACATCTGAATTCCAAAAAGAAACAGAAACTATAGGGAAAAGAGTGGAAAAACTTGAGCAGGGGATCAGGGAACTGAATGACAATATGAAGCGCACAAATATACGTGTTGTGGGTGTCCCAGAAGGAGAAGAGAAGGGAAAGGAGGAGAAAAACTAATGGAAGAAATTATCACTGAAAATTTCCCAACTCTTATGAAAGACCTAAAATTACAGATCCAAGAAGTGCAGCGCACCCCAAAGAGATTAGACCCAAATAGGTGTTCTCCAAGACACTTACTAGTTAGAATGTCAGAGGTCAAAGACAAAGAGAGGATCTTGAAAGCAGCAAGAGAAAAACAATCTGTCACATACAAGGGAAACCCAATAAGACTATGTGTAGATTTCTCAGCAGAAACCATGGAAGCTAGAAGACAATGGGATGATATATTTAAAATACTAAAAGAGAAAAACTGCCAACCAAGACTCCTATATCCAGCAAAATTGTCCTTCAAAAATGAAGGAGAAATTAAAACATTTATAGACAAAAAGTCACTGAGAGAATTTGTGACCAAGAGACCAGCTCTGCAAGAAATACTAAAGGGAGCACTAGAGTCAGATATGAAGAGACAGAAGAGAGAGGTATGGAGTAAAGTGTAGAAAGAAGGAAAATTAGATATGATATATATAATACAAAATCCAAAATGGTAGAGGAAAATATTATCCAAACAGTAATAACACTAAAAGTTAATGGACTGAATTTCACAATCAAAAGACATAAAATGGCAGAATGGATTACGACCCAGCAATACCACTGCTAGGTATCTACTCAAAGGACTTAAGGGCAAAGACACAGACGGACATTTGCACACCAGTGTTTATAGCAGCATTATCTACAATTGCAAAGAGATGGAAACAGCCAAAATGTTCATCAACAGACGAGTGGCTAAACAAACTGTGGCATATACCTACGATGGAATATTATGCAGCTTTAAGACAGACTAAACTTATGAAGCATGTAATAACATGGATGGACCTAGAGAACATTATGCTGAGTGAGTCTAGCCAAAAACTAAAGGGCAAATACTGTAAGGTCCCACTGATGTGAACCGACATTCGAGAATCAGCTTGGAATATATCATTGGTAACAGAGACCAGCAGGAGTTAGAAACAGGGTAAGATAATGGGTAATTGGAGCTGAAGGGATACAGACTGTGCAACAGGACTAGATACAAAAACTCAAAAATGGACAGCACAATAATACCTAAGTGTAATGTAACTATGTTGGAACACTGAATGAAGCTGCACCTGAAATATGGTTTTTTGTTTGTTTGTTTGTTTGTTTGTATCTTTTGTTTTTTTTTCTTTTTCCTTTTTTATATATATATTTTTTATTAGTATTATTATTTTAATTCTCTTCTCTATATTAACATTCTATATCTTTTTCTGCTGTTTTGCTAGTTCTTTTCCTAAATCGATGCAAATGTACTAAGAAATGATGATCATACATCTATGTGATGATACTAAGAATTACTGAGTGCATGTGTAGAATGGAAAGATTTCTAAATGTTGTGTTAATTTCTTTTCTTTTTTTTGATTAATAAAAAAAAATTAAAACAAACAAATAAACAAAAGAATGAAATGTGACCCTGCCATACAGCATGCAAAAAAAAAAAAAAAGTCCCACCCACAATAGGTCTTCCTCCATAGGAATGGATTAAAAGAGCATGGTCTTTTCTCTGTACATACAGCTTCAAACCAGCACATTCCACCCTCTGGAGCCCAAAAAGACATGTTCTTTCCATATGCAAGATAAATTAATTTCATCACAATATCAGAAAAGCCTTAAATCATTTCAGTAAAAATATTCAGTACAAAGTCTCATCAAAATCAGTTGCAGGAGCGGTCTGTCCTTAGGCAAAATTCTCCTCCGGCTGTGAGCCTATGAAACTTAGAACAAGTTGTCTGTTTCCAGTATGCAAAGGGAGGGACACTCATAGGATAAACGTTAACACAAACAGTGGTCACAGGTCCCAAACAATTCCAAAAACCTGCAGGGTATAGTTTATTATATTTCCAGGTCTGAAAGTAATCTATAGAATGATGTTTTATCCTTGGGGTTTGAGAGCATGGCAGTCCCACCATTCCAAGGGCTGGCACTGTGGCCCTTTTGTCTCTCCAAACCCTGGGGTGAGGGCTCTAATATCTTCAGGCATTAGGGTGACCACCATGTTCTCCATTCCCCCCTCTCAAGCCTTTGAGTAGCAGCTAGACTTTGTCATCTCTGGAACACAGACTCACCCCTCTCCAAACAGTGGGGTCATGGCCAATCCATGAGGAACATGCTCCACCCTCTCATGCTTGAGGCAGCAACACTCTTCATGAACAGTGGGACAGCCAAGCTCCTCTCAATTCCCCATGCATCTGAGAGGTTTGGGGTGGTAACAGTCTTCCTGAACAACAGGGCAGAAATCCTGCCGTCTGCAAACTCCAGGGTAAGCTCACCCTTTCCACATGAATGGGTGGGTCTGCTTCTTGGCCCAAGGTTTGCTTGCCCCAGACCTCATTTGTCCTTCAGTCTGTCCCTTTTAGTTCAGGCTGGTAGTGGTTCCATTCATACAGATCTTGCAAAAAAACTTGTCAGTTTCGCATGCAGCACACAGGGATCCCAATGTCAGATGTTACGACTTTCCTGGGTAGCTGCATTTCCAGTCCTGACTTGTCCTGAAAGGGCTGACTGGTTCCAGGTTTGGTTAAATCCTCACATGGGGCACTATTCTCTGGGGGCTTATTTTCCAAAAACTCAGTATTTTCCAAATTATCAATTTCTAGGTCTCTTTGTACACAAGTGTTCACTTCTCAGCTTGTCTCTTTCCTCTTGCATTTTACTGTAAGCTTCAAGGAGAAGCCAGGCTACATTTTCTACATTTAATATGGACATCTCTTTGGCTAAATATTGCAGCTCATCACCTTCAAATTCTTCCTTCCATCTAACATCAGGACTCAATTTTGCCAATTTTTCTGCCACTTCAAAACAAGGATCATCTTTCTTCCAGTTGGCAATGACACATTCATAATTTCTAAGGCCTCATCAGAAGTAACTTTAGTGTCCATATTTCTACCAACAGTCTTTTCAAAGCAGTCTAGGCCTTTTCTGTGAAACGTCTCGCAATTCTTGTCCTTATCCATTTTATAAAGCTGTTCCAGTATTTTTGGTATTTGCAAATCATAGCAGTCTACACTTGTGCCAAAATTTGTTTTTATTTACTAAAACTGCCAAAGTGCAATATACCAGAATTGGGTTGGTTTTTACAATGGGGATTTATTAGCTTGCAAATTTACAGTTCTAAAGCCGTGAAAATGTCCCAGTTAAGGCATCAACAGGATGATGCCATCTCTGAAGACAGGCTGCTGGTATCAGGAGTTCCTCTGTCAGTTGGGAAGGCACATGGCTGTGTCTGCTGGTCCTTCTCTCCAGGTTCCATTGCTTTCAGCTTCTGGGTGACCATGTTCATTTCTGTGGGCTTTCCTCTCTCTGTGAGCTCTCTCTGGTGTTTTTCTCTGAACTCTCTTATCCTCATAAAGGACTACAGTAAAGAATTAAAACCTATCTGGAATGGGCTGGGTCACATCTCAATCAAAACATCCCACCCACAATAGGTCTGCCCCCATTGGAATGGATTAAAAGAACATGGTCTTTTCTGGGATACATAACAGCTTCAAGCTAGCAGTTTGACATCCCTTTACTCAAATATTGTTAGTTTCCCTCCCCATGCTTTCCTGTTCCCTCCTATTCTCAATTCCCTCCCTTGCAGTCATTTCATGAATAAGAGAGCACTATTTTCATATCTAACATCCACTTATGACTTGAATTTTTCAATAATATTCCATTTCTGTCATAGCAGCCGTACTGATACAATAGTCCAAACATGATTGAGTAAAATCCTTCATACAGGTACAAGGATCTCTTGCCATCTAGTGTACCTAGAGATCTCTGCAATAAATAGTAAAACAGAAGTATCATTAAGAGCAGAACTCCATTAATCTCATCCATTTTGAGCTTTGTACTAAAAGAACTCTTAAGGACTGAAAAGACATAAAGTTTAACTTAATCATTTATTAACCCATCAAATTTGGTTTTAAGATCTATTAACTCTTCCAAAATTGCTGTAGCATAGGCAAATGTGAAATGCCAGGTGGTGAGTTAAAACAGATTTCATTTGGGTCCGGCATAAACTTCCATAAGTAATCAGAATAGAATATACCTTTCATGCATTTTGGATTAAGGTAATTTTGAGACAGCTACCTTCAATGGAATCCCTTGAGGAAATAATTCTAAGTCCCAGTAGCCTCTCTTCTTATTAGTAAGTACATGCATCCTGTAGCCACCTTTGTGGGTGGTCAGGGAGAGCAAACACTAAGCATGAGATTCCTATTTTGAAGCTGCAGAGGGACTGACGTCATAGTGCGATCAAAGTGCTCTGCAAATACTTACTGTAATAATTGTTGTTGCTCTGTTCTCGCTAATAACCTTATTTATACCCTGAAATTATACTCATCCAAAGAAAGATTAAAACAAGATGTGAGTTGCCTGAACTATTTGCCTCTCAGATGGTCACCCTCTGGATTTCTCTGAAATTGCCAGGGTTAATTGAAGTCTTTCACTGCAGTGTAGTTGGTACTTAAGTGTTTCTTACCTGTAGGCTTTCCCTATCCAAAACAGTAACAACAATAGCACTTTAATTTGCTCTCATTAATGTTAGCCTCTCTGGTAATGTTTAGTGCAGCTTCATCTAGATCATGTTTGCTCCTCTGAATGAAACCTTTGTGCTAGCCTTGCAGCTGAGAAGAAAAGCTAAACAGTTACAAGGAGAAAAGCATGAGTGCCTCACTAATTTATTTATTTAAAGGATGCTCAGAAACCAGGAAACACTGAAAGGGAGTTACTTTTAAATGGTGAGTAGGTATTTAGTATATGATTAACAGCAGGTTCTTTCCCTGGGTTTTCAGTGAACCAAGACAACTGGGAATCATTTGTGGGGAGCATTACAAAGAGTTTTTGCTGTGAGCCAGCTACGTGCTCCATGGATAATCACTATAGAGGCACACAAACTTCAGTACTATTTGCCCCGATTCTTTGTTGTTCCTCTAGTAGTATTGAGATGTGAGGAAAGGAATGATAGAATGAAGCTTAAAAAGCAAGGGAAGGGTGGACCATGGTGGCTCAGCAGGTAGAGTTCTCGCCTGCCATCCGGAGACCTGGGTTCGTTTCCTGGTGCCTGCCCATGTAAAAAAAAAAACAAAAACAAAAACAAGGGGAATAAGTCTTTCTTTGCCTCTCCTCCTCTGTGACTGTGAAAAGTAGACCAGTGAAAAGAATTGGGTATTAAAATATTATTTATTTAGGTGATGTAAGAGCTCTTTGTATTTTGAGATTTGAATACTGAAAAGAGAATAAGTATGTTCTAAATCTGGGGACTGGTGCCTCACAATGGCATGCTTACTATTTGATTAAGGAAGGCCTTAGAGGAGAGATAGAGTTGAGCAGTGAAAAGAGAAGGAATTCTGGGCCTTAAATCAGTTGCAACAAAATAGAAACTCTGATAAAGACTGGAGAATGAGGACTGTGATCCTTTCTCTATATGTAATGTACAAAAGTAGAGCACAAATGGATAAATTGTATGATATAAAGCTGTTTAAAAAAAAGTAGAGTATGGGCTCTCTAGTTAGACTGTTTGGGGTCAAAATGTAGCCCCTTCAGTTATTATGAATTATAGATTGTTCCTCTGCAAAATGGGAATGAAAACAGTACCCCTTCGTTGGGAATTGGAGATTAAATAATACATGTAGAGTGCTTAGAACAAGACTTCACACTCGGTAAATGCATAACTTTTTTTAAGATTGAGATTTACTTGAAAGATAAATTGTAATTGGTGCTTTACTTCCTAAAACATATTTTACATTTTGCAAAATATCATATGTAGTGTTTCCTTTAACTAAAACCTTCCTTTTATAATGTACTTAAAACTATTGCCCTACCAAAATAAAATTTGCAATTATTTAAGGACTGTGTTTTTCATGTGTGTGACACATCCTCATAAATACATTATCTGTTCTGGTGGAATATTATAGTTTGTTGGTATAGTAAAGCAGATATGTGAATCATTGTGGAAAGGGCTCCATTTTAGTGGAAAACAAAGCACCTAGCCAAATATAGAGATGAGGCAAAAATCTCTTACCCACAGGGTCTTCCTTCTGTATGAGGCTACTTGTTTTGCTATTAAACACAGTGTGGTGTTGGTGGGCCCAGAAAATTAGTATTAAGGCCATCTTTTCCTAGACTTGTCATATGCTGAACCCAAGTCATTATATACATTTGTTCTTATCTTTCTAAAATAGGCACATACCTACCTATACCTAGCCCTGGTAGGAAGTCTGTCAGCTCTTCATGACATATCTCTGTGTACTCAGTCATATAAGAAATGCTATTGATAGTGGTAATGTCAGTCTGATATTTTTATGAACTTCAGTTCTTTCTGGATCTATTCCTCAGTGAGTGCTTTGCCAATTGACTATTCATAACTGGATCTTGGGGATGAGATCTTGGAGAGTCATGGCACTAAAGTCATGTTCATTCTATTTCACTTTGCTCTTGACAGGACCCTAGAGGAAGAACCATCATAGGTAGGTGAGCTGAAGGTGGGAACCTGCAGGCAAAGTAAAAGAAATGCCACTTGAGCATAAGGACAAGAATTTGATGTGGCTTAATCAGTTTGAACTAAATTGAGTGGTCAGGACCACCAACACTTTCAGGTGCTCCTGACTCTAAATAAAAACTCTGTCAAGCACCCATTCAAGATTTGTGGAGCTTCTTGTTGCCTTCTTCATACTTCTCTGCTCTGAACTGGAGCAACCCAAACTATTATCTTAGCAATTTGAGCCCACAAGACACACTCTTCCCATGTTTGAGTCAAGTTTTATTCCAGAGACGATGATTTGAAACGATAACTGAATGCATTAAGTCTATGGGAAAATTGCAAAGGTACATGTCGTCAAAATGCAGACCTTTATTTCACATAAATATACTATTTATCAGGGTTATGCTGACCTCATGGAACAAATTAAGAAGGGTACTGTCGGCCCACAGCCGATTGCCCGACCGGCGGGGTGCAGGGGCAGAAAGCGAAGCTCAACACTGGTCCCTGGTGGCCGCAGAACGTGCGGCGGGGTGAGCGCAGAGCGGCTGCGGCCTGGGCGCTTGGCGACGGGTCCTCGGGGCTGCCTTCCCCGGGCCCTGGTAGAACGTGGGGCCGCCTAGGGCGCCACGGCCCGATTGTAGTTGCCTAGCGATCGGGCCGCTGGGAACGCCGGTGGAGCTGCAGCCCCATCCCAGGTTGAAGTACCTAGGCCCGCCCCCGACCGCCCCCGAGGCCGCGACGCCCGCACTCCCCGCCCGCCTGCACCAGCTGCCCTCCTCCCGCTCCAGGAAGGCAGGGTCCGAAGCGGCGCCCCTCAGGCCACTGGTCCAGTGCGGGGAGGCTCCTGGGCCTCGGGGCTGCAGCGCCCTCGGGAACGACACCGGGGAAGACGCGGAACTCCTTCCGTGGCACACAGCTTCAATGGCACACACCCAGGGCAGCCTCGTCTGCTCGGCAACCTTCTCCCAACTTCGTTCTTCCATCCCGGTGCTTGGTATACAGCAGAATTTTAAGGAAACAGAGGAACAGCTACAACAAAATGGGAAGAAGAAATAGTGGGAACTGTGGCACCACCCTACCTGTATCAAACATCTCCTATGATAACTTATCCCACTGGAATCTGTATTCAGAAATACCTGTTCCTGGAAATAAAAACCTCCTGCCTGGGAGCGATAGTGCAGCAAGCTCGTGGGAAAATTAACAAGAACTCTCTGCTTTATAAAACCACTTGGAAATTCCAGTAGAGCAACTGATGTTAGAACTTAATTTGTCAGAGCTTGTTTACAAAAGAACACAAATAGTAAACAAGGGTAATTCAATTATGGAATTATCATTTTAATAAAGAAAGTACCATGGAGAATAGGGATTTCAAAAAATCATCAGTGGAAACTGACTTTAATACAACCAATAAGCCCATAAGGCTTTTCACTCTGAACCATTCACTAACAAGCACTTCAGTTGATAAGCAGGTTGGTTCTTACCCTGAACTGCAACAACAGATGCCGTTAGGTCTCTGCTGGCCCTATGCTGATGGAGACTTTTTTAAAGATAGAAATGAGCCTCATATTCATTTGGATTCAGCTGTAGAAAACAACAATGATGAAACTTTTTCTGCTTCGAATTGGAATTTGAAATATGGAAACAGCAGTGTGGAAGAAAATTTGACAGATGAAAGTGATTTTTCAGAAAATGAAAAAACAAATGATATTTTACTCAGCTATTTTAAAAAGATGGATTTGAACTTAAAGCCAGAAACAATAGAAAACTTTGAAGAATCTTGCACAGAGGAACCAAGTGAAGTGTTTCCATATCCTGATTTTCTCCCACCACCTTTTAATACTCTGGACTTGCACAAATTAGCCCTCTCAAAATCTGAAAATTGGAAAGCAACAGTGGAGCCCCCAGAAGGCTCTGTTGAACACTTGATAACTCGTTTATTGGAAATGGAAAGAATACAACATGCGACTATTCAGAAAGAGAGGCCAAGACTACAAACTAACTTCATTCCAACAGTTCCTGAAATACCCTCATCCTCCAAAGCTATACCCAAAGTGAAATCAAAGCTTTCTGATTCTTTCAGTCTTCAGACACCTTGTGTAGCTAAAAGTCAAGAAAAAAGAAAAAGCAATTCTGGTTCTTGCAAGATTGAACAAAATGCTTCACAATGGAATTGGAGCAATGCTGGAAAATGTAAATGGAATACTAAGCCACTATCTCTAAAAAGTTCATCCACTACAAAACAATTGATTGCACCTTATGAAAACTTTAAGAATCCCAAAAGCCCCATTTTAAATCCATGCCAAGAACACTCAACCAAGCCTCCTGTTGCACAAAAAACACAATTGGTAAAGATGATCTCAGCAAGATGTCTGCCACCAAGGTCTCCGATACCAGTTGCACCTATACCTTTGTCTTTTCCCGAAAATCATAGGGAAGAAATTAAGCCACCAAGGACCAAAAAGAAACTTTACCGAAAAAATATAGTACTGAACAGACCATTCTATATTCAGAAGTTGAATTATTTATCATCTTCATTCATAGCAAAGGATAAATGTTCACCCATTGACCAAAAAATAACCTTTTTTTTTCATGAATCTAATCGTGAACAAACCTATTCCAAGAAGCCCAGCTAAAATATAGCATATCATTCTAAGATACAGGTATTAAATACACAGACACACATACAAAACAGTTACTTTAATATGGCATGGAGTGGAACTTGGGAAAATCACTGTGGTGATGTCTCTGTAAATTCTAGAGCTTCTATAATGAAATATTTGACAATCTTTTGTATGTTATGTTTTAAAGAAATGTTTCACTTAGTAAACTAAGTCATCATATTAAAAAAAAAATGTTCTTTGGTGTCATTATTTTCCAGTTTAATTCCATCAATAAGTTGGATAACTGGAAAAAAAAAAAAAAGGGAAGAAATGTTCTTTCCTCCCCTGTTTTCTGAAAGTGTCCCTGTAAGATTGGTGTTATTTTTTTTCTTTAAATATTTGATTTTCACCATGAAGCCATCTGGGCCTGAAGTTTTCTTTGTGAAAAATTTTGTTTTGTTTTTAATTAAATATTTAACTTATTTAATAGATTTAGGAATATTTAGATTTTTTTTCTCCTTGTATTGTTTTGGTAAGCCCTGTTTTTTAAGGAATGCTTCTTCTTTGAAGCTGCTGAATATATGCCCTTTCAATGCCTGTATGGTATTTGGTAATATCCTTTTTACTTGTTCCTGGAAATTTCTCTAATGCAGATGTTTGAGATCAGTCTAGTTAAGGCTTTTATCAGTTTTATTAATCTTTTAAAAATCTCACTTTTGACTGATTTTCCCTGATTTGTCCATTTTCTATTTCATTGATTTCTGCTTTTACCTTTAATATTTTCTTCTTAACCTTTCATTTTCTGGCTTCTTTAGATAGAAGCTGAGATCATTGATTTGAAATCTTCCATTCTATATAGGCATTTTAAAGCTATAAATTTTCCTCTAAACACTGCTTTAACTGCACCCCACAAATTTTGATATTTTGAGATTTCATTATCATTCAGTTCAACTTTGATTCTATTTTCTAATTTCCCTTAAGATTTGGCCTTTGACTTATAGGTTATTTAGAAGTGTGTTGCTTGATTTCTAAATATTTGGGGCTTTTTCTAGATATCTGGATATTTTTCTAGATACCTAGTTTGGGTTAAAAAGCAAGAACCCACAAAATGTTGTCTACTAAAAGAAGTGCTGTAAATATAAAGAGACACAAATAGATTAAAAGAAAGATATACTGTACACCATATTGAGTAAGACAGTTGATGGGACTGTGTTTATAGTAGACAAAGTAGACGTCAAGAAAAAGACTATTACAGAGAAAAGGGACATTTAATAGTGATGAGTCAATTTACCAAAAAAATTAACATTTACTATTTTTATGGTCAGAAAGTATACTCTGTATGATTTCAATCATTTGAAATTTATTGAGATATGTTTCATAGCCCAGAATATGGTCTATCTTGGTAAATGTTCTATGTTGAATAGGATGTGTATTCTGCTATTACTAGGTTACTGTCCTATAAATGTCAGTTAGGTTAGGTTGTTGATAATATCCTATATTCTTATTGATTTTTTAATAATTCATTGTTGATTTTTGTTCTTATTACTATGAAGGGCATGTTAAAATCTCCAAGTATTACTGTGAATTTATTTCTCCTTTTAGTTTTGTCCATTTTACCTTCATGTATCTTGAAGTTCTATTATTAGGTAAATGCACATTTAGGATTGTTCTGACTTCTTGATGAATTGACTCTTAACCATTATTAATGTCCTTTATCTCTGACATCATTTTTTTCTTGAAGTCCACTTAGTCTACTATTAAGATAGCTACATCAGGTTTTTTATACAGTGTTTGCATGGCATATTTTTTTAATTTTAATTTATTTGTGCATTTATATTTACAGTGCTTCTCTTACAGACAGTATATTGTTCGGTAGTGCTACTTAAATTCAAACTGGTATGCCTTTTAATTGGGGTCCCTTTACACATATGTTGATATGGTTGGATTTAAATATACCATCTTTATTTGTTTTCTATTTGCATATCTGTTTTTCATTCCTCTGTTCTTTCATTCCTGCTTTTTTTGGGTGAATTGAGTACTTTTCGCTCTATCTCTGCATTATTTCACACAAAAATACTACTTATCTACCCAGTTGCATTATACAAATATCTTGCAACATTTGAATTCAAATTAAATTCTGCTGACAGAAAGTTAAGAGAGGGTGCACAAAGGGCGTTTAGCACTGGCCCTGCCCTTCTCTCCTTTTTCCATCACAAAATGGAGCCGTGACCTAGTAAACATTAAGTTAAATGGTTGTCATAACTTAAAGCACATATGAGGTAATCTTTTTTAAGTCATATAATAGCATAGTTGCCTGTGTAGGGTCACACTGTTCTGTCACTTCCTTCTTCCACACTGCAAGGATATAAGGAGCCACCCTGGAAAGTATGAAGTAACTTCCTTTTAATTAAATTTATGTCAAACAAGTTCCATTTTTGTGTAATCAGTCAGTCAGGTAATTAATTCATGAACAGCTCAGTGCTGACCCTAGAAGCTGGCAATTTAGTTGAGAAGGCATTTATACAATTTTATTATTTGCTTATTTCTATTTCATATATTTATTATATAAATTTATTATATATGTATATAATAAAAAAATAAATAATGCAAGGCTTTGTGTGGCTTTCAGATAATGAATACATGAAATGTAGAAAGATGTGTGTGTGGATAATTAGAGGAACTTCTGCCTTAGCTGGAAATTGCCAGATTTGCATGCCCTGCAAATGCTCTGTCTTGGAGCTTGCAGCTTGCACGGCACCCGCTTTTCTAACATTCTCCTGAACTGCTTAATACCCAGTCTGGTTATGACTTTTTGTCTCCAGCTGCTGAGAGATTCTTAATCATTTATTAGGAGAAATTCTGGCCTTTTTTTTGCCCCACTTCCTTGTGTACATAGGTAGTTATAGATATATGTCACTTGGTTATTTGAAGGATTGAAATCTCATTTGGTCTGGCCTTTCTGCAGTGAAAATCTTTGCATCATTGTACACATTTGAACATGAATTACCTCTTTGTCTATGTGTAATCAGTTTCTACTCTTCAGCATACAGAAAGTGTTATGAATAATATTCATTGCAAAAACAGAGCTCTAAAAATAATTTGTGCGGGTAGGATTTTGTTAGCCTTATGTGGAATATTGGCAGGAGAAAAGAACAAAGGGACATCAGGGTAAAGGTATGGGGAGGTGGAGTATTTCATTTCATTTGCCTCCAACAAAGAGTTTGCATTAAGTGGAGAATAAAAAACAAGAAACAGGATTGTCTACATGAGCTATTGAATGTTTCATTTCTCGTGTTAGTAACATTACAGTCTTTTTGGTTAGTATAACTAAAAATCTTTTTTTTCCCCCAAAAAAGAAAGTCTTGAATTTTATGTTTAAAAACACAATGAAATGCTTTTGACATTCTTCAGTTTGTGTTGAAATTCATAGTCTTAAATCCCACTGACTTGCAATAAAGTCATAAAGGGTGTATAATCCTTGTCCTTTTAATGCCAGTAGTTTCTAATGCACATTGTATACACATACCTTTTAATATCTGTTTCTACCAAACTGCTTATAGCATTTGGCCAAATGCTGTGATGAACAACTGAATGAGGGTGAAATGCCAAGCAGTAATACAGTGGATTTTTATTGGGGGTGGGGGGGGGGCAGTACATTTCTATAAATATTTTAAACAGCATTTACCAGACATACTCTTTAAATGTTTACATTGTCCCTCCAGTATTGGGGATGAATTCATGCTTATCAACTGGTGATTCTTCTATTGAGCTAGAATGTAAGCATGTATTTTGGTCAGGGGAATCTATTCTGCAACTGTATTACTGACTATTCTTAAAAATATATGTATACGGGATTGTTGAAACAGGAATTGCTGGGATCGTAGCTTAGTACAGTGTTTGATTAATTTTCCTATTATTCAGCTCAGCCTGGGGAATGAGTTTAATAGGTTTCCTTTCTTATTCTGCTACTATACTTGCATTTTTGGTCTAGTGGTCAGAAAATATTCTCTGGAAATATGTTTGCCTAGCATTCCAAAACAAAATAATTTAACTTATTTATTTATTTATTTGTTTGTTTTTATTTATATTGTTTTCAATACACAAAATCTAGATACAAAACTTGCATGCTTTAGCCATGTGCTACAAATTAACTAAGCAAATACCCAAGAAAGCAAAATTGGTCAAGGCTGTGGCTTATAAAGAATGCCAGGCAATGGTGCACCCTCTAAATATTCCTTTCCCCTCTCTTCGCCTGAAAATGCTTTTGGTAAGAGAAGCTTTAATGCCCATCTTTCATTTTTAAAAATGTCCATTTTTGTTTTTCTCTCAGGTTGTATCCTTTTGGACCAGTTTTTTAAATATTAAATAAACAATGCAGTGTTTAATCTATATCAACTAATTAATCATTTGTAACTTCCCAGGTACAAATTAGGATGAATGTGATTTGGAGAAATTCTATTTCCTGCCTAAGGATAGGAAAGGTGCCATGCAGATACCAGAGTGGTTATCACCCAGCAGCTCCTCTGGGATCAAGGATTTTAACTGACCCAGCCAAAGTTTTTGAACACAACATGTGGTAAGTCCTCTTTTTAGGTCTATATTATGTATATATGTTAAACATTACCAGTGGTATTATTTCATTTAGTGCCCAAAAGGATCTTTAAGCTGATTACCTAACTTATCAAGAGGTTCAAAAGCCAGGGTAAATGATCCTGACTTAAGGTTTGCCAACTCCAAATTTTTTAGTAAATGGAATTGGAAAAATGAAATTTCCCAAGATGTTTTAGCAGTATGGGGGTTCTTGCAGGCCCTCCCACTTACTTTTTTTTTCTTTGAGATATTTTTTGATGTGGTAACATATATAACATCAAATTTGCCATTTTAAAATATACAGGTCAGTGGTCTTTTACAATATTGTGCTACCACCAACTTCCATTATTAAAACTTTTTCATCATCCAAAACAGAAACTTTTTACCCTGTAAGTAATAACTCCCCATACCTTCCATACCCCAAACCCTGATGACCTTTCGTTTAATTTAATTTCTGATCCTATAAATTTTCCTATTCTAGTTATTTCTTATAAGTAGAATCATACAATATTTGTCCTTTTATCTGGCTTCTTTACATAATGTTCAAGATTCATTCCTGTTGTAGCATGCATCAGTACTTCATCCCTCCCCCCTTTTTTTTTAATTAGAGAAGTTGTGGGTTTACTGCACAATCACACATAAAATACAGGCTTCCCATATACCACCAACACCTTCCTTGGTGTGGAACATTTACTACAATTGATGATAGCACATTTTAATAAATATATTAGTAATTTAAGTCCATGATTTAACTTAGGTTTCACTATTTGTCTAGTGTAGTTCTATGGATTTTTAAAAAAATGTTATGCTGTTAACATATATACAATCTAACATGTCCCCTTTTTAATCATATTCATATATATATATTTCATTGCTGTTTTCTGTTTACAAGGTTGTGCTGCTATCAACACATCACCATCATTCTAAATAGGAACCCTGTACTATTAAGCCTGAACTTCCCATTCCCTATCCCCACCCCGCCCCTTAGTAACCTGTATTCTAGATTCTGACCGTATGGGTTTGCTTATTCTAATCGTTTCAAAACAGTGAGATCGTACAATATTTGTCCGTTTGTGTCTGGCTCATTTCACTCAACATGATGTTTTTAAGTTTCATGTTGTTGCATGTACTGGGACTTCATTCCTTTGTATGGAATGAAGCTGGAATCAGGGCATTCTAGGGCGGTTATAATGAAACATAAACAGATAAGCAAGTAGGTATTTTCAGGGGACAGTGAAAAAAGAATTTAGCAAAAATAAAGATCTTCTAGAAGACTGGTGAAAGATAAGGTTGGAATATTATAGGCCAAGTATGAGGGAGTCAAGAATGTATGTGGTCCTGAATTCAAAGCTAAAGTAGTAGGCATTACAGAGCCACTGAAGAGAAATGACATTATACATAGTATATAAATTATATGTATTTGGTAATAATATGCTGGACAGATCAGTAGAGAAAACTAGAAGCAAGAAAGTGCCCATGAGGGAGATACTGAGAAGGAAGAATAGATAGAACTTGGTGCTTGTGCAGAATAAAGGAGAAGGAAGAATTTGACTCAGAAGTTCTGACCCTAGATGAGTGATGGAATTAGGAAAATTAAGGGGAATAGATTTGGAAAGAGGGAAAAATTTAGTTGTAGACATTTTAAGTAGGCTTTGAGAGCACGGTCATGGAAAAATGTTCGGAACACAGGTCTGGCTGTTGGAAAGAGAAAGAGGGATGAGAGCTGAAGATGTGCACTTGGATCTGATGTGCACAGACAAAACTGTTACCTGACTAGCCCCTGGAGCAGGTTCTCTAGGGCTAGGAGAGTGATTCAGGGGATTTTTGTGTTTTATTACAACAATATCAATTTTTAAAGGAAATGCATCTTTCTTTTATTAATTAAACTTGTTCTGTACAATATGGTAGCCACTAACCACATGTGGCTACTGAGCACTCCTAATGTGCTTATCTGAACTGAGATGTGCTATAAAATTTTGAATACTCAGTACTCAAAAATTTACATTATTTTGAAATAATGTAAGATATCTCAATAATTTTTTTTTATTTTTTATTAACGGAAAGAAAGAAAAAAAAAAAAAGAAATTAACACAACATTTAGAAATCATACCGTTCTACATATGCACTCAGCAATTCTTAACATCGTCACATAGATGCATGATCATCGTTTCTTAGTACATTTGCATCGGTTTAGAGGAACTAGCAATACAACAGAAAAAGATATAAAATGTTAATATAGAGAAGAGAAATAAAAGTAGTAATAATTGTAAAAAACAACAAAAAAAAAACCCTATAGCTCAGATGCAGCTTCATTCAGTGTTTTAACATGATTACTTTACAATTAGGTATTATTGTGCTGTCCATTTTTGAGTTTTTATATCTAGTCCTGTTGCACAGTCTGTATCCCTTCCGCTCCAATTACCCTTTATCTTACCCTGTTGCTAACTCCTGCTGGACTCTGTTACCAATGACATATTTCAAGTTTATTCTCGAATGTCCATTCACATCAGTGGGACCATACAGTACTTGTCCTTTAGTTTTTGGCTGGACTCACTCAGCATAATATTCTCTAGGTCCATCCATGTTATTACATGCTTCATAAGTTTATCTTGTCTTAAAGCTGCATAATATTCCATCGTATGTATATACCGCAGTTTATTTAGCCATTCTTCTGTTGATGGACATTTTGGCTGTTTCCATCTCTTTGCAATTGTAAACAACGCTGCTATAAACATCGGTGTGCAAATGTCCGTCTGTGTCTTTGCCCTCAAGTCCTTTGAGTAGATACCTAGCAATGGTATTGCTGGGTTGTATGGCAATTCTATATTCAGCTTTTTGAGGAACCGCCAAACTGCCTTCCACAGTGGTTGCACCATTTGACATTCCCACCAACAGTGGATAAGTGTGCCTCTTTCTCCGCATCCTCTCCAGCACTTGTCATTTTCTGTTTTGTTGATAATGGCCATTCTGGTGGGTGTGAGATGATATCTCATTGTGGTTTTGATTTGCATTTCTCTAATGGCCAGGGACATTTAGCATTTCTTCATGTGCCTCTTGGCCATCCGTATTTCTTCTTCTGGTAGGTGTCTGTTCAAGTCTTTTTCCCATTTTGTAATTGGGTTGGCTGTCTTTTTGTTGTTGAGTTGAACAATCTCTTTATATATTCTGGATACTAGACCTTTATCTGATATGTCGTTTCCAAATATTATCTCCCATTGTGTAGGCTGTCTTTCTACTTTCTTTTTTTTTTTTTTTTTTTTTTTTTTTAAAGGAAAGACAGAGAGAAGGAAGGAAGGATAGAAGGAAGGAAGGAAGGAAGAAAGGGAAACATCTTTAAACATTTTCTTGTTTTATTGTATTTTGTTTCTTTGTTTTTGTTACATGGGCTGGGGCTGGGAATCGAACCGAGGTCCTCCGGCATAGCAGGCAAGCACTTTGCCCGCTGAGCCACCGCGGCCCGCCTCTTTCTACTTTCTTGATGAAGTTCTTCGATGCACAAAAGTGTTTAATTTTGAGGAGCTCCCATTTATTTCTTTCTTTCTTAAGTGCTCTTGCTTTAGGTTTAAGGTCCATAAAACCACCTCCAGTTGTAAGATTCATAAGATATCTCCCTACATTTTCCTCTAACTGTTTTATGGTCTTAGACCTAATGTTTAGATCTTTGACCCATTTTGAGTTAACTTTTGTATAAGGTGTGAGATGCGGGTCTTCTTTCATTCTTTTACATATGGATATCCAGTTCTCTAGGCACCATTTATTGAAGAGACTGTTCTGTCCCAGGTGAGTTGGCTTGACTGCCTTATCAAAGATCAAATGTCCATAGATGAGAGGGTCTATATCTGAGCACTCTATTCGATTCCATTGGTCGATATATCTATCTTTATGCCAGTACCATGCTGTTTTGACCACTGTGGCTTCATAATATGCCTTAAAGTCCGGCATCGCGAGACCTCCAACTTCGTTTTTTTTCCTCAAGATGTTTTTAGCAATTCGGGGCATCCTGCCCTTCCAGATAAATTTGATTATTGGTTTTTCTAATTCTGAAAAGTAAGTTGTTGGGATTTTGATTGGTATTGCATTGAATCTGTAGATCAGTTTAGGTAGGATTGACATCTTAATTATATTTAGTCTTCCAATCCATGAACACGGTATGCCCTTCCATCTATTTAGGTCTTCTGTGATTTCTTTTAGCAGTTTTTTGTAGTTTTCTTTATATAGGTTTTTTGTCTCTTTGGTTAAATTTATTCCTAGGTATTTTATTCTTTTAGTTGCAATTGTAAATGGGATTCGTTTCTTGATTTCCCCCTCAGCTTGTTCATTACTAGTGTATAGAAAAGCTACAGATTTTTGAATGTTGATCTTGTAGCCTGCTACTTTGCTGTACTCATTTATTAGCTCTAGTAGTTTTGTTGTGGATTTTTCCAGATTTTCGACGTATAGTATCATATCGTCTGCAAACAGTGATAGTTTTACTTGTTCCTTTCCAATTTTGATGCCTTGTATTTCTTTTTCTTGTCTAATTGCTTTGGCTAGAACTTCTAACACAATGTTGAATAATAGTGGTGACAGTGGACATCCTTGTCTTGTTCCTGATCTTAGGGGGAAAGTTTTCAATTTTTCCCCATTGAGGATGATATTAGCTGTGGGTTTTTCGTATATTCCCTCTATCATTTTAAGGAAGTTTCCTTGTATTCCTGTCTTTTAAAGTGTTTTCAACAGGAAAGGATGTTGAATCTTGTCAAATGCCTTCTCTGCATCAATTGAGATGATCATGTGATTTTTCTGCTTTGATTTGTTGATGTGGTGTATTACATTAATTGATTTTCTTATGTTGAACCATCCTTGCATACCTGGGATGAATCCTACTTGGTCATGATGTATAATTCTTTTAATGTGTTGTTGGATACGATTTGCTAGAATTTTATTGAGGATTTTTGCATCTATATTCATTAGAGAGATTGGTCTGTAGTTTTCTTTTTTTGTAATATCTTTGCCTGGTTTTGGTATGAGGGTGATGTTGGCTTCATAGAATGAATTAGGTAGTTTTCCCTCCACTTCGATTATTTTGAAGAGTTTGAGGAGAGTTGGTACTAATTCCTTCTGGAATGTTTGATAGAATTCACATGTGATGCCGTCTGGTCCTGGACTTTTCTTTTTAGGGAGCTTTTGAATGACTAATTCAATCTGTTTACTTGTGATTGGTTTGTTGAGGTCATCTATTTCTTCTTGAGTCAAAGTTGGTTGTTCATGTCTTTCTAGGAACTTGTCCATTTCATCTAAATTGTTGTATTTATTAGTGTAAAGTTGTTCATAGTATCCTGTTATTACCTGCTTTATTTCTGTGAGGTCAGTAGTTATGTCTCCTCTTCCATTTCTGATCTTATTTATTTGCATCCTCTCTCTTCTTCTTTTTGTCAATCTTGCTAAGGGCCCATCAATCTTAGTGATTTTCTCATAGAACCAACTTCTGGCCTTATTGATTTTCTCTATTGTTTTCATGTTTTCAATTTCATTTATTTCTGCTCTAATCTTTGTGATTTCTTTTCTTTTGCTTGCTTTGGGATTAGTTTGCTGTTCTTTCTCCAGTTCTTCCAAGTGGACAGTTAATTTCTGCATTTTTGCCTTTTCTTCTTTTCTGATATAGGCATTTAGGGCAATAAATTTCCCTCTTAGCACTGCCTTTGCTGCGTCCCATAAATTTTGATATGTTGTGTTTTCATTTTCATTCGCCTCTAGGTATTTACTAATTTCTCTTGCAATTTCTTCTTTGACCCACTTGTTGTTTAAGAGTGTGTTGTTGAGCCTCCATGTATTTGTGGATTTTCTGGCACTCCGCCTATTATTGATTTCCAACTTCATTCCTTTATGATCCGAGAAAGTGTTGTGTATGATTTCAATCTTTTTAAATTTGTTAAGACTTGTTTTGTGACCCAGCATATGGTCTGTCTTTGAGAATGATCCATGAGCACTTGAAAAAAAGGTGTATCCTGGTGTTGTGGGATGTAATGTCCTATAGATGTCTGTTAAGTCTAGCTCATTTATAGTAGTATTTAGATTCTCTATTTCTTTATTGATCCTCTGTCTAGATGTTCTGTCCATTGATGAGAGTGGTGAATTGAAGTCTCCAACTATTATGGTATATGTGTCTATTTCCTTTTTCAGTGTTTGCAGTGTATTCCTCATGTATTTTGGGGCATTCTGGTTTGGTGCATAAATATTTATGATTGTTATGTCTTCTTGTTTAATTGTTTCTTTTATTAGTATATAGTGTCCTTCTTTGTCTCTTTTAACTGTTTTACATTTGAAGTCTATTTTGTTGGATATTAGTATAGCCACTCCTGCTCTTTTCTGGTTGTTATTTGCATGAAATATCTTTTCCCAACCTCTCACTTTCAACCTATATTTATCTTTGGGTCTAAGATGCGTTTCCTGTAGACAGCATATAGAAGGATCCTGTTTTTTAATCCATTCTGCCAGTCTATGTCTTTTGATTGGGGAATTCAGTCCATTAACATTTAGAGTTATTACTGTTTGGATAAGATTTTCCTCTACCATTTTGTCTTTTGTATTATATATATCATATCTGACTTTCCTTCTTTCTACACTCTTCTCCATATCTCTCTCTTCTGTCTTTTTGTATCTGACTCTAGTGCTCCCTTTAGTATTTCTTGCAGAGCTGGTCTCTTGGTCACAAATTCTCTCAGTGACTTTTTGTCTGAGAATGTTTTAATTTCTCCCTCATTTTTGAAGGACCATTTTGCTGGATATAGGAGTCTTGGTTGGCAGTTTTTCTCTTTTAGTAACTTAAATATATCATCCCACTGTCTTCTAGCTTTATGGTTTCTGCTGAGAAATCTACACATAGTCTTATTGGGTTTCCCTTGTATGTGATGGATTGCTTCTCTCTCACTGCTTTCAAGATCCTCTGTTTCTCTTTGACCTCTGACATTCTAACTAATAAGTGTCTTGGGGAACGCCTATTTGGGTCTAATCTCTTTGGGGTGCGCTGCACTTCTTGGATCTGTAATTTTAGGTCTTTCATAAGAGTTGGGAAATTTTCAGTGATAATTTCTTCCATTAGTTTTTCTCTTCCTTTTCCCTTCTCTTCTCCTTCTGGGACACCCACAACACGTATATTTGTGCGGTTCATATTGTCCTTGAGTTCCCTGATCCCTGTTCAAATTTTTCCGTTTTTTTCCGGATAGTTTCTGTTTCTTTTTGGAATTCAGATGTTGTATCCTCCAAATCACTAATTCTATCTTCTGTCTCTTTAAATCTATCATTGTAGGTATCCATTGTTTTTTCCATCTTTTCTACTTTATCCTTCACTTCCATAAGCTCTGTGATTTGTTTTTTCAGTTTTTCTATTTCTTCTTTATGTTCAGCCCATGTCTTGTTCATGTCCTCCCTCAATTTATCGATTTCGTTTTTGAAGAGATTTACCATTTCTGTTCGTATATTCAGCATTAGTTGTTTCAGCTCCTGTATCTCATTTGAACTATTGGTTTGTTCCTTTGACTGGGCCATATTTTCAATTTTCTGAGCGTGATCCGTTATCTTCTGCTGGCGTCTGGGCATTTAGTCAGATTTCCCTGAGTGTTGGACCCCACAGGTTGTAAGATTTTTCTGTGAAATCTCTGGGTTCTGTTTTTCTTATCCTGCCCAGTAAGTGGTGCTCGTGGCACACGTTTGTCTACGGGATCCACCAGTAAAAGTTGCTGTGGGTCCTGTAACTCTGGAAAACTCTCGCTGTAGGGGAGGTTTGGCAGCCGAAGCGTCTTGGAAGAGTGCCAGCTGGCCCGGGGGTCCGAATGCGGGGAGGGTCGCCGGCCGCCGCAGCACGTGAGAGCGCCCAACCAAATTTCCTAGTCGGCCTGGGGCACCAAGCGTGGCGGAAGGGCGCCAGCTGTCGCAGCCCGGGAGAGTGCACTGTTCCCAGGCAGACCGGGGAGTCATGTGTTTGGAAGGGACCCCCTGGTCACCGTTCTCCGCAGTCTGGGGATTTCTGACCCAACTCTTTCAGTTGGTCCGGGGGGCCTCGCGTGGTGGGGACGCCAGCTGCCGCGGCCTGAGGGGACCACCTGCCCAATTCTGCCAGCTGGCCTGGGAAGGAGGAAGGAAGGGACTCCGGCCGCTTGCCGTCCCGCTCAGGAAAGCCCGCGTCCCTCGGTGTTCTCACCGGAGCTGGTTCTCCCAGACAGTCAGCCGTTCCAGGATGGGGTACGCTGTTCCTTTGATCTCCGTCGTGGCTCCGGGAGCTGCTCTGTATTGTCTCCACTCCCCCAGTAGCTGTTCTGGAGGAGGAAAGGTGAGGGCGGCAAGGCTGTCGAGGCTGGTGGCGGAGGAGCCGGTGACGGCGGAAGAGGGCACCATGGTGGTTGGAGAGCCGCCGGAGCAGGAGGGGGAAGAGAGGGGAGAAGGAGGGCGGGCGGGTCGGCCGCTGCGGGGCGTGGGCGGCGGGCCGGCGGAGAAAGAGATATCTCAATAATTTTGTACTGATTACCTTTTTTATATTTTACTTTTTAATTGTATTATATAACATATAAAAAGCAAAGAAAGAAAAAAGCAATAGTTTTCAAAGCACTTTTCAACAAGTAGTTACAAGACAGATCCCAGAGTTTGTCATGGCTACCATACCATCATCTCAGATTTTTCCTTTTAGCTGCTCCAAAACACTGGAGGCTAGAAGGAATACATACATATATATATATTTTTTGACATGGGCAGGCACTGGGAATCAAACACAGGTCTCTGGCATGACAGGCGAGAATTCTGCCACTGAGCCACCATTGTACTGCCCTATATATTTTTTATCATCACTTTTTTTTCTTTCCTTTTCTTTTTTGTAAAAAATGACCTATATACAAAAAGCAATAAATTTCAAGGCACAGTACAACAGTTAGCTGTAGAATAGATTTCAGATATTTGGTGTGGGTTACACTTCCAAAATTTTAGGTTTTTACTTCTAGCTGCTCTAAGATATGGAGACTAAAAGAGAACTTAATATAATGATTCAGTACTCATATTCATTTGTTAAACCCTACCTTCTCTATATAACTCCACCATCATCTTTGTTCTTTTTCCCACCCTTTAGGGGTTTTTGGGCTATATGCCCATTCAAACTTTTTCATGTTGGAAGGGCTGTCAGTAATGAGGGGTAGGGAGATGGATATACTGATTACCTTTTGAAATGGTAATATTTTGGATATATTGGGTTAAAAAATTAAATTAATTTCACATCTTTCTTTCCACTTTATAAAATCTGGCTACTAGACCATTTTAACTTACATATGTGGCTAACATATTTTGAATTAAACCATTTTGACTACCATCATCAACATGGATACTTACTGTAGGCTGTAAGATTAAATGGGTCCTTTTTCCAGGAAATTAAACCTCCAGAGAAGCTCCAGTCCTAGGAAAACTCCTGTTTTACCTTTCTTTCTTCTTCAGGAGACACTAGTGATTCAGCTGTCAGTGTTCCCTTTTCCATCTGCCTCTATGTGCTTTTTTTTGCCCAAGGTTCCTGCCTATGGGTTTAAGTTCTGTATTGTCATAGACTCTCAGGAAGTCTCTCAGGCATCAGGTTCGGGTGCTCAACACCCTGGACAAGCTTTGGGCTGGCTGTACAAGAATCCCTTGAGGAGTTATAGTTTCACTAGGTCCAGAGGTATGGCCCAAGAATTTGTAACTTGAAGAAGCTCTTTCAATAATCCTGTTGAGCACCAAGGATTGGGAACCCTTGATCTAGTCCAGTGATTTTCAAACTTTCCTTTAGCAGCAGAACTTGTTTCTATGGAATCCCAAAATTTTAAAGTTAAAAACAAACCTGCTTTGAATGAAATGGACATAGAGGCCAAGGAAATCAACAGCTCAACCTCTGTCTTCCTTCCCACTCCTCCTCCCTCATTCTATCAACCAGAAGATCTTTAGGGCTCTGTTGATCATAGTTTAAAACAACTTGATCTTGCTAGATACCCATTCTGTAGTATACCTCCCAAGGTTTTCCACCCTTCTCAGAATACCTCTAGAAACAAGGCCGTAATCACAGGCTCTCCCATACGGTAATAACAATAAAAGTGATGTCCTCCAAGAGAAGAGGAAGGAATTGCTTTACTTCATCTCCCCCTCCCATTTTGTTGTTTTGCCTACAGAGAAAGTTTATACATTTAACTGAAGACTCTCCCCTTCCAGTCCGAAGTACTGTCTGAAAGATCTCACTTTCTGACCTTTTCTTCTCCTTTATATTTAAGGAGTAATGATTCCTCTCTTGCTTAATTTGATTTCCTTAAGATGTTTCTAGAAAAGTTTGTTAGTTTTCTCTCAGGGATGTTGGCCAGGAATGTTTACAATTCATTTTGCTCTTTAACCTCCAGTGAGTAAGGGTGATTTATACTCTGTATGTGATACTTTTTTATTTTTTTAAGAAAAAAAATTAAAATAATGCTTTTGATTTGGCTTCTAACCTCCTAAGGAAGTTTGCCTTCCAAATTCTATATTCGTATTGCTAGTACTTACATCTACCTATCGGTTTTTAGTTATACTTAGTACATTTATCAGTTTTCTGGTACTGACAGGAAACCATACTTGGAATGCTTTTGAGACGTGGCCCAGAATTTGGCTGTATTAAGCAACTTATGCAGTTATATGGAAAAATCACTCTTCATTCCATGGCTGTTCTGGGTTTAAGTGTGTAGGAACTTTTCATGGGATCCCCGAAATGTATAAGGAAACAGTGAGTACTTGTATTAACATGTGATTAAATCAGCAAGGCCAGTGACTTTCCGTCTTTTTGTCATGATCCACAGTGAGAAATACAGTTTACATCATGGACCAGTACGTGTGTACACATATATACACATATATAAAACAAGAACAAAACTTTCCTGAACCATTTTTACCATGTTAGATGTACACTGAAATTTTCCACTTGTTCTATTCCGTTTTTCTTTTTCTTTTAAAATGTTGGTTGAATTAATTGAATTGATTTCGTGATTCACTAAAGGATCTTTTTCACTTAGCATAATTATTTTGAGATTTATTCCTTTTATCAATGGTTCTTTTTTAATGCTGATAAAGGACTCTAATCAGAATATATAAAAAAACTCTCAGAATTCAATAAGGGAATAAACAACCCAATAACAATGGGTAAAAGAATGTTCAAACAGACATTTCACCAAAGAAGATACACAGATGGTAAATAAGCACGTGAAAAGATGTTTAATATTATTAGTCATTAGGGAAATGGACAAATTAAAATCACAATGAGATACCACTACATGCCTATCAGAATAGCTAGAATTCAAAATACTGACCATAACAACAAGTATTAGCAATGATGTGGAAAACTGGATCAAAGAACTGCTGGTGGGAATATAAATGGTTCAACACCACTTTGGAAATCAATTTGGCAGTTTTTTTAAAACGTAAACATATACCTACTATATGATTAACCGTTTGATTCCTAGGTGTTTGCCCAAGAGAAAAGAAAACATGTGTTCATAAAATACTTGTGCATGACTGTTGCACCTTTGTTTGTAACAGGCAAAAACTGGAAACCACTCAAATGTCCACCAGCAGGTGAATACATAAACAAGTCATGGTATATCTATATATGAAATACTACTCAGCAATAAAAGGAAATGAACTACTGGTATCCATCACAACATGGGTGTATTTCAAAATAAATTATGTTGAGTGAAACTAGAAATAAAGAGTATTATATTGTACTCTTACTTTACTAGAAAATGCAAACCAGTCTATAAAGACAGAAAGCACATCAGTGATTGCCAGTGGGGTAGGGGAAAGAGGAGGAATGAAGAGAAGGGATTACCGAAGGACACAAGGAAACCTTTGAGGGTGATAGATATGTTCATTATCTTGATTATGGTGATGGTTTCATGAGTTAAAACTTATCAAATTGTACATTTTAAATATGTGCTGTTTACTGTATGTCAATTGCACCTCAGTAAAACTTAAAAATATTTTTTATACATTGAAAAATAATGTAACAGTTAATAAAAATGAGAGAGATCTATGTATACTAATATCAAGTGATGGCCAAAGTATGTCATCAATTCAAGAGAGCCAGCTGCAGAAAAGTAACTAGAGCATCATCTTTTTTGTTAAGGAATTCTTACACACGTGCTACCTGTATATATAACTCTGTTTTCATATACATAGAGAAAAGTTTGGAAAGGTCAGCATCATACTGACAACAGTGGTTATCTCTAGGGATGGGACTGGGGATGAGAGGTAATGAAATTTTATATTTTATATACATTGGTATTGTTTAAATTTTTTTTTTTTTTTTTAACATGGGCAGGCACTGGGAATTGAACCCGGGTCCTCTGGCATGGCAGGCAAGTATTCTTGCCTGCTGAGCCACCGTGGCCAGCCTGGTACTGTTTGAATTTTAATGTTAAAAAAAAATGTTCCCCGGGCCGTGCGACGGGGGCTCAGTGGCGGAATTCTCACCTGCCATGCCAGAGACCTGGGTTCGATTCCCAGTGCCTGCCCATGCAAAAAATAAAAAAATAAAAATAAATTTTAAAAAAATGTTCCCTTTACACACCAACACCCACCTTTCCATCTGTCTGATGAGTTATTATTTAATATTGATTATAATTGCTCATCAATAGTGCTTTGAGTACTACCAAATCATCTTTGTCTTTGTGTCCCCAATTCAGAGCCTACTGCCTATAAATGTTTAATGAGGGAAGTGAGTATTGGTTTCTTCAGCAGCTGTGACCTCCATTCCACTGTATACAGAAGTGGGAAGGCATTGGCTCTTTGTGCTGTCTTGTCTTTTCCAGGTCGTCAGTCCTAAGTAAGAAAATGACTTACTAATAAAAACAACCAGCTGAAATATAATTACATCCAAAACTAGAGGTGGATAACCTGGAGTCAGAAACATAAATTTGAATCAATGTAGGAAAAAAAAAAAAAGATTTAACTGTGTTAGTTAAAGTCTTAGCTGATATTTCTATAACAACTATATTTCATCCATTTCTGAGACTCTTTTTTTTTTAACCAATTAACATCTCTGAAATCATAACATTTTTTACAATTGATGGCATCTTACAATTGTAATTGGAAGTGATTTTTCTTTCTTACTGGTATAGAAAGTAATGGCATTTTAGATTTGATGAAATAGGATAATTATAATTTCAGAGTGCTTAATCTTAACTCCACATAGTTTTGAGTACTATCTCTTATTTTACCCATATGAAAACAGAGAAAGGAAAGTTAAATGATTTTCCATTGCTATAAGTTCAGGTTAACATCTAGATATTTGTTGTTAGAAAAGCATTATAATCTTTTGCTGTGTGAATAAGCAAGCAACAGACATAGATAGAAAGTTGATCTAAGAGGAAGTAAATATGAGAAAATATTCAGTCTGTACCACAGTAAAAGATAAACAGATTTTAAAAATTAAGGGACCTCTTCAGATCTATTAAATTAGAGGAAAATTTTTTAAATTAGATCCAGTCCTAGTAAGGATGCAAGGGGTTCAGTGGTAGAATGCTCACCTTCCATGTGGGAGACCCAGGTTCAATTCCCGGACCATGTACCCCCCCAAAAAAAGCATTAGCCAGTTCTGGTAGCACTGTTAATGAATACAATCTTTTTTGGTTAGCATCTTGGCATGGATAATTGGAAAAGAATGGTTTCCGGATTTATGTCATTATATACTATTCGAAAGTCACATTCATTAATGTCACCACTGGTCTCATCAGAAAGGTTTCTAAGTATTAGGTTGTAGACACATGTTTTCCAAAATTCTAATATGTGCTTAAAAGCACAAAAGTTATTTTTGGCGACAAGTACCGTCATTTGTTTTTCTTAAAGTGATATGCTCATTTCAATTATTTGTGAGAAAATATATGCCAAATACCCAAGTTTGAATAACTATAGTTTGTCTACAGTTGCTTTTTTGAGTACAAATATCATTACCTCAAAAACAGCAGCTACCCATGATGAACTTGGAACATAACAGACATGCTTTTCCTGTGCACAGACTCCACTTAGTCAAGGTATAGTGCCTACTCCTTTCCCCTGTGACACTCTGCTGTGGGTGCCTTTTTTTTTTTTGGCAAAGACTGGAGGCCCTTCCCCAGAGTGGAGGTGTTGATGTAGAGTGATACCAGTCTGACATCCAACCAGCGAAAGAGACTTGTCTGGGTCCTGACACTGCTCCCAATGATTATTTGGAAACTTTATTTAAATATGCCTATGGATAAGCTAACTGAGATATCCTTTTTTGGTAGTTCTAAGTGTATTGTTGGTTTTCTTAAATAAAAATATTTAAATTTAAAAAAAAAAAAAACAGCAGCTAGTTCAGTTCACAATTCAAACAATTACACAAGTACATTTCCTTCCGTCCATCGTAATATTTCAGCGTGCAGCAAAAGTGCTTTATGTGTGCTTCCCATTTTGTCACACAGAATAAAAAAATATGTATTACTCAAGGTCAAGATTTTATAAAATTAAAGATTTCTATTGCATCAATAACATTCTATAGTGAAATTGGATTTTTTTTACAAACCAATACCCACTTCCCTTAGTAAACATTTATTGAGAATTTGTACACATCAGGCCCTGGGCTGTAAATTGGGAACACAAAAATGAAGACGATTTGGTTGAATTCAAAGCACTGTGGAGAAGATGAGCAGTTGTAATCAGTATTAAAGAATAAATAACTTATCAGACAGATGGCAAGGTGGGTGTTAGTATGTGATGGGAATTTTTTTAACATTAAAATTCAAATAATATCAATTTATATAAAATACAAAATATCATTTCTACCTTACTTCTCATCCCATTCCTAGATACTGTGTGTCATGTTGACCTTTCAAGACTTTGCTTTACATATATAAAAGCAAAGATACACACACACACACACACACACATACATACACATAGCATATGTATAAGAAGATATACATCATCTTAACACAAAATAAGATGGTGCTATACAGACTTTTCTGCAATTTGTTCTCTTGAATTAATGATATATTTTGGCCATCACTTGATATTAGTATACACAGATCACTCTCGTTTTTGTTACTGCTACATTTTTTCCCAATATGTGGAGATTCTAGGCTGACAGATTTTTTTTCTTTCAGCACCTTAAAGATGCCATTACTTTTTCTTCTATCCTCCATTATTTTGATGAGAGGTTAGCTGTTGTTTGCTTTGCTTTTAAGATTATCTACTTTTAGAGTTCTCTTTATCTTTGGCTCTTAGCAGCTATCTCTGTATTCTTCTTGCCTGGATTGCTGTGCTTCCTGGATATATGGGTTTCAGGGTGTTTTTTGTTTTGTTTTGTTTTTTTTCCTGCTTTCTCCATTTTTATTGGACATTGTACTGGAGGTTTTAGCCAGGACAATTAAGCAAGAAAATGAAATAAAAGTCCTCCAGCTTGGGAGAAAAAGAAGAAATCTAATATGATCCACATATGTAATTTCTTATTTTCTAGTTGCCATATTTTTTTGCTTTTTTTTTTGCTATTTTTTTATTAATTAAAACAATTAACTAACACAACATTTAGAAATCATTCCATTCTACATATACAATCAGTAATTCTTAATATCATCACATAGATGCATATTCATTGTTTCTTAGTACATTTGCATCGATTTAGAAAAAGATATAGAAAGACAACAGAAAAAGAAATAAAATGATAATAGAGAGAAAAAATAAAAATAAATAAAAATAATTAAAAAATTTAAAAAACTATACCTCAGATGCAGCTTCATTCAGTGTTTTAACATAATTACATTACAATTAGGTAGTATTGTGCTGTCTATTTCTGAGTTTCTGTATCCAGTCTTGTTGCACAGTCTGTAACCCTACAGCTCCAATTACCCATTATCTTACCCTATTTCTATCTCCTGATGGTCTCTGTTACCATTGACATATTCCAAGTTTATTCTCTAATGTCAGTTCATATCAGTGGGACCTTACAGTATTTGTCCTTTAGTTTTTGGCTAGTCTCACTCAGCATAATGTTCTCTAGGTCCATCCATGTTATTACATGCTTCATAAGTTTATTCTGTCTTAAAGCTGCATAATATTCCATTGTATGTATATACCACAGTTTGTTTAGCCACTCGTCTGTTGATGGAGATTTTGGCTGTTTCCATCTCTTTGCAATTGTAAATAATGCTGCTATAAACATTGGTGTGCAAATGTCCGTTTGTGTACTTAAGTACTCTGAGTAGATACCTGCAATGGTATTGCTGGGTCGTATGGCAATTCTATATTCAGCTTTTTGAGGAACTGCCAAACTGCCTTCCACAGTGGTTGCACCATTTGACATTCCCACCAACAGTGGATAAGTGTGCCTCTTTCTCCACATCCTCTCCAGCACTTGTCATTTTCTGTTTTGTTGATAATGGCCATTCTGGTGGGTGTGAGATGATATCTCATTGTGGTTTTGATTTGCATTTCTCTAATGGCCAGGGACATTGAGCATCTCTTCATGTGCCTTTTGGCCATTTGTATTTCCTCTTCTGATAGGTGTCTGTTAAAGTCTTTTTCCCATTTTGTAATTGGATTGGCTGTCTTTTTGTTGTTGAGTTGAACAATCTCTTTATAAATTCTGGATACTAGACCTTTATCTGCTATGTCATTTCCAAATATTGTCTCCCATTGTGTAGGCTGTCTTTCTACTTTCTTGATGAAGTTCTTCGATGCACAAAAGTGTTTAATTTTGAGGAGCTCCCATTTATTTCTTTCTTTCTTCAGTGCTCTTGCTTTAGGTTTAAGGTCCATAAAACTGCCTCCAATTGTAAGTTTCATAAGATATCTCCTACATTTTCCTCTAACTGTTTTATGGTCTTAGACCTAATGTTTAGATCTTTGATCCATTTTGAGTTAACTTTTGTATAGGGTGAGAATACGGGTCCTCTTTCATTCTTTTGCATATGGATATCCAGTTCTCTAGGCACCATTTATTGAAGAGACTGCTCTGTCCCAGGTGAGTTAGCTTGACTGCCTTATCAAAGATCAAATGTCCATAGATGAGAGGGTCTATATCTGAGCACTCTATTCGATTCCATTGGTCGATATATCTATCTTTATGCCAATACCATGCTGTTTTGACCACTGTGGCTTCATAATATGCCTTAAAGTCCAGCATCACTAGACCTCCAGCTTCGTTTTTTTTCCTCAAGATACTTTTAGCAATTCGGGGCACCCTGCCCTTCCAGATAAATTTTCTTATTGGTTTTTCTATTTCTGAAAAATAAGTTGTTGGGATTTTGGTTGGTATTGCGTTGAATCTGTAAATCAATTTAGGTAGGATTGACATCTTAACTATATTTAGTCTTCCAATCCATGAACACGGTATGCCCTTCCATCTATTTAGGTCTTCTGTGATTTCTTTTAACAGTTTTTTGTTGTTTTCTTTGTATAGGTCTTTTGTCTCTTTAGTTAAATTTATTCCTAAGTATTTTAGTCTTTTAGTTGCAATAGTAAATGGGATTCATTTATTGATTTCCCCCCTCAGCTTGTTCATTGCTAATGTATAGAAACACTACAGATTTTTGAATGTTGATCTTGTAACCTGCCACTTTGCTGTACTCGTTTATTAGCTCTAGTAGTTTTGCTGTGGATTTTTCCGGGTTTTCGACGTATAGTATCATATCATCTGCAAACAGTGATAGTTTTACTTCTTCCTTTCCAATTTTGATGCCTTGTATTTCTTTTTCTTGTCTAATTGCTCTGGCTAGAACCTCCAACACGATGTTGAATAACAGTGGTTATAATGGACATCCTTGTCTTGTTCCTGATCTTAGGGGGAAAGTTTTCAATTTTTCCCCATTGAGGATGATATTAGCTGTGGGTTTTTCATATATTCCCTCTATCATTTTAAGGAGGTTCCCTTGTATTCCTATCTTTTGAAGTGTTTTCAACAGGAAAGGATGTTGAATCTTGTCAAATGCCTTCTCTGCATCAATTGAGATGATCATGTGATTTTTCTGCTTTGATTTGTTGATGTGGTGTATTACATTAATTGATTTTCTTATGTTGAACCATCCTTGCATACCTGGGATGAATCCCACTTGGCGATGATGTATAATTCTTTTAATGTGTTGCTGGATTCGATTTGCAGGAATTTTGTTGAGGATTTTTGCATCTATATTCATTAGAGAGATTGGTCTGTAGTTTTCTTTTTTAGTAATATCTCTGCCTGGTTTTGGTATGAGGGTGATGTTGGCTTCATAGAATGAATTAGGTAGCTTTCCCTCCACTTCAATTTTTTTGAAGAGTTTGAGCAGGGTTGGTACTAATTCTTTCTGAAGTATTTGGTAGAATTCACATGTGAAGCTGTCTGTCCTGGACTTTTCTTTTTCGGAGGCTTTTGAATGACTGATTCAATTTCTTTACTTGTGATTGGTTTGTTGAGGTCATCTATTTCTTCTTGAGTCAAAGTTGGTTGTTCATGTCTTTCTAGGAACTTGTCCATTTCATCTACATTGTTGTATTTATTAGCATAAAGTTATTCATAGTATCCTGTTATTACCTCCTTTATTTCTGTGAGGTCAGTGGTTATGTCTCCTCTTCCATTTCTGATCCTATTTATTTGCATCCTCTCTCTTCTTCTTTTTGTCAGTCTTGCTAAGGGCCCATCAATCTTGTTGATTTTCTCATAGAACCAACTTCTGGTCTTATTGATTTTCTCTATTGTTTTCATGTTCTCAATTTCGTTTATTTCTGCTCTAATCTTTGTTACTTCTTTCCTTTTGCTTGCTTTGGGGTTAGTTTGCTATTCTTTCTCCAGTTCTTCGAAGTGGACAGTTAATTCCCGAATTTTTGCCCTTTCTTCTTTTCTGATATAGGCATTTAGGGCAATAAATTTCCCTCTTAGCACTGCCTTTGCTGCGTCCCATAGGTTTTGATATGTTGTGTTTTCATTTTCATTCACCTCGAGATATTTACTAATTTCTCTTGTGATTTCTTCCTTGACCCACTGGTTGTTTAAGAGTGTGTTGTTGAGCCTCCATGTATTTGTGAATTTTCTGGTGCTCTGCCTATTATTGATTTCCAACTTCATTCCTTTATGATCTGAGAAAGTGTTGTGTATGATTTCAGTCTTTTTCAGTTTGTTGAGACTTGCTTTGTGACCCAGCATATGGTCTATCTTTGAGAATGATCCATGAGCACTTGAGAAAAAGGTGCATCCTGCTGTTGTGGGGTGTAATGTCCTATAAATGTCTGTTAAGTCTAGCTCATTTATTGTAATATTCAAATTCTCTATTTCTTTATTGATCCTCTGTCTAGATGTTCTGTCCATTGATGAGAGAGGGGAATTGAAGTCCCCAACTACTATGGTAGATGTGTCTATTTCCCTTTTCAGTATTTGTAGTGTATTCCTCACGTATTTTGGGGCATTCTGGTTCGGTGCGTAAGTATTTATGATTGTTATGTTTTCTTGTTTAATTGTTCCTTTTATTAGTAGATAGTATCCTTCTTTGTCTCTTTTAACTGTTTTACATTTGAAGTCTAATTTGTTGGATATTAGTATAGCTACTCCTGCTCTTTTCTGGTTGTTATTTGCATGAAATATCTTTTCCCAACCTTTCACTTTCAACCTATGTTTATCTTTGGGTCTAAGATGTGTTTCCTGTAGACAGCATATAAAAGGATCCTGTTTTTTAATTCATTCTGCCAGTCTATGTCTTTTGATTGGGGAATTCAGTCCATTAACATTTAGTGTTATTACTGTTTGGGTAATACTTTCCTCTACCATTTTGCCTTTTTTATTATATATATCATATCTGATTTTCCTTCTTTCTACACTCTTCTCCACACCTCTCTCTTCTGTCTTTTTGTATCTGACTCTAGTGCTCCCTTTAGTATTTCTTGCAGAGCTGGTCTCTTGGTCACAAATTCTCTCAGTGACTTTTTGTCTGAAAATGTTTTAATTTCTCCCTCATTTTTGAAGGACAATTTTGCTGGATATAGAAGTCTTGGTTGGCAGTTTTTCTCTTTTAGTTATTTAAATATATCATCCCACTGTCTTCTTGCCTCCATGGTTTCTGCTGAGAAATCTACACATAGTCTTATTGGGTTTCCGTTGTATGTGATGGATTGTTTTTCTCTTGCTGCTTTCAAGATCCTCTCTTTCTCTTTGACCTCTGACATTCTAACTAGTAAGTGTCTTGGAGAACGCCTATTTGGATCTATTCTCTTTGGGGTGCGTTGCACTTTTTGGATCTGTAATTTTAGGTCTTTCATAAGAGTTGGGAAATTTCCAGTGATAATTTCTTCCATTAGTTTTTCTCCTCCTTTTCCCTTCTCTTCTCGGACACCCACAACACGTATATTTGTGCGCTTCATATTATCATTCAGTTCCCTGAGCCCCTGCTCAAATTTGTCCATTCTTTTCCCTATAGTTTCTGTTTCTTTTTGGATTTTAGATGTTCCATCCTCCAGTTCACTAATTCTAACCTCTGTCTCTTGAAATCTACCATTGTAGGTTTCCATTGTTTTTTCATCTCTTCTACTGTATCTTTCATTCCCATAAGTTCTGTGATTTGTTTTTTCAGACTTTCCATTTCTTCTTTTTGTTTTTCCCTTGCCTTCTTCATGTCCTCCCTCAATTTATCAATTTGGTTTTTGAAGAGGTTTTCCATTTCTCTTCGTATATTCAGAATTAGTTGTCTCAGCTCCTGTATCTCATTTGAGGAATTGGTTTGTTCCTTTAACTGGGCCATATCTTCAATTTTCCTGGTGTCATTTGTTATTTTTTGCTGGCATCTGGACATTTAATCAGATTTCCCTGAGCGTGAGACCCAGCAGGTTGAAAGATTTTCCTGTGAAGTCTCTGGGCTCTGTTTTTTTTTTTTTTTTTTTTTTATTAATCAAAAAAAAGAAAAGAAATTAACACAACATTTAAAAATCATTCCATTCTACAAATGCGCTCAGTAATTCTTAGTATCATCACATAGATGTATGATCATCATTTCTTAGTACATTTGCATCGATTTAGGAAAAGAACTAGCAAAACAGCAGAAAAAGATATAGAATGTTAATATAGAGAAGAGAATTAAAAAAATAATACTAATAATATATATATATAAAGGAAAAAGAAAAAGAAAACAAAAGATACAAACACACAAACAAGCAAACAAAAAACCATATTTCAGGTGCAGCTTCATTCAGTGTTCCAACCTAGTTACATTACACTTAGGTATTATTGTGCTGTCCATTTTTGAGTTTTTGTATCTAGTCCTGTTGCACAGTCTGTATCCCTTCAGCTCCAATTACCCATTATCTTACCCTGTTTCTAACTCCTGCTGGTCTCTGTTACCAATGATATATTCCAAGCTGATTCTCGAATGTCGGTTCACATCAGTGGGACCTTACAGTATTTGCCCTTTAGTTTTGGGCTAGACTCACTCAGCATAATGTTCTCTAGGTCCATCCATGTTATTGCATGCTTCATAAGTTTAGTCTGTCTTAAAGCTGCATAATATTCCATCGTAGGTATACGCCACAGTTTGTTTAGCCACTCGTCTGTAGATGAACATTTTGGCTGTTTCCATCTCTTTGCAATTGTAGATAATGCTGCTATAAACACCGGTGTGCAAATGTCCGTCTGTGTCTTTGCCCTTAAGTCCTTTGAGTAGATACCTAGCAGTGGTATTGCTGGGTCGTAATCCATTCTGCCATTCTATGTCTTTTGATTGGGAAATTCAGTCCATTAACTTTTAGTATTATTACTGTTTGGATAATATTTTCCTCTACCATTTTGGCTTTTGTATTATATATATCATATCTGATTTTCCTTCTTTCTACACTTTACTCCATACCTCTCTCTTCTGTCTTTTCGTCTCTGACTCTAGTGCTCCCTTTAGTATTTCTTGCAGAGCTGGTCTCTTGGTCACAAATTCTCTCAGTGACTTTTTGTCTATAAATGTTTTAATTTCTCCTTCATTTTTGAAGGACAATTTTGCTGGATATAGGAGTCTTGGTTGGCAGTTTTTCTCTTTTAGTAATTTAAATATATCATCCCACTGTCTTCTAGCTTCCATGGTTTCTGCTGAGAAATCTACACATAGTCTTATTGGGTTTCCCTTGTATGTGACAGATTGTTTTTCTCTTGCTGCTTTCAAGATCCTCTCTTTCTCTTTGACCTCTGACATTCTAACTAGTAAGTGTCTTGGAGAACGCCTATTTGGGTCTATTCTCTTTGGGGTGCGCTGCACTTCTTGGATCTGCAAATTTAGGTGTTTCATAAGAGTTGGGAAATTTTCAGTGATAATTTCTTTCATTAGTTTTTCTCCTCCTTTTCCCTTCTCTTCTCCTTCTGGGACACCCACAACACGTATATTTGTGCGCTTCATATTGTCATTCAGTTCCCTGATCCCCTGCTCAAGTTTTTCCATTCTTTTCCCTATAGTTTCTGTTTCTTTTTGGAATTCAGTTGTTCCATCCTCCAGTTCACTAATTGTAGCTTCTGTCTCTTTAGATCTACCATTGTAGATATCCATTGTTTTTTCCATTTTTTCTTCTTTGTCCTTCACTCCCATAAGTTCTGTGATTTGTTTTTTCAGATTTTCTATTTCTTCTTTTTGTTCAGCCCATGTCTTCTTCATGTCTTCCCTCAATTTATTGATTTGGTTTTTGAAGAGTTTTTCCATTTCTGTTCGTATATTCAGCATTAGTTGTCTCAGCTCCTGTATCTCATTTGAACTATTGGTTTGTTCCTTTGACTGGGCCATATCTTCAATTTTCCGAGCGTCATCCATTATTTTCTGCTGGTGTCTGGGCATTTGATCAGATTTCCCTGGGTGTGGGACCCAGTTGGTTGAAAGGTTTTTCTGTGAAATCTCTGGGCTCTGTTTTTCTTTTCCTGCCCAGTAGGTGGCGCTCATGGCGCTCGTCTGTCTGCACGGCAGTCGGCCCGGGAAACCGCGCGTGGAGGCGGGGGTCGCTGGCCGCCGCGGCTTGGGAGAGTGCCGGTCCTAATTGCCCAGCTGGCCCGAAACGCCAAGCGTGACGGGAGGGCCCCGCTATCCAACGTTCCCAGTCAGACCGGGGAGCCACGTGCGTGGAGGGGACCCCAGTCGCCAGCCGCCCCAGCCAGGAAAACGCGCGCCCCTCGGGTATCTCACCGCAGAAGATTCTCCCTGCCCATTCAGCTGTTCCAGAATGGGGTACGCTGTCTTTTTGGTCTCTGTCGTGACTCCGGGAGCTGTTTCGTATTGTTTCTCTTTCTTTAGTTGCTTTTCTGGAGGAGGAACTAAGACCCGCGCGTCTTACTAAGCCGCCATCTTCTCCGGAAGTCCTGGGCTCTGTTTTTTTTATCCTGCCCAGTAGGTGGCGCTTGTCTGTCTGCAGGTCCCACCAGCAAAAGATGTTGTGGCTCCTTTATTAATGCCACTATTGGTGTTTGGTTGGACCCAGTCCCTCCCACTGTCGGAAACTCCCTCCTCTCCCTCTGGGCAGCCACCTGTGGGGGAGGGGTACCGGTCGCTGGCCGCCACGGCCCGGGGAACTCGCTGATCTGAGACTCGCCGCCGGACCGGTAAGCCGCCTGTGGGGGAGGGGCACCAGTCGCCGGCCGCCGCGGCTTGGGGAACTCGCCGATCCAAGACTCATAGCCGGTCCGGGAAGCCGCCCGTGAAAGAGGGGCGCTGGCCGCCACGGCTTGGGAAACTTGCCTCTCTGAGACTCTCAGCCAGTCCGGGAAGGAGGGAGGGAGGGGCGCCAGCCGCCAGCCGCTGCGGCCCGGGGAGGCACGCGCCGCTCGGGGAGCTCACCTCAGTGGAGTCTCGCAGATGGTCCAGCCAGTCCAGACTGGGGTACGCTGTGTGTATGGTCCCTGCCGTGGCCCCAGGAGCTGTTCTGCACTGTTTCTGGTCACCTAGTAGTAGCTCTGGAGGAGGAACCCGTGGCAGTGCGACAGTATCCGATCCCTCAAAAGGCTCTCCAGGGTGTTTTTTTTTAATCAAATTTGGAAAACTTTCAGCCATGTTTCTTCAGTTTTTTTCTTACCCATTCTTTCTCTCCTCTATTTCTGAAACTTCAATTGTGTTTTTTTAGACCAATTAGTATTATCCCACAATTTGCTAAGGATAGTACATTTTTTTCAATCTTTTTTCTCACTATCCTTCAGTTTACATTAATTTCTATTTACCTGCCTCTGAGTATGCTGACCCTTTCTTTCTTCTGTAGTATCCATAAACTGTTAAGACTACTGAGTGAATTTTTTATTTCAAGTATTATATATGTGTTAGCTCTAGAATTCCCTTTTAAAAAAATGATTTCTGTCTTTGCTGAGATTTCCCCCCATCTATTCATTTATTCTGTCCGTCTTTTCCTTTAAATCCTCAAACATATTTCTAAAAGCTGTTTTAAAGTACTTGTCTACTAATTCTAACATTTGGGTCATCTCAAAGTCTTTATTTATTGACCACCTTTTTGCTTGATTAATAGTTTTTTATTAAAAATGTAGACCTTATGGATGAAATCTTATATTGAGTCTGTGTTAGACTGTCTTTCTTTAAAGTTATTGAGGTTTTTCTAATAGGTGATTAAATTACTGCCAGATCTTCTTGGTCCTGACCGGTTAGATTTTAGGCTTTTTAAGGCTGGGACTATTTTAGTATTGTCCCGAGTCTGGTGTGGTTCTTATTCCTATGGTGTGGCATTTCCAGTTCTTAACTGAATACTCCAAGGTATTTAGAGAGGTCTTTTCACTCTGGCTTAGAATTTCAGTGTCTCCCAGCACGATACTGCCTATCTCCAGTTAGCTCTGTGCCCCAATCCCAGAATCCTCTCTCTCTACCAAGCCATGTGGAGTCTTGCCCTGTGGATGAACAGCAGCACTCAGCTGTAAAAACACTTAAAAAAAGAAGGGAACTCTGTGGCAGACTTCAGGGACCATCTCCTCTGTCCAGCTCCTTCAGTATTCTGCCACACAAATTCTCACCATCTCAGCAACTCTGAACTCTGGTCTCTGCCTCCTCAACTCAACCGCTGTTTGATTGGGCACCGCCTTTCTGCACCACAGACTAGAAACTGTCGCTAGACAGAAAGCCAGGGAAAGTGTGAGAGTGTTTTTCATTTCTCTTCTCTCAAGTACCACAATCCTGCACAAATACCACACTATGGGTTGTCTTAAACAATGGCAATTTATGGTCTCATAGTTTTGAGCCTAAGATAAGTCCAAAACTGAGGCATCAGCAAGGAGATGCTTTCTCCCCAAAGACTGTGGCATTTTTAAAAAATTTATTTATTAATTAAAAAATTAAGAAACCAATTAAAACACCAACATACATAATCAGTAATTCACAATATCATCACTTAGTTGCATATTCATCATTTCTTAGAACATTTGCGTTAATTCAGAAAAAGAAATAAAAAGACAATAGAAAAAGAAATAAAATGAACACAGGAAAGAAAAAAAAAGATTATACCTATCATACCCCTTACCCCTTGCTTTCATTGATCACTAGCATTTCAAACTAAATTTATTTTAGCATTTGTTCCCCCTATTATTTTTTTTTATTCCATATGTTCTACTCCTTTGTTGACAAGGTAGATAAAAGGAGCATCAGACACAAGGTTTTCACAATCACACAGTAATATTGTGGCAGCTATATCATTATTCAGTCATCATCAAGAAACATGGCTACTGGAACACAGCTGTACATTTTCAGGCTGTTCCCTCCAGCCTCTCCATTACATCTTGAATAACTAGATGATATCTACTTGATGCATAAGAATAACCTCCAGGATAACCTTTCGACTCTGTTTGGAATCTCTCAGCCATTGACACTTTGTCTCATTTTCCTCTTCCCCCTTTTGATGGAGAAGGTTTTCTCAATCCCTTGATGCTAAGTCTCAGCTCATTCTAGGGTTTTTCTCAGTCCCTTGATGCTGAGTCTCAGCTCATTCCAAGATCTCTGTCCCACATTGCCAAGAAGATCCACACCCCTGGGAGTCATGTCCCACATAGAGAGGGGGAGGGTGCTGAGACTGCTTGTTGTGTTGGCTGGAGAGAGAGGCCACATCTGAGCAACAAAAGAGGCTCTCTTGGGGGTGACTCTTAGGCCTAAATTTTAAGTAGGCTTGACCTATCCTTTGTGGGGTTAAGTTTCATATGAACAAACCCCAAGACTGGGGGCTCAGCCTATAGCTTTGGTTGTCCACACTGCTTGTGAGAATATCAAGAATTCATCTTGGGGAAGTTGAATTTCTCCCCGTTCTCACCATTCCCCAAAGGGGGCTTTGCAAATACTTTTCCACTCACTGAAGACTGTGGCATTTTGAGGCTGGTTCCGGCAACCCTTGGTCCTTGACTGTTCTGTAATATGGCAATACACACGGCAGTGTCTTCCTTTTCTTCCAGGTTCTGTTGACTTCCATTTTCTGGCTGCTCCCTGTGACTGTCACTCTCTATATCTGAATTTCACTCTGCTTATAAAGGATCTCAGTAATCCAGGTTAAAGCCCAACCTTATTCAGTTGGGTCATACCTTAACTGGAATGTCATGAAAACTCTTATCTACAGTGGGTTCATACCCACCAAAATGTAGACTAAGACCAAGAACATGTCCAAACTGGGGTACACAATTCAATCTACCCCATGGACAGAAGCACAAGTTTATATAGCAGATTAAAGTCATAATTATGAAGATTTTGTAGTTAAATAGACAAATATTTGCATGTGTGTGTGTGCATGCGCACAAATACAGGATGGAAAATTTGAAAAAATAAAGACTTTAATATTAAGATATTTATTTAAATAAGTAAAGTTCTTTGTAAAATTTGCCTTTGGTATCTTAATGGTAATTGTAATAAGTATGAATTTGTTATAGAATTAAGAATTATTGAAATAGTTTTAGGCTAAAACTAATAAACTCCATTTCTTTCATTTACCTAAGGATATTTTATTTTTAATTCACTAGCAACCTAATACCTTTGTCAAATTCGTCTTTAAATTACGTTGTACAGTGAGACTTTTACATACACATTAATGACAAAGACTAGAAAACATTCTGTCCACATAATTTCCTTTAGGTGTTTTTTGGTTGATATCTGATTATTAACAATTTTAGTAGGGATCAGCACCATAAACAGCAGAATTTTCTATGGGTAGGATCCTCAAAAAATGTAAGTACCCAAGCTGGACAATTGGTGTACGTTTTAACTTTTCCAAACCCAACCAAGTACACAATTAATTAGACTCATTTCTCATCAACCTAAAGCCAAAGCAAGGACTTATCATTCAAATGTACCATAGAGATAGAATAGGAAATTTTAAAAATATATAACTATGGGGTGGTGCAATGGTGGCTCAGTGGCAGAATTCTTGCCTGCCATGCTGGAGACCTGGGTTCAATTCCTGGTGCCTGCCCGTGCAAAAAATCTCTTTCTTTAGATAGAGATAGAGATAGCGAGAGAGAGAGAGACAGAGAGATATAGATAGAGAGAGATATGTATTGAGGTCCTAGGACAGCTGACTACCACAAAATTATGAGACTAGTATCACCAGCCATTTGTGAAGATTTTCTTACTCAAAAATCCTATCTTTTATGTTTGAGATTTCTTTTTCTCAAATTCAAATTTTCAGGAAAAAATTAAGTATATTTTGTATTTTCTGCTCAGTTCTCTTTAATTTTTGATTTTTCAAAAGAAAATGTATCCTCCTTTTTATCAAAGGATTGCTGGGTTTTAGTCCCCAAGAAGGACAATGTAAAGTTTTCATGATCATCATATGTCTTAAACATACAATATAGTTTTTATGTAAATTTATGGTTTTTTAAAATGATCTGTGTTCGAAGGAGCTTTACTGATAGTTAAGGGAATTTTAAGACAGTTTTCTCTTACCCCACTATTTTAACTTAATAGTTTTCATTTTACTGTTTAGAATCATCATCTAATGTGTATAAAATTTTATATAGCTGTAATTATAATATATATACAATTCATGATTTGTTAAAATTTCACATTCTCTCATATATACTTTTCCATGTTTCATAGCCTTTATTATATATATATATTTTAAAAATCTACATAATATTACTTAGAGTTAACATAATTTTTTCACCCCATTATCACTGAAGTTGTTACCAGTATTTTTGCTATTATATTTAATGTTTCAGTGAATATCTTTGTACATTTAACTTCTCTGTTCTTTTGAGTTACTTCATTATGCTAAATTCCCAAAACTACAATTCATGGGTTAAACAGTATGAACAACTTTTTTCTTTGGTTGTTGTTAAGTGCCTGTTTATTTTTCAGTTTATTTGTCTCTATGCTTAAAATTTGTTGTATTTGTACTTATTACTTATAAAAACATAAGTGATTCTTATTGCCAGCTATCAGGTTTGCTATAGCTCTTCAAATATAAGAAAACTTCTCTAAAGCTCCAGACCTGGAAGAAGTTTTCATAACTTAAGTGGAAGCATTTTATAGGTTCTTGTGGGAGTTTTTGTAACTGTACAATGGAAAATTGTTGTGCAGGAGTGTAGGGTGTAATATTTCCCTCACTTTGAAGTTAAGAAAATGAGGCAACATAAAGAACTGTATAAGGAAGTTACAGCAATTTAAGAAATAACTAAACTATTAAATACTCAGGAAGAAGCAAGTTAAAGTAGCAGTTTAAAACAAATACTTAAAGCTAAAGAACACATACACTCTCATTGTCTCACAGCTTGATTTTTTACGAGGAAATGGATTGTTCTATTTTCTTTCCTGTATATTGTAAAAATTTTTAAGTGAGAAGCTTGTCTCTAGCTTTAATAATACTATTTTTAAGTGAATATCTTATTGCTTTAATGTTATAACTCTCATTTAATAATATTCTCTATATACACATGGCATATAAAGTATAGTCGCCAGCCTCAAGTTATACAGGATTGCTTACATATATTAAAATAAAGTCAAAACAAAAATCTGTTCCAATCTCAGTCATTAAAACAAGTAGCAAAGCTGCTTAATTATTTGGATTTATATGATTGGATTTTATCTGAAATATTGGTAGTTAGATTTATGTCTCTGAAACTCAGATTTTAAATTTGTTTTTCCTGGGGACCTCAGTATACCAGTTTTTATGCTTCTTAAAAGGAAGCAGTTCCAGGTGGTGCAGTGGTGGCTCATTGGCAAGAATTCTTCCCTGCTGAGCCGGAGACAACCCAGGTTCGATTCCTGGAGCCTGCCAATGCAAAAAAAGAAAAAAAAAGGAAGTAGTTTCTTACCTTTCAGTGGTATATCTATATCCTGATCACTGGGGGTATACCCTCTCGTATCTGGGATACATTATAAAATCCTCAGAGGTGCATCATTATGGTGATTGACAAGCTAACCAAATATTTAGTATGATCATAATTACTATAAACATAATTGCTACCATTCATGATTAATGTGCCAGGCACTGTGGTAAAGTATGCTATATATATCTTACATATATATATATAAATATCTTACTTAATCCTTTCAAAAACATTTTGGGGGGGAATAATCGTGCTCGTTATAGATGAGGAACCAAAGATTTAATAAGGCGATCATGGTCATACAGTTGATAAGCAGCAGAACCAGAATTCAAATCCAAGCTGGTCTCACTTCAAAGGCCATCCTCTTAACCAAAGTTATTATTGTTGTACCAAGGTAGTACAATATGATTTAAAACAGTACCACGCTTATCATCATTCAACTCAGACCAGCTCCTTATTGTCGCCATCAGCCCCACTTTCTCAAAAACTCAGTTTTAAAAACCCCAGAATCATTCTTGACGTTTATTGTTCTCCCAAACATCTAGTTCATCTCCAGGTTATAACTACAAATTCCTTTATTATGTCTTCCCTCCATTTCTTCCCTTCTGTTTTCCACTGAGGTCCATATCACCTCAGTCACGGGACTCATTATTCCTTATACAGCAGCAATGTCCTTCTAATTGATCTCCCTTCCTCCATTCCCTCCCCACTTGATTGTGTCCTACACAGTGCTAAATTGTCCAGCCCCACATGTAAGATCCTCTGAAATCTGACCATTTCCCAGCTTCCAGCTTCATTTGCAGTTACTCAAGAGAACCAAACTCTCCATATTCCCAGCTTTATAATTACATGTGTAATTGTCCCATCTACCTTCCCTCTAACCTAAACTCAAACTCACCTCCTCCATTAAGCCTTCCTAATTTCCCCAGCTGCTACTAACTAACCATACAGCCACTCATCTGGTGCAAACCAAGTTTGCTACATTGTATTATCATTTACTTTTTGTTCATCTGCCTGCATTACTAGAATATAAACCTGTGAAGAGCAAGGATTAAGTCTTAAATCTCTTGGTGTCCCCCACTACCTTGGTACAATAATAATAACTTTGGTTAAGAGAGTGGCCTTTGAAGTGAGACCAGCTTGGATTTGAATTCTGGTTCTGCTGCTTATCAGCTGTATAACCATGATCGCCTTATTAAATCTTTGGTTCCTCATCTATAACGAGCATGATTATTCCCCCCCAAAATGTTTTTGAAAGGATAGTAAGATATCTTTATATATGAAAGATATATATATAGCGTACTTTACCACAGTGCCTGGCACATTAATCATGAATGGTAGTAATTATGTTTATAGTAATTATGATTATACTAAATATTTGGTTAGCTTGTCAATCACCATAATGATGCACCTCTGAGGATTTTATAATGTATCCCTTTCTCATCAATGAGATGACTACAAATATCATATAATAATAATGTGAGCTTTTTTTCCTTATAGTTGTCAATAGTCTAGATGGAACTTGAATTTAGAGTATTCAATTTTTTTTTATTGTTTAGAAAAATGGTTTATTCCAGGGAATTGCTTTACTCATTTATAGTTTTGTCTACTGCAACAAAGGAAATGCAAGCTTTGTAAAAACAAAACAACAAAAAACACCTTTTTTTTGTTTAAAGGCGTTGCTTCTTTTCCAAGAAGGATTATTTTGCAGCACTAAATAATAGATGTGCATGTAGGAAGAATTCTGAAACTAAAAATACCTACAGAGAGTGCCAGATCTTAGAAAAAGTGACCCTTCTTTTTATGCCATATAAACTAGTCTATTTAAATGTAAATGAATCCATTTACAGAAATTAAAGCAACTATAAGAAAAACAAATCCAAAATTACCTTTTTTTAAAAAAGGACAAATACAGGGAGGTACAAAATATTTTAAAACCCGTATCTGTTTGACAGCAGTTTTGGAATGCAAGTATTTATAAAGGAACATGAAAAAAACATTAAAGGATGTCCTATTCTAAATTTTGACTTTATGTATAAATATCAAACTGTACCAGCACCCAAATAATAATGCACCAGGATGTTCTGGGGATAGATAGTATTTCAGCAGCCATTTCCAGGTGTTGACTGGGGCTTATAGCAGAACCATTCTTTAAAAGGAGAACTTTAGGAGTTCAAGGTTTTACGAGCAGTATCAGAAGGAACATCTGACGCAAAATATATTCATTCAACATGGAATTAACTGGTGCCATTTGTCTTCAGCTAATCTAGAATGACAGATGTACCCTCTTGTCACCCTTTTTCTGCTTTTTCCAATTATGAAACATGTTTTATCTGTAACCCATATCATACTTTGAAGTTTGTTCTGTAACTACTTATTAAAATGTACTTTGAATCCCCTTTTTAGTTTATGGCATATTGGAGTGGCTAGAGAGGGAAATACCTGAAACTGTTGAGCTGTGTTCCAGTAGCCATGTTTCTTGAAGATGACTGTATAATGATATAACTTCTACAGTGTGACTGTGTGATTGTGAAAACCTTGTATCTGATGCTCCTTTTATCTAGCATATGGACAGATGAGTAAAAATATGGATAAAAATAAACAAATGATAGGGGGATAAAGGTTATAGAGTAGATTGAAATTATAGTGGTCAACGAGAGAGAGGGGTAAAGGGTATGGTATGTATGAGTCTTTTTTATTTCTTTTGCTGGAGTGATGCATATATTCAAAAAAATGATCATGGTGATGAATACACAACTATGTGATGATATTGTAAGCCACTGATTGTATACCATGTTTAGAATGTTTGTTTGTTTGTTAAGGTTTGACAATAAAAGTATTTTTAAAAATGTACTTTGAACTCTATCACTTTTTTGTATATATATTTTATTTCACAATAAAAAATGTTAAAAAAAAAAAGACGTTTTATGATCTTTTATTTTTTGATAGGGATCACATGCCATGGTCAAAAGAAGAAGAAGCAGCAGCCAAAAAAAAAATAGAGGAAAACTCAACTGTGCGAGTCCATCCAGAAGAACAAGGTAGTCCACTGCGTGTTGTAGTTCCTGGAGCCAGGTTTTTCTGTTTGACCGCCTACTGATTCAGTTCACACTTTACCCTGTTCCCTCTTACTTGTGTCATTACTGTGCCAATTCATGACTTCCTTTTGGGAGAATGCCCATTTCTTCAGTGTAGTGGGACCAAGGTTAATGAAATAAATTACATAATCACCCGATAATTGCTATTCTGGTAGTCATGTTATGGCCCTGTCTGGGAGACAGACAGACAGACAAACAAACACATATGTGGCATTTCAAAGAAAATATTAAAATTTAACTTCTCTTGCTGTACTTTTTCCAGTATGCTATTGTGCATTTACTTGTTAGGAAATTTCAACAAATTCAAAAACTTTGAGTGAAGAAGGTAAAGTCATATCAAAATGTTGCTTGTCTTTTAGGGTAAACATAAAATTTCAATGACAATTTAAGGCCCTTTTCCTGGAGGCCTTTGATATTTAAAGTTTAATTGAAGTAAGGCTTTCCTGACTGTTGTAGTTTGCTAGCTGCCGGAATGCAATATACCAGAAACAGAATGGCTTTTAAAAAGGGGAATTTAATAAGTTGCTAGTTTACAGTTCTAAGGCTGAGAAAATGTCCCAATTAAAACAAGTCTATAGAAATGTCCCATCGAAAGCATCCAGGGAAAGATACCTTGGTTCAAGAAGGCCGATGAAGTTCAGGGTTTCTCTCTCAAGTGAGAAGGCACATGGCGAACAGTCAGAGTTTCTCTCTCATCTGGAAAGGCACATGGTGAACATGGTCAGGGCTCCTCTCTGATCTGGAAGGGCACATGGCAAACAGCGTCATCTGCTAGCTTCTTCTCCTTACTTCCTGTTTCATGAAGATCCCCAGGAGGCATTTTCCTTCTTCATCTCCAAAGGTCGCTGGCTGGTGGACTCTGCTTCTCGTGACTATGTCGTTCTGCTCTACTCTCTCTGAATCTCCTCATTCTCCAAAATCTTTCCTTTTTTATAGGACTCCAGAAACTTATCAAGACCCACTCAAATGGGTAGAGACATGTCATCACCTAATCCAGTTTAACAACCACTCTTGATTAAATCACATCTCCAGGGAGATGATCTGATTACAGTTTCAAACATACAGTATTGAATAGGGATTATCCTGCCTTTACGAAATGGGATTTTGATTAAAACATGGCTTTTCTAGGGTCTATACATCCTTTCAAACCAGCACATTCCACCCTGTGAACCCTAAAAAAGACATGTTTTCCCTGTATACAAAATACATTCATTCCATAACAATAACAGAGAACCTTAAACAATTCTAGTAACATTTTGAGTACAAGATTAATACAAGATTAAAATCAGTACAAAGTCTCATCAAACTTAGTTAAAAACATGGACAGTCCTAAGGCAAAATTTTCGCCATTTCCTCTGGACCTGTAAAACTCAGAACAAGTTATTTGCTGCCAATATACAAAGGACCAGTCGTAGGATACATATACACGTTTCCATAGGAAGGAGGGAACACAGGGATCATCAGACCCATACAGTTTCGAAAACCCACAGGGCAAAGTCCACTAGATTTCAAAGTCTGAGAATCATTTATTTTTGGAGCTTTAGAAAGCAGCAGTGCCACCCTTTCTGAAGGCCTACACAGAGTCCTGCCTCTCTCCAAACACAACCTTGGGGGACACTGGGGAGACCACCTTTGGGCTGCACCCGGGCTCTCTACCATTTCTGAGGCATACACTCAACCCCATCATGTAGTGGCAGCCAGGCACTCCCCAAAACCCAAAGGATGTGTTTCACTGCCCCCAAGGCCTGAAGCGGCATAACTCTTCCACTGCAATTAGGTGGAAGGCCCATCCTCTGCCTTCGGGGCAAACTTACCCTCTTCACGGGCTTGGGTGGGGCCCCTCTCTTGGCCTGAGGCTTCTTGACTTCAGACCTCAGCCTCCATGGTTTTGCCTCTGAAGTTATTTTTCCTCCAATGTGTCCCTTTTCTGAGTCCCCCCAGTACAGACTGGCAGCGACTCTCGTTGGCTTTCTATGAAGTAGCCTTGGACCATGCCCATCCGACATAAGGAGTTTCCATAAATCCTTCCTGAATAACTCCATGTCCAATCCTGGCTTTCTCTGAAAATGACTGATTGGTTCCACATTTGGCCAAGACCTCATGTGGGACACTGTTCTCTGGGGTCTCCCTTCCTGGAAGCCCAGAATTTTCCAGAATATCAATTTCAGGTTTCTTTGTACCCAAGAGTTCAGTTCTCAGCTTATCTCTTTCCTGTCGCATTTCACTATAAACTGAAAGGAGAAACCAGGCTACACAGTCGACATTTAATTTGGAGATCTCTTCTGCTAAATATCCAAGTTCATGGCTTTTAAAATCTGCCTTCCAGCCAAAACCACTCATCAATATTGCCAGATTATCTGCTATTTTAAAACAAGGATCACCTTCCTTCCAGTCTGCAATAGCGCATGCCTCATTTCTGTCTAGAGCCGTTAGAAGTCTCTTTAGAGTCCATGTTTCTACCAACAGTCTCTTCAAAGCATCCCAGGCCTTCTCTATCAAGCTCCTTACAACTCCTCCAAAATCTTCCCCTTATCCATTTAAAAAGCCGTTCCAACATGTTTGGTATTTGCAAACTGCAGCAGCAGTACCCCACTCTCCCGTACCAAAATCTATTCTAGTTTGCTAGCTGCCGGAATGCAATATACCAGAAACAGAATGGCTTTTAAAAGGGGGAATTTAATAAGTTACTAGTTTACAGTTCTAAGGCTGAGAAAATGTCCCAGTTAAAACAAGTCTATAGAAATGTCCCATTGAAAGCATCCAGGGAAAGATACCTTAGTTCAAGAAGGCCGATGAAGTTCAGGGTTTCTTTCTCAAGTGAGAAGGCACATGGCGAACACAGAGTTTCTCTCATCTGGAAAGGCACATGGCAAACAGCATCATCTGTTAGCTTCTTCTCCTGACTTCCTGTTTTATGAAGATCCCTGGGAGACATTTTCCTTCATCTCCAAAGGTCGCTGGCTGGTGGACTCTGCTTCTCATGGCTATGTCGTTCTGTTCTGCTCTCTCTGAATCTCCTTCATTCTCCAAAATGTTTCTTTTTTTTATAGGACTCCAGAAACTTATCAAGACCCACCCAAATGGGTAGAGACATGTCATCACCTAATCCAGCTTAACAACCACTCTTGATTAAATCACACCTCCAGGGAGATGATCTGATTACAGTTTCAAACATACAGAATTGAATAGGGATTATTCTGCCTTTATGAAATGGGATTTTGATTAAAGTATGGCTTTTCTAGGGTCCATATATCCTTTCAAACCAGCACACTGACTTTTAAAAAGTGTTTTTAGCTCTTTCGGCCGTAGCGCCATCTTGCTAGAAACCTCCGCGCCATGAGAGCCAAGTGGAGGAAGAAGTGGATACGCAGGCTGAAGCGCAAAAGAAGAAAGATGAGGCAGAGGTCCAAGTAAACCATTAGCGTGTGCACCCATGGAGACCAGGGGAGCAGAAATAATGGAATGCCAGAGGCTGAGGATGCTGATATGAGTTATTGACTGCAGGCTACTGTCTTGATTCTCTCAATGGATCTAGAACTTCCAATAATTGTCCAACTTTACGAAGACCTGTGAAAGATCTTGTTTGTACCAAAACAGCCCCTTTTGGTCCTTTGCCCTGGACCTGTGACGTTCTGGACTAGTTCTGTTCTCAGTTGTAACACGTGTATAATAAACCATCTCTTTCGTCTTAGCTAAAGAAAAAAAAAAGTGCTTTTAAAGTATTTACGAATCCCCTTTAAGAAATGGTGAGAAAAGGGGAAAACTGAATTTCCCTAAGTTGAATTCTTGATATTCTCATGAGCATTGGGGACAACCAAAGCAATAGGCTGAGCCCCCAATGTTGGGGCTTGTTCATATGAAACTTAACCCCATAAGGATAGGTCAAGCCTACTTAAAATTAGCCCTAAGAGTCACCCCCAAGAGAACGTCTTTTGCTGCTCAGATGTGGCCTCTCTCTCCAACCAACACAACAAGCAAACTCACTGCCCTCCCCCTGTCTATGTAGGACATGACTCCCAGGGGTATGGACCTTCCTGGCAGGGTGGGACAGAAATCCTAGAATGAGCTGAGACTCAGCATCAAGAGATTGAGAAAACCTTCTTGACCAAAAGGGGGAAGAGTGAAATGAGACAAAATAAAGTGTCAGTGACTGAGAGATTCCAGAGTCGAGAGGTTATCCTGGAGGTTATTCTTATGCATTAAATAAAATCACCTTGTATGTCATGATGTAATGAAGAGGCTGGAGGGAACGTCCTGAAAATGAAGAGCTGTGTTCCAGTAGCCATGTTTCTTGAAGATGATTGTATAATGATATAGCTTTCACAATGTGACTGTGTGATTATGAAAACCTTGTGTCTGATGTTCCTTTTATCTACCTTATAACAGATGAGTAAAACATATGGAATAAAAATAAATAATAGGGGAACAAATGTTAAAATAAATTTAGATTGAAATGCTAGTGATCGATGAAAGGGAGGGGTAAGGGGTATGGTATGTATGCATTTTTTTCTGTTGTCCTTTTATTTCTTTTTCTGAATTGATGCAAATGTTCTAAAAGATGATCATGATGATGAATATGCAACTATGTGATGATATTGTGAATTACTGAATATATATGTAGAACGGAATGATCATAAGTTAAGAATGTTTGCGTTTGTTATTTTTTTTTTAATTTTAATTAAGTAAAAAAAAAAGTGCTTTTAGAAAAACTGGCACATGATGTCCTTGTCATCATGAAACTAGGAGTCTATAAAAACCTTATCTAACCCCTAAACTCTCTAGGTAGATTTTTCCATCTTATTTTTCTTAAAATGTTTTCTCCTTTAGGAAAGGTTGGCTCTTTTTTTGTTTTTCAAGTTTATTGAGATGCTCCATACATATAGAAATTTGCGAGCATCATAAATGAATTTCCATAAAGCTCAATGAAGCTTCACAAACTGAATACACCAAAGTAACTAGCACCATCATCAAAAAACAGAATATTGTCAGTACCCAAAATCTCCCTCATGCCCTTTCCCAGTTACAACAGCCTCCCCTTCACCCTCTGCAAAGAGCAACCACTATCCTGGCTTCTAATCCCGTAGTTTAGTTTTGCCAGAGCAACTTGGTTATTATTATCATCATTTCTCAGTCAGTCTTGTAGCAACATCAGTGCAACCATTAGATAGAGCAGGGGTTGGCACACTATGGCCCATAGGTCAAATCCTGTCCATTTCCTGTTTTTATAAATAAAGGTTTACTGGGATACCACCAATACACTCGTTTATTTATGTATTGTCTATGGCTGCTTTCAAGCTGTGGCCACAGAGTTGAGTAGTTGCAACAGATACCATATGACCTACAAAGACAAAAATATTTACTATTGGGACCTTCACAGAAGAAGTTTGCCAACCCTGAGATATAATCTTGTTTCTAGATTGTTCAGCTCTCCCGAAACTCCCCGGGGAAAGAGGTTTGCATTCCTTAATGGAAGCCAAGCATAGTGAAAATCATTAATCCCACTGGTAGGTAACTATTGTTCTAGTGACTTTAGACTGCAGTTGAGGCTGAAGTTTGCAGCAAAGGTAGTCGTGGTAACTGAACTAATATAATATGACAGCCCTTCTTAGCTGTGAAGGGGGCAATGATGACCTGTCTTATCCTCTGGCATAATTTGCTATTCCTTAGAGCAAGTTCTCCTTCTTCATCTTAAGCATTAACATGTCCGGAAGGGTAGACAGGAAAGAAGAGCATCTGATCCACAATGGAACCATTCTAATTTTATGAGCTCCAGCCATGCAGTCCCAGAGTGAGATATGGCCAGGGAGCATTGGAGTTGGATTTGAGTGTGCATGCCTGTGGCAGTTCTGCTTGCAAATCAGCCATTATCACATTCCTTTGCAGTAACTCTGTCACACTGTTTCTGAGGAAGTAAAACTGCTTCTTTGCCAGCAGTTGCACAGACATATTTTCCACTTTACTCAAAGCTTCTGGTAGTGGCCACCTAGATGTAACAGAGTCAAGCCTGAACTGAATTTAAAAGTGATCAGTCATCTTAATTCATTTCCAGGAGGTAAAAAATTATCCACTATATATTTCCTGATAATATGAGAAACCAAAATTTTTTTCACCCTCTTTTGAATATTTCTGTTTAGAACATGAATAGATGAGCAGTGCTGACAATGTTCCCTTAAAGTGCTCGGTACATGGCTGCCTGTTTTGGCCTATTTATGTTAACAATGAACTTGAGCGTAGCTAATGAAAAGGTTATTTTAAGGCCTTGGAAACCACAGTAAAGGAAAATGACGGTTTCCACAGAACCATAGGGTAACTGAAATAGAAAGGTAGTGACTGGCCTCTCTCTATAGAAGCAGGAAAAGCAGGAATGATGCTACTGCTTTGAAGCATTTGATTTTCTTATTACCGTGTCTCTTCTCTTTCAGAGCAGGTTTTCTGGCTGTCGTGGAAACATAAAACAAAAAATCCCATTTTTAAATGACTCAAAGTGGTAGAGGTTTCTACTGCACCTCCTCTACAACATTACTTAATATGGTGGCGTTCACACATCAGGAAATTGATACAGGGAGAGGAAGGCACAATAGGGGTGACTGTTTCATCACACTTACAGGAGGGTGAACAGAGCAGCAATGCTGAGGCTGCTGGGAGGGTAGCAAAGAAAGAAAACTTTTGTTCTGAGGAAGTATATTGAGTGATGGGACATTATAGTGAGAGTAAATACCTACCCAGCTACTCAATCCAATCTCTGCTAGGCACCATAGACCTACTAGGCTGCAGAAGCCCTAGGCAAGACTTCTGAGCTCATATTTGATGCCTCTGATGAAGATGGGTCAAGGTGAATAGGTCTGTTTAAAAGCTCTGTTCTCAAATTTTTCAAGTCCAAGGAAGTTTTGACATGGTTCTTCTGCCAGTGCCTCTATTAACCACCCTCTCTTCCTATTTAGCAGTGACCTGACTTTGAAAGAGCCAGCTTTCTCCCATCACAAAGCATCCCATATGTATAATTTAGCAAAAACATTGCTTATTGATTTTATCTCATTTATTTTAATGCCACTGGGAGGAAATACTGGTTGTTCTCCCATGCTGGCTAATTCTCTGTATTTTTATTCAATCTCTGTGTGTGTCATTTCTCCTGTCACGCCCATTTTCCATTTCTCACCTATTGTCTCAGTCGTTAATGAGAACCGAAGTTGGGAAAGACAGTCCTTTTACTGAGAATAAGAACTTATCTATCACAAATAATACTGTCTTTTGCCAAGGAATGGTTGACATTTCATTTCTGTGATTAAAATGTATAGCATCCAGGTCCTTATTAGCAATATTTCTTTCAATTAGGTTACCAGACTAACGATTTTTAATCCTACATTTCCTTTTGGTCATTTCTTTTAAATTAAAAAACAGATTAATACAGAGAAATGAGTAAGGTCCATTTGGCAGTTTTTGAGTTAACATGATTATATTTTATAATTTCCTGAAAACATCTCCAGTGTATTATATCTCAGCTGATTATTTAGCAAATCTACTGGGTTTTTAAAACCTAATAAAAAAAAGCAGCTGCTATTTTTATTTCAAAATACCCTTGTAAATAGCTACGTATCTAGGATGAGTTATGCCATACCAAATAAGTCTCACTAGATCTTACCTTCTGAATACCTTACCACTTAAGAGTGTCTTATGTGAAGAAAAAAAAATTACTTAAAGTGTGTGCTGATAAATTTAGGGTACTTGCTTATAAGTCTGCTTTGGATACCTAAAACTGCATGCAGTGCTCTCAGAAATTTACTTTTAATTTCATAACTTTTCGAGTTTGCCTTTATTGGAGAAGCAACTTTTATCGGTGACACGTGGAAATTTCCAGCTTTTAGAGTTCAGGTATTTGCGTAATTGATGTGCAAAAATAACTTTTAAATTGCTTTTAGTTACATAGCAACTTAGAATAAATTTTCATAATTCATATTAATCATATCATATATGTCAGAGATACATAAATGGCTTAATTCAATTTCTTAATTGTGATATTCAGTGTGATTCAGGGTGAATTCTGAATATTTAAATATGGTTAGTATGTTACATTCCTTCTTCCCCTCAGCAAAACTGAATTTGATAAGTGAACAATTGAGACGTTGTTTCATCTGGTTATGGCTAAACAGATCACTGCATCCATTTTACTGCCACTAGCATATACAATCTGTAATCTACTAAAAGAAAAGGGAAAAAATGTTCCTCCAAGAAAAATTTATCATAATAGATCTGTTTTAGAAGGTCAGACAAGATGAAGGACAGGTTTCTTCATATCATATTCTTTTATCATTATTGGGCTGAAGTTTTCGTGAGTTAACAGCAAGTTGAGGCTAGATTTTTCACTCATGGTCAGAGAATTAACTCTTCCAATTCCTCTATTATCACAAATAAATCTTGTAGTTCAGGAAATTAAGTCATACACTGAAAGTGTTTGTTGTCTTATAATCATAATTATGATGAGTTTGATTGAGCTGTCACACATTACTGGGAACCAAGGAGTTGCCAGTATTAATTGGAGATACTGCTGAAACCACAACTTTAAATAGCAAACAAACAAAAAAGCAAACAAAACAAACAGTTCCAGCCCTTTAGTCTTTACCCCAAACCATCCTTAATGCTACTTCTTGGTTCTGTTTCTGTCCAACAAACCTATCTGTTCTCATAGAGCATTTACTGTTTCCATTGTTCATCATCATTTCTTCACATAGCCTTGCATAGTTTATATTTTATATAATTCAAAGAATGGGGTTTAAATAATTCTATATTTTTGATGTGTTTTAATGAAGATTAACTCCAATACCCATTAGATTTACAATGTGCTTAAACTGATTAGAAATCAGATTGGAGTTTTAATTTCAACTTCATAATTTCAATTTCAGAAAAACAGATGACTTTCAGAAATATTTTGGAGGAGTTAGTGTTCCTGTGTTAGGGAGGCAGTAGAGTATAAAGGTTGACAACATGGGCATAGAGTCCAACAGATTTGGTCCAATACCTGACTCTGCTTCTTATACCTGAGTCACCTTGGGGAAATTTTTTATCCACCTGACTTTTAATTACTCTATCTGTAAATTGGAATAATAATAAGCCTATCTTAGAGATATTGTTAGGATTAAATGGGGGAAAAAAAATCCAAGTAAAGTATTGACATACTGTCTGGCACATAACAAACAATTATGTTGTTATTTTTAATGTTATTGTTAAATTGATATAATGATTTATGAAATTGTTTAATTTTTTCCTCTTAATTCCTAAGTATGAGATACTTGAAAAGGGAGTCTTCCAAGTGTATTATTAACAGAATTTGACTGTTGTCTTCTAATATCAATCAGGTCATTTTTAAAGATTAGGTAGATTAGGATTGAATTTAGTTGCTTTATATATTTGGCATCTGAATCAGACTATAGTCACCTCACTACAGATCCATTTTCTTCATGAACTGTAGAAATTAAAACAGCAGCATAAGCCCATGTTTAAAATCCAAGATTTTATATTTTATAGAACTGATAATATTTAATGTTCTCCATGAATTCATGGGGTTTCATAGGAAAGTATATAGACTTTTTTTTTTTTTTAATCAAAAAAAAGAAAAGAAATTAACACAACATTTAGAAATCATTCCATTCTACAAATGCACTCAGTAATTCTTAGTATCATCACATAGATGTATGATCATCATTTCTTAGTACATTTGCATCGATTTAGGAAAAGAACTAGCAAAACAGCAGAAAAAAATATAGAATGTTAATATAGAGAAGAGAATTAAAATAATAATACTAATAATATATATATATATATATATATATATATATAAAGGAAAAAGAAAAAAAACAAAAACAAAAGATACAAACACACAAACAAACAAACAAAAAACCATATTTCAGGTGCAGCTTCATTCAGTGTTCCAACATAGTTACATTACACTTCGGTATTATTGTGCTGTCCATTTTTGAGTTTTTGTATCTAGTCCTGTTGCACAGTCTGTATCCCTTCAGCTCCAATTACCCATTATCTTACCCTGTTTCTAACTCCTGCTGGTCTCTGTTACCAATGATATATTCCAAGCTGATTCTCAAATGTCGGTTCACATCAGTGGGACCTTACAGTATTTGTCCTTTAGTTTTGGGTTAGACTCACTCAGCATAATGTTCTCTAGGTCCATCCATGTTATTACATGCTTCATAAGTTTAGTCTGTCTTAAAGCTGCATAATATTCCATCGTAGGTATACGCCACAGTTTGTTTAGCCACTCGTCTGTTGATGGACATTTTGGCTGTTTCCATCTCTTTGCAATTGTAGATAATGCTGCTATAAACACTGGTGTGCAAATGTCCATCTGTGTCTTTGCCCTTAAGTCCCTTGAGTAGATACCTAGCAGTGGTATTGCTGGGTCGTAATCCATTCTGCCATTCTATGTCTTTTGATTGGGAAATTCAGTCCATTAACTTTTAGTATTATTACTGTTTGGATAATATTTTCCTCTACCATTTTGGCTTTTGTATTATATATATCATATCTGATTTTCCTTCTTTCTACACTTTACTCCATACCTCTCTCTTCTGTCTTTTCGTATCTGACTCTAGTGCTCCCTTTAGTATTTCTTGCAGAGCTGGTCTCTTGGTCACAAATTCTCTCAGTGACTTTTTGTCTATAAATGTTTTAATTTCTCCTTCATTTTTGAAGGAGAATTTTGCTGGATATAGGAGTCTTGGTTGGCAGTTTTTCTCTTTTAGTAATTTAAATATATCATCCCACTGTCTTCTAGCTTCCATGGTTTCTGCTGAGAAATCTACACATAGTCTTATTGGGTTTCCCTTGTATGTGACAGATTGTTTTTCTCTTGCTGCTTTCAAGATCCTCTCTTTCTCTTTGACCTCTGACATTCTAACTAGTAAGTGTCTTGGAGAACGCCTATTTGGGTCTATTCTCTTTGGGGTGCGCTGCACTTCTTGGATCTGTAAATTTAGGTCTTTCATAAGAGTTGGGAAATTTTCAGTGATAATTTCTTCCATTAGTTTTTCTCCTCCTTTTCCCTTCTCTTCTCCTTCTGGGACACCCACAACACGTATATTTGTGCGCTTCATATTGTCATTCAGTTCCCTGATCCCCTGCTCAAGTTTTTCCATTCTTTTCCCTATAGTTTCTGTTTCTTTTTGGAATTCAGATGTTCCATCCTCCAGTTCACTAATTGTAGCTTCTGTCTCTTTAGATCTACCATTGTAGGTATCCATTGTTTTTTCCATTTTTTCTTCTTTGTCCTTCACTCCCATAAGTTCTGTGATTTGTTTTTTCAGATTTTCTATTTCTTCTTTTTGTTCAGCCCATGTCTTCTTCATGTCCTCCCTCAATTTATTGATTTGGTTTTTGAAGAGTTTTTCCATTTCTGTTCGTATAGTCAGCATTAGTTGTCTCAGCTCCTGTATCTCATTTGAACTATTGGTTTGTTCCTTTGACTGGGCCATATCTTCAATTTTCCGAGCGTCATCCATTATTTTCTGCTGGTGTCTGGGCATTTGATCAGATTTCCCTGGGTGTGGGACCCAGCTGGTTGAAAGCTTTTTCTGTGAAATCTCTGGGCTCTGTTTTTCTTTTCCTGCCCAGTAGGTGGCGCTCGTGGCGCTCGTCTGTCTGCACGGCAGTCGCCCGGGAAACCGCGCGTGGAGGTGGGGGTCGCTGGCCGCCTCGGCTTGGGAGAGTGCCGGTCCTAATTGCCCAGCTGGCCCGAAACGCCAAGCGTGACGGGAGGGCCCCGCTATCCAACGTTCACAGTCAGACCGGGGAGCCACATGCGTGGAGGGGACCCCAGTCGCCAGCCGCCCCGGCCGGGAAAACGCGCGCCCCTCGGGTATCTCACCGCAGCAGATTCTCCCTGCCCGTTCAGCTGTTCCAGAATGGGGTACGCTGTCTTTTTGGTCTCTGTCGTGACTCCGGGAGCTGTTTCGTATTGTTTCTGTTTCTTTAGTTGCTTTTCTGCAGGAGGAACTAAGACCCGCGCGTCTTACTAAGCCGCCATCTTCTCCGGAAGTAGTATATAGACTTTTTAGAGTTTAAACAGGCTTTAGAGATGCTCAAGTTCAACCCCTTTATCAGATAAGGAAATTTTGTAGGCAAGTTGAATGAAGAATTCAGTTAAGATTTCTATTTTGGGGGAACATATAGGCAAAACTTTGCAAAAGAAAAAACTGCCTAATAATCATTAAATTGTTGCCATTGCTCCAAACTTTCATCTGCTTATTATGAATGAATATAAAATACATTTTACAGAATTACTGTCAGCATATATACCATTCTGTGTGGATGTAGTCTCTTAACATTATTATCCTTTAATTTCTAATTGCTACATAAGGTTACCTTGTTTTGATGTCCTATGGTTTATTTAGTCATTTGTATTGAGCATTTGAGCTATTTCCCACTTTTTCCTATTATAAATAACACTGCTGTGAACATCTTTTTTTTTTTTCCAAACTGTTCCCCACCTGTCCCTTCCCCATTAATTTCTTAGGTATTATTCCTATGAATTAATCAAGTATAGTAATACATTCTAGTTACTGATACTTTACGTTCAGACTCATTTCACAAGAAACTTAGTATTGGAAACTCAAATACTAGAGATCTAATTGTTGATTTTCTTAGACTGCTGCTTTTTATTAGGCTAAGACTCCTTTACCAGCCTGGAGTGAGTTTCAAAGAGAGCTACAAAGAGAGTTTTTAAGGTAAAGAAACACAAGAAAAGGTATTCAAAGACCCTGGGAAAATTTGACAGTTTTTTAGTTCTCTTAAGTCAGATTTTCAGAATGTTGTTTTGTTTTCATACATGGTATATATGGTATACTCCAGTTTTTAATAATAGATATAGAACTATATTAAAGATAAATTTACCACACTTTTAGATTAACCATACATAGGCTTCCTTCCATTAGTGTAGATGTGAACATGTGTTTTAGACTTCAACATAATATAATTCTTTTGTTACAGAGATTCACTTTGATTTCTCAGCCCTTAGATACAAATGAGAATTCTGTCTTTATAGCAGTCCTGCTGCCAGATAGAATTCAGCCTTGATGGGAAGGAAGTCTTGTGGCCAGATGGGTGGAGATCCAAAGTATAAGACCATAAAGATAAAAATGGAAAGAAGAAAAGGAAAACTTTAAGAGATTCAGACAAGCTTTTTTTTTTCCAGACAGGGTTTTATGAACAAAGATGAACCTAAATGCAGGCAACTGCTGGTTCTAAGGTAAAGACTTCCTTAAAATTGTGAAGGAAAAAGTCTTTTACTTTCACTGTATTTTACTGATTTTTTGACCAGATAATAAATTCACATGGGACAAAATTGAGATATTGCTCCCCAGCTCTGCTCTCCCTGTTGGAGCTGCACATTGGCCGGGAATGAGCTAAAGAGGCCGGATTAGCCCCGTACCTGAGCCTCTTCTCCCACCACTACAGCGCCTCCATGCTCCCTGCCCACCCCAGGCTGGCAGGACGTCCCACAGACACGCGCTTGGCAAGCGAACACTTACCGTGCCGCACTCCCCTACCACTGCGCTGGGCAACGTGGTCCCCAACCAGCAGCCCACTTGCTGTTGCTGCACAAGGAACTTCTCAGCGACGGTGCGGGCCTCGCAGGGCCCATAGGGCCCTGTCTACAGAGGAGTCTGCAAATGCTTTGCTGCTGCAAAAGGCCATGGCTTCATTACCCTCCCCCACCCCACCCCCACCCGTCCTCGCATCCCCCTGTACATCTTCGATGTAGAAGGAAGGGGAGGATGTACCAGATGGAGGCAACGAGGCTACCTACAAGTGCTGCTTCAGTCCACCCTAGCACAAGAAGGTGTGGGCGGTGAAGGTGTTCCTCACGCCTGACAACAGGCACCAGGCCTGGTCTACGCATGTCATCGGCTTCTCCTCTTGGGCTGCTGAGAGACTGGGGGTGAGGAGAAGGCAGGACCAGGCTGGAGATGCCGTTGGACAGCAGGAGATGGGGCTTCAAAGGAGGAACAAGGGATGGGGGAACAGAGCCAGGGATGGGAGAGTTCACCAGCACAACCTCTGACCATTGCAACAACCTCTCACCCTCTGAGAAAGATTAAAAAAAAAAAAAAAACCCAAATGAAGATTCTCCTTCAAACCCTGGTCCCCAGCCCTTCAGTTCCCCTTCTTAAAGGCAACCAGTATCACTATGTGATTATCCTTCCAGAGATATTCTGTAAAATGCAAGCAAATGTGTGTGTATGCAAATATACATGTTCTTTTTCTTTTCTTTTTCACAAATGGTTGCATAATATATACACTGTTCTACACCTTGCTTTTTCACCTAATATTATATCATGGAAATTATTCTATATCAATAGAAAGCTTTTTCCCTCTTTGATAGTGCTTTAAGCAAGGCCTGCCTACATTGGGCGAAAGTATTCCTGACACAGGAATTAAGCCTAGGGATTAGGCTAGTACACAGTAGCATCCAACAAATGTTTGTTGAATGAATGAGTAAATTAACTATTTTATTAATTTAAAGCACAGATAGGAAGAGACAGAATTGTCTAAAGCCCTGAGACTGTTGCACTAATCCTGACCCTGGAATGCAGGGAAAACTAAGAGATGGCATCACAAAATACCTTAAAATATCTATTTTAGGAAGGCATGAGAAATTCTCTTTAAGGCCTCATGTTGGGAGATGTCAGGAGGGAAGAGATGTCTCTGGAGGTGGTAGGAGAATGGAATTGTGGAATGGCCCCTAGACTCTAGGAATCAAGAGAAGTGGTCTTCACTCTGCTGTGCCACATCTCTGGAGATTGAAACAGGTGGGTTCACCTCTCTGTCCTGAACTTTCTTCAGATGCAAAGCAAGGGCATTGAAATAGATGGTTTCAATGGACTGTTCCAGCTCTAAAGTATGTCATCTGTAATTCCAGTTTCCTGTCTTTTTAGCAATTTGCACAGACATTTGTGGTGTTGATTGCACTTGCAGGGACAAAAAAAAAAAGAGGTGTCCTTTCTCTAAGATGATAAAGAACCTCACAGGTTATAGGTAAAAACATGATTACTAAAATTCCAAGATTAGACTGTAGAAAGTTGTTTGGAATGATTATATTCCTCACAAAATCTTATTGACCAAACAAGACAGAAGGAGATTAATGGGGTTACAACTAAATACCTCATACACTGACACATTTTGAGAGAATTAAACCTCTGTAGTTTTAGTCTTTAAGAGGTCAAAAAAAAATCAGATAAAAATTCTTTTTAAAAAGCATCAGATAAATAAAAGTTATAATAATATGAAAGTTCTTCAATAGTAAATAAAATTATTAATGATAAATTATGTATTATGCTTAACAATAATTATTAAATGTATTTCGATATTAGAATAGCAATTAATAGTAAATATAATTCATAGTAATATAAACCTTTTTTTCTCTATTTTAGTGAAGTATGAGAGTGAAGCTAGTAAGTATTGGGACACATTTTACAGGATTCATAAGAATAAGTTTTTCAAAGATCGTAATTGGCTGCTGAGGGAATTTCCTGAAATTCTTCCAGTTGATCAAAAAACTGAAGAGAAGGTGGGCGAAGTATCATGGAATCATGTAAAAACTAATGCTGCAAACTGTGTCTCAAGAAATCAGAATAGAAAAAATTCTGGTTTGCCACGTAAGCAAAGCAAAGCGGGATCTGCTTTTACCAGCGTGGATCATGAAGAGGATAGAAAAGGACCTCTGAAGACTGAATTGTTTCCTGGTAGCATGGCCACTTTCAGAATACTAGAGGTATTGTATCAAGGGGCAAAGACAGAAAGAGGCAAATAATTTTAGCATGTACATTCCATAGTACTTTATTAATGGTCCCAATTTTGAGGGGACAAATAAATCAGATCAGATTAAATAAATGTTCAGTATGCTTTTGTTCATAAAGAACATTTATGTGGCTCATATTTTTTAATCAGTTAAGTTTTAAGTGTGTCGTTTTAATTTTTTTTATTTTTTGCTTTAATTTCTAACTTGAGGGCAGTTTTAAATATCAATAAAGTTGTTTTGTTTTTTTTTTACATGGGCAGGCACCAGGAATTGAACCCAGGTCTTTGGCATGACAGCAAGAATTCTGCCACTGAGCCATCATCGCACTGCCCCAATACCAATAAAATTTTGACCTTAATTTCTAACTCTGTTATTACCCCTTTTTACATGAAATAGAAATGAGAGATGTATAATTTGCTATAATCTGATGTAGAACTTGGTTTTCTATTTTTAAAGATAAACCTATCTTTCTGATTATAAAGCATTATATATTGCTTACAGAGAATTTTGTTAAGTTGATAAGATAAATGAAATTATCCACAATTCCACAAAGGATTTAACTACTGCTTTCATTTTACTGTTTTTTTTTCATTTTACATTTTTTTCTCCTTTTATTTGTACTGTTTTATGTAGTTGAGTTATTCTGTACATGTATTATTGAGTTTTGTCTATTTAACATTAAATTATAAACTATATATCATATATTGTATCTTTATATACAGTATATAGTGAGTTTGTATAGAAATATATATGTATCATATATAATATCTCCAAAAATTCTCTATAAATATTTTTCATGGCTAGATATTATTTTACTACATAGAGTATTATAATTTTACTTATTTCCATACTACTGGGCATTTAAATTATTTTCAGGTTTTCTGTAGAAAATGTTGTAGAGTATAGATTTTAACTGTATTTTCTTTTATCGTCTTAAGTCAGATTTACAGGTTCATAATTTATGAAAAATTTTGCTCCTCTAAAACATATTGACAAATTGCTGTTGTACTAATACCAGTTCCATTTCTACTGCAGTGTCTGTCACACCCTCATTTACTCGAATATTCCTATGTTAGTATTTTCCACTTTGTTAGGCAAAAATTTTACCTTGTTTTAATTTGCATTTCTTTGACTATTAAAGAGATCCCATACTTCTTCAAATGTTTAGAAGCTATTTGTACTTCTTTTGTATTCTCTGCATTTATTTCCTTTGCTCATCTATTTGTTTTTTGTTATCGTTTGTTTTTTTATGAGCTTTGCCCTTTATCATATTTGTTGTAAATTTTTTTTTCACAGTATGTTGGTCACATTTTAATTTGGATTTTTTGGGTTTTGGTGTACAAAAATTTTGAATGTTTCCATTGCTGAATTTCTCAGTATTATTCTTTGTGATTTTTTCCATTGCTTTTGAGTTTAGAAAATTCTCTTCTACCCAGAGATCAAGTAATTTTTTTTTAGTTTTGTTTGTTTGTTTAGAAAACCTTATGCTGGTGAGGAAAAATGTAACCTTATTTTCATGTTTATTTTTTCTTTTGATTTTAGGTTGGCTGTGGTGCAGGAAATAGCGCTTTTCCAATTCTGAACATCTTGCAGTGAGTTTTAGAGTTTTCTCCTGCAGAATTTTACATATATTCAGGATGTTGAGAAATTCTAGAAAAGTGTTGGTGTATATGTGCCAATAGTGTTCTTATTTCTCATTTAAACAATGACTAAATCAAATTTCAACAGAAGTATCTTAGTCTCAGTGTCTGATACCATGTGAACTAGGAATTGCTCTGAAAATAGTTTTTCACAACCATGGATTGTCTACCAAGGGTTGAAGTAATCTTTTAAGCTTGTATTTGTGTGAGTGAGGGAATAAGAAAGGAGCAAGAGATTTGATCCTTCCACTAAGCTGTGAACTGCTAAATTTTAAAGATTTATTTGCTCCTCCAAGATACCTAGGTGTCATTTTACACATAGAAAATGGAATTTAAAGCTTAACCTTCATTTTATGTTGTCATCGCTTCTGGAGCAACACCAGTATAAAACGTTGGCATGTCAAGTGATTATCTCTAGGTTTGAAATCATTTGAAGGTAACAGCAACTAACCAGAAGACTCAAAAAAGGCAGAAGTAGATGTTAGGGCTAGAGATATTCTCTGGACCCACCTTTTCTGTTGACCACCTTACCTATACTTTTTAGTATTTCTGTGATGAAGAAGATACACCTTACAAAGCCTTTCAAATGCCTTATACCTGTGACTGGTCTGTCAAGTTCTATTCCTATTCTTTTCAGTATATGTAATAATTTTCACACTAATTTTCCATTATAAAAAAATATGATGACATAGCAGAAGCCTTGGCAAATTAGAGGAAGGGGGGGGGAATCACCATTAATCTCCATTGTCCTAACATAGTCACTGACAGAATTTTTGTTTTAATTACTTCCAGTCTTTTCTCTATGTATATTTTTTATTCAGTGGTACTATTTTTTTATTTTTTCATTACAAAATTTGAAAGCATTCAGAAAAGTTTAAAAAAACAGTCAAATGAATTCCCATATACCCATCACCTTGATTCAACAATTATTAACATAATGTCAACAACACTGTGACACTTTGTTCCTAAATACTTAAGATATAGCTCAAAAAAATGAGGACATTCTCCATTATCTTTACAAGCCAACATAATGAATAGTAAGTAATTCCTTAATATCATCTAATAACCACAGCATGACCAGGCACAAGTAACACTCGTAAATTTGTGGTTTTGAATAGCCTTTCTCTTTTTGTGTCTATCTTCTCAGTTCTTCCCTTTCTAGCTTCTGGCCAAAATTTCCTGTTCCCTTTCCTCATGTAGCTAGAATTTTTTCATCCCTGTGATCTCTGAACTTATAATACACATAAATATGCTACATTAGCAATTGAATGTGTATTACTCTATGACTCATCTCAAGATATTATTTAGCATGTCATGCGTTTTCATGTCTCTCCAGCCACTGTTTATATTCCTTGAGGTAGAGACCATATCTTACCCTAACCTGACTTTCTAGTATACCTACCACAATCCAATAGAGTTCAATACATATTGACTGATTAATGCCTCTGATTCCTCACTTTTTAGTTATATTTTTCTCTCTCTACTTCCTTCTTCAACTAGTTATTACAAGCTCTTGTATCCTCACTCTCTGACTCTTTTCAGTATATCTTTTTTGCCTTATGCCCATATTTTATAAATCAATGTAACTCGATAACCTGAGATATTTAATTCATCTTTAAAAGGCAACCAGTTAGTGGTAAATGAAAGCGAGGGGTAAGGGGTAAGGGGTATGGTACGTATAGTTTTGTTTTCTCTATTATTTTATTTCTTTTTCTGTTGTCTTTCTATTTCTTTTTCTAAATCGATGCAAATGTACTAAGAAATGATGAATATGCAACTATGTGATGATATTAAGAATTACTGATTATATATGTAGAATGGAATGATTTCTAAATGTTTTGTTTGTTAATTTTTTAATTAATAAAAAAAGTTAAAAAAAAAAAAAAAGGCAACCAGTTATTAGTCTTCCAAAGGGAGGATTAGACTTTTTTTTTCTTCCCAAGAAATTATATTTTATTACTTTTGGAGAGTATCAGGATTAATGTTTTACATTTCAGAATATTTTATCATAATTAGAGCTCTGGAATTGAGAGGTCATATCATTCTCCAAGGATCATTTAATTCTTAAACCCCCTGCCAAGAGAAAGCTTGATGGTGTGGTCGTAGATTCTAGTTATATTTACACCTGCTTGCTGGGAGAAGGGCCAAGGCAGTCACCTGACTTTACAGAAAAGCTCTGGAAAGTCATCGCGTGGTCACAAGACATTAGCTTGCATGCTAATGAAGTGGGAATTCGGTCTCAGAGGTCATGCTGCCGTGTTGGTAGGACACATGGCAAATGGTACATGCTTCCTTTTTAGCTACTAGACTATTCTGTATCTTGTTGGTGTGCAGTAACTTCTGCTCAAAGGCAGACTGCATTCATTTTTCATAATGAGTTGGCTATGACAATATCTAGAAAAGTATTTTGAGTTATATGGACAATTTTTACAGAACCAGTTATCCACACACACCCTTTTTTTCAGTAATGTTAGTGATCATAACTCAATCAAATTTGTGTGCTTAATACTCATGAAAAATATATTTTCACTTAAAGTAATGATGAACTGGGGATTGGGTTTGAACTAGGCTTTTTTCATATCAAGTTTTGTCTGTCCAATTCTGAGTCCATCACTGATAGTTCCCTCCCTTTTGATATTATCTTTCTTTAGGCCACTTTGCTACTCGCCTGGATTTCTATATTAGTCTTCAAATAATCACCTTGCTTCCAGTCTACTTTCAATGCATATCCAAATGCCCCACACTAATTTATCTTTCTTACTACAAAAGAAATTGCCTTTCTAGAGTACAAATGTATGTTCCTGCTAAGAATCCTTTCAGAGGTACTTGTTGCCCTCAGGGTGAAGTCCAAATTTCTACACAAGGTATAGCCCTTTATAATCTTTTCTCTGTCCACTTTGACAATATCATCTCCAATAGGTTTCTCCCCTTGCCACTTTCTCACCTTTGAACTTTGTATGTGTTGCTCATTCTGCTTGAAGTTCTTTCCCTTTCTTGTTTGCTTGATGACAAAACTTTATTTTTTCCAGGTTGTTTTTTAAGTTCCTGGAAGGCAGAGCCTAATCTTCCTTTAATAATAATACAATGATAATAATAATAGCTAATATATATTGAGTGCTTACTCTGGGCCAGGTAACTTTCTAGGAACTTAACCTATATTAATTCATTCACTGTTCACAGCAACCTTCTGAATTTTAAAGATGAGGAAACAGAGTTACAGAGAATCTGAGTAACTTTCACAAGGTCACACACTAACTAGTAGAGCCAGGATTCAAATCTTAGTCACTCTGGCTCCAGAGCCCTCACCCTTAGTCTTTATACTATTTAGTGCTATTTGCATCCAAGTGTTAACTGAAACAATTTCAGACATGTGATCATGCAGCAAAATATGGGCCACAAATATATGGATTTCATGGAAATAATAGTATATATGCTGAAATAAAGCACCATTTTTATATGGGATAGATGAGAAAAAGGCCAAGCAGTGTAGTTTTAACTTTGACTCAATACTGGTCAATTTTTCATAATTAAATCCTATTTATGATACTTTAAGTTATTTAGACAGACCTTAAATTGAATGTAAATCCCTTATGCCATAGAATAAATGAGTTATATATGTGAACATAGATTTCATCAATAAGTAGTATTTAAGAGTATAATCTGAGCCTGGGCAGATTTTGCTAAATGCATATTTGTGCTTGTATTTGATATTTATTTAAATTCCTCCCTGCTTAAAATGCCTCTTGCATTGAATTAGAAGTCCTAATTATGTGCTTCATGGCCCGCCTTTATATCCTGCCATATACCAGTGTGGGCTGTCTGGACCAGCTCTGCTTCACATCCCTGGCATGTGACTCCCTCCTCTAAACCTTTATTCCATTTCTCCTCCTCCCTACTTAGCAAAGTCATTCTCCTCCTCTTCCAAAACTTTTAGGAAGTGCAGTCAGGGTACCTGTCCTATCCACACCCTTGTAGAAGTTGTATAAAACCAATCATTCCCCAACTAGACTATAAACCAATGAGAGCCAAGATTAAACTTTTAATTACTGTTTAACAACATAGCGATCTCTTTCTGTGATTCAGATGTGGAATTAAGCAATGTGACACAAAGATTATCTACATTTTGTAAATAAGGCAACTGAGCCTTAAAGAGGCTAAATCAAATTCATAGAGCAAATAAGTGGCACATCCAGGATTCAAACTCTTATTATTTTAATAAACAATTTCATTTACTACTTTGTATTATCATGTTTGGCACATACATGAGGCTCAATAAATATTCAACAATGATTTGATAATTAAGAATTAATATATTGTTTTTAGAATTTGTATTTCCATACTGTTAGTAATATATGCATATGATGTCCATTTCTTTCTTTAAAGATAGTGCCTTTCTTTCTGTCCCTCCAGGGCATCAGAGCCTCTGTGAGAGGCCTAAGAGCTCAATAAGCTATACAGACAGGAAGAAGAATGAATTACGAAGGAACACAGAATTCTTGGAGAAGGGTAGAACTTGGCTAAGCTAAGAGGAGCTGTAGGGCATGCTGGCTAGAAGCAGAGAAGAAAGAATACCTGCAGTGGGTGGGAGGAGGATAGAACAGAGCTGACGGAAGGCACTGGAGGTTTCCCCTTTGGGAGTGTGATGGGCTATAAAGCGGGTAGGCCCAAGTAATGGAGGGCCTTAAAACCCAGTCAGGAATTTGAAAGTATCCTGCAATTAATATCTTTAAGACAGTGCTGGTTCAGAAGCAACATAAAAGTAGCCATATACCAGTGTAGAAAAGAATATTTATAAAGAAATGCCAAACCAGTGTCAACCCAAATTCTGCTAAAGAAATATCTCTTAACAAGTCATACCTACAGTTTTTTTCTTCTGTAATATGAATAAATATGGACTCTAGACTTTAAATATGTCTTCCATTTTTATAGAAATGCTCCAGAATCCTTCCTTTATTGTTGTGACTTTGCTTCTGGAGCTGTGGAGCTTGTAAAGGTATGTTTTGTATTTTCTTTAAAGAGAGTGCATATAAGGTTCTGAGTTATTTGCTGTTGAAGTGATTCTTTTGAAATTTTTCTGGGTGAAATGCTACCTCTGACTATTTTTTTTTTTATGTGGGCAGGCACCAGGAATCAAACCCGGGTCCTCTGGCATGGCAGGCAAGAATGCCTGCTGAGCCATCGTGGCCTGCCCCCTCTGACAATTTTTAACTGAATTTTACTATTTCTGAGAATCATCAACTGATGCCTAAGATATTATCCTAAAACAATAGACACTTTTTAAAGTTAAAATAGATCTAATTTTGTAGGTTTGTCCAGAGTGATGCCTTGATAAATCCCAGAAGGATTTGAACAATGAATAAAAAAGTATTTGCAAAGTCCCCTTGGGGAATTGGGAGAAAGGGGGAAAATTCAACTTCCCCTAGTGGAGAATTCTTGATATTCTCACAAGCAGTGAGAACAACCAAAGCAATAGGTTGAGCCCCCAATCTTGGGGTTTGTTTATATGAAACTTAACCCCCAAAGGATAGGCTAAGCCTACTTAAAATTAGGCCCAAGAGTCACCCCCAAGAGAACCTCTTTTGTTGCTCAGATGTGGCCTCTCTCTCTCAGCCAACACAACAAGCAAACTCACTGTCCTCCCCTGTCTACGTGGGACATGACTCCCAGGGGTATGGACCTTCCTAGCAACATGGCACAGAAATCCTAGAATAAGCTGGGACTCAGCACCAAGAGATTGAGAAAACCTACTCGACTGAAAGGGGGAAGAGAGAAATGAGACAAAATAAAGTGTCAATGGCTGAGAGATTCCAAACAGAGTCGAAAGGTTATCCTGGAGGTTATTCTTATGCATTAAATAGATGTTACCTTTTTGGTTAAGGTGTAACAGAGAGGCTGAAGGGAACTGCCTGAAAATGTAGAGCCATGTTCCAGTAGCCATGTTTCTTGGAGATGATTGTATAATGATATAGCTTTTGCAATGTAACTGTCTGATGCTTCTTTTATCTACCTTATGGACAGATGAGTAAAACATATGGATTAAAAATAAATAAACAATAGGGGGAACAAATGTTAAAATAAATTTAGTAGATTGAAATGCTAGTGATCAATGAAAGGGAGGGGTAAGGGGTATGGTACGTATGAATTTTTTCTGTTTTGTTTTTATTTCTTTTTCTAAATTGATGCAAATGTTCTAAGAAATGATCATGTTGATGAATATACAACTATGCGATAAAAAAAGGAGTGTTCATATTATATGTTGATTGGTTTTGTTAATAAAAATTTAAAAATAAAAAATAAATTAAAAAATTAAAAGAAATAAAATAAAATAGATCTAAGGGAGTGGTACATCTAGAATGATCAACAGTATGTAGAGAATGATCAAGAAGGGTACTGGCCCATAAAATTTATAGTATTCTTCAAACCATGGGTCAGCCATTGCTGAATTTCAGGTAAAGGCCAATCAGAACTTGTTTAAGTTCAGAAGAGAAAAGTTAAATTAGTCAAGAATTTCACATGAGTAAATCCTCTTTCCCCTCAAAGTTGGATTTTTCAGTTATCTCCTCTAAGGGGACACACAGTCAGGTACTTAGTAGGTGTACATTAAAACAAACAAATAAACAAAAAAATAAGGATCTGTCCTGATTAAGATGGTGGAGTGAGCAGCCTCAGGAGCCATCTCCCACAGTGAAGCTTGGAACAACCAGCAAAAACTGGTAGAAACATCTTTTTCAAGGCTCCAGAAAAAAGTTAAAGGACTTCAGAGGCAGGTGAGCACCAAATCAAGAAAAAGGCTACTTTAAAGAGGTAGGGTCTTATGGCACCATGACGGGTCCCTCCCTACCCCTCCCTGGCTCAGAACAAAACAGGCCTACACTCCCTGTGCAGGTCCCTGGCCTCAGTTCCAAGGAGCAGAGTAACCCTTGTGTAATCTGGTGGCCTGAGATACTTGCCCAACTTTTCTGGTTATTGCCTGAGAGATTCACTACCCAGAACTTCCCCTGCATATAAAAAGCAGTTCACAAAACTCTCCTACAGAGCATTAAGGGAGAGCATTCAATGCAGGGGCAAGGGATTGCTGGGTGGAAGACATATGTAGCATAGTGGCCAGACCATGAGGAAACTATTTTGAGGGGAAGAGGGATAATTCAAAGCTGTATAAGTGGGGAAATTCCTAGGGCCACAAACACATGCTCAAGACAAAATACTGCACGGAAAGGACCAGGTGTCCTCTATAATTTGGCCTTTGTTCTCTAAATTCATTAAATGGATAAGCTATGAAGGAGGTCACTTGCCCAGATCAATTTGCAAACACTGGGAAAGGTATTTTCTTTTTCACTTCCTTTTGTTGTTGTTACTCCTGACATTCAAAGAAAGCTCTACCATAACACTAGTTAGATACAAGCTTAAGGAGTTGACACTTCCGGGGCTAAATTCCAGCAATATCACATTAAAACTTCAAAATATCCAAGTTTCAACAAAGATTACAAAACGTAAAAGAAACAGAAAGTGATGGCCCTGCCAAAAGTTAAAATTAAAGTAACTGTCAGTTTGGATGACCAGTACTGGGACATATCAGACAAAGATGTTTTAAAATCGTACTAATTATGCTCAAGCAGCTGAAGGAAAACTTGTACAAAGATCTCAGGAAACTGACAGATGGGCATAAAGAGATAGAAGTCTGGAAATCATGAAAAGGAACCAAACAGAGCTAAAGAACACAGTAACAGGAATTAAAAATTCCCTAGTGGAGTTTGACAGCGGATTGGAACAGGCAGAGAAAGAATCAGTGAATTTGAAGATAAGGAAATTGAATCATTTAGTTTGAGGAGCAGAAATCAGAAAGTATGAAGAAAAGTGAACAGAGCTTGAGGAAACTCTGAAACACCATGAAGCATACTAATATATGTGCTGCGGGAATTCCAGAAGGAGAATAGAGAGAGAAAGGGGCAGAGAGACTAGTCAAAGAAGTAATGGCTGAAAACTTCCCCAATTTAATGAAATATAATCTTTATATATAAATATATAAATATAAATATATATATATATATATTCAAGATACTCAACAAATTCCAAACAGGATAAATCCAAATAGAGCCACAGTGAGACATATCATAATCAAACTGTTGAATGCCAGAGATAAAGACAATTCTGAAAGCTGCGAGAGAGAAGCAGCAGGTCACATACAAAGGAGTCTCAATAAAAGTAAATGCCAATTTTTCATCAGAAACCATGGAGGCAAGAAGGCAATGGAATGATATATCTAAAGTGCTGAAAGCAAAAATTGCCAACCGAGAATTCTGTGTCCACAAAATTGTCTTTCAAAAATGAGGGATACAAGGTGGTGCGACAGTGGCTCAGTGGCAGAATTCTCGCCTGCCATGTGCGTAGACCCAGGTTCAATTCCCAGTGCATGCTCATGCCAAAAAATAAAAAAATGAGGGATATGTAAGACATTCCCAGATAAACAAAATCTGAGGGAGTTTTTCACCACTAGATCAGCCCTACAAGAGATGCAGGTTGAAAGGAAAGGACAATAGACAATAGGTTGAAACTAAATGAAGAAATAGAGATCTCCAGTTAAGGTTAATTACATGGGTGAATATAAATGCCAGTACTATAGTATTTTTTAATTGTAATGGCACTTTATATTTCCCACAGAATGTAAAAAGCAAATGCATAACAGTAATGATAAATCAGTGGCTTTGGACTCATAGTATAAACATGTAATTTGTGACATGAACCACATAAAGTTTGGGGGACAAGAGGGTATGTGTATACCATTAAAGTCAAGTTGGTATCTAAGAAAATGAGGTTGTTACAGATGTTAAGTTTAAGCCCCATGGTAACCACATAGTAACTATAAGAGAATATACAAGCTGATAGAGACAGAAATTAGAGTGCAGTTTCCCAGGGCCAGGGGTCAGAGGGAGTGGGGAGTTAATGCATAATAAATGTGGGATGTCTGTTTGGAAAGATGGAAAAGTTTTAGTAATGGAAGGGGGTGGGGGGGGTACCACAACAGTTTAAATATCAGTAATCCCACTGAATGGTGTGCTTAGGAAAGTTTATGCTGAATATATGTTCCCACAATTACATAATTTTTTTTTAATGAGCAACTAAAGGAACAATGACAATTAAATACATACATAATCCAGGATGGGCTCTAATAAGGAAGGAGAAAAGGCTCAAAGGCACATTATTGGCACCTAAGAAAAAATTGTGATATACTGTAAGTTTTATATCTATGTTAATATCTTGAACTGATAACTGTACTTAAGCTGGGTTCATAAGTGAATCCCCTTGTTCTTAAAATTTACATGGCAATATTAAGTGTTCAAGGAGCATGATGTGTACAACTTGTATTCAAGTACTGGGAAAATGGATTGATAGATCCACAGACAGATGATAGAGAGGTGGATAGACTAATGGATAGATAGAATGGTATGGCAAGTATGGTAAAATGTTAAAATTGGTGGATCTGAGTATCTGCAAGGATGGGGGTTATGGTGGTGCTCTGTGTATGGGGTTTGTATTATTTTTGTGAGGTCATATAAGTTTTCAAGTGTTTCAAAATAGAAAGCTAAAAGAAAACATGTATAGTTTTATACATAACATACTAAAAGTATAACAAAACAAAAATATTGCTAACCAGTTTTAAATATCTTACTAAAATAAATAAATAATAAAAATTTTAAATCTGAATAGGCATATGATAGATAGACCATTAGGAGAATAGTGGGCAACTTAGATTTGGTTGTCTAATCCTTGAATGCTAGTATTTCTTAGAACGAAGAGGTAATTTTAGGAAATGCAAAAGAAAAGGAAATTTTAAAAACAAAAAATGTGTAATAAACACATAGAACTTAGTTTATGATGATTAAAGTCATAATTATTCATTGTAGACATTTTCTAACATACAGAAAAGAAAGCCAAAGGGGAAGATAAATCAATTACAATCACAATTCCTAGGGTGAATGAATAATCTATATTTTAATATATATCCTTCTAATGTAATTTCTGTACATGAGTTGTGTGTGTATATTTGTGTGTTTTTTAAATAACAGTTTTATTGAGATATATTTCACATACCATAAATCTCACCCTTTCAAAATATACAATTCAGTGGTTTATAATATATTCCCAGACTTGAGCAACCATGACCACCATTTAATTTTGATCATATAGTATGAGGTATTTGTATTTCAAAGTAGGCAGTAGCAAAGCAATGGAAGAGTGAGTTGAAGCCCAGCTCAGTGCCTCTGAATGAACACAGGGGTGAAAGTCTCCCCAGCAACATGGGCTATGACTCTCAGCGATGAGCCTGGCCCTGGCACCATGGGATTAACAGCGCCTTCCTGACCAAAAGGGGAAAAAAGAAATGTACCAAAATAATGTTTCAGTGGCTGAGAGAGTTCAAACAGAGTTGAGAGGCTACTCTGGAGGCTACTCATACACAGACTTCTGCTAGATATTGCTTCTTCCCATGGTTTTACCAAACCCCAACCAAAACCATTCCTGCCAACCCTAAGAAACACGTAGAGTATTATCTGAGATTGTACAACTTTTCCATGCAGTATGATTACTTTCCAGAAACCTACAACTTTCCAGATAGGTTCCTAAGCCAAATAAATCCTGAAACCCAGAGAGGGCAGCCTCTCCAGAACATCAACTAGTCTTATCCTGCTATCCCATATTATTGACAGCCCTTTCCAATATGAAAAAGTTAGAATGGGCATAGCCCAAATACCCCCAAAGATATGGAGAAAGATCAATGGAGAAGGTGGAGATATAACAGAGAAGATAGGATTTAACAAATAATAACTGCTGAATCATTAGATTGATATTTCTTTTTGTCCCCAGCGTCTTGGAGCAGCTAGAAGGAAAAACCAAAAATTGTGGAATTGTAACCCATACCAAACTGTGAAATCTGTTCTCCAACTAATTGTTATGGTGTGCTTTGAAATTTATTGCTTGTTTGTATATGTAAGTTTTCACAATAAAAAAAAGCAATACTGGGCGGGCCGCGGTGGCTCAGCGGGCAAAGTGCTTGCCTGCTATGCCGGAGGACCTCGGTTCGATTCCCGGCCCCAGCCCATGTAACAAAAACGGAGAAACAGAATACAATAAAAAACAAGAAAATGTTTAAAAAATGTTTCCCTTTCTTCCTTCCTTTCTTCCTTCTATCCTTCCTTCCTTCTCTCTGTCTTTCCTTTAAAAAAAAAAAAAAAAAAAAAAAAAAAAAAAGCAATACACAGCCAGCCTCCAGGGTCTCTGCTTATACCCCACTTTGAAAATTAAAGAGAGATTTCAAAGAACATTTGTCATCAAGTCCAAGAGCTAGTCTTTATTTTTAGCTGTTTGAAATAATCTAACAAAATACTGTATTGGAAATAAAATAAATCTAAATTTACAGAGAAAAGGCCCTTTGGAGAACTAAAACATTTGACCTTTTTATTAAAAAAAAAAAAACTGAAGTCTGCTAAGTAATTTTTTTGCTTTTTATTCCTTTATCATGACAGTCACACGCATCCTACAGAGCAGCACAGTGTTCTGCCTTTGTTCATGATGTATGTGATGATGGTTTACCCTACCCTTTTCCAGATGGGATCCTGGATGTCATTCTCCTTGTCTTTGTGCTCTCTTCTATTCATCCTGACAGGTAAATGAAAACAATAAGGCAAAGCAAATGTGCAAAGTGCCTTCATCAGTAGTGGTTTTCAGAACTATCAAAGCAAATGACGATTCTTGAATTTATTATTTAGTTGAACTACATTATGTATAATATGCAGCCTTTTAAATGTAGTTTTTTCCTTTCTTCATACTTTTAGAAAGATACTGGTCAGACTGCTTTATTAGTGAGCTTTCTGTCACTGTCAGAATGAAGTTAGCTTAGTCTGGCAAGACACATACCTATTAAAAGTGACAGTGCTTCAAGGAAATTACAAATTCAGAGCAGCCTAATAGACTCCCAAGAGGGAAATTGTACTTGGTGATCAGAAACAAACATCTTTGATTTAGCATCTTACTGAATGTCCACGAAGAAAAGGGTTGCAGATCTGTTTGGCTTCATACAGGTCTTTTGATAGGCGGAAGAAATGTTGTTTTAAAGAAGCCCACTAAAGAATTAGGAGTTACCAAGATTTTTCAGGATTAACCTTGAGCCTTCATGATCTAAGGTTGGCCAGTGCCATCATTGAAATAATTATTTATATTTTTATGTTGGCATAGAGTTTTAAAACTATAACCATAACTTTTCTCCAGGTAGGAAGTGTAAAAACATATTACCAGCAATTAAAATGATCACCTTTCTCAAAATCTTGTCTCCTTACATGTGTTAAGGCATACACATGATGCACTGGTTGTGCTTTCTTAAGATTTCTTTAAGTTGGATTTTCTTGATCCCCTGGTAGTAGATAGACTTGACATTAACTGCTTTTTGTGTGATGATTGTGAACCTTTCCCAAAGAAACTGAGTTACCAGGTGCTTCTTTCCTTACAATTACAGGGTCTCTTTACTTCTCATTGAGATGGGCACCTTGATTACATGTGGAAGAACAAATTAGATTTGGAATCTATTGATCCTAAAAAAAAGATTTATTTGTACCTGGTGAGATATATCAGGTTCCACGAAGCTGCTTTCTCCTCCCAGTTTTCATACCTATTTCCTTCTGCTAATCTGTTTAGACCTTTGACATAGTAGAAAGATGTCGACTATGTATTTTGTTTCCTTAAATGAACAGTTAAAAAGATGAAGTAGATCGAAAAAGAGCAGGGTTTCTTATTTAACACCCATAATAGGAAACGTTTAAATTCTAAATAAGACCACAAAAAGACTATTAAAAATTAGTTTAGATAATGTAATTTCTCATAGTTTGAACTGAATGTAAAAGAGAAGGGGAAGCAGACATCTTGGAAAGATTACTTTTTGAGTATATTATGTTCACTTAGAAAGTAAGTTCAGGTGTATCATGTCAGTAACCTCTTTCTTACCTTTATAGAAATGATCTAAAAAATAGGGTGAATGAGTATAAGGTATGAAATAGTAAGTGAAAAGACAAGGTGGTGTGTTTAGGGTCATTTAGGACTGTGGGTAGTGAGTTTGGCCATAGGTTAAGTTCTAGGAAACTGGCTTCCTGCAAGCTTGGAAAATCAGATACTACAAACAACAATCAATTCAGCTAGACCTTGAGTCTGGGGGTTCCAGCTCAAATAGCATGAAGAGGCCACAAAGGAAGCCATAAGAGGCTACAAAAGAAGAACTTACTTCCTTGTCATTGTAATCAAAGAAAGTATAATGTGTATAGATCAAAGCACAGACAAAGCAGTCAATAAATATTCTTTTATTATCTCTTCCTTTCATTCTCTTCTCTCTCTGTCCAGAAATAGGTGAGGATGGTAGTCAGCCCAAGTAGGATAAAGAGAGAAGAAGGTTTTTCTCCCATTCTTGTCTTGTCCATCTTACCCACACACCTGTACCTGCATTTCTCGGGATAACTCTAGAACTGTATAATGGGCCAAAATGGGATCGATCATCAAGAAAAGTAGCTCCCCATCCCCTACCTTTACCCACAACCCTAGACATTAAAGGATTGTTGGGAAGAAAGGATTTGCTGAAGGAAGTGTAAATGTTTTGAAGTACGTTGTCATTCTTTGTTTCTCTGCATTTTAGTTTCATACTTGTTTTACTAATACTTGCAGAAATTTTTTTCTCTGTACATAAAACATTCATTCTGAAAGTAATATTTTAAGGTTTAGATATGATTTTCTTTAATTGCCAAAGCCTAAGGATATAAACACAGTGTGAAAATAACCTGTAATAAAATAAACAAGGAAAAAACACTCCTCTTTTTCCCTTTTATGTACTTATGTTCCAGGGTTCTTAAAGAGCTTTTCACCTAATCATGCCACCTCTTTCTTTCAGTTTGCTCTTGTTTTCATAGTTGCTTTCATTTTCTCACTACCCACTTCCTTTATAACCTGACATAATCTGGCTTTTGCCCTACAGTTCCACAAAACAGTGTTTTAATTGGAAGGAATTTGCAGATTATCTGATCCAAACCCTTCATTTTTTAAGTAAGAAATCCTCAAAGGCTTTAAATGACTTGGATAAATCAAGGACAGCAAGTACTTAGCACACAGGCTGCCATTTACAATTCTCTGCCCAGACATTGATAATCGATTTTGTACTCTGTCATCCCCACTGAACCTTAAGAGTTCCTCTCAGTAGAGCTCTGTAGGCAGCCAGCACCAGATAAAAGATCTGAAATCTTTGCCATTCCTGGTCCATGATCACACATAAGACTGTGAGCACTTAACTATAAACACTAAATCAAGAGCAATCACTAGGGGCTGTATTTGATTGAGAGCCAGATGAGTAGAATAAATGCAAATGTTACGAGAATCCTGAGAAAGAGAATAAAGGCTTCCCAGTATTAAGGTGGGCCTTGGAATATAAAAGAATTTAATATGGCAGAGAGTGAGGAGGAGAGAATTATTTGAGAGGAAACGACATGAACAGACTTGGACTGCTCAGAGCCAAGCATATATCGGTTTGGAGAAATGGGAAGCCGTAGGGAAGATGTTGGAAAGATTAATTGAGGTCAGTAGTAGGAGATCTTAAGGGTGCAACTAAGGAGTTAAAATTTGGGGTAGGGAATGGGGTAGGGTGGGGTGCACAGTCCAGGAAAAGAAGGAGTTGAGATTTTATCCCGTGCATTCAAATCATGAAAGTTTTTGAGCAAGGAAATGACTTGACAATACTAACATTTTAAGCAAAATAATTGGTTGTTAATAGGCAAGAAGAATTGGGTGGGTGGGTGGGGACGAATATTGAAGGTTATTAGGAAACTATTCCATTTCCAGCCCCGAGGAGAGAGGGGATTGTACCAAGGAAGTTCCAATGGAAAACTAAAATAAAGAGAAAATAACAAGATGTTGTGAAATAAAAAGACATGGAATTTGTGGACCAGGTGGTTGTGAGGGACAGTAGAAGAGAAAAAAAAAAGCGGGTCATAAAATTTCTCTGAGGTATTGCACTTTCGTGAATGATTGTATCTTTGGACTTCATAAAGAAATCAGAAGGAGAAGGGGCTAGTTTGGAGGAAAGCTGATCCTTGTTTTGAAGTTTAGATGCAATTTGGATTGGCTCTAGTATGTTTTGAATCTTGTAAGGACAATGAACTGCCTTCAGTTTTTGCTACCAATGAGGGATAATTTGCCATAATTATGAGCATACATCTATGGAATTTTGTAGCTCAGCTTTTGACATACATCAATCTCTGTGAAGTTACCTCCCTGGTCTTTTGGGTGATTTCTCCCAATATTCTAGTTTTTTAATCTGGTCATTTAGCATTTTGGTGTCCTTTTTTTCCTTCTTTACAGAACGGTTTTTGTGTTTTTCTTTTTGATGGGTGCGTGGTCTGGGAATTGAACCTGGGTCTCCTACGTGAAAGGCAGGCATTCTACCACTGAACCACCCGTGCACCCACAAAACAGTTCTATTTTTGTTGCCCTTATATTTGTGGTTTATTTCTTTGGCCTTATTGGACTTATTTTGTCTTCGAGAAGGTTGAAGCTGGCATATAAAATAAGATTTCAGTAAATAGGCATCTTGTTTTGTTTTCAAAGGATGCAAAGTGTTGTAAACCGACTCTCCAAGTTACTGAAACCAGGGGGAATACTGTTATTTCGGGACTATGGAAGATATGATATGACTCAGCTTCGTTTTAAAAAGGGTAATATTATATTCAGTTTTAGAGTTATTTTCATATGTTTGAAAGAATGCCTTGTTTATATTTCATGTCAAGATTTTTCAAAAGGAATACTAAGTATCTCTTTTCACAATTATTTTTTTAGGGCATTGTTTATCTGAAAATTTTTATGTTCGTGGAGATGGTACCAGAGCATATTTCTTTACAAAAGGTATGTTTACCTACAAGAGGAAACAATTAGCTGTAAAAACTCTGTTTGGTTATTGCTTGCAGGAAGAAATTCAAAAGCTATAAAAGTGAGATTTCAGTAGTTGTTGAAGTATCTGATATTTTCACGCTTTTGGTTCCTGTAACTGTTCTACCTAAAAACTTGAAAATGGCCTTTTTGCCTTTTAATCTTTTTCCAATTGAAACTGTTTCAAAGAGTTGCTTCTTTCACTCTCATAACCCAAATGAAGGTATAGTCTGTTTCATTTTGGAGGTACTGCTAGCCCAGATATGAAAAAATTGATGACATGTCACAGCCAAAGGAGAGCATTTGTTTTTATGAGTCCCATAGGAAATTACTTATCCCTTATCAGTTCCTCATTTTAAAAATGAGAATAATTTCTGACAATACCAAACGAATCCTGCGTTCAAGGACTTTACCCAAACTTAAGTGAGTACTTTTATAATGCACCATTTTAGTTCCTTGTAAACCAACAAAAACTCAGAAAGCATACCTTTCAAGATGTTAAAAGCTGTACCCGATACTATGTATATCTGTTATACCTGCTGTGTTAACTTGTTTATTCTTGGTATATTCATGTAAAGTAGTAGAAGTTCACTCAATTTCAGAAGTTTTCTTCACCAATTTGCACTGCAGAGTGTTTTTTATATAAATGAAATTTAGATGGTCAATTATTCTATCAGTGTTCCTTCATTCCTAACAATCCCCTACCCCTACCCCACCCACCCCAGCCACATGTCATACCTTTGATTGACATTTTTGTCTCACAGGGGAAATCCAAACTATGTTCTGCAAGGCTGGATTAGATGAGAAACAAAATCTGGTTGATCGGCGCTTGCAAGTCAATAGGGAAAAACAAGTGAAAATGCACCGAGTATGGGTTCAAGGCAAATTCCAGAAACCATTGCACTTGAGTTAAAACAGCTCCAAATTGGTATTGTCACTCATTTCTGATCACTGAACTATGTACCATGCAAAGGTACAAAACCAAGGACTGCACTATTCCAAGACTTTTACAAAGCTGTTGTTCCTCAAAAGACAATCAGAAGAAGGGAATTTGTACATCCTGTTGTTTTATCATAAGTGAGCATTTTTGTGCATTTTAAGTACATTTAAATGATTTGAAAGAGTGCACATTAACCTGTGTTTCAAAACTCAGAATATGAGAGATCCCCAAGCTTATTTGGATTTATTGCATCTGATCATTTTGTTTGTTCCTGGAATTTTTTTGAACATTTGATGAAATTACTGATATAATTGAGGTAATTTTGAATAATCATCACCCACCATTTTTTTAGAAGTGGAAAAAACATCTGTTTTACTTGTATATTAAGCTTTAATAAATTGGTTCACATTCAACTGCCCACCATTGTCATCTGCTACCAGAGAGGAAGCACATCTTGTTTCCAGGGAAAGTCATAAAAAGTCCACCAAGTCATAACGAAGGCATATTGTTTGTTGCTATGTTGTTTCTCTGTCTTCCCCCAAAGCTACTTTTTTATTATTATTTTAATTCAGAAACTGATGTCTAAAGCAGAATTTTAGTTTCTCTTTCCTTTCATAAAAAAGGAAGTATGGCCAATGCTAATATTATTTTCAGGCTATTCTTACATATGCAAGTTATTGCAAGCTCTTCTTAATAAAACTGTCATACCCCCCCCCCCGGCAAAAAAATGCTTAAATTGTAGCAGTTAAGAAGGTATTTACCACCTTGCCTCAAGGATGCAAGTTAGCTTGTAAATTGTGCTTTGTAAAAATGGAAGTTCTAATGCTTTTTCATAAATTACACAAATATTTACTGAGTGCTTGCATGGTGCTGAGTTATATGGAATAATTCAATAACTAAAGACCCAGTCCCTATCTTCAGGGAGCATAATTAAGATCTAGCTGGCAAAGCAAAAATGAGCACACCCAACCCCCTTAAATCATGATTTAAAATTTACACAAATAGTACTCAAATAGGTTTCTCATCAGCTAGAGGACTTTGGTTATGACCCAGAAAAGTCTGGAATAAATGGGCAATCTCTTGAAAAAAACCATTGGGATAATTCAGTCCCATATGTTTTTCTTTTTGAAAATCTTTAAGATTCATTTTCCTAAAAGAATGTGGTTTGTCACACTTGGGTCATGGGTTTATTAGTTGATAGATAGGGAATCTTAATTGATTGGTTTACCATAATGTAAAGAATGGAAGAAAGTTCCTCAAAAGAAAATCAAGACAGTGTTATGAAAAAAAAAAGGGAACAGATGCTGCCCCATCACAAACAGCACATCATATGTCAGTGGTAGCAATGATAATGGTAGTTCCAAAGAGAGAGAGATTGGTTGTGAAATAGATTGGGGAATGGAGAAAAATTAGGTTTCTAGGAGGAGGTGGTTCTCAGGCTGGTCCTTGATCAAAAGATTACATTCTCAGAAGATGGTGTCAAAACAGGTTTATTTTGAATTGGATGTTCATGATGAGAAATCATGGAGAAAAGGAGGAGGTCCGCTTGTGGACATCCCTTATAGTAGGCTGAGGCATTGGGCTCTAGTCTGTGGACTGGAACCATCTGAGGTTATTTCTGTTTTATCCTAGCCATGGCATGTGAGACATGTATTTAGAAAGACTGATGTAGGAGTAGTCTATAGAATGGAATGGAATGCAATCAGATCTCAGAGTGATAAGGAAGGATTCACAGTAAATTGGTGGCAAGTTCTCAGAGCTACAATATCAAGGTTTCTGTTTAAACATGTATGAGTCAGTATATGTAAAAGTTAACATTTGCTGAGACTCTTAACTCAGTTGTATTCCATAATTAAAATGTACTTAGAAAAGCCAAACTAGTAATGAACATATTACGTACAAGGGCAGTTAGATAAGTTAATGTTGCTATGGAAACACAGCACATCTTCTTGTGTCTCAATTTAAACTTTATGGCCCAAGGTGGTTTGAAAAACAACAGAAGGTAAAATTATTCTCACATTCTCACATATGTAAATTGTACTGTCTCTCTCAGTCCTAAATAGCAGACTCAAACCAGCCTCTTGACTGGCACAGTAAAATTCAGCTTCGTGTCTTTCTATAATGTATTACAGCATGTAAGTTAACCTTTAGAAACTTCAAAAATACATCAACTAAATTTGGACTGTGAGATACAAACTGGGCTCTTTTGGGACCTGTCCAGTGAGGGCTTCCATTCCACATGGTTATGCTGTAAGGCCATTGCCACTCACATGCTCTTGTCCATCAGTCTTTCTCTTAGCCTACTTGGAGTAACCCCCTCCATCCTACTTTGCTGTTGGAAAAAATTTTTTACTTTTTGGCAGAGATAGCAAAGGGAGAGAACTGATTTGGGATTTTGCCTATGGATATTAAGAAATCTCAAATTGTTTCAAATGTATCTGCATGAATAATAATTTAAAATATTTCATAACTGCATGAAACTGATTTCCCCCTCATATCCATAAAGCCAGGGTCCATTGGTTAGCATGGTTTGAGTTTGATATTTAAACATTCATCTTGAGGGAGCTGAATTTTAGAAGGACCCATTTCTTTCCAAGACAAAAAGGTATATTCCTTCATCTTCTTACAATACAGAAACAATGAAATATACTTTATTAAATGCACCCTCCATTTTTCTGTTTCTAAAAGTTTACTTTTGAGCATTGTCCAAAAGGAAAATTTTCACACACATGAAGTAATGTTTCAGAAGGTTGTGAGGAAGGTAAGATAATAGTTTATTATTACAGTTTTACATTCAGTATGACACATTTGTTATATTGCAACACCCAGTTAATGTTGCCTTCTGAGAACTTATTTGCTTTGTTTATCTCAGTGCCATATGCTTTGTCTCTAAATTGCGAACATATCCTGGTTTTTGCCATTGTGTAATCTAAATCGTTGCTATACCTAGTCTGTATGTGAAAAGTCACCCTTTTCTGTCCTTCTGTCCTGCTGTCCTTCTGGGGCAAAACTTAAAGCCATCCAAACTATTTGGGTTCTGAAACATCATAGAAATTAAATCTTTGCCCTACACGTCCTTATGTTATATTCCTGTGGTTTTCCAACTCATCAAAGCCAAGTTCTGAAATCTGAATATATCATGCATTGTTGCTTCTAATTGGTTTTAATGTTTATTATGCTCTTCACAAATGCAAATAACTTCACAGCTGCATCACTAATAGACCTCTTTCAAAGCCTCTGCCCCTGCTTCCCGCATCTGAGTCATCAGTTGACTACATGTTGATGTGGTATTTCCCCCACTTGTGAAAGTGCACTGTAAATTCTAAAGCACTGAATATGTGTGAAGTATTGTTACTAATAACAGCATTTACCATCTACGAGGCAGCATACAGAGTACTCCAGCACCAGAAACATTCAGTGGTCTTGTGAGACATTGTGAGAAAGACAGTTAAGTAAAGTGCTGTGAAAAAAATACTGCCGCGGAGTTACAGGAAACATGGATCCTGGTCCCTTTTGTGCCATTTAGCTACTCTTAATTTAGCTCTGAGTGCTGAATATTTTATATACTACACACGTTACTTCACTTAATCCACAAAGCCCTTTTATTGGTGAAACAGGTGAGACTGGGGCTCGAAATGTTGGTTAACTCGCCCAGGATTTCACAGCTAATAAGTACCAGAGCCAGAATTTGGACCTAGAGCTGTCTGATTCCAAGTCCTGTACTCGTCGTTGCACTTTGAATTGATAGGCTCAAATGCTGCTCAGAAAGGTGCTGGTGAAGAAAGAGAGCTCCTGAATCCAGCAAAAAATTACCGCAGTGGGTGGGAGTTTGGCTCATACAACCTTCAAGATTTCCGCTCTTTCTCCATCCAGTGATTCTATTAAATAATTAGGTTGCACTTGTCCACAGTTACAAACTGGGAAGAAAAGAAGGAAAGGAACAGAGAGGAATGACAAAGCAGAAAGCTTTCAATCGGTTCTTTTCAGCATTCTGCATATGTTTCGTTCTGCTCTCGCCCCACCCCCTCCGGGCTCAGCCTGCCACTTGGCATCCCTCCGAGCAGAGCACTCATCACTTGCATACTCCTCACTTAAAAAAAAAATCATTCTATACTGCAAGGAAGAAAAAGAGCTCTTAAAAAATGTCTTCAAAGGGATTCAGCTTTAATGTAATCTAAAATACATGAATCCGGAAGATGTCAATAATAAAACTGAGTGAAGACATCTTTATTTAAAACACTGTATGTACATTAATGCCGATTCAGGCATGAAATGTTGAGAATTTCTTGGAATATGGTTTGGGATTTGAAAGTCACAAAGGTATCTGCAAGATGGCTTTAGTGTGGTTATAAATATAAATAGAAGTAAAATAGCACTTGCATCTTCATTTATAATGAATTTTATATTGTGGCCTCAAAGCTACAGAGGAGAAGGAGGCCAAAATCTGACTTTCATTAGTATATGCCTTAAATGACAGGGAAGAGGTGTTGAAGACAAAATTAGTTTTTCCTGTGAGCATGAATCAGCAACATGCAATAATATGCAAGTAATAATAGTTCTGTGTGTGTGCCCTACGGAGGGTAAGGAAAACAGCATCCAATTCATAAAGCAAGTGCACCTGCAGGAGAGACCCAGGAGGCTGAAGAGCTCCCTTGAGCCCCATCAGGAAGTGTCTCAGAGCTGTGACCCTGACTCTGGCAAGCTGGGTTGGCATGAGAGGGACAGAGCACATTTAAACCTCCAAATGGTCAAGACAGCCCACCCTCCTGCCTCTGGAGCTCATGGGAGGCAAGCTATGAGGCACCACTACTTGGCCAAGAGATTAAAACAGCCGAGTTTGATTTTACAGTGCATGTGGTTTCACAACCACTTAACCTTTAGTAAGAAACAGCTAGAGGCAGATGGATGAATAAATACAAGATAACATTACATAAGGAGGGAAAATCAATACTTCAGGGGCACATTGACTTCAAATAGTGTCCAATTAGCTCTGTCCTTGGTGTCCCAGGGATCTGCCTCTTTCATCTTTGATTTTTTCCAGCAGCTAGGCACTAAGTACAGCCTGGACCCCATAAAAAGAAATACTTTTCCATCATATGTTACCTACCAAATAAAGAGAGTCATTGACTGCCTCCCAAAATGGCCCAAGCATCATTTCTCTTACTTGGGCTAATGGGGTTTCAATACCTCTTCCCTGTCCTTTAAGGCATATGTTAATGAAAGTCAGATTTTGGCCTCCCTCTCCTCTGTAGCTTTGAGGCCACAATATAAAATTCATTATAAATGAAGATGCAAGTGCTATTTTACTTCTATTTATATTTATAACCACACTAAAGCCATCTTGCAGATACCTTTGTGACTTTCAAATCCCAAACCATATTCCAAGAAATTCTCAACATTTCATGCCTGAATCAGCATTAATGTACATACAGTGTTTTAAATAAAGATGTCTTCACTCAGTTTTATTATTGACATCTATGTCATTTATTATTGCAACTATGAATTTTGTTATGCTTAAAAAAATCTCTTTGGTTATATTTTCAACTAATGCTCCTTAATGTGACACTTCCTGGTTCATTGCAGAAAAAACAGAAATTAGTGTTTTTTCTCAGTTAATCTTTTGAGTTTGAGTATGGCTTGTTTAAAAAACATTGGGGAAGGGCAGTCACCTTCTGATCTTAAAGGCTTTTTTCACTGGGAAAAGCACTAAAACTCTGTGACTTCCTCTAAAATTAACAGTGAGATGCAGTTGAGGCCATTGCGTTAGGGTTGTTGCGTTTTGTGTGTGCGCGTGTGTGCTGTGTATTTAGCACAAGCAACATAATGCAACCGTTGCCTCCTTTCTCTCCCCTCCTGCCTCCTGAGAGTAACTTTTCTTTCTCCTGAGGCAGTTCTGCTCAACAGAATGTTTGGCATAAAGAATGTGATAGCTCTCTATACATCTTTAGTTATGCCCCAGTCTCTCAGGTGAGCTGAGACAGCGTCCCCTCAAGCAGCATTTGGAACTGACACTGAAAATCACCTGAAAGAGAATGGCTGAAATTGCCAGCATCACATGCTGCGTTGAAGCAAGGAAGAAATTTCTATCTCCAAGGATAATTGCTATTCTCATTGCTCACGCTTCTTTCTTTTCTCAGCCCTAGCTTATTTTAATTCATATTTCCCACTTTGAGTTTCTAAAAGATATTTTTTAAGGCTTTTAAAAATCCAAATCAAAGGTGAAATTCAGGATCCAGAAAAGTATTTATTCTGTTTATCCTTTCCATGAAAGTATCCTCAATCAACCAACCTTTCGAAGTGTCTCTGCATTTGCATCTTTGTTTCCTAATAGAACACTTGGGCCCTGGAGATTAGTGAGACAAAGCTTCATTATAACTATCCTTGTTTTACTCCCATTTCTTATGTGCCTTCTCTTCCCAACTCACTCTCCAGGTGCTTCTTTCTCTTGCCAAATAGTGCAAGGAAATACTTTTGCAGATCTTTTGTTTACTTTAGAAAAAACATGATCAGGCTTTCCCATTCTGGAGTGCTGTTCATTTCCTGACTGGCCTTTAAAGTTTGGCTCAGTAGCAACTTGGGATTTGTTTTCTACCCACAGTGAAAGGAGCTGGGTGCCCAGCAGCCCCATGCTGGAATGAGAATTAAGTTCTTCTGCTCATTCTCTGGATAAGTAAGCTGATGCTTTTTCCATAGATTTTTTTCTAGCTACTCATTCAAAGTTTTAATGTATGGTCATTTAGTTGGGCTTTTTTTTATATATCTTTTTTAAAATTTATTTATTTATTATTTATGATACATAACCACATACAAACACAAACATTCTTGTCATATGATCATTCCATTCCTGTTATGGTCATTTAGTTTTAACTTTTAAAAAGGCATTACAAGTGCATACAGAAGCTGGTCATGTGCACAGACCACATTAGAAAATTAGAAAATAATTACCTCTTTCTATTTTTCACCTGCAGGGCTATATTGACTTCAATTCTATTGACAGTTGCCTTCTCCCTAATACCAGAGGAATTTGGCTCAAGCTAACCCTCAATTTCTAGGTCCCCAGAACTGCTGAGATACTGAAACTTTAGTTCTTACTTGGTTGAACATTTTCGTATGTCATATAAGATTTGTAAATCCTCTGTTATTTCTTTTCTTTGGCACATTTACATCATATTTTATTCTAGTCATGCAACTGTATCTATAGGATAATTATGTTTATATATGTATATAGGTTACTCTTGATTCATTCCGAATTGGGAAATTGATTCCAATTTGTTACAAGATTAGTAACTTTCCAGAGACAGGTTTGCTAAACCTGGAGGCTATACTTTTATAATTAATGCACTTTTCTACATTAAAAGATGGGCCTAAGAAACTTTAATGATAAAAGTAGAAACATTGACTAACAAATCAAAGATCCCAACTATGTCTGGGATGGGCTTTGTCTTTTGAGGGGATGTATTATTTAGGGTTCTCCAGAGAGACAGAATCAACAGGAAATATTCGTAAATATAAAATTTATAAAAGTATCTCACATAACTGTGGGAACATAGAGTCCAAAATCTGCAGGGCGGGCTGTGAAGCCCAACGTAGCCCAACTCCAACGTAGTGTCAGGACGAACTCCACAGGAGAGGCTCGCTGGCCAAAGCAGGAAAGAGAACCCGTCTGTCTCTTCTGAATCCCACTTAAAAGGCTTCCAGTCATTAGATTAAGCATCACTCATTAAAGAAGACACTCCCCTTGGCTGATTGCAAATGGAATCAGCTGTGTATGTAGCCAACATGCTCATGACTTAATTCTATGAAACGTTCTCATAGCAAAAGACAGGCCAGCACTTGCCCAACAAGACAAACAGGTACCACCACTTAGCCAAATTAACACATGAACCTTATCATGACAGTCCACTCCTTGTCAACTTGGCAGCTATACTCATCACCTTAAACCATACCTAATTTCTACTTAGAAAACAATAAGACATTTTTTTTTCACCTAACAATACTCACTGTCCTGCATATAACTGGAAACACATTAAATCTCTCCAGAATAGGGTACAAGTCCTTGGATAATATTCATTCTTAAACTTGATGTCTTACAATTTAAATAGTATAACATGAACAAAACAGCATTACAGTCCTCATTTCTGTAACTGATCACATGGTTATAGTTCATATTTATCACTACCTTCTTCCACTACCCATTCCATGTTCCCTTTACCCTCAGCAAGCATTTCAGCTGGCTGTGGTTCTTTGCCTAGTGGGGTGACACAAGCCTTCATTCCTGAACTGTTAGAGCCATTGGTAGTCCTGCCTGGATTGGGTTGTTGCAGTTTTCCATTGATTTTAATCACAGGACATGGTAGTACTAAAAGACGCCCTAGGGGATCTCCTTTATTCCAGGAAAACTCTTCTTTACCTCCATTGTGTAGTTGCAGTCCTATTTCCCCCTGATAGTCAGGGTCAACCACCCCAGCCAATAATGTAATCCCCTTCTTGGCTTGTTGATCCACGGGCATGAGTAGCCCAGAGTGACCAGGTGGCAGTCTTAGATTCCAGTTCAGTGGAAGCATTGTTGTTTCTCCTGGTGGAAGCACTCCCTCTTTTGGAACTAAAACCTGTAGACCAGCAGAGCTCAGGGTCACAAGGACAGGCAGCAAAAATTTTCCTAGTGGATCACTAGGGGTAAGAGTGAGTGGTGCCACTCCCATTTCCACCCCTTTTTGTTCCTGGACCCATGGATCCTGGCTATGGGAGAAGCAGCATCATGTAGCGGATGCTGATTCAGAGCATACACAGCTTCCTGGAGAACACTACCCCAACCCTCCAAGGTATTGCCACCTAGTTGGCACCATAATTGAGTTTTCAATAGGCCATTCCACCATTCTATCAATCCAGCTGCTTCTGGACAATGGAAAACATGGTAAGACCAGAGAATTCCATGGTAAGACCAGAGAATTCATGGTAAGACCAGAGAATTCATTTGCTATGAAGTGTGTTCCCTGATCGGAAGCAATGCTGTGTGGAATACCATGAAAATGGATAAGGCATTCTGTAAGCCCACGGATGGTAGCTTTGGCAGAAGCATAGCATGCAGGGAAAGCAAACCCATATCCAGAGTATGTGTCTATTCCAGTTAGAACAAATCGCTACCCCTTCCATGAAGGGAGTGGTCCAATGTAATCAACCTGCCACCCTGTAGCCGGCTGGTCACCTAGGGGAATGGTGCCGTATTGGGTTCTGAGTGTGGGTCTCTGCTGCTGGCAGATTGTGCAGTCAGCAGTGGCTGTAGCCAGGTCAGCCTTGGTGAGTGGAAGTCCGTATTGCTGAGCCCATGCATAACCTCCATCCCTACCACCATCACCACCTGTTCATGAGCCCATTGGGCAGTGACAGGAGTTGCTGGGGAAAGAGGCTAACTGGTATCCACAGAATGGGTCATCTTATCCACTTGATTATTAAAACCTTCCTCTGCTGAAGTCACCCTCTGGTGCACATTCACATGGGATGCAAAAATCTTCATGTTTTTTGCCCACTCAGAAAGGACTATCCACATACCTCTTCCCCAGGCCTCTTTGTCACCAATTTTCCAGTTATGTTCTTTCCAAATCCGTGACCCTCCAGCCAAACCATTAGCAACAGCCCATGAGTCAGTATACAAACATACCTCTGGCCAGTTCTCCCAAGCAAAATGAACAACCAGGTGCACTGCTCGAAGTTCTGCCCATTGGGAGGATTTCCCCTCACCACTGTCCTTCAGGGACACCCCAGAAAGGGGTTGTAGTGTTGCAAGTGTCCACTTTTGGGTGGTACCTGCATATCGTGCTGAACCATCTGTAAACCAGGGCCGAGTTTTCTCTTCCTTAGTCAATTCATTGTAAGAAACTCCCCAAGAGGCCATAGCTCTGGTCTGGGAAAGAGAAGGTAATGTGGCAGGAGTGGAGAACATGGTATTTGGGCCACTTCCTCATGTAACTTACTTGTGCCTTCAGGACCTGCTCTGGCCCTATCTCGTGTATACCATTTCCATTTTATGATGGAGTGCTGCTGTGCATGCCCAACTTTATAGCTTATTGGGTTAGACAACACCCAGTTCATGATAGGCAGCTCAGGTCTCGTGGTAACTTAGTGGCCCAAGGTTAAGCATTCAGTCTCTACTAAGGCCCAGTAGCAGTCCAAAAGCTGTTTCTCAAAAGGAGATTAGTTATCTGCAGCAGGTAACTTGATCAAGTTCCCTGCAGTAAGACTTTGCTCCAAAATCCTAAGGGTCTGTGTTGTGATTCTCCTATAAGGGCCAGCCAGAGGCCCCAAACAGCATCTTTTTGCCACTGACGCCTCATTGGATCTGCTCAATCATATGATCCAAGTGGCAGAGCAACTTGTAGAGCAGCCTGGACCTGTTACAGAGCTTCCTCTTGTTCAGGTTCCCGCTCAAAATTGGCAGCTTTTCTGGTCACTCGATAAATGGGTCAGAGTAGCACACCCAAATGAGGAATATGTTGTCACCAAAATCCAAAGAGACCAGCTAGGCATTGTGCCTCTTTTTTGGTTGTAGGAGAGGCCAGATGCAGCAATTTATCCTTCACCTTAGAAGGGATATCTCAACATGCCCCACACCACTGAACACCTAGAAATTTCACTATGGTGGAAGGCCCCTGTATTTTTGTTGGCTTTATCTCCTATCCTCTGACATGCAAATGCTTTACCAGTAAGTCTAGAGTAGGTAGTTGCTACTTCTTGCTCACTAGGTCTAATCAACATGATATCATCAATATAATGGAACAATGTGATGTCTTGTGGGAGGGAGAAATGATCAAGTTCCCTGCAGACAAGATTATGACATAGGGCTGGAGAGTTGATACACCCCTGATGTAGAACAGTGAAAGTATATTGCTGACCTTGCTAGCTGAAAGCAAACTGTTTCTGGTGGTCTGTACAAACAGCTATTGAGAAAAAAAGTATTTGCCAGATCAGTAGCTGCATATCAGGTACCAGGGGATGTATTGATTTGCTCAAGCAATGATGCCACATCTGGAACAGCGCTGCAAATGGAATTACCACCTGGTTGAGCTTACGATAATCCACTGTCATCCTCCAAGACCCATCTGTTTTCTGCACAGGCCAAATAGGAGAGTTGAATGGGGATGTGGTGGGAGTCACCACCCCTGCATCCTTAAATTCCTTAAGAGTGGCAGTAATCTCTGCAATCCCTCCAGGAATCCAGTATTGCTTCTGATTTACTATTTTGCTAGGTAGGGGCAGTTCTAGTGGCTCCCACTTGGCTTTTCCCACCATAATAGCCCTCACTGCATGAATTAGAGAATCAATGTGGAGATTCTGTCAGTTACTCAGTATGTCTATTCCAGTTATGCATTCTGAAACTGGGGAGATAACTACAGAATGAGTCTGGGGCCCCACTGGATGCACTGTGAGACAGACCTGAGTTAAAACCCCATCAATCACCTGAACTCTATAAGCCCCCACTCTGACTGGTGGACCAGAGTGACGTTTTGGGTCCCCTGGAATTAATGTCACTTCTGAGCCAGTGTCTAATAATCCCCAAAATATCTGATAATTTCCTTCTCCCCAGTGCACAGTCACCATGGTAAAAGGCCATCAGTCTCCTTGGGAAGGCTTAGAGGAAGATTAACAGTATAGATTTGTGGCAGTGTAACAGGGTTCTCCCCCAAAGGGACCTGGCCTCCCCTTCATTCATGGGGCTCTGGGTCTGTAAACCATCTCAAGTCTGGAAATTGATTAAGGGGCCGTGACTCTGTGTTTTTGTAATTCAGGTTAGACTTCTGTTCACTTGGCCTAGAACTCTTTTGTTTATACAGCCCAAACAAGAATTCAGACTGCCCATCTTGTATTTCTAGGTACCGCAGGATTTACTAGCCAATGCCACAAATCTCCTTGAGTCAGATTATTTTAACTCCTGCTTTGAGTTTGCTGTCTATTATAATAGCTGCGTCCACCCTGTCTTTGGCAATTAAGTGCTGCCATTTGGCTTCTGCCAACTCAGGATCCAGTCATCCCCATTGTGTTTAGGGATTCCAGCTCAGTGACAGCAGTTCCCACAGTAATATCTGACCTACAGAGAAGTGCAACTACAGAGCTCTTCAGGGATGATGGCGCTAGCCTCAGAATTTTATTTCTCACTGTTCTGGTAAAAGTTGCATCCTCTGGACATTCCTGAGGTGTAAGAGCAGGTTTTGCATGATAAATCCACTCTAACATTCCAACCTCTCCAAGCCTCTGAATCCCCTCATCTACAATACACCAGAGCAGTTCTGGCATTTCAACCTCAGGTAATGTCAGCCACCTTTGATCCATGTTTCAGCCAACCATCCGAACAAACTGGTAATGCCTTTTCTAACCCCTCGAGCTATAACATTGAATGCAGAATCTCTGCTTAGTGGGCCCATAACAATAAATTCAGCCTGATCCAGCTTTATATTCCTCCCACCATTATCCCAAGCCCTTAAAATCCATTGCCGCACATATCCACCTGATTTCTGTCTATATAAATTGGAAAACTAACACAGTTCTTTTGGAATATAATGTACCTCCTCATGTGTGATGCTTTGTACCTCACCTTTAGGGGCCTGTTGGAACTTCAGTCTAGTTATAGGTCTGGAAGAAATGAGGGGTGGTGGGGGTGGGTCGTGAAAAGAATTAGAAATATCTTCTAAGCCATTTGCTTCAGGACATTCATTTGCAGTTTCATGTGGTGAAACAGGATTAATCACTCTAGGGCTAATCTGTTCAGATGGAGGTTGGGTGGCCAACTTCTCAAGGCAGGCTGGAGGTGGGGCAGCTAGGTCCTCAGGGCAGACTATTACAGGATTATCTAGAGAAGACTCCTTTCCAATAAATGCCCTCACTTTAACAGCAGACACCATGCAAGACTGAGATTTCAGTTTACATTGTAAAGTTGCTACTCTAGCAATAAGATTTTGAGTCTGATTTTCAAAGATCTCAAGTCTACAGCTACAGGAAATAAGATTTTCCTTCAGAACACTCCCAGAAACATCTACATCTGTCAGACAGCACTTAAGCTTCTCATTTGAAGCCTTAAGCTCATCCCTTTCACTCATTAATGTATACAGTGTATCTAACAATAACCAGTTAACATCTATACTTACTATTTTCACAAAACTCCATAAAGGTGTCAAAAACATTATCCCCAGAAGTTGGGTTCGTATAAGTGAAGCATTAGAAGAATCGAATGGTGATATTTTACCTATCTTTTTTGTCAACTCACACCATGGATTGGCAATGTCATTCTGATTATGGGAATCAGAGTCTTTAGTGCCTTTGAATCTGGTTAGTTTAGAAAACCATTCATAAAAAACCATTTTTAAGATTCTGTTTCTTAAGAACCACTCCTGGTAGCAAGTTGTATTAGTTAGGGTTCTCTAGAGAAACAGAATCAACAGGAAATATTCGTAAATATAAAATTTATAAAAGTGTCTCATGTAACCATGGGAATGTAGAGCCTAAAATCTGCAGGGTAGTCTGTGAAGCTGATGACTCCAATGGAGGGTCTGGATGAACTCCACAGGAGAAGCTCGCTGGCCAAAGCAGGAAAGAGAAACTGTTTCTTCTGAATCCCCCTTAAAAGGTTTCCAGTCATTAGATTAAACATCACTCATTAAAGAAGACACTCCCCTTGGCTGATTACAAATGGAATCAGCTGTGGATGTAGCCGATGTGATCATGACTTAATTCTATGAAATATCCTCATAGCAAAAGACAGGCCAGCACTTGCCCAACCACACAAACAGGTACCACTACTTGGCCAAGTTGACACATTAATCTGACCATGATAGGGGAATTAAATTTTAATCTGTAATATAAAGTGACACAGCAAAAAAAAATACCATGTTGGGGGTAGAAACTAATACAAAGCTATTGGTCCAGTTGAGGCAGCATACCATGTGACTGTGGTGACAAGGATTCAAGGTCAATCATTCCTCTAAAGTTGGGGCTAGCACAGACAATCACCACTATGAAAAGCTAGCAGCAGAAGCTAGCAGCTCTGCAACCTTAGAGAGAGGAGGCAATGTTCACAGGCAGATTGTCCAAGTACTTCTCCAATACATGCCAGATCAGGAAAGAGTGTAACAAGAGTGACTTGTAATGGAATCCCCAGGAACTGGACTGTAAGCTTAAATGCCCTTTATCCAAGCTCAGGGACAGAGCCAAAAAAAGTGCCCTTGCTGAACTGCAGATGGCAATCAACTTGGGGATAAGAAGACTTCAAAGACCATGAGCTTTTGTCCTGTATTATTGTTATAGTTTCTTTCCTGAATTATAGTTATTCCACAGAGATAGCTGGTAAGACATTTAGTCTTTGACACCTTTTAGAAGAGCAAAGGCTCATCTTTATCTGATTCTTTCCTTTAAATTCCAGAGCCCTTGGACTTTTGGGTTTGTTTTCTACCATATCATATCATAATGCATGAGTTTAATGATCCTTCATAACCCTAGGAAGATGGGACACAGCTTTAGGAGAAGCATACCCAGAGAAGTGCCCAAGGATGGAAGCTGGCCAAAGCAGAAGATGGCCCTCTTTCCCCAGGGCAAAGGAGAAAGGCCTGGCTCCTGCTCTGCAGAAGCAATCACTTGAAGTCACCAAGTGATTCAGGACATACTGACACTCTGCAAGAAAGGAGGGCAAGTGAAAAATGTAGGCCAGAACAGCTTACTAGATGGGATCATGACATGGTATCACTACCATCTGCTGAGATTTGAGAGAGGCCCAATAAATAATGTCCCTATTTTTGCTCCCCAAGTTGTAAACCAACTGAGAAAGACAAATGTATCAACAGGATGGCGCTCAGAATGTCAGCCTAATTACTGATAAAGCTGATACTGGAGAAAATGAGTTAAGGTACATGGAAACAGTTGGCTTCCTAATACTGAACCCTAGAGTCAGAACCTACAGCTGGACGACTGCGGGACTCTACTCAGTGGGGGCCTGTACCTGTTGAGCCTGTTACAGAGCAGCTGACTCCCAATAGAAAGAGTAAAGAAGGGCTGTGTATCTCCCCCCTACATAGGACGTGACATCCAGGGATGTGCCTGGCCCTGGCACCATGGGATTGACAACGCCTTCCTGACCAAAAGGGGGGAATGAAATGCAACAAAATAAAGTATCAGTGGCTGAGAGTTCAAATAGAGTTGAAAGGCTACTCTGGAAGCTACTTTTACACACTAGCTTTAGCAAGATATTACTAATTACCATAATTTGCCATACCCCAACCAAAACCATTCTTGTCAACCCTAAAGAGCACCTAGGGCTTTATCTGAGATTCTACAGAAGTTTTATATACTATAGGATTACTTTCCAGAAGCCTACAACCTCCAGAGGGTTCCTAGGCTAGATAAATCCTGAAACCCAGAGGGACCAGCTCTCCAAGAACATCAGCTAGTTCCATCCTCCTATCCCACTTATTGACACCCCTTTCCAACATGAAAAAGATAGAATGGGCATAGCCCAAATACCCATGAAGATTGGAAGAAAGATCATAGGAGAATGTGGAGTTATAACAGAGAAGATAAAATTTAACAAATGAATATGACTGCTGAATCATTAGATTGATGTTTCTTTCAGTTTCCAGTGTCTTGGAACAGCTAGAAAGAAAATCCTAAAGTTGAGGAACTGTAACCCATACCAAACTCTGAAATAGGTTCTATAACTACTTGTTACAATGTACTTTGAAATTTATTGCTTATATATATATATATATATATGTTGTATCAAACAATTTTAAAAATGTTAAAAAAAAAAAAAAGAGTTGAGTTAAACATACCTAATTCATCTTCCAAATTTATTAATTAGATAAATCACTCCACCTCTTCCAGGAATGAGGAGGAAAGAACTAAAAAGGCAGAAAAGTCATATACCAATTACTATCCCTCCCCATGGAAGAAAGCAACCAGAGTGGTAATTACCTAAAATCTTCAATGATTACTGAGTATTGCTTACCCCCATATACTGAGACTGGAGCAGTGTGGACTCTACTTTGTCCCTTTGTCACTTGGTGAATAGTCTGAACAGAAAGATATGCTTAGTCATTCTTCTTCAGCATTTACCTATTACCCTGTGGGAGCTTTTCTGGGTCTTTGAGCGTTTTCCTTCATGAGGGATGAAATCTGCAATATGGACTGACATATATACATGGTTGGGATATGAAAACTGCAAACAAAATGAACTTTCCAAGTTATACCCAGTAACTTGTTCTGGGAACCCTACCACACTTAGCTCTTTACTACTAGACTGCTAAGTACATGGCCAGAAGATCTAGCAGCATTGCCTACTGCCATTTCTAAATTGAATTGCAACATGAATAGGTGCTTCTAGACCAGTGTTTCTCAAACTGCCTGAGATAAAGGATTAGTTGTTGCTTTTTGTTTTTTAGATTTCCAGTCTGTCAAAGACCAATACTTTTGTAAAAACACAATGAAAACTAATTCCTGGGGGAAAAAAACCCCAAAGATATACTACTACATTTCCTGTCATTTTGCTTCTTGGTCACTATCCTCCCCTATCGTGTCTCCCCACTCTCACCCAGCTGGTCAGTGTGTCCCAGGGACATGTCAGGCACTGTTGGGAATGAAGGGATGAACAAGCAAAAGTAAGTGATACAAAATACAAGTCCGAGATTTCTTATTAGGTTCAACATTATAAAATTACTTAGTTTCTGTACTTACCTTCTCACACAGACTTGTAATAAAACTATTCACAGACTAGCACCTGTCTTCAGGCCTCATTTTGAGTTGCTCTGCTTTAGAAGACAGGGATCAGACTGAAAACTGACAGTGTGGTATTTGCTTTGCTTCACCTCCTGAACTCTGTTGTCCCTTCTCAGCTGGGAGTGTACAAGGCCAGAACCTGTTCTCAGAACCGGGAAGATGCTTAGTCCAGGTGTTCAAATGCTTTTCCTTCTTATCCTTTTCCTACAAATGGCTGTGTTCTCATCAGGGTGCTGGTGGTTATTGTTCTATTTGTTCACTTTTTAAAATTTTGGCTCTTTTGTGAATTTGATTAGGTGCAAAAGAGTTTCTATATTAACTTAAAATGGAAAAGAAATAGTCCTGTTCTTTTGTTGAAGTCAAAAATTGTGCATGCGTGCATGTGTGTGAGTGTGTATTTTCACTGAACATATATTTTAAATGCTGGGCTGATGCCAAACAAAAGGAACATGGAGAACTTGGGAAAAGGCCAAAGACAGATAAAGAATTATCAATAATTTCTTTATAAGGACCATGATGAGAGGATGAAGAAAATGCATTTTCCCTGGAAGAAGAGCATGCTAGAAGATAAAACTGATAGTTCCCGGGTAGAAACAGGTATAAAAGGGGTCTCAGAGAAGAAATATGGGACGCATGTGCATTTAAATCCGAGCTTCACTAATTTTCTTTTCTATGTATTAATTTATTAATTTTTAAAATTAATTTTATTAATTGGTGTTCAAATGTCCGTTTGTGTCCTTGCCCTCATGTCCTCTGAATAGATACCTAGCAATGGTATTGCTGGATCATATGGCAATTCTATACTTAGCTTCCTGAGGAACTGCCAAACTGCCTTCCACAGTGGTTGTACCATTTGACATTCCCACCAACAGTGGATAAGTGTGCCTCTTTCTCCACATCCTTTCCAGCAATTGTCATTTTCTGTTTTATTGATAATGGCCATTCTGGTGGGTGTGAGATGATATCTCATTGTGGCTTTGATTTGCATTTCCGTAATAGCCAGGGAAGTTGAGCATCTTTTCATGTGCCTTTGGTTATTTGTGTTTCCTCTTCTGAGAAGGGTCTGTTCATGTCTTTTGTCCATTTTGTAATTGGGTAATTTATCTTTTTGTTGTTGAGTTGAATAATCTCTTTATATATTCTGGATACTAGACCTTTATCTGATATATCATTTCCAAATATTATCTCCCATTGTGTAGGCTATCTTTTTACTTTCTTGACAAAGTTCTTTGATGCGCAAAAGTGTTTAATTTTGAGGAGTTCCCATTTCTTTCTTTCTTTCTTCAATGTTTGTGCTTTGGGTGTAAGGTCTAGGAAACTGCCTCCTATTATAAGATTTATAAGATAATTTCCTACATTTTTGTCTAACAGTTTTGTGGTCTTAGAACTAATGTTTAGGGCTTTGATCGATTTTGAGTTAATTTTTGTATAGGGTGTGAAATATGGATCCTGTTTCATTCTTTTGCATATGGATATCCAGGACTGTTCTATCCCAGGTGAGTTGTTTGACTGCCTTATCAAAGATCAATTGTTCATAGATGAGAGGGTCTATATCTGAACACTCTATTCCATTCCATTGGTCAGTATATCTATCTTTATTCCAGTACCATGCTGTTTTGACCATTATAGCTTCATAATACACCTTAAAGTCAGGTAGAGTGAGACCTCCAACTTCATTTTTCTTTCTCAAGATACTTTTAGCTATTCGGGGCACCCTGCCCTTCCAGATAAATTTGGTTATTGGTTTTATATTTCTGAAAAGTAAGTTTTTGGGATTTTAATTGGTATTGCACTGAATCTGTAAATCAATTTAGGTAGAATTGACATCTTAACTATATTTAGTCTTCCAATCCGTGAGCACAGTATGTTCTTCCATTTATTTAGGTCTTCTGTGATTCCTTTTAACAATTTCTTGTAGTTTTCTTTGTATATATCTTTTGTTTCTTTAGTTAATTTTATTCTTCAGATTGTTCATTACTAGTGTATAGAAACACTACAGATTTTTGAGTGTTGATCTTGTAACCTGCCACTTTGCTGTACTCATTTATTAGCTTTAGTAGTTTTGCTGTGGATTTTTCGGGGTTTTCAACATAAAGTATCATATCAATTGCAAACAGTGAGAGTTTTACTTGTTCCTTTCCAATTTTAGTGCCTTCTATTTCTTTTTCTTGTCTAATTGCTCTGGCTAGAACTTCCAACACAATGTTGAATAGCAGTGGTGATAGTGGATATCCTTGCCTTGTTCCTGATCTTAGGGGGAAAGTTTTCCATTTTTCCCCATTGAGGATGATGTTAGCGTTGGGTTTTTCATATATTCCCTTTATCATTTTAAGGAAGTTCCATTCTATTCGTACCCTTTGAAGTGTTTTCAATAGGAAAGGATGTTAAATTTTGTCAAATGCCTTTTCTGCATCAATCGAGATTATCATGTGGTTTTTCTGCTTTAATTTGTTGATAAGGTGTATTACGTTAATTGATTTTCTTATGTTGAAACATCCTTGCATATCTGGGATAAATCCTACTTGGTCATGGTGTATAATTCTTTTAATGTGCTGCTGGATTCGATTTGCTAGAATTTTGTTGAGGCTTTTTGCATCTATATTTATTAGAGTGATTGGTCTCTAGTTTTCTTTTTTTGTGGTATCTTTGTCTGGCTTTGGTATGAGGGTGATGTTGGCTTTGTAGAATGAGTTAGGTAACTTTCTCTCCTCTTCAATTTTTTTGAAGAGTTTGAGTGGGATTGGTACTAATTCTTTCTGGAATGTTTGGTAGAATTCAGATGTGAAGCCATCTGGTCTTGGACTTTTCGTTTTGGGGAGCTTCTTAATGATTGATTCAATTTATTTACTTGTGATTGGTTTGTTGAGGTCATCCATTTCTTCTCAAGTCAATGTTGGTTGTTTATGCCTTTCTAGGAAGTTGTTCTTTTCATCTACATTGTCGTATTTATTGGCATAAAGTTGTTCATAGTATCCTCTCATTACTTCTTTTGTTTCTGTGGGGTCAGTGGTTATGTCTCCTCTTCCATTTGTGGTTTTATTTATTTGCATCCTCTCTCTTCTTCTTTTTGTCAATCTCACTAAGGGTCCATCAATCTTACTGATTTTCTCATAGAACCAACTTCTGGTTTTGTTGATTTTCTCAAATTTTTCATGCTCTCATTTTCATTTATTTCTGCTCTAATCTTCATTATTTCTTTCCTTTGCTTGCTTTGGGGTTAGTTTGCTGTTCTTTTTCTAGTTCTTTCCAAGTGGCCAATTAATTCCTTGATTTTTACCCTTTCTTCTTTTTTGATATAGGCGTTTAGGGCAAAAAAAATTCCCTCTTAGCACTGCCTTTGCTGCATCCCATAAATTTTGATATGTTGTGTTTTCATTTTCATTTTTCTCGAGATATTTACTGATTTCTCTTGTAATTTCTCCCTTGACCCACTGGTTGTTTAAGAGTGTATTGTTGAGTCTCCATATATTTGTGAATTTTCTGTCACTCTGCCTATTGCTGATTTTCAACTTCATTCCTTTATGATCTGAGAAGATGTTTTGTATGATTTCAATCTTTTTCAATTTATTGAGACTTGCTTTGTGACCCAGCATATGGTCTATCCTTGAGAATGATCCATGAGCACTTGAGAAAAAGGTATATCCTGCTGTTGTGGGGTGTAAGGTTCTATAAATGTCTGTTAAGTCTAGCTCATTTATTGTAGCATTCAAATTCTCTGTTTCTTTATTGATCCTCTGCATAGATGTTCTGTCCATTGATGAGAGTGGTGAATTGAAAGTCTCCAACTATTATGGTAGATGTGTCTATTTCTCTTTTCAGTGTTTTCATTGTTCGCCTCATGTATTTTGGAGCATTCTGGCTCGGTGCATTAATATTTATGATTGTTGTGTCTTCTTGTTGAATTGTTCCTTTTATTAATACATAGTGCCTTCTTTGTCTCTTTTAACTGTTTTACATTTTAAGTCTAATTTGTTGGATATTAGTATAGCTACTCCTGCTCTTTTCTGATTGTTATTTACATGAAATATCTTTTCCCAACCTTTCACTTTCAACCCATGTTTATCCTTGGGTCTAAGATATTTTTCCTGTAGATAGCATATAAATGTGTCCTGTTTTTTAATCCATTCTGCTAGTCTATGTCTTTTGATTGTGGAGTGTGGTAGTTAGATTCAGTTGTCAACTTGGCCAGGTGAAGATGCCTAGATCTATTGCTGTGGACATGAGCCAATGGGGTGTGAACCTCATCTGTTGCTGATTACATCTGCAGTTGGCTAGTGTTGGAGAAGCTATAAAATATCACTAACATGGCTGCCGTGGCTGATGCAAGGCAACACAAAATGGCTGACCTGAACTCTGCCCTCCGCCCTAGCAACAATGGTGACCAATCCCAGAAATCTGCCCTCTGGCCTAGCAACAACGACCATCAATCCCAGCCTGACACATGTCCCTGCATGTTTCGCAGCCTATATAAGCCTGTGCACTTCCTGAATAAAACAGACGCCTTCCATTTTCCCCTAAGGGTTGTCTCCTGAGTCATGTGCTGTATGCTTTGTGTCTGTGTGACTGACTCAGTACGGCCACTTACCCCCAGCCATCAGCTAACCAGCCACCAGCTAACCCACAGGCTAGGAGGCATGCCTGCTGCAATTAATGATGTTTGATTTAATTGGCTGATGCTTAAATGAGAGAATTCAACATAGCACAGCCCAAGCAGCTCAGCATACCTCATTTCAGCACTCACAGCTTAGCCTAGGCCATTAGAGATGCAGAATGAAATCACACCGGGGAAAGTTGTCGGAACCCAAGGCCTGGAGAGAAGGCCAGCAGAGACCATCCTGTGCCTTCCCACATAAGAAAGAACCTCACTTGAAGGTTAGCTGCCTTTCCTGTAAAGAACTAATGAAATAAGTCCCCTTTTATTAAATGGCAATCCATCTCTGGTGTGTTACATTCCAGCAACTAGCAAACTAGAACAGGGAGTTTAATCCATTAACATTTAGTGCTATTACTGTACTGGTAGTACTTCTACCATTTTGCCTTTTGAATTTGATATGTCATGTCTAATTTTTTTTCTTTTTACCTTTACTGATAGTCTTCATTTCTACACTCTTGTCCACACCTCTCTCTCCTGTCTTTTTGTATCTGCCTCTAGTGCTCCCTTTAGTATTTCTTGCAGAGCTGGTCTCTTGGTCACAAATTCTCTCAGTGATTTTTTTGTCTGAAAATGTTTTAATTTCTCCCTCATTTTTGAAGGACAATTTTGCTGGATATAGAATTCTTGGTTGGCATTTTTTTTCTCTTTTAGCAATTTAAATATATCATCCCACTCTCTTCTCGTCTCTGTGGTTTCTACTGAGAATCTATGCATAGTCTTATTGGACTTCCCTTGTATGTGATGGATTGCTTTTCTCTTGCTGCTTTCAAGATTCTCTCTTTCTCTTTGATATCTGACATTCTGATCAATAAGTATCTGGGAGTACGTCTATTTGGATCTATTGTATTTGGGGTATGCTGCACCTCCTGGATCTGTAATTTCAAGTCTTTCATAAGAGTTGGCAAATTTTCAGTGATAATTTCCTCCATTAGTTTTTCTCCTCCTTTTTCCTTCTCTTCTCCTTCTGGGACACCCACAAAACATATATTCATGTTATCATTCAATTCCCTGAGTCCTTGCTCATATTGTTCCATTCTTTTCCCTATATTTTCTTTTGCTTGTTGGATTTCAGATGTTCTATCCTCCAGTTCGCTAATCCTATCTTCTGCCTCTTGAAATCTGACATTGTAGGTTCCATTGTGTTTTTCATCTCTTCTACTGTACCTTTCATTCCCATAAGTTCTGTGATTTGTTTTTTCAAACTTTTGATTTCTTCTTTTTGTTAATTCCTTGCCTTCTTTATATGCTCCCTTAATTCATTGATTTGATTTTTGGTGAGGGTTTCCATGTCTGTTCGAACATTCTGAATTAATTGTTTCAATTCCAGTATCTCATTTGAATTGTTGGCTTGTTCCTTTGACTGGGTCATATCTTCAATTTTCCTAGTGTGAGTCATTATTTTTTGCTGGCATATAGGCATTTAATTACCTTAATTAGTTTATTCTGGAGATTGTTTTCACTTTTTTTTACCTAGGATTTTCTTGCAGGATGACTTTGTTGTCTATCTGTTCTTTGACATTCAGTTCAGCTTATTCTGGACCACTAGCTTAGGTTTTGTTTAACAGAGCAGAATTTTTCAGTTCTTGTTTTCTTGTTTCTTGCCCTGACTATATGGTGCCCTTCCCCACCCCCCACCCTTAGGAGGGTCTACTTAGGTATTATAGACCCCAGCCAGGTTTTCTCAGACCAAACTGGCCTCCTGTCAGGAGGAAAGAGTCACCTGTGCCACTTTCTCCTGAGGGTGAAACCCAGTAGTTTGAAAGACTTTCCTATGAAGTCTCTGGACTCTGTGTTTTTCCTATCCTGCCCAGTATGTGGCCCTTTTCTTCCTGCAGGTCTCCCCAGCATAAGGTGATGTGGTACCTTTAACTTCAGCAGACTCTCCCTGCTGGGGGCGTGGTGGAGACAGAGGAGAGGTTGTAGCCTGGTTTTAATTGCTTCAATTTTCCAAACCCTGGGGTGTGAATTCCTTGAGTGAGGGGATCCACCTGTGTTGGGGCCCACCCCTCTGCTAGGGAAGGCACAGGCTCCAGACAAGCTCTCAAACAAGCTTGTTTCTGCCTATGCCTGAGGCAGTTGCAGCCTGAGAAGCCCTGCTGCTGTATCCAAAGGCAGTTAAGCCTTTGTAGAAACACAGCCACAAAAAAAAATAGAGAAAAATCCATCTCAGAGCAGGACCCCCATTCCACGGTGTTGCCAATCAAGAGCATAAGTTGGTATGTTGCTTTGTGTACCTTCAGCTCCTATGTGTCCCTCCTTTCCTTCAGGGCCCAGACCCTTTCAAGCATTATGTGCTATCTAATCCAAAAAACCTCTATTTCTTTTTTTCTTTATTCTTTTCCCATCAGCCCTGCCCCTCTCAGCGCTGGGGCAAAAATCAGCAACCTCTGCTTTGATGAGGTTCAGCTACACTGGGGGCTTATTTTCAGTAGTCGGAATTTGCAAGTTAATTCCACAATTGGAGCTTAGTTGCACTCAGCCCCTGCTGCTAGTAAAGTCCCTTTCCTTTCCCCTCTGGGAAGCAGCCTGTGGGGGAGGGGCACTGGCCTCCGTGGCTGGGGTACTCACAGTTCTGGGGGGACTCACAGCTGGTCCAACTGGTCTAGACTGGGGTATGCTGTATGTCTGGTCACTGACATGGCCCCAGCAGTTGTTCTGTACTGTTCCTGGCTATTTAGTAGCTGTTCTGGAGGATGAACTAAATCCCACATCTCGCTAAGCTGCCATCTTGGCACTCTCCAAGCTTCACTATTGATGTGTGGCTTTAAGCAAGACACAATAACTCTGAGCTTTAGTGTCCTCAACTATAAAATGGAGATAATAATGCTTACCTGCAGGTTGTTGCAAGGATTAAATGTGCATGAAGTGCCAGGCACAATGCCTAGAAACAACTAGTACCTAATAAGTGGTAGTTAATGGCATTATATTTATATATAGTTTTACAAAAGATGGTTATCAAGCCTTCATCTCTTTTGAAGAGAGAAGAAGAAATGAACTTTTCCTTCAGTATATATAATTTAAATTAGTCATATGAAACTGTTCCTGACTATGAAAAGTTGTTGGTTTATTTCAGGAAGTCATGACTATTCACATGTTCAGTCAAGTTCAACAAATATTTATTAAGTATCCACTGTATACCAGAAACTTTGCCAGATACCAAGAATACAAAAATGAATAAGACTTAGCCCTGTTCTTCAGATACTTACAGTTTAGAATGCATGCCCATTTGTTTGAGATGTGTTTAATCTCTTGGCTCCAGCTTGCCACCATCTTTGAATATCACAGTCTATCCAATTCTATCATAACAATGGGCATCCTTATTTTTGAGACCCTTTTCAAAGGCCCTCTAAGAACAAACCTAGTTGTGTGCTACACAGCAAAGGCCAAATAAGGCATGTGAAACAGATCCTCAAAGTCTCAAGGTAAAGTCTCTGTACCACCTACCTCTGGCATCCAAGGTTGCTTTTTTTTTAAAATTTTTATTCTGGTTTTATATATATATATATATATATATATATATATACATAACAAATTTCCCCATTATAGCCATTCTTACATGTACAAATCAATGGTTAATTATATTTACAATGTTGTGCAACCATCACCAACAACCCCCATTACCAGAAGTTTTTCATAACCCGAAACAGAAACTCTGTACCCACTAAGCAATATCTTTTTATTCTCCTCTTACCCCAGCCCCTGGTAACATCTAATCTATCTTCTGTCTCTGTGAATTTGGAGTTTGTTTATTCTAGATATCTCATATAAATCATGCAATATTTGTCCTTTTGTGTCTGACATTTCACTTAGCATGCTTTTAAGTTCCATCCATTTTGTAGCATGTATATACCACATTTTTGTTTGTACATTCCTCTGTTGATGAACACTTAGGTTGTTTTCACCTTTTGGCTATTATGAATATACTTGAACATGAGTATACATCTCTTTGAGTCCCTGCTTTCAGTTCTTTTGGTACGTACCTAGGAGTAGAATTGCCAGGTCATATGGTAATTCTATGTTTAACTTTTTGAGGAACCACCAAACTGTTTCTACTATAATTTTATCATTTTAAATTTCCATCAATAATGTACAAAAGTTCCAATTTCTCTGCATCCTCACCAACACTTGTTATTTTCTGTTTTTAAAATAATAACCATTCTAGTGAGTGTGAAGTGGTATCTCCTTGTGGTTTTGATTTGCATTTCCTTAATATTTAATGATGTTGAGTATCTTTTTGTGTTTTTATGGGTCACTTATATATCTTCTTTGAAGAAATGTCTGTTCAAGTTGTTTGTTCATTTTTAGATTGTGTTTTTTGTCTTTTTGTTGTTGAATTGTAGGAGTTCTTTATATATCCTGGATATCAAATCTTTATTAGATACACATTTACAACCATTTCCCTCCATTCTTTAGGTTTTCTTTTTACTTTCTTGATAATATCCTTTGATGCCCCAAAGTCTTACATCTTGATAAAGTCCAATTTATCTATCTTTTCTTTTATTGCTGGTGCTTTCAATGCTGTAGCTAAGAAATCATTGACAAATCCAAGGTCACAAAGATTTTCCACTGTTTTCTTTTAAGAGTTTTATGGTTTTAGCTCTTATATTTAGGTCCTTGAACCATTTTGGGGTTCTAATGGTTGCATTTAATAATGCTGCTTATACCTTTATGCAGATTATCTCCTGCCACAGCAGTTGGGGCTTCCACTCACAATACCTCTCAGCACCACAATCTAGACAAATGGTCACAGATGAAAAGTAGATCAAGGGCATCTTACAAAGCTCCACTTCATGCACCATTTATCTGAAGTGGTCATTCAAGCAAGGAAACTGATCTGATTCACCTCTTGCCACAATCATCTCCTGATTCTCACATAAACTGAGAAACTGGCCCTTATGGTAAATCTGGTTTTCCAAAATCATGAACGTGCTGCCTTCTACCTCTAGCATGCTGTTCTGTCCTTCCTACCCACTTTCTTTTTTTGGATGCATCCAAAATGTTTATTGGGATGGTGCCCCACTCATCTTGCTTCAGGGTGCTTTCATTGCTGCTTCCTTCTGAAGGAGCATCCTTCTGTAAGCTTTGCTTTTCCTCCAGTAGGCTGGCAGAAACAGTGGAACAGCCAACACACAAAACTACTGTCTGTGCATGGCTAAAGATTTTATAGTACCCTGGACATTTCACACCCATGAGGTAGGAACTGGGGGTCTGCACCAGGCACTTCTTGTTGTGTTCCCTCTTCTCTTCTGGAGAGGGATGAAAGAGGTCCTTTGCGAGAGGCATGTTCTCATGGGGAGGTCATCACCACCAGAAAGGTCCTACCTGCTTTCAATACACATGACCCTATCTCCTGCCATTCCTCACTGTGCTGAACTCCCTTGGACTTTGCAAACACTCTCATCCCACAGTGTTGGGAGAGAAGGCTTAAGTATAAGATATCCTGGGTAACTACCACCGCAGTACTATATCATAGCCTCTCTCCCCTGAAGCATCACAACCTTTTGCCAAGCAAACCTGGAAACATTTCAGCCCTTCTACCAATCTTAGCAGTTAGAGTAATGGGTAAGTGGACAGGACCTGAAGAAAAGATGTTACATTTGATTTTCCCACACAGTGTGCTGTGTACAACATAAAGTGGAAACCCAATATTGGTTCAGAGTCTTACTTTAGAATTTTATACACCTCATTTTTTCTAGTTCTCTAGCCTCCTGCCTTCTGACCCAAGTGCTTATTTCCATTTTTCTGATCTTGCTTCTCCCTTCAGAGTTTGTGCTCATTGTCTAACCTCAGCTTCCCTACTATTTCAATTCAAATGTCCATTCCAACTGTGCTTGCCTGAGCTTGGTGTGGTAGTTAGGTTCAGGTGTCAACTTGGCCAGGTGACGGTGCCTAGTTCTATTGCTGTGGACATGAACCAATGGCATGTGAACCTAATCTGTTTCTGATTACAGTTGCAGTTGGCTAGGAGGAGTGTTTGCTGCAATGAATGATGTTTGATTTAATTAGCTGGAGGCTTAAATGAGAAAGCTCAATGTAGTGTAGCCCAAGCATACCTCATCTCAGCACTCACAGCTCGGCCCAGGCCTTTGGAGATGCCAAAAGGAAAAGTTGTTGGAACCCAGAGGCCTGGAGAGAAGACCAGCAGAGATTACCCTGTGCCTTCCCATGTAAGAAAGAACCTCAGTTGAAAGTTAGCCCCCAAATTCATTATTTTGTTAGTTGCTTGTCTCTGCTTCTGTATTCTGGAGCTAACCCCTGTCTTAATTTTTCTAGATCTTCAGTGGTTTATAAACTAGCAGCCAGCAGCATCTGCATGATGAGGGAGATAAAGAAATTCAGAATCTCACCCCCATCTAGCAAATCAGGATCTGCAGTTTAACAAGATCCCCAGGTATTTGTATGTACATTAAAGTCAAAGCTGTTCTAGAATCCTTCTAATTGCTCCTATTGGAGCAATGGATCTGCTTCATTGCCTGATCATTAGAATCACCTGGGGAGCTTCTAAAACATACTGGGTCCCTCTGCCAGGTCCTGATTTAATCCATCTATGGGTGGCTAGATGTCTTTTCTTTTCTTTGCATTATCTAGGAGATTTTTTGGGAACCATTGAGTTAGAGTATCACAAAGAATGCCATTCATTATGAACTGTTATAAAGTTGTAAAAAGCAGATTCACATTATTAAATTTGAGTAGGTCTTAAATATATCAATATTAACTTGAAATTACAGATTGCATGTATGAGATTTCTCCTCTAAAACTCTTCTTCTTCTCATATTCCTTATTCCTCTATTATTTTCTGTTTTCTTGGTTCATCAGGTGTCTCAGCAGCTATCTTAACCTCTCTTTATGGCAACCAGGGCTTCACACAAGTAAAAGGGCCAGTCTTCTATCCCAGTGCCCAAAGTGGGTGCTGTTTCCTGCAACTGCAAAGGGTTGAATTGAAATAGTAGGGAAGCTGAGATTAGAAAATAAACACAAACTCTGAAGGGAAAAGCAAGATCAGAACAATGGATATGAGCACTTGAGTCAGAAGGCAGATGGCTAGAGAACCTGAAAAAATGTGGTGCATAAAATTCTAAAGTAAGGCTCTGAACTAATGTTGTGGTTCCTCTTTTATGTCATGCCCTTGGTTCTGTTGGGAGCTGCCATCACTCTCACCTTGGCTGCTGGTGCTATACTTGGTTGACGCCCCCAGGAATTCCTTTGGTAACCTCAACCCTGCGCAGGCATGTTTGAATCCCAGTGGTGAGCACAGTATTGGGCTAGGATTGTTCTTTTACCTACTACTTGCAAATCAGCCTTGTTGGCTTGATATAACCCACCCAACTTTGGTATCTCCATCAATTTGCAACTTCCAAAATGCCCTTGGCTTCTTCTCATGTTTTTTCTTTTCCATCAGTCCTTTCAAAGATCCCAGCCTATTTCTACAAAGGCCATACAGGGAATGGCTGCCAGAATCTGGCATAACCTAAGGTGGATTTAAAAATAGAGATCCTCACTTTTCCTGGGGACATGCCTTTCTTTTGTGGTCATTGGTGAACGGGTGAAGTTCTCTCTGTAAGACTTGTATAAACATTTAGCTATTCACTCATAGTCTTTATTTCTATCCCAGAAACTAGTTTTTAAGAGATTTCAATTGATTCTTTTAGTCAGTGTTAGAAAACTTTTTTTTTTAATGTTTCAAAGTGAATTTCAACTTAGTCGATTTATCAGATCTTAATTGAATCCCTGCCGTTACCATCACAGGAAAATGGCTAGCAGCTTCCCTTTGTTATTGAAATAACTCTTTTTAATAAATATTTTGACTTTTTTTAATGCCAAAAATACACATGATGTGTGCTATACAGTCACAAATTAGACAGGACATATGCTTAAAGACTTATTTCTGGTGGGGAAAGAAGGCAGTTGATAGTGCAGAGATAAGGAAGTAGAATTAGGCTGACAATAGTCATTGTTATTGATATAATGTAGTTCAAGATAGGGTCTTAACAACTTAATTTCTCTGTAAGAAATGTACCCTAAATGAAGGTGAGTCATTTTTGGAGTTGTGAGTTCTGGCTCCTAATTAAACCTGTGTCCTTCAGTAAGTTAGTTTTTTCTGCCTTGCCATATTCATCTATAGAATTAAGAGGTTGTACAAAATGAGCATTTTCTTTGTGACTGAATTTTTATCTTTTGCAAATTGTTGGTTTGTGACCTTTTCTACTGGCTGTGAAGCTGTGGATGAGTCACATAACCTCTCTGTGTTTCAATTTTCTCATCTGTAAACAGAATAATAATAGTACCTGTCTCATGACTTATTAAATGTAAATGAATTACTAAATGCAAAACATGTAGAATAGTACCTGATATATGGAGGAGCTTCAAAAAAATGTTGGTGGTAGTAATAGGTAATAGTAGTGGTAAATTTATATTAGTTGTCTAATAGGGGTTTTTTTTGTTTTTACAATTTATATGATTTCTTCTAGTCCTTAATTAAATGCATAAATAGTTTTATCACTTTATAAGAGAGTTCTTTATGTAATATAGATGTGAATCCTTTGGTCTGCTGAGTCTGGTAAATTATTTTCCCCAGTTTATTTTAATTTTTTAGTTGCGCATGTATGTCTCTTTGCATGCATGTGTGTGTGTATTTGTGTATTCTCCCACAAATCCAGAAACAAAGCGTCTGTGCAAAAGGGGATGCTCAAAAAATGTTCATGTCTGACAGTGCCCAGAATGGCTTAACCAGCTCTGCTGAAGAACTGTCCTACCAAGTCATTTAGAAAAATAACAAAACCAAAAGCAAAAGCAAACCACAAACATACATGCACCTACAAAACCAAAAATAAGCCATGCATACACACACACATTGCAAACAAACAAAACCACAGATGTTTTAAGCCAGAGAGATGAAAGAAACTGTAAACCATGGAAATTTCTCTTTAAGAATAATTGATTCTTTGTGTGCAATCGTTGCCTGATTCATGGCATACTGAGATCTAATTTAGACCACTCAGAGGGAAAACAAAAAGGTGGCAGCAATAAATTGCCTTTGGAAGTAAGGAAAACAACAACAGCAAAAAAACCTCTTGAACCAGGGCATCATGACTAGAATAGATCCTTAAAGAGGGAATGAAGCACGGCTCAGAATGCCAAAGCTAGCTATGTTCGATGCTATAATTAATCATATATACAGTGAGTGAATTTTTTTAAAAAGGCTAAAGAACAATAAAAACAAATAATAATATGAGTAATGGCAGGAACTGAAGAAGCCCACTGCCCAGAGGAGGATTGGAAACTATTTAAACTGAATAGTACAGTATGTGTTTTGGCTCTGAGAAAACAGAAGTTGAACTTTTGAGTAGTAATCAGGGCCTTGGCCTCAAAGTATTTGCAAATAGTGCTGGTATGGAGAACAGATGCGGACATTATTGCCAATGGGGATCACAAAGTGATCATTGGAGTGAGAGACCAAAAGAAACCACAGGGAATTTTTGTGTAAAACTCGGCATTAAAAATGATTTATGGTTGATTTAAGAAAGGGACAAGGAAAATAAGGCTGCAGTGTATACCATCTGACTGTTACAGACAAAGGATGTAAACAGTTAGCCATCGCTTTCCAACCTCCTGGAAATCAGAGCTTTGCTCATACAGAAAGGCGCCAGAATGTTTGTCTGAGTTAAGTGTGTACTTCATCTTTGGTATCTAAGAATAGTTATCCTTCTCTGCTCTCCCATAACTGTTTGGGTATCCTGAAAAATCCCCATCAGCTGTTAAGGACTATGGAGTTACTCAAAGAGATTTTCAGGGAACTTTGTTACTTCCTAAGAAGGATCAGGCAAACCTCCCATGAGGCTCTCAACTCCATATTGTCATTATGATATTTGTGGAGTACTTTTAAGTTGGGGAATTTAGGAGGGTAAGGTGAGTTTTCCAAAAATATCTCACTAAGTGCATTGAGAAGGTAAAGGCAGGAAAGATGTGGCCATTCTTTTGTCTTGGGTCCCTTAAGTTATATCCTCCCTTCAAGTTGCAGAGAACCAGCAGTGTCTGTCAAACAGGAAATAAGAACTTCTAGAGCTATTCTACAGAGAGTCTCAGTTTTGACAATGGGAAAAGAAACATATTTGGCTAAATGTACTAAGATTTTCACATCAGAAAGACAGACTTCAAGGATGATGATGCTAGTCAAGAATTTCTCAGGACCACTAGAGAAATAAGTTTTCAGAATTTTTTTTCATAAAAGGACAATAGATTAAAAAAAGAAGAAGAAGAAGAAGAAGCATCACCAAAAGTTAAGAACAATGGGCTTTAATACCTGGCCAGTGACAACACTTAGTAAAAACCAAAGGAAACGAGATAATGAAAATAAGACCAGATTTTTGCCCAGGAACCTGAACAAACTAAGCCAACCAGTGAGCAGAGTTCCATTACTATAGGAAAGTGGACCCAGTTTCTTTCAAGGTGTCTATGGGCATTCTCCCAACACATTTAACTTACCACCACCTCTTACCTACTTATCTGTCCATGCTTATTTTCTGGTTGAATTTCCCTTGGAAACTCAACCTGAGCTAACACTACAGAGATTCATCTAAATCTGGCCCAGAATAACTAGGGAGATCCAAGTATATCCTAGGTGGGCAAGATGTCCATCTCTGGTGTACAGTCAGGAAAGGGCTGGGATAGCTAAAGCAGATAGAATCACGGGGATTCTCTATCTGTTTCCATTGTTCTCTCTACCCTCTTGTTTTCTTGGCAGAATATTAATTGGTTTTCAGAAGCTACTCATGTGTTACTATTATCTCCTCTCTCTGAACCCCACTAGTAGAAAGAGTTCCCTTAGCATCTTGTGCATAGCAGTAATTATGCATTTACTACATTGTTTTGTAATGGTTTACTTGTCCAGCTCTCTTACTGGACCATCAACTCCATAATGGCAGGGACAGTATAATTCATCTTTGTATCTTTAACCCTAACACAGTGTCTAGCACAGCCCTGTCCAATATGGTAGCCACAAGTTATATGTGTCTATTGAGCATTTGAAAAGTCCCTAGTTTTAATTGAGATGTGCTGCAAGTATAAAATACATATCAGAGTTTGAAGACCTGGTACAAATAAGAGAATATAAGATATCTCATTAATGATATGTTGAAATGGTGATGTTTTTAATATGTTGGGTTAATTGAAATATATTATTAAAAATGATCTTACCTATTTCTTTTTGCTTTTTATGGGAATACTAGAGAGTCAAAATTATATATGAGGTTCCCATTATATATATATATTTTTTGGAAATTAGAAAATATTTTATTAGTGATAAATCAAAATATGACATATCAAAATTCATGGGATACTGATAAGTAGTGATTAGAGGAAAATGGACCATCTTAAAAACATGGAAATAAGAAAGTTTGAAAAGGCAATGACCTAAATATGTATCCTAAGATATCATAAAAGCAACAAATCAAAAGAAAGAAAAATACAAACAATGTATATAATAAGACTAGAAATAAAATAATTTTAAACATGAAATAGAGCCAAGAAAACCAGAGTTGGCTTTTTTGAACAGAACTGATAAAATCGATAACAACTGGATAAGCTAAGAAGAAAAAAAGAGGAAGTAAGAATAAACAAAATCACATTTGATGCAAGGAACGGTATTAAAAACTTTAAACCATAATAACATTTAAAAGAAAACTATAGACTAGTACACAGCTTTAAACTAATAAACATAAAAATTTTATGCAATGTACACAATCCCTGAAATGCACAAAGTACACATGAAGAGAAACTAGATGATCCTCTACAATTAAAAAATGAATTCATATCTATAATCTTCCCACAAACAAAACTCATGATCCAAATGACTTGAATACCGGATTGTTCTAACCACTTAAGAAAGAAGCATCATCTCACAACTAACTCATATTTATTCTTGGAATGTGAGTTGAATTAACATTTAAAAATCAGCATAGTTCATTATTTCTACAAAATTCTGGAGGAGAAATAAAACATATGATATTTTATTAACACAGAAATAATTCGGCAACATAGAATACAAATATCCGGTTAAACACCCATTATATTTTTATTGGCCAGGCTGGTCTAGTACATGGTCCACGCTTGGTTGAGTCAGGGTCTCAGCAAGAAAAAAGAAAATACACTCAGTTCAGATATCTAAGAGATGTTAATGAAGGAACAACTTACTGAAATGTGGACAAGGTTAAGGACACCTCCAAAAGATGCTGAAGCACCAAGATATTAGCAATGGAGGAACTCTTAACACCCCAAGCTTAAAAATGAAGGGGATGAAATGATGTTATTCGAGCTGGTTAGCTCTGGAGGCAAAGTAGAGGAGTACCAATCAGGGACTCTAACCCCATCAAGGAACCAATGGGGAGATCATCTTCGATCTCCTCCCACTGACTGTTGAGAACTGAAAACCAAAAGGCAAGGGATTTTGAATGATGCATTCCTTCCTTTGGGATCACCAAGCAGTACAGAAAAGAGTAGAGAATAGATTGGAGCAAGAGTGGTTAGGGAGGGGTGCATGGGTAGTCAGTGGGAGAATTCTCACTGCCATGTGGGAGACCTGGTTTGATTCCCAGCCCGTGCACAAAAAAAAAAAAATAGAAAGAAAGAAAAGAAAACATTGTGAACAAAATTCCCTGTGATATATATATCCCATATCTGCCACTGTGTGTATATGTATAGATATAGAAATACATATATGTAGGGAGACATATTAAAAAAAAGAAGTGGGGCAGGAGATAGAGAGTAACCAGCACAGCCGTCAATAATTTTGTTGAATGAATTAATGAAATGGAATTGGCCAATGGAGAACAGTGATTAATTAATATTTCCCAGCTTGGGATCTTTTTGCAGCAGTGCTTTTAAAAACTGTTTTGTGACTCTTAAGAGTTTAGTGAAATCACTTAAGGTGTTGTTCCTATATATATATATATTTAAATACCCTACTAAAATACAACATGCATGCCCAAATGTGTTGTATATCAAAATTTTAACTCATTGGAAACAAGTAATGCATCAATTTGTAATACCAGGTAAGTTTGTTTTCGTGCAAGCCTAAAAATAAGTCTTCTTTCCCTTTTTACACTTTGATTTATTATTAATTTATTTATTTATGCTTTGATTTAAATAACTTACATGTATCATTAATTTGATGGTTTAGGTCTGCATTAGTATTTTATAGAAACTTACGTCTGCACATGTCTACTTATAGAAAACATGCACATTAACATGCCATTGTAGTACATGTATGCAGCTCAATTAAACACTGAGCAAGCATGTGTATTTGGTACATGTTCTCATGCCTCATCATGATATATCATTTATATCATATTTATATAAACATGATATATTTATGTTTAGGAATTATATAACTGCAGATATTGTTATGAATTTGATTTGAAGGGCACTTCTGGCCATTTGCATCTCCTGTTCCTTATGCGTAGGTTTATCTTTCAGTTCTTGGCAAGGTTGAGATAGGGTTGTTCCTCAGTCCATTTCATCCTTTTATATTTTAGCTCTCAGCTCAAATTTTCTTCCTCAGGAAAGGCTTGCTGACCACCTAATGTCTAAATTAGGTTCCTCTCCCTGTTCTCTATTTCAGCCTTACTTTTGGCTTTGTAGTGTTTGTCACAATTTGTTTTTCTTTTCATTGTCTCTATTGATTTTGGCTGCTTCCCTAATGAGAATTTAAATTTCATCAAGGCAGGGACTGCATCTTTCTGCTTTACCACTGAATTTTACATTGGGGAGCTCAGCAGTGCAACAGCCTATTTGACATTAAAAGCTTCAGACTCAATGCCCAAATTGCTAACAATAAAACTGGCTAACTTATTGAAAGCTTCCTATGGTGCTGTATTTTATTGGAATTATTAGCATTGCAGTAACCTCATAAGGTAGGTACTATGATTATCCCCATTTTACAAATGAGGAAATTGAGACCTCGAGAAATGAAGTAACTTTCCAAAGATCACAGAGCCAAAAAGTAGTGTAATGGGAAATGGAACCTAAGCTCTTAATCGTGATGCCCTTTTGCCTCCATGGACTCCTGATTTTGCTACTTGCCACATCTTACCTCGCCTGGGACCATATAAGATTAGACTAACATTTCTTATTTACAATTTGGAAGAATGAGCACTTGCTGAGCACGTTTATGTTCTCTGGGTGGAGAGCTGGAGGGCAGGTTTATATTGATGAGTCATTCTGAGCACAGGTCACCCGGAAACCTTGCGCTAACTCTAATCTGCGTTCTCTCCAAATATTCTTTGCTTTGGGCCTCCCAAATTGAGGCGGTTGAACATTAAAATTTCTCTAATTCAGCCTCTTACACACAGAATATATATGCCTGTATCTTCTCTGTCACTTTTTAATCTGTTTACACAGTTCTTAAGAAAAGCCAGCTCTGGGCCAGGCGTGGACGACCAGAGCGCAGCCACAGCCCTCCCGGGCTCAGCTGAACAGACGAGAACTGATAGTCCAATTGGTTAAAGACTCAAAACCAAGATTCCAGTCACTAAGACAGGAAGAGCCATGTCCTTTTAGCCTGATCGTATCTCATTTTGTCTTTTATGTCCCTCTTCTCCAGCTTTCCTTTTCTCTTGAGGACTTCCTTTTCTGACTGTCGCCCGTCTACTTTCTTTCCCTACTTTTTATTCTTTACACAGTCAATTCCAGATTTTCTCTTTTGTGGATTTTGTACAATTAAAGTTTGAACCTGACTACTGGAAACTGGATTTAATCCTTCCTACCAAGCTCCCCTCCCCAGCAATAGGGACTTTTCTCTTTTTTTTTTCACATGGGCAGGTACCGGGACTAGAACCCAGGTCTCCGGCATGGCAGGTGAGAACTCTGCCTGCTGAATCATTGTGGCCCATGGCAATAGGGATTATCTGTAATATTAACCTAAGGAAAATTGAATTCGACAATCACTAGTTCTCCACCACTCCCTAGTCCTGCTCTCCACAAAATTTAGGATCTCTTCCAAAGCCACATAGGAATGTTTTTTTCCTAAATTCTCTGCTCCATATTCATTGGCACAGATACTACAAGATAGATGTCTTCTGACTTCTTTCTGCTGTCCCTAGATTTGTGGAATGTTGTTTTGAAATTCTTCTTTGGATTTTTGTATCCAAATTTATATCCCAATTCCTAGCATACTGCCTGGCACATTGTATGTGTCCAATAAACATATGTAAAAATAGATCCAAAGTGAAAAGAGACAGAGGGGAAAAAAACAGTAAATCATTTTGCATGAACAAAGTTGCTTTATTTAAATTTATGGATTTGCACATTGGTTTTCTTCCCAATTATATGGTCTTCAAGAATAGGGACTATTCCTTGATCTTTGTAACTTTCCCCACCATATGCCTAAACCAATACCTGATACAGAATGTTGCTCCCTATTTGTTGAAGAAAGAATGAATGAATACCAGATATTCATTAAATATCTCTTGTTGGTGTGGATGATGATTTATATCAATAATGGTAACACTTTAAATGTTTTCCAGAACAAGGTAAAATTACTGAGGTATACAGACTATAAATAGTATTAGAGAATACCTACGCAGAAGAAGAGGCCACATTGATTTAACTCTTGTGCTGGGAACCTATCCTTTAAACTGAGTGTGCCTGCTTCTATTTCATTCCCCTTGAGAGAAAATGGTGTCGAATTTTGGAGATGACTTGGCACATGAAATGGGAGTAAAAGAATGTGGACATGTAGTCATGGGATTTTTGCTAATGTTGTTAATTCCTTCCAAAGACTTGAAAAACACTTTTCTTTTATAATTCCATTCAATTGCCATCGACTCTTTTCTATTCTTCTCATTTCACATTTAAATTCCATAAACCATCCAGTTAATGTGGACATACATAATAAATGGGTCCAGATCTTATTCTAAATGGAAACCAGAGCCAATATCCAGACACCAGGAAAGCCCAATTACCCAGAGAAGAGTTGTATTTTGGGGTGAGGACTTTTATCGGTCTATGAAGCTCCAGATGCATGTTTCAGTATTAGACAAGGAAAGAGATTTATGAAACACATTTCTCCTCTTTCCTGGGAAAACATCTTCCCTTTTGCAAAAAGACTTAGTGTGTGAGTACATCCCAAACCTTAAGGGAAAGGAAGAAGATTATATCAGAGATCTATGCATGCTAAAATAATATTCACACAAAATGAGGAATGATTGATTCTTTCCATATGTTCTTATCCTATTTCAATTTAAATTAATTTTGCAAGAGTCATTAACCATCTCTGCAAAATTTGCTGGGTTTGCCCCTAAAGCTGGCTTTGGCACACCTGCAGCCAGCACATGTCTTTATAGTTAATCCGTAGGAACCAAAATTAATTTCAGTGAAACAGCCAAATGGTCCTCAAGAGTCCTTACTCATATGTCTGGTTAGCATTCACCAGGGGCAGAAAAAAATGAGCTGACAAGGATGATAGAAATGTTTCAAGGGATCTTTTCCAAGTTCTCTCACTATCTTTTTTTTTTTCTTAATTTGCAGGTGCAAAAATTCCATTTGTAATTCTTTAATTCCAAGGGTAATGGGTGTCTTGGGGTCTTAGAATTCAGGACAAGTGGCCAGCTGGGACAAGATATTATGCTTGCAAGACATGGCAGGTGCAGAAGGAGGGAAGCAGTTAAAAGTTTGGCCCGCTCTCCCTTCCTCGCTTTTTGTGTTTCCTTTTCCTTTTCTAGAAGGATGTACGATTGCAAGCTGAATCAGTTATCTCCCAAAGCTGTGCTGCTGCACATCCAGGAAAAGGACTTGATTACCCAACCCATGTTTCCAGGAGTCTTATTTGGGTTCTTTTGTGCAGCCGAGGAAAAAGTGCTGAGTGAACCCTCTATTTGTTTTGTGATTTGCCTGCTGGGCACATTACTTGCTATCACTCTCATTTCAATAGTCTTTCCATTGAGGTTTTAGCATGTCTATAATTAAAAAACAATAAAAAGATGTATAAGATGGAAAAATTGTTGTGAAGCAAAAGTGCAGTAAGGAGGTGAGAGAAGAGCAAGAGACCATTATGGATTCCTTCCAATGACAGGAGCCTCTCTTGGCTCCTAGGCTTGATTTCTTCCTTACCTTGCCAAATATTTCACTGTGCAATGTGGAGTTTTTAAATGTGGAGATGAGAGGAACAATAGCCAAGGAAAACATGGCTCCAGTAGTCTGTGGCGCCCTCAGAGTGAGCTTTGCCAGGGCAGACACAAGACACGTGTGAGAATCCAGGAAGGGACAGATGTGTCGGCTGCAAAAGGCATATCCATTGGTTATTATGGTCACACATAATCTCCTCTGTTGAGGCTTTGTCAACACAATGAGCTTTCAGGGAGGTCAGAGAGTTCTTTTCCAACCAGGAGTGGTTTGTACAGCTATTCTCCAAGCTGTTGCCAGTGAAGGAGAAGCTTGAGTTTGGGGATTTGTGGGGTAGTTGTAACCACATCAGACTCTGGCTTTTCTCTACTTGAAATTTGATGCTTTGAAAAGAGTAACAGGCAAAATATTCAGAGATTTTTTTAAAATGGAAAAGAAAAGAAGGATAGACAGCCTGAAAACAAGGGATGAATGACACAGTGCCTTGACCTGTGTAGCTGTAAATACTTCATTGCAGGTTTATCTGATTGTCTGTAGGGTTGGTATATGTTTGTCTTCTACTATGGTCTCTTTAATACTGTATGGCTTATGGTAAACTTTAATTTGTTAATTTTTTTACTTATTGTACACTATACCTAGCATAGGGATAAACCCAGTTGGGTACTTAACAAATAGATACTGAGGTTGCTATAGCTACTAACTTATATTAACAGTAGGATATGCATAACCATTTTCTTTGGTATTAAAAGTAAATGAAAAAAGAGAAGAGAACACCATTTATCTGGCAAAAAATAAAATTAAAGTATCTATATAACCATAAAATATTTAATTGAACACATATCTCTTCTGTTAAAAGTTCATGACTCATGACCATTTGATATGATATGAGTAGGAGAAAAACAATTGTATGAAGCAGTTACTGTCAAGTTGCAGTTGCCCAGTTAAACTTTGCCTCAGGACTAGCCCTATCACAGAATAGCAGATTCTGGCATGACGAATAAGAAGTTAACCCCCAAAAGTCCATTCAACTAAAGGGGGACATACCTTTCCCCCAGCACCTCGTTGACTTCTGGTTTTTAGGAGAAAAGTCTGAGGTTTAACTCTTCTTTAACAATTTCTCTCCAAGCCAGTTCCCCTTGACTTTCCTGGGGAAGAAAATGGTGACAACTTGTGTCTGCATCATGGTCTCCATGCAGAGTAGCCAAAAGAATATTCTACTTGGAACCTGAAATCTTGAGTTCTAGTCCTGGCCCAGTCACTCTAATTAGCTTCATCTACCTGGATCTCAATTCCTCTTGGGTATAAAAAAAGTATAATACCTTCTCTAGATCCTTCAAAAGGCTATCGTTCAGAGTGGTAGGTGACATTGTGGAAAGAGTGAAGGCTTTGGCATCAGCCTAACCTGGTTCGTTCTTCAACAAATATTTATTTAGCATCGCTATATACTAGGCACTGGTCCAGCTGCCAGAGATACAGCCCTTGAGAAGCTCACATTTTAGTGGAGGCCACTACTAATTACTCTATGGCCTTGGGAAAATCATTTAGCCCCTCTAGTTTATTCCATCTATAAAATGGATACCATAATAACATTTTGAGATTTGTTGTCAGAATCAGAGACAATGGTATTTAATCCACCTGTTATAGAGAAGGGCTTAATTAGGTCTATGTAAATAATATTATATACCACATGGGAAGTGCTTTTATAATCACAAAGTGCTATCTAAATTATGTGAATTATTTTTGCATCTCTCCTCTGTACTATGTGGCTTTAAAGCCTGTAGAGTTGATCTCTTTCCTTCTTTTTATACCTTTAAAAACCTCTTCATTTATTCAGGAATACTTTTTGAGCCCCTACTAGGCATTGAATACTAGTCTGGCACTGTAGATAGGGAAATATATGAGGTTTTCCAGGCCTTCCTTAGGATCATAGTAACAAATGCTTGGACTCCTCCAGGAAGGGCTTACTCTTCTAGAGTTTATATTGATTATCAATTATTTTAAAAGGAAAGAAAAACAGTTCTCTCCTTGGCAAGTGGTAAGCTAAACTTTTACTAGAGAAACCTAAAGCTCTGTCTACAAGACCCCTGGCAATCACTCAATTCAAACTAGAAAAGATAGTAAAACATTTTTCCTGTAGGTGCTCCAGAGAAACATGTTGACTCTATCAACATCCTTTGCAGCAAAAGAAAAATCAATCGAATTATTTACTGTACCCTGCCATGTGATCAGATATTTCAGAGTTTACAAGTGAAAATAAGAAGATATTCTTGGGGACATATATCAATATAAAACATGACCTCTGACCTTGAGTCAAGAGGTGCAATACATTTGTTTATTTACTCACTCAATTTATTCAAGAAAAATTTGTTTGGTAACCATAGTCTTTGAGGAATTGCACTGAGTGCTGGATCCACTAAATGGGAGAAGCAAAATTTATCGAGTACTTCTTATATACCAGGCACAGCTAGTCACTTTACTGACATCATCTCAATTAATTATTCCATGAGCCCTTTAAAACCGGTTGTAACTTTAACCTCTGGAGCTCACTGGGGTATAAAAAAGGATAAAGAACAATCATGCATAGAGTAAGAAGCAATGTCATGAAGGAACATTCCTACAGCTGGTGAGCTCAATTGTCCCCAGAGAGCAGGACAACCTTCACAGAGGCAATGGCGTTCTCATTTTTAAGAAGGAACAATGCATGTGAAAGAGATCACTACCTGGCAGTCAGCATTACAACAGAAGAGAGAGACAGACCAATAGATAGGAATTAATAGCACAAACTTTAAATGCTGCAAGAGCTAGCAAAGCCCCCAGGTTCTCAGAGCAAAGCTACGTGTCCCTTCCTAAGCATTCATCCAGAGTTTCTTCACTTGAGATTAATTACCCTGAGAGAATGACACCAGGACATCGACTTCTATCTCAATTCATGGTGACTGGGGCCTCTTTTGTAACTTATTCTGTTTTATGAAAACAGTAGATCTCTTTTGCTCCTTGTTCTGTTTTATTAGAGGCAGAAGCTGATCCTTGTACCGGTGCTATGCTGGATCTGGATTTGTTTTATCCTTATGAGATTTGTGAATGAGAAATGGGAACCAAGCCAATTCTTTCTGTGTCCCACCATTGGGCTTTAACGGATGTGATGGCCTTCTTGCAGCTGTTCTTCCTTCAGTTAGAAGGTCTGAGACATAGGTTAAACTCTAAAGTGTGAAGCCACAGGGGGGCCGCGGTGGCTCAGCGGGCAAAGTGCTTGCCTGCTATGCCGGAGGACCTCGGTTCGATTCCCGGCCCCAGCCCATGTAACAAAAACGGAGAAACAGAATACAATAAAACAAGAAAATGTTTAAAAATGTTTCCCTTTCTTCCTTCCTTCCTTCCTTCTATCCTTCCTTCCTTCTCTCTGTCTTAATTAAAAAAAAAAAAAAAATTTAAAGTGTGAAGCCAGGAAGACATAAGTTTAAATCCCAGATTTGCTGGTCCCGGACATGGAATCTTTTCACCCAAATTTGGATCATGGGACTGAACTGAACTCTGAGAGGTGGAGATACAGCTATGAAGTTTGGAGGCCACCATGGAAACATTCAGAGAGAACTCCTTTACTGCTGTGCTCTTTGAATTAACAGGTATAACTTGCTGATCACACCTAAACCAATATACCATAGAGAAAGAAGAAAATTAGTGGGCTATCTCTTTAACTAGTTTACTCTCCATTGCCTAATTCAGTAAACTAAAGCTCATCCTCAAGGAAATTGTTCATGTTCTTTTGCAATAAATATTGTGTGTAGCCCCGCTGAGTCTTGGAGGTTTATGGTTATATTCAGAATCTAGTCTTTATTAAAATAACACAACTTGTAAATAGGTAGGAGGCTAATACTTTGAACCTACAATAATAATAACAGTAGGTTACTTTGGATGGGCACTTACTATATGCCAGGCACTTTATTATGAATGAGTTTATTAATCTTACAACTGTATAAGTAGGTGCTATCATTACCTCTATTTTCAGATAAAGAAATTGAGACACAGAGAAGGATAGTGACTTGTTGGCCTGGCAGAGCCAAAATTTACACCCAGGTTGTCTGTTTCAGAGCCCTTGTGGTTAACCAGTTCTATAAGCTGACTTATTTAAAAATAATGATAATAACATTTTGTCTTCTAATTATAAAAGTAAGTCATAGTAGGAAAATTTGAAAATAGAGAATGGGGTAAAGAAGCCAAAATTATTCATATTTTTATCACCCAGGGATAGCCTTTATTAATATTTGGGTCTATTTCCTTTTGGAAATTAAATTACACATATAATTCTCTTTTAAAATAGCTTAACACTATTTTAAGTGTTAAAATAGCTTAACATATGACTTTTATAATTTTAGTATTACAATTTGAGCATTTTCCCATGTTACTAAATATTCTTCTAAACCATAGATTTTAATGGCTGCAAATATTTCAAGTATCTGAAAGCACCCACATTTACTATTTGCTTTTTTTTTTTTGTATGCTGTGTGGTGGGAGTCACATTTCATTCTTTTTCCATGTGAGTATCTTGTTACTACAGCACCATTTGTTGAATTTTTGTTTTGTCGGGGGGGAGGTGCATGGACAAAGAATCCAAGAATTCTACCACTGAACTATCCTTGCACCGCCCCCAACTCACTTTTAAAATCCCATAATGTTGGACCATTAGGTTGTTTCAAATGCTCCCCAAATCTGTGTTGGTTTCTTGAGAATTGTTTAGCCTGGTGCTTTTAAGAGCTGCCTGGGCTACTTGAAGAACAGTTAGTTATCATCAAGTCACACCCTCCTTCCCCAATTAATAATATGCTTGAGCCATTGCAGACTGGTAAGAACTGTGAAGAATAGGGTTCAGAATATCATCTTTAGGCTCCTCTTGGCTCTGATAGTTTCTTAAACTTCCCATGTTTTTTGATGACCTTGACTGTTTCAAGAAATATTGGTCTGGTATATTACAGGACACCTCTATTGGAATCTGTTGGAGTCCATGGTTTTCCACATGGTTAGGCTGGGGATATGGGTTTTTGGGAGAAAGAGCATAGAGGTAAAGTGCCATTCTCATTACATCATATTATGGATACATATTATCAACAATTTATTCAATTTATATCATAGGAACTCATGGATGTTTATTTTATACTTTGGATTATTACTCAATACCACTTTATTTTGTTGCTGAAATTGTTCCAGCTTTAGCCATTTGGAATTCTTTCAGCTCCTGTGCCCTTTTGACATACTCCCATTGATGTGTTTGTGTGTGTAGCACTTCTTTACTTTCTGGCACTATGATATGCTCCTCTATGCTCTTTCTCCCCAAAACTCATCTCATAGTCATCTTGCATATTCCTTGCCCTAGTCCTAGAATCAGCCATTTCTCCAAGGAGCCTGGTTCCTTTCACTGGAGAATGGCACTAGAAACCAAGATCTGGATATGTTAGATGTGCTTATTACTACCAGGATTTCATTTGGATATTTTTAAAATCTTCTACGTGTCTCTTTAATATGCTCATGTATTTCTCTTCCCTCTTGAACATATGAAATAATTTATTATAATTGTCTTGGTTTTAAGACAGAGTTCATTATAACAAATGCCCTAGCCTACTAATCCTATCATCTGTGTTGTTTCTGTGTTTGTTTCTATCGAAAGTTTTGTTTCCTCATTTAAGTCACATTTTCTTCCTTCTTGCTATGCCTGGTAATTTTTAATTGAATATCAGCCATTGTGAATTTTACCTTGTTGGATGCTAGATAGTTTTATTATCCCCTTAAATACTCTTGAGCTTTGTTCTGGGTCCTAGTTAAGTTTCTTGGAAACATTTTGATTATTGCTTTTAAGTTTTGTTAGGCATACCAGAACAACCTTTAGTCTGTTGCCAATTTGGCCCAGAGCATCACACAAAGCACTTCTAAGCACTCTTCTTGATACCAGTGTATCCCAAGGGTCTTCCATTCTGGCCACTGTTAAACTAATCCTGACCTACTGTGCCTGAGGATTGTTCTGTCTGCTCCTTTCCAATAGGTCTTTTCTCCTTCTCTGGAGGTTTCCTCACTCACATGTCTGGTCAGTATTTAACTGAAGATTGGAAAGGAACCCTCTGTGGATCTCAGGATCTCTTTCTCTGTACAGCTTTCTCTTCTCTGGAACTCTGCCCTGTGATGTCTATCCACTTTGCACCCTCCACCCCCACCATTGCCGCCCCAGTTCTCAACTCTATCCGCTCATCTCAGGGAGACTGCTTAGTTCTGTTTGAGTTCACCTTCCCTCTGCTGCAGCATAGGAAACCTCTCTAGGCAACAAGGAAGGACAATTGTATGACTCACCTTACTTGCTTCCTTTCGCTGAAAAAATCTCTGTCCATTCCATGTTGTTCAATGTCTGAAAAACATTTTTTTCATATTTTGTCATGTTTTAAGTTGTTTAAATCCAATTTCTGTTACTCCATCATGGTTGGATGTTGATTTCATAATTACTTTTAAATGATCTGTTTCTCTGAGAGAATGTAAGCTCTGGTAAGGCAGATTAATTCTATTTTAGATACCTAGTGCATAATGCATAGTAAATGCTTAATAAGCATATGTTAAGTCCATGAGTAAATAGATGAACTTTTACATCTGAGATTTAATTATTAGTGGTTATAAAAATTGAGGCAGCAGTATATTATAGACAAAAGAGCACAAAACTAGAATTTTAGTCATGCCTTTGCTGTCAACTCACTGGGTGACCTTGAACAAGATATTAAATCTCTTGGGGTCTCGGTATCTTCATCTGAAGATGAGAGTTGTACTAAGTGATCTCTAGTTCCTTTTTTTTTTCAGCACTAATATGTCTTGGTTCTATGACTCTAGAGACTGGGACACCTGGTTTCACTAGCTTTGCATAGTTGAAAATGTTGCTACATGTCAATTTGCCTGCTATTAGGGCACAGGCAAGACAGAACTACAAAGGTTGATGCTGGGTTAGGCCCCTGGTGTGCTGAATTCGGTAAGTGTTTCCCAGAATGGCCAAAGTCAGAAGGCACACTGAAGATCAGGAAAAGAAGAGCAATATCAGTCATTAAAAGCAAGGATACCAGGAAGAGATCAGGAAATGGGCTGCAAAGCTAGTCTACAAAGCTGATGGTGATTGGCTACCATCTTGAAGTACTGGGTCCCCAAAACTCTGTGCCAGTCCTCTCTGTGTCTCAGACTCCATAGCTGTAAAATGTATTACTTATTGCTTTTATCTACCTCTTACACTAGAGATAAATGGTCATAAAAATTTTGAAAAGAACTAGGCCTTTGTTTTTTTCCACAAATTAGAAAAAAAAACTGAGTGTTAACTCTATTTTAGTGGAGGCAAAATGTTAAAATTTTGGTAAAGGGTATATGGGAGTTTCTTGTAATATTCTTGCAACTTTTCTGTAATTTTGAAACTTATAAAAATTAAAAATACCCCCACATAAAAAAAAAAAAAAAAAGAGAGAGAGAGAGTAAACTTAGGAGGAGAGTGAAACAGAAACCAGAAGAGGACACACAGGAGCGGGACTACCTAAGCAACATTTATCTGCCCCTCTTCCTACAGTATGTTCTGTTTCTCCTCTAAGCATTAGATCTGCCATAAGATAAAACCATCCCATTGTGGGGGAAGGGAGTAGTTACTTCATTCTGGAAACACTGTATGGAAAATTTACCCTTGGTTCCTTTAGAATTGATTTTGTATGCAGAAATGAACTACTTTAGGAAAAAGCATCCAAATTATCTTATTATAAAGGTCTTTTGACATTGAGTTTGAGAAGACATCTTTATTCATCTTTGGAAATTCAAGCAGCCACACTTTGGGATGTATCAGCTAAGCTGTTATTTTGGGAGAAAATATTTCTAAAACATGTATCTGATAAAGGCTTGTATCCAGAAGTGATAAGGAACTCTTTAAAACTCAATTATAATATAAAACAACCCATTTTTTTAAAAAATAGGCAATGTATTTTAATAGGCATTTCACCAAAGAAGGATATAGCAAATACACATATGAAAAGATATTCAACATGATTAGTCATTAGGAGAATAAAAATTTAAATGACAGTGAAATATCACTGCATACCCACTAGAACAGCTAAAATTAAAAAGACTGACAATATCGTGTTGACAATGATGTGGAGCAACTTCAATGCTCATAGATAGCTTGTGTTTATGCAAAATGGTACATCCTCTTTGGAAAAACAGTTGGGCCATGTGCCAGCCTGAAACTGTTGTATACCCCAGAAAACCCATGTTCTTTAATCCTGATTCAATATTGTTTATGGTGGGACCGTTTGATTAGGTTGTGTCCGTGGAGACGTGTTTCCATCTATTCAAGGTGGGTCCCTTACTGGAGTCCTTTAAGAGGGAACCATTTTGGAGAAAAGACAGCACCCACACAACCTGAGACCTTTGGAGATGCAGAAAGAAAACGTTCCCGGAGAAGTAGTTTGAAGAAGGCAGGAGAGAAAGTTAGCGGACATCACCATGTGCCTTCCCATCTGAGAGAGAAACCCTGAATGTCATTGGCCCTTTCTTAAGTCAAGGTATCTTTCCCTGGGTGTGTTAGTTTGGATATTTTTCTGGCCTTAGAATTGTAACAGAATAAATTCTTTTTTTAAAAGCCATTCCACTTCTTGTATATTGCATTCCCACATCTTTAGCAAACCAAAACAGGCACCTTCTATAAAATTAAACATATATTCACCATCAAACCTGGCAATCCCACTCCTACATAGTAACTCATGAGAAATGAATTTATGTTCATACAAAGACTTCTACTCAAATATTCATAACAGCCTTATTCATAATAATAAAAAACTGGCAACACCGAATGTCCATCAGTTGGTGAATGGATAAACATTCATTCCATAAAATGCTATATCCATAAAATGGAATATGGATACTACTCAGTGATAAAAAAGGAATATAATAATACAAGCAACAGCATTGATGAATCTCAAAAGCATTATGCTAAGTGGAAGAAGGCAGACATGAAAGAACATCTACTGTGTGATTTTACTTATATAACATTCTAGAAAAGTCAAAACAATAGTTACTGAAATCAAATCAGTGATTGCCTGGGACAAGGGTGAGGGAGATAATTGCAAAGATGGAGGAGAACTTTTGGCTGATGGAAATGTTCTATGTCATGATTGCAATGGTAGTTACAAGCAATTCTTTTTACATTTGTTGAAAAGCCGTTGATTATAAATTAAAACTGTTGAATTTTATTGTATGTAAATTACACCTTAATAAAAACAACTGTAAGATTAAGCAATTCTTTTTTATTACCCCAATATTTTTATTCCAGTGGATATCTGGCATTAGAAACACAGTAACTGCTATTAATAGTGAATTGATAGATGTTTAACATGGGTTACTTACAATGTCTTAAATCACTACCTTTGCTTTTGCCAGGGATAAATTAAAAATAAGAGAGAGGGCATAGCTAACTGAGTTTGCTTCCACAGAAGGCTGCCATGGTGAATTATTTGATCTGAAAGAGGAAGGTGACAAATATGGGGATCATTTTAGTTCAGCTGTATTATCGCTCCTTATTATTCTAGAGCAAATATTAGTGGGTTGAATGAATCTCAAGCTGTAGACATTTCTCAGGTCTATTTTTAAACTCAAACTGGCTCTTTCCCAGAAAGAAGAGAAACAAAAATCTACTGGCAGTAAAGCCTTTACCTTTTTTCATTGCATTTTCTAAGGTTATTTTTTTTAAAAAAAGACTGAAAAATCAGAACAGATGGAACATTATGAAGATCATTGCAGAAAAGAACACTTTCCAGGGTACTTAAGAGAAAATAAAGTGCTCAAAAAGATCTTGTCTTTTAAAAAATCAGTTGACTAGAGACAAAGTATCAGATATAGTAAATATTTGCCTTTCTTTGAAGGAACTGAAAACAATAAAGGCCCAGTCACATTAAATTATTCTCGAGGTTGGTCTATCAGGCAGCAGTCCAAAGGATTTTCTTCTGATAGAGCTTGTAGAATTCTTCTGAGCATTAAGATAATTGTGTGATTTCGGTAATGCTTGAGAGAGTTGATTAAAATGTTACTCATTAACATCCAATCTCTCTTTTTCCCTACCATCAGACTATCCTTTAGCTATCAGAGACGTTAAATTTAAAACTGTGTAAACTCTCCAAGGGGAAAAAGGTAGCAGAGCTAATTTCCAGATATAGCAGAAATGTTTTGTGCCCACAAAGGTTTCACAGCCTCCATTTTGTAGACAGACAAATAGGTATTAGAGCCAGTTACCTGGATCTTTGCAACAGGTAAAGGATGTGAGGTGGCCAGTGAGGGGGTCGAGGAGATGTGCAGTAACTCTGCTTCCCAGTTCATCATGACTCATTCATCGCAGACTCGCTGCCGAACGCCGGGAATGACACGGCGTAAAGGAACAATTTTACAGCAGGTAATGAAGTAGACCAAAATACTGTCAGTCTCAGGAAAAGTACTGGAGAAGAGAATCACAAATGTAGCAGTGAATCATTGCCAAACAGATAACACTTGGTTTGTTGTTGTTTTTAAAATGTACAGTTCACAAATCCTTCCTAAATTGCAAAGGGAAGAGACAGATAAGCTTCCATTTTGTTATCAATAAAGAAAATAGGTCACAAAGGGCTCAAATACCATCCTGAGAAAAAAATAGAGAGGGAGCCTGGCAAGCTATTGTAAGGTAAGAAAAACAAGTGCAGTGAAAAACAATAAGAGCAAGATCTTCCTTGAAGGAAAGCTGAGAGCACTTTCTTTGGCTGAAGATCCAGTTTGAATGAAAGGGGGAAAATATCATCTTGATAAGGCCTAACAAAATGGTAAATCCAACTTCAGTGCTGATGAGATTGTCAAGAGGCCTTAAGATTGGTGATTTGGAGTGCTGGTTTTTTGATACCTGAGGCCTTTTATCAAGCTTACAGCAACTGGCAAGTCTTAAAATGCTTTCAAAATCATTTCACGGTGATTCTCTTTTATTTGGGAAAAACAAACATTTGCCTATAGCCCTGAGATGAGAGGAAACCAAAGGCATATTAAATTGAGTGTGGCAATGAATCCAAAATATTTGGAAACATTGTGCCCATGTCTTTGAACGTCTAGAATTGCAGGATTTTTGTAAAGATGGTGACCTATATGTAGACGGTCAAGCCTGGCTGCCAAATGCTACCTGAAAGAAATTTGGGATTCCAGGATACCATCACGGACCTCTGAGCTCCAGAGAGGAGCATGGCTAACTTTACAACTAAGAGAATGCAAGTGGTACATTGCTTTGATCATTTGACAGACATGCCTCATCCAACAAGAGGTGAGCCATTCGCCGTTCTGGTATCTAGAGCCCCAAGGAGGCTGGGAATTGGACCTGGCTCTCAATGGGAAGAGGACTTCTTAAGTAAATTATTGTTTCTTCTTGACTGAAAGAGGCACACAAGAGGAAATGTCTCTTCTTTTGCTGCCATTGATCAGATCATCTGTTTATGTATTTATTTATTCAACAAATATTTTCTCAGTATTTTATGGTCCAGGTGCTGGTGATAAAGCAGTTAATGAACTCCTCATGGAGTATACATTCTAATGGGGGCGTCCCAAAATTCACAAGTAGATAAATATATAAATGCTGTACTTATAGATTGTGAAATGAGCTCTGAAGAAAATGAAAAGGGTGATGAGAGAATAAAAAGTGAGGTTACTTTGGTTAGAGTGCTCAAAACTTGATGGATGCAAAAGAATGCTATATAATATAAAGGGAAAAGTGTTCCAGGTAAAGGGAACAACAAATGCAAAATCAGAAAAGAAGAGGCATTTAGTATGTTTAGAATGTGGTGAGTCAAGGGAAGGGAGATAGTGGGAAAGAAATTAGGATTGTATTCTGAGTTCACTGGGAAATCATTGACAACTTTTAAGCTAGAGAGGAAGATTTGATGTATTTTAGTAAGATCACTATGACTATTATATGGAAAATGCATTAGAATGGAACAAAAATGGAAGCAGTGAGACCAGTTAGGAGTGCAAGGTAGTATGATTTACACTAGGGGTATCTGTACAGGTGGGATGTACATCCCTTCTGTGGAGCCCAGGCAGGCTTATGACTGCTTCCTCCAATAGAGTAGAGTGAAAATGACCCTGTGACTTCTGAAATTAGATCATAAAAGGTTACGCAGTTTCTTTCTTGTCTGCTGGCATACTTACTTTGGGAGTCCTGATCCACCCGCTATGAGGAAGCTCAGGGCACATGAAGAGGTCAGGTGTAGATGATCTAGCTGAGGTCCCAGTCAACAGCCAGCACCAGTCCCCAGATCTAGGAGTGAAGAAACCTCCAGATGATTCCAGCCCCTGTTGTTAAATTGCCCGGAGTCTCTGAGTCTTCCCACTGGAGGCCCCGTATATTAGGGAGTGTGAAGAAGTCATTCCTGATGTGCCTTGTGTAAATTCCTGACCCACTGAGATTTGGGATATTTTGTCACCTTGTAAGAGAAACTGGACCACTGGAAGAAGAACATCTTTGAGGGGAAAAATTAAAATGCACCAATGAAATTTTGAGGGCATACCAATGAAACAATCAAGTAGAGATATCCTGTAATTAGTTGAATATATGAAAGTAAGCAGAGACCTGGGCTGGAACTATGCAATTGAAAAACAACATATGGATTCTATTTAGCTTTGTGGGACTGGGTGAGATCTGCAAGGGCAGGAAATGGGTGGAGAAGAGGAGCTGGTTCAAGAACTCATTCCAAGCAAGTCCAATATTTAGAGGTAGGGAAGAAAAGGAAGAGCCAGCAAAGGAAATTGAAACAAAGTGCCTAGTGAGGCAAGAAGAAAACAAAGTTGTTTGTCACAAAAACTGAGAGAGAAAATTATTTCAAGAATGAAGGGAGTAATCAATCTATGTAAAACTATTGAGAGTCAAAGAATAAAAGAGAAAGCGGTCATTAGATCTAGCAGCAAAGAGATCATCCATGACCTTGAACAGAGCGATTTCAGGGGGAGTGGAGAGAGCAGAAACTTAATAGGGGAGTCTTTGGTGTCTCAGAGAATGAGGAACTGTATATATTATTTCAGAAAAAAAAGAATCAGCCATGGCATGTTCAGCTAGCTTAAATGCTACTGAAACTGCACAATTTACCTATTTAGAGAACAATGCCATATAAAAAACAGAGCATATATTTTTAGCATCAGACAGAACTGGGTTGAAATAGCTATGGGCAAATCATTTAAACTCATTGAGCTTCAGTTTCTTCATCTGTAAAATGAGGATAATAATATTTCTCCGTAAGGTTGTTATAAGCATAAAATGAAATAGCATTTTAGCACCATGCTAGGCTCAATGCTCACTCATTCAAAAATACTCATTGAGTCCTATTGTGTGCCAGACCCTGTACTGGGCGCCTGGAATTGAAGGATGAGAAGTCTTAGTTTTCTATCTCCAGAAGGGTCCAGAAGTGAGGAGACAGACACGAAAATAATTGCATTAGATCAAAATAATTATGTCAGTGGGATTGTGACAACGGAGAAGAAAACCTGATTTCTGTCTGAGGGAGTCAATGAAGGCTTCGCAGAGGGAAAACCATTCATCTGAGACAGGAAAGGATGGAGTAGGTTTGCCAGATGGATAAGCTGGGGAGAATATTCCACACAGACCATCCGATGTGCAAAGGCCCAGGGAAAGACTGAGCATAGCATGTTCTGGACCTATGGATAGGGTATTCCTGGAGTATGATCTGAGGGGAACAGGTGGAGGTAATGGAAGAAAGATGGTGAGGGATGAAGCCAAGCAGATAGGCAGGATTGAGAGGGTAGAAAGCCTCATTTGTCATGCAAAGAAGTTTAGATTTTATCTTGAAGGGTTGAAGAACCACTGACACACTTGGTGATAAGACAGTGACAAACCAGACTGATGTGTGGAGGATGGACAGAGTGCGGCCAAGGTCAGAGTCAAGAGCAATGAAAAGAAAAATGTTGCAATAAAAATGAGTTTCCTGAGGCCCCACCAAGATCAAGATGGCAGAGTAAGAGGACTCTTCAGAGCTCTGTTCTCCCGTAGAAGCTTTGAAAAACCAGCAAGAGCAGCAGAAACATCTTTCTCTAACCAGAAACAGTTAAAGGACTGCAGTAACAGAATGAGTGCTGAGTCAAGAAAAGAGCTACTTAAAAAGCTGTAGGATTTTGTGGCACCCTGGCTGGCCTCTCCCCCATCCCTCACTGCCTCAGTGCTCAGCCAGCCCGCACTCCTAGTGCAGAACCCTGTCCCAGATCTGGAGGGAGCAGAGTAACCCTCATGCATATGCTGGGAGCTTATCTGTCTGGGCTGGTCTGGCTGGTGTTGGTCTGAGGAACTTGCTGTCCCCAAACTTGCTCTGGGCGCAGTAGTCAGCTCACAGAGCTGAGGGAGAGCTGCCTGGGGCAGTGTCTGGGCACCTGCAGAAAGGACCAAGGAGGCCCCTAAACTTTGGCCTGGAAGAATTCAGCCCTGAAAGAGAAGTCACACGGGTGAATCTGCAAGGACTTAGGAAAGATGTTTTCTTTTTTCCCCTTATCTCTCTGTTCTTTTGTTTTCTCTCCTCTTCCTCCTTCTCCTTCCTACCTTCTTTTTCTTCTTCTCCTCCTCCTCCTTCTTCTCTTTCTTTTCTCTCTCTCTCTCTCTCCCTCTCTCTTTCTCTCCCCCCCCACCCTCTCTCTCTCTCTCTCTTTCCCTTTTTGTTAGCCTCTAGCATTCAAGGAAAGCTATGTCATAACAGTAGCTGGATACAAGCTTAAGGAACAGATGCCCCAGAGTCTAAATTCCAGTAATAACACATTAATGTATCAAGATGTCCAGGTTCAAGCAAAGGTTACAAAACATATTTTTAAAAAAACAACAACAGAAAGTGATGGCCCAGACAAAGGATAACATTAAAGCATTAGATATTGTCAGTGAGGAGCACCAGACCTGGGACTAGAAAGACTTTTAAAAAATGGGCCTAAATATGCTAAAAGACCTAAAGGAAAATAAGTACAAAGAAATGAAGGAAATGAATATCAATAGAGAGCTGGAAATTATGAAAAGGAACCAAACAGAACTGAAGACCATAGTAACAGAAATTTAAAATTCCCTAAAGTAGTTCAACAGCATGTTGGAGTAGGCAGAAGAATCAGAGAACTTGAAAATAAGACCATCGAAATCATTCAGTCTGAGGAACAGCAAGGAGAAGGAATAAAGAGAAATGAATAGATCCTGAAGAACCTGTGGGACACCATTAAGCAAACCAATATACGCACCGAGGGAGCCCCATAAGAAGAAGGAAGAGAGAAAGGGGTGAGAGAATGTCCAAAGAAATAATAGCTAAAACTTCCTATATCTAGTGAAAGACATGAATAGCAAATCAAGACACTCAACAAACTCCAAACAAGATAAATCCAAACAGACTTATTCTGTAGCTTATTTTAATTACACTGTCAAATACCAAAAATAAAGAATTCTGAAAGCCACAAGAGAGAAGCAATATGTCACATGTGAAGGAACCTCAGTAAGAGTAAGTTCCAATTTCTCATCAGAAACCATACAGGCAAGAATGCAGTGGGATGACATTTAAAATGCTGAAAGCAAAAAATTACTGACCAAAAATTCTATTTCTGGCAAAACTATCTTTCAAAACTGAGGGATATATAAGATATTCCCATATAAATGAAAGCTGAGGGAGTCCATCATTGATAGACCCTCCCTATAAAGAGATGTTCAAGAGAGTTCTGCAGATTGAAATGAAAGGACAATAGACAATAGATTGCATATGCATGAGGAAGTAGAGGTCTCCCATAAGGTTAATAACACAGGTAAATATAAATGCCAATACCATAGTATTATGCTTGTGATGCCACTTTTTACTTCCTACAGGATCTAAAAGGCAGAAGTATAAAATGTAATGGTAGAGCAATGGTTTTGGACTCATAAGCATGTATGTTGTGATAAGAACTACACAAAGGTAGGGGAACAGAGAGGTTATAGGAGCGTAGTTTGTGAATACTATTGAAGTTAAGTTGGTGTTCTAGTTTGCAAGCTGCCAGAATGCAATATACCAGAACTTGAATGGTTTTTTAAAAAGGGGAATTTAATAAATTATGAGTTTACAGTTCTAAGCCTGTAAAATTGCCCAAACTAAGGCATCCAGAGAAAGATATCTTAATTTAAGGAAGGTCGATGGGTCAGGAACACCTCTGTCAGCTGGGTAGTCTTGTGGCTGGCATCTGCTGGTCTTTTGCTCCTGGGCTCCATTGCTTTCAGCCTCTGTGCCTGGGGGGCTGCTCACTTTGCTTCACCAGGGCTGGCCTTCGTCTCTTGGCTTCCCTTGGCTCTCTCCAGGTTCTGGCTTGCTTAACATCTCATGGGAAGTCACACAGCAATGTCTGCTGGGCCCCCAGCATCTGCAAACATCCGTGTCTCTGTTCTCCAGGTGTCACCATCTATTCTAGTTTGCTAGCTGCTGGAATGCAATATACCAGAAATGGATGGCTTTTAAAAGGGAGAATTTAATGAGTTGCAAGTTTACAGTTCTAAGGCCGAGAAAATGTCCCAATTACAACAAGCCTATAGAAATGTCCAGTCACAGGCATCCAAGGAAAGATACCTTGATTCAAGAAGGCTAATGAAGTTCAGGGTCTCTCTCTCTCAAGTGAGAAGGCACATGGTGAACACAGTCAGGGCTTCTCTCTCAGCTGGAAGGGCACATGGCAAACATGGCATCGTCATCTGCTAGTTTTCTCTCCTAGCTTCTGGTTTCATGAAACTCCCCGGGAGGCATTTTCCTTCTTCTTCTCCAAAGATTGCTGGCTCGTAGACTCTCTGCTTCGTGGCACTGCAGCATTATCTGCTCTCTCTGAATCTCTCATTCTCCAAAATATTTCCTCTTTTATAGGACTCCAATAAACCAATCAAGACCCACCCAAACGGGTGGAGACATGTTGTCACCTAATCCAATTTAACAACCACTCTTGACTAAATCACATCACCCAGGGAGATGATCTCATTACAGTTTCAAATATACAGTATTGAATAGAGATTATTCTACCTTTATGAAATGGGATTTATATTAAAACATGGCTTTTCTTAGGGGGCATACTTACTTTCAAACCAGCACACCATCTGCGTCAGCTCTGCTTTGAAGTTTCTGTCTGCCCTCTCTCTATCAGCTCTGAAGCTTCTGTTTCTGTCATTTCTGACTCTCTCCAAAATGTTTCCCTTTTTAAAGAATTCCAGTAAACTAATGAAGACCCACCTGGAACGGATGGCATCACATATCCATCTAATCAAAAGGTCACACCCACAATTGGCCATGCCACATCTATATCAAGATATTCTAATCAAAAGTTTCCAATTTACAGTTCTGAATAAGGATTAAAAGAAATGGCTGCTTTCGCAAGATAGGATAAGGATTAAAACATGGCTTTTCTGGGGTACAAAATACTTTCAAACTGGTACAGTTGGTATCAAGCTCACAAGATAGTTAAAGATTTAGGAAGTTGAATTTAAGCCCAATGGTAACTACAAAGAAAAGATCAAAGAATACACAAGCTCATAGTGACAGAAATGAGAGTACAAGTTGTCAGGGGCAAACTGCAGGGGGAATGGGAAATTAATACAAAATGGGTATAGGGTTTCTGTTTGGGGAGATGGAAAACTTTTAGTAATGGAATGGGGTGAGGGTACCACATTGTCAATGTGATTAATCCCAGTTAATGGTATGCTTGGAAGTGGTTGAGATAGGAAAATTTATGTTGTATGTATGTTCCCATAATTAAAAAGGAAGAATAAAGAGCAATTAAGTGACTATGTAATACATGATTCTGGATGGGTTCTAGCAAAGGAGGAGAAATAGCTGAAATGGTTATTATTGGGACATAGGAAAAAATTGAAATATAGACTATAAGCTGTATATCAATGTTGAATTTCTTAAACTTGATTATTGCACTTAATGGTGGTTACATAAGTGAAAATCCTAGTTCTTAGGAAATACACATTGCTGTATTATTTGTTCCAGGAGCCTGATGTATATAATCTCCACTTAAGTATTGGGAAATGGATAGATAGATAGATAGATAGATAGATAGATAGATAGATAGATAGATAGATAGAATGATATGGAAAATGTGGCTAAATGTTAAAATTGGTGGATCTGGGGTATAGGGGTATGTCAGAGTTATCTGTGTGGGATTTGTATTATTTTTGTAACTGTCCAATAAGTTTGAAAGTATTTCAAAATATAAAGTTAAAAAAAAAGAAAGAAATGACACAGAGAAAACTTAAAGCATTTTGCTGAGTGAAAGACCAGTCTGATCAGGCTATATGATTCCATCTATATGGCATTTTGGAATAGTAAAAATAGAGAGATAGTAAAAAGATCAGTGATTGCAAGGGGCTGAGAGAGAGAAGAGAAGGGTTGACGAGGTGGCACACAGTGCATTTTTAGAGCAGTGAAACTATTCTGTAGTGTACTATAATGGTGGATACAGGCCACATGCATTCATCAAAGTCCATATAACCACAACAGGAAAGGAAATCCCTATTGTAAACTATGCACTTTATTGAACAATAACGTATCAATATTGGCTCATTAATTGTAGTAAATATAGCACAGTAATGCAAAGTGTCAATAACTGGGGCAACTGTTTTGAGGCAGGGGTGAGGGCAACACAGGGTAAACAACAATTCTCTATACTTTTTAAGGAATTTCTAGAAGCCTAAAACTGCTTTAAAAACTAAAGTTTACAATTGCAAAAAAAAATGAGTTTCCTTAGCTTTGTGAAATGTCCTGGCCTTTGCACTTAAAGAAATGGTGCTTCAGATCAATGCTCAGCAGGTCATGTGATAGGATTGTTTTCCCAATTGTGACCCTGCAGTCCTCTCATTCTCTCGTAGGAAGAAACTCTTGGAGCAGAATCGAGATTTTAGAAAGAGACCACGTTAGAGAAGAGACTGAATTCGCTTTCTGTTCTTTCAAAAAAAAGCATTAAAGAGGTATTGTTAGGCTAGGGACAAATTTATAATGATACACGATACATTCAAATATTGTGACATTTGAGATGTTTGTGGTTAATAAATTTATTTGATATGCTTTCACATTCTAAATTCATTTTGTACTTAATTGTGTATTCTTTTTCTTAAAGAGAGTTCTAAAAATCAAATAAGGTTTAGACCTAACAAAACCTGGATAAGCCGCCAAATGCACTACTATCTTTTACTGATTTCCCTAAACCTGCCTGAAGCTTTGTAAATAGTCATTTTATTAAACTCTCCTCATTCTCCCAGTTTGAGCATGCCATCTGTTTCTCGTGTTCTGATACAACCATGTTCATGCCACTCATAATCTTTTTTTTGTACTTGCAATTTTTGTTTATTGTTTATACATTATATCCTTTTTCATGTACGAAGATTTTCACAAAAATTAGAGGGATGTGTGATTTAGATGGTATAGCCCCCATATGCGTATACATGCATATGTTCTTGACCGTGTTAAGATACTTAATTGTTGTCCGTGCTTTCTGGCGGGGGAGGAGGGGTAGGAATTAGAGGAGGAATTACTTTCATTATATTCATTCTTCTAATTGTTATTTTCACATTCGTGTATATGTGTTTTCAATTCAATTCAATTTTTGGTTTGATTTTTGTTCAAACAATTCACTAGGTATTATTTGAGGCGGGACAAACCTTAGAGTTGAACTTCAGTCACAGCTAATTAATGTGGTTCATTTTAATAATCTTTGTCCATCCAAAGTTTTCCTGGGCTCAGATGATTTCTGGGACTGGTGATGAAGCCCCAAAGAAATACTACAGCTTAATGTTATACATCAAGTAATGGGAATAAAAGTAATGCTTTTCACTTTATTGAGCTCTTGCCTTTGAAAATATTTTCTTATGTGTGTCCTATGTGAAGAAATTACGTTACTAGAGGACCATTTTTATTTTTCCCCACAATTAAGGCTTTCTGTTAAGTCCCATAGGAATTTCCAGGCGTAGGGTGAAATGCCCACATTTGTTTTTCACACGGCTCCCCAGCCACACGGCCCACCCACAGCTTCACACACTAACCTTAAGCAGGAGTGCATATACTGGAGCCTGGAAATGGAAAATACACCTCACCCTCACCCCGCTGATTGAGGCCAATCACTGAGTTGATTTCCCAGTAGGAGAACTGGCCAGGAGGAAGGTCTGTAGTCTCAAGTAACTCCCCTGCAGGGATTTCCTCACACTCCATTTATGCAGAAGACTAGAAAGATGGCCAGAATCTTCATAAAACAGGGCAAGTTTGTTGGGCAGGGACTGTTTGTACATCATGCAGTACTTTGAAAGTAGCCTGCCTCTTGACCTACTGGAAGGGCGGCCCTGGATCCAGGGAGGCAGCTGAGGGCTAGAACAGAATTCCGGAGAGACAGGGTAAGGGGGAGGTACCCCTTACTACACAGGCGTATTCCCATGAACCCAGAAAAAAAGGAATGGAGTGGACCTGTTTGTCCTTTTGGTCCTTATTTTCTGCCTGCAATTTCTCTGTTCCATTCACCAAAAGCCACAGGAAAACTTATGATTTCTGGAATATGGGAGTTGACAGTACTTTACTTTGGATGCTGTTCAGTTCTTTCCCTACATAAGTGATGCCATCATGAGCAGGAAAGAATGCAATCATGTGACTTCAACCTCTACCAACCAAAATATTTTCCTTTATCTCCATGCCACAAGTTCATTTAATAAGATAAAACCTTTTATTCCACAATAAGGGATATGGCTACTGCTTTAGGAAGTGGAGTATATTGGCTTAAATACACAGGCAAGTTGTTGCGGGATCCCCTCAGGAAAATCTGTGCATGGGACCTGAAGACCCTCTGATATCATATTGTAAACATTTTTTTTCTTCTTATGAGAAGCAGATGGAATTAACAGGCTGTGACATTTTGTCTATTGTTCTTAAGTGTGGCACACAGGAATCTCTTTGTCCTTTCTCAGAAGATAGGCTTTACATTTGCATCAAGGGACAAGAACATCTGCAAATCCTTTACTTTGTTTAGAAATCATGCTCATTCTTTATGTTTCTGCGGAGGGGAAAAAAAGAAATCTTATAGTTTAGTGGTTAGAATGGCCACCTTCCATGTGGGAGACCCAGGTTTGATTCCTGGACCATGCATCCAAAAAAAAAAAAAAAAGAAAAGAAATCTGCCCTCACCATTGACTCAAATGAGGTAGGAGAATTGTGACTGGAAGACCCCCAAGGACCTTTAATTTCTTCCTTGAAGAAAGAAAAAAAAATACAGACAAATAAAAAAACTCAATACTTGTGTCCCCCACCCCTGAACATCCCCTTGGAATGGGTTGCAGAGACTTGGCAGTAAGAGAAGAATTATTCTTTGTCTGCTCCCAGCTACAACAAAGAACCACCAGTTCCAGGGTCTGAGCCATACTGAAGACTCTCACCTTCAGGCAGGAGGCTGGACACTGTGGTAACACTGAATTTGACTAATTCTAATTCTAATATGACTAATAACTATTTTTCTAACAGCTTTATTGAGGTATAATTGATATATAATAAATAACAATGTTGAAAATGTACAATTTTCTTTATTATCATGTCCAAGAATCAAGGCTATTGAGACACAGCTCAACAGTTTCAGGTATTTCCCTCCAGCCACTCCAATACACCATAAACTAAAAGGGGATATCTATATAATACATAAGAATAACCTCCAGGATAACCTCTTGACTCTGAAATCTCTCAGCCACTGAAACTATTTTCTTTCATTTCTCTCTTTCCCCTTTTGGTCAAAAAGGCTTTCTCATCTCGGGATTTCTGTCCCACATTGCCAGGGAGATTTACACCCCTAGGAGTCATGTCCCATGTAGGAGAGAGGGCAGAGAGTTCACCTGCCAACCTGCCAAGTTGGCTTAGAAATAGAGGCTACATCTGAACAACAATAAGAGGTTCTCTGGGAGTGACTTTTAGGCCTAATTTTAAATAGGCTTAGCCTATCTTTTGCATGAATAAGTTTCATAGGGGTGAACCCCATGATTGAGGGCTCTGCCTATGGATTTGGTTGTCCCCACTGCTTGCAAGAATATCAGAAATTCTCCAAATGAGGAAGTTGAATATTTCCTCCTTCTCCCCAATTCCCTAAGGCGACTTTGCAAATAGTTTATTCACTGCCCAAATTACTCTGGGATTTATGGGGGCATCACACTAACCTGGACAAACCAATAAAATCTCATACCCTGTTCAAGATTCCATGTACTTATGGTGTTCAACTAAATTAACCATACAAGTGAAATTAGGAAATTAACTACCCAAAATATAAATTTTGCACCCAATAAATACATCTCCCTTTAGTCTCACATAGAAGTTGAAGTTTTAAAATATGGATGATATCATCCTTTACCCTGTATTCTGCTATATCTTAGTCCTATCCAGATCAGCTTAATTCATATCTCTGCTCAAAGTCTGATCACTTTTTCAACTTTTTAAACACTTGCTGGGCATCCTTTGATATACTTATTTGCGATCTACATGTCTGCTCAAATCTTGTGCTCATTTTTGATCAGCTTGTTTTTTCTTATTATGGAATTTTGAGAGTTCTTTATATATATTCTGGATACAAGTTCTTTATCAGACAGAAGCATTACAAAGATTTTCTTCCAGTCTGTGCCTTGTCTTTTTTGTTCTCCTACCAGTGTCTTTCAAAAAACATGTTTTTAATTTTGATGAAGTCCAATTTATCAATTTGTCCTTTTATTGAATTTTATTAAATTTTCAGTGTCATATATAAGAAATCTTTGCCTAACCTAAGGTTACAAGATTTTCCTCCTATGTTTTCTTCTAGAAGTTTTATGGTTTTAAGTTTTACATTTAGGTCTATAATCCAATTTTTGTATAGGATGAGAAGTATGGATCAAGGTTCTTTTATTGAATATAGATAGCCAATTGTTTCTGCACCATTTCCTGAAAAGACTATTTTTTCTCCACTGAATTGCCTTTGCACCTTTTGTAAAAAATTAGTTGTCCAGAAATATGTGCTTCTATTTGTGGGGTATCTCTATTCTGTTCCATTGACCTATTCGTCTATTTGATGCCAATACCACACTGTCTTGATTACTGTAGTTTTATAGTAAGTCTTGAAATTAGGTAGTGTTAGTCCTCCAACTTTGTTCTCTGCAAAGTTCTTTTGCTATTCTGGGTTCTTTGAATTTCCATTTTAATTTAAGAAGCAGCTTTTCAATTTTTACCAAAAAAATCCTGCTGTGATTTTGATTGGAATGCATTGAATTTATAGATCAATTTGAAGAAAATTGACACCTTTACAATATAGTCTTGTAACTTCAGAACACAGTATACTTCTCCATTTATATTGTTCTTCTTCAATTTCTTTCAGCAATATTTTGTAGCTTGCAGCATATCGGTCTTATACATCTTTTGTCAGATTTATCCCTAAGTCCTTTATATTTTTATGCTATTGTAAATGGTATTTTTTTTAGAATTTCAATTTCTAATTTTTTTGCCATACAATTGATTTTTCTATTGATATTGATGATGGTTTGAAGCTCTGATGTATTCCAGAAAAGGCCATGTTCTTTTTTTTTTGGCATGAGCAGGCACCAGGAAATGAACTCGGGTCTTTGGCCTGGCTGGCGAGAACTCTGCCTGTTGAGCCACCAGGGCCCATCCAAAAGACCATATTCTTTTAATCCATTCCTGTGGGTACAAGACCTGTTGTAGGTGAGACATTTTGGCTAGGTTATTTCAACTGACATGTGACCCACCCCATTCAAGGTGGGTCTTAATCCTTTTACTGGATTTCTTTAAGAGAAATTAAGTTAAGAGAAGAAGTCCCAGAAGAGCTGAAAGAGGAAGTTACTGAAGCCAGAAGCTGAAAGCAATGAAACCTGAGAGAGAGGAATGAGCAGACGCCAGCCATGTGCCTTCCCATGTGACAGAGATATCCCCCATGCCAATGGCCTGTCTTCAGAGTCCAGATATCATCCTGGTGATGCCTTAATTGGACATTGTCATGGCCTTAGAACTGTAAATTCTAAGTTAATAAATCCCCATTGTAAAAGCCAGTCCTTTTCTGGCATATTGCATTCCAGAAGCTGTAGCAAACCAAAACAATGTTGTACCTGGATCCTTGCTAAACTCTCTTGTTAGTTCTCATACCATATTTGTAGATTCCAACAATTATTTTCCATAGACAATCATGTCTCTGTGAGTAAAGACAGTTTTATTTTTCCTTTTTTAATCTTGATGCCTTTTCTTTCTTTTTCTCTTCTGACTGCAGTGGCTAGAACCTCTGGTACAATATTGAACAGAAGTCATGAGAGTAGACATCCTTCTCTTGTTCTTGATATTAGGAAGAAAATTCTGCTTTTCAACATTAGGTGTGATGATAGTGCTAGGTTTTTCACAGATACTCTTTATAAGGTTGAGGAAGTTCCCTTATAGTCCTGTTTGTTGAGTTTTTATTAAGATAGAATGATAGGTTTAGTCAAATGCCTGTGATGCATCTCTTGAGAGGATGATATTGCTTTTCTTTTTTGGGGGGGGGGCGGGGGGGGGGGGAGGCATGGTATGGTCTGGGAATCAAACCCAGGTCTCCCGCATGGAAGGTGATCATTCTACCACTGAACCACTTGTGCACCCCTGCTTTTCTCTTTTAGTTGTCAATATGGTGAATCATACTGATGACTTTCAAATGTCAGGCCAATCCTGCATTCCTGGGGTAAGTCCAACTTGGTCATATAGTATCCTTTTCATATAGTCCTGGGTTTAACTTCCAAAAAATTTGTTTAGGATTTTCACATCACTTTCATAAGGGATATTAGTCTGTAGTTTTCTTATCTTAAAATATCTTTGGGTTTGGTGTCAGAGGAATGCTGGCCTCATATAATGAATTGGGAAGTTATCTTTTCCTGTTCAATTTTCTGGAAGATTTTGTATACAGTTGGTATTCTTTTTGGTAGAATTAACCAATGAAGCCACCTGAGGCCTGGGGAGTTTTCTTTGTAGGAAAATTTTAACTTAAAATTCAATTTCTTTTATGGATTAAGGGCTATCTAAATTATTTATTTCTTTTTGAGTCAGTTTTGGTAGTTTGTATCTTTCGAGGAATGTGTCCACTTCATTCCTATCGTTGACTTCATTGGCAAGTAGTTGTTTGTGGTATTCCCTTATTATTTTGTTAACGTCTGTACAATCTGTGGTGAGTCACCTGTCTAATTTCTAATTTGTTATTCATGTCTTTCTTTTTTTCCTAATCGGTCTGGCTAGAAGATTATTGATTATGTTGTCCTCAATGAATCAGCTTTTTGTTTCATTGATTTTTCTCTATTTGTTTTCTGTTTTCTATTTTGTTGATTTCTTTCTATTTTGATCTTTAGTATTTCTTTTCTTGTACTTACTTTGGATTTCATTTGCTCTTCTTATCTTAATTTCTCAAGGTAGAAAATGGAGTCACTGATTTTGCTCCTTTATTCTTATATAGGTATTTGGTACCATAACATTCTAAGTACTTCTTTAGTTACATTCTACAAATTTTGATATGTCATATTTTCACTCAGGTTTAAATACTTCATAATTTTCCTTTTGATTTCTTTTTTCTGATCTGTGGGTTTCTCAGAATTGTGTTATTTAGTTTCCAAATACTTGGGAATTTCTTGATTTCTTATAAAATTCTATTGTAGTCAGATAACATGAATTTAAATTCTTAAATATATTGAGACTTGTTTTATAGCTCAGTATGTGGTCTATCTTGGTAAATATTTGGTGAGCAATTGAAAAGAATGTTGTATAAGTGTTCTATAAATGCAAATAGTTAAAATTGATTGATAGTGTTTTTCAAGTCTTCTGTATCTTTGTGATCAATTGTTTATCAATTACTGGAGTTTTTGAAATCTTTGACTATAATTGCAAATTTGTCTCTTTCTCCTTGCAGCTTATCATTTTGAAGCTATGTTATTGGGTTCATAAATGTTTAAGATTCTTATATCCTATTGATGAGTACACTCCTTTATAACTACAAATGAACTTCTTTATCCCTAATAAAATTATTTGTTCTGAAATCTACTTTTTCTAATATTAATATAGTCACTCCAGCTTTCTTTTTCTTTTTGTTTTTTTGTGTAGGGGTGCATTGTCCAGGAAACGAACCCAGGTCTCCTGCATGAAAGGTGAGCGTTCTACCACTGTACCACCTGTGCACCTTCCAGCTTTCTTTTGACTAAAGCTTTCCTCCTTTAATTTCTGTCTCTCTCTCTTTTTTTTTTTTTTTTTTTTTTTGAGTGCATGGGCTGGGAATATCCTTTAATTTTAACCTATTTGTGTAGTTGTATGTAAAGTGGATTTCTTCTAGGGAACATAAAGTAGGTTCTTGCCATTTTAAATACAATCTGAAGTTTCTTCCTTCTAATGGGGTATTTAGTCCATTTATAGTCAGTCTAATTTTTGATATGGTTAGTGTATCAGTCAGTATTTTCTAGAAAAACAGAACCAATGGGGTATATGAGATTTATTTTAAGGAAATGGCTACTGTGATTGTGGGGACTGGCAAGGTCAAGACCTTTACACAGGCTCGCAGGCTAGAAATTCTAGTAAGAGTTGATGTTGAAGTTTTGAGTTCAGAGTCTGTAGAGGAAGTCACTCAGGCTGGAAACTCAGAAAGGAGTATGTGATTTAGTCTTTTTTAAAAAAATTTTTATTGTGGTAACTTATATACAACTCAAAATTTCCCATTTAACTGCTTTCAGTGTACAAGTCAGTGAGAATAATCATGTTCACAGTATTGTGCTAGTCTTACTACCATCCATTTTTTAAGCATTTTCATCACTCCAAGATGGCGTAGCCTTGGTATACAATATATTTTTCTCTCGGGACCCTTAAGTTCTTTGCTTTTAGGCCTCTAACTGATTGGATGAAGCCCAACCACATTATCAAGAGTAATTTCTTTTACTTAAAGCCAATGGATTGTAGATGTTACTCCCATCTACAAAATACCTGCATAGCAACATATGGGACAGTATTTCATCCAACCACTGGACATCAGAAACTAGCCAACACATAAAGTTAGCCATCATAGATTCAAACCTATTATCTTGTTTTTGCTTTCTATTTGACTAATATAGCTTAATTCCCCTTTTCCTCTTTTTCTGCTTTCTATTAGCTTAATTGAGTTTATTTTATGATTCCACTTTATCTCCTTTGTTGACTTTTTAGATATAACGGCTTCTTCTAAAAAATTTTTAGTGTTGCTTTAGGGTTTATAGTTTACATGCTTAACTAATCACAACCTACTTTCAAGTGATAGCATTCCACTTCACATATACTATTAGAATCTCATAATAGTATATATTCCTTTCTTCCTTCCCAGCACTAATCCTATTGGTATCATATATTTTACTTATATGTATGTTACGACCTCCACAATACATTGTTATTACTTTTGTTTAAGGCATTAATTACCTTTTAAAGATATTCAAATTTTAAGGAAAAAATCTTACATATTTGTCTGCATACGTCCCATTTTCGTTGTTCTTCATACCTTTATGTGTATCTCTGTTACCATCTAGTATAATTTTCCTTTGCCTGAGAGATTTCTTTTAACATTCCTGGTAGTGCAGATCTGTTACTGATTAATTTTTTCAGCTTTCCTATGTCCTAAAAAGCTTTTGCACCACCTTCATCTTTGAAAGATAGTTTCTCTGAGGATAAATGTATACATGATGGTTTATTTTTCTTTCAGTAGTTTATCACTCACATAATTTCCTACATGAAATCTTCTGTCATCTTATCTTTGATCCTTTTTACATAACCTGTCTTTTTTAATAAGACTGCTTTGAAGATTCTCTCTTTATCACAGCTTTAGAGTAATTTGATTATGATATGACTTAGTGTAGTTTTCTTCATTTTTCTTGTGCTTGGGATTCATTAAGCTTCTTGGATTTGTGGGTTTAATGTTTCAATCAAAATTGGAAAACATTTTGCTCTCATTTTTCAAATAGTTTTTGTGTCCTTCTCCTACATTGAGAACTCTAATTATATAGGCTGCTTGAACTTGTTCTGCAGCTCACTGATGCTCTTTTTAAAAAAATCCTCTTTTATGAAAATGCAGAGAAAGAGATGGTTCCTATTTACTGTTGGTAGGGAAATGAGAGGTGAAGCCCCTTGGAGGGCAGTGTGGTGGCTCCACAGGAGGCTACGGGTGAGTTTGCCATATGATTCTGAAACCGTGTTGCTCAGTATATATCTGGAGGAACTGAGTGTGGAGACACAAATGGACATTTGCACACTGATGTGTATGGCAGGAGTGTTCCTTATCCACTCAGATGGAGGTGGTCTAAGAGTACGACGATTGAGGAATGGAAAGGGGAACTATGGTGTATACATACAATAGACTACTGAGTAGCCACAAGAAGGAATGAAATTGTGAGGCATGAAACTAGGTGAAAGAAATGTAAGAGCTGTATGTTGAATGAAATGTCAGGGAAAAAAGACAAATATTATCTGGCTCAATCATTTGGACTAACTATAATATAAAAATTCAATGAACTAAAATTGAAAGCATGGGTTATCAGGTTGGGGCTTATAGTGAAGGGTCCTAGATTATAAGCTCTTACAGCAGTCACTTATATTCATGAGGTGTAACTGTTAATTCTAAACTCTGTGCTACTGAGCTATTTGAATATAACATGGTCTTTCCCAGAAACTTTGGGAGTGACACGTGAGACTCAGAGTTAGAGCTCTGAAGCTATGAATGTGAACAGAACCCCATAAAGGAACTGTTCAAAAAGGATCAGATTTTAACTAGAGATATGAATGAAGCTGATATGGATACAGCTAAGGTATACTAGAAGACTGGGTAAAGGATCATATCATCCATTTTTTAAAACCTCAACTTCTGGGTTAGATTAAATGGAAGAGATTTATTGGGAGCAAAATTTATATTTTTGGTAGTACATTTCCTAACTTAATTTTTATGGTCGTTTAGCTGAACACCATAAGTACATGGAATCTTGAACAGGGAGAAGATTTTGTTGGTTTGTCCAGGTTAGTGTGATGCCCTGATAAATCCCAGAATGACTTGTGCAGTGCATAAAGAAGTATTTGCAAAGTCCCCTTGGGGGCGTTGAGGAGAAAGAAGGAAATATTCAACTGACCCATTTGGAGAATTTCTAATACTCTCACAAGCAGTGGAGACAACCAAATCAATAGGCTGATTCTCAGTCTTGGGGTTCACCCTTATGAAACTTATTCCCGCAAAAGATAGGCTAAACCCACTTAAAATTATTCTTAGGAGTCACCCCCAGAGAACCTCTTTTGTTGCTCAGATATGGTCTCTCTCCCTAAGTCAGCATGTGAATTCACTGCCTTCCTTCATACATGGGACATGACTCCCAGAAACATGGGGCAGAAAGCCTGGGATAAGCCAGAATCTGGCATCAAGAGATTCAGAAAGCCTTCTTGACCAAAAAGAGGAAGAGAGAAATGAGAAAAAAATGAAGTTTCAGTGGCTGAGAGATTTCAGAGTTGAGAGGTTATCCTGGAGGTTATGCTTATGTATTATGTAATATCCCTTTTTAGTTTATGGTGTATTGGAGTGGCTAGAGGGAAATACCTGAAACTGTTGAGCTGTGTTCCAATAGCCTAGATTCTTGAACATGATTGTATAACAATATAACATTTACAATGTGAGTGTGTGATTGTGAGAACCTTGTGTCTGATGCTCCCTATATCCAGGATATGGACAGATGAGAAAAAGTATGGATAAAAATAAATAATGGGGGAAGATAAAATAAATTGGGTAGATGGAAACACTAGTGGTCAATGAGAGGGAGGGATAAGGTGTATGGTATGTATGAGTTTTTTCTTTTTTTTTTAATTTCTTTTTCTGGAGTGATGCCTATGTTCAAAAAAATGATCATGGTGATGAATACAAAACTATGTGATGATATTGTGAGCCATTGATTGTGCACCATGTACAGAAAATATGTGTGTGATGATTTTTCTCAATAAAAAAATTTTTAATCCTCTTTTTTTCTGTGTTTCATTTTGGATAGTTTCCATTGCTATGTCTTCAAATTCATTAGTCTTTTCTTCAACCATTAATCCAATTCATTGGATTATACAATCCAATTCATTATATTTTTCATCTCAGACATTGTACTTTTCCCTAGAAATTTTATTTCTATCTTCTATTTCATTACTTAACTTTTGAACACCTGCAATATAGCTGTAATGAATATTTTAGTATCCTTGTCTTCAATTCCAATATTTCTATCAGTTTTGTGTCCATTTCAATTGGTCAATTTTTCTCTTCATGGTGGGTTGTATTTTCCTGCTCTTTGCATGCCCTGGTATGTTTTTTATTGTATGCCTGGTATGTATTTTATTGTATGGCAGACATTGTGAATTTTACCCTATTGAGCAATCAATATTTTTGTATTCCTACAAACATACTTAAGCTTTGTTCTTGGATGCAGTTTTAAATTTCTTGGAAACTAATTAGATTACATTGATCATTTTGCATCTTGCTTTTAAAATTTGTTAGGTGGAATCAGAGCAGTATTTAAGCCAGGGATGATTATTTTCCACTAGTGAGGCAAAGTCCTCTACAGAGTACTTTACTAAATGTCAATGACTTATGAAATTTCCAGTCTAGCTGGTGGGATCAGGGCGCAGTACCGGTACTGTGTTAGCATTGGGCATGGTTCCCTCAAATCCTGTGATATTGTTCTTTCTCCAGACTGGGACAGTTTCCTTGCATGCATGGGCTGTTGAGTATTCTGCTGAATTCTCAGGTGAGATCCTCTGCACATTTCCAGATTTCTCTTTCTTGTGAAGCCCTTTCCTCTCTGATACTTTGTCTTGCAAACTCTAGTTACTTGATCTCAAAGGACTCCCCGCTTAATCTCCTCAACTCAGATTGTTTGCCTTGTTCCTTCTGGGTTTCCTCTCCCTATTCTGTGACCTAAAAACTCTCTCAGGGTAGTAAACTAGGTCAATCATAAGGCTTATCTCATGCCCTTCATTGCTTGATGTCCGATGTCTTAAAACCCATTGTTTTATTTTCATTGTTGTTTTTAATCTTTTGGGTTGTTCTATACAGAAAAGCAAATGCAGTCCCTGTAACTCCACCTTGGCTAAAAGTGGAAGCTCTCCTGATAAGAAATTTTAAAGGAATGAAAGGAATGTCCCAAAACTTGCATCTTATTGTGGTCAAAAAGAATAAAAGTAAGTTCTAGCCCAGAGTGAGAAGGCAAATCCTAAAACCAAAGTGGAAAAGACTGATAGCAGCTCTTCTCTGGAGCAGAGAATTTAGCAAGGGCAAGAGAGAGAGAGACATAAGCATGTCATGCCACTGCAGAGAGGTTCTGCAATCACTGAGCCCCACTTTTCCCATATCATATTTTTGTTGAGAATGATCCCTGGATCCAAGAAGTCTCATTAAATATTGGTATGCCACATGGGGGTACTTCCCAAATTTTTTCAAGATTTTTTAGGATAACAATTCTTAGGTAAAATGATGGAGGAGAAACAATCCAGAAACAAGGCATTTTAACACTGCATCTTGCTATTATATTTTCTGTTTAAATTACCTACTGTTGGTTTTGGATTTGCAGTTAAAAACCCTAACTGATAGTTTTAGTTTATACCACTGTTTTAAGGGAAATTTATTCTTAAGCCACTGAGATAGACAAACACTCATTCTGCTTTTCTTTAACTGCCAGAGAAGAATTTTCTTCGTAAACCAACATGGGTCACCTGCTGCAATTTTTAACAACCAATGGACTTGTACTTTCTAATACAGTCCTAGAATCTCCTCATGAGGAAGCATTTTGGGTATTTTCCCCCCTCTCTCATATAGATTATCCTACTCTGGAGAGTTCTTGCCCGTCCGAGTGAGCTATTTGTTTTGTTGTCACCTGAACCACATGACTGTGGATAGACACAGCTCAGCGGCCATAGCTGTAGCTCAGCCTTTCCGTGGCTGACAGGAACGATATGTAAAATAAGACACAGAGAATGGCAATAAAATAAGGTTGGTTGCAAAATGAAATCAAGTTATTTCTGGGACTCATTTGTAGGTGGAGATGGGAAACTATACCATGCCACTCTGGAAGCTCAATCTGACCAGTCATTGATATTTAGATTCTGCCCCTTTCTATCCAGGCACTTCCACCCAGATTCTGTTTGCAATTTCAAATAGACTACCTTGCCTAATAAAAATATGATGCTTAGCAACAGAAATGGATTACAACTATATTTAGCCAAACCAAAGCTCTATAATAATGTACTGGACAAAATGATTGACACAATTTGCATTCCTCTTGTCCTTTACTGACAGTATCACCTGGTTTATATTCTGCCGTGCAGAGACTCATCAGTCTGAAGTGATGTGATTTGTCAGGGAAACAATGAGAAGGCAGAGGCTTACACTAGAAAATCTCTCTCTCAGCCTTTTCTTCTGTTAGGGGTTGGGAATTTATAGAATTCCTGCCTGATTAGGGACTCTGAAGCTTTGAATATTTGATTCCTGATTTTTCTTGTATCTTAATTTTTTTTTAAACATAACAACATACAAAAACAAACATTCTTACCATATGCTCATTCCATTCTTGGTATATAATCAATAGCTCACAATATCATCACATAATTATATATCATCACCTTGATCATTTCTTAGAACATTTTCGTCAGTTCAGAAAAAGAAATAAAAAGAAAAAAGAAAAAAACCTCATACATACCATACCCCTTACCACTCCCTCTCATTGATTACTAGTATTTCCATCTACCCAATATATTTTAGCCTTTGTTTCCCCTATGATTCCTGATTTAATTATGAAATTATAATAATTGGCTAATCAGGGGAGAAAGTAAGCAGTGTTATTTGGGAAGCTGAAAGAAGGTACCTAAGATTGAGAGGAAAACAGTGGGCTTTCCTAACATTCACTGTGATAAGTCATGTCGGTAACAAGTTTCCTTGATACGATGTGATACGACTGGCACTTTACCAACGTGGGCTTCATCCCCCAACCCTGTAATCCTGGTCTAATCATGAGAAGGAGAAAAACATCAAAGAAATCCCAAAAGAGAGCGTTCTACAAAACACCTGACCGGGACTCCTCAAAATCATCAAGTTCATCAAAAATAAGAAAACTAAGAAATTGCCATAGGCAAGAGGAGCCTAAGGAGACAACACATTTAAATGTAATGTGATATCCTGGATGAGATCCTAGAACAGAAAAGAGGTGTTAGGGCAAAATTGAGGAAATCGGAATAAAGTCCGGGCTTCAGTTAATAATAATGTATCAGTATTTGTTCATTAATAGTAGCAAATGTACCTTACTCATGTCAGGTGTGAACAATAAAGGAGGCTGGGTGTGTGGTACATGGGAACTCTTTGTATTACGTTCACAATAATTCTGTAAATATAACACAGTTCAAAAACAAAAAATGTAATTTTTTTTAAAAGTGTACTTTTCCTTTTGCTGGCTTCTTCCCAGCCCTCCAGCAGTCTTGCACAACCAAAGGCAGCAATCACAATCTGCACTGAGCTCAATCTGCAGTTCCTTTATCTAGTTCTGTGTAATTAAAGGATACAAACTATCAACCATTTTTTTTTAACCAAATCTAGACAAAAACTGATATTAAGGCAGGGTACACAAAAGAATGACTTCCCTAAGTATTTTGTTATTTGTCAGTGTGAACAGAACATAATCTGTGAGAAACTCGAAGATGGAATCCGACCTTTTATTTTTAACACAACAGCTGAACTCTCAGTGGTTGCCTGCAGTATCTATAATCATTGCCTATAGACAGCACCTCTTGCAAATTAAGGAATTTTCCTTGAAGTTCTCATTAAATGTACATTACTGTTTGGGGGTTGATATCCTGGGATCTGGGATTGTATCAGTTATTCTTTACTGAGACGAGTTCTTATATAAAGCAGGAGGATCATCAGGAAACTGAAATGTATCCTGCAGAGTAGGTTAGTTTTAAGTATGTTATTCAGTACAAATATCTCCTTTGGGAATTTTACAGAAGAAACCCTTTCTGATTACTACTCCACGGCTGTGTTTTTAGCAGTAATTGCTCCCCTTAAAATAACCTTGTAGAGGTCGTTCTTAAACAGAGAAGATGGATGATTGAGTGTCTTGTCACTGCCCTTCTCAATTGGTCACAGTCTAAGCTGGACCAGAGAAAAGGAGGAATCTCTGGGTTTGCCTTTTCAGCAGTAAAGCAAGGGAGGGATTCATAAGCTCCTTTCTGCTACCTCCAGGTCCTGTTTTCATAGTTTGGAGTGCATCTTGACAGAAGCAGCTGCCTCAGGTCATTTTGATTCTGGCTTTTACCTTTTTGCTCTTTATCTGAATTGAGTTCTGATAATGCACCCTTTTTCTCTGCTTTGCTCTTCTTTCCTACAAAGATCATAGGACTGAATTTCAACAGACTTAATTTATCCCCAGCTTTGTCATTAAATGAAGCCTTGTTTCTAGGGCAAGGCAATTTTGCTCTCTGGGCCTCAGTTTCCTAAACTGTGAAATCTGATCCATAATACATGCCCTGATTATCCCAGTGTTTCTATGAGGATTGATTTATCATAATAGATGTCAACATCTTTTCGAAGTTTAAAGTGCAGAACAAAGTCATATTTAAATGCTTGAAGAAATTTTAAATTTTTGAAATGCCCTCCAAGCCCCAAAAGCAGCATTTCATTTATGACCAAGTTGTCAGAAGTTACAATTTGGTAATAATCTTTACACAACAGAAACTAATTCTGGCTGATTAAAGGAAAAAAATTAAGGAAGAGTGAGAGAAGGAAAATTTTTTGAAGTGATATTGAATAACCCTCACAATTGCCAGGAAGGCTGTAAACTTGGCTTGGAAAAAATGGATAAAAATAAGGAGGACAGGCAGTACCATGGCCAAATTATGTCACCAAAGACTGTTTCCCACTTAATGTTGCTGATGATGACCTCTCTCCCCACACAAAAAGTTTCTCTGCAGTAACTATGTCTTTGTATGGCTGGTTCAATCAAAGGCAGGTTTTGCCCACCTCATGTGATTACCTTCCTGTAAGGGAGCTGGGAAGTGATGATCTGGCATTTCCTTCATCTATAATGGAAGGTGGGCTCTGAGGTTTGAAAGCTGAGTTAGCACCCCCCTCCCTCCAGTAATAAATAGTTCCTATGTGGGAATTTTAAGAGGTGGGCATATTACTTAATGCCGGCAGAACCTGCAAATATACATCCAGTAGAACTGGCCTTTATCCTAGGTGTGCTTCCAGTACTCCCATCTGTGACCCTTTAACCTTTGGAAAGCCTATTTTTATTAGCTTTAGTTTTCTCAAAGGTTAGCCCTGATCTTGCTAGCCAATTCTGGCATTCACTGCTGATTCTCAGCTAGATCACAACTCTTCCCCCATAAGTCCAACTTGGGGCACAATCCAGAACTGAGCCAATAAGATAAATAAATAAGTCATACAATGGTTAGACCTCTACCAAGCTCCATAATATTAGCAAATAGTTCAGTTTTCATAGTATGTAAAGTGGCCCAAATTATTAGAATGGGGTGTGTTTTTATATGGATTCAAGACTGTTAAAGCTGTTCTTTCAAACTTTGGAAATTTTGGTTCTCTTCATTATCAGAAATATTCCCTAAACAGCTTATGAAGACATTCTCCTGATGATGCCTATGAGTGCCAATTAAATTTAGAAGGCTATTTTTCACATTTTTATTCCATGTATATAACACTTAGGTCTTGATCTGAAAATGGGAAAGGTCTTATCATATTCAAGCTTTTAAAGAACACCCTAGATGATGGGGATGCTTGTTATGGTGATAAGACTAAGTGACCAGGGAGATATCCGGAATGAGGGCAGCAGGGAGACTGAAGCCCTTATCATCTAGTGGATTTTGTAGCCCTCTCTTTGCTTAGAGGGAACAAGGAGAGACTATGAGATATGTGCTGTGAAAGCTATTTTCAGAGCTGCTAGAATTTAATCAGTTCACTGTTTTAAACCAGAGGAAACTTTTGTTTCATTTACTACATTGGAAGGAATGTTGAAAAGGAAAGCACACAGACAGTCCCTGACTTAGAATAATTGACTCAAAGTTACTTGTTTACTCCTTCCTAATCCCCGTTATCATTCCTGCGCTTTGGCAGGCAGCACCCAGGTGGACCTTCATGCACTCCTCAAGCACCTGTTAGGTGTTAGGGTGTTCTTTAAAAGCTTGGGTATGATAAGGCCTTTCCCATTTTCAGATCAAGACTTAAGTTTTATATACATGGAATAAAAATGTAAAAATAGTCTTTTAAATTTAATCGGCACTCATAGCCATCATCAGGAGGAACGCCTTCATAAACTGTTTAGGGAACATTTCTGATGTACCTATTTTGTGCCTGGCACTGTGCAAGACAGAGATGAATTTGGTGTGAAGCCAATGAAATGGAAACTTCAGGTAACTTCAATTGCATGGGCCTCTTCCAAGGGGGCCATATGTTTTTGCAAAATTTGCAAAGGGAAAATATTTTAACCTCAATCGATGAAGACCGCTTTCTTCTTTTGACTCTCACTTCCTCTCTGTTGTAATTCTCCCTTGTGTCTGGTAGTATTGAAGAGTCAGTGGTCATTTTTTTTATTCATCTAAGGGAAGTTGAGTGAGGAATACGTTTAGACTGAGGGATAAGGTTACGTAGTTGGTAGGTACTTCTGTGATTAGTTAAGTGATCGCTAACCATCCTGGCTTAAGTGTGGCTTTGAGGAATCTTATCTTCCAATGTGTAAACTCGCCTGATGTTGTGGCCTGGCAGTGCAGACCCATTGATGATGTACCCTGGTTAATGAGTGTGGTCAAGTAAAAAAATGTTTAAGATTAGTCACTGCATGACACAACTTGAAATGCCCTGAAATCTTACAACCCATATGTAAAAGAAACTCGGTAGAGGTTTTCGTAAATTTGACAACACTCCCCCAAATTTACACGGCTTACTGATGAGTTGGGAAATGGAAAGAAACTTTCCTAAATTATCAATTATAGTAAAAAAAAATATAGATTTGCCATGCTAGTGAAAAGCATGAATTATCTTTCCATTCTCAAGAGAAAAAGACCTTACAAATTGTTGTCATGTGAACTGGAAATCAGAGTATGTAACCAAAAGAGTAGGAAAAACATATTAGATGTGTCAGGCAGTTAATTAATAAAAAGGTTTCATATTGATAGATTTTGTGGTATTTATCTGCTTTTATATATTTGTGATTTGTTGTGATTTCTCATGCTAAATGATGATTTACTTTAATGCCTAATATTGTATTCTTTTGAAGAAGTAAAAAATCATAATCATATATACTTCGTGTCTGCAGAAACTGAATCTCCCCCCGGTGTATGAGTTTTAGGATGTAGCCCTACTCAGACCCATCTCTGTCTTACAGGTACTCGCTGTCTGCACAGATAAGGAAGTGGCAGTGTGACAAATGCTTTGAGATGGCATCATCTGACTAATTTGCAGGAAATGGATCCCAACCTTTTATACATCCAGCTCCATTAAATTGATGTATAAAGCTGGAAAGTTACACAGTGAAACAAACTTTTCTGAACCAGGTTTCTGAAAAGTTATTTAGCAATGGTCGTATCCCCCAAGTCTCTTGCCTTTGTCAAAATCTCTTTTAGAAATGATTTTCAGTTCCTTGGCCCGAGGTATAATGATCTTTCCATTTTTGCTTTGCCACAATAAAAATAAGGCAAAAATCATGAAGAAAATTATAAAAGATTTTCTGAAGTTTGTTCAGATGTTGTCATGGAAATTGAAACTGTATGTAGTAGATTACTGTTTGGATTGTGTTTTTATTTTAAATGTTTATTGTGGTAACATATGCACAACACAAACCTTCGCATTTTAACCTCTTTCATATGTACAGTTCAATTATATGAGTTGCATTCACAATATTGTGTTACCATCACCACCATCTATTACCAAAACTTTTCATCACCTCAAACAGAAACTCTGCACCTATTAAGGAACAACTCCCCATTCTACCCCTCCCCTGTACTCTACTTGCTGTCTCTATGAAATTGTGTATTCTAGGTGTTTCATATAAATGGAATCATACAATATTTGTCCTTTTGTGTCTGTCTTATTTCATTCAACATAATGTATTCAAAGTTCATCCATGTTGTAGCATGTATCAGAATTTCATTCCTTTTTGTGGATGAATAGGTACAATATACATGTTTTTTCAAAACTATACACTATTCAGCATTAGGTATACATTATTCATTGACAGTGGAGAGTGTGGTTTCTATAACATATTTGTAAAATAGAAGAATTGGGGTTTGGGGATGATTGTTAAGATTCCTCCCAGTTCTTTGTTTCTTTCATTTTAATGAATTCCCAGTATTCATTTTAAGATGGTCTTCAGACCCTTAGTCAGAAATGTCATTCCTTCCTATGGTTTCCAAAGGGAAAATGAGAGTCAATGTACATCATTTTTTATTGATAGTGGTTTAATTTTGAAATTATAGTATGATTGAAGTATATGGACTTCAGTACCTTTAAGTGTTTCTATTCTTTTAAGAAGCATTGAAATGTTTTGATTTTTTTTTTAAATTGGTCTCTTTGAAGATACAGATGGCCAAAGCAGATTGGAAAATTCCACGTTTTAGCAAAAAGTCACCTAAGCTAATTGAAATATGATGAAGGAGGAAGCTGAATGAATTAGTAACTTGGTTATAAGAATAAATGCTGGGCAGGCCACGGTGGCTCAGCAGGCAGAGTTCTTGCCCACCATGATGGAGACCCAGGTTCATTTCCCGGTGCCTGCCCAAGCAAAAAAAAAAGGGTAAATGTTTCCTTGATTGAAAGAAAACAAGTGGTTAGACACAGACTTCGGACAGCGGTAGAAGTGAAAAAGAATGCGGGGCAGAGGAAAGCATGATTTTTTTTAGAACAAGAAGAAGAAAGAACAAGGAAAAGGAGACACTGAAGAAGGACTGATGCCACAGTGACATGAAGTCAGACTACTCAAGGTTCTGAGTTAACACAAGATTAATTAACCCTACCATGTTAGTATCTTTTAAAGAACTCTTCATTCATAGCATGCCTTGGCCTGAAAGTCCTAAAACTAAGAGGAAAAAGGCTTTTTTTTTCTGAAAAGTAACAGAGAAGAATCAAGATTTTTAAAGAGTTCCCCTTAATGATATAGTTAGCATCAAAGTATGTATCTACCTGCTTGCTTAATTTTGTACATGCTTAAATTTTGTGCACACATTTGTAATCAGTGTTTCATTTTAATAAAGTGGTTAAGAACAGTCTTTCAGGACAGACAAGACTGGATTCTAATCTAAGACTAATAATTTAAATCATCTGAGCTTTAGTTTCTTCATTTGTAAAAAGTGCAACAATAATCGACACCAGCTTGCTGAGAGAATGACATAAAGTCCTAACAATGTGTGGTAAGCAGGATACCCAAATAAAAGTTGGTTTATGCTTGAGACTTTATGTAGCCATTATCGAGGAGCTCTCGATAAGACTGGTTGTCAGAGCACAGCTGTTCCTTTGTCCCACTGAATGCCATGGAATGACAGAAATTTTTGAAGTCACCTATTCCAGTCTCTCCACCAAGACAGGAATCCTTTCTTACAATATCTGCTTCTTGTGGCTGAATGTTTACATTGGCAAACCTACTACCTGCTATGTTGGGTTATCTTGTTTTTGAATGACTCTATTAGGAAACGCTTCCTTATACTGACCTAAAATCTGCCTCTAACTTCTACCCTTTGCCCTTTGTTCTTCTACCTGGAGCTCATACAGTCAGTCACTTCCTTATTTCGAGGCAGTGAATCAGCCTTACCCACAGGTCACAGGCCTTCCCTTTCCCAGACTCCCCCACATCCTACTACTGCACTTAGGAGTTCAGGAATAGAAGAAAAAGCCTCATGTAAAGTGGGCCTCTGACCATAGCGATATGAAGAGAGGATCCGTTGCAAATTTTTTATTAGGGCCATGGTAGCAGGCGTACTTGAAACTGACACAATGACAGTTCACTTTATCAATAATCTCTTACATAATAAAGTCAGAACGGAGTTTCTCTGTCTTGCTACTGATCTAGCCCTTCACCATAGAAATCAAAGAATCAGGAGTATAGGAAAATAGATCAGTAATTGGTCACTTGGTTACAGAGGAACTAAGAAAACACTTGAGGAGTGAGGTCCATGGTCATCTCAGCCTTCCCTTCACCTGCTGAGAAGAGGTCTTTTGTTAGAGAAAAGTATCAAGCTTTAGAACAAGTGAAGGTTTAGTTTTGCAAACAATTTAGCCTTATTGTCCTTTATAGGCTTCTGATGGTTGTATTTTCTAGGGTCTGGTCTTAATAATAATAGCTACAGTTTATCAATCACTTACTATGTTGTGACAGGTGTTGTTCTAAGCATTTTAGCATACTAACTCACTCAATCCATGGAACAACCACTAGGGGAAAAGCTCTTGTTATCCTCAGTTTACAGATGAAGGAAATAGGGAAGGGAATGGTTAAGTATCTCACATAAGGCTAAATAGCAACCAAGAGGCCAAATAAAGTTTCAAACCCAAGTCATCTATCTCCAGAACCTGCACTCTTATCCATTACATAGTATTCCCTTCCCTGTAAAGGAGAATGTTATTTCTAACCCTAGCCTAACAAAGTTACTAAACTATTGTGACAAGAAGCTGTACAACCTTTTCTGGCAGGGGACAGGATATTTGACATGAGCTGTAGCAGAATCTTCTGTTGGAGTTCAGTTTGTTTATGGAACTAAAAAGTGAACTGAATGGTCAAATTTCTAATTGCTGAAAGAAGTAGCTTGAGGAACAGTCATCTTGAAACAACATTCCTAAAGTTGTGTGTTTTCTTGAGGTCTAGTTAGGCAAAATTTATTCTTGGATTTGTGATTCAGCATATTATGAGGTTCTCAGGATGTTTCAATAAGATTCCTTCACCAGTTCTTAATTTATTGCCTCTCAACTCCAAATTCAATACTCATTGCCTGTTCTGCAGAAATGGATCTGGGCCCCTTAAATGTTTTTCCTTTAGCAGCTGGCACTATGTTCAGATTTGCAGAGGGGCACTGGAGACACATTGCAGGAAGGTTCCTACAGGATGAGTGGCTGCTCTGGTAACCAGTTCCAGCAGTGCATGTTTCTGTATTGTACAATTTGAATGTTGGTCTTAGCTATATATTTAGATCACTAAAAGATTGTTTAGGTAGGACTTTCATTGTAATCTAATAATTCAAATTAGCTTAAACAGGAAAAGAGGTTATTGGTTCAAAACACTAAACCTTAGAATAGACAGGAATAATAGGTTCATGGAAACAAACCATCATTTCTCTATATTTCCTTTATCTCTCCCACCATCCACCCTATATCTTGTCTCTGTTTCTTTCTGCATGTGGCCTCATTGTCTCCAGCAAGTATAACTGTGCAGCTACAACCATGGCCATTTTGTATCCAGGCTTTATAATTCTAAATTTGGAAACAGAGCCCCACCTCACTTTTCAAAAAAATAAATTGTCTTCTTTCATTTCTACTTAGAAAAATCTTGAGAAAGACTGTAGACCTGGCTTGGGAAATGTGTCTATCCATGGACTAATCTCTCTGGCCAGAGAAGTAGGGTAAAACTGGCCCATCCTGGGCCACATGCTCACCTGTGTGTCCAGGAGAGTGAGTAGAGTGATCAGCAGTGCCCAAAAGATTCCCTTGATCAAAGCGGGGAAAATTCAATTTTCAAAAAAGAAAGAAAGAATAGAGTGGGGGATGCTGTTCTGGACAAAGAAAACTATTGTATTTTATGATAAAAGCTCACTCTTAGTAAACTGAAAAAGATTAACTGTTTCTGGATTAAAAACACTTTGATGGTTAAACAATGATAGTAGATCTGCCTTCTTCAATCAATTGACCAAGGTAATAGTTGCTAGCATATTTCTCCAGTCCAACAGGTCAGAATTGTGTGTCAGGTATTGTTGGTTGTGTATCAACAACCAATCCCTCCCATATTCTTACCAACGGAACCCTGATTTAGTTCACTCTCTCATAAGCATGTGCTCAGTGAAGGAGCACCTCCCCAGCACCAAAGGATACATTTCTATTAGCAAAGTCCATTGTGGTCATTCCATTTTTCTTACCATTGATTGTTTAGGGATAGGTATGTGGCAAATAAAACTCAAGAGAAAGTCTTCTGGGGTGAGGGGAAGCTTCTGTGAAAGATTTTCCTCCAACTGGGAAATATTTTGGTTGTCCTAACAAGGAAGATACCTGGAGATGTGGCAGCCATCTTGGAACCCTGATGAGACAAGAGTGGGGACAAAAACCAACACACTGAGGATGGGAACAGGAAAACATGGAAAGAACCAGAGTCCTTGGAAACAGTAGTGAGCTTTTAAATGACCAACCTAGAAATTGCCCTATCTCCCGAATTCCTATGTGGAAAAATAAATTCCTTATTTTTTAAACCATTTTTAATTGAATTTTCTGTTACATACAACCAAATAAATTAGAATTGAAGTCTGGGATCTTATTTACCATCAGCTTCATATAATGAAATAGCATATTTACTTGGAAAATCAGAACCCTTTGCTTTATGAAGAAAAAAGAATGGGAATATTAAGGAGTAATAGAATCACTAGTGTGCTTCTAATCTCAGAATCACCCAATATCATTGGGCCAGCTGCCACACACAATTTTATATACATAAATAAATAAGTATATATATATATATGCATATTTAGAACTAATCCATATAAAACAAAGGTGCATCTCTTTGCACGTGAATACAGCCTGTCATTTGACAGAGAGACAGAGACATAGATGTTTGAATCTATTATAACCTTCACAGCCCATGTGGGCAGCTCTCAATTGGAATGCCATCTGCTGAACTCCTCCAAAACTGTACTCGATAGGTAATTCTATCGGTGAGGAATGCATTGAACTGACATGCAGCTTTTTGATTTGTCTCAATAGGAATGAAGGCGTATATATATATATCCAACATTGATATGTTCCTTATATAGCATTTTCTGTTCTACACATTTAGTCCTTAAATATATTCTGATTCTTTCATTTTGACATTTTTACATTCTCTTCTTGCTATAAAGACTATAATTTCCTAAGAGGCAGCATAATAGAGAAAGTGTTTTGGTCTGAGAATTTTAACTTAAAATCTTGCCTCTGCCACTTACTGTCTTTGTAACTTTGGGCAAGTTACTTAACTTTTGAACTGCATGCAGTTCCTCCTCTGCAGAATATAAATAATACCATATCCTTTCACACTGGCATCACTCACTTTCTGTTCGTTTATCACTCACTTTTACAATACATTTTTAATCCACAAGTTATCAGTTATTTTAATTACACTGATCTTAAGTGACATGGGAAATTGGGCTAGAAGAGAATGAAATATTTTGATTCTCAATACTGTGACTCTCAATGGAAAGCAGGGATATCACAGATGATTAAAGATGATTGAGGGGGGCGGGCCGCGGTGGCTCAGCGGGCAAAGTGCTTGCCTGCTATGCCGGAGGACCTCGGTTCGATTCCCGGCCCCAGCCCATGTAACAAAAACGGAGAAACAGAATACAATAAAAACAAGAAAATGTTTAAAAATGTTTCCCTTTCTTCCTTCCTTCCTTCCTTCTCTCTGTCTTTCCTTTAAAAAAAAAAAAAAAAAAAAGATGATTGAGGGCCCTTCGGAGTCATCAATATGAAGGATAGAACTAACAAAGAGACTTTTCCCACTATAAACACAGAAGCTAAGAGAGACAGAAGACAGAGAAAGGACACAGAGAAGCTGAGAGATAAAAGCCAGAGAAGCTGAGAGATGCAGCAGCCAGGAGCTGAAAGCAATGAACCTGGGAGAGAAGGACCAGCATGCATCCTTGTGGGTATTCCTATGTGACAAAAGAGTCCCAGATCACCAGCAGCCTTTCTTCAGGAAAAAGATATCATCCTATTGATGCCTTGACATGGACATTTTCACCATCTCAGAGCTGTAAACTTGTAAGTTAATAAATCCCTGTTATAAAAAACAAACCGTTTCTGGTGTTTTGGATTTTATCAGCTTTAGCAAACAAAAACATGTAGGAAAAATAGCACTAAGTCAGTTTTAATGGAAGAAAGGAAAGAAGAAAAAAGAAAGAATAACAAAACAATCAATTTCAGTGCAGGAAATGAAGCAAAAACTCAAAGCCAAAGTAGTAAGATCCAAGAGTTGTCTACAGCCACCTGGAATACCAAACCAAAACATTGACCCTAGTGAATGGGTGCTGGGTGGTGGTGCTCATTCAGCCTTGAGGTGCTGCAAATTTCTCAAGTAGGATAAATAAAAACAAACATAACTAGTAACATCATAATGGAATAGCAGAACATTAAACACAAAGGGGAAAGTTTCAAAAACAAACAAAAGAGTTCACCCTGATCAAGATGGTGGAGTAAGATGCTTCAGGGTTTCATCCCCCCACAGAAGCTTTCAACAACCAGCAAGAATTGGCAGAAACACATTTCTCAAGTCTCCAGAAAACAGTTAAAAGACTGCAATAACAGGACAAATGGCAAATCAAGAAAAAGGCTACTTAAAAGTGGTAAGATTTCTAGGTTCCCCAAGAAGGCCCCTCCCCAACCCTCACTGACTCATGCGAGACTGCCCAGGCTCCCAGTGCACTGATCCCAGTTCCAGAGGACACAGAGTAATCCTTGTGCACATTTTAGGAGCATGTATGTCTGGCCCAGTCTGTCCGGTGGTGGCCTGAGGGCCTCATCATCCCAGAACTTGCCCTGAATGTAGAAGGTGGCTCCCACAAATCCTGTGGGAGAGCAGTCAAATGGCTACCTGGGGTAAGAGACAGTTGACTATAGGACATACAGTATAGTGCCCAGTACTGTAATCAAATTGTTTCCTAGGGAAGAGACATATACATCTGTAAATGGGGGAATTTCCAGGGCCATGCACAGATGCTGAACACAAGTCACATGTACAGTAAGGATCGGGAGACTCCTAAGCTCTGGAATAGAGCTTTTCTCTAAATTTATATATATATAAGTCCTAAAGGAGTGCACTCACACAGGTCAATATGCAAAGACTGGGAAAGGCGTTTTCTTTCTTTCCTTTTCATTTTTTGTTAACTCTGCATTCAAGGAACTCTCTGTCATAGCACTATGGATACAACCTTAAGGAACAGATGCTCAGAGTCTAAATTCCAACAATAATATGTTTTAAAAAAAAATCCAGTTTTCAACCAAAAGCTACAGAACATGCAAACAGGAAGTGCTGACCCAAGTAAAGGAGAACATTACAGCATCATTGCTAAAAAAACGGAAAGATATTCCAGGCTTATGGATTGGAAGCCAATACTGATAAGATGTCAATGTTACCCAAAGCAATTTACAGATCCAACACCAACCCAATCAAAATTCTAGAAATAGAAAAGCTAATCTTCAAAATTATACAGAAGAGCAAGGATACTCAAATAGCCAAAAACATCTTGAAAAAGAACAGAGCTGGAGAACTCATACTTCCAGATTTTGAAACTTATTATAAAGCTACAGTAATCAAAACGGTGTAATACTGGCACAAGGACAGACAAATAGACCAAAGGAACAGAATTGAAAGTTCAGAAATAATCCCTCACATTTAAGGGTCATTTGATAAGGGTTCTGTTCTAGTTTGCTAGCTGCCGGAATGCAATATACCAGAAACAGAATGGCTTTTAAAAGGGGAATTTAATAAGTTGCTAGTTTACAGTCCTAAGGCCGAGAAAATGTCCCAATTAAAACAAGTCTATAGAAATGTCCAGTCAAAGGTATCCAGGGGAAGATACCTTGGTTCAAGAAGGCCGATGAAGTTCAGGGTCTTTCTTTCAAGTGAGAAGGCACATGGTGAACACAGTCGGGGCTTCTCTCTCAGCTGAAAGGGCACATGGCGAACATAGTATCCTCTGCTAGCTTTCTCTTCTGGCTTCCGGAAACCTGGCTTCCAGTTTCATGAAGCTCCCCGGAAGCATTTTCCTTCTTCATCTCCAAAGGTTGCTGACTGGTGGACTATGCTTCTTGTGGCTATGTGATTCTCCCCTGCTCTCTCTGAATCTTTTTCATTCTCCAAAATGTTTCCTCTTTTATAGGACTCCAGAAACTTATCAAGACCCACCCAAATGGGTGGAGACATGTGCCACTTAATCCAGTTTAACAACCACTCTTGATTAAATCACATCTCCAGGAGATGATCCGATTAATTTCAAACATACAACATTGAATAGGGATTATTCTGCCTTTATGAAATGGGATTTAGATTAAAACATGGCTTTTCTAGGGGACATACATTCTTTCAAACCAGCACAGGAGCCAAGTCCACTCAATAGGGAAAGCGTAGTCTCTTCAACAAACGGTGCTGGGGCAACTGAATAGCCACTTGCAAAAGAATGATGTTAAACCCCTATCTCACAACATATGCAAAAACTAACTCAAAATGAATCCATGACTTAAGTATAAGAGCTAGCACTCTAAAACTCTTCGATGAAAATATACAGAAATATCCTCAGGTCCTTGTATTAGACAATGGATTCTTAGACTTTATACTAAAATCATGAGCAACAAAATTAAAAAAAAAAATAGATAAAATGGACTTCATCAGAAAAAGAATGTGAATTTTTTTGTATCAACAGAACATTACTTAGGGCACATGGGTGGTTGAGTGGTAGAATGCTCGCCTGCCATGCAGGAGTCCTGGGTCCGATTCCTGGACCACGCACCCCCCCCCCAAAAAAATTAAAAGAACATTACTTAATACAGTATGTTGAATGAACTGTCAGAAACAAAATGACAAACAGTATTTTGCCTCACTCATATGAACTAACTATAATATACAAACTCAGAGAATTGAAGTAATGAGCACGGATTTTCAGGTTGAGGCCTATTGTAAGGTTTCCTAGACTGTAAGCTCTTACAGCGGTCACATCTATTCCAGAGTTGTAACTGTTATTTCTAAATTCTGAGATGCTGAGCTATACGTGTATAACCTGGTTATTCCTGGAACTTCAGGTGTTTGTGTGACACTTGACACGCAGAGTTAGAGCTATGAAGCTATGAAAGTCAGCGTTACCCCTTACAGCAACTGTTAAAAAGTTGGAAAAGGGATCAGTCTTCAACTTGGTATATGAATGAAGCTGATCTGGATAGGACTAAGGTAAATCAGAATACAGGGTAAAGGATGATATGGTCTATTTTAAAACATCAACTCCTGTGTGAGATGAAAGGAAGAGATGTTTATGCGGTGCAAAATTTATATTGGGTAGTGCATTACCTAATTTAACTTGTATGATCAGTTTATTCAAGCACCATAATTACATGGAATCTTGAATAGGTAGTGAGATCTTGTTGGTTTGTACAGGTTAGTATGATGCCCTGATATATCCCAGAGTAATTTGGACAGAGAATAAAAAGAGTATTTGCAAAGTCCTCTTGAGGGCTCCATGAAAAAGGAAGAAATATTTAACTTCTCCATTTGGGGAATCCTGATATTCTTTTATTTTTTTTTAATGAAACATAACCACATACAAACAAAAACATTCTTACCATATGATCATTCCACTCTTGTTATATAATCAATAACTCACAATTTCATCACATAGTTGTATATTCATCATCATGATCATTTCTTAGAACATTTGCATCAATTCAGAAAAAAAATAAAAAGAAAGCAGAAAAAAATTCATACATACCATACCCCCTACCCCTTCCTTTCATTGATTACAAACATTTCAATCTACTAAATTTATTTTAACATTTGTTCCCCCTATTATTTATTTATTTTTAATCCATATGTTTTACTCATCTGTCCATACCGTAGATAAAGGGAGCATCAGACACAAGGTTTTCTCAATCACACAGTCACACTGTGGAAGCTGTATGATTATACAATCATCCCCAAGAAACATGGCTACTGGAACACAGCTCCACATTTTCAGGTAGTTCCCTCCAGCTTCTCCATTACATCTTGACTAACAAGGTGATATCCATATAATGCATAAGAATAACCTCCAGGATAACCTCTCGACTCTGGAATCTCTCAGCCATTGACACTTTACTTTGTCTCATTTCGCTCTTCCCCTTTTGGTCGAGAAGGTTTTCTCAATCCCTTGATGCCGAGTTCCAGCTCATTCTAGGAATTCTGTCCCATATTCCCAGGAAGGTCCACACCCCTGGGAGTCTTGTCCAATGGAGAAAGGGGGAGGGCAGTGAGTTTTCTTGTGTTGGTTGAAAGAAGAGGCCACATCTGAGCAACAGAAGAGGTTCTCTTGAGACTGACTCTTAGGCCTAATTTCAAGTAGGCTTAGCCTATCCTTTGTGAGCAAGGATAAGTTTCATATGAGCAAACCCCAAGACTGGGGGCTCAGTCTATGGCTTTGGTTGTCCACACTGCTTGTGAGAATATGAAGAATTCTTCACTTGGGGAAGTTGAATTTTCTCCCTTTCTCACCATTCCCCCAAGGGGATTTTGCAAATACTTTTTTATACACTGTTTAAATCACTCCAGAATTTATCGGGACATCACTCTGGACAAACCTACAAAATATCATGCCCTACTCAAGGTTCCAAGTACTATGGTGTTCAATTAAGGAAATGTACTAGTCAAAATATAAATTTTGTACCAAATAAACGGTTTTTTTTGCTTTAGTCTCACACATAAGTTAAAGTTTTAAAATATTAATTACCATCTATTTTCAACACCCTGCAGTATTGACATTTCTTTGTTCTTCCTCATGCAAAGACATTTTAAAATTTGTACATTTAGTCACTATCATTACACACTCTAGGCATTCCTAGGTTATACCATCTCAGTCTTTATCGTCTATCTTTCCTTCTGATTTCATTTGTGTCCCCAGGCCTCCTCCCTCTATCATTCTCACATTCAGCTTCATTCAGTGTTTAGCATTATTGTATTACAGTTAGGTAGTATTGTGCTATCCATTTCTGAATTTTTACAATCAGTCCTGTTGCACACTCTGTATCCCTTCAGTTTCAATTACCCAATATCTACCCTATTCCTATCTCCTGATGGTCTCTGTTACTAACTGAAATTCCTCAAGTTCATTCACTAATGTCAGTTCATATCAGTGAGCCCATATAGAATTTGTCCTTTTGTTTCTGGCTAATCTTCCCAGATATTCTTGCAAGCAGTGGAGACAACAATTTAATAGGCTGAGCCCTCGATCTTGGGGCTCACCCCCATGAAACTTATTCCTGCGAAAGAGAAGCTAAGCCTACTGATAATTATACCTGAGAGTCACACCTACAGAAACTCTTTTGTTGCTCAGATGTGGCCTCTCTCTCTAAGTCAACTCAGCAGATGAACTCACTGCCCTACCCACCGACCCTCAATGGGACATGACTCCCATCAATGTAAATCTCCCTGGCAACATGGGACATGACTACCAGGGAGGAGCTGGGGCCTGGTGTCATGGGATAGAGAAAACCTTCTTGACCAAAAGGGGGAAGAGAGAAATGAGACAAAATAAATTTTCAGTGGCTGAAAGATTTCAAACAGAGTTGAGAGGTTATCCTGGAGGTTATTTTTAGGTATTGTGTAGATATCTGTTGTTAGTTTATGGTGTATTGGAGTGCCTAGAGGGAAGTACCTGAAGCTGTTGAGCTGTGTTCCAGAAGCCCTGATTCTTGAAGATGATTGTATAACTATATAGCTTCTACCATGTGACCTTGTGATTGTAAAAACCTTGTGGCTGACACTTGCTATATTCAGGGTATGGACAGATGAGTAAAAAAAATAAGGACAAAATAAACAGATAATAGGAGGAAATAAGGGTTTAAAAAAATTGGGCAAATCGCAATACTAGTGGTTAATGAGAGGGAGGCGTGAGGAGTATGGGATGTATGTTTTTTTTTTATTTCTCTCTCTGGAGTGTTGCAAATGTTCTAAAAATATCATGGTAATGAATACACAGCTACGTGATGATATTGTGAGCCTTTGATGTATACTTTGGATGAACTGTATGGTGCATTTAAAAATAAAAATTAAAAAAGAACATTACCTAGAAAGTGAAAAGACCACCTACAGAATGGGAATAAATATTTGGAAACCATATATCTTACAAGAGTTTAAAGAACTCCTATAACTCAACAATAAAAAGACACTCCAATTGAAAAAAATAGGCAAGAGGACACAGCAAGTGAACTCACTGCCCTCCCCCGCTACATGGGACACGTCTCCCAGAGTTGTAAATCTTCCTGGCAATGTGGCACAGAAATCCCAGGATGAGCTGGGACTTGGCACCAAGGGATTGAGAAAATCTTCTTGACCAAAAGGGGGAAGAGAGAAATGAGACAAAATAGAGTGTCAGTAGCTGAGAGATTCCAAACAAAGTCTAGAGGTTATCCTGGAGGTTATTCTTACACATTATATAGATATCTCTTTTCACTTTATGGTGTATTTGAGTGTGTAGAGGGAAGTACAAAGATATAACATTTACCACATGACCGTGTGATTGTGAAACCTTGTCTCTGATGCTCCCTTTATCTAGAGTATGGACAGATCAGTAAAAAATATGGATAAAAAATAAACAAATAATAGGGGGAACAAAGTTTAAAATATATTGGGTAGATGGAAATACTAGTGGTCAATGAGAGAGAGGGATAAGGGGTATGATATGTATGAGTTTTTCCTTTTTCTTTTTTATTTCTTTTTCTGGAGTGATGCCAATGTTCTAAACAATGATCATGGTGATGAATACACAACTATGTGATGATATTGTGAGCCACTGATTGTACACCATGTATGGAATGTTAGCATGTTAAGAATGCTTATGTTTGTAATTTGTTTTATCAATAAAAATATTTTTAAAAAATAGGTAAGTGGGCAGTGCAATGGTGGCTCAGTGGCAGGATTCTTGCCTCCCAGGCCGGAGACCCAGGTTCGATTTCCAGTGCCTGTCCATGCAAATAAAAACAAAAAAAAATAGGCAAGAGACTTAAAATAGACATTAATCATGAACAACTTTACGCTAATAAATACAACAATGTAGATGAAATGGACGGGTTCCTGGAAAGACATGAACAACCAACTTTGACTCAAGAAGAAATAGATGACCTCAACAAACCAATCACAAGTAAAGAAATTGAATTAGTCATTCAAAAGCTCCCTAAAAAGAAAAGTCCAGAACCAGACGGCTTCACATGTGAATTCTATCAAACATTCCAGAAAGAATTAGTACCAACTCTCCTCAAACTCTTCAAAAAAATCGAGTGGAGGGAAAACTACCTAATTCATTCTATGAAACCAACATCACCCTCATACCAAAACCAGGCAAAGATATTACTGAAAAAGAAAACTACAGACCAATCTCTCTAATGAATATAGATGCAAAAATCCTCAATAAAATTCTAGCAAATCGTATCCAACAACACATTAAAAGAATTATACATCATGACCAAGTAGGATTCATCCCAGGTATGCAAGGATGGTTCAACATAAGAAAATCAATTAATGTAATACACCATATCAACAAATCAAAGCAGAAAAATCACATGATCATCTCAATTGATGCAGAGAAAGCATTTGACAAGATTCAACATCCTTTCCTGTTGAAAACACTTCAAAAGATAGGAATACAAGGGAACTTCCTTAAAATGATAGAGGGAATATATGAAAAACCCACAGCTAATATCATCCTCAATGGGGAAAAATTGAAAACTTTCCCCCTAAGATCAGGAACAAGACAAGGATGTCCACTATCACCACTATTATTCAACATTGTGTTGGAGGTTCTAGCCAGAGCAATTAGACAAGAAAAAGAAATACAAGGCATCAAAATTGCAAAGGAAGAAGTAAAACTATCACTGTTTGCAGACGATATGATACTATATGTCGAAAACCCGGAAAAATCCACAACAAAACTACTAGAGCTAATAAATGAGTACAGCAAAGTAGCAGGTTACAAGATCAACATTCAGAAATCTGTACCATTTCTATACACTAGTAATGAACAAGCTGAGGGGGAAATCAAGAAACGAATCCCATTTACAATTGCAACTAAAAGAATAAAATACCTAGGAATAAATTTAACTAAAGAGACAAAAAAAACCTATATAAAGAAAACTACAAAAAACTGTTAAAAGAAACCACAGAAGACCTAAATAGATGGAAGGGCATACCGTGTTCATGGATTGGAAGACTAAATATAGTTAAGATGTCAATCCTACCTAAATTGATTTACAGATTCAATGCAATACCAATCAAAATCCCAACAACTTATTTTTCAGAAATAGAAAAACCAATAAGCAAATTTATCTGGAGGGGCAGGGTGCCCCGAATTGCTAAAAACATCTTGAGGAAAAAAAACGAAGCTAGAGGTCTCGCGCTGCCTGACTTTAAGGCATATTATGAAGCCACAGTGGTCAAAACAGCATGGTATTGGCATAAAGATAGATATATCGACCAATGGAATTGAATAGAGTGCTCAGATATAGACCCTCTCATCTATGGACATTTCATCTTTGATAAGGCAGTCAAGCCAACTCACCTGGGACAGAACAGTCTCTTCAATAAATGGTGCAGAGAGAACTGGATATCCATATGCAAAAGAATGAAAGAAGACCCATATCTCACACCCTATACAAAAGTTAACTCAAAATGGATCAAAGATCTAAACATTAGGTCTAAGACCATAAAACAGTTAGAGGAAAATGTAGGGAGATATCTTATGAAATTACAATTGGAGGCGGTTTTATGGACCTTAAACCTAAAGCAAGAGCACTGAAGAAAGAAATAAATAAATGGGAGCTCCTCAAAATTAAACACTTTTGTGCATCAAAGAACTTCATCAAGAAAGTAGAAAGACAGCCTACACAATGGGAGACAATATTTGGAAATGACATATCAGATAAAGGTCTAGTATCCAGAATTTATAAAGAGATTGTTCAACTCAACAACAAAAAGACAGCCAACCCAATTACAAAATGGGAAAAAGACTTGAACAGACACCTCTCAGAAGAGGAAATACAAATGGCCAAAAGGCACATGAAGAGATGCTCAATGTCCCTGGCCATTAGAGAAATGCAAATCAAAACCACAATGAGATATCATCTCACACCCACCAGAATGGCCATTATCAACAAAACAGAAAATGACAAGTGCTGGAGAGGATGCGGAGAAAGAGGCACACTTATCCACTGTTGGTGGGAATGTCAAATGGTGCAACCACTGTGGAAGGCAGTTTGGCAGTTCCTCAAAAAGCTGAATATAGAATTGCCATACGACCCAGCAATACCATTGCTGGGTATCTACTCAAAGGACTTAAGGGCAAAGACACAAACTGACATTTGCACAGTGATGTTTATAGCAGCATTATTTACAATGGCAAAGAGATGGAAACAGCCAAAATGTCCATCAACAGAAGAGTGGCTAAACAAACTGTGGTATATACATACGATGGAATATTATGCAGCTTTAAGACAGGATAAACTTATGAAGCATGTAATAACATGGATGGACCTAGAGAACATTATGCTGAGTGAGTCTAGCCAAAAACTAAAGGACAAATACTGTATGGTCCCACTGATGTGAACCAACATTCGAGAATAAACTTGGAATATGTCATTGGTAACAGAGACCAGCAGGAGTTAGAAACAGGGTAAGATAATGGGTAATTGGAGCTGAAGGGATACAGACTGTGCAACAGGACTAGATACAAAAACTCAAAAATGGACAGCACAATAATACCTAATTATAAAGTAATCATGTTAAAACACTGAATGAAGCTGCAACTGAGCTATAGGTTTTTGTTTTTGTTTGTTTTTTTTTTTTACTATTATTATTACTTTTATTTTTTTCTCTATATTAACATTCTATATCTTTTTCTGTTGTGTTGCTAGTTCTTCTAAACTGATGCAAATGTACTAAGAAACGATGATCATGCATCTGTGTGATGATGTTGAGAATTGCTGATTGCATATGTAGAATGGTATGATTTCTAAATGTTGGGTTAATTTCTTTTTTCCATTAATTAATAAAAAAAAAAAAGAAAAAAAATAGACATTAATCAAAAAAAGATATCCAAGTGGTCAATAAGCACAGGAAAAGATGATCAGCACTGTTACCCGTTAGGGAAATGCAGATCAAAACCACAGTGAGATACCACTCCACACCCACTGGAATGGCTAATTAAACAACAACAACAACAAATAATAAGTGAGAATTCCAGTAAGAATGAGGAGAAATAGGACCCTTCATATATTGTTAGTAGGAGTGTAAAATGGTACAGCTACTGTGGAAAATAGTTTGGCAGTTCCTTAGAAAGTTAAATATGGAATCATCACATGGCCTGGCAATCCCACTTCTAAGAACATGACCCCAGCAATTGAAAGCAGGAGCTTGAACATCTATCTGGACATCAGTGTTAGTAGCAGCTTTATTTACAACAGCCACAAGGAGGAAGCGACCCATGTCCATCAATGATATAAACAAAATGTGACATATAAAAACAATAGAATATTATTCTGCCTTAAAAAGGGTGAGGTGCTGATACATGCTACAACAAGGATGAACCTTGAAGATTCATTGAATGAAATAAGCCAGATATAAAAGAACAGATATTGTATTATTTCGTTTATATGTAGTAACTAGAATATGCAAATTTAAAGAGACAAAAAGTAGATTAGAAGTTACCAGAGATAGGGATGAGGTGGAATGGGGAGTCAATCCTTAATGCATATAGAGTTTCTGTTTGAGGTGATAAAAGGTTTTGTTAAAGATGTTGGTGATGGTAGCACAACATTGTAAATGTAATTAATATTCTTCAATTGTATGCTTGAAGGTAATTTAAATGGGAAATGTGCTTATAAGAAAAAATAGCTACATGTTGTTTTTGGATACATACAAAGGTAATAAAAATATTAAAACATGCATGGCAGTGACACTTAGGATACTGTTGCCTCTAAGGTAGATGGGATGAAAGAGGGTTGAGCAGGGATTTCAATTTTATTTGTGACACATAAATTGTCAGGTTTAAAGTAAATAGTTGTAGTGGGCTCAGTGGTGCACCCCCATAAGATTTGTTTACCTAAGACAGAATCATCCTGAATTAAGGCAGACTCTAAATCCAGTGTCAAGTATCCTTATAGGAGAAGAAAAGAGGAAAAGATTATGTGAAGAGACAGAGATTAGAGCGATGCATCTATAATCCAAGGAATGCCAAGGATTGTAAAAGCTAGGAGAGAGGCATGGAACAGATGCTTCTTGAGAGCCCCCAGAAGGAATCAACCCTGCCAACACCTGTACTTCAGACTTTGGGCTTCCAGAAATATAAGAGAATAAAATTCTGTTGTTTTAAGCCATCAAGTGTGTGGTAATTTGTTATGGCAGCCCTAAGAAATTAAAACAGACTATAGGTTCCTTAAACTGGAAAAGTGTGTCATGCAGGACAGATATATGCCATTTTGGTTCTAGAATGTACCACTGAGTGGAACTTTGTTCTTTGTCTTTTGTTTAACCCCCTAAGTGGGTGAATCTAATTAGTTTACCAGTTCAGGTGTCCATTTCTTGTCCCAAGTGGTAGCTCAGGAGATCGAAGGCCAATTGGCTGGGATGAATAGGCAGGCATTGACAGAAGTGTCTAATACCTTGAGAGCCACAAAGAATATTTTTATTACCAAAAATACCACAAGTTTAATAAAATATATCTCCAAGGTACAAGTGCTCTCTTCATGGATTCACATAACAATTATCTAATAATACAGTGTCTACTTGACTAAATTATGGTGTCCTGTTGTTTGGTCAAAACTAGTCAAACAAGCAGTAGTAGGGGGTGCAAAGGGTAATTGTGTGGTAGAATTCTCACCTGCCATGCGGGAGACCCGGGTTTGATTCCCAGTCCATAGATTTCTGAAAAACAAACAAACAAGTAAAACAAACAAATTCAACAAATGGTGCTGCAATAACAGGATACTCACGTGGAAATGTGACCCTGCCACATAGCATACAAAAAAAAAAAAGCGCTGGTCTGTTTGTTTCTGTGAGGATATTTCAGAGATGGATTTGCATCTATAAGCAGTTAATTGTATCTATGGACTGTTTGCATCTACAATCAACAAAGGTAATTGACCTCAGCAAGGTGGGGGAGTATCCTAATCAATCAGTTAGAGATCATAAAAGTTAAAACCGAGGATTTCAAAAGTCAGAAAGAAGAATTTCCACCTCAACTTCAAATCAAATTCTTCCCCTGGGGAATTTGGACTCAATTTCTGCATCATTTTTGTCAGTTTCCAGCTTGCAGCCTGAGCTACAGAATTCGGACTTGCCAGCCTCCACAGTAGCGTAAGCCAATTCCTTGTAATCTCTCTCTCTCTCTCTCTCTTTCTCCCTCTGTCTGTGTGTGTGTGTGTGTGTGTGTGTATGTGTGTCTGTTCTATTTCTCTGGAGGACTCTGACTTATACATACTGGTTAAGTAAAGAGAAAGACAGTGTTGCCTAGAAGAAAGACATGGAGTCTGAAAGACATGAGTTTAAATTCTGGAGCAGTGATTTATGAGCTGAATCACCTCAGAAAAATTAATCTCTCTAAGTTTCAACTTTTCCATCTGTAAAGTGAGCATATTAATATCTACTTTATAAAAAAAGTTGTGAATATTAAATACAGTAACATCTATAAAATACCTTCCACAGCTTCTGGCACATAGCCTGTTCACAGGAAAAGGTCAATGTTATTTTTAACTATACTAACACACAGTTAGTGTATTCCTCCAAAGTGCCTAATATATTCCAAAGTATTTTTCTCTGAGGTTTGTAAATGCTTTGAGATCCTTTGGTAAAATTTATTATATTGGGAAACTATTTTATTTCTGTTGTGCTTCTGATTCAATGACTAAGTTGTAGAGATAAGACCAGGGAGGATTATAATATTGTCTGGCTGTCTATCCTAAAACAGTGAGTGAAATAGTCAAAGCTCTTGGTTGCAAATGAAAGAAATGCAACTTGTTTAAACAAAAACGGAAATGTATTGACCATGTAAATGAAAAAGCCCAGGAGTACTGCATCTTCAAGTATACAAAATATGAATCTGCGAATCCCTTGGTTCTACTTTTCTCTGTATTGACTACTCTCCAAGTCGTAGAGAAGATTCCAAAAGCTTACTATTTGTCCATCTACTCTTTTGAAATAGTTCAAGCAGAAAACTGGAGAACAGCTCTCATTGGCCCAGCTTGGTTGGGTCCATGTTCATCTCCGATTCAACCAGAGAACAGGAGACAAGGTATTCCGCTTGGTCAGAATCGGGTCATGTTTTCATCACTAGAGCCTGGGGGACAAGGGTGGGGATAAACTCCACTTGAACAACATGGAGGTGTGGTAGGGAGCCTCAGAGAATAATCAGGACATTTTACCAAAAGAAAGGGGATGGAATGCAGGATAGAGCTCACTGACAGAAGGAGCTGCTCTAAGGAAGAGAGGGGAAAACAGAAGGACCGAACTGCCTTCTGTTTTTCCCTCCTACGAAATGAATATGTATCTACCTTCAGTGGTGGCCAGTGAAATTTTTTTTAAATTATTTTTATTGTAAACCTTAACAAACAAACACACAAACATTCTTGATGTGCAAGCATCCTATACATGGTGTAAAACCAGTGGTTCACAATATCATCGCATAGCTGTGTATTCATCACCATGATCATTGTTTTTGAACATTTACATCTCTCTACCAAAAGAAATAAAAAGAAAAAAGAAAAAAGAAAAAACTCATACATACCATATACCTTATCCCTCCTTCATTGACCACTATATTTTAATCTATTCAATTTATTTTAACCTTTGTTCCCCCATTATTGTTCATTTTGTATCCATATTTTTTACTCATCTGTCCATGCCATAGATAAAAGAAGCATCAGACACAAGGTTTTCACAATCACACAATCACATTGTAAAAGCTATATCGTTATACAATCATCTTAAAGAATTATGGCTACTGGAACACAGCTCTACAGTTTCAGGTACTTCCCTCTAGACACTCTAATATACCATAAACTAAAAAGGGGATATCTATATAATTAAGGGAATTATTAATGAAAATATGTGAAATTCCATAAGAATAACCTCCAGGAAAACCTCTTGACTCTGTTTGAAATCTCTCAGCCACTGACACTTTGTCTCATTTCTCTCTTCCCCCTTTTGATCGAGAAGGTTTTCTCAATCCCTTGATGCTGAGTCTCAGCTTATTCTAGGATCTCTGTCCCTCGTTGGCAGGGAGGTTTACACCCCCGAGAGTCAGGTCCCACGTATGGGGGAAGGGCAGTGAGTTCGCTTGCCATGTCAGCTTAGAGAGAGAGAGGTGGTGGCCGCTGAAATTTACTTTCTAATCCTATTTGAAAGAAATTATGTAAGTCTGACCAATCAAATATTCTTGGATGACAAAAATGTGTCCAACTACATGAAGAATAACTTAGAAGCTGCAAATAAATTATTTTACATAAGAGTAGTTTCACTCTATGCAGATGAGTCTTGTGTGCGTGACCACTACCCTAACCAGCTCATCCTATGACAAAGGAAACTGCCATCTGTCACTTTGCCTGTCTGAAATATTTCTGGAGGTGGCTTGCCAACTTCAGCCAGAATTATAGAACTAATGAGTTTTTAGCTACCATATGCACAGAGTGTAATAATAGCAAGTTCTAGGCAAATGTTGTCTACTTGCTTCTGGAAGTGCTTTCCCTCCATGATAGGAGCAGATGCCCAAGGCTCTATTAAGAATTCTGTTTTCTTCATAAATCTGTACTGTGACATGGAGTCCTCATATTCTATTGAAGTAATTTTTAGATGGAAAACATGGCCCTTGTTATTCTGTTTCTCTTGGGGTTTTCAGTCTGTGTTATATAGTAACTGACCCTAATTATGTCAGAATTGAGAACCAGATGTCTTTTTGAAAATTTGGCCAGTTGAAACTTCTGATGGTCTTCTGTTCTTTTGATGCCTTACTAATTTATGTAAAAGCAAACAAGATTTTGATTTCTTTGCACTTCTTATTGCCTATATTAAAATGCCTACATTTATCTGCCCAGGGCTTTATGCATAATTATTATAATATTCAGGGTAAGTTAGATTATATAATTGTAGCAAATGATCTCAAAATTCAATGGCCTATAATAACAAAAACTTATTTCTTATTCTTGCTATGTGTTCCACCATTTTCTACAGATTACCATGCAATTTGTCTCTGTGAGGCTGTAGTATATTGGTACCAGCACCTGATAGGAGATTGTAGAATAACAGTGATATCACACATGGTTGGAATTATTCATGAAAATATGTGAAATCCATAAAGGGAAATCCATCAATACTCAGAGGATACTGTTAAGAGAGTGTGGGAAAACATTGTATAAGTTTATAAACAAACTTCCAAAACGAATTGTCTATGTTTGTGGTTTCACATCAAAATGGTGCAAGGTTATATCTGACCTCAGAAGAGGCTTTATTCATGTCAGTCGAGACATGATGGGACTTAATATCTCCTTCCCCATTTCCTGACTCTACTTCTCCTTTTTTGCTCAATCTCAGGCAGAGTCTCACTCCAGTGGTCCCAAGATGGCTAGTAATCACATCTAACAGGAAAGAAAGAATCATCTCTCTGGTAGCTCAACCTAAGTTTCAATGGACTCAGGTCTCATTAGACTTGATGGACCCAACTTGGATGTGTTTCTATCACTGAACCAATTGTTGTTGCTAGAGGATGGGATATACTGATCAGCTTAAGCCAAAGCCAATCAGAGCCACTACAAGAACTGGGAATGAAGTTGATAGCACCCAGTTACACAGCTGAGAAATTCAGGGTAGTATTGAGAAGGAAAAAATAATTGGGGAATGAGTATTGGGCAAGGAACCAAAATAATAATAATAATAATAATAATATGTCCATCACAGAAGCCTATGTCTTAGACTAGGAGGTATGGGAAAAAGACAATGAGATGTGGATTTTTATTATTGATGTAATTCCATTAGTACTTACAGTTGGTGAAGCTAGGGAAAAATCAAGTTATATGCATACACAGAAGTAAAGGTGAGAAAAACATATTCTCATATGTTAATAGGAGATAGGCCTTGAGATAGTGTGGATGTTTTAATATTTAAAATTCTTATTTTATTAATGGAAAATAAATTGTTTCTATGAGAATTGGAAAGAAAATGGATTTTAACAAATGGGTAAGATATTAATATATGGAAATGGGAGTAGAGCTTTCTAAATACAAGAACTATCAGAGAAAGACAGTAGGGAGAAAGTAAAAGAAAGTGTAAGTAGTTCAATACAGTCAAAGCACAAGGTTTAAGAATTTGTCAGGAAATGCTACATTTTGCTTGGTTACAAATTTACCCTGAAATTCCAATGGCTAACAATGTAGAGGTTTATTCCTAATTCATGATACATGTCCTGTGGATTGACAGAGGATTATACTCCATGTAGGAATTCAAAGACCTGAGTTGTTAGAGGCTATGCCATCTCATAGATATGTATTTGGAATACATGACTTTTGAGTCACCAAGTATTTTAGTTTCCTGACTGCTAAAACAAGTACTATACTTTGGATTGGCTTAACAACAGGAATTTCGTAGCTTACAGTTTCAGAGGCTAGAAGGCTTGTTTCCTCCCTGGGTTGGAATCTTCTGGTTGGACAAAAATATGGGGGGTTCTTTGACTTGTCCATCAAATGGTAATGCATGTGGCAGTGTCTTCTTCTTTCTCCTCAACATTGCTTTAACTTTTAGTGTCTGGCTGCTCCCTATGGCTTCTCTTTTCATGTCCAATTTCCTTTGCTTATAAGAACTTCAGCCATATTGGATCACAGCCCACCCTCATTCAGTTTCAGCATGTCTTAATTAACAGCATCTTAAAGGTCCTATTTACAAATGGTTCACACCCACAGTACCAGGGATTGGGACCTGAACATGCCTTTTGTGAGGGACATGATTCAATTCCCAACACCAAAAGAAAAGAAGAGAGAAACAAACTCATAAAGAAAAGAAGAGAGAAACGAACTCATGCCCCAGCTTTTACAAGATTCAACATGGAAGTAACACATATATCTTATGTTAACCACCAGTTGGCCAGAGCTAGTCAATTGGCCCTGACTGACATAAAGGGCCTGGGAAATGTCAAGGAGCACATGGATATTTGGTGAGCAGTAAATTTCACAGTCACACACAGGGAGGGAAAACTAGAAAAATAGATTGGTTCTTATTGTAGAAAACTTTAAATTAATCTACACTTAATTGGTAGGCAAGGGCATGATTTGGATTTTTTTAAAAAGCAATTTGTACAGCAATACATTGTCTCCTTTCCTCTAAGGGATATTTCCTCTAAGATTTAGATGAGGAGCAGCGTGGCATCATACACACAAAACTACATGCCTCTTTAAATGTTCGATTCATATAGATTATGAAAGTCGTTAGCAGAGCATCTTGTGGCTTTATTGTTTTGTTCTATGTTTTTTTCTAACAATTCTGCCACAAAACCTGCCTTTTTTTCCCTTTCTCCTGTTCCTTTATGTTCTCCATCAAGGTAGTTCCCTTGAGGAAAAGTGGGACACTGTTACTGGAAGAAATGAGAATGGATACTAGGTAGGCAAAAACAATAGGTAGTAAATACAGCATCCAGTAAAAGAAGATACAGTGTGACTGCAACAAAATTACAGCCTCTTTCCTCTCTGCTTCCAGGAATGTGGAATGCTGTGTGCCACTCAAATCCATTCCTGATTCTCAGAGATCTTCATTATGTAAGTCCCAAATATTATCTGTGAAATTATTTTTTAATATATAATTTTATTTAAATCCATTAAGTAAACGGATGGGGGTGTTTTTTCCCAGGATAGTCTTTTTATTTTTGGCTTGGTTTCTCCTTCCCCCACATCACTTCCCATGTTACAAATCACCCCAAAACTTAATGACTTAAAACAATAGGCATATGTTGCCTCATAGTTTTTGTGGGTAGGGAGTAGCTTGGCTGGGCAGTTGGGTGGTACTGAGGCTGCAGTCACCTGAAAACTTGCCTGGCACCAGAAGATCTGCTTCCTATGTGGCTCACTCACATGGTGATGGTTATTGGTGGAGGCATCTCCGTTCCCATGTGAACCTCTCCATAAGGGTGCTTGAGTGTCCTCACACAGCGGCTGGCTTCCCCTGCAACAAGCAATCCTAGAGAGCAAGGTAGAAGCCTCAACATCCTTTATAACTTAGCCTGGAACTCGCACACTCTGCCATGTTATAGTCGTCATCCAGACTGCTCTCATTTGGAGTGGAAGTAATCTACAAAAGGATGTTGAATGTTGGGAGGCAGTAAGCATTGGAGTCCATCTTGAAGGCTGGCTACCCATGCTACCCCCTCCCATGTGGGTGATGTATGTATCTGTGGGGGGCTAATAATGGCTCCCACCCTCAAAATCCCCTCCCCCAAGATTTCAAGTCCTTAATCCTGGAATCTGCGAAAGTCACCTGACATGGGAAAAAATGTTTTTGTAGCTGTGATTAAATTAAGGATACTGAGATAGGGAGATTACTGGATTATCGGAGCGAGACCTAAATGCAATCCCAAGTGTCCTAATAAGAGAAAGGCAGAAGGAGATTTGAAACAGAAAAAGAAAAGGCAATGTGACTATGGAGTAAAGACTGAAGTGATGCAGCCATAGCCAAGGAATGACAGCAACCACCAGAATTTGGAAGAGGCAGGAACAGATTCTCCCCTGGAGTCTCTGGAGGGAACACAGTTCTGCTGCTACCTTAATTTTGACCTAGTGAGGCTGATGTTGGATTTCTGGCCTCCAGAACTGTGAGAGGATAATTGTGTGGTTTTTAAGCCGTCAAGTTTATGGCAATTTGTTACAGTAGCCATAGGAAAGTAAGATAGTACCCTTCTATATTCAAAGAATTGTAAACACACAAAAATACATATATAAATACATATATGTATATATACATATATACAGTCTTACACACATATATATGCGGGCATTTTTGTCACTGTTTTATAAAAACGAGATTATATCACACCTGTTTTACCTCATTTGCTCTTTTATTAAACTTACTTTCAGAATAATCACTTCGTTCTTTAACTTGGGGCAAATCTTTATAAAATACCTTCATTAGATATTAATGTCTGAACAGTGTTCACAGTGCCTGTCTCACAGTTTGACAGTGGTATCCTCTCAATTATCCAAGCCCTCATGATCAGGTTTGGAATTGTGCTTCTCCCTCCTGCTGTCTGCTTTTCAAACTTTTCTCTATCCATTAGCACCTCCACCAGAGGAGAGCAAGAAAATGGAAAAGAGGTGAAACATCGCTGAAAAAAGAGACAGATCAATGGAATAGGAAGGCCCGGAAGCCAATTTTTAAAACAGTCATTTTCAGTTGTGTTAGGGATGCTGGAAAAAACTTTGGTGGCTGAAATTTATCATCATCTGTGGATCTGAGAGGGGAAAATGTTACTCACACCAGGCTGGTTTTCCTATTTTTAGATAATCTTGGCAAAGAGCGATCCCTTAGAAAATGATGGAGGAATCCGTTTTAATCAACAAGCATTTATTAAGCACCACAATATGCCGGTACTCATGCCAGGCTCTGAATAAATGAACACTACAAGATTTGCCTCTTGCCCTATGGAGTGAGCCTGCTGTTCCCTACTATTGCCATTGAGGTTAACAAGTCATGTGAGAAAACGGAAGATATCGGTTCTGATTGTTAAGAGGTACAAGAAAGAAAGTGGTAGAAACTAACATTAACAAATTTTAATTACATATTTACTTTATCTAGAAGGTGGTTGGTCCCTGTTGAAAAAAAAAGGCAGCATAGTATAATGGCTAAATGTGCAACTCTGGGGCCAGAGTTAGTTTGAATCCTTTACCAACTGTTGTGACTGGTATGACCTTAAATAAGGTATTTAATTCTTTATGCCTCAGTTTTCTTGTCTATAAAATGGGGGTTTTAATAGTGCTTATCTTATGAGATTGCTGTAAGTATTAAATGAGCTAATACCAGGGGAGTCCTTAGAAAGATGCCTGGAACATTGAGAATTTTGATACAATGTGAGCTATTTTTAGTATTAAAAATGTGTTACCATGAGTTGACTGTTCTCATAGGCAATTCCCATTAGATATGGGTGGCAGATGTGGGTATATTGTAAAAGAGACTGTGGAAGTAAAAGCATTCTCTACGTACACCACTCAGAGCTTCCTCTTAAGAGAAGCTGGACCAGGAGTGAGGGAGCAGCCACCAAGTGTACTCACTCCCTGTGCTGCTAAATCGTCTTTCTTGGCTTCTGGTTAGACCATAAAGGCAATAGACTTCCAAAGCCTCCAGGGAAATATTTATTTTTTTCCTGCGAACAACCAGTCTCTGAAGGACAATTGATTGAAATGTTTCCACAGAAAATGCATCACTATTAGGAAAGCCTATCTATATAATTTAAATGTTCTTTGGTTCTTTTTGAATTTCAACTTAAAATGACCCACAGGCTCAATCAGATTTAAGAGCACTACATCATTACTGGTACCTGACTTAGACATACTTAAAAGCAAATTGTGGCATATGCTCTGTTAGTCGGGGTTCTCTAGAAAAACAGAACCAACAAGAGAGATCTATCTGTAAATGTGAGATTTATAAAGGTGTCTCACACAACACTCAGAATGAAACTCCAAAATCCATAGGGCAGACTGTGAGGCTGGCAGCTGCAATGAAGGGTCTGGATGAATTCTACAGGAGAGGCTCACTGGCTGAAGAAATAGTGAAAAAGTCTCTTTTCTCCTTTAAACACCATCAGCTGATTGGATTCACGCTGTTGGAGGCATGTCTTAGTTGATCTCAGATGTAATCAGCCGCAGATGCAATCAACTGCCTGATGATTTAATCAACTAGTCACGAAATATACTTGTAGCAATGGTCAAGCCAGTGCTTGCCTGACCAGACAATTGGGCACAGTCATTTGGCCAAGTTGAAACCGAACCCAACCATCACATGCTCCCTCCCTGGAGAATCCTTCCTCCAGCCTTAGAAGAGGCAGGATGCATTTGAACCCCTTGAGAAATTACCCCAAGGAAAATAGAAAATTTTCATAGTAATTGATAAGATGGAGAAGAGTCCTCCATTCTGTCTCCGTATGGGAAAGCAAACACCATGTGCCATCATGTTTTATATGAAATGGAGTGTTAAGAGTCTTTTAGGTTGGTGGAGTGGCAGGTGAGGGGACACTGAAAAAGTGTTGAAAGAGGATGTGATTGTAGAGCGAGTCAGGCTTCAATTGTCGAAGGAAGGCCCATGGTCTTGCCTCACTTAAATATCACAGAATTTTAGAATCTCAAGGCCCTTGACAGATTGCTATTTCAGCAATTGAACTAAAATGTAGAAAGTAATTTGTTACAAATAAGAGAGCAATTTATCACTGATTGATTGATTTGTAACTAAATTAGAGTGGATTCCAAGTTCTAATCATACAGTGGTTTTCAAAGTGTGGTTCCTGGCCAGCAAGCATCAGCAACATCCGGGGACCGAGAGAAATACACATTCTCTAGCCATGCCCCAGACTTGCTGAATCAGAATATCTGGGGTGGGACCCCCAGCCTGTGCTTTAACAAGCCCGACAGTTGATTCTGAACCCTCACCAAGTTTGAGAAACACTTTTAAAATACCAGCAATTGTCCCCTGGCATTCAGGTGTGCTTTAGGGGAGAATGAAAGGGGCAAAGCTGTTTATAACTCATCCTGAGGGATGGGGTGTGAAGAGCAATGCATGTCCAGGCTTGAGGTCATTCACTCTAGGGTTAAAAAGTGGACAACTAGTGGCCTTCTCTAGACTCCATTTACAGATGAGGCACCTGAGGTACAAAATGGTTAAATGAATTACCCAGGCTACACAGACTCTTTGAAGCAGAGCAGACACTAGGCCCCAGCTCTTCTGGAGACCACCAACTCAGAATTTTCTAAAGCCACCCACCACAGAGTTGGGAAGAGGATGGTGGTTGCCAGGGTAGGACTCAAACCCTTTCTCAAGAGATACGGCCCAGTCCAGAGCCCCTCAGCATAGGGGGGCCCAGACTTGGACTTGACCCACTATACACATTTCCAACAAAACTTTTGGAGATTTTCACAGAGTTAACAATTTTTTTATTTTGGTGAGAAGGGCAATTTCACAAAGCAGCATCTATTATGGCCATAATTTCATAAGAGAAATGATACTTTCATACCAAAAAAAAAAAGCATACTGGATAAAATCTTGGGATGAAGTACAGTTGTGGTTGTTTTTTTAAATATTGAATGAATTTACCTTTATTTTTAAAAAAAGTTATGTTGTGTGTTTTTTCCTTATTTCCCCACAAAGCAGTAAAACTTTGCGAATGCTCACATGGGGCTCAAATGTTCTTGCAAGGAGCCAACACCAAGGAGCCAACACCAAGTTGGCATTTGATAAATGTTCTTTGATGATAAAAATGATAGGGACAGAATAGATTTGTAATATTTATTACAGTTAGGAAACTACATGCTAGAGTTATAGAGGACTTAAATTGCTTTTTCAAGGTCACACAAGCAGTTATAAAAGAAGTTGGTGCTGAAATTGAAATCTTCCATCTCCTGTTTCCAAATCCTTTTCCCTTAGACCACACTGATGTTGATAAAGGAAGTCTAATAGCAAGTGTCTTATTTTCTTGATGGGACATGTTAACCTAGCCAAGTGAGAAAGGTATGATGATAAAATAAGCCAGGGACTTATTATAAGATATAATATACATAATTTCAACCCAAGAGATCTCAGAATATTTGGGGCTGTTCAGGTTCAGGTGGCAAGAAGGGGATGCAGAGCTTGGGGTGAGGGGGACCCAGGAATATTTTTCTGTGATAAAACAAAATAACTGGAGTGGCCAGCCTCCATTAATGCAAATGCTAATCAGTTTCTGGAGTTACAATCTGGCAAGGCTTGTGAGACAGGATTTAAACAGAGAGGAAAGGGGAGGAAGGAGCATTCATTTAACTAAGTTGTCACTGGATGTACTTCTGATGTACAATATTGGATAGCATGTGGTCAGTGGAAAATAGCATTGAAAATTTAAACTTTGGTGCACATATCAATGAAGTACCTTTATATATCATATTTCTGGTCGGACAGTCACACATGGCATCTTAGATGATTTTAACTATGCAAGACAAGGAAGAGGAAGTGAATTTACCATAATAAACTGTTTGAAATAACTCACGGTGAAAACCAAAGCTTCCTACAACCAAAGTCAGTAAAAGTAAGTAGTAAAACAATGCCTGTTAAAATTTTTGTTGCATAAAAGATTCTAATGCCATGTAAACTGTATTAGGGACACTGACAAATAAGTAAGATTCCAGTTCTCTGAATTGTTGAAATTTGTCTTCAAGGTGGTTTTAGTTTCTAAGAACACAATATGGGGCAGGAAGTAGAGAAATCAACCAGAAGTAAGGTTATCATGTGCCAAAAGGACATTGCCAGAAAGATCATACCAGAAAATGTAGATGTATCCGAGGAAGTGCCTTCTGGGATGGTGCTCATAACTGCTGTGCCCAGCTGTAAATATCTGCTGGTGAAGTTACTCTCTTAGCCTCTTAGATGTGTTCTGGTTCAACTGCAGCTTCTTTTCTCCAGCTGGTAATGGTCAGAGAAGGCTGTTCCTTGGTAATAGTTCTAGCCTCTTAACATTTCATGGCATCCTCAATGAATTAACCTTGCCCTAATTTAATTAGCCAGCCAGTTCTCCCTTGTTAAACATCCTAGTTCAGTTGCTCAATGGTTCGGCTGTAAGGATGTTGCAATACAATGCAACAAAAAAAAAGAGTCAAAATATTCCTGAGTTTTAAGAATGGATTTTGTGTGTTTTGATTTGTTTTGGTTTTGCAGAGGGGAACAGGTTGTTTATTGTGATGCTCAGCCCATTAAATGTGATAATTATGGAGTTTGGTTTCTTTTTTCTCTATTTCTAGAATTGAAATGCATGTCTTTCCCCAATACTTGCTTAGGTATTGTCTTCAGGAGAACTGGAAAGAAAGAGCAGTGACGCTGAGGCCTGAGAGGTGGCGGGGGGAGGGGGCAGAAAGGGAGCAATACTGACTATGAGGACATTATAGCTCTGTCCTCCTTTAGGGGTCACTCTGATAAACACACTACAGCACACACCTCAACTCTGCTTTAATCATCTAAGAATTGTAAGTTGGTTCATTGATCACGGCAGCATAATGACATTCAAACTCAAAGCAGCAATATAACTGATTACTATAAAGAAAATGTAAGGAAATGCAAATTAAGACATTGTTTTAGTTCATAAGCTGCTGGAATGCAATATACCAGAAATGGAATAGCTTTTAAAAAGGGGAATTTATTAACTTGCAAGTTTACAGTTCTAAGGCCATAAAAATGTCCAAATTAGGGCAAGGCTATGAAAATGTCCAAATTAAGGACATTTTTATCTTACCCTATCCAGGGTAAGATAGACCAATGATGTTCAGTGTTTCTCTCTCAGCTGGAAAATCACATGGTGACGTCTGCAAACTTTCTCTCCAGCCTTCTTCAATGGCTTCTGTGATAGTTAGGTTCAGGTGTCAACTTGGTCAGGCAGAGGTGCCTAGTTCTATTGCTGTAGACAGGAACCAATGGCGTGTGAACTTCATCTGTTGCTGATTACATCTGCAGTCAGCTAGGAGGTGTGCCTGCTGCAATGAATGATGTTTGATTTAATTGGCTGGAAGCTTAAATGAGAGTTCAACGTTGCACAGCCCAAGCAGCTCAGCATACCTTATCTCAGCACTTGCAGCTGAGCCCAGGCCTTTGGAGATGCAGAAAGGAATCACTCTGGGGAAAGTTGTTGGAACCCAGAGGCCTGGAAAGAAGGCCAGCAGAGATCACCCTGTGCCTTCCCATGTAAGAAAAAAACCCCAGTTGAAAGTTAGCTGCCTTTCCTCTGAAGAACTATACAGTTTTAACTAAGTAAATCCCCTTTATTAAAAGCCAATCCATGTCTGGTGTCTTGCATTCTGGTGGCTAGCAAACTAGAATAGCTTCCCCCAGGCTCTGTCCATTCTGTTGACTCTGTTGGTTCTGGTGGCTCTAAAGCTTTTTCCAAAATGGTTTACTCTTAAAAGGCTCTGGTAAGCAACCGCACCTTGAATGGATGGAGACACATCTCCATGGAAACCATCTAATCAAAAGTTATCTCCCACAACTGGGTGGGTCACAGCTCCATGGAAACAATAAAAACCATCCCACCCAGTAATACTGATTGAGGATTAAAGACATGGCTTTTCTGAGAGTACACAATAGCTTCCAACCCACACAGACATGATGCCATATTTTGACATAGCCTAATTAGCTACCAGGAGGTATAAAGCAGGCATTCTCACACATTGGCTGATAGGTACAAGTTCCTGGAAAATTTTAGAATCTGTATTGATAATCTTACAAATGGATCTTTTGCAAAGTTACTCTCCTTTTAGGAAACTACGCTAAAGAAATAAATACAATTCTTCAAATAGGACCATATTAATTGTACATTTCATAACATGATTTTCTTACTTATTATATATTTTGAATATTCCTCCATGTACTTAAACCTCCACATCATCCATTTTAATCACTACCCTGTATTCTATCACATGTCATAATATATTAAAAGTTCTTTTTATTGTTAAGTAAGATAAGAGCTTTGTGCAAATGCAGAGGACAAAGAGAGCCTGGGACCTCTCCCTTCTGGACTCTCAAGGCCCCCAAGCCCAAAAATGAAAGGGTAGGAGGTCTAGGAAAGATTTCTTATACTCGGCTCAGTTATGCCTAAAGGAGATTGAAAGCATAGAAGTTGGTCTTTCCATACCTGAGCTGCCTGTACTTAATTCAATCACAGCGGGTATATTAGAGGAAGCGCCTCGGAAGCTTAATTCTCGCCAGCATAGTTCTCACCAGCTTCTCCCAGCCTGTAGACTCTCTCACCTCTTCCCAAAAGTGGACCTGAAACTCCAACGTCCCTACTTCTGGGCCAACCTCCACAGCCAGGTCCCAGGGCTGCTCGACTGGGACATGGGAAGTGAATCCTTCCTGGTTTTTATTGCCACCCACCTACCCTTAGAGGAGCAGAACCTTGCCAGATACAGACTCCAAATAATTGAACCTCCCAAACTGCCTCTGGAGAAGAAACCCAATCCTGACAAAGATGATCCCGACATTGAACCTATCCTGTGGATGTGGATAAACGAAACATTGTGTACCCCCCTGGAAAGCTGGAGGCCCCAAGGAGTGAAGCTCTGCCAAGCACACTTCTTGCCCATCAGCCATCCCCAAAAGAAGATTCCAAATGCTCCAGAGCCACAGTGGTGGAGTCACTGCCATCCTCCTTCCGAGAGCGCTATCCCCCTACGGAAACGGTTTGCCTCTTCCCTGAGCGACTGGGAGACAGCACTTCCCCTTCTTCCAGGAGAATACTGTGCGCCACAACCTGTGCTTCTGCGACAGCTTTGAGAAAGTGCCAGAGAGCATGCAGGGCGGGGCCAGTATGCGGCCTAGATCTTGCCTCTGGAAGTTGGCTGAGGGAGGACACAGTAGCTCCGAGGAGGCAAACACATTGGCCTGTGCTTGGCTGGAGAGTATCCAAAAGTGTATAAGCCAGCCAGATATGATGCTCTTCCTCTTTGAACTTGAACCCTGTTAACCCCAAGAGGCAAGAGTCAGCCCATACCTTATAAAAGTCCCTGTGAGCAGCCAAGAAAAAAAAATCCTATTTTGAATTGTAATATTATTTTTTGGAATAAATAATCTATTCATAAGGTTCAAAAATAAGAGAAACAATATTAAAAAGGTAAACACTGAGTAGTCTCACACCTGTGCCACCCTTATCCCTCAGACGTAATCCCTTTTATTAGTTTCTTATGTACTTTCCAGTGTTCTCTTATGCAAATACAAATATATATTATTTCCTCTGCTTTCTTGAAGAACACACTGTTTATACTGCTCTCCACCTTGCTTTTTTTACTTAACATATTTCTGATGTTTCTCCATTATTAGTAGAGCAAGAGCTTCCTCATTTTCTCCTACAGCTGCAAAATATACAATTATGTGTATGAACCATGGTTTATTTAATCAGTATCCCCTATAGAAGGTTGTTTCTAATCTTTTTCTGTAACAAACAGGCAAGAAATTAACTTTTACATGTGTCATTTCCTACGTGTAGAGGTATATTGCTGAGTTAAATTCTTGGGAGTGCGATTGCTGAGTCAAAATGCATTTGTAATTTTGATAGACACTGCCAAGTTGCCCTCCAATGGTTCGCACCATTTTGCAGTCCCACCAGCAGTGGACCATGAAAAAATTTTCAGCCTCCCCAATAGAATAAGTGGCAAACTTTGGGATATGTATCTGTATCAAATGCCGCATTTTTGAACATTTAAGTTGTTTCCCCTCAGCAACACTAAGATTAATGTCCTTGTAACAAAATGTTTGTTTATACTTTATTGCCTTAGGACAAATTTCTCAAAGTTGATTGTGCAGTTCTAAGAATACATGCATTTATAGAACTTTTGATCCATACTACCTACGTGGGCATTCTTCAAAATCTCAGGGACTTTTCAGCATGGAAAGAAACACTCTCTACTCCTATGATGTACTAAATGCTCTAACTTATCCATCTAGTAAACAAAACTTAGAAAATAAGTTTTCTTAAGCATCAATTCCAAACTTAGTTAATAAAAATCCTTTCAATGATTTAACATTTAATTACAAATGTAACATCAAGGATTACTTAGAATACTTCAAATATCTTAAAGAGCAATAATTATAAAACTTATATCTACCATTTTAAAATATCAACACCATGAGTTCAATTCATCTTTTTATTATCTTTATACTTGTTATACCTTCCTAGGGTTGCAATAATACTAATTTCTGTACTTCCTAGGATTACAATAATTTCACCAAAGCCAAAAGGAAAAAAAAAAGAAAAGACTGCTTCAAACCAGGTTAGGGAACCTGAATTGTCAATTTGGTTGATATGTAGTTGTACCTCTCAAGGTGAGTCAAACCCAAATGATTGTTCAGCAGACTAGATCACCTTTTATAGTTAGATTTTATTCCTGTCAAGAGGACTTTTCATGTCCAACCTGCACATAGATTTTAGTTTCATGCAAGCTGGTCTCTTTTTCTGAAAATGATGTATTCTTTTTTATTTGCTTGGTCAGTGTTACATAATGCAGTGTCATGTTCCTATTAAGTATTGACCTGGTCTACTAGCATTTCTGGAACCTATGTAAGCCCTTCCTAGGCTCAAGAAGTAATAGGCCTTTTTAAAGGTTTCATCGCACTGGAGACAAGAAATAGAGAAGGTACTGTCAGCCTCCCTTGTTAGAACATTTGGCTAATCCATCATTTTTCCATCCTTTCTTGGACCCTCTTTTTCCTTAGTTCTACCACCCTTGGTAGAATTTCTACTTTATTTTCATTATGATTTGGCTATCTCAAAGTCCCCCTTTGGGACTTCCCCTTTCCCTTATTAATCAAATAGGAAAAAACAGATACTGTATTTTATCAAACATAAGATGCTCTTTTCAGCTGCTCCATTATTTTATGAACCTCCATGAAAGAAAAAAACAATGACACAATGCCTTAACGATAGTTTTACATGAATTAGGAATCAAACTAGCCTCTCAGTCTCTGAAATTTTTTTTAATCTATTTTGAGAGTTTTTACAATTTTTCCTGCGTTCAGTTGTATTTCTTGGCATGTAATAAAAATTTTTCTGCATGTATGTCAGTAACAAATATAATATAACTCTATCAACTTGTAGGTGTCTTCCTTTTTCAGATCCCAAAGAGCACTTGGTTATTGCATTGAAAGAAAATATGTCGATATTCCTGCAAAGATGATTTGCTTCATTAAAATCAAATGCACATTCCACTGCTATGGTTCATTGTCTTTCTATGTACACAATGACTTCATTACAATGCCAAAATTATAGGGGAAGCTTTTTATTTTTTGCATTTTTATTGCAAAATATAACATATCTACAGAAAAGTAATAAATTTAAAAGTTCAGATTAACAAATAGTTATAGAGCAAGTTTCATAGTATGGATTACGTGCCACGATTTCAGGTATTTCCTTCTGGCTATTTTAATACACTAGAAACTAAAAAAGAAATATCTAGATAATATTTCAGTAGTCATAATCCTTTGTTAAATCCTAACTTCTCTGTTATAACTCCTCCTCATTTGATCCTTCTCTCAATCTTCAGGGCTATTTGGGCAATGACCATTCTAATTTCATATTGAAAAGGGGTGTCAACAGTATGGGGTAGGGGAATATGATTAGTTGATCTTCTTGGAGACTAGTACATATCACTTTCAGGGCTTATCTGGCATAAGAACATTTTGTAGGTTTGAAGTTTCTGAAAAATAAACTTAATAAGTAAAACTTTTATAGAATCTTAGATAGAGCCTGGGTTTTCAGGAATAGTGTTCATTGGATCTTGGCATACTGTGGCAATTTGTAATATCTGGATGGCTTACTTAAGAGTAACCTCTGGAATGATCTCTTGACTCTATTTGAAATCTCTTAGTCCCTGGAACCTTATTTTGTTACGTTTCTTTCCCCCCTTTTGGTCAAGCAGACATGCTTCATCCCACTTTGCCAGGGAGATTTACATCCCTGAAAGTCATGTCCTGTGTAGGAGGGATGGGTAATGAGTTTATTTGCAGAGTTTGGCTTAAGAGAGGCTACCTCTGAGTAACAAAAGAGGTTCTCTGGGGGTGACTCTTGAACATGTTTATAAGTAGGCCTAGCTTACCATTACAGAAATAAGGTTCAAAAGGGCCAGTCTCAAGATCGAAGGCTTGACTTATTAAATTGGGACTCCCCAGTGTTTGAGAGAGTATCAGGAATTTCCAAGGCGGGGAAGTTTAATAGTTTTATATTTTTTTCCAGTGCCTCAAGGAACTTTGCAAATACTTTTTTATTATCTTTCCCAAATACTCTGGACTATATGATGGTATTACATTAAGCTATACAGAATCATCAGATCTCATTCGCTATTCTAGGCAACCTGTATTCAGGTTGTTTAAATAAACTGAGGAGACTGGCTACATTAGATACTGTGTCACAGAAAATTTAAAATTTGGACAAAAGAAGCGTTTCTTCCTTTGGTCTCACACAGAAGTTGAAGTTTTAAAATACTGACAATATCATCCTTTACCCTATATTCTGATTTACCTTAGTCCCAACCAGATCAGCTTCATTCATATCTCTAATTGAAGTCTGATCTCTTTTTCATCTTCTTTAACAGTTGCTAAATGGAGTAATGCTGACTTTCAGAACTGCAGAACTCTGGTTCTGAGTGTTAGGTCTCACATAGGTACCTATAGATCCAGAGAACTACCAAGTTATACGCAAAGAGCACAGCATCTCAGAATTTAGAAATAATACCTAAATGAAGAATAAATATGACTACTATAAGAGCTTACAATCTAGGCCCTAGTTTTCTTATAAGCATTTTCTAAATGAGACCATACAATATTTGTCCTTTTGTTTCTGGCTTATTGTGCCCAATATAATGTCCTCAAGGGTCACTCATCTAGTTGCATGCCTCATGATTTCATTCCTTTCTGTAGCCACACAATATTCTTTCATATGTATACATCACAGCTTACCCTTCCGCTCCTTAGTTAATGGAATCTTTGGCCACTTTTATCCATTGACTATCATGAATAATGCCACTATACACATCAGTGTACAAATGTCTATTTGTGTCCTTGCTTTCAGTTTTCCTGAGTATATTCCTAGTAATGGGATTGCAGTCCTATATTTAGCCTCCTGTGGATCCGTTGTATTACCCTCCATAGGGGCTGCATCATTCTACTTCTCTACTGACATTGAATAGGTTTACCTCTCTCTCTGCAACTTCTCTAGCCCATGTATCTTTCTGTTTGTTTGTGTCTGTTTGTTTTTGACTCTGCAGTTTTTGTTTAGATGTATTCACATACCATATATTCTATCCAAAGTACATAATCAGTGTCTTACAGTATCCTCACTTCATTGTACAATGATTCCCGCTCTCCACTCTCAATTTTAGGCAATTTTCATTGCTCCAAAGAGGAAAAATAACAGATATACAAGCCACCCATAAAAGAAAACCCCAAACACCCTATTTCTTTATTATCCCAATTATTTACCCCCAGTCCTGGAGTGATACTAGTAAGGTATTGCCATTTAAAATAATCCATGGCATGCAGCAGATAATTTTTCCCATATACCACTCCTTTATTAATTCTTTGTACAAGTTTCATACATTTGAAGTAGTTCATACAAGAACTTATCTATATTTGTAGTACTAATCAATGAGATACATGACTTTAGACAGCCCCTTTCAATCATATTCACCTTCAGTAAGCACTCACTATTACTTATAATCCCAATAACAAACTACCATCACCTCTATTCATTCCTGTATCAGTTTGTTAAAGCTGCCAGAATGTAATATACTAGAACTGGAACAGCTTTTAAAAAGGGAACGTATTAAGCTGCAAGCTAACAGTTCCAAGGCTGTGAAAATGTCTAAATTAAGGGAACAACAAGAGGTTACCTTCACTTAAGAAAGGCTGATGCTGTCCAGAATACCTCTGTCAGCTGGCAAGGCATGTGGCTGGCATCTGCTGGTCCCTTGCTCTTGGGCTCTGTTGTTTTCAGCCTCTGTTTCCTGTGGTTTCCTCTCTAAGCATCTGTGGATCTTCACTTATGTCCTCTGGGATACAACTCTAGATTCTGGTTTGCTTAGCATCACGGGAAGGCACATATGATGTGGGCTGAGCTCTGCCCATGTCTAGGCATCTGTGCTCTCTATCAGGACTCCAAGCCTCTCCAAACATCCATGTCTCTCTCAGCTCTGAAGCAACTGTTCTCCAAGTGTCTGCATCTCCAAGCATCTCTGTCGGCTCTGAGCTTTCTCCAAAATGTTTCCTCTTTTAAAGGATTGCAGTAAACTAATCGAGACTCAACCTGAATGGGCAGAGTCATATCTCCATCTAATCAAAAGATCACACCCACAATTAGGCATGTCACATCTCCATGGAGATAATCTAATCAAAAGTTTCTGACCTACAATACTGAATCAGGATTAAGAGAAATTGCTGGCCCCACAAAATTGTATCCAGATTAAAACATGACTTCTCTAGGGTACATAATAGTTTTAAACTGACACAATTCCCAAACATTTAAATCTACCTTGTTAATAAATCTGCATATATTAGATTCCACTCCTCCTACTTTAGCTTCTGTCTGTCTCTAGGTTCCCTATATTCCACATTTTAAACTCTGAGTTTACTTTTTCTAGGTGGTTCAAATTAGTGTAATTATATAATTTTTGCCATTTTGTGTCTGACTTATTTCACTCAGCATTATGTCCTCAAGGTTCATCCATGTTATACATGCTTCATGACCTCAGTCCTTCTTACTGCTGTATAATATTCCATCGTATGTATATACCACATTTTGTTTATCTGCTTATCAGTTGATGGACACTTGGATTGTTTCCATGTTCTCACACTTTTGAATAATGTTGCTATGAACATTAGTGTGCAGATGTCTGTTCATGTCAATGCTTTCATATCTTCTGGTATATACGGAGTAACAGAATTGCTGGTTCTTAGGGCAACTTGATATTTAATTTTCTGAGGAATCGCCAAACTGTCTTCCACAGTGCTGTACCATTTTACATTTCCATCAGCAGTGAATACGTGTTCCATTTTCTCCACATCATCTCCAACATTTGTGGTTTCCTAATTGTTTAATAACAGCCAGCCTTAAACGTTGTAGTTTGGATTTGCATTTCCCTAATAGCTAATGAAGATGAATATCTTTTCATGTGCTTGTTGGCCATTTGCATTTCCTCTTTGGAGAAATGTCTGTTAATGTTCTTTGCCCATTTTTTTAATTGGGTTGTTTGTCCTTTTACATTGAGTTGTAGGATTTCTTTATATATACTGGATATCAAACCCTTATCCAGATAATGTGTTTCCAAATATTTTCTCCCGTTGAGTAGGCTGCCTTTTCAACCTTTTGACAAGGTCCTTTGAAGCACAGAAGTATTGGATTTTGAGAAGGTCCATTTATCAATTTTTTTCTTTTGTTGCTTTGTGCTTTGGACATAAAGTCTAAGAAACTACCACCTATCACTAGATCTTGATGTTTCCCTACATTTTCTTCTAGGAATTTTATGGTACTGATTCTTATATATAAGTCTTTGATCTATTTTGAATTAATTTTTGAATAGAGTATGAGATATGGGTCCGCTCTTATTCTTTTTGACTGTGGATATCCAGTTCTCTCAATACCATTTGCTTCTTCGAAAAAATTGTCTGTTCATATATTTTGCCCATTTTATAATTGGGTTGTTTGTCCTCTTGTTGTTGAGTTGTAGGATTTCTTTACATATACACTTATAAGATATATGGTTTCCAAACATTTTCTCCCATTGAGTTGACTGTCTACTTTCTTGACATAGTTCTTAGAAGCACAGAAGTATTCAATCTTGAGGAGTTCCCATTTATCCATTTTTTTCTTTGTTGCTTATGCTTTGGGTGTAAGATCTAGGAAGTTACCTCCTATTATTAGGTCTTGAGACTGTTTCCCTATATTTTCTTCTAGGTGTTTTATGACACTGGCTCTTATATTTAGGTCTTTAATATACTCTGAATTAATTTCTGTTTAGGGTATAAAGTAGATGTCCTCTTTCACTCCTTTGGATCTGGATAGCAACTTCTGCCAACCCCATTTATTGAAGAAACAATTCTGCCCCAATTTAGTGGATTTGAAGGCTTTGTCAAAAATCAGTTGACCATAGATCTGGGGTTCTATTTCTGAACTCTCAATTCATTGATCAATATGTCTGTCTTTTAGCCAGTACTATGCTCTTTTGACCACTGTGACTTTAAATAAGCTTTAAAGTCAGGAAGTGTAAGTCCTCCCTGACTTTATTCTTTTTTAGGGTGTTCTTGGCTATTTGAGGCCCCTTTCCCTTCGAAATAAATTTAATAACTAGCTTTTCCAAGTCTTTAAAGTAGGTTATTGGAATTATGATTGGTATTGCATTGAATCTGTAGATCAGTTTGGGCAGAATTGATATCTTAACAATTAACCTACCTATCCATGAACACAAATATCTTTCCACCTATTTAGATCTTCTTTGATTTCTTTTAGCAATAGTTTTCTGTGTATAGGTTCTTTACATCCCTGGTTAAGTTTATTCCTAATACTTGATTCTTTTAGTTGCTATTGTGAATGGAATTTTTTCTTAATTACCTCCTCAATTGGGTCATTACTTGTGTATAGAAACATTACTGATTTTTGCACATTAATCTTGTATCCCACCTGTGCCAGTTGGAACCTGTGGTGGACCCCTGGAAAGCCATGCCCTTTAATCCTCATTCAGTATTGCTGACTGGGAGCTTTTTGATTGTTCCCATGGAGATGTGACTCACCTGATTGTGGGTATTAACTTTTAATTAGAGGGAGATGTGACTCCTTTAAAAGAGGAAACATTTTGGAGAGATTCCCTTTTTAGAGACACGAGAACCACTAAGAGCCTGAGCAGCTAGAGACCTTTGAAGATGAAGTAAAATGCCCCTAGGGGTGCTTCGTGAAACAGGATGCCTGGAGAGAAAGGTAGCAGACACCACTATATTTGTCAGGTGACTTTCTAGCTGAGAGAGGAAACTTGAATGTCATTGGCCTTCTTCAACCGAGGTATCTTTCCCTGGATACCTTAGATTGGACATTTCTATAGCCTTGCTTTAGTCAGGACATTTTCATGGCCTTAGAACTGTGGACTTGCAACTTAATAAATTCCCCTTTTTAAAAGCTATTCTATTAGTGGAACTCTTAAACTTTACCACTAGGGAAACCCCTGATACTAAATCAAACATTAGAGACACCCAAATCAGTAAGCCAAGCCCATGATCTTGAGGCTTGCTTTTGTGAAGTTTATGCATGTAGTGGAGAAGCTTAGGCTACCTATAGGTATGCCTAAGATTTACTTCCGGAGGACCTCTGTTGTTGCTCAGATGTGGCCTCACTTTCTCTAAGCCCAACTCTACAAGTGAAATCATTGCCCTACCCTCTACATGGTACATGACATCCAGGGGCAAAAGTCTCCCTGGGCATGTGGGAAGTGACTCCCAGGAATGAGTCTGGCCCTGGCACTATGGGATCAACAATGCCATCCTGACCAAAAGGGTAAAAGGAAGTGTAACAAATAAGCTATCAGTGGTTGAGAGAGGTCAAATAGAGCCAAGAGGTACTCTACAGGTTACTCATGCAAGCTTCAGTTAGACACTGCTACCTTCCATAACTTGCCAAGCCCCAACCAAAACCATTCCTGCCAATCCCAAAGAACACCTAGGGTGTATCTTTTAATTGGGAAGTTTAGTCCATTAACATTCAAAGTTATTATGGTGAAGGCAGTTCTTGAATCTGCTATCTTATCCTTTGGTTTGATTTGTCAGATCCATTTCTTTTTCCTCTCTCTTTTTATCCTTTAAGTTACCCTTACTAATACTCTTCAATTCTGCACCCTCCTCCAGACATTCCTCTCCTGTCTTTTTCTTTTTCCTTTTTTTTTTCAGCCAACAAAACACCCTATAGTATTTCTTGCAGGGCAGGTCTCTTGTTAACATATTCCCTCAGCATTTTTGTCTGTGAAAATTTTAATCTCTCTCTCCCTTTTGAAGCACAACTTTGCTGGATAAAGAATTCTAGGCTGGAAGTCTTTCTCTTTTAGAATCTTAAATATATCATACCACTACCTTCTCATCTCCATGGTGCCTATTATCCATACTTAGTCTTAAGTGACTTTTCTTTTATGTGGTGAATCACTTTCCTCATGCTGCTTTCAGGATTTTCTGTTGCTCTTCAGCATCTGACAGTCTGATTAGCATGCGTCTTGGAGTGGTCTGTTTGGATTTATTCTATTTGGAGTTTGTTGGGCTTCCTTGGTTTGCATATTTATTCCTTTATGAGGGTTGGGAATTTTCCCTATAGGAGATCCTTTTTAAGGATATTTCAAAAGGCAGATAAACTCAAACTGTAAAATACCAGCAATGCACATTACTCAACTAAAGTGAAGACACTGGACAGCTTTGACCAAGTATGAGCACGTGGCTCCTCACTGACAACAATTAAAAGGCCATCCATGGTTAGAAGTACCTTGACTACAGTAATGTTAAAATGGAAAAAAAAGCTGCCTTAGAATCAATAAATATAGTTCCTATAATTTATAAACTGTCATATAGTTAATAGAAGAAACACAAAACTGATATATGTCAATGTTCCCCTATCTATTAAAAATATATTTTACAAAATTAACCATATTTATTTATGGCTTATACTACCACTGCAAATGGCCCAGCTTCAAGAGGGAGCAGAGTAACTGATGTGCACTTATTGAGAGCATGTATGTTCTGGCCCAATCTCTCTGATGGCAGTCTGAGGAACTGAACCAGGACACTTTCACAGGGCATCCCAAAACTTGCCCTGTGTGTAGAAGGTAGCTCACAGAGCTTCTCCTATAAAATGCTATGGGACAACAGTCAAATAATGACTACCTGAGGCAAGGGATTGCTGGCTCTAGGACATACAGTCCAGTGCCTGGGACCATGAGGAATGGTTTTCTAAAGAAGAGAGGACATTCATATCTGTATAAATGGGGGAATTCTTAGGGCCACATATGCATGCTGAAGATAAGATACATGTGCAGAAAGGATCAGGGAGGTCCCTAAAGTTTGGTCTTGTGCAATTCTGTAATCTCATTGTAAGGATAAGCTATGAAGGATCACACTCATACAGGTCAATCTGAAAAGACTAGGAAAGGTGTTTTATTTATTTCTCTTTCTCTCTCTCTCTCTCACACACACACACACATACACATTATGTTAGCTCCTGGCATTCAAAAAAAGCTCTGCTATAATACTAAATTGATACGAGCCTAAGAAGCAGAAGCCTGAATCTATTCCAGCCATAACACATTAAATATTAAAATCTCCTGGTTTCCACAAAAGATCACAAAACATACAAAGAAACAGGAAGTGATAGCCTAGGCAAAGGAGAATATTAAAGCTTTAGCAATCATCAATGAGAAGGAAAAGACCTGGAACATACCAGATGAAGACTTGAAAAAATAGTCCTAAATATGCTCAAAGAATAAAAGGAAAACATGAATAAAGAACTAAAGGAAATCAGGAAAATGACAGATGAACACAAAGAGAACCAAAGAGACGGAAGCCACGAAAAGGAACTAAACAGAGCTGAAGACCAAAGTAATAGAAATTACAAATTCCCTAGAAGGGTCCAATAGCAGATTGGAGCTGGCAGAAGAAAAGTTCTGTGAACTTGAAGATAAAGCAATTGAAATCATCTAATCTGAGAAGCACAAGGAAAGAAGAATAAAGAAGAATGAACAGTGCCTGAGGAACCTTTGGAATACATATGCACTAAATGAATAGGGGTTACCACAAGAAGAGCAGAGAGAAAGGGACAGAGAATATATTAAAGGAAATAATGGTTGAAAACTTCCCATATTTAATGAAAGACATGAATGTATACATCCAAGATGCCCAATGTACTCCAAACAGGATAAGCCCAAATAGACCCATGCTTTGACACTTCAAAATCAACTATCAAATACTAAAGATAGAGAATTTTGAAAGCCGCAAGGGAAGCAATGAGTCACGTACTGGGGAGCTTCAATAAGATAAAGTGATAATTTCTAATTGAAAACCATCAAGGCAAGGAGGTAGGGGGAAGATATAGTGCTGAAAGCAAAAAATTGCCAACCAAGAATTCTATATCTGGCAAAACTGTCTTTCAAAAACGAGGGAGAGATTGAGACATTCCCAGATAAACAAAAGCTAAGGAGTTCATCACCAGTAGACTATCCCCATAAGAGATGCTTAAGAGAGTTCTGCAGGTTGAAATGATTCAAGTACAGTAGAGCATAGATTGAATCCTCACAAAGAAATAAAGATATCTGGTGAGGGTAAAAATAAATGCAAGCACTATTGTATTTTTGGTTTGTAACTTCACTGTTCAGTTTCTACAGGATCTAAAAGACAAATGCATAAAATGTAATGATAAATCAGTGGTTTTGGACTCATATAACATGTGATTCGTGACAAGAACAACATAAATGTGGAGGGACAGAGGGCTTTAGGAACATAGTTTGTGTATACTATTGAAGTTAAGTTGTTATCAAATAAATGAGATTGTTATAGATTTAGAATATTAAATGTAAACCTATGGTAACCACAAAGAAAAAAGCAGCGAATATGTAAGGGAAATGGGGAGTTAATGTATAATGGGTATAGAGTTTCTGTTTGGGGATATGGGAAAGTTTTAGTAACAGAAGGGGGTGAAGGTCCTGTAACATTGAGGATGCGATTAATCCCATTGAATGGAGTGCTTGGAAGTGTTTGAGATGAGAAAGTTTGTTGTCTATATTGTTTCCACAACTGGAAAAAAAGAAGGAGCAGCTAAAGAAACAATCACAATTTATTTCCAAAATGCAACACTGGCTTAATAGCAAGCACTTCATGTGAACATATTTAGGAGCAGCAGGAAAGAGCTTCTCCACCTGAGCTGCAAATCAGAATTACCTACAGCTCTTTTGGAAACATACAGATGCCTTGGCTCCTCCACTGAAGATTCTAATTCGGTAGTTCTGCAGTCAGCCCTGGTGCCTGTATTTTTCTTAAGTTCAACAAAGTATGTTCAACAGTTAATTTAAGTCAACTGAAGTTTGTCCTGTGCAATAAATATTTGGGATATGCTTATACCTCAAAATTATTCACTATCTATCTGAAATTCAAATTTAACTTGATGTCCAGTATTTTATCTAGCAACCCTATGCCTTAGGTATAGTAGGTTCTCAATAATATTAACAAAACCTAATAACAGTTCCAAACTCAAGTTTCTAGGTGAGTCCCTAGTATGAGGCAACTTGCTTAAATAAATGATAAGTAGGTAGGTTGGTGGGTAGGTAAATAGGTTGATAGATGATGATAGATAGATAGATAGATAATGATAGATAGATAGATGGATATAGATAGATAGGTAGATAGATAGATGATAGATAGATGAATATAGATAGACAGATAGAAGTGTTTCTCTAAATTACAATAATGTCCAGACCAAAGTAACTGAGGTTCTTACTGCCCTCTGTCTTGGTCAGATCAAGCTGGAGTGATCAAAGAACTGGGGAAATTTAAACCTGAAAAGAGATTAACGGTGATGGAACACCTCTCTATAAAGAACAGAGGCCTTACATGAAAGAATGCTTTAGATTTTTTCAAAATTGTACTAAGCATAAGATTAGAACTACGGTAGAAGAGTTACTCAGAAGCAGTTATAAGTCCACTATGAGGTATGTAGACCTAGTAAGTTAAAATCTGAAAGGTAGTAGTGACTTTCTTGCCAGTTAAGGCTGTATATGACACCTGTTAAATTTATTATAAAGAGAATTTCCTAATTGAGTGATTGTATATATGGCCCAGGTGCCTTCAAACCCTCTGGAACAAGAGCAGAGTTAGTATTCATATTATTATGGCTATCCAGCCAGTGATTTCAAAGACTGATAATGATTGCTGATGAAATATTGAGTGTAAATCTGTTAATAATAATAAGGCAATAAATCATAAGTAATTAACAAGCATTGATAAAGTGAATTTAAGATTAATCACAAACACTTTATGAATGTACAGGTTTTTGTGATGAAAACAGTAACATTGTAATTAGGTTGGAAAAGAAGACAGATCATATAACATGGGATTTTAGTAAATTGTGTAATTTTCTTACAGAGCAATTTTTAAATGATTTAGATAAATTGAAAATAACATAAATTGAAATAGATTGACTCTAATATGTAATATTTGTGATGAAAATTGCCTAAGAGAACCCCAACTGGAGTCTCCCACATAAGTCTGATTTTGAGTCAGTATTATTTAGCTTACCTGAATTTAAAACTCCAAAGCTCTTCAAGAGCATAGGTTATCAGGAGATAGAAAAAGAGCAGAGATTGGGCGATTGTTGAGTAAGGTTGATGGTAAAGGTTCAAAAATGGACAGCACAATATTGTGTGATGGTGGCACAATACTGTAAGTACAATTAACAAAGTTGAGTGTGAGTATGGTTGAAAGAGGAAGGCTAGCATCGTGTATGCCACCAGAAGGAAAGTTAGAGGACAAAAACTGGAACTGTATAACCTGGCGAAACCTAGAGTGGGCAATGATGGTAGTTAATTGTATAAATCTAAGAAAGTTTGTTTATGATCTAGAACAAACACATGTCACTATTACGAAGAGTTAATAATAGTGTGGTATATGGGGAAAATACAATGAATGTAAACTAAGGTCTGTAGTTAACAGTAATATTGTAATATTCTTTCATTAATTGTAGCAAAGACACTATACCAAAGCTAAATGTCAACAATTGAAGTATATAAGGGGCATGGGATTTTTTCTTTGGAAGAAATGAGAATGTTCTCAGGTTGACTAAGTGGTGAATGCATAGCTATGTGATTATACCAAGAGCCACTGATTACACACTTAGGTTGGATTGTTTGGTGTGTGAATGAAACTGTTAAAAATAAAAAAAGAGAAAAAGAGAGAGAGAGAGAGAAGATGAAGAGGAGGAGGAGGAGGAAAAGGAAAAATTCCTAAGTTCAAGTTTCCCTTATGAAGCTCAATGAAATGCACCAAGATTGTAAAATGTGGACTATGCAAGTCATTGTCATGGTATACAAAGAGAGGAACCTGCAGCTTCCAGGTAGTATTATGACAAAGGTACGTCCAAATCATCATTGTTTTTGAACAGACCAAAATTTAAAACTCCTTTATGCATTGGTATCACTCAACTAAGATTGAACAATTTCGGATACTTGGTGGCAAAAGAAACACTTGGAGGACACACTGAAGCACATTTTAAATAATGTAACATAGCTGTGGAATGCTGAGAAATAGCATATTACAAGGGGGGAAAGAAAAACCCCCACAATTTCTATTCCTACCATGTTTTCTGATAGTATTGGCTCTGATCTAATTTTGGGAAAACTCTTGCTACATTGGCCCCTCCCACCAGTCCTCACTTTTAAAGTAGTGATTCCCATGTTTTCAGGAAAGGGGAATCTATGAGTCATTAGGCATTATTGTGAGCTATTCTGTCATCTATTTCAGTAATCACTAAATACACATAGTGGACTGGCATTTTTTGTTCTTAGACTTGCTCTGTTGTTTAAGATAATAACAAAATCTCAGATCATTTTGTTTTTAAGGTGGTATTTGATACCCTAAAGACATGAAAACTTCAAACCTCAGATTCCATGATTTCTATCTTGTAGAATCTTTTCAAGAGGCTAGGCTCTGAAATTTGCATATTCTATTTGGAATTTGCAAGATGACCCTTTCTGATGATTGATACCTTCTTCCATAGCAAAGGGACCACTGGATGGACCATTTTGACTATGCCTCACTCTCTCACACACACAAGAAGTAATGGCTGAGTGGTCCCTCACATTTCAGAGTGATTCTGGGCATTAGGACTCAAGAATTAGAAAGACTCAGCACTCTTGGGGATTTTCATGTTCAGAGTGACTTTGGCATGATTTTACGGCTAGCCTATAAAAGTCACTTAACTGATACACATACACATCCCCAATATAACACTACTTGTAATGGAAATTATTTCCAAGTAGCAAACAATTTACTTACAGATGACCTTTTGGAAAATATTCCTCTCATTATTTGGAAAAACAAATTTTGTGTACACAACCCTTTCATTAGAAAATTATTGGATGGGCAAGACTTGATCTTTTTTTTTCAATAATTCAGATTACACAGCATCAAAAAAAGTTTATTCTGTTTATGAGTTAGATACTTGCGTTGTTAATTTTAATCTGTTAAGTAAAGAACTTAAAATGGGAAGATGTTCTGCAAATTTACTTTAAAATTGATCAGTAAGTAGATAGGATGGCCTTAAGTTGTTATTAGTAAAGAACTGAAACAAGCAAACATTTGGAGATTGAAGGGTGAATTTATTAGAGTCAGATGCAGGGTTTTAAAGACCATTTGCAATCATTTTTTATTTCCATCCATCAGCCAATCAGTCCTATTTTCTAATGCATTTTGAATTCTGGTCTAACTTCCCAGTCTCATCGCTGCCAGTCCAACCCAACTCTATCCAGTTCAGCTGCTCTAATAACCTGCTAATTGAATAGTTATAATGGCCCTTTTAAACATCCTACCTAAACCCACTCCAATCTTCTACTTTGGCACATCATTCAAGGATTTTTCCATTGTAATTTAAAATGTGCTAATTTTTGTATTCAAAATTATTCTACGCATCCATAAGATGCAAATATTTTACACTATTTTTCTGGTTGAGGTTTTGGGGCTATGTTGATCCATTGCTATTCTTTACCTTGTGCCTCTAAGTAGAAAAATCCCATGCCCTAATTAATTGAGCTGGCACATTTATAGCACGTTAATTGAGCTTAGGCACTTACATCCCAATTAAATATGCACGTCAAATACATTTATAATGTATTTCCAGCTGGTCAGCCCACATTCTTTGCTTTTCTCCTTTTTTCTCTACTCTTGCTTTCCCCTAGTAACTATAGAACACAGACAAATAATTTTCTAAGGCAAACACTCAGATTAAACAGTGATGAGAAGGAGAAAGACCCTCTCCCCTATATTAGTTGTTTGTGTAAGTATTTATTAACCATCTGCTCTGGGCCAGGCACTGCGCTAGGTGCTAAGGATACAAAAATAGCACATCTCATTGCAAAGGAAACTTTGTCTAGCATGGCATTTCTCATACTTTAGTGTACCTAAGAATCGAGGGCATGGAGGTGGCAGGTATTTGTCTAAAATGCAGATTCTGGATGTCCCACCCACCCCATTTTAAAATTTAAATAGTCTAGGGTGACTATTGCAGGCAAGTGAATCTGATGCAGGCAATCCATTTGATAACACTTTAAAAACACCACATTATATACTACTGAATGTTTCATGTTTGTGCTTATAGTTCTGTGCTGTTACCTGAAGTTTTTAAAAGTGCAATTTAAAAGAAAATGTTGTTTAATTAGCTACCATAAATACCTTTTCTCTTAATTATTTTTAAACAGGAAATTTTCTCATATCCAGAGATTACCATCAAGTATAAGATTTACAGAATGAGTACCGTGTTTTGTGAAAAACCTAGAGATTTATTATAATTTTTAAAAAATTTTTCCTCCACCATGCAACCATAAAACAAAATACCTTATTCAAGTATTACAATAATGCTACCACTGTATAAAAGTTTAGACTTCAAAATTTAAATTTGATCAGATAGCATCTCCATAAACCCTAGTCTTAAACTTTCTTTTATAGTTCATTGTGAAGTCTCTCTTTTTACCAGCTGATAACAGCCTCCAGAGACTGTACCTTTTTTTTTTCATTTCAAACGCAAGCTGCTTAGTCTTTTAGGGTTCATTAAAGGGCCTTTGCTTACTCTACAGAGAAGAAATCCATTTCCCTCTTCTGACATCTCTACCACCTCAGTTCATGCAGCTTGGGGAGAAAATGACAAAGGGGAAGCCTAATAACGATGTCACTTTTTTGAGAACATAAAGAAAATAAATCCCCATGTGTTTGATGTTAATTAGAAGTAGCCGGTTATCCACACTTACACTTAAATAAAATGAAACAGTGATCTCTCCTATAAGCACTTATAATGCCTTTTAGCTAATTGAGATCTCAACAGAAGATCTTCCAATAGTAATCATTTTTAGGTGTTTATCCATGTGCTCAAATAAAAAAAGATCTAAGAAATCAATACATAATAAAATGAACTGTGTTGATAATTCAAGGACATCATAATTTCAGAAACAAAAGACAAGGATATATTTAATCATTACCCACTGGAAAATGGCATACATTTAAATATAGATCTTACTCAAGATGGATTATGTTTTATACACTTTTTTTGCTATCGACTGACAGTATCTTGTTGGGGGAAAAAAAGGGTGTCTGTTTTTCAGTTTTGAAGGGGAAATACTTTGAGGCTACGTAAAATTCTGTTCCTTATCCTACTTTTACCCTCTGTTTTTTTAGCATCTTCCCTGAATTAATTATCTATGCTGATTGCCAAAAAAGCTATTTTCTAATCCCAACATTCATTTTATATTTATTAGTACAGAAAGTAAAATTTCCCTCTATCCCCAAGCCCAGAGATGCCCATTATTAACATTAATTTTTGGTAGTCTGTTGATAATTTGTTCAGGTCTAAGAGTGAGAAGCCAGGTGGTTGGACTGATCAAGGGTAGAGTAAGCTAATGACTTTCCAAAGGATAAGAAAGGTATTTGTTTTGGTAAGAGTGGGATTGAAGAGATAGATTGTGAGATTTGGCTAGATAAGAAAGAAAGTGAAGCCAAAGGCAGCTGATAGATTAGGAGCTAGAGAGAGGTAAGGACCTGGAATTTTAATGATTGGAATGTGGTCAAAGGGAAGTTTTGGAGAAGTGCCAAAAGATATTATAGCACTTGGATTCACGTGTTAGCTCTGTCTTTTTACTTTGGATTTCCCAGATGCTCACTAATGCTTCATAATCTTTATATTTATACTTTATTGCTTAAGCACATGGTATGAGTCATACCAATTGATGTCAAGAAACAAATTAAGATTGTCTTTGCGTGTGGCTCTGAAATTTGGAGGTTTTGTTGATAGAGATTTACACCACCAGCTTTGATGTTTTGTTTATAGGTCAGAAAAGAAACACCATATTTTATTTCTGCTACTATTTTCCTCAAAAAAAAGTTAATTCTTCAAGCTTCTGCTGAAAGATCAGAACAAATGGCAACCCTTTATCATTTTTGTTCCCAAGCCAAACAGAAACTTTCTTGTGCTCAAGGTTTCTTACAGAGTGAATCTGTTCCTTGATCTAAACATAACTCTTTAACCATCATTCTCATATTTAAACATATTTGAAAGCCCCAAATCTCTGAACTTTTCAACATTTTAACTAGGCCTATAGCTTTGTATCTCATGAGGGACATCTCTAGTTTTGATCTTAAAGTAAAAAATGCTTACTCTTACCATTGTTTTTATCCCCACTTACTCATGTAAGTAACATGTCAAATGACTCATTTGCAGAATTTACATAACTGAAAATTTGGTTTCAAATCTTTGTTTAAATAACACCCATTTTAAAGCTAATGCAGGAAAAAACCTTGTGTGCTACTGAAGCTACAAGTTAAAACATGTTGCAATCTTCTTAGCTCAGACAGTTCCTCCTCTGTTTCTAGGAATCATAGGCTAAAACAACTGGTCTCCTTAGGTTGCAGCACTCCTACGTTGCTCATCTGGGATTTCAACTATCCGTATTGAAGGAAAAAGATATCAATATGGATAAAACAACTGATAATATTCTAAAGCTTTCTTTCCTGTCACCTCAACATCTGAATTTCAATGCAAACACCACCAACTGAGACACTGAAGGCAGATGACTTCTCTGATGACTACTCTTTAATGGTTCCTTTCAAAATTCCTTATCTGTGAATAATGGCATTGATAAATGCAGCAAACAATGATTGTTGATTGTCAAACCATCACTACTTCCTCTTCCTCTTGACCTTCTCCTTCTTCTTTTTTCATAAAAGAAATGGAAGGGGTTGGCTATCTAGATGTCAGACATAGCAATAAAGAGCCTGTTGCTACAAGCCTCTGCAAGATGTCTCTAGAGGACAAATTAAGGCAGTGGGGAACCAATACTTTCTCTAACATTTTCTTCTTAGCCAGGATCCCAACTCAGGTCTGAATCTCTTAACTACTGGGTTATGAGAAATTCGGTTTTTATAATGAGACGGAGAAAGAAAAAAAGTCATCATATATATTCCTTTGGCTTGGGGATAGAAGGGTGTCCTGTAATTTAGAAAAAGAGACAAAGATGATTCATCATAATGCTGTAGGTTAGTAAGGAAATTAATAAATCAGTCATACCACTCCAACTGTGCTCATCCTATAGCAGCATTGCCAATTTCCCTATACAGTCAGCAATTACTCTTTCACCTTATCAAATGGGATACAAGACCCATTCTGGTGTAACAATAAATATTAGAAAAGTGTTCAAGTCCATCATTAGTTGAGGCCATAAAAAACTGTAACTGGAGCAGGTACAAGCTAACTTAGAACCCTGGAAAGAGTCATTCAAAATTACAACACTGAAGATGTACTGCAAATCCAGTACAATAAAAGGAAAATATAAAGTTTAATAGTCATCAGTGCAAAAAGACTATACTGCTTGAAAATTAAAACTGTTTTAGCAATGTTAAATTAAATTGATATCCCAAACTAGGAAAGTGATACAAAGCCTATACTCACACTTATATTTCTTCAGTTTAAAAAGTCTATAAATGTTTTAAAGAATAAAAGCAATATACATTAGAGCAGCTTTGTTTGCCTCTAGTTATACAAATAAGAGCTTAAGTGTCTTAATTGTTTTCCTTATAAAGTTGATATAGAATGATAATGAATCTATTTTAGCATTTGGTATGTCTTGGTTAGTTTGATTTTCAGCCTTGGAGTTACTTTTGCACTGTCATTTTAGCTTATCCTATGGCTTTGGTCACCGCTGTTATCATAAGGTATATTTTCACCTAAGTCTGTTTGTCTTATATGGAGAGTCAAGCAAGAGGAAAAATAGTTGGGAAAAAGGAAATGGTCAGAAGTGGGAGAATACATTTTTCTTCAGCACCAATCTATAATTGAAAGCTCCGTGATATTCCATCCAAAAATTAAAAAGCACAGTCTGTGGAAGTGGAAATAAATAAAAGGCAACATACAGAGCAGTGGAGAGTGTAGACATTGGCCTCAAGCAGAATTGGATTCCATTTCTGGTTTCTTTGCTTAATATCTGCATGACCTTGGACAAGCTTTCTAATCCCACCAAGCCTCTATTTTCTCATTTGTAAAATAAAGATAATAATAGCACCTATTTTGTAGACTTTATTGTTAGGATTAAATTATATAATGCATGTAAACCTGGGTACACATGGTAAATATTCATAAATGCTATGAAAATGTCGGTGCAATTAATATAAAATATTTTTGTTCGAGAAATGCATTGTACCCTTGGTAGTAGATGCTCCCATATCCTTTTGGGAGACTTATTCAGCAATGAACTTGAGCCTGAAGATTCCTGTGCTTGAATCACTTTGTTAGTTGAGAAGAGTCAGGTTCTGGACAAATGGTAAAGTTTGTCTTTGGTAACCAGTTCTGTTTCAAATTTGGTTTATCTGTCCAGTGATTCTTCCTGCCTTCAAGACACCTAGGGTCCTGCATTCCAAGGGCTCTCACAGCAGTTTTTGAGGTCCAAACCAGGGCATTTGGTTTCTCACCCCAGTGGAAAATCTCATGCTTTTATGGTACATTTCCTCAGTGTATATGGTAATCTATATGCAATTGTTTTGGTCCAGGTATTACATTAAAATTTATTTTAATTATTAATATATTTACTCAGGAGCCTCTCAGTCCATTATGCTGGGTTTTTTTTTTTTTGAGTGTCTAATGCCTACTAGACATAATTCATGGACTATAAGGTGCATTGATTATAACATGCACCTTTATTTTATATTATACAAAGAAGGAAACACTGTCAATTTAACTATGTCATGCTGTTAATAGTTAGACACTTCCTGATTTCAGTTATGTTAATATGTGGACACAAGTATTTCTTTGGGCACTGAGAAACCAGGTGTGAAAAAAATAAGTCTGCTCTCATGGAGCTTGCATTCTGGTGTCAAAAAAAACACAGAACATTAATAAATAAAGAATAGACCTGTATGATATTATATCAGATAGTAATGAAGGTCTCGAAGGTAAAAATAAAGGTAGGCAGAGGGAAAACCATACTTTGTATCCAACAGTTGAGGGAGGCTTCTCTGAGAAAGGGGCATTTGCACACAGACCTGAATGAAGTCAGGAAATAGACCATGCTAACATCTGGAGAAAAAGTGTTTCAGGAACCAGAAACAGTAAGTGCAAAGGCCCTGAGGTGATAGCATGCTTCTCTGATTGAGAATAGAAAGAATGTCAGTGAAGTGAAGCAGAGTGAGCCAGGCAGAGAAAGACTGAGGAGGAGGCTGAAGATCTATGCAGGAACCAGTTGGTATGCGGACTCTGAGTTTGGATTTTCTTATAAGTGTGAAAGAAACTTCTGAGGAGGGTTAAGCAAGGTAATGAGGTGATCTAATTTTTGTTTGTTAAAGATCTTTCTGCTACTGTGTGGGAAATGGAGTGCAGGGATGGGAGCATGGAAACAATTAGGAGGTTATTGCTTTGGCTCAGTAAGAGACAGTGGTGGATATGGACACTTTAACTGAACACTATAAGTACATGGAACCTTGAATAGGGCATGAGATTTTGTAGGTTTGCCCAAGTTAGTGTGATGCCCCAATAAAACCCAGAGTGATTTGAACAGTGAATAAAGAAGTATTTGCAAAGTTCCCTTAGGGGAATGGAAAGAAAGGGGGAAAATTCAACTTCTCCATTTGAAGAATTCCTGATATTCTTGCAAGCAGTGGGGACAACCAAATCATTAGGCTGAGCCCTCAATCTTGGGGTTTGTTCCTATGAAACTTATCCCCACAAAGGCTAGGCTAAGCCTATTTAAAATTAGGTCTAAGAGTCACCCCCAGAACCTCTTTTGTTGCTCAGATGTGGCCTCTCTCTCTCTCATTCAGCCAACAAGGCAAACAACTCACTGTTCTCCCCCTCTCTACATGGGACCTGACTCCCAGGGGTGTCAAACTCCCTGGCAATGTGGGACAGAAATCCTAGGATAGACTGGAACTCAGCATCAAGGAATTGAGAAAACCTTCTCAGCTGAAAGGGGAAAGAGAAATGAGACAAAATAAAGTGTCAGTGGCTGAGAGATTTCAAACAGAGTTGAGAGGTTATCCTGGAAGTTATTCTTATGTATTATATAGATATCCCCTTTTTAGTTTATGGTGTATTAGAGGGGCTCGAGGGAAGTGCCTGAAACTGCAGAGCTGTGTTCCAGTAGCCATGTTTCTTGAAGATGATTGTATAATGACATAGCTTTCACAATGACCGTGTGATTGTGAAAACCTTGTGTCTGATGATCCTTTTATCTATGATATGGACAAATGAATAAAAAATATGGATAAAAGAATAAACAAATAATGGGGGAACAAAGGTTAAAATTAATTGAGTAGATTTAAATACTAGTGGTCAATGAAAGGGAGTGGTAAAAGGATGGCATGTATGAGTTTTTTCTTTTTTCTTTCTTTTTATGGAGAGATGCAAATGTTCAAAAAAAATGATCATGGTAATGAATACATAGCTATGTGATGATATTGTGAGCTATTGATTGTAACTATGTCAAGAATGTTTGTATGTCAAGAATGATTGTATGTCAAGAATGTTGGTATGTTGATTCATTGTTTATAATAAAAATATTTTTTAAAAAAGTGAAAAAAAAAGAGAGACAATGGTGGCCAAGATCAGAGTGGTAGCCATGGATGAGATAAGAAGTGTTAAAATTGGAATATACTTTTAATGTACAATCAGGACTTACACATAAGTGGATGTGGGATGTGAGGGAAGTGTGGAATCAAAGATGAATACTGGTGTCATTTATAGAGATGGGAAAAGATCTGGTTTGGGGATTGTGGTTGATTGAGTTATGTGCCCCAATTTAGGCCTTTTTTGTTTGTTTGTTGTATGGTGGGGATCACATTTCTCTCTTTTTCCATGTGACTATCCCATTATTGCAGCACCATTTGTTGAATTTTTTTTTCTTTTTTTTTTTTGTGGGTCTCCTGCATGACAGGCAAGAATTCTACCACTGAACTACCCTTGCACCCCCAGATGTATTTTTAATCTTAATCCCATTCCTTGGGTGAGAACCCACTGTAAACAGGACCTTTTGAAGTGCTATTTTTAGTTAAAGTATGGTAAACTGAACCAACACAGGCCTTAATCTGTATTACTGGAGGCCTTCTAAGGAGAACCAGGAAGTCATAGAAGGAGAGGTCACTGCCATGTGATGGGAGGCAGAAATACAAGGAGGAAGGAGCCCCAAGGATATGGTTAGCCAGCATCAGCATGCTAGTCTTCTGGGAGAAAACAAACTTTGCTAATATCTTGCTTTTGGACTTCTTCTAACTGCAAAACTGAGAGCCAATAAATTTAAGCACATCCTTTGTGGCTTAAATTTATTTTTTAATTTAAGTGTGGTGTTTGTGACAGCAGCTCAGGCAAACTAAGACAGAGGCACAAATCAAGAGGTCAGTTTCAAATACATGGTTATTAGACAGCCCAAGAAAAGCTGTTGAATACCAGTTGGATATTTGAGTTTGGAGCTCTGAGCGAGTCAGGGCTGGAGACATGTATTTTGAACTAATCTGCATAGAGATGGTATTTAAAGCCACCCAGGACAGTGATCCTCACCGCTGGTCCCACTTTAGAATCAACTCAGGTGCTCATAAGACATGAAGTCCTGGGTGCATGGGTGACTCAGAGGTATAATGCTTTCCTGCCATGCTGGAGAACTGGGTTCGATTCCCAGACCAAGCACTACCCCCAAAAAGGCCAACCCATTAAAAACATGAAAGCCTGGCTCCACCCTCAGAGATTCTGATACAAAAGGAACCTGGCTTTGGTCTTTCTTTTTAAAAGCTCCTCAGGTGATTATAATGCAGCCAGGATTAGAACCCAACCCCAAGGGAAGAGGTAGCCCATTGTAGGAGAGGGTGGTCTGGGCTGGAGAGAAGAATAGAGTGGGGAAGGGGCTAAAGGACAGAGCCTTGACATGTTCCAATATTTAGTGGTTCAGAAAAAGAGGAGGGTCTAGTAACAGAACTGATCAGGAACAGCCATCAAGGAAGCCAAGGAGGAAAACCTGGAGTATATTGTGTCTCAGAGGTCAAATAAAGACAGAGGTTTAAAGAGAGAGTCATCAGCTAAGTCAAATACCGTTTAAGAGGACTTGTGAGAATTAACTGTTGGATCAGGCAAGATGAAGTGGGTTACAAAGAGAATGCAAGAGACAAATGCTCTTCTAGTCTTTCTTCATTATATGTAGATTCTATAAGCAAAATTGGGGTCATAAGTCATTGGGGTATGGGATGTATGAATTCTTTTCTTTCCTTTTATTTCTTTTTCTGTAGTGAAGCAAATGTTTAAAAATGATCAAGGTGAAGAGCACACAAGTATGTGATGATATTCTGAGCCATTGATTTTAAAATGTGGTTGGACTATATGTGTGTGGAGATTTCTCAATAAAAATATTTTTTAAAATAATTGCAAAACAAAGTGATAAGTAATGTAATTAAGTTATATTTCACATACCCATGGGAGCTGAGACGATAGAGAACTTAATACTGTATGTTAAATAATAATTGGCAAATTGGAAAATTGCTTATTAGTGATAAAAACAGAATAGAAACTTGGGCTGTAAACATTTAAACATCTAATCTCCAAAAATTCCAGTCAAGAAAAATCTTGAGCTGATCCCTGAGGCAAATAAGGTCAGGAAGAGATGGGGGAAGGAAAGGAATTCCAGGCTAGAAGGTGAAGGAAATGGAACATTGTGTATAACCTGCTTGGCTACTCTAATAGCCTTGGTGTGGCTGCAGTGTGTAATTCCCATAAGGGAGTAACCAGGCGTAATACTGGAAAGACAGGTAGATGATAACCAGATAAAAAAGATAAAGAAAAATCATATAGGCTATACTGGAGAGCTTGAATTTATCCAGTTGCTTACAAGTAGCCACCAAAAATTTTAACATGATAACGTGCTCAGATTTTGTGTTAAAAATATAACTGTGGTAGTTGAACTAAAAGGCAGAAAGACTATTTAGAAAGTTTTTACAGTGATGTGGGAGAGAAATGATAAAAGCTTGAACAAAGGCAATGGCAAAAGGATGGATGTTTGGATGGATGGTGTTTCACCAGCTAAAGCTGCCAGAATGCAATATACTGGAAACGGGTTGGCTTTTACAATGGGGATTTATTAGTTCACAAATTTACAGTTGTAAGGCCATGAAAATGTCCCAGTTAAAGCATCAACAGACAATAACTTCTCTGAAGAAAGGTCACTGGCATCAGGGTTCTTCTGTCAGATAGCAAAGCACATGACCAGTGTTTTGCTGGTTCTTCACTCCGGGGTTTCATTGCTTTCAGCTCCTGGTTCCAGGGGCCTCCTTTCTGAGCTTCTGTGGATCCTTTCTTAGCTTTTATCTCTCAGCTCTCTCTGGGTGTTTCTGAGCTTTCTGGGCTTTTTCTGTCTTTTATCCTCATAAAGGACTCCAGTAAATTATTAAGACCCTCCTTGAATGGCGTGTATCACATCTCAATTGAAACAACCTAATCAAAAGGTGCCACCCAGAATAGGTCTGCACCTACAGGAATGGATTAAGAGAACATAGCCTTTTCTGGGGTACATAACAGCTTCAAAATCAGCACAGTTGGATGGATGGATGGATGGATGGATAGGAAGGGATGAATTCAAAGGAGGACTAAGGAGACAGTGTGGACTTATATACTGGTAAGGGATGGGGAATAGGGAATGGGAGGAAAGGAGAATAATTTCCAGATTTCTGGTTTAGATAACTGAGTCCCTGGTTTTTATTCCTGGCTCCATTTCTAACTAAGATAATGAATACAGGAGGAATTGAGGACCCGATGGAATATCCAATGGAAGATGTATAGTGACTAACTTCAATGTATGATCTGGATCTCAGGGGAGAGGTGTGGGTCAGAGATACTAATCTAAAAATCATCATCATATATATGATTCCTGGAATCATGAAAGTGGATGAGGTTGAGCAGGGAAGTTATGTATGTATAATTTGCGTGTTTTCCTATCTAGTCATTTTTCTCTAACCTGCATCTTTACTAAGTTAAAATAGTATACATGTGATTTCCTTTCCTCTTTTTCCCCTTACATTATACCCAAAATAGTATACATGTGATTTCCTTTCCTCTTTTTCCCCTTACATTATACCAAAAAGTTTTTTTCATATTGTACCAGAGTTTTCAAAACAGTCATAACTGTAGTGCACAAAAATCTACTGAGAGGATGTGCTATAGTTATAGTTGAATTTAACTCTGTGATAAATATGTTTAATCAAAAAATTTCCCCCATATTTTGAAATCTGTCTTAGGAAAGAGTCTTAGAAATGGGAATATATGTGTGTTCTAGAGTCATTGTTTTATACATATATATAAAACAAATTACTTGCAAAAATGATTGTTCTCATTTATCTTTGCTACTAACAATGTATGAGAATACCAGTTTAACTACACACTTGTCAAAATTTGTTATTCTATGTGTGTGCTGTGAATATATTTTTATTACGTATATTAAGATTTTTATTGAATTATGACATACATATACCAAAATGTACAAATTTGAGTGTACAGCTTATTGAATTCTACAAAGTGAACACACTATGTAACCTGAACCTGAATCTGGACGTTTAAAGGTACTTTCAATGACAACTTAAAAAGAATGATGAATGTGCTATTGGAAATTAGAAGAAAGATGATCCTTTTATAAAGTGGCAGAGAACCTGGCAAAATTGTGTTTTAATGTTGGATTGAAAGTCTAACTTGTAAGTGATGAACTTGGGCATATAGCTGAGGAGATTTCCAAGCTAAGTATGGAAGGTACAGCTGGCTTCATGCAATTTATAAACAAACAAACAAAAAAAGTAAGAGGAAGGAACAAACCAAGAACTGAACTCTTAAGCACAAAGAAACCAGAAATTGATGATTTGGAAAATTTGTAGCCTATCCAGATAGTATGATCTTGAGACAAGGGCTAGAAGCAGCTCTATAAGGGACCTCCCTGAGCTTGTAGGAAGTGAGGTTAACTGAAAAACCCTTGCTAAAGAAAGTGTGGCTGAAAGTGGATCTAGTTGGCCATCTTAGTGGAAGATTGAAAATGCAGTTATTCAGGAAGGATCTGTGGAAACACAATTCAAGCACTTGCTTGAACTCCACAGAAAACTGACAAGGTTTTTGCAAAATATGTATGAGCAGAAATACTGTCAGCCTGGACTGAAAAGAACAGAGAAGGAGTGAATCGAAGAAAGAATGACTTCAAGGGAAGAACCATGGAAAGCAAAGGCTGGGACTGAAAATATCTCCTTGGGCCAAGAGAGTGGGCCCAATCATGTGTGTGAAAAGGGCAGGTCCCCCTGTGCTTGGAGGGGCAGGCCATCAGCCCCAGTTCCCGGAGGGGACCACCCCAGCGCAGAGACATGGTAGGTCCTGAGCCCAAGTATTCAGTGGATGTTCAGTGGATGTTCAGAGCCCTAGTATTCATTCTGATGCTCATAGAGGGTGGTGCCTACGCCAGGATTGGGAGAGCATGGCCACTATGCCATGCTTGGTAGGGTTGGGGATGTCACTCCATCAGGCCAGGACAATAAAACATTGACCCATAGATGACCCTCAGACCATGAAATCTAATGGAGTTCACCTTGCTGGGTTTCAGACTTGTTTGCTACTAGTAACCCCTGTTTTCTTTCCAACTTCTCCCTTCTGGAATGGGAATGTTTAACTTCTGCCTGTTTCAACCATTGTATGGTGGAAGCAAATAACTTGTTTTTGAGGTCAGAAAGGAATTTTGCCCCAGGACAGATCACACCCATAACTGATTCTGCTAACACTTTATACTTAGTTTTGCTACTGAAATGACTTAAGGCTTTGGGGATGTTATGATGTAATGAATGCATTTTGCATGTGGGAAGAATATGTCTTTTGGAGACCCAGGGGTTGAACTGTTGTGGAGTGACTCATGTCCCTCACAAAAGGTATGTTGAGGTCACAACCCCTGATACTGTGAGTATAAACCCATTGTAAATAGGATCTCTTGAAGATGTTACTTCAGTTTAACATGTGGCCTGACTAAACCAGATTGGGCTTTAAAATGGATTACTGGAGTCCTTTATAAGCAGAATGAAATTCAGACAGAGAAAAAGAGAAGCTACTAGGAGACAGCCAGAAGCTGGAAATCAACGGAACCTAGAAGAGAAAGGAGAAGATGCCAACATGTACATTGCCATGTGACAGAAAAGCCAAATTTGGAGCCCCAAATACTGCAATCTAGCCAGAAGATACTGACCATGGGAGGAAGCAGGCCTTCTAGTCTCTGAAACCATGAGCCAATAAATACCTGTGGTTAATCCACAGGTATTTTAGCTGCTAGGACACTAAAGGTGGTAGTTTTAAGGTTTTGGCTGTTATGAAGAGCAGTTCTTTGTGAACGTTTTTGTACATATGTTCTGATGAACACATGTATATGTTTCTGTTGGGTATACACCCAGGAATGGAATTGATGTTTAAGAAGAGATGTGAATGTTCTGTTTTGGTAGTTATTGACACCAGTTTTCCAAAATAGTTTTATCACTTTCCTTTCCCACCAGTATTTGGGAGTTCTCAATGCTCTGGTTGCTTACTGATAGTTTTGTCTGTCTTTTAGGTGAGTGGTATCTCATTTGGATTTAATTTGCATTTCCCTGTTGACTAAAAATGTTTAGCATTTTCTCATATATTTTATTTTATTTTTTGCCATTTGAATATTCTCTCTTGTGAAGTAATTGTTCAAGTTTTTGTTCACTTTTCTACTATATTGTCTTTTTCCTTATTGATTTGTATTGCTGTTTTTATATATTCTGAATATGACTCCTTTGTCAAATATACATATTACAAAGGTCTCCCCCCCCCCCCCCATATTTGTCTTCACTCTCTTAAAGCATAACTTTTGATGATGAGAGGTTCTTCATCTTAACATAGTTCAATTTATCAAATGTGTCCTTTATTGTTAGTGCATTTTCTGTCCTGTTTTCCTGTTTAAGAAACCTTTGCCTACTTCAGGGTCATGAAGATGTTCTCCTGTGTTTTCTTTGAAGAACTTTATTGTTATATTTAGATCTGCAATTCACCTGGAATATATTTTTGTATTTGGTCTGAGATAAGAGGGCAAGACACATTTTTTCCAGATGGATATCTATTTCACCCAGCCTCATTAATTGAAAAGCTTATACTTTCCCCCAAATCACTGTATTTCGAACTTTTTCCCCATTTTAACAGATGGAAAGCAGTACCTCATTGTTTAATTTGAATTTCTAGATTTTTAAAGCAGTTTAACTTTTCTCCACTGTATGTACCAAGACAGGATACACAATGCTGGCAATAGCAAATAAAGTTCTACATCTCAGAGGCTTAAAACAGTGTTCATTTATTTCTCCTCATTCCAAGTCCAATGCCAGTAGGCCAAGTGATAGTTCAGCTGTTCTCCCGGTGGTGGCTGGGAGTTTCAGGCCGCTTCCATCACGTGACCTCGTATTAGTATGTGGCTTCCCTGGTCTCCCTACTAAAGAAGAAAGAGTGTAATAGTGGCATACTAACTCTTAGGTCCTTGGCTGGCATGGAACACATGAGACTTCTGGTCATATCCCATTGTCTGTATCTAGTAACGTGGCCCCATCTAACTGCAAGGAGCCAGGAAGTTTAGCTTTTCCGTGTGCCCAGAAATAGAGGAAAACTAGATACCAACAGGTTGATTGGTATTCCCGTAATTAACTAGTTGCATTTTCTATATTATGAATTGTTGTTCATGTTGATTGCCACTTATACACATATTTTTTTGGTATCTAATGTTTATATTGAATCAAAATAAGGTTTAAATTTTTATTTACCTTAAATTCTTATTTTAATTTTAATGTTGCTATCTCTGATTTATTGCAAATTTGCTTACTACAGTATTCCCTATTCTTTCCTTTGTAGTCTCTTTGAGTTATTTTATTGAGGTACAATTTTTATAGGCAGCAAATTACTAATTTTTAATTTTTAACACAGTCTGGGAGGCTATTTTTCATTAATAGGGAATTTAAATATCTATTTATCTTACTTAGTCTCACTGTTGTCATTTTTGTGCCTTTGTTTATATGTGAGCATTTTATTTCTTTCCAGTTTCATCATTTGCTTTGCAGACTCGGTTTTGTTTGCTCTTAACCTCTACTGCGATTTCTGAAGGTAGACTTTCCTTTGGTTCTGCTAGTAAATATCCTTAAAACCTACATTTATTTAGTTATACCAGTAAAAAAACAAACAATAACTTTTGACTCTCTACAGAAAAGGAGGCAATAAACACTTTTTCTCTCTCCAGCTCCTTTTAATCTTTCCTTTTTGTGGGTCTTCATTAATTTAATCTAGAGTAGTAAACCCAGTTATTTGAAAAACTATAGCTTTTTTTCTCATTATAAAGTAATTGATATTCCTATAAAACAATTGGAAATACTAAAAAAATACAAAGTTGAGCAAGAAAAATATGCTATCATTTTACCACACCAAGACAATCATTTGTAATACTTTGGTATATTTCCTTTCAATTTTTTTATTGTAAATATTTTATATGATTGAGACCATACTGCATATATAATTTTTACTTGCTGCTTTATACACTGAAATTATCTTATAAGCAAACCAGTTGTTTTTGTTTATTATAAAATCTTCACAAACATATTAATTACATCATTATATTTCATAAAGTAGATGAACTACAGTTTATTACCATATCGCTATTATTGTGCATTTAGGTTATTTTCATTTTTTATATCATCACAAATAATGTTAAATAGAGTATCATGTGCAATAAGAAAACAAGCACTTTTTTTTTTCTAATTTCTGATAGTGTCCTTAGGGTAGAGTTCCAGAATAAAATTAGTAGGTCAAAAGGAACAAATGTTTTCAAAGAACTCTTTTTTTTTAATTGAAATATCTTCACACACCATACAATCCATCCAAAGTATACAATCAATAACTCACAATATCATCACATTGTTGTGTATTCCTCATGATGATCATTTTTAGAACATTTGTATCACTCCAGAAAAATAAATAAAATGAAGAAAAAAGAACTTATACATCCCATACCCCTTACCCCTCCTTCTCCTTTGACCACTAGTATGGCATTCTACCCAGTTTTTTTTTTACCCCTTATCCCCCCCCACATTATTCATTTACTTTTATTTTTTTGTCCTTATTTTTTTACTCAGCTGTCTATACCCTGGATAAAGGGAGCATCAGCCACAAGGTTTTCACAATCACATGGTCATACTATAAAAGCTATGTAGTTATACAATTGTCTTCAAGAATCAAGGCCACTGGAACAGAGTTAAACAGTTTCAGGTATTTCCTTCTAGCTATTCTAATACACTAAAAGCTAAAAAGGGGTCTCTATAAAATGCATAAAAATAACCTCCAGAATAACCTCTCAACTGTATTTGAAATCTTTCAGCCACTGAAACTTTATTTTGTCTCATTTCTCTCTATACACTTTTGGTCAAGAAGACTTTCTCAATCTCTTGATGCCGGGTTCTGGCTTATTCCAGGCTGTCTGTGCCACACTGCCAAGGAGGCTTACACCCCTGGGAGTCAGGTCCCCCACATAGGAGGGAGGGCAGTGAGTTCATTTGCTGGGTGAGAGAGAGATACCACATCAGAGCAACAAAAGAGTTCTCTGGGGGTGACTCTTAGACATAATTATCAGTAGACTTACCTTCTCCTTTGCAGGAATAAATTTCATAGAGGCAACCCCCAAGGCTAGGCCTTTTAATTTGGTTGTCCCCACTGCTTGCGAGAAAATCAGAAATTCCCTAGATGAGGAAGTATAATACTACCTCCTTTCTCCCCAGTCACTCAGGGGGACTTTGCAAATACTTTTTTATTCTCTATCCAAATTACTTTGGGATGTTTCAGAGAATCAATTAACCTGTACAAACCAACAAGATCTTACTCTCCATTTGAGAGTCCATGTAATTATGGTGTTCGAATAAACTGACCATACATGTTGAACTAGATACTGTGCTGCAGAAACATAAATTTTGCACCAAATAAACATCTTTTCCATTGGTCTCACACAGGAGTTGATGTTTTAAAATATAGACCATATCATCCTTGACCCTGTATTCTGATTTACCTTATTCCTATCCAGATCAGCTTCATTCATTTGTCTAGTTGAAGTCTGATCATATTTTCAACTTTTTTTTAACCACTGCTTTATGAGGTAATGCTGACTTTCATAGCTTCAGAGCTCTATCTGAGTCTCAGGTGTCACACAAATACCCGACGTTCCAGGGAACAATGAAGTTATACTATAACCTATAACAATGTTATAGTTCAGCATCCCAGAATTTAAAGGACTCTTGATCCATGTTGTTAAACTGCTTTCCAAGAGAAATCTCATCATTACAAATAAAATCTTAAGGTAACCACATAGTTACTGTAGTTATAGTTGCATTTTAGACTTATCAATTAATTTCCCTTTATTATTTAATGTTTATATTAGCTTTATCTATAGCTTAAAGCCTGTTTTTAACGTCTCCACTAACTCTTTCCAACCTCTGTCTCCCAGATCGTGAGTTTTTTTCATGATTAATTGATTCATAATTTTATGATTCATTGAATTGTGTTGAATCTGCAAGACAATGTCCCTGAAATGCTTTTTTTGTTGATTACCAATAAAATGAGTGCTTTATTTGACTTAGTAAATTTCTCTTCTGCATTTTAAGTAGAGGGTGACTTAGTTTCACCAAGGAAAATTACTTTTTTGTTTTTAAGTTTCCTGCCTACGCTTTCTCCCCCATCCCATCTTTGGTCCATAGACTAAGGAGAAGGCCATGGTAAATTAAAAGATGCAGTTCCAGAAGGGATTTGAAAGTGGGCTGAAGCCCCTAAACAAGGAAAAAAGAGAATAGAAAGAGCAAAGATTAAATTACGAGCTCAAGACTCTATGAAACTGAAGATATATAGTGGAAAATAGTGTTAGGACGGTGTATGGAAAGGGTTCAGACTCTCTCATGGGTAAATTCAGAAGTGTTGAATCTTGAAAAGGGAAATAATAATTTAGGTCCCTGTGATGCACTGCAAGGCTTAGCTAAAATTGTTCCTCAATTGGGAAGCTTCGGGTATGATCTCTCTTGCTGTAAATTCTCCCATCTGTTTATCTATACTTCACTTTTGGATCTTGCTCATTTTCAACTCTGGGTCTTAGGCGTTTGTCTGACTATTTTTTCCTCATCAAGTCTAAGCTCTACGTGTGACTCATCTCTGTCCTCCTACAGCACCTGGTAAACTGCTTTACCCAAGTTAGGTGCTCAACAAGTATTTCCTGAAACAAATGTTTATTAGTCCATAACTGTTTCTAAAACAAATGAACACAAAGGCTATAAACCATTCCCAAACAACTTTCTTTACCAAGTACTCAACATGAACAATAGTTTAGTGGATAAATGTTTACTTGAGGGCTTTCTAATAGTGGCAGTTTAGAAATTTCATTGTACGTTTATTGTTTTTAAAATATTTTCTTCTCTTCTTCCCATAAGAAACCACCATTCATGTCCCCTCATATTAATGTTTTTCTTTTTTTAGTACTTCTTTGCATTTTCTCATGAAATAACAAAAATAAATTTGTTTCTGTGTGTGTGTGTTTAAATACTTAGAATCATGTCATTATCTTTTTCTAGAACTATTTTTCTAACTTTTTATTGCAAAGTGTGCAGTTCAATGAATTTTCAAAAACTGAACACATACTTCTCACCAGCACCTTGATCAAGGATCAAAAGAGTACTTACATCTCAGAAGCCCCCTCCTGCTTCCTGGTGATGTTTTGACTGATTTTTTGGGGGAGGGGAAGGGAAGGAGGGAGAAATTCTCACCAATATTTGACATTCTTGTATTGTTTCAAAGTTTCTAAATATGTATGAGGTAATTATGTCTTTTCTTATTTTTTCATATATCTAAGAAAGACAGCATTTATTTTTTATTTGCTGAGAAAGCATTAAATAACTTTAAAATTCGCCAAACTGTGGAGTTAGAAAGATAGTCACAAATTAAGGATGTTTGCTATTTTTTTTTTAATGAAAAGAAACATCAATTTCTTTGTCTACAAAACAATTTGTGCTGCAGAGACAAAGTCCAGGGTGACTTTGGGGGGATCTTTGTTCTTACCACTAACGTGATGAATTTATATGTCTATTGAAACAGCAAGACTGAGGATGAATGAATACTAGATTATAATTGGTGTTATATATATCTTTACTTACTTTCCTACATAGCCTGTCTTGTTAACTGATACGTAGGTGATTATAAATCTGCTATATGAGCATTCTTTGTGGGTTGTACTTTGTTTTTGTAAACATTTTGTAATACTCATGTTTGTGGAGGACAGCTTCTAGTGCATTTTGGGGGAGGGAATATTGTTTTGAAGTTGGTTACTTTTTTTTTTTTTACATGGACAGGCACCAGGAAGTGAACCTGGGTCTCCAGCATGGTGGACGAAAACTCTGCCACTAAGCCTCCACTGCCTGCCCTGTTTACTATTTTTTTAACCTATGTGAACTGGATTCTTTTTGAGAATCTAGTAATTCCAATCAATTTTGTTATGTATGGGCCAAGGCCTGCTTTTTTGTCCTAACCAAGGCTTTTTACCAAGCCTTGGTTAACATGCCTGAAAGAATCCATTTCCATTGTTAGAACAGAGGAGGTGTAATCTAGCCTATTATCCACAAAACCCTGTAATATCGCAACAGAGATTTGTAAACTAAAACTTTCAAGCATTTGGGTTTTGCAAATTGGATAGTACATGTAGAACAAACTCAATGAAAAGAGAATTCTTCATAATTCAGGGTAAGGTCGCCATTTTTCTAAGCATTGAATCAAAAAAGACTATTGAGGTGGTATGTTGAGATACTAGGGCAGGCATCTTGAGATAACAGATCTGTGTGTACATATTTGGACAAAAAAGAAAATCAAAATCAGGATGTGAATCTAGATGGACAAGACAGTGTTGGCATCTCAGTTAACTTTGACAGGTAGGCCCAGCACTCCTCATTTCCTTAAAAATGTTAATGTAATATTTCATACATTTCATACATATTTCATATGAGCATACGTATGTTATATATTGAATCATGTTTCCCATAAAGACACATTCAAATGCTACCCCCCAGTCCTGTGATGTGAACTCATTTGTAACTAGGACATGTGAAGATCCTATTTGGATGAGGCCTAATTGAATTAAGGTAGACCTTAATCCATTACTGCTGGGGTTTTTATAAACAGAGGAAAATTGGACATATCAGTAGAAAGTAGAGGAGAAGCCAGAGAAGAGAGAAATCTCCATGTGATTTCAGCATCATCTTGCTTCAGATGTCAGCATCTTCTTGCCAAAGATTGCTGACAAATCATCAGCAGAATGCTAAAGACTCCAGGAGAAAGATGGCCTGGCGATACCTTGATTTTGGACTTCTTGCTTCCAAAACTGTAAGACAATAAATTCCTGTTGTTTAAGCTAACCAGTTAGACGTATTTTGTTATAGCCCTGGCAAATTAAGACAGCCTAAAATATATGTGTAGTTTAAAGAAAAGGAATAAAGCAAACACCTCCAGACTTATCAACCAAATTAAATAGCACATTTAATAATGCTTTTGAAGGCCCTGAGAGTCCTCCATTATTGACTCTATTTGCCCTGACAGGTAACCAGTCTGACTTTGACCTCTCATCCGCTTTCTTTTCTTTCCAGTTTTACCATATCTGTATTCTTGGACAGTATAATATTTAATTTGAAATGTTTTAAAATTCTTTTAATAAATGGAGTAAAACTGAATTCATTCTTTTGTAATTTATCCTTTTTGATCGGCATTATGTTTATGAGACTTTTTGTTGTTGTACAGTTTTCCCTTGTGTGAATATAAATAATTCTAGTTTATCCATTCTCTTGTTGATGGATATGTGGGTGGTTACCAGTTTTGGGCTATTACAAACAATAGAGCTGTGGATATTCTTATTTTAATCTCTTGATGTGTTCTCCCTAGGGTGTATTCTTTAGAATGGAATTGCCAGGTCATGGTATTTTCAACTTTACTAGTTAATACTTCATTAAGTATTTTTTCGCTTAGCTCAAAGGGCTGCTAGGGCTACCAGATTTAGCACACACACACACACACACAATAAATGTATATATATATATATATAATATATATAAAATTCTAAGTTAAAATTGAATTTCAGAATAACAAATAACTTTTAGTATATGTGTCATGCAAAATTTATATTTTACCTGGCAACCCTAAAAAGGTCAGTGAACTTTCCTAAGCCACAAACACTGACCAATGAAGGAAGAGTGTGAGGGCATTTGTCCCTCTTTTCCTTTGCTAGAGTGGCCAAGCCAGATGTTTATCACCAGGTTAGCTCAGGTGGCTCAAGAGCTTATAAATGAACTTGAGGAGTGATTGATAGATGCGACAAATATGTATTCAACACCAACTATTTGCTAAGCAGGTGCTAGATGGGGAATGCAATAGTAAATATTATGTACAAGGGTCCTTGCTATCCCTAGGATTTTAGCCTGGGGGAAGAGGGATAGACAACAGACAACTATATAATCAATGATAGATGTGCTACAGCAGTGGTATGCTGGTGAATACTTCATAATCGACTCTGGTGGGATGGAAAAGCCATTATTGGAAGCTTTTGCTGATTTTAGAGGCAGAAATACTCTCAGCATGACTGATTGCAAGTTACTAATGTGACATGGAGTTGGGAAGAAATGTATACAATCTTCTCTCATTGCCGGCATGAGCCACCTCCAGCACCCCACTATATTGGTGTATTTAGCAAGAATATCTCATCCAATCTCCACGTTTATTTTTTTTAGTTTGGGGGACAGGGGCTTCGGTGGCTTAAAGCATGAATTATTTCTCAAATTTAGAAGAACTCAAAGTTAAATGGTATCAAATACATTTTATTTTATTTATAATATTTTAACATTTTATAAATATTTTACTATAGTATGTAAATAGAAAAGAGCCTAATAAATGTAGTTGTATATAGATTAGGGCTCAGACCTCTCCCTTTTGCCTATGACCTTTCATCAGGAAACCTTTGGTGACCTCTTCTTCATGGTTCCCTCAACAGTATCCTAGCTTATTGATCTCATTTTTCATTCATTCCACAAACACTGACAGAACCAGGCACTATACTAGGGCTTGAGTCCCTGCCCTCATAAAGTGCTCAGTCCACAGAAACAACTGTACTCCATTTCTTTGCTGTTCTTTCTAAGTAGATTTAGTGTATTCTCCTTTTACTTGCTTAGTTTACCCCTATGTTCATGTGATAGGCTTTCCTCTGGAAATATTTCTCCAAAGAAGCTCGCCAAAAAACCTGACCAAGCCCTGTTTCCATAGCTCTTGAGATTTCTCCTTCCCCAGGAGTGGTAGGTATGCTTAAATCTGGACTTTCTTTACATTTCCATATCTGTTCCTAGATATCTTTTTCTATTGCGTTAACCATCCCATTTATCAAACATTTTTTGAATGCCTATGTATTAGCTAAGGTGCAAGGTGTGCAGGAACCTTTATTTACATTTAAAAGCTATCATTTAGTTGACATAATTATTTTTATAAAATTATGTATTTGTACAATTTATGTTCAGAGGCCTGTTTTATGCTTAAATTACTTAAAAATTACTTAGCAAGTATTTCAAGAACTTTTTCTGAATATAAAAAGCAACACATGATTCATTGTACACAATTTGGAAAAGCATAAAGGAGAAGATAATTATGTAATCTCACAACCCAAGGCTAGCCATCCTTAGCTTTTTGGGGTGCATTTTTCCAGTCATTTTTAATGCATATTCATAAAATAGATTGGTATCATACCACTTTTCCACTTAATACAGTGTGAAAATTTTATCTCCTTCAGTATTCTTTGAAAACATGATTTTAAATCATGGTATAGCATTCCATTTTCTGACTAAACCAGTTTATTTAATTAGCTCCCAATTGCTTGCAAAAACCTCTTTATACATCAGTGTTGGCTATCTTAATAGTAAGGGACAAGAATGTGGGAATTAATCATTTAATCGTCTGTCCTAGTTAGCACTCACAATAAAAATATATCTCTAGGAATTTGATGATGTATATACTGTGATCTTCTGGTTTTTATTTAAAATAAAAGGAGCCAGTCTGCATAAAAGGTAACCGGGATGGGTATAAAGGTAACTTGGAGCTCTGGAAAGGGATAGGAAGATAACCTGCCACCAAATCTCTTTGGTTGGACTTTGTTTACTACTCCTGAGAGGGTTGAGCACTGTATAGTCCTAGAATTAGAATTGGTATGTTTTAGAGATTACCCAGTGACCCTAACTTTTTTCATAGATGAGGAAACTGGATCAAGAAGGATTGTTATCTGTGGAGATTGATACCTAAGTGTCTTAACTTCCTTCCTGTCCTATGTTTTTTTCACTACACTGTGCTGATTATGAATATAAAAATACCGAAGAGCACAAATTTACCTACATGTTGTTATAGAAACTTTATTTGCCTTTATTGTGCATGTACTTTGATATAAAAATACAACACTAAACTCCTTGGTATGTATCCTAGAAAAAGGAATGTCTGCATCCACACAAAAACTTGTACCTGAATATTCATGGCAGCGTTCCTTGTGATAGCCAAAAGGTGGAAACAATGCAAATGTCCATGAAGAGTGTAGTATATTCAACAATGGAGTATTACTCTGCAATAAAAGGAATGAATTATTGATAAACATAATCAGGTGGACGAATCTCAAAGTAATTATACCGTGAAGGAAACCAGACAGAAGAGTACACACTGTATGATACCATTTACCTAAAATTCTAGAATATGCAAACTAATCTAGTGACAGAAAGCAGATCTGTGCTTACCTGGGCCTGTGGGTGGAATGGAGGAGGAACCACAAGGGCCTGTGGGTGGAGTGGAGGAGGAACCACAAAGGGGTAGAGAAAACTTTAGGAGGTGATGGATATATTATTTTGAATGCAGCGCTGGTTTCACAGGTGTACATGTCAGTACTTACCAAATTGTACCCTTTTAAGTCTGTGCAATTTTTTGTATGTCAATTCTACCTTAATAAAGCTGTTTAATTTGTGAGCTCTACCTCAAGATTGAAAAGCAGAACAAAACTAAAAACTCACTGAAGAATCTGAAGCTTAAGAAAACTAGAGCTACTTCTGGGGATAACAACCAAGGTTCTATTCTAGTATGATAGTTTATCTGAACAAAACATTCCTATGAAAAATGCAAAGTCATAAAAATAAAAAATAGAAATGACATTTTTGTCGCTGGTAATCATGCCATTTCCTCATGCCTGTACAACTATTTCATAATCTTTTTAGTGTTCTATTCAATTTGGCTTTTAAAAGAGAGCAATAAGCTTGTACTTTTCTTGAACTATATTAATACTGCTTCTTTATGTACAAGATACCCAAAGCTACACTGTATTATGAACTTTAGCCAATGCTGTAATTTGTTCTGAGATTTTGTAGTCAGGACTCGGCGGCAGCACGGGAAAGAAACTGGAACCTTCTAGAAACTATACTCGCGTTTACAAAATGAACACTAATTTTCCTAAATATGTGAATTCAGTGTTAAAATTTTATTTAGTTTCCACTTACTGTTTTAAAACAAAGAACTGCTATGCTACTCATTGTAGTCTACAAATACTACACATGTGGTCTACTAAGGCGATAGTAATTTTCAATTCCTTCATTAAAGATTTTTTTTCCAGAAAATATTCGGAAAATGTTATTGCCCAACACCTTCTCCCCACTTTTCTTAGCTCTTTTGTTCGGTAATTACTCCCATTCTGCAGACGGGGAGACGCACGCAGGTTTTTTGCCCAGTACAGAGGGACAAGAAAGAAGCAACTCTCAACTTTTCAGTTCCATTTTGAGAAGCGATCACATCGAACTGCCGAGAAGCGACAGCCGAGCGAGAACAGGGGAAGTATTTCTCCCCAGGCTGGGTGTGGGTCGGGAGCCGAGCGCGCTTCCGCGGGAGAGCGGGGGAGTCAGGTGGCTGTGGAGCCAGAGCAGAGCCTGAGTGGCGCGGCGGGGGCGCGTACGGGGCGCGGCGCGCAGAGGCTGCCCCCGCGTACGCTAGTCAGCCGACCCGCGGCCCCAGCGCCGCGCTGGGATCTATGGGCGCGCCAGGGGCGCCCCATCGGCCGCATCTCCTCCCTCGCGCGCTCGCTCCCTCCCCATACCCCCGCCCCCAGCAGGTCCCTCCCCCATGCCTGCTCCCGCGGCCGCCGCCGCCGCTACCGGAGGCGCAGGAGCCTCGCGATAGTGTTTGCACAGGCGGCGCGTGACGCCGCCGCTGCCGCCGCCGCTTGTAACTGATGCAGAGGTTACTCCACCGCCGTCGCCTCAGCCACCACCCACCGCCCGCCGCCACCCGGGCGACGCCGGAGGCCGACGCACTGCAGAGGTGCCGGCAGGTTCCGCCCGCGGAAGTCTCCTCAGTCGGCGCTGCCCGCGCTTCAGCCCCTATCCTGGTCCCGGCGGGCGCCCCCTCGACGCCCCCGCGTTCCTTCCCTCCGCCTCTTCCCCGACGCGCCCGCCCGTTTGCTCTCTTCCCCCCTTTTTACCCCCTCCCCGTCCCCTCTCCTCCCCTCACCTCTTCCCTCCCCACCTTCTCCCTTCTCGGTTCCCCCCCCATCTCCTTGACTCTCCCCTCCCTGCCCTCGCTCTCGCTCGCCCTCAGAGCGGCCCCCGCCATGACGGAGGCGGGTGCCGGTGCTGTTGCCGCCGTTGCCGTCGCAGGGGGGGAGTCGGGTTCCCAGAAAGTAGCTTGATGAGTGTCCAAAGTAGCAGTGGAAGTTTGGAGGGGCCGCCATCTTGGTCCCAGCTCTCCACGTCTCCAACCCCGGGCTCGGCGGCGGCCAGGTCCCTGCTGAATCACACGCCGCCATCCGGGAGGCCCAGGGAAGGTAAGCGCCGCTGTCCCCGCACTTGCTCGTGGGCCTCTGCTCCCGCGCCGTGCCTTCCGCGCCCCCAGGGTCTCCTCCCTACGACCCCGGGGTGGGGGATGGCGGCGAGTTGGACGCAAGGCTACGGGGTTCCAGGGAGATAGTGCACAGGCTCTGGGAGGTGGTTTGCGGGTGGCGGAGGAGTCGGGCGAGGGGGTGCGGGCTGTTGGGGACGGGGCCAGGCGCACAGACCGGCCTTGGGTTCCTAAGAGTCTTTCCTGCCTGGGTGGGAAGTCTATTGCCGGACGTGAGTCCCTTTCTGCCCCATTTGCTAGTACCCTTAACCTCCTGGCCTCCTGTCTCTGGTGGGTTTTCCCTCCCGTTGGAGCATTCATTCTCGAGCCCCCTCCCCTTCTCCCTCCTACTCCTCCCACAGAGGCGGTCCCCGCTCTGCGAGCTCTGCTGTCCGGGACCTGATTGCACCTCGCTTGCAGGGGTCTCTTCCCTTTGGGAGAGACGCTGAAAATTTAGATCTCGGCAGAGTTTGATCCCCTGCGTGACCCAGTATAGCAATTTAAGCGACAGACTGACTCGTGGGCAGGCTTTTTATACCACCCTTCCAGATGGTTGCAACTTTCTCTCCGCCATCACCTCATGCGTGGTTGTGCATTATCTCTCTATTGCAAGTAGGCTACTGTTCTCTTGACAGGGCTGAATTTTGTGGGAAATATTTGCGTAAAGGTCACTGCAAACACGCAGCAGGTCGTTTACAATTGTTTTGTAAGTTTTCTGGTTTCTTGCATCTAAGTATGCTGCCACCAGATGTAGCAGTTACACAGCTAGTAAGACACCGGAGTGCATTTCGCTGAAATTTCAACTTGATGTATTTAACTTTAAGGTTACAACATAAAACTAAATTTGGGAGAACACACTTTTCCACGCATAATGTGCATGGAATCGAATTTAACGTCCTTTTGTCCGGAAATATTTAGCGGTACTCATCAGCAATTGGTAAACGGGTTGTTCACTCCCAGTTCTCTCACGCAAGGAGAGTGTAGCCACGTTTTTTTTAAAAAAACATCTGGAAATCAGTCTGTGAATTCTTTAAAGAAATGGGGAGTTTTGATTCATGTGGGAATTGGCAGGTTCAATTTATTTTGAAAATATCTGTAAATATTTACCATTCAGAGCTTTGACAATTGTTAATCAAGTGTTTTGTGCCCTGAATCCAGTTCGTTCAGGCATAGCATTCTTTGTCATTTTGTTCCTGTGAGCATGTGTGAATGTGACAATAGGCTCAAAGATTGGCATGAATTTGCTCTAGAAAATTCATGGAAAGGTTTGATTTATGGCATCCATTAAACATGCTGAATACATTGACAGACATTTTCTTCTTTCATCTCACTCCCAATGCTGAGTTGTAATTATTAGAAAATAAAAGTTCTTTTATCACCTGGCTCATATTTAGTACATAAAAGTTTATTTATCAACTGGCCCAAATTTAATATTAAAAAAATCGATAAATTTTTTTTTTTTACACTTAAAAATTTGTAAGCGCATGTTTAAAAATGTCTTTTGCAAATACAGCCACTAGGGTTTTTAGCATGCTTTTACTTTTGTTTGTAGTTTCATTAAGATACTTAATGGTGGTGTGTGTTGAGAACATTTTTTTTTTAAGATTATACCTTTTTATAATTAATTAATTTCTCAAATATTATTCAGCATTACCATGAGCTAGGCCCTGTACAAGATACCAAAGACATAGTTGAATTGTTCAACTGTTGGCATCTGTGATCACTATTAGTGATTTTGGGGCCACAAAATCTAGCTGGTTAATTTCTGAGGTTATTTCAACTCCCGTTAAAGCATTTCTCAGCTGTACTGTTCCGCATTTTTCTGATGTTTGAAAGTTTCCAGGGTTTGGAACAGTTTAGCTTGAATTTTCAAATATTCAGATTTTTTCCAGCAGTTTAAGTTACAATAGATTAATATGTAACTGAAAATTGTAAGTCTCTGATAATTCATGAAATAATAGGACATGCTTTTATGAAAGTAATATTTTACACTATCTACCTTTATGGCCACACTGGGATATTTCACTTTGAGCAACCAGCATGTAAGTTACAAACTGTTAACCCTTTCTAGGATTACATATTCATCTTGAAGGTTGTAGCTGTATTCTCAGCTTTCACTAATTTTAACAGTAATTATATATCTGAGGCCCCAAGTATCAAGATGGAGACCTTTTTTTTTATTGAATGGAAGCCAGTTTACTTTTTAACATGTGTTGAGCACATTTTCCAGATATACATATCAGTATATTATATAAATTGATACCTTTTAAGAGAGCTTTTGACTTCTCTCGAGTGCTGGTGAGAACCATTAATATTGATGGAACTTCCATGAGTAATTTATATATGCAATTGAAAAATTTAGAGATACACATATATGTATATAAAGATGTATGTGAATTCCTTTTAAGCAAACAACTTTATAAATGTGTGCTCTTTCTGTATGTTTAAAGAAAATGTGTTATTTTAAAAGATGTACCATAAGTAAGTCTAAGAGTTACTAGCTTCTTTGAAGTTTTGACATATTTGAAACTCAAAATCCAAGATTATAATCTTATCTTTAATGTCTCGCATTTTGGCTTTCTTAAAAGTCCCTTTCTCACATTATTCCCATTATCATGTTTATATAGTTTTACTTGATTACAAATAAAATACAGCTTTAAATAGTATAAGATTTAGGAATTTATTCAAATTTAGAAATTTATATGACAAATATAGTAGAGACAAAGCTTTTCCTTTATCAGTCTTGTAGGTCTCAATTGCTCAACAGCATAGCTCTAGATTTCCTCTCGGATCTTTTCAATCAGTAATCTCTGTCTATTTTGTCTTCTAATGATCCTGTGATTAAAAGAGTGGAGAGTTAAGAAATTAAGTAAATTTTCAAATAAAGGGCATTTTTGCTTTGTTGTGACCTGGGAACCTGGTGTCATATTGACTAGATAGTAGGTAGGTTTTTGTATATCAGTACATGGGTAGTTTTGAATTATTGCTAAGGATGAAATGATTGATTATATAAGACCTGTTGCATTTTCTTTCCTAATTTGTCCCACAGTTCTGAATAATTTGCTTTACTCTTATGTAAACAGTGAAAGTAGTTTGGTTAAAAAGATGGTATCTATTATTAAACTCGTACCCTCTCTGTTTTCTTGCTTAAAGACTGCATCCTTTAGAGAATTGAAGTATTTACTGTGGATGATTAATACCTTAAGGAGATGTTAAAAATTAAGGTGTATCATGTGGCCCTGCAGGCCTTTAAGTTCTTGAAATCACTGATTGGAAGGGAGGACAAGTTTAAATTTTTAAGGATTTTGGCTCATGAATAGATGTGTAGCAGGTGCCATCTTTAAAGAGGCATATTTATGTATTACAGGTGAAAGAAAACAGAGAAACCCTAGGATGGTTAGAGAAGTTTGCCCATGGTACATAGGCTATGCTTTAGTCTTTTTTGGTCTCAGGACCCCTTTACTGTCTTAAAAGTTATCAAGACTCTCAAAGAGATTTTGTCTTTGGGGGTTATGTATATTAATATTTACTGTATTAAAAATTAAATGAGAATATCAAAAATATTTACTAAATAATTGAAAGTTAATAAACCATTACATGTTAACAAATACAATGTTATGAAAAATATACTCTAAAGCATAATTTAATGAGATAAGTGGCATTGTTTTACATTTTTGCAAATCACTTTAATTTCTGGCTTCTTAGAAGACAGCTGCTTTTTGCTTCTAATCAAAACAACCTGTTGTAATAGGTTGTTTTGATTGAAATATGTGAAGTAAATCAAGTTTCATACATGTAGTTAGAAGAAGAAGAAGTATGTTATATCCTTTTCAGGAATTGTGGCTGTTGTTTGATACTTCACCAAAATTTGATAAATGGCAATTTTTTTACAGGTTACTTGTAAGCAATATGAAATCTGAAACTGTATCAGTGAGCAATTTTGATATTCTTATGGTAAAATCCACTAGTCTATCTTGCACTTCAAATGGATCTTGTAAACATCATGCGTTGCTCATTTGGAGACTTGGTTCACTGATTATGCAGATCTTTAAAATGTTCATGTAATTTATTATGTAATATTAAATAAAGTTACCTTTTTATACATCCCATCAGAAAGATATTGCTGTCTGTCCTATCAGGAAAGTCCTTAAGTTTTGGAATGCCAACAAGCTCAGAGTGACAAGTACAAATTTTCCAAAATTTCAGTTTTTGCTTGAAAGCCCAGTTTTATCATTAGCAATAAATGCTGTCAGTCATTTTCCTTGAAGCTATAGACTGACTTTGTTAACTTTAGAGAAAACGTCTGCTGTAAACCTAAGACTCAATAACTAATTTGTCAGTTCTTCCAGGTAAAAATGATGTTTCATAAAAAAAAGTGTCTAATTGAGCTTGCAGTTCAGTCATACAAGTGCTTTTTACTCTGTAACAATCATATTTAAAAAAAAAATTTTTTTTATACAACACACGAACATGAATGTTATTACCATATGATCATTCCATTATTGGTATATAATCAGTTACTCACAATATCATCACATAGTTGTATATTCATCACCATGATCATTTCTTAGAACATTTGCATCAATTCAGAAACAGAAATAAAAAGAAAAAAAACTCATACATACCCCATACCTCTTATCCCTCCCTCTCATTGACTGCTAGTATTTGCATCTACCCAATATATTTTAGCCTTTGTTTCCCCTATTTTTTTTCTATGCCCCCTTACCACTCCCTTTCATTGATCACTAGCATTTCAAGCTACTAAATTTATTTTAACATTTGTTCCCCTTATTATTTATTTTTAATCCATATGTTTTACTCATCTGTCCATACCATAGATAAAAGGAGTGTCAGACACAAGGTTTTCACATTCACACAGTCAACATTGCGAAAGCTGTGTCATTATATAGTCATCTTCAAGAAACATGGCTACTGGAACACAGCTCTACATTTCAGGCACTTCCCTCTAGCCTCTTCAATATACCTGAACTAAAAGGGTGATATCTGTATAATGCGTAAGAATAACTTCCAGGATAAACTCTCGACTCTGAGATTTCTCAGCCGTTGACACTTTATTTTGTCTCATTTCTCTCTTCCCCCTTTTGGTCTAGAAGATTTTCTGAATCCCTTGATACTGAGTCCCAGCTCATTCTAGGATTTCTGTCCCATATATTGTCATGAAGTTTTACACCCCGGGGAGTCATGTTCCATGTAGAGAGAGGGAGGGCAGTGAGTTTGCTTGTTGTGTTGGGTGAGAGAGAGAGGCCACATCTGAGCAACAAAAGAGGTTCTCTGGGGGGTGAGTCTTAGGGCTAATTTTAAATAGGCTTAGCCTATCCTTTGCAGAAATAAGTTTCATATGAACAACTCCCAAGATTGAGGACTCAGCCTATTGCTTTGATTGTTCCCACTGCTTGTGATAATATCAGGAATTCTCCACGTGGGGAAGTTAAATTTTCCCCTTTTCTCACCATTCCCCCAGGGGTTTGCAAATACTTTTTTATTCACTGTTCAAATCACTCTGGGATTTATTTGGGCATTGCTCTGGACAAACCTACAAAATCTCATGCCCTACTCAAGGTTCCATGTACTTATGGTGTTCAGTTAAACTGTCCACATAAAGTTATATAAGGAAATGCACTAGTCAAAATATAAATTTTGTACCAAATAAACATTTTTTGCTTTAGTCTCATATGTAAGTTAAAGTTTTAAAATATGAATTACCATCTATTTTCAACACCCTGCAATATTGACATTTCTTTGATAACTATCATATTTTTTTTTTCTTGGATCTGAGGTCTTTATTCATACTCAGTAATTCATGTAAAGATTAATCTGTCTTTATTTTTCATATCACTGAGAAAAATAGTATATTTATTTTTTTTATGGGAGCTGTGCCAGGAAATCTCTTGCGCCCATTTAGTTTTTTAAGACTATCACTTTGTGCTATTATGTCAGTATTCTGTTTTATTTCCATTATGTTTTTCATAAGCAAGGAAAAGAATTTTTCTTAAAAAAAATTAGATGTTTTCTTATTAATTCTGTTTCTTGATATTTACAGCTGAGGAAAAACTGTTTTAACCAAAGTGTAAAATGGTTAACAATGACAAATGATACAGTCTACTTAAAACTTACCAAAAATGTTTCTCAGATAGACATTTAATAAATAAAATAAGCACTTGGAAAAAGTTCCTTGAAAGCAGGCCTAGGGACATCACCTGCATCCTTTGCACAGATTTTGTTAAGAAAAGGCCAGATCTAAAAATTGACTCTGTCAAGAAACAAGCAAACCAAATACATACATACAGTAGGTATTCTAAATATAGGTTTATGGAGTGTCCATTTGGAGTGACTGATATGAACGCCGTCTGTAGAAGCGTTAATCTAAATCTTTCACTCGGCAACAGATTTCCTCTGTGAAGTCTGAGCATTTTGCATGGCCTCCCAAATCTTTTGTTAAGCTCTTTCCATCCTTAATTGTAGCGAAACAGGCAGCCTCAATCTTCGCAGCTTGGTCGACAAGGCCCATGTGGCGCAGCATCATCACCGCACTCAGCAGGAGGGCCGTGGGATTGGCCATGTCCTTGCCCGCGATGTCCGGGGCAGTTCCGTGCACCGACTCGAAGATTGCGACGCCTTTGGCTCCAATGTTGCCACTTGGTGTCACACCAAGACCTCCAATCAGTCCTGCACATAGGTCACTAAGGATGTCACCATATAAATTTGGCATAACAAGAACATCAAATTGGGTTGGATCTTGTACCATATTTAAACATACTGCATCAAGGTACATCTCATTAAACTTAATATCTTTACAGTTTTCTGCAACTTCCCTGCATTTTTGCAGAAAAAGCCCATCTGACATTCGCATGATGTTGGCCTTGTGGACCGCCGTGACGTTGCTCCGCTGGTTATTCCGGGCGTACTGAAAGGCGAACTCAGCGATGCGCTTGCTCGTCTCCTCCGTGATGAGCTTGATGCTCTGCACAACCCCATTGACGATCACATGCTCGATTCCACTATATTCTCCTTCTGTGTTCTCTCGAATGGTGACAATATTTACATCAGTGTAAGGAGTTTTATAGCCTTCGATTGAGACACATGGACGTTTGCATAAAGGTCAAATGTTTTATGCAGCAATAAATTCATAGACGGGTGGCCAGCAGCTATTGGGGTCTTAAGAGGGCCTTTCAAGCCCATCTTGTTCTTGTCCATGGACTCTTTGGCTTCTGGAGGGATCATCCATTTTCTTCCCGGTCCCTGAATGGCAGAGACGTTCCTCTCCTCCCACTGAATTGGCGCTTTGGCAGCATCAAAAATCTTCATAACTGCAGCTGAGATTTCTGGACCAATACCATCTCCTGGAATTAAAGTTACCGTCCGAGCACCACTAGTAAAACCTCTGGTCACCTGTTTTGAGTTGTGTAAGGCCCCCAGCAGCTGAGAGACCTTGGAGATCCACGCGGGGCTGGCCATCGTGCGCGCTCCTCACCATGGTGACCGCCGGGACCGCCGATAACTATCATATTTTGATATAATGTACAGAAGTGTGAAATGTGTACTTCCCATACAATATATTATCATATTAAGACATACTCAAGGGTCAAGATTTTATAAGATTAATAATTTAGTGTTTCACCAAGGACATTCTTAAGTAAAACAGGCATTTTTTTGTTTTGTTGTTTTTGAAAGGTGAGCCATTGGTAGGGAAAAATGTAAAGGCTACTAGTATCATATGCCCACCCTTGGCATCATCAGTACAAATGTCAACATAGTGAAGAAAGCAAATAATGTCTTAATATTATTTGAATAGTTTGAGTTTGTGTACTGTCATGAAGTGTCTGTGGGTCCCATGAGAAGTTTGAAGACCATACGTTTTAGCCCAAGAAAAGACATGGTAGTGGGATGGCAGGTGTGCTGGTTTGGAAGGATGTATGTCCCCTAGAAAAGCCATGTTTTGATCTAAATCCCATTTCATAAAGGCAGAATAATCCCTATTCAATACTGTATGTTTGAAACTAATCAGATCATCTCCCTGGAGATGTGATTTAATCAAGAGTGGTAGTTAAGCTGGGTTAGGTGACATGTCTCCACCGATTTGGGTGGGTCTTGATAAGTTTCTGGAGTCCTGTAAAGGAGGAAACATTTTGGAGAATGGAAGAGATTCAGAGAGAGTCAGAGAAGAACTACATAGCCACAAGAAGCAGAGAGCCCACTAGCCAGCAGCCTTGGGAGATGAAGAAGAAAAATGCCTCCCCGGGAGCTTCATGAAACCAGAAGCCAGGAGAGAAAGCTAGCAGATGATGCCCTGTTCGCCATGTGCCCTTTCAGCTGTAAGAGAAACCCTAACTGTGCTTACCATGTGCCTTCTCACTTGAGAGAAAGACCCTGAACTTCATCAGCCTTCTTGAACCAAGGTGTCTTTCCCTGGATGGATGCCTTTGACTGGACATTTCTATAGACTTGTTTTAATTGGGACATTTTCTCAGGCTTAGAACTGTAAACTAGCAACTTATTAAATTCCCCTTTCAAAAAGCCATTCTGTTTCTGGTTTATTGCATTCTGGCAGCTAGCAAGCTAGAACAGCAGGTTTTGAGAGGAGAATTGATTGCTGTCTTTTGGTACTTCAAAAACACAAGTAAGAAAGAGAAGAGATTCATTCTGCTGTTTTAGAAGGTCGACCAGCAGGCAAAAGTTAAAAGAACATAGATTGAGTTCAGTATAATTTTTTTTTGGGGGGGGGGGGGGTATCAAGAATATAAGAACTCTGTAGTAACGACTTGTCCAACAGTGGAAACAATTGCATTGTTCAATTATTTAGTTATAAGAATTTAAAGTAGATTACAGAGCTGTTTTGAGGAAAAGGTGAAGATAAATTCTGTAGATACTTATATTAGGTGCAGTTGGATTACATGATTTAAGCTGTCATTTAACTTAAAAACTTAAGCAGGTAGAGTTCTTGCCTGCCATGTGGAGACCCCGGTTCGATTCCCGGTGCCTGCTCATGCAAAAAACAGACAGACAAAACACACATAAACATTCTGTGATTTTTTGAAAATTCCTAAATATGTACTTATGTACCCATTCGCAGTTTTGAATAGTCTGTTAAGTCAGTAGTATGAAACTATTGTTGCATTTTCATTGTGCTTTTTATCTGAGGATTTTCCTGTATTTTCTGAAGTCAATGTGATCAGTCTTCCTGCAATCTTGCTGAATTCCCTGTGAAATATAATAAGATTTGAAGCCATTTTAGGGAATCAAATGCTGCTTATGGTACAGTTTAGTAGAGTTGTAGTATATTTTTATTTTTAAGTACAGAATTTTGGAATACTATGGGGAGCTAGTTTCCAATTTTGAAAGAGAAACTAAACATATTCTAGATAGTCTTTTATTTGTAATTGTTTATATGATTTCAGAAGAAATGTGCTTAAGCTGTTCCAATATTTTTAAAGTTAAGAGAGTCTGAAAAGAGGAAATATGAAGGAAAATACTTAACTTGATCTCTTGAATTTAAAAACTATGTATTAAATATAACCAGGACATTAAATAAAATAAAGAATTTTAGTTCTCATTCAGAGAATTATATATGATATATGTAATATCTTTGAATACTTGTAGCAGTTAGTATATTATGTATATTTATATGGACATCTCTTCTATGAGTTGGATTGAAGGTGGGATTTTTAGGTGATAGAAAAGTTAGATAAAACAACTTTCTTGAGGTCAATTTAACAAGTATACTAAGTGACACCCAGCTTGAGGTTTCATGTATTTATTGCATTTGCATTTAAAACACATTTTCTATAGAAAAGCTATAAAGATAAGTCATTTAGTTTCATAAAATCCTTCGTGCTTGTTAATAACTTCTAAGAATAAGTTAGAAAAATAGTATTGGGGTATGAGAAGCCGTATGGAATAGATGAGAAAGTGCATCGATGATTACTGAAGTCCAACTGTAGTCCCTGCTTTGCCATTAAATCAGCTGTGTGGGTTTGGACAAGTTGCTTATCTCTCTGCTCTTATTTCATAAAATGAAAATTATAGACTGAAAGGGTCCTTGGAAGTAATCTAGTCCAGACCTCTCATTTTACAAATGAGGGAGTTTAGATAATTTGCCCAGGTGAGAGTAGTTGGAACCAAAATTCAGGCTCCCAGCTTACTCTGTTAGTGTTTTTCCATTTTACTCTGTGGTTTCTTTTCGTCTGTGAAATGAGGGGGTAGGAGTAGAGGTTCTCAGGTCTCTTTCAGCTCAAAAATATTGTCATTCTGTGACGTTAGTCCTAATACAGCTTATTAGGGGAAAGTTTATAGGTCTTATTGATAAGTGTTTTTCTCAGAATTAAAGTGACCGTGTCAAGGTTATTTTTTGGTTTGTTAAGAAAATGTAGTCATCTTCAATATTACCAAAAGCATTTAATTTTATTAATGAGTATGGTAAGTATTGTTTCTTAATGATCTGCATACTAAAACATATTAAAAACTATGTAACTTACATGATTAACAATGTGATGCTCTTAATGAAATAACTAAATGGTCACATCTTAGGAAATATCTCTAGGATATACCTCAGCTTGGACCCCTGAGTTAGGTACTTGTTCTCCTTGGTTTCTTATAGATTGCCTTTTTCTGTACCACCTGCATCGTGCTACTTTTTTTTTTTTTTTTTGCATGGGCAGGCACTGAAAAATGAACCCGGTTTTCTCCGGCATGGCAGGTGAGAATTCTGCCACTGAGCCACCTTTGCACTGTCCCGTGCTTCTTTTTATTATAGTTTTATTTATATTGCCTACTAGACAGGAAGGTCTTGAATTCAGAGAATGTATTTTATTCATTTCCTTATTTTCGTGCATAGTAGGATATCCTCTAAAGAGTTGGCACCAAAAGAAGTTTTGTTGAAGGACTGTTAATTTAACAAGTGATGATATATTTTAGCATGTGCATGTTTCAGACCTAGGAACATCTTGGAGAGTGATAAGGATAACAGTAATAATAAATAGCTAATATATAGAGAGTTTACACATATTAACTCAATTAATCTCATGATTTTGTGGGGTATATACAATTTCTGTTCCCATTTACCAATGAAGGAGTCTCAAGCACAGAGAAGTAAAGTAACTAACTTGCTCAGGGTGATCCAATGTAGTAAATGGTAGAACTGGAATTTTAACCAAATCCTGTGTACTTAGCTACTAGGTTATATTGCCTAAGTTACGGAAATTTGGTTTCAAGCAATGTCTTATTTGTTTTTCCTTAACAAGTTTTAATTTGCTAGTAAGTTTAAAAAAAAGTTTTTTTTATTAATTTTAAATTAAAAAAATATGACAACAAAGAAACATAAGCATTCTTAATGTATAATATTCAGTTCTACATATATAATCAGTAATTCACAATATCATCATAGTTGCATATTCATCATCATGATCATTTCTTAGAACATTTGCATCAATTCAGAAAAAGAAATAAAAGATAAACATAAAAAGAAATAAAATGAAAACAGAAAAAAATAATTGTACATACCATACCCCTTACCCCTCCCTTTCATTGATCACTTGCTAGTAAGTTTTTAGCTTACTGGCTATTAAGTTTACCTACAAATTTTTGTTAAAAGTTTTGCATGAGTTTTATACTTGTGTGGTGATAAGATTTAAAAAAAAATTTAGAAAGCTGTACCAGCTGTGCAAATCTCACCTTTCATTTTTTCAAGTGTTTAGTTCCTTCATGGAAAATCTTGGAGGTACACATTAATAAAAAACTTTATTTTCAATTTGTAATCCAAATTGAAATGCCATTTATCTTAATATTTTAAACTTATAAGCCTATCACAGCCATAGCAAAAAAAAAAATTAGAATTTAAACAAAGAATTTTCCACTATCAGATTAGGAGTAATTCATTTAATTGTGAAGACGTTATAACCTGGAGGAATAGGCTGTGATCTAAATTGAGTTGTTTACTGGCAGATCTTTATCTTTGTTATTAGTATTCAATATGGGTAGGGAAAAGAGCCTTGAAGGTCAGTCTGACTCATTCATATTTAAGAAGTGTTTTTTGAAACACTTAGTTTTAATTACTTTATCACATCCCCCCAAATCTCCTGTTAAATTGTTATATAGCATATCTAATGTGAGACAGAGAATTTGAATGGGTTTTTAGGATTTGTAGCAGGAGGATGTATAGAACTGATCCAGGTGGTGAGTTGTGAAACTTGAATTAAATCTTCCCAATATGGTGTCATTATTAAGTCTGAAATTTTATGAATTCTGAGAGGACAAGCCGTGACCACGTTCAAGTAAAAGTGCTTATGTTGTACAAAATGAATTAGGCAAATGTGAGTTGGGTTTTTTTGGGGGGTGAGGAAGATTTGCAGTATTTGCTCCTCTTTTGTATAGGTAATAAAGAATTGGTATACCACGAATTTGTGTCTTCCCTTGTAAATTAATTTAGCTGGAGGAAATGACAAACTTTGGTCTAGGTTTAAATTCTTAAGCTTTGCTTGATAAGTGCTGGTGTTATTAAATGTGATACATTGTGTGAGTTAATGATCTGCAATTAATACAATTTGTGTTAATTGTTAGATTAATTTGTATTATTAATTAATTATTAGATACTTCCTATTTGGTGATGAATAAAATGTCACTGGGGTAAGATTGTAGGAGTTTTTGTGAAGCCTGTCTCCCGTGAGACATGCATGTTTCAGTTTTTCTTCTTTGATAATGTTTGTTTGCTTTTTTAAAAAGTATTGTTTTTCCCTTTTTTGTGCTCAAGTTTTTAAAACATCGGTATAATCATATGACAGTTTTTGTACACTCCTTTTTTGTTTCATTTATTTAAAAAATATGTATATGTATATATGAATGTAATATATAGTTTAATAAACATAATAAATATAGTATTACCATACTATACAACAATGCAGTTTATTTGTATGTTCTGTTGCTAATCAATGTTTGCATTGTTTTCTACTTGTTAACCATTACTAATAATGCTGTTATGAACATTCTTATGCCTGTCTCTTGGTGTATTGTTACTAGCTATTGAGTAAATACCTAACAGTAAATTTGCTGGTTTATTGGGTATGAATGTGTTTTTCTTTAGTAGAGATGGTCAGTTTTCCAAAGTGGCTGTATCAATTTACATTCCCATAAACTTTCACCAATAGTTGAAATTGTCATTTTTTGAATTTTAACTATTCTGATGGGTATCTTGTTGTGGTTTGAATTCTCATTGTTCTGATGACTAAAGGTAGTTAACGTTTTTTCGTAAGTTTAATAGCCTTTTGGATATCTTTTGTGATGTACCTGCTCAAATCTTTTGCTTATTTTTCTGTTGGGTTGTCTTTTGTTACTTTAAATGTATTTGCAAGACTTCTTTAGGTATTTTGGATAAGAATGCTTGATTTTTTTGTATTACAAACATTTCCCTCTGTTTTGTGGTCTGATTATTTTCCTCAAAAGCTTTTCCTTATCCAATACTCATGAAAAATATTCTCCTATATTAAATATATTTTTAAAATAAGGGCATTTACAGATACAAGTTTCCCTCTAAGCACTGTTTTCACTGTGTCCCTATTATTAGGTTTTGGTATGTTGTGTTTTTATATTTATTCATCTCAAATAATTTCTAATTATCTTTTTTATTTCTTCTTTTGACTTATGGTTATTTAGGAGTATGTTGCTTAATTTCCATTTATTTATGAATTTCCTTCTGTTACTAATTTCTAATTGAATTATATTGTAGTTAGAGAATATACTTTGTATGCCTTTAATCCTTTTAAATTTGTTGATGCTTTTTTATGGACTAGCATATGGCCTTTCCTGGAGAAGGTTTCAAAGAATATATTATGTAGATGTTTGTTAGTGTGTCTAATGTTTGAGCATTCTATTTACTTCTTGATCTTCTGCCTACTTGTTTTATCCATACAGGATTTTGGGATAACATCAGGGGAGAAGAACCACCAAATAGAGCATGGCAGAAAACTACTGGTCACTAAGAGTAGGAGTCTAGATTCTGCACCATAGTACTGCAGTATCCCAGTTGCTAAGGGAGACATTCAAACACACAAGCACTGCTTGGAATAATACATTGCTCACATAGAAAAGATAATAGAGCAAGATTAGCTTCAGTAGTTGTCTTCAGATGCATCTCCTGTAGACAACACTTAGTTGGATTTTGTTTTTTAAATCCAGTCTGATAATCTTTGCCTCTTGATTGGATTGTTTAAATCATTCACATTTCGTGTTATTATTGATAGGGGTGGATTTATGTATGCCGTTTGCTCTCTATTTTCTGTATTTTTCATGTCTTTTTTTGTCCTGTTCCTCCTTTACTGCTTTCTGTTGCACTAAGCTAATACTTTCTGGCTAAAATTTCGATTCCTTTAATGACTATCTATATGTTTTTTGCATTTTCTTAAATCAGTGTACTAGGGCTTACATTATATACATTAATTTATCATTTATACTAACTTGATTCTGGTTATTTATAAAACGTCTCTACCATATAGTTCCATTCTCTCCTCTCCTTTTTTCTTACATTTATTGCTATATATTGTAAATCCAAGAATATAATTTTATAATTATTACTTTATATAAATTTTATGGACAGTACATTGTTCTAATTATTACTTTATATGATTTTATGAACATTAGTGTACAAATATCTAAGTCCCTGCTTTCAGTTCTTCTAGGAATATACCTAGGAGCGAAGTTGCTGGGTTATATGAAAATTCTATGTTTAACTTTCTGAGTTACTGCAAAAATGTTTTCCATAGTGGCTGCACCATTTTACATTTCCATCAACAGTGTATGAGAGGGTTCCTGTTTCTCTGCATCCTCACCAACACTTGTTACTTTCAGTTTTTAAATAATAGCCAGCCTAGTAGATCTGGGGTGGTATCTTATTGTAATTTTGATTTTCATTTCTCTAATGGCTAATGATGTTAAGAATGTTCTCGTATACTTACTGGTCATTTGACTATAATTGTTAGAGAAATGTCTGTTCAAATCCTTGGCCCATTTTTTAATTCAGTCATTTGTCTTTTGGTTGTTGAGTTATAAGAGTTCTTTGTGTGTAATTAACCCTTCACAGATTTATGGTTTGCAGATATTTTCTCCTTTATGGACATTGTCTTTTCATTTTGTTGATAATGTCCTTTGCACAATCGTTTTTAATTTTGATGGCATCCATTTTATCTATTTTTTCTTTTATTGCTGGTGCTTTTGGTGTAAAATCTAAAAATTTATTGCCTACTACAAGGTCCTAAAGATGTTTCCCTGTGTTTTCTTGCATTAACTATTGTATTTAGGTTGTTGATCCATTTTGTGTTAATTTTTGTATATGATCAGATCTAAGGGTCCACATTCATTCTTTTGCATTTGGATTTCCAGTTTCATTTCCCTGTCTTGGCATCCTTGTTGAATATCAACTGACCATGGATGTGGGATTTATCTCCTGACTGAATTTTATTTCATGGTCTATCCTTATGCCATTTTAATTTACTGTAGCTTTGTAATAAATTTTGAAATTAGGAAATATGAGCCCTCCAAGTTTATTGTGCTTTTTCAAGATTGTTTTGACTATTCAGGGACTGTTGCGATTCCATTTGAATTTCTTTTTTAACAGTACAGTGATATAGAGAAGTTTATTCAGTTCAGCCAGGATATTTTTCAGATCTATACAATGAGAAGCTAGACTGATCTAGAGGGAAAAAATCCTTACATTGATGGCAAAATATTTTCTAGTACCCATAATAAAATGCAGTCACTTGCTAGGAAAAAACTCCGTAGCCTCATAGGTCATGCAGGCATTTTTTTATGGTAATTAAATAGGTGGTTTTTTTCAAACTGAGCAAAACAATGCAACTTCTGCTTTTTCTTATGTTTTGAACAAGTTATATTAATTCTTCTTCCTGTTCTAGTCCATCCCATTACCAAGACAGAAATGAGATAAAGGGTGAGAAAAGATCCTTGATTGTTTTCCTCCTTTTCCCTTGGAGTAAACTAAGAATCCTTTTTAAAAAATTTTTTTTTAAAAAGGGTAACGAGACTCAACTTTTTCTTCAAGATAAAAAGAGTGAATAAGTAAATGGGCATTCAGATGTCAATAATCAAAACAGGTCCCCAGTACAACTTTAAGATATTTTTTGGGGGGGCAGGGGTGGAGTAGCGAGGTGCATGGTCCGGGAATAAAGGACAGGCATTTTAACCACTGAACTTTCAATAATTAATTTTGACAGGAAAGTGTTAGGATAGAAAATAAGCTCCCTGAGAGACCCTTATTTTAACAATAAATTAGAGGTTAAATTATTATTGTATCAGTTATACCTGGCAAAGGCACAGAGTTAATTTTTTTCTTCTTTCATGAACTTTTGTACAGCAAAGAAAAATGGGTTATAAATGTCATATAATGGACTGGTAAATGTAAACCATATTGGTTAATCATGTTTTTTTAAAGTTTTCTTAACAATAGACACTTCTTAATGGGTATAAGAAACTTAGTAAACAACCATTACATTTCTTCTACTATCATAGTCACATAAGGCAATTATAATAGATGATACAGATTTCAGCGGTAATTTATGAAATAATCAAAGGCTGTCAGAGTCCCCAGAACAAGAGGAAACTTGTACCTGTAAGTAAACCATCAAGACAAATGTAAATACACTGTGGTTCTAGTTTTCATTCATGCAACCTCAGACAAGCCCAAATAACTTTACCTTATGCAAGAAGGCAATTAAAAAATTTTTTTTTCTTGAGAAATCTTTACAGATGTACAGTCCATATATAGTGTACAATCAGTGTCTCACAATATCATCGCATAGTTCTGTATTCATTACCATAATCATTTTTTGAACATTTACATCACTCCAGAAAAAGAAATAGAAGAGAAAAAAAGAAAAAACACATACATCCCATATCTCTTGCCCCTTTCTTTCATTGACCACCAGTATTTTGGTCTACCCAATTTTTTACCCTTTATTCCCCCATTATTTATTATCTTTACTTTTTTTTTTACTCGTCTGTCTATACCCTGGATAAAAGGAGCATCAGACACAAGATTTTCTCAATCACACAGTCACGTTGTAAAAGCTATATTGTTGTACAATCATCTTCAAGAATCAAGGCTAAAAAAAAAAACGAATCAAGGCTACTGGAACACAGCTCAACAGTTTCAGGTGTTTCCCTCCAGCCACTCCAGTACACCATAAACTAAAAAGGTATATCTATATAATGCCTCTTAACTCTGAAATCTCTCAGCCACTGAAACTTTAATTTTGTCTCATTTCTCTCTTCCCTCTTTTTGTCAAGATGATTTTCTCATTCCCATAATGCTGGGTCTTGGCTCCTCCTGGGAATTCTGTCTCACATTGCCAGGAAGATTTACACCTCTGGGAGTTGTCCCACATGGCGGGGAGGACAGTGAGTTCACCTGCCAGGCTGGTTTAGAGAAGGCCACATCTGAGCAACAAAAGAGGTTCTCTGCAGATGACTCTTAGGCATAATTATATGTAGGCTTAGCCTGTCCTTTGCAGGAATAAATTTCATAGGGGCAAACCCCAAGATTGAAGGCTCAGCCTATTGATTTATCCCCATTGCTTGCAAGAATATCAGGAATTCCCCAAATGGGGAAAGTTGAATATTATCTCCTTTCTCCTCATTCCCCCAAGGGGAATTTGCAAATGCTTTATTATTCAGTGCCCAAATTACTCTGGGTTATATTGGGGTATCACACTAACCTGTACAAACAAACAAGCTCTCATACCCTATTCAAGATTCTATGTACTTACAGTGTTCAACTAAGCTGACCATACAAATTAAATTAGGTAATGGGTTACCTAAAATATAGATTTCGCACCAAATAAGCATCTCTTCCTTTCACACAGAAGTTGAAGTTTTGAAAAAGTACCATATCCTTTACCCTGTGTTCTGGTTTACCTTGGTCCTATCCAGATCAGTCACATTTGTATCTCTGGTTGAAGTCTGATCACTTTTTCAACATTTTGAACAGCTGTTATATGGGGTGATGCTGACTTTCATAGACTCAGAACTCTAACTCTGAGTCTGAAGTGTCATATAAATATCCCAAGTTTCTGGGATATTTGTATATAACTCTATATAACCAGGTTATATACAAACACCTCAGTATTTCAGAACAGTTGCAACTTCTGGATATATGTGACTGCTGTAAGAGCTTACAATATAGAACTCTTCATAATAGGTCCCAACCTGATAACCCATGCTCTTGACTTCAGTTCACCAAGTCTGTACATTATAGTTAGTCCATTTGCATGAGGCGTATTTGTCTTTTTGTTTCTGTCATTTCATTGAACTTGCAGTCCTTAAGGTTCATTCACCTAGTTGAATGCCTCACAATTTCATTCTTGTGGCTGCTCAGTAATCCTTTGTATGTATACACAGTTCCCTTCCATTCCCCAGTCATTGTACCCTTAAGCCACTTCCATCCATCCATTGCGAATTGCCAATACTGCCTCCATAAACATCATTGTGCAGATGCCCATTTGTGTTCCCATACTCAGTTCCTCCGGGTCTATATTCAGCAACGGGGTTGCAGGATAATCACAACCCTACCCCTAGCCTCCTGTAGTACCACCACATTGCCCTCTAGAGGGGCTGCACTGATCAACCTCCCTACCAACAGTGAATAGGTACATCTCTTTCTCCAAGTTTCCTTTAGCACTTGTTTCTCTCTGTTCATTTTTAAACATTTTATTCGCCTTTCATACAATCCAGCCTAAGTAAATAGGCATGCCTTCGCCACCATGATCTATATGAAGACACTCATAAAGGCAGTTTTTAAACCTATCAAATCTATTTGAAATATTTAAAATGTAGTGATTTCAAATTTCCTTTAGTCCAGAACTCATCCCCCAAATTATGCTCACAGTTATAAATAGAATAAATAGGCAACAATAAAAAGTCCCATGTAGTTTTTAAAAAATATTTTTTACTCAGATATAGTGTAAATAGAAATGGTGATAGCCCAGGAAGCAAAAATAAGCTTGCAAGTGAAATTTCTAGAAGCTCATGAAAACAATACCATCTCATATTATAGATGCAAAGTGAAAAACAGTTATGTGGGGTTAAGAGTACTCTGGTCATCTTTGTTCATTTGGTCTTGCAAGGTGGGTTTTTTTTTCTTTTAAAAATTTTTTAAAAGCAATATACAAACACAAACATTATTACCATATGACCATTCTGTTCTTGGTATATAATCAGTAACTCAAAATATCATCACATAGTTGTGTATTCATCAACATGATCATTTCTTAAAACATTTGCATCAATTCAGAAAAAGAAATAAAAAGAAAGAAAAAACCTCATACATACCATACCTCTACCCCTCGCTCTCATTGACTGCTAGTATTTCCATCTACCCCAATTTATTTTAGCTTTTGTTTCTCCTATTTTTTTATATCTCTTACCATTCCCTTTTATTGATCACTAACATTTCAGTCTACTCTATTTTAACATTTGTTCCGCTTACTATTTATTTTTAATCCATATATTTTACTCATCTGTCCATACCATAGATAAAAGGAGCATCAGACACAAGGTTTTCACATTCACACAGTCACATTGCGAAAGCTGTATCATTGTATAGTCATCTTCAAGAAACATGGCTACTGGAACACAGCTCTACATTTTCAGGTACTTCCCTCTAGCCTCTTCAATATACCTTAACTAGAAAGGTAATATTTCTATACTGTGTAAGAATAACCTCCAGGATAACCTCTCGTCTCTGTTTGAAATCTCTCAGCCATTGACACTGTCTCATTTCTCTCTTTCCCCCTTGATGCTGAGTCTCAGCTCATTATAGGATTTCTGTCCCATGTTGCCAGGAAGGTTTACACCCCTGGGAGTCATGTTCCACTTAGAGAGGGGAAGGGCAGTGAGTTTGCTTGTCATGTTGGCTGAGAGAAAGAGGCCACATTTGAGCAACAAAAGAGGTTCTCTGGGGGGTGAGTCTTAGGGCTAATTTTAAGTAGGCTTAGCCTATCCTTTGCAAGAATAAGTTTTTTTGAACAAACCCCAAGATTGAGGGCTCACCCTATTGCTTTCGTTGTCCCCACCATGCAAGGTGTTTTAACTATTTTCACTTCTCATGTCACAAAGTCCACAGGAGGGCTGGTGGGTCTGGTTCATTATGAGGACTGGTTGGCTTCCCAGGTAGGTTGGATCCTCTGATTAGAAGGGCTCCGTAAGAACAAGATCACTGCAATAACCATCCAGGCCATCATGATCATAGTAATACGATGTCAGTATCACCATCAGGTCCTGGTAATTCCTGAAGACATTCGGTATCTGTGCAGTAAAACTGGAACTGCCTCAACAGATTGATCAGCCGCCTTATCACATCTTCATGAGAGCAAACACATTCACAAGGATCAAATCCACCCTCTGCTGTGATTACTCAGCTTGATTTAAGTTGACTGTTTAAATCTGCCCAGACAACAACCCAATGGGGAGGTTGGGGACTGAGGTCAAGATCTGGGTTCCGTATGCTGCCTCTGCTGCTGCTGCTTCTCAGTGCTGCTGGCTTCCTTCTGCTTCTCTGTGTGAATTAGAGAATCAGTTTTTCCATTTCTGCAAAGAAAAAAAGACTGCTGGAATTTTAATAGGAATTGCATTCAATTAGTAGAATGCTTTAGTCAGTATTGACAGCATAATAATATTGAGTCTTCCTGTCCATGAACTCAGGATGTCTTACCATTTATTTAGGTCTTCCTTAATTTCTTTCATCAATGTTTATAGTTTAGTTTATCAGTCTTTCACATTCTTGGTTAAATTTCTTCCTTTAGTAATTTATTCTTTTAGATGCTATTGTAAATGGAATTTTTTTGCTTCTTTTTCAGATTGTTCATTACTGGTATATATAGAAAATCACCGACTTCTATATGATAGCACTCTTTTGGATTCATTGTGATTATCCATATATAAGATGTCATCTTTGAATAGTATTTATTTTACATTTTCCTTTCAATTTGGATGCTGCTGCATTTTTTTTTTTCTTTTATCTGCTTGCTTTAGCTAGAACCTCCACTAGTGTTGAGTAACAGTGGTCACAGTGGGCATCCTTGTCTGGTTCCTGATCTTAGAGCGAAAGCTTTCAGATTTTTAGCATTAAGTAGGAAGTTAGTTGTGGGTTTTTCGTAAATGCATGCTGAAGAAATTCCCTTATATTCCTATTTTTCCAGCTGTTTTTATGAAGGGGGACTGAATTTTGCCAAATGCCTATTCTGCTTTAATTGAGATGATCACTTGTTTTCTTCCCTTCTATTAATGTGGTATCGTTGATTTTCTTATGTTGAACCATCCTTGCATTCTTAGATAAATCCCTTGGTCATTGTTTTAATTTTCTAGGCTGCTGACAGCAGATACCATGAAATGCGTTGACTTAACAATGGGAATGTATTAGCTTACTTCTTTTTTTATGTTTTGCGGTACTTTCAAACTTATATGAAAACTGCAAAAATATTAAAAACCCCATACAGAGAACTCACCATGGCCCCACCTCTCCCTAGATTTTGCCACCTTTGCCATATCATTGTATGTTTAATCTATTTTCAGAACAGTTGAGAGCAGGTTGCCCACATCACCCTCCTTATAATACTTCCATGTACGTTTCCTTCTAACAAGGATATTCATTTATGTAATCACTTTAAGTACAGTTATCAAATTCAAGAAATTTAACATTGATAATAAAGCTTACAATCTATATTCCAAGTTTTTCATATGTCCCAACAATGTCGTTTTGAGCCTTTTTCCCCTCCATTCTTAGATTCCATCTAGGAATATGTATTGCATTTAATTGTCACTGTCTCTTCAGTTTCTTTCCAGTTTTTTGATTGTAGAATATATACAATGTAAATCTTCTCACCCCCAGCTCCTCCCTCCAAGCAAATCATTCACAGAGATTAATCACATTCACAGTGTTGCTTTACCCTCACCACCATCATTACCAGATCTTTCCTTTCACTCCAAACAGAAAACCTATACTGATTTTGCATTAACTCTGCATTCCCCTTGCTCCCCGCCCCAGTAACCTGTACTCTAATTTCCGTCTCAACGAATTTGCATATTCTCTGGTGTTTTGAGTTACTGTGGGGCTTAAATTTAACGTTCTAAATCTATAACAGTCTTTTTTGCTTTGATACCCACTTGAGTAATACACACACACTTCTGTAGTATACACACTTATCTTCAAGTTCACTGATTCTTTCTTCTGCCAACTTCCTAATACCCCTCCATACCTCCCCCCATGTTTATGTAGTTCTTTCTTTATTTAAAAAATTAACAAACAAAAATATTAATATATCATTCTATTCTACATATATAATCAGTAACTCTTAATGTTTATGTAGTTCTTGTTGCAAATTTCATGTTAATACATTATAAGTCCAAAACCATTGCCGCCTTATTACATTTTTTTTGTTTTTTGTTTTTGTACAGGCAGGCACTGGGAATCGAACCTGGGTCTCCAGCATGGCAGGCAAGAACTCTGCCTGCTGAGCCACCGTGATCCATCCCTATCATGACATTTTATGCATTTGCCTTTTAGGTACTGTGTGAAGTAAAAAGTGAAGTTGCAAATAAAAAAATAAAATAATATTGGTATCTATCTATACTTACTATGTCATTGTCTTTACTGGAGGTCTTTATATCTTCATGTGGCTTCAGTCAATTAGCAAGTGTCCTTTCCTTTCAATTTGCAGAATTCCATTTAGCATTTATTGTAAGACCACTCTAGTGGTGACAAACTCCCTCTGCGTTTGTTTATCTGGCAATGTCTTAATTCTTACCTTATTTCTGAAAGACATTTTTGCCAGATAAAAAATTCTTGGTCGGCATTTTTTGCTTTAAATATTTCCTCATTCTACCTTCTTATCTCCATGGTTTCCCAAGAAAAATTGAAACTTAATCTCATTGAGGATCCCTTGTACTTGACATGTTCTTTCTGTCTTATAGCTTTGAGAATTCTTGGTCTGGAATTCAGCAGCTTGATTGTGCTGCCATGTGGGTCTATATGGATTTATCCTGTTTGGAGTTTATTGAGGTTTTGGAAGTATATATCCATGTCTTTCATTAAATTTGGGAAATTTTGAGCCATTACTTCCTTGAATGTTCTCTCTGCTCCTTTCTTCTCCTTCTGTGACTCCCACAATGCATGTCATGGTATACTTGATGGTATCCCACAGATTCCTCAAGTTCACTTTTGATTCTTTCCTTTTGCCTTAGACTGAATGATTTCAATTGTCTTGTCTTCAAGTTCACTGATTGTTTATTCTGCCAGCTCCAATTTGGTGTTGAATCCCTGTAGGCAATGTTTAATTTCTGTTACTGTGGTCTTCAGCTCTGTTTGGTTCCTTTTCATAATTTGCGTATCTGTTGCTGTTCTCTTTGTGTTTATCTGTTGTTTTCCTGCTTTCCTTTAGTTCTTTGTCCATGTTTTCTTTTAGCTCTTTGAGCTTACTTAGGACCGTTTTTTAAGTCTTTGGTAGGTCCCAGGGATGGTCCTCTTCGTTGATGGCTTCTAATGCTGTAATCTTTTTTTGCCTGGGTCATTGCTTCCTTTTTCCTTGTATTTTATAACTTTTTGTTGAAACTTGGACATTTTGATATTTAAATGCCTGTCACTGGAATCTAGACTCTTGAGACATCTGTTCCTCAAATCTGTATCTAGTTGGTGTTATGACAAAGGTTTCCTTGAATGCCAGGAGATAGCAAAAAAGAGGAAAATATACCTTTCTCAGTCTTTGCAGATTGACCTGTGCCAAGTGCTTTCTTTCAGAACTTTTCCATATAATGAATTTGGAGATTAACTCCAGACTGAAGCCTTGTCTTGGGCATACCCATGTAGCCCTAGGAACTCCCTTGTTTCCACTAATACAAATGTCCCTCTTCCCTAAGAAACAGTTTCCTCATGGTCCTGGCCACTACCTTGTATGTTCTACAGCTAGCAGTCCCTTGCCCCATGCAGCCACAACTTGACTGCTCTCCTGTAGCGTTCTGTAGGACAGCTCTGTGAGCCATCTTCTACATACAGAGCAAGTTCTGGGACAGTGAAGCCCTTAGGCACCACCAGGCAGATTGAGCCAGATATATATGCTTTCACAATGTGCACAAGGATTACTCTGCTCCCTACAGAACAGGGACCAGGGTTTTCACTGGGAGCATGCTTTACCTCCTTGTCAAGCTGGTAAAAGGTGCCAGGGGGGCCAGTCAGGGAACCAGGAGATCCTATGCTTTTAAGTGGCTTTTTCTTAATTGGGCACTCCCCTGTTACTGTAATCCTTTAACAGTTTTCTGAAGCTTCGAGAAATGTTTTACCAGTTCTTGATGGTTGTTCAAAGTTTCTGTGGGAGGGAAGAGCCCTGAGCTTCTCATTTTGCCATCTTGATTCGGCTGCAGCCTCTGCAATGGACTTTATTATTTTATAAAGAGAATTCATACAGCCACTGATTATACAAGCCACTTCTGTGCTCTTTTCTTTCCAGTTAAGAAATTAGAATCCATCATGTTTATAGAATCCATCCAATAAACATGGCTGCTGGAACACAGCTCTACATTTTCAGGCAGTTCCCCTCCAGCCTCTCTGGTTACGCCTTAACTAAAAAGCTGATATCTATTTAATGCGTAAGAATAATCTCCAGGATAACCTCTCGACTCTGTTTGAGGATGATTGTTGGCTCCTCATGGAGGGTACAAATATGCATTTAATCACTTGATACTTTATTGAACGCAAAACAATTGAAGTGTTTTTGTCTTTATTGTATACAACTGAAGTAGGAGCCCAGGGAGGGGAACAATGGTACAGCTCTCCTTGAAGGAGAATATGTGAGCCATCTCTAGGCCTGTCTTGTTGTAGAAAGATTAGCCCATGTTCTGTCAGTTGCCCTAAGTCCCTGGATGTCTGTCCAGGTGTCCTTCCAGTTATCCCACTCCTGGGCTTTATGTAGTGTTTTCACATCAGTGTCTTCTCCTTTTACTCCTGATCTTGTTGATTTGCTGTTTTGAACTCAGCTGGTTTTGTCTTTGCTATTCCACTGATTTGGTAATGCTCCATATTTCCAGTGTTGGTCACACCAGTCATTCCCTGTCATGGTTGCCAGACTTGAGTAACCAGCTCCAAATAACTTGGATTAGGCCACATATTGAGTGAGAATGAAGGGGTTTCTTTGGAGGCCTGTCCTAAAGTGATGAGTGAGAAGTTGATGTCTCTTTTGAGGAGTCTTTTTCTCTTAGGATTTTTAATCTCCTGGTCAACACTCCTAATCCCTTTCAAGCTGATACCAACTCACTTCTGAATGTGAAGGCGTTAATATTCCTGAATACACTCATCTGCTTCACCAATTTCCACAGAAGATTTCAGAATAGATAATCTATGCTCCATCTCTTTCTTCTGCTTGTATGTAAACAAATCCATCTGTGGTATCACTTTGGCAGACTTCTCAAAGAGATCCAATCCCTTGAACACCTTATCCTGGACTGTCTGGGAAAAAGTGGGTTCATTTGGTATTTCCACGTGGTCCAGAGGCTGCTTGCAGGTTTTGGGTAGCTTGGGGAGCCACAGCAGCTGTAACTCATCTTCTGCTGCTGCCACCTTAGGGAAAGGCTAGCTTACTTTTGCGTGTATGTGTATTCATCATCATGATCATTTTTAAGAACATTTCCATCAATTCAGAAAAAGAAATAAAAAGGAAACAAAAAAATTCATACATACCATACACCCTATACCCCTTCCTTTAATTGATCACTAGCATTTCAATCTACTAAATTTATTTTGACATTTGTTCCCCCATTATTTATTTATTTTGTATTTTTTTAATTAATTAAAAAAAGAAAAGAAATTAACACAATATTTAGAAATCATTCCATTCTACATATGCACTCAGTAGTTCTTAGTATCATCACATAGATGCATGATCATCATTTCCTAGTACATTTGCATCGATTTAGGAAAAGAACTAGCAAAACAGCAGAAAAAGATATAGAATGTCAATATAGAGAAGAAAATTAAAATAATAATAATAAAAAATATATATATATAAAAAAGAAAAAGAAAAAAAACAAAAACAAAAGATACAAACAAGCAAACAAATAAAAAAAACTATAGTTCAGGTGCAGCTTCATTCAGTGTTTTAACTTAGTTACATTACAATTAGGTATTATTGTGCTGTCCATTTTTGAGTTTTTGTATCTAGTCCTGTTGCACAGTCTGTATCCCTTCAGCTCTAATTACCCGTTATCTTACCCTGTTTCTAACTCCTGCTGGTCTCTGTTACCAATGATATATTCCAAGTTGATTCTCGAATGTCGGTTCACATCAGTGGGACTATACAGTATTTGTCCTTTAGTTTTTGGCTAGACTCACTCAGCATAATGTTCTCTAGGTCCATCCATGTTATTACATGCTTCATAAGTTTATCCTGTCTTAAAGCTGCATAATATTCCATTGTATGTATACACCACAGTTTGTTTAGCCACTCGTCTGTTGATGGACATTTTGGCTGTTTCCATCTCTTTGCAATTGTAGATAATGCTGCTATAAACACTGGTGTGCAAATGTCCGTCTGTGTCTTTGCCCTTAAGTCCTTTGAGTAGATACCTAGCAGTGGTATTGCTGGGTCGTAATCCATTCTGCCAGTCTATGTCTTTTGATTGGGAAATTCAGTCCATTAACTTTCAGTGTTATTACTGTTTGGATAATATTTTCCTCTACCATTTTGGCTTTTGTATTATATATATCATATCTGATTTTCCTTCTTTCTACACTTTACTCCATACCTCTCTCTTCTGTCTTTTCGTATCTGACTCTAGTGCTCCCTTTAGTATTTCTTGCAGAGCTGGTCTCTTGGTCACAAATTCTCTCAGTGACTTTTTGTCTATAAATGTTTTAATTTCTCCTTCATTTCTGAAGGACAATTTTGCTGGATATAGAAGTCTTGGTTGGCAGTTTTTGTCTTTTAGTAATTTAAATATATCATCCCACTGTCTTCTAGCTTCCATGGTTTCTGCTGAGAAATCTACACATAGTCTTATTGGGTTTCCCTTGTATGTGACAGATTGTTTTTCTCTTGCTGCTTTCAAGATCCTCTCTTTCTCTTTGACCTCTGACATTCTAACTAGTAAGTGTCTTGGAGAACGCCTATTTGGGTCTATTCTCTTTGGGGTGCGCTGCACTTCTTGGATCTTTATAAGAGTTGGGAAATTTTCAGTGATAATTTCTTCCATTAGTTTTTCTCCTCCTTTCCCTTCTCTTCTCCTTCTGGGACACCCACAACACGTATATTTGTGCACTTCATATTGTCATTCAGTTCCCTGATCCCCTGCTCAAGTTTTTCCATTCTTTTCCCTATAGTTTCTGTTTCTTTTTGGGATTCAGATGTTCCATCCTCCAGTTCACTAATTGTAGCTTCTGTCTCTTTAAATCTACCATTGTAGGTATCCATTGTTTTTTCCATCTTTTCTACTTTGTCCTTCACTCCCGTAAGTTCTGTGATTTGTTTTTTCAGATTTTCTATTTCTTCTTTTTGTTCAGCCCATGTCTTCTTCATGTCCTCCCTCAATTTATTGATTTTGTTTTTGAAGAGTTTTTCCATTTCTGTTCGTATATTCAGCATTAGTTGCCTCAGCTCCTGTATCTCATTTGAAGTATTGGTTTGTTCCTTTGACTGGGCCATATTTTCAATTTTCCGAGCGTGATCCATTATTTTCTGCTGGTGTCTGGGCATTTGATCAGATTTCCCTGGGTGTGGGACCCGGCTGGTTGAAAGGTTTTTCTGTGAAATCTCTGGGCTCTGTTTTTCTTTTCCTGCCCAGTAGGTGGCGCTCGTGGCGCTTGTCTGTCTGCGGGGCCCACCAGTAAAAGATGCTGTGGCTCCTTTAACTTGCCAATCCGAATCTCGCAGTCGGCCTGGGATACCGTGCGTGGAGGCGGGGGTCGCCGGCCACCGCGGCTTGGGGGAGTACCGGTCCAAATTGCCCAGCTGGCCCGAGATGCCAAGCGTGGCGGGAGGGCCCCGCTATGCAACGTTCCCAGTCGGACCGGGAAGCCACGTGTGTGGAAGGGACCCCGGTCGCCAGCCGCCCCGGCCCGGAAAAGAGCGCGCCCCTCGGGTATCTCACCGCAGCGGATTCTCCCTGCCCGTTCAGCCGTTCCAGAATGGGGTACGCTGTCTTTTTGGTCTCTGTCGTGGCTCTGGGAGCTGTTTCGTATTGTTTCTGTTTCTTTAGTGGCTGTTCTGGAGGAGGAACTAAGGCCCGCGCGTCTTACTAAGCCGCCATCTTCTCCGGAAGTCCCCATTATTTATTTTTAATCCTTATGTTTTACTCATCTGTCCATACTGTAGATAAAAGGAGCATCAGATACAAAGTTTTCACAATCACACACTTGCACTGTGAAAGCTTTATCATTATACAGTCATCTTCAATAAACATGGCTGCTGGAACACAGCTCTACATTTTCAGGCAGTTCCCCTCCAGCCTCTCTGGTTACGCCTTAACTAAAAAGCTGATATCTATTTAATGCGTAAGAATAATCTCCAGGATAACCTCTTGACTCTGTTTGGAATCTCTCAGCCATTGACACTTTGTCTCATTTCATTTTTCCCCCTTTTGGTTGGGAAGGTTTTCTCAATCTCTTAATGCTGAGTCTCAGCTCAGGAGTTCTGTCTCACGTTGCCAGGAAGGTCCACATCCCTGGGAGTCATGTCCCACGTAGACAGGGGGAGGGTGGTGAGTTTGTTTGTTGTGTTGCCTAAAGAAAGAGAGGCCACATCTGAGCAACAAAAGAGGTTCTCTTGGGGTGACTCTTAGGCCTAATTTTAAGTAGGCCTGACCTATCCTTTGTGGGGTTAAGTTTCATATGAACAGACCCCAAGATTGGGGTTCAGCCTATAGCTTTGGTTGTCCCCACTGCTTGTGAGAATATCAAGAATTCAACTTGGTGAAGTTGAATTTTCCCCCATTCTCACCATTCCCCAGAGGGAACTTTGCAAATACTTTTCCACTCACTGTTCAAATCACTTTTGGATTTATCAGGGCATCACTCTGGACAAACCAACAAAATCTCATATCCTACTCAAGGTTCCATGTACTTATGGTATTCAATTAAGCTGTCTACATAAGTTATATTAGGAAATGTGCTAGTCAAAATATAAATTTTGTACCAAATAAACATTTTTTGCTTTAGTCTCACACAAAGGTTGAAAATTTAAAATACTAATTACCATCTGTTTTCAGCACCCTGCAGTAATGACATTCCTTTGTTCTTCCTCATGCAAAAACATTTTTAAAATTTGTACATTTAGTCACTATCATTATACACTCTAGGCATTCCTAAATTATACCATCTCAGTCTTTATCGTCTATCTTTCCTTCTGATTTCATTTGTGCCCCCACCTCTCCTCCCTCTATCATTCTCATATTCAGCTTCATTCAGTGTTTTAACATAATTGTATTGCGGTTAGGTAGTATTGTGCTGTTCATCTCTGAGTTCTCACATTCAGTCCTGTTGCACAATCTGTATCCCCCCAGCTCCAATCACCCAATATCTTACCCCGTTTCTATCTCCCAATGGTTTCCATTACCAATGAAATTCTCCAAGTTTATTCACTAATGTCAGTTCATATCAGTGAGAACATACAGAATTTGTCCTTTTGTTTCTGGCTAATCTCACTCAGCATAATGTCCTTAAGGTCCATCCATGTTGTTACATACTTCCTAACTTTATTCTGCCTTAGAGCTGCATAATATTCCATTGTATGTATATACCGCAGTTTGTTTAGCCACTTGTATGTTAATGGACATTTTCACTGTTTCCATCTCTTCGCAATTGTAAATAATGCTGCTATAAACATCACTGTGCAAATGTCAGTTTGTGTCCCTGTCCTCATATCTTCTGAGTAGATACCTAGCTATCGTATTGCCGGGTCATATGGCAATTCTATGTTTAGCTTTTTGAGGAACCACCAAACTGCCTTCCAGAGCGGTTGTACCATTTGACATTCCCACCAACAGTGGATAAATGTGCCTCTTTCTCCACATCCTCTCCAGCACTTGTCATTTTCTGTTTTATTGATAATGGTCATTCTTGTGGGTGTGAGATGATATCTCATTGTGGTTTTGATTTGCATTTCCCTAATAGCCAGGGAAGTTGAGAATCTTTTCATGTGCCTTTTGGCCATTTGTATTTCCTCTTCTGAGAAGTGTCCTGTTCAAGCCTTTTGCCCGTTTTGTAATTGGGTTGGCTGTCTTTTTGTTGTTGAGTTGAAACAAATTAATTTTTGGAATAGGTTATGAGATAGGGGTCCTCTTTCATTCTTTTGGCTAGTGAGCCCCAATTCTCTAAACACCATTTGTTCTGTCTCAGCTGAGTGGACTTGACAGCCTTGTCAAAAATCCATTGACCATAGATGTGAGGTCTGCTTCTGAACTCTCAGTTTGATTCCATTGGTCAGGATGTCTATCTTTATGCCGGTAGCATGCAGTTTTGACCATTGTAGTTTTGTAATATGCTTTAAAATCAGAAAGTCTGAGTCCTCTGACTATGCTCTTTTCATTTTAAATTACAAAATATTTTATTCAAAATTTACATTTTTTGTATATGATGAAAAGTATAGCAAAACCTTTCTTTTGGTAATCCCTTTTTGTGTGAAAAGTAAGTACTTATTTCCTGATACATTTTCAGGTAGTACAAATTCTATATACACTGCTTAACAGTTGTACTAGTAACAGGTAGGTTCGAACATATGGTATAAAACTAAAAACTGATCCAAAAAGTGCAGGGGAAAACCCACTGCCAAAAAGCAATTTCTAGGAACTTGGTATTTTCCCTGGGTAAGGTAGATAGATGGTGTAGGGTCATCATGATTAACATACTCAAGACCTAATGCCTCTGGGATATTGTCTCCTTCTGGAATAAATTTCAGCAGAACTGCCATTTGGATTTCTTAAGAACAACTTTCATCGTAGGAATGTAGATATAAATTTCAGAATCCACTATTTGAGGAATGCATTGGCTTTTTTCCATGTCTTCCAGTTAAAGGCTCATTAATTTATTTTGAAAACTCATATGCATGGAAGGAGTAAGTAGGTACTGGAAGGGAGGGAGTGCTTTGAAGCTGGAGATCCTTGCAGTGATTTGAATGCTTGAAGTAACAACTCTGACACAGTACTTAACCAGGAAAGCGTTTTTCACAGAATGGCTTGGATTTATAATTAATAGAAATGGGTCTTGACTGAAGAGCTTATTTGATGACAGTGAATGTGCTGGTTTATGGCTGTTATGTATCCCCCAAAAGCCATTTTAGTTTTGATCTAATCTCGTAGGGCCAAACCTATTGTTTAGGGTGGGAATTTTTATTGGATTGTTTCTGTGGAGATATGATATACCCAGTTGTGGCTGTGACCTTTTGATTTGATAGAGATATAACTCTGTCTCTTCGTGGTGAGTCTTGATTAGTTTACTAGAGTTCTTTAAAAGGGGAAACATTTTGGAGAAACCTCAGATGCAAACGCTTGGAGAACAGAAGTGTCAGAGCCGTCAAAGCCAGCATGAGAGCCAGAAGTTTGGAGATGCAAGGCCCAGCAGACATTACCATGTGCCTTCCCATGAGGTACTCAGCATAACAGAACGTGGAAAGAACTAAGGGAAGCCAAGAGATGAAACCCAGCCTTGGAGAAGCCAAGTGAGGAATCCTCGCAGGAAACAGAGGCTGAAAGAAATGGAACCTAGGATCAAAGGACCAGCAGATACCAGCCAGGTGCCTTCCCAGCTGACAGGTGTTCTGGACAGCATCTGCCTTTCTTTGGAGTTAAGGTGTCTTTTTCTGGATGCCTTTGTTTGAATATTTCTATGGCCTTAGAAGTGTAAACTTGCAACTTAATAAATTCCATTTTTAAAAACGGTTCTATTTCAGGTATATTGCATTCTGGCAACTTTTCCAAACAAAAAATAATGAATAAACTTTGGCATTTGTACTGAGTACTTGTGCATTTTCTTTGGCAATTGCATATGGATTGTTCCCAAACCATCGAACCAAGATAGTTAGTATAGATGTAACCAGTCTTAGACAGATTCGGTGTGGAAATAATCAGATCTGTCGCAGACTGGCCAACATTTCCATTAGATACTGGCATCAAGAAGGTGAAGCCTGCAAAGTTGGGACTGACTCCCCACACTGAAACATGGCCGCAGCAGAGGAAGGGAAGAAGGGCCTGCCCAGAAAAGTGAGTGAGGTGGAAAGGTGGGAATGCTCCCAACATGACGCACACCGTCTCCATGTGATATGTTCCCGGAGCCTGAGTGGCCTGTAGTGCGGAAACCTACATTGTTCCTTTTGAAGATGTTTTTAGCTATTTGGGGCCCCTTTATCCTTTCAAATAAATTTGATAATTGGCTTTTCCATTTCTGCAAAACTAATATTCAGTCTTCCAATCCATGAATGCAGAATGTCCTTCCATTTATTTATGAATTTCCTGAATATACCTTTACATCTGTTTTGGTTTGCTAAAGTTGAGGAAATGCAGTATAGTAGAAATAGACTGGCTTTTAACAATGGGGATTTATTAACTTACAATTCTAAAGCCATGAAAATATCCAGTAAATTATTGTCAACAGGACAAAACTCTCTCTGAAGAAAGGCTCCCGGCAATCCATACTCCTGTAGCATAGCCAGTAACATGGTGACATCTGCTGGTTATTCTTTCCTGGGTTTCAGTGCTTCCAGCTTCTGGCTTTGGTGGCTTCCTCTGTCAGCTTCTGTAGGTGTATCCTTGTGTCAGCATCTCTAGGGTTTTTTTCTGTGAATTTCTTACAAAGGACTCCGGTAAGAAAATTAAGACCTACCCTGGGGTAGGCCTCAACTGAAATAATCTAATCAAAAGGCCCTACCTACAATTGCTCTACACCCAAAGATGTGGATTAAAAGAAAGTGACCTTTTCTGGGGTATGTAGCAGCTTCAAACTACCACGATATCCTTAGCTACTTTCTTGATTTCCTCCTTGGATTGCTCATTATTAGTGCATAGACACACAGTGCTGATTTTTGTGTGCTGATCTGGTATCCCACCACCATTTTGCTGAACTTGTTAGTAGTTCTAATAGCTTTAATTTTAATAGCTTTAGATTTTTCTGGAATTTCTAAATGTAGGATCATTTACTTTATGATTTGAATGCCTTTTATTTCTTTCTCTTGCCTAATTGCTCTAGCTGGAACTTCTAGCAGAAGGTTGAATAACAGTGGTGACAGCGGGCATCCTTGTCTTATTCCCAATCTTAGAGGAAAAGCTTTCACTCTCTCACCATTGAGTACAATGCTAGCTGTAAGTTTTTCATATATGTCTAGTAGATGTTGAGGAAATTTCCTTTTATTCCTAAAATTTGAAATGTTTGTATCAAGAAAGGTTGCTAGATTTTTTTAAATGCCTTTTCTCTTTTGATTTGCATGATCATGTAGGTTTCCCCCTTCAATTTCTTAATGTGATATATTACACTAATTGATTGTCTTGTGTTGGACCATGCTTGCGTACCTGGAATAAAACCTACTTGATCATGATGTACAATTCTTTTAATGTGCTGTTGGATTTGATTTGCAAGTATTTTGTTGAGGATTTTTGCATCTATGTTCATTAGAGAGATTGGTCTGTAATTTCCTCTTCTTGTAATATCTTTATTTAGCTTTGGTATTAGGATGATTTGGCTTCATTGAATGATGAGTTAGTGTTCCCTCCTCTTCAGTTTTTTTAGAAGTGCTTGAGCAAATTTGGTATTAATTCTCCTTAGAATAATTGGTAGAATTCTACTGCAAAGCTATCTGGTCCTGGGCTTTTCTTTGTTGGGAGGATTTGTGATTGATTTGTTGAGGTCTGCTATTTCTTCTCAAGTCAGTGTAAGGTGTTATGTGTTTTTAGGAAGTTTTCCATTTCATCTATATTGTTTAATTTGTTAGCATATGGTTGGTCATACTATTATGATCTTTTTCATTTCTATTCGGTCAGTGATAATGACCCCCCCTTTCATTTCAGATTTTATTTGCATCTTCTCTCTTTTTGTCTTTGTTAGTCTAACTGAGTGTTGTCAGTTTTATTATCTTCTCAAAGAACCAACTTTTGGTTCGGTTGATTCTCCCCTTTTTTTTAGTCTCAGTTTCATTTATTTCTGCTCTAACCATTGTTATTATTTCTTTCCTTCTATTTCCTTTGGGATTAGTTTTCCCTTCTTTCTCTAGTTCCTCCAGATGTTCAGTTAGGTCTTTGATTTTAGCCCTTTCTTCCTTTAAATGTAGGCATTTAGTGCTATAAGTTTCCCTCTCAGCACTGCCTGCACTGCATCCTTTTTTCTTTTTTTATAAATAAGATTTATAGATTTAGTCAACATACATCATTGACAGACAGACTTCAATAGAAGAAGATAAATTTTAAAACCACTTTGAAGGCCATTTTCTATAAAAGTGATTTTCCCAGGACAGTATAGTAGATGTAGCCTAACCTGACATATATATATATATATATATATATTTTTTTTTTTTAATTGAGAACTCTTCACACACATACATACATTTTATACATGGTGTACAATCAGTATCATCACATAGTTGTGTATTCATTACCAAGATCATTTTTTTAGAGCATTTACATCACTCCAGAAAAAGAAATAAAAAGAAAAAGAAAAAACTCATACATACCATACACCTTACCCCCTTCTCTTTCATTGACCACCAGTGTTTCCATCTACCCAATTTATTTTACCCTTTTTCCCCCATTATTTATTTATTTATTATCCATATTTTTTTACTCATCTTTCCATACCCTGTATATAAAGAGCATCAGACACAAGATTTTCACAATCACACAATCACATTATAAATGTCATATCTTTATACAGTCATCTTCAAGAATCTAGGCTACTGGAACACAGCTCAACAGTTTCAGGTACATTCCTCTAGCCACTACAGTATTCACCTAAACTAAAAAGGAATATCTATATAATACAGAAGAATAACCTCCAGGGTAACTGCTCAGCTCTGTTTGATCTCTCTTAGCCACTGAAAATTTATTTTATCTCATTTCTCTCCTCCTCCTTTTGGTCAGGAAGGCTTTCTCAGTCTCTTAATGCTGGGTCCCAGCTTGTCCCAGGCTTTCTGTCCCACCTAACCTGACATCTTAATTTGTGAAAGTTTAATAAGCTGGAGCTGTATGCTCTTCTCCCAGAGCAAGCTTGCTCTCTAAGGGTTACTATAATGCAAACTCTACAAGGAAAATAACTTCAGTATTGTTTTGTCTTGGTAGAGGAGAAAAACTCAACATAGATATTACACCAACAGTGGCACAATGAAAAGCTGCACTACAGATTATTAGTAACAGATGATGCTAGTGTGAAAAACTTATATATTCTAGAACCCTTGTAATTAAAATTCCCCCAATTGTGTCTGCATTATCAGCTAGAGGGTTAGTTAACATGATAGAATGAGGACTTACGCAAGGTATAAATAGCATTTCCTACTATGAAGTCAAGTGCATTCTAGTTAGGAGAAAACCATTAGATGTTGAATTACACACACTTTAATAACAAGACTTCCACCACGTGAGTGTAAAACATTTAATTTATAAATGTTGACACTGCAATATGTAAAATAGCGTTTATAAATGTACATAGTATATTCTATAGCTGCCAGGTTTACTTTTTTTTTTTTAAGTAAACTAAGTTACACTGAGGTTACGACTTGAATATTCACCCGTGAAAAAGACCACAATCTATCACAGAGATGCAAGGTCAGACTTAACAGCCCCAATTGTTAAACACTGGGATCAAGTCATAACCAGTTTTCTTGCAAAAGGATCTCGTCCATAGTTATCAATTTAGTACCTTCATAGCTACCCAAGTCATTAATTTACTGAAACATGCATCATGAGAAGCAAGAAGCATCACTTACTATGCCATTGCATAGTAGCAACCTATCACTCCTGAGCAACAGTACTCACATCACTGAGATTTTTGAACAGTCACTGCACATCATCCTGAGAGATGCAATGACTTAAGTTACAAATGCAGCATATTATAAACAATTTCTTACCGAAAGTTCACAAAGTAAACCAAAGTATTTTACAGAATTTACTATGAAATGCCATAAACTACCTTCTCTTAAGCTCTCTTTCCCTGTTCCCGGCAAGTTAACTGAATGCTTTTGAGCATGGTGGTGACTCTCTTTGCCTAAATGGCACACAGATAAGTATCTTCAGCTAAACCCACCAGGTGCATTTCACTAGCCTCCTAAAGCATGTCAGTGGCATGCTCTGAAACCTCAAGTCAGTTTTGAAATCCTGGGCAGTCTCCCTCACCGACCCTCTGGAAAGGCAGCTTCTGGATCAGCTCAGTCGACTTCTGATAATGACGAATCTCTCAAAGTAAGATGGCTCCAGGCCTGTAAAGATTTTTTTTTTCACCCTGCCAGTAGAGGGGGCGCTTTTCCTGGCAGCCTTGGTGGCCAACTGTTTGTGGAGGACTTTACCACCACAATATTTATAGCAGTCTGCTTGATTTGGGCCATTTTCCTCTACCAAAAGCCAAAGTCTTAGGCTACTTCTTTGACCAGTGTGCTGTTCTGGTTACCCAAATGAAAAGCCGTAGCCAACAAGCAAAGCTACTTCAACTATCAACCAAACCACTCAGTGTATGCACCCCATAAGTTTCAATATATTGTGTTCTTGTTTTCATTCATCTCAAGATATATACTGATTTCTCTTGAAATTTCTTTTGACCCACTGATAGTTTGTGTGTTGTTTAACCTTCATATGTTTGTGAATTTTCCAGTTCTCTGCTTGTTATTGATTTCCAGCTTCATTCCATTATTTCCTATAATTTCAGTCTTTTAAAATTTATTGAGACCTATTTTGTTACCCAACATGTAGTCTTTCCTTGAATGATCTGTGAGTACTAGGAACGAATGTATATCCTGCTGTTGTGGGTTGCAGTGTTCTCTATATATGCCTGTTAAGTCTAGTTCATTTATCATATTATTCAAGATCTGTTTCCTTATTGATCCTCTGTCTAGGTGTTCTTTCCATTGATGAAAGTGGAGTATTAAAGTCTCCAACTACTATTATAGAGGTGTGCATTTCTCCCTTCAGTGTTGCTAGTGTTTGCCTCATATATTTTGGGGCACTCTGACTTGGTACATATTTTAGTTTACAGGCTGCTGGGATGTGATATACCAGAAATGGGGTGGCTTTTAAAAAGGAGAATTTATTAAGTTGCTAGTTTATAGTTCTAAGGCCATGAAAATGTCCAAATTAAAGCAAGGCTATAAAAATGTCCAATCTAAGGCATCCAGGGAAAGATACCTTGTTTCAAGAAGGCTGATGATGTTCAGAATTGTTGTCTCAACAGGAAAGGCAAATGGTGAGATCTGCTAGCTTTCTCTTTAATGGCTTCGCTGGGGCTCTGTCCATTCTGTTGGCTCTGTCTGTTCTTGTGGCTGTGGTGGCTCTGTTGGTTCTGGAGCTTCTTCCAAAATGGTTCCCTCTTAAAGGTCTCCAGTAAGCAACCCATGTTGAATGGGTAGAGATACATCTCCATGGAAACCATCAATCAAAAGTTAGCGCCCACCATTGTGTGGGTAACATCTCCATGGAAACAATCAAAAAGGCCCCACCCAGCAATATTGAATGAGGAATGAAGGACATGGCTTTTCTGGGGTACGTAACACATTCAGACCAGCACAGTGCATAAATATGTATGATATTTCTTCTTGATGAATTCACCCTTTTATTAATACATAGTGTCCTTTGTCTCTTTTAACTGCTTTATATTTATATCTGATGTTGGTATAGCTACCCCTGCACTTTTCTTGTTGCTGTTCATGTGGAATGTCTTTTTCCTGCTTTAACTTTCGGTCTGTTTTTGTTCTTGGGTCCAAAATGAGTATCTTGTAGGCGGCATATAGATGGATCCTGTGTTTTTGATTGTTTTTCGGATTCTGTTTTTTAATCCATTCTGCCATTCTATGTCTTTGATTGGTGAGTTTAATCTAATACTCAGTGTTGTTATAGTAAAGACAGTACTTTCTTCAACCATTTTGTCCTTTGGCTTTTATGTCATATTTTATTTTTTCTTTTTACCCTGTAGTTACTCTTACTGATAATCTTCATTTCTACGCTCTCCACACCTCTCTTTCCTGTCTTTTCCTGTCAGACTTGTAGCACTCCCTTTAGCATTTCTTGTATAGCAAGTCTCTTGTTCATGAACTCGTTGTGTCTGTTTATCTGTAAGTACTTTAAACTGTCTTTTTTTTTTTTTTAACTTTTTTAATTGTATAGTATAGCATATATACAAAAGAAAGAAATAAAAAAGCAATAGTTTTCAAACCACTCTTCAAAAAGTAGTTACAGGACAGATTCCAGAGTTTGTCATGGGCTGCCATACCATCTCAGATTTTTCCTTCTAGCTGCTGCAGAATATAGGAGGCTAGAGGGCTTAAATTCTTTTTTATCATCACAATCGACTTTTTTTCCTTCTTTTTTTGTGAACAGTAACATATATACCAAAAAGCTATAAAAATCCAAGCACAGCACCACAATTAGTTGTAGAACATATTTCAGACTTTGACATGGGTTACAATTTCACAATGTTAGGTTTTACTTCTAGCTGCTCCGAAATACTGGATACTAAAAGAGATTTCAGTGATTCAGCATTCATATTCATTTGTTAAGTCCTATCTTCTCTGTATAACTCTACCATCACCTTTAATCTTTCCATACCTCTCATTGGGGTTATTTGGGCTATGACAATGCTAATTTTTTGATATGGGAAGGGTCAGTCACTAATATGGGGTAGTGAGATGGAACTATCTGATGTTCTGGAGAGGCTGGACTAGGTTTCAGGATTTATCTGGACCAGGGACCCATCTGGAGGTTGTAGGTTTCTGGCAAGTTACTCTAGTGCCTGGAACCCTTGTGGAATCTTATATATTGCCCTAGGTGTTCTTTAGGATTGGCTGGAATGGTCCTGGTTGGGGGTTGGCAGGTTATGATAGGTAGCAAGGTCTACCTGAAGCTTGTGTAAGAGCAACCTCCAGAGTAGCCTCTTGACTCTATCTGAACTCTCTCTGCCCCTGATACTTTATTTTTTTTTTTTATTAATTAACGGAAAAAAAGAAATTAACCCAACATTTAGAAATCATACCATTCTACATATGCAATCAGCAATTCTCAACATCATCACACAGATGCATGATCATCATTTCTTAGTACATTTCCATCGGTTTAGAAGAACTAGCAACACAACAGAAAAAGATATAGAATGTTAATATAGAGAAAAAAAATAAAAGTAATAATAATGGTAAAAAAAAACAAACAAAAACAAAAACCTATAGCTCAGTTGCAGCTTCCTTCAATGTTTTAACATGATTACTTTACAATTAGGTATTACTGTGCTGTCCATTTTTGAGTTTTTGTATCTAGTCCTGTTGCACAGTCTGTATCCCTTCAGCTCTAATTACCCGTTAACTTACCCTGCTTCTAACTCCTGCTGGTCTCTGTTACCAATGACATATTCCAAGTTTATTCTCGAATGTCGGTTCACATCAGTGGGACCATACAGTATTTGTCCTTTAGTTTTTGGCTAGACTCACTCAGCATAATGTTCTCTAGGTCCATCCATGTTATTACATGCTTCATAAGTTTATCCTGTCTTAAAGCTGCATAATATTCCATTGTAGGTATACGCCACAGTTTGTTTAGCCACTCGTCTGTTGATGGACATTTTGGCTGTTTCCATCTCTTTGCCATTGTAAATAACGCTGCTATAAACATTGGTGTGCAAATGTCCGTTTGTGTCTTTGCCCTTAAGTCCTTTGAGTAGATACCCAGCAATGGTATTGCTGGGTCGTATGGCAATTCTATATTCAGCTTTTTGAGGAACCGCCAAACTGCCTTCCACAGTGGTTGCACCATTTGACATTCCCACTAACAGTGGATAAGTGTGCCTCTTTCTCCACATCCTCTCCAGCACTTGTCATTTTCTGTTTTGTTGATAATGGCCATTGTGGTGGGTGTGAGATGATATCTCATTGTGGTTTTGATTTGCATTTCTCTAATGGCCAGGGACATTGAGCATCTCTTCATGTGCCTCTTGGCCATCCGTATTTCCTCTTCTGGTAGGTGTCTGTTCAAGTCTTTCTCCCATTTTGTAATTGGGTTGGCTGTCTTTTTGTTGTTGAGTTGAACATTCTCTTTATAAATTCTGGAGACTAGACCTTTATCTGATATGTCATTTAAAATATTATCTCCCATTGTGTAGGCTGTCTTTCTACTTTCTTGATGAAGTTCTTCGATGCACAAAAGTGTTTAATTTTGAGGAGCTCCCATTTATTTCTTTCTTTCTTCAGTGCTCTTGCTTTAGGTTTAAGGTCCATAAAACCGCCTCCAGTTGTAAGATTCATAAGATATCTCCCTACATTTTCCTCTAACTGTTTTATGGTCTTAGACCTAATGTTTAGATCTTTGATCCATTTTGAGTTAACTTTTGTATAAGGTGTGAGATACGGGTCTTCTTTCATTCTTTTACATATGGATATCTAGTTCTCTAGGCACCATTTATTGAAGAGACTGTTCTGTCCCAGGTGAGTTGGCTTGACTGCCTTATCAAAGATCAAATGTCCATAGATGAGAGGGTCTATATCTGAGCACTCTATTCAATTCCATTGGTCGATATATCTATCTTTATGCCAATACCATGCTGTTTTGACCACTGTGGCTTCATAATATGCCTTAAAGTCCAGCATCACTAGACCTCCAGCTTCGTTTTTTTTCCTCAAGATGTTTTTAGCAATTCGGGGCACCCTGCCCTTCCAGATAAATTTGCTTATTGGTTTTTCTAATTCTGAAAAATAAGTTGTTGGGATTTTTATTGGTATTGCATTGAATCTGTACATCAGTTTAGGTAGGATTGACATCTTAATTATATTTAGTCTTCCAATCCATGAACATGGTATGCCCTTCCATCTATTTAGGTCTTCTGTGATTTCTTTTAGCAGTTTTTTGTAGTTTTCTTTATATAGGGTTTTTGTCTCTTTGGTTAAATTTATTCCTAGGTATTTTATTCTTTCAGTTGCGATTGTAAATGGGATTCGTTTCTTGATTTCCCCCTCAGCTTGTTCATTACTAGTGTATAGAAAAGCTACAGATTTTTGAATGTTGATCTTGTAACCTGCTACTTTGCTGTACTCATTTATTAGCTCTAGTAATTTTGTTGTGGATTTTTCTGGGTTTTCTACGTATAGTATCATATCGTCTGCAAACAGTGATAGTTTTACTTCTTCCTTTCCAACTTTGATGCCTTCTATTTCTTTTTCTTGTCTAATTGCTCTGGGTAGAACCTCCAACACAATGTTGAATAATAGTGGTGATAGTGGACATCCTTGTCTTGTTCCTGATCTTAGGGGGAAAGTTTTCAATTTTTCCCCATTGAGGATGATATTAGCTGTGAGTTTTTCATATATTCCCTCTATCATTTTAAGGAAGTTCCCTTGTATTCCTATCTTTTGAAGTGTTTTCAACAGGAAAGGATGTTGAATCTTGTCAAATGCCTTCTCTGCATCAATTGAGATGATCATGTGATTTTTCTGCTTTGATTTGTTGATATGGTGTATTACATTAATTGATTTTCTTATGTTGAACCATCCTTGCATACCTGGGATGAGTCCTACTTGGTCATGATGTGTAATTCTTTTAAGGTGTTGTTGGATACGATTTGCTAGAATTTTATTGAGGATTTTTGCATCTGTATTCATTAGAGAGATTGGTCTGTAGTTTTCTTTTTTTGTAATATCTCTGCCTGGTTTTGGTATGAGGGTGATGTTGGCTTCATAGAATGAATTAGGTAGTTTTCCCTCCACTTCGATTATGTTGAAGAGTTTGAGGAGAGTTGGTACTAATTCTTTCTGGAATGTTTGATAGAATTCACATGTGAAGCCGTCTGGTCCTGGACTTTTCTTTTTAGGGAGCTTTTGAATGACTAATTCAATCTGTTTACTTGTGATTGGTTTGTTGAGGTCATCTATTTCTTCTTGAGTCAAAGTTGGTTGTTCATGTCTTTCCAGGAACCCGTCCATTTCATCTAAATTGTTGTATTTATTAGTGTAAAGTTGTTCATAGTATCCTGTTATTACCTCCTTTATTTCTGTGAGGTCAGTAGTTATGTCTCCTCTTCCATTTCTGATCTTATTTATTTGCATCCTCTCTCTTCTTATTTTTTTCAATCTTGCTAAGGGCCCATCAATCTTATTGATTTTCTCATAGAACCAACTTCTGATCTTATTGATTTTCTCTATTGTTTTCATGTTTTCAATTTCATTTATTTCTGCTCTAATCTTTGTTATTTCTTTCCTTTTTCTTGCTTTGGGATTAGTTTGCTGTTCTTTCTCCAGTTCTTCCAAGTAGACAGTTAATTCCTGCATTTTTGCCTTTTCTTCTTTTCTGATAAAGGCATTTAGGGCAATAAATTTCCCTCTTAGCACTGCCTTTGCTGCGTCCCATAAGTTTTGATATGTTTTGTTTTCATTTTCATTCGCCTCGAGGTATTTACTAATCTCTTACAATTTCTTCTTTGACCCACTCATTGTTTAAGAGTGTTGTTGAGCCTCCACATATTTGTGAATTTTCTGGCACTCCGCCTATTATTGATTTCCAACTTCATTCCTTCATGATACGAGAAAGTGTTGTGTGTGAGTTCAATCTTTTTAAATTTGTTGAGACTTGCTTTGTGACCCAGCATATGGTCTATCTTTGAGAATGATCCATGAGCACTTGAGAAAAAGGTGTATCCTGCTGTTGTGGGATGTAATGTCCTATAAATGTCTGTTAAGTCTAGCTCATTTATAGTAATATTCAGATTCTCTGTTTCTTTATTGATCCTCTGTCTAGATGTTCTATCCGTTGATGAGAATGGTGAATTGAATTCTCCAACTATTATGGTATCTGTGTCTATTTCCCTTTTCAGTGTTTGCAGTGTATTCCTCATGTATTTTGGGGCATTTTGGTTCGGTGCGTAAATATTTATGATTGTTATGTCTTCTTGTTTAATTGTTCCTTTTATTAGTATATAGTGTCCTTCTTTGTCTCTTTTAACTGTTTACATTTGAAGTCTAATTTGTTGGATATTAGTATAGCCACTCCTGCTCTTTTCTGGTTGTTATTTGCATGAAATTTCTTTTCCCAACCTTTCACTTTCAACCTATGTTTATCTTTGGGTCTAAGATGTGTTTCCTGTAGACAGCATATAGAAGGATCCTGTTTTTTAATCCATTCTGCCAGTCTATGTCTTTTGATTGGGGAATTCAGTCCATTAACATTTTGTGTTATTATTGTTTGGATAATATTTTCCTCTACCATTTTGCCTTTTGTATTATATATATCATATCTGACTTTCCTTCTTTCTACACTCTTCTCCACACCTCTCTCTTCTGTCTTTTCGTATCTGACTCTAGTGCTCCCTTTAGTATTTCTTGCAGAGCTGGTCTCTTGGTCACAAATTCTCTCAGTGACTTTTTGTCTGAGAATGTTTTAATTTCTCCCTCATTTTTGAAGGACAATTTTGCTGGATATAGGAGTCTTGGTTGTCAGTTTTTCTCTTTTACCAATTTAAATATATCATCCCACTGTCTTCTAGCTTCCATGGTTTCTGCTGAGAAATCTACACATAGTCTTATTGGGTTTCCCTTGTATGTGATGGATTGTTTTTCTCTTGCTGCTTCCAAGATCCTCTCTTTCTCTTTGATCTCTGACATTCTAACTAGTAAGTGTCTTGGAGAACGCCTATTTGGGTCTAATCTCTTTGGGGTGTGCTGCACTTCTTGGATCTGTAATTTTAGGTCTTTCATAAGAGTTGGGAAATTTTCAGTGATAATTTCTTCCATTAGTTTTTCTCCTCCTTTTCCCTTCTCTTCTCCTTCTGGGACACCCACAACACATATATTTGTGCGGTTCATATTGTCCTTGAGTTCCCTGATACCCTGTTCAAATTTTTCCATTCTTTTCCCTATAGTTTCTGTTTGTTTTTGGAATTCAGATGTTCCATCCTCCCAATCACTAATTCTATCTTCTGTCTCTTTAAATCTATCATTGTAGGTATCCATTGTTTTTTCCATCTTTTCTACTTTATCCTTCACTTCCATAAGTTCTGTGATTTGTTTTTTCAGTTTTTCTATTTCTTCTTTTTGTTGATCTCATGTCTTCTTCATGTCCTCCCTCAATTTTTCGATTTTGTTTTTGAAGAGGTTTTCCATTTCTGTTCGTATATTCAGCATTAGTTGTCTCAGCTCCTGTATCTCATTTGAACTATTGGTTTCTTCGTTTGACTGGGCCATATGTTCAATTTTCTGAGCGTGATCCGTTATCTTCTGCTGTCGTCTGGGCATATAGTTAGATTTCCCTGGGTGTTCGACCCCACAGTTTGAAAGATTTTTTTGTGCAATCTCTGGGTTGTGTTTTTCTTATCCTGCCCAGTAGGTGGCGCTCGTGGCACACGTTTGTCTGCGGGTCCCACCAGTAAAAGGTGCTGTGGGTCCTGTAACTTTGGAAAACTCTCCCCGTGGGAAAGGTTCGCCAGCCGAAGCAGCTTGGAAGAGTGCCAGCCGGCCTGGGAGTCCGAACGTGGGGAGGGTCGCCGGCCCCCTCAGCCCGGGAGAGCGCCCGTCCGAATTTCCTATTCGGCCCGTGGCGCCAAGCGTGGCGGGAGGGCACAGCCGCCGCGGCCCAGGAGAGTGCACCATTCCCAGCCGGACTGGGGAGTCACGTGTTTGGAAGGGACCCCCCCAGGTCACCGTTCTCTGTGGCCCGGGGATTTCCGCCGTGGGGCCGCGCATGGTGGGTGCGCCAGCCGCTGCGGCTTGATGGGACTGCCTGTCCACCTCTCCCAGCTGGCCCGGGAAGGAGGAAAGGAGGGACTCCGACCACTTGCCACCCCGCCCGGGGTAGCCCGCGCCCCTCGGCAATCTCACCGGAGCGGGTTTTCCCAGCCAGTCAGCCGTTCCAGGATGGGGTACGCTGTCTTTTTGATCTCTGTCGTGGCTCTGGGAGCTGTTCTGTATCATTTCTACTCCCCTAGTAGCTGTTCTGGAGGAGGAAAGGTGAGGATGGCAAGGATGTCGAGGATGGCGGCGGAGGTGCCGGTGAAGGCGGAAGAGGGCATGGTGGTGGTTGGAGAGCTGCTGGAGTAGGAGGAGAAAGGGAAGGATAAGATGGCGGATGGAGCGCTGCCGGAGCAGGAGGGGAAAGAGAAGGGGAAGATGGCGGCACTCCCGCCGCTGGCGGAGAAAGAGGAAGAGGAGGGCTTCTTTTAACTGTCTTTTTTTTTTTTTTTTTTTTTTTTAAGGAAAGACAGAGAGAAGGAAGGAAGGATAGAAGGAAGGAAGGAAGGAAGAAAGGGAAACATCTTTAAACATTTTCTTGTTTTATTGTATTCTGTTTCTCCGTTTTTGTTACATGGGCTGGGGCCGGGAATCGAACCGAGGTCCTCCGGCATAGCAGGCAAGCACTTTGCCCGCTGAGCCACCGCGGCCCTTAACTGTCTTTTGAAGGACAGTTTTGCCATATTAGAATTCTTGACTGGCAATTTTTCTCTCTCAGTATCTTGACTATTTCAAACCACTGCCTTCTGACCTCTGATTTCCACTAACAACTCTGTGCTTAGTCTTATCAAGCTTCCCTTGTAAATGATGGATTGCTTTTCTCTTGCTGCTTTCAGAATTCTCTCTGTCTTTGGAATTTGATAATCTGATTAGTAAGTGTCTTGGAGTAGGTTTATTTGGATCTGTTTTGTTTGGGGTACATTGTGCTTCAAGCACCTGTAATTTGATGTGTTTTGTTAGAATTGGGAAATTTGGGGTGATTATTTCCTCAGTTACTTCTGCCTCTTTAACCTCTTCTGGGATACCTAGAACAGGTGTTTTCATGTGCTTCCTTTTCCGTTCAGTTCCCTGAGACCCTACTCAAATTTTCCACTTCTTTTCCCTGTCCTTTTATATGTAAAATTTCATGTCTTCTCCTCTAGTTCACTAATCCTTTCTTCTGCCTCTTCAAATCTGCTGTTATATGACTTCATTGTCTTTTTCATTTCTTGTTGTGCCTTTCATTCTTATAAGTTATTATTTTGCAACTTCTGAGTTCTTTTTTTCAGTCACCCAGTGTTGTCTTTATATCCTTCATCTTTTTTGCCACATTTCCTTCAATTCATAGAAGGTTTGCTTGAACATCCTTAATTAGTTATTTCAACTCCTGTATCTCATCTGGAGTTTTGGTTTGAACCTTTGGGCTATATCTTTGTGCTTTCTAGTGTGAGTCACGTTTTTAGCTTGTGTCTAGGCATCTGATTTTCTTAACTAGTTTATTCTAGAGTTGTTTTCTCTCTCTTGCGTAGAGTTTTCTTCTTGATTGGCTTGATGTGCTATCTGTTCTTTGATCTCTAACATACTTCTTTTGAGCTGATCAGAATTTTTTTCAGCTCTTATTTATCTGTTTCTTGCTCTGCATATAATGTTTGATTGTTTAGAATGCCTTTTTTGTATGGTTGTTTTGTCCCTAGGAAAAAATTTTCTCTTTATTCTTCCTCCTCAGGGAATGTTGATCTGCTGTTTTTTTTGTTTTGTTTTGTTTTGTTTTTGGCTTCTATATGTTTTTAACTCTCCTTTTGTTACCTCTAGCAACTTTTACCTGGAGGGCTGATTCTGGGAGAAGGGTCTCTCCAGAGGGGATCAGTCAGTTTTCCCCAGACTAGATCAGTCCATGACTCATGAAGGGGTTGTAATTCAGTATCAAGACTCCCTGGGGCTGAGACCAACAAGGTTAGTCTTTGCTGTGATGCCTTCTGATTCTGTGCTTTTCCTGTCCTGCACAGTGGATGGGGCATGTCAGTTCACTGCTACCACAGGCTTAAAGTGGTACTGGGACTTGAGTTGTCTTCGGACCTACCCCTGCCAGGGGCTTGGTTGAGACTGATGCTGAGGGGAAAGTTATTTGAAACTGTTGCTGTTTTCCTAGCCCTGGGATCTAAATTCTCTGAATGACAGGCAGCACTTGTGCTGGGTTCTTCCCCACCTCCCACTTTTTCTTGGGGAAGATGCCTTCTTCTTTTTTTTTTAATTTAATTTTTTTATTAGAGAACTTGTGTGTTTAGAGAACAATCATGCAAAAAATACAGTATACACATATACCACCCCACCAGCAGTACCTTGCATTGGTGTGGAATATTTGTTACAATTGAAGATCACTTTTTTCGTAAATGTCCTTTTTTTTTTTTTTTAACAATAGTTACCTTTATTACCGTGGAAAAAATATTAGGGAATTATTTTAGCACCTGAGTAGTACTTGGTCTTTCACTCAACCCTACTTCTGCCCCTGCCTGAGGCAGGGCTTAAAACAGAGAATGACAGCTATTTTCTTTAATGGCTGCTGGGGGAAAAAAGATCTTCTCAGAGTTGGTACCTGGCTCTGTGTCTCCCTTTTCTTTGGGCACAGCCCTTTTCCAGCAATCTGAGTTCAGCCAATTCCAGAAGCTTCTGTGTTTTCCATCTTCCTTACTTCCAACCTCTTGGGAATGGGGCTGAAACAAAACTCCCAGTTTCTTTCTTAAACTGTTGTAAATTTATTTGTCCTCTGAACTGGTATTCAGTGTACTGAATTAATTCCTTGATGAAATTTGCCATTGGTGCTTGGCTGAGTTCCCCTTCCTTGTTACTAGGAGAAAGGGCTTCTGTTTCCCACCAGGGAGTGACTTTCCCTGTCAGCCTATTGTGTCAGTGGGGCAGAGCACCAGCCTCAACAGCCTGGAAGGATTAATTTACAGCTGTTCATTGTGATTTATCAGTCTCACATTTCCATTTGTGTATGTTGTGCATCTGGTCTCTGAAGTCCTTGAAACAGTTGTTGCAGACAGTTCCTGGCTATTTACTAGCTGTGCGGGAGGACAGGACTAAATCCTACACTCCCTATGCCACCATCTCCCTTCCTGCATCTCCCTCATTTTTGAAGGACAGTTTTCCTGGATAAAGAATTCATTCCATACAGTTTTTTGCTTTCATAATCTTAAGTATATCTTAACACTGCCTTCTTGCCTCCATGATTTTTGATGAGAAATCATAACTTAGTCTTGTTGATTGTACCTTAAATGTGGTGAATTGCTTTTCTCTTGCTGCTTTCAGAATTCTCTATCTTTAGCATCTGATTAATATGTGTCTCGGAGTGGTTCTATTTGCATTATTCTCTTTGGAATATGTTGCATTTCTTGGGTATGCATATTTATGTCTTTTATAAGAGTTGGGGAGTTTTCGGCCATTATTTCTTCAAGTATTCTTTCTGCCCCTTTTCCCTTTTCTTCTCCTTCTAGGACACTCATGATGTGTATGTTTGTGTGCTTCATGCTGTCATTCAGTTACCAATACCCTGCTCAGTTTTTTCCATTGTTTACTCTCTTATTTTGTCCGTTCGATTTTGGATGTCCTATCTTCTAACCTCTTCAGATCTGCTGTTGTATGCCTGGAGTGTATCTTTAATGTCATCTATTGTGCCTTTCATTCCTATAAGACCTGTTATTTTGCTTTATATGCTTTCCCATTCTTAACGCACACCCATTGTCTTGTTAATATGTTTTATCTCTTTAGCCATATTTACCTTCAGGGATACTTGGATTGACAGGAGATTTGTTTGAACATCTTTGATTAATTGTTCCAAATTCTTGTATCTCCTTCGACTTTTTAATTTGTTCCTTTTACTGGGCCATATCCTTCTGTTTCTTAGTATGGCTTATAATATTTTTCTGATATCTGGGTATCTCATTATCGTGATATATTTATTCAGAAGGTTGGTTTTTCTCTCTTGTCCAGGATTTTGTTGATTGAGTTTATGTTAGGGCTCTTTGACACTAATTCCCAGCCAGAACAAGGCTAAGTCCCCATTCAGGGGTCATAGACCAGTTCTAACGAGCCCTAGGGAGAATGTCTGGAAAGAGTCCCATAAGTCTTTTTTTTTTTTCTCATCAGCTTCCAAAGCTGTGCTTTCCTGACCTGACCTCCAAATGGTGCTCTTTGGCAACCTATTCCCATCAGCCCTATCAATGCAGGGTATTTTTAGCTTTTTGCCAGCTCCTTTCTGATACAGGTTGAAACAGTGGCGTGGTTAGTGCCTGAGTGGGACAGGCTAAAACAGTTGGATCTAGCAGTCTAAATTCACCAGTGAAAAACTGGATTCCTACTAGTCCATGCCTCTCTCTGTTATTGGGGGGTGTGAGCACTGCCATGACCCTCCCATTCCACAGGAGCCTGTTGGGCAAGGATCAAACTGCCTTAAACTGCATACCTCAAGGATGGGGGATGGGCTTCAGAAGCTGCCACCAGATTTACAGTCTCTCATCATGGTTTTTCAGTCTTTTCATTCCGCTCTTCCCTAGATGCTGCACAGTACTCTCCTGGTCTCCGGAACCTCAGAACAGTTGATTCAGGAGGTTTCTGTCTGTCTCTTTGCTGTTTTTTTGGAGAGGAGTAGGCTCTGCAGCTCTTTCCATATTCCACTGTGTTCTAGGGGCAGAAGTTTCTATTTAGGTCTTTGAACATACTTGTAATAGCTATCTCTTGAGGTAGTTGAGTCCAACATCTAGACCCCCCTCAAAGACAGTTTCTTTTATCCTTTTTTTGTGTGTGTATGGTATAAACATTCCTGTTTTCTTTGCGTGATTCACAACAAAAATAGACAATTTAAAATATTAGAGCAAGTTTGAGTCCCTGATCTGCTCAGGGATTGTTTTTACTTTTTTCTTGTTTATTTGTTTACTAACCTGGATAGACTTGTTTAGTGAAATCTATCTTGTACAGTCTCTGATGATGCCCCTTAAAGGGTGTAACCTTCAGCGTGCACATTCTCTCCAACCACTAGGTGACAGTTGTGGTTTTAGAAAGGCTCTCTTTGATTTTTTTCCCCCTCATCTCTCTTTTAAGCTTTTGGCTGTTCTTTGTCTATTTCTATTACTTCTAGTTGTCACTGTGTTTGTTGGTAGCTGATTGCTATATTGTTTTGCTTTTTCTTTTTTAAACAAAATCTGGGGCATAAATTGTTCCATGTCTGATCCAATTAATCAGGTCTTCTTACAGAGGTGTAGTGTTGTGTGTTTTTGAGACTTTTGTCATTCCCAAGAGGGCTGTTACTAATTGTCTCTCTCCTTAGTTATGCTAAACCTCTAGCTGGTCTGTAGTTTTGCTTGTTGCTGCTACTATCATAGAAAACCAGCCACCCTTTAATTTTCATCCCTAGAGCTCCATGGTTTTCACCAATGCCCTTAGAAATGAACTTGCCCCATGCTCTGTTTTTATATAATGTTTTCTCTTTTATAGAGTCTTTATTATGACTGGTCAGCATTAAAAATGTGAAACATAAGGAAGCTGTTGCTTGTGAAGTCATTTGTGTAATCTAGCTGCAGAGATGCAACATCTAGTTTATTGCTATTTAGGAGTACAGATTTTCTTCCTGAGCCATACGATTTGGAGTTTGCTTTCTTTCCCAGACTCATAATAGTGACATCATACTATGTCTATTCTTTTGTGTCTGGCTTATTTCACTCGGCATTATATCCTCTAGGTTTATCCATCTTGTCATATGCTTCAGGACCATATTTCACTTTTTACTGCCACGTTTTCCATCCTGTGTGTATATATCACATTTTGTTTATATAATCATCAGTTGTTGAGCATTTGGATTGTTTCCATCTTTTGACATTTATCGATAGTGCCTCTGTGAACACTGGTGTGCAAATTGTCTGTTTGTGTCACTGCTTTCAGATCTTCTGCGTATATTCCAAGTAGTGGTATTGCTGGGTCATAGGCCAACTCAATATTTAGTTTTCTAAGGAACTGCCAAACTCTCCCACAGTGGTTGTTCCATTATACATTTCCACCAGTAGTGAATAGGTATTCCAATTTCTTCATATCCTCTCCACCATTTGTAGTTTCTGTTTGTTTAATAGCAGCCATTCTTACAGGGTGAGATAATATCTCATTGTAGTTTTGATTTGCATTTCCCTTATAGCTAATGAAGGTGAGCATCTTTTCATAAGCTTTTTAGCCATTTGTATTTGCTCTTTGGAAAAATGTCTATTTTTCGTATCTTTTGCCCGTTTTGTAATTGAGCTGTTCTTTTGTTGTTGAGTTGTATAATTAATATACACAGGATCAAACCTTTTATCAGATACGTGGTTACCAAATATCTTCTCCCATTGAGTTGGCTGCCTCTTCACCTTTTTGACACACTCCTTTGAGGCAGAGAAGCTTTTGATTTTTTTTTTTACATGGGTAGGCACCAGGAATCGAACCCGGGTCCTCGGGCTTGGCAGGCAAGCATTCTTACCTGCTGAGCCACCGTGGCCCGAAGCTTTTGATTTTGATGAGTTCCCATTTATCTATTTTTTCTCTTGTAGCTTCTGCTTTGGGTGTAAAGTTCAAGAAGCTACCTCCTATCACTAAGTCTTGAAGATGTTTCCCTATATTTTCTTCTAGGAGTTTTATGGTACTGACTTATATATTTAGGTCTTTGATCCATTTTGACTCAATTACTTATACAGTGTAAGATATGAGTCTTCTTTCATTCTTTTGTCTATTGATATCCAATTCTTCCAAGCCCACTTATTCTAATTCAGTGGATTTGGGGGCCTTGTCAAAAATTAATTGAACATTTGGTTCCATTGGTCAATACTTCTATCATTGTGCCGGTACCATGCTGTTTTGACCACTGTGGCTTTATAATAAGCTTTGAAGTTGGAAAGTGTTAGTCCTCCCATTTTGCTCTTCTTTTTTAGGGTATCTTTAGCTATTCGAGATTTCTTTCCCTTCTAAATTAAGTTTGATAATTAGCTTTTCCAAGTCTTCATGATAGGTTGTTGAAATTTTAATTGGTATTGCATTGACTCTCTGGACTTAAATCTGGGTAGACTTGACATCATAACGACATTCAACCTTCCTATCCATGACCGTAGAATATCTTTCCATCTATTAAGATCTTTGATTTCTTTAGCAGTGTTTTGTAGTGTTCTGTATATAGGTCCTTTACATCCCTGAATGTAAATTCCTGAATATTTGATTCTTTTAGTAGCTATTTTGAAGGGATTTTTTTCTCTTAATTGTCTCCTCAGTGAGGTTATTACTTGTATATAGAAACATTGTTTTTTGTACATTATCCTTGTATCCTGCCAGTTTGCTAAATTTGTTTATTAGTTCAAGTAACTTTGTAGTAGATTTTTTAGGATTCTCCAAATACAGGATCATGCCATCTGCAATTAATGAGAGTTTTACTTCTTTCTTTCATATTTAAATACCTTTTATTCCATTCTCCTCCCTTACTGCTCTAGTTAAAACTTATCATACAGGGCGGGCCATGGTGGCTCAGCAGGCAGAATTCTTGCCTGCCATGCTAGAGACCCAGGTTCGATTCTGGGTATCTGTCCATGCTAAAAAAAAACAAAACCAAAAAACCATAAAAAATTTCTCATACGGTGTTGAATAATAGTGGTGACAGTGGGCATCCTTGTCTTGTTCCCAATCTTAGGGGGAATGCTTTTCATTTCTCACCATTGAGAATGAGGCTTGGGTAGGTTTTTCATATATGCCCTTTATAGCATTGAAGTTTCTTTCAATTCCTTCCTTTTTAAAAAATTTTAATGCAGTTTTATTGATGCATATTAATTATTCACATACCATGTAATCATCCAAAGTGTACAGTTAGTGGTTCACAGTATCATCGTATAGCTATGCATTCAGTACAATTGACTTTTTTTTTTTGAAAAATAACATATATACAAAAAAGCAATACATTTCAAAGCACACCACAACAATTAGATGTAGAACAAATTTCAGAGTTTAGTATGATTACTGAATCGTTATATTGTTATTTCTTTTAGTCTCCAGTGTCTTGGAGCAGCTAGTAGTAAAAATCTAAAATTGTGGAATTATAATCAAGTCCTACCTTTTGCCATGTTTTTGTTAGAAAAGGATGCTGAATTTTGTAGAATGCTTTTTCAGCATCCGTCGATTTGACCATGTGATTTTTCCCTTTTTTCCCTTTTGATTTGTTAATGTGGTTTATTACATGGATTGATTTTCCTAGGTTGAACCACCCTTTCATTCCAGGTATAAACCCAATTTGGTTGTGATGTATAAATCTTTTAATATATTGTTGGGTCTGATTTGCTAAAATTTTGTTGAGAGAGTTTGCATCTATATTCATTAGGGACATTGGCCCATAGTTTTCCTTTCTTACAATGTCTTTATCTGGTTTGATTTTAGAATGTGATATTAGCTTCATAAAATGCGTTAGGTAGTGTTCCTGTTTCCTCTATTTTGTAGAGTTTGCATATAATTGGTATCCTTTTTGAAATCTTTGATAACTTTCCCCTTTGAAGCCATCTGGCCCTGGGCTTTTCTTTGTAGGAAAATTTTTAATAACTAATCAAATCTCTTTATTTGTAATTGGTTTATTAAGATCTGCTATTTCTTCTCTAGTCAATGTCAGTAGTTCATGTGTTTCTAGAAATGTGTCCATTTCATCTAAGTCGTCTAGTTTGTTAGCACATAGTCGTTCATAATATCCTCTAGATATTATGCTAGATTCGATTTGCTAGAATTTTGTTGAGGATTTTTGCATCTATATTCGTTAGAGAGATTGGTGTGTTGTTTTCTTTTTTTGTAATATCTTTGCCTGGTTTTGGTTTGAGGGTGATGTGATGTTGGCTTCATAGAATGAATTAGGTAGCTTTCCCTCCACTTCAATTTTTTTGAAGAGTTTGAGCAGGATTGGTACTAATTCTCTCTGGAATGTTTGGTAGAATTCATACGTGAAGCCGTCTGGTCCTGGACTTTTCTTTTTGGGAAGCTTTTTAATGACTGATTCAATTTCTTTACTTGTGATTGGTTTGTTGAGGTCATCTATTTCATCTTGAGTCAAAGTTGGTTGTTCATGCCTTTCTAGGAAGTTGTCCATTTCATCAACATTGTTGTATTTATTAGCATAAAGTTGTTCATAGTATCCTGTTATTACTTCCTTTATTTCTTTGGGGTCAGTGGTTATGTCTCCTCTTCCATTTCTGATCTTACTTATTTGCATTCTCTCTATCTCTTCTTCTTTTTGTCAATCTTGCTAAGGGCCCATCAATCTTATTGATTTTCTCATAGAACCAACTTATGGTTTTATTGATTTTCTCAATTGTTTTCATGTTCTCAATTTCATTTATTTCTGCTCTAATCTTTGTTATTTCTTTCCTTTTGCTTGCTTTGGGGTTAGTTTGCTGTTCTTTCACCAGTTCTTCCAAGTGGACAGTTGATTCCTGAATTTTTGCCCTTTCTTCCTTTTTGATATAGGCATTTAGGGCAATAAATTTCCCTCTTAGCACTGCCTTTGCTGCATCCCATAAGTTTTGATATGTTGTGTTTTCATTTTCATTGCCTCGAGATATTTACTGATTTCTCTTGTAATTTCTTCCTTGACCCACTGGTTGTTTAAGAGTGTGTTGTTGAGCCTCCACATATTTGTGAATTTTCTGGTGCTCTGCCTATTACTGATTTCCAACTTCATTCCTTTATGATTTGAGAAAGTGTTTTGTATGATTTAAATCTTTTTCAATTTGTTGAGACTTGCTTTGTGACCCAGCATATGGTCTATCTTTGAGAATGATCCATGAGCACTTGAGAAAAAGGTGTATCCTGCTGTTGTGGGGTGTAATGTCCTATAGATGTCTGCTAAGCCTAGCTGATTTATTGTAATATTCAGATTCTCTGTTTCTTTATTGATCCTCTGTCTAGATGTTCTGTCCATTGATTAGAATGGGGAACTGAAGTCTCCAGCTATTATGGTAGATGTGTCTATTTCCCTTTTCAGTGTTTGCAGTGTTTGCCTCACGTATTTTGGGGCATTCTGGTTCGGTGCATAAATATTTATGATTGTTATGTCTTCAGGTTGAATTGTTCCTTTTATTAGTACATAGTATCCTTCTTTGTCTCTTTTAACTGTTTTACATTTGAAGTCCAATTTGTTGGATATTAGAATAGCTACTCCTGCTCTTTTCTGGTTGTTATTTGCATGAAATATCTTTTCCCAACCTTTCACTTTCAACCTATGTTTATCTTTGGGTCTAAGATGCATTTCTTGTAGACAGCATATAGAAGGATCCTGTTTTTTAATCCATTCTGCCAGTCTATGTCTTTTGACTGGGAAGTTCAATCCATTAACATTTAGAGTTATTACTCTACGGGTAGTACTTTCTTCTACCATTTTGCTTTTTGTATTTTGTATGGAATATCTAATTTTCCTTCTTTCTACACTCTTCTCCACACCTCTCTCTTCTGTTTTTTCATATCTGTCTGTAGTGCTCCCTTTAGTATTTCTTGCAGAGCTGGTCTCTTGGTCACAAATTCTCTCAGTGATTTTTTGTCTGAAAATGTTTTAATTTCTCCCTCATTTTTGAAGGACAATTTTGCTGGGTGTAGAATTCTTGGTTGGCATTTTTTCTCTTTAGTAATTTAAATATATCATCCCACTGTCTTCTCGCCTCCATGGCTTCTGCTGAGAAATCTACACATACTGTTATTGGGTTTCCCTTGTACGTGATGGATTGGTTTTCTCTTGCTGCTTTCAAGATCCTCTTTCTCTTTGACCTCTGACATTCTGACTAGTAAGTGTCTTGGAGGACATCTATTTGGATCTATTCTCTTTGGGGTACGCTGCACTTCTTGGATCTGTAATTTTAGGTCTTTCATACGAGTTGGAAAATTTTTAGTGATAATTTCTTCCATCAGTTTTTCTCTTCCTTTTCCCTTCCCCCCCCCCCCCGGGACACCCACAGCATGTATATTTGTACGCTTCATATTATCATTCAGTTCCCTGAGTCCCTGCTCATATTTTTCCATTTTTTTCCCTATAGTTTCTGTTTCTTGTCGGATTTCAGATGTTCCGTCCTCCAGTTCACTAATCCTAACCTTTGTCTCTTGAAATCTACCGTTGTAGGTTTCCATTGTTTTTTTCATCTCTTCTACTGTACCTTTCATCCCCATAAGTTCTGTGATTTGTTTTTTCTGACTTTCCATTTCTTCTTTTTTGTTCATTCCTTGCCTTCTTCATAGCCTACCTCAATTCATTGATTTGGTTTTTGATGAGGTTTTCCATGTCTGTTGGTATATTCTGAATTAATTGTTTCAGTTCTTGTATCTCATTTGAACTATTGGTTTGTTGCTTTGACCTGGCCATATCTTCAATTTTCCTGGTGTGATTTGTTATTTTTTTGCTGGCGTCTAGACATTTAATTACCTTAATTAGTTTATTCTGGAGATTGCTTTCACTTCTCTTACCTAAGGTTTTCTTCCTAGATGAGTTTGTTGTCTATCTGTTCTCTGACCTTCAGTTCAGCTTTTTCTGGACCTCTAGCTTAGGTTTTGTTTAACAGAGGATAATTTTTCAGTTCTTGTTTTCTTGTTTCTTGCCCTGCTTGTATGGTGCCTTTTCCCTCCTCACCCTTAGGAGGGTCTACGTAGGTATTATAGACTCCAGCCGGGTTTTCCTGGACTAAACTGGCCTCCTATCAGGGGGAAGGAGTCACCTGCGTCAGTTTTCCCTGAGGGTGAGACCCAGCAGGTTAAAATATTTTCCTGTGAAGTCTCTGGTCTCTGTTTTTCTTATCCTGCCCAGTATGTGGCGCTTGTCTGCCTGCGGGTCCCACCAGTAAAAGATGTTGCGGTACCTTTAACTTTGGCAGACTCTCCCTGCTGGGGGCGTGGTGGAGACAGAGGAGAGGTTGTAGGCTGGTTTTAATGGCTTCAAATTGCCAAGCCCGGGAGTCTGAATTCCTTGAGCGAAGGATTCCACCTGAGTTGGGCTTCACCCCTCCCCTGGGGAAGGCACAGGTGGGAGACAGCCCTGAAAGCAGCCCATTTCTGCCTATGCCTGGGGCAGTTGTAGCCCAAGAAGTCCCGCCACTGAATCCACAGGCAGCCAAGCCTCCGTAGAAAGACAGCCACAAAAACCTCCCTTTCTACGGAGCCCGTGAACCCAATGAGCAACCTCCGCCTTGACCAGGTTTAGAGTCTCTTTCCTTTCCCTTGGGGAAGCCGCCTGTGGAGGAGGGGCGCCAGCCACCGCGGCTTGGGGAACTCATGGTTTTGGGGAGGCTTGCAGCCGGTCCAGCTGGTCCAGATTGGGGTACTCTGTGTATTTGGTCACTGACGTGGCTCCGGGAGCTGTTCTGTGCTGTTTCTGGTTATTTAGTAGTTGTTCTGGAGTATGAACTAAAATGCGCACATTGCTAAGCCGCCATCTTGGCCCCCCCCTCCGGTATTTTAAAATTTTTACCAGTGCTTTGTAATAGACAGCATATAGATTCTGTACATAGTTTGCTAAATTTATAACTAGATGTTGTTTTTCCTCCTGTGTCTTTACTCTCCCCCCTTTTTTTGTATCATTGTTCATGACATTAAAAATTTTTTTGATTGTGTATAAAATGGTGTGTATTGACCCCAGAGCTTAGAACTTGTTTAACTCACGTGTTAGTTCTAGGAGTTTTTTTGTAGATGCTTTGGAATTTTCAGCACAGACAATCATGTTGTCTGTGTATAGTGAGCTTTTTAACTCTTTTCTTTCCAAAATATGTGCCCTTTATTTCTTTTCCTTGCCTTATTGCTGTGGCTCCAACCTTGTATGTTATTGAATAGGAGTGGTGAGAAAGGACTTTCTTACTTTGTTCTCTGTCTTAGGGGGAAAAGTTTTGTCTTTGTTTTGTGACTGTTTATGTTACCTCTCGTGTTTTATGAGATTATACCTTTTTCAATGATGCCCTTTATTAAGTTGAGAAAATTTCCTTTTATTTTCTAGTTTGTTGAGAATTTTTTTTATTATGCATGGATATTAAATTTTGTCAGGTATTTTTTCTGCATGTGCTGAGCTTATGTGATTTTACTTAGTTTTTAATATGGTAGATTACATTTATTGATTTTTGAATATTAAAGCAACTTTGCATTCCTGGTGTAAATACCACTTGATCATGGTGTATTATTGCCTTTTTTTATATATTGTGCTTTTGATTTGTAAATATTTTATTGAGAATTTTTGAATTTCTTTATGAGTCAAATATGGCCTGTAATTTTCTTTTTTTTGTAATTTCTTTCTTCAGTTTTAGTATCAGAATAAGGCTGGTCTTATAAAGTAGGAAAGTGTTTCCTCCTTTTAAATTTTTTTTTGAAAGAGATTGCTTAGAATTGGTATTTTTTCTTTCTAAAATGTTTAATAAAATTTATCAGTAAAGCCATCTGAGTTGGAGGATTTTATTTTGTTTTGTTGTGGGAAGGTATCTTATTTGGAGGTAGACTTAGATTAAAATTATGAAATATTTGTTTGGGTTGAGATATCTTGAGTTTGGAATGAATGATGGGATAAATAGTAATGAACTGCACCATGATTCTTGGTTTAGTTCTAGTCCCTACTCTGCTACTTACCATTTGGTGACAGTTAACATATCTTCTTAGAGCTGTTCTGTTTTCTCCAGTTGTGCTTATTTTATTGCATAAAAAGTTTTGACTAGTAATAGTCAAATAGCATAGAGATAGTAATAATCAGTAGCGTAGAAAGAACATATTGTTCTTAACGAACCTCTCGGCTGAGTGCAATTGTTTTTGCCCCCATTTTATAAGTTCAGAAACAGGCACAGAAAAAGATTAAATGACTTGCCCAAGATCATACAGCTAGTGAGTCTGAATTTAAACCTACGTGATATGGTTCCAGAGTCCCTGCTTTAAATTATTTCTATCCTGTACTGCCTTTCTAAAATAGAAAATTGTATAATGCTAAAGAAATGGCAAGGTAGGTACAGTCATTAGTGTGAAATCTTTCTAAGATGTAACAATGTTCTTTGCTGTAAGTTTGTTCAGAGACTATAGTCTCTGAAAGTATATATAAAATAAATGTTATTTGTCTATATATTGTTATATTTTAGTGAATTCATGAAGGTGTACATACTGCTGTGAATATAGTGGTTTGGAGACAGTGATGGTGAGGTTGACTGTTTGTATTTTAAAAATACAAATTTGCATGATTGAGCAAGTAAAGTGAATGGCCATAGTTGTTTTATTATTATTATTATTATTTCCCAAAAGAGTAGTACACAGTTTCTGATGTAATAGCAGGGTCAGAAAATAGGAAAGCCTCAGTGATATTAGAAAGTACATTATCAGGAGTAAACTTAGAAACCAGATTAAGAGCATGAAATTCAAGTTCAAGCATTTTGTTTTTCTAAAAAATATTTTTATTGAGATATCATCACACATATACAGTCCATCCAAAGTATATAGTCAGTGACTCATAATATCACATAATGGTGTATTCATCACCATGATCATTTAAAATATTTGCATCACTCCAGAGAAAGAAATAAAAAGAACAAAGAAAAAACTCATATACCCCAGACCTTTTACCACTCCCTCATATTGACCACTAGTATTTCAATCTACCCAATTATTTTTTAGCCCTTCCCTGCATTATTTTTTGTCCTTATTTAGTTTTTTTATTTACTCATCTGTCCATATCCTGAATAAAGGAACATCAGATACAAGGTTTTCATAATCACATAGTCACACTGTAAAATATATATAGTTATACAGTTGTCTTCAAGAATCAAGGCTACTGGATTACAGTTCAAAAGTTTGGAATTCCCTCTACCCATTCCAATATAATGTGAACTAGAAAGAGATATTTATATAACGCATAAGAATAACCTCCAGGATAACCCCCTGACTCTGTTTGAAATCTTTCAGCCACTGAAACTTTATTTGGCCTCATTTCTCTCTTCCCCTTTTTAATCAAGAAGTCTTTTTCAATCCTCTGATGCTGGGTCCTGGCTCATCCTTAGAGTCTTGCCCCACATTGCCAGGAAGAGTTACACCCTGGGAGTCATGTCCTACATAGTGGGGAGGGCAGTGAGGTCACTTCTGAGCAACAAAAGAGGTTCTCTGCAAGTGACTCTTAGGCATAATTATAAGTAGCTTAACTTCTCCTTTGCAGGAATAAATTTCATAGGGTGAACCCCAAGATCGAGGGCTTAGCCTGTTGAATTGGTTGTCCCCACTGCTTTGTGAGAATATCAGGAATTCCCCAAATGGAGAAGTTGAATATTTCTTCCCTTCTCCCCAGTTCCCCAAGGGGACTTCACAAATACTTTTTTATATCCTGCCCAAATTACTTTGGATGTATTGGGCATCACACTAACCCGTACAAACCTATTTATACTAATACAAAGCTCTCATGACTTAGTCAAGATTCTGTGTAATAATGGTGTTCCAGTAAACTGACCATACAAGTTAAATTAGATAATGTGCTACCTAAAATAGAAATTTTGCAGCAAATAAATATCTCTCCCTTTGGTCTCACACAGAAGTTGAATTTTTAAAATATGGACCATATCATCCCTTATAACCCAGTATTCTCATTTACCTTATTCCTATCCAGATCAGCTTCATTCATATATCTAGTCAAAGTCTGATCATCTTTTCAACTTTTTAAACAGTATAGTAATGCTGATGTTCATATCTTCAGACCTCTAACTCTGAGTCTGAGGTGTCACGTAAATACCTGAAGTTTCAGGGAATGACCAGGTTATACACAAATAACTCAGTATCTCACAATTTAGACATAACAGTTATAACTCCAGAATAGACATGAATGTTGTAAGAGCTTACAATCTAGGACCCTTTACAATAGGCCCCAGCCAGATAACCCATGCTCTCAACTTCAATTCTCCGAGTTTGTATATTCTAGTTAGCCCATATAAGTGAGGCGTGATGTGTCTTTGTTTCTGACATTTCATTCAACATACTGTCCTCAAGGTTCATTCACCTGGTTGTATGCTTCACAACTTCATTCATTCTTACAGCTGTTCAGTAGTCCATTGTAGGTATACACCACAGTTCCCCTTAGGTCCCTTAGACCCACCATCCATTGGTTGCAGGATCATATGGCAACCCCACCCCTAGCCTCCTGTGGAACAATACTGCCCTCCAGAGGGACTGTGCCTCTCAGCTTCCCTACCAACAGAGAATAGTTACATCTCTTTCTCCATATTTTCTCTAGCACTTGTTCTCTCTGTTCGTCTTGAAACAGTTTTATTCAGACATCATACTATCTAACCTAAGTAAAAAATCATTAGTTCCTGGTATAGCCATGCCTTTGCCACCGCAATCTATATGAAGACATTTCCTTTTCTTCCACAAAAGACCTTTCCTTTTCTTCTGCAAATCACGTGTTTTTTTAAAGACTTATAAATGTGGACAGCTATTGAAAGGGAAATGATTTAAGAGAGAGAGGCTGGATATATGTGAATGCAGTCCCTTCGATATCAAGAAGGAAAGGAATCAAAAGCAAGAAAGGAATCTTGAAGGGTAATTTTAGCCTTTTAGTGGGAGTTGCTTCATTTTTTGGGGTGAAAGAAGGAGGAGTGGACAGAAGAAGATATATTCAAATAGGGGAATGCAGATAAATGTGGAAAAATGGATTCTATCCATACAGTCCTCCCTCTAGATGAGGATGAAGAAGTTAAGAAAGGGAACTTTTAAAAAGAAGCTCTGTAGACCTTTGTGAGAGGAACATTCGGGTGTATAGAAGGGGACTAGTGTTATTTGAAAATGTCCCCCAGATGATTTTGGATTTGGTAATAGCCTTACTGCAGTGTTAGGTTTTGTTTTGTTTTTCTTTATTAGAGAAGTTGTGGGTTTACAGAACCAATCAGGCATAAAACAAAAGATTCTCATATGCCACCCTATTATTAACATTTTATATATATATATATATTTTTTTATTTTTTTAAATACAAAAAAACACCAAATAAACGCAAACATTCCTATTTTGATCATTCCGTTCTACATATATAATCAGTAATTCACCATATCATATTAACATTTTGCACTGGTCTGGAACATTTGTTATAGTTGATGAAAGCACTTTTTTAAAAAACATTTTTTATTGAGAAATATATATACAAAAAAAGCAATAAATTTCAAAGTATACTGTAATAAGTAGTTATAGAACAGACTTTAAAGTTTGGTATGGTTACAGTTTACAATTTCAGGTTTTTCCTTCTAGCTGCTCCAAAACACTGGAGACTAAAAGAAATAGCAATATAATGATTCAGCAATCATACTTATTTGTTAAATCCTGTCTTCTCTGTTACAACTCTTCCTTCTCTTCCTCCTCTGATCCTTCTCCCAATCTGTAGGAGTATTTAGGCTATGCCCATTATAAATTTTCATGTTAGAAAGGTGTGTCAATAATATGGGTTGTGGGATGGAAATAGTTGATGTCTTTGAAGAGGCTGGCTGTTCTGGATTTCACGGCTTATCTGACCTAGGAAATACCTGGAGGTTTTAGGTTTCTGGAAAGTAATCTTAGTGTGTGAAACTTTTGTAGAAAGAGTGTGAAACTTTTGTAGAAAGAAAACTATAGATGTTCTTTAGGTTTAACAGGAATGATTTTAATTAGGGTTTGGCAAACCCTGGTGTGCCAGTTTAAAAGGATTCTGTACCCTAGAAAAGCCATGTTTTAATCCTGACCCATCTTGTGAAAGCAGTCATTTCTTTTAATTTTTGAAATTTTAATCCCTATTCAGTACCGTAGGTTGGAAACTTGATTAGATTATGTCCATGATGTGACACACCCAATTGTGGGTATTGATTAGAGGGAGATGTGTCTCCAACCATTCCATGTGGGGCTTGGTTAATTTACTGGGATCCTTTAAAAGAAAAAACATTTTGGAGAGAGCTATGAGAACCATGAGAGTCCTCACAACCTTTGAAGATGAAGAAGGAAAATGTCCCTAGCAGAGCTTTATGAAACAGGAGGCCTGGAGAGAAAGTTAGCAAATGTTGCCGTGTTTGCCATGTACCTTTCCAGTTGAGAGAGAAACCCTGAACTTCATTGGCCTTCTTGATCTGAGGTATCCCCTAGATGCCTTAATTTGGACATTTTTATAGACTTGCTTTAATTGGGACATTTTAACGGCCTTAGAATTATAAACTTGGAACTTAATAATTTTCCCCTTTTAAAAACCATTCTGTTTCTAGCACATCGCATTCTGGCAGCTAGCAAACTAGAACACATGGCAATTAGCAATATCTAGCTGAAGTTTACATATGAGTAGCCTCCAGAGAGACTTCTCGAATCTATGTGAAGTCTCGAAAGCCACTGATACTTTATTTTGTTTTATTTCTTTTCCCTTTTTGGTCAGGAAGAAATTGTCTATCCCTTAGTGCCAGGGCCAGGCTCATCCTTGTGAGTCATGTCCCATATTGCCAGGGAGACTTTCACCTCTGGATGTCATATCCCACGTGGGAAGAGATTTCTCAAAGTAATTTTTAGGCATAATTATAGGTAGACTTAGCTTCTCTACTACAGAAATATGCTTCATAAGAGCAAGCCTCCAAATCAAAGGCTTGGCCTATTGACTTGGGAGACGCTAATGTTGGAGGCACTATCACTGGTGGTAAAGTGATAAAATTTAGTAGTTCCATATTTTTTCTCCAGTCCCTCAAGGGATTTTGCCAATACTCTTTAATTATTAGTCCAGCGTACTCTAGGGGAGATGTATCCACATATTCAATTAAGCTATACAGAATTACAAGCCTTCATTTCCATTCTGGGCACCATATGTTTGTGTTGTTTAAATGAGAGAAAAAATATGTTTATAATTGTACTATTAACTATAGTCCATGGTTTAACTTAGGATTCAATGTTTGTATAGTGTTATCCCATAGATTTTTAAAAAATGTTTATTCTATTACCATATGTACAACTTTTCCCCTTTTAACCACATTCAGGTACATCTTTTAGTGCTGGTAATTATATTCACAATATTGTGGTACCACTAGTAGGTAGCACATTGATCGTGGGGTTTTATTTGTTTTTTAAAAAAGAGGATTAATAAATTGCAAGATTACAATTCTAGGCCATAGAGATGTCCAATCTAAGGTATCCAGGGAAAGATACCTTGGTTCAAGAAGGCCAATGAACTGGAAAGGCACATGATGAACATGGCAGTGTTTGCTAGCTGTCTTTCCAGGCTTCCTGTTTCATGGAGCTCCCCCGGAAGTGTTTACCTTCTTCATCTCCAAAGGTCTCTGGCTGCATGGGCTCTTGTGGCTCTCATGGCTCTATTGATAGTGTTTTATCAGAAGTAAATTAGCAGTCTTGGATAAAAGATTTATTAAATTGTTTAATTGAATATCAGTAAGACATTGTGGTGCTTCATTCTGCATAGTGGCAATACATGAATGCTAATTAAAAAAAAAATTCTCAGTGTAATTGTTTAAAAATAGAGTTATTACCTCTGTGATCTGTTTCATGTATGTGTGTGTTCCATTTATCCAATGGAAACTGAAAACTGTCAGCATTCAAAAGATCTTCAGAGATGGAACCATAAATAATATAATCCTTCCTAGTTTAAAATATAATTTCAAATAAAGTATTCATAAACAGAATAATTAGTAATGTCATGTACTGCCAAAATTCAGTATAAGTTTAGAATTAGGGAGATTATACTGTGATCCTAGTATTTTTCAAACTGGACCCTCGTCCACTAATTCATGAATTCAGTTTAATGGTTCACAGTCAACATTTTTTTTTATTTTAACATTTATTCCCCCTATTATTCATCTTTATTCCATATATTTTACTCATCTGTTGATAAAGTAGATAAAAGGAGCATCAGAAATAAGGTTTTCACAATCACACAGTCACATGGTGAATGCTATATCATTATACAATCATCTTCAAGAAATATGGCTACTGGAACACAACTCTAAAATTTTCAGACAGTTCCCTCCAGCCTCTCCACTACATCTTGACTAACAAGGTGACATCTATTTAATGTGTAAGAATAACCTCCAGGATAACCTCTCAACTCTGTTTGGAATCTCTCAGCTATTGACACTTTATTTTATTTCATTTCACTCTTACCCCTTTTGGTCGAGAAGGTTTTGTCAATCCCCTGATGCAGAGTCTCAGCTCATTCTAGGGGTTTTCTCAATCTCTTGATGCTGAGTCTCAGCTCATTCCAGGATTTCTGTCCCACGTTGCCAGGAAAGTCCCCACCCCTGGGAATCATGTCTCACTGCAGGGCAGTGAGTTTGCTTGTTGTGTTGGCTGGAGAGAGAGGCCACATCTGAGCAACAAAAGAGGTCCTCCTGTTGGTGACTCTTAGGCCTAATTTTAAGTAGGCTTGACTTATCTTTTGTGGGGTTAAGTTTCAAATGAATAAACCCCAAGATTAGGGGTTCAGCCTATAGCTTTGGCTGTCCACACTGCTTGTGAGAATATCAAGAATTCAACTTGGGGAAGTTGAATTTTCCCCTTTCTCACCATACCCTGAAGGGGACTTTGCAAATACTTTTTTACTCACACAGTCAAGAGTTTTTAAACAAAGTAGTTGAGAATGGACTGGGAAATATTAGTGTGTGCTGTAGGCAGTAAGTTAAGTATTTGTAATATATGTATGTATGTTTTTATATACCAAGTTGGATGGGAAATACTTGTGTTACTGTGGATTGTGGTCAAAAGAGTTGGAAATACAGTTTGAGGGGTAGGATATTCAGTTAAATCAGTGTGGACATTATGATATAAATTTTAAATTACTGGCAAGACCATTTTGTTTGTAGTAGTCATTCATAAATTCAGCTAACTGCATATATATATTGTTTGTATATGTATATAAATGTATGTTATATATATATATATTTTTTTAATAGGTGCAATGGATGAGCTTCATAGTCTGGATCCAAGAAGGCAAGAATTATTGGAAGCTAGATTTACAGCAGTTGCAAGTGGAAGCACTGGGAGCACTGGCAGTTGCAGTGTTGGAGCTAAAGTGAGTAAAATTGAGATCTTTATTTGACATTATTATTTATTACAATTTTTGCAATTTTCAGAACAAATAAAATCAGTGTTTATAACTTACCTTCTAATATGTTGTAACATTTCGGGGGCATTATATTATAAAATAGCATAATATGTTTCAGAGATGAAAAGGATTTTGATGGATTGTACTTCTTTCTCCCATTACATAATTTCTTACCTTTCCTTTCTTTGTTTCTTCTTTGCCGCTATCTCACAGTTTAATCAGAAGGGTTTGTATTCAGTGTTATTTGATATTCATTATTATTCTAGATCTGGTTCTCAAAGTGTGTTCCCTGGACCAGCACCATCAACATCATGTGGGAAACTTATTAAAAATGTAAACTATCAGACTCTACCCCAGATCTCCTGACTCAGAAACTCTGAGGATGGGTTCCAGGTATCTGTGGTTTTAAAACCCTCCAGGTGATTCTAATTCATGTTGGTGTTTCAGAACCACTGTCCCACTTACAGACTTGCTTGAATGTTTTTTCCTTTTTGCCTGTGCAGGCACTGGGAATTGAACCTGGGTTTCTGGCATGGCAGGCGAGAACTCTGCCCGCTGAGCCTCTGTGGCCTCCTTTGAATGTCTTTTTGTTTTCTTTTGTTTGAATCAGAAGTGCAGAGAGTTAAATGTACTTCTTAGTTTATGGCACATCTTCATCATTGGTGTGCCTTTCTCTTAAGCTATTTATTTCTTTATTCCCTTCTAGCCTTATCTGTCACACTCATCTTATCTCCTTCATAGTAAACTATTCTAATCCTTTTTAATTTGCTCTTGTATTTTTTTAACTTTATTTATTGTAAACCTTAAACAAACATACAAACATTCTTGATATACAAACATTCTATACAAGCTGTACCATCAATAGGGTATTGTTTTGTGAGTATATATTTTTAACTTATTTTACTTAACTGGTGGTATTATATTGCACTTTGTTTCTTCATTTTTCATAAGCATTGTTTTAAGATCCTTCCATGTTGCTATGTATAGATAATCTACTGCCTTTAGCTGCTATATAAAACTTTTAATAGTTTATCTCTAAGAGGCCTCCCAGTGATAGATACCAATTTATCTTCAGTCCCCTACTACCTCAGACTGCAGTGAATATCCTTGTATTTGTTTTCTTCTGGACTTTTGTGAGTATTTATTTAGGATATATTTCCAAGAGCAAAGTTGCTAGATAGATATGTATATACTTGAATAAATAGTGCAGGATTGCTAAACAGAATGGTTGTACTAATCTGAACTTTTAGCAGAATGGGTTAAATGATAGCTTGTGTTTTAATTATTGTACCAGTTATTTTTAGCATTTCTTTATATGTATGTTAGATTTCTGGGAAATCTCTTATAAATCGTTCATATTCTTTGCCTATTTTTCTGTTAAGGCTGCTTCCTTGTCAAACTGATTTGTGCATGTTCTTTGTATATTCTTCACATTAATTCCTTATTTGTTTTATACATTGAACATAACTTCTCTCCCTTTGTCACATATCTTTTAACTTTTTTATGGATCCATTATTATAGAAGAATCTTATCCAGCATTGTACAGGTTTCTTTAATTTTGTTGTTAAAGAAATTAAACTCACTAATTTTTTTCTTTTATGATCTGTACCTCTGAAGCTTTGATTAAGCTATGGTATACTAAGAAAAGCAGTCATCACTATTTAGCATCTAGGTTATAAGTAGCCCTTTTTATATTTGTAAGTTATTTACTAATTTATAGAAGTGAAACTAAAGGTATAATGAAAAACATCTTTATTAGAAATTTTAGTAAGGATTTAAATGCAGTAAATCTTTCTGTGTCAAATAAATTTTGATGCATAAATGTCATAAAAGATGAAAGAATACTAGCATGTCTCCTTTGAGCATAAAAAATGGTCCAGGTTCTTGTTGCAGACTATTATGCCATGATGTCCTTCTGATGGAATGATTAACTGAATGAGAATACCTTGTTTCCTTTTAGTCCTTAGCTTAATTTATTGATTCTCAATTTTAAGAAAGTTCAGGTAGGATAACATCATCGGTAGACTTTGATATCCCTTACACAGTTGATTTCATGATCTAAAATTCTGGTATCTTCTTCGTGTTTATTTTCTGATTTGTCTAATAATTGTAAAATGTTTTCCTTTGTAATTTTCTTTTGGCCATTATGGGTAGAAAATGAAATGTTATGAATTTATGAATTTTCATCTGGATTAGGTAAATGCTGAGACTAAAAAGATAGTGTCTCCAGTCTTTTACACCTTCTTTAAAAACGATGCAATAGGACTTCTGGGAAGATGGCTGGCTAGAGTAGCTCGAGATTAAATCTACTACATGGAAAAGTTAGAAAAGGGACAGGAGGAAGACTGAGGTGGCAATTCAGGAGTGCAGCCGACCTGGGAGAGCCTTCCGCACCACATGCAGCAGCCCTTGTTGCAGAGGCTGAGAAACTGAGAGACAGAAAGCTGAAGCCTGGTGTGCAGCTGCGGAACCTGCGGGAGTGCATGGACAGGACCGTTGACCTAGGAAGTAAGCAAGGCTACGTTCCTTGGGTGCCCTACCCTCACCAGCGCACCACGTGACCAGCGATTTACCCCACACCCATGCACCTGAACCCCATCACCCACTCCCATTACCCATGCTCCAGGTGCCCCCACCCCACCAGCCCTCAGTGCATATGCCTGCCATACACCCCCCACTCCAAGTGTAGCCAACCCACCTCTCCTGCACCCCTCCCAAGCACTGCCTCCCTCTCCCTATTCCCTGAAGGCTGTTGCCAGCGCATAAAGTTGTGGGCTAACCACCATACCTAGGCTACCCCTGCCCCCGACCCGTAGTGTGGCACAGCCTCACCCTGCCCTCCCTAAGCTCAGTGCATCCGTTTATGGCACTCCCAGGCCTGCATCTGCGCACAGGCCCAATCACGTCATTCAATGCTGGGAACCACACTTTACAGCAGTCCTGGAACTGTGCATGCGCACAGCCCTCAGCCTCACTTCCCGCCTCGGAGAATGTGCTGATCTGTGCAGCTGGGTCACATCTGCTCCTAGTCCACAAAGGCATAACGCCAACCTGTTGCCACAGCTCTGTGCATGCGCAAAAATGGCCCCGTGCCTTAGACCAGTGCACACCAAGGTTATGCCCCCCAGACCGGTGCACTTGCACAGTTATATCCTCCCTGGCCGCTGGGTGCCCACATTCACAAGCATCAGCGTAACATCCCCAACCTGCCCCCACACCTGCCCTGAAACAAATTACTGTACTGAGGGCTCCACCTTGTGCCCTGCTTCCTATTGTACAACCATCCTGCAAACACAGGGCCTTAGACTACTGAAAGAAATCAACTCCCAAATCAATTAAGATATTTACATGACACAAAGACAGCAGAAGATCACTAAGCATATCACAATGCAGACAGATATAGCCCTGCCTAATGACCAAATTAAAACACTAAAGAGACACAGACATTGGAACAACTAATCAAAGATGTTCATACAACTCTGCTTAATAAAATAAGTGGGATAGCAAATGACATAAAGAAGATCAAGAAGACAGTGGAAGAGCATAAAGAAGAATTTGAAAGAATAAATAGAAAAATAGCAGAAATCACAGAAATTAAAGACACTGTTGACTAAATAAAAAACATACTGGAGACACACAACACCAGACTTGAAGAGACAGAAGAGAGAATAAGTGAAATAGAGGACAGGATAATTGACATAGAGACTCAAAACAGCAAATGGCAAAAAAAGATGAAAAAAACTGAATGAGAACTCAGAGAAATGATTGACAAAACAAAATACACAATTGTAAGAATCATTGGTTGTGCTGGTTTGAAAGGAAGTATGCCCCCTAAGAAAAGCCATGTTTTAATATAAGTCCCATTTCATAAAGGTAGAATCATCCCTATTCAATACTGTATATTTGAAACTGTAATGAGATCATCTCCCTGGTTGATGTGATTTAGTCAAGAATGGTTGTTTAACTGGATTAGGGGATGACATGTCTCCACCCATTTGAGTGGGTCTTGATTGGTTTATTGGAGTCCTATAAAAGAGGAAATATTTTGGAGATTCAGAGAGTTCGGAGAGAGCAGAGAATGCTGCAGCACCATGAAACAGAGAGTCCACCAGCCAGCAACCTTTGGAGATGAAGAAGGGAAATGCCTCCCGGAGAGCTTCATGAAACCAGAAGCCAGGAGAGTTAGCTAGCAGATGATGCCGTATCTGCCATGTGCCCTTCCAGCTGAGAGAGAAGCCCTGACTGTGTTCGCCACGTGCCTTCTCACTTGAGAGAGAAACCCTGAACTTCATCGGCCTTCTTGAACCAAGGTATCTTTCCCTAGATGCCTTTGATTGGACATTTCTTTAGACTTGTTTTAATCAGGACATTTTCTAGGCCTTAGAACTGTAAACTTGCAACTTATTAAATTCCCCTTGTTAAAAGCCATTCCGTTTCTGGTATATTGCATTCTAGCAGCTAGCAAACTAGAACATTGGTGTCCCAGAAGGAGAAGAGAAAAGTAAAGGACTAGGAGGAGTAGTTGAGGATATAATGGGGGAAACTCCCCAACCCTCATAAAGGACATAAATAAACAAGTCAAAGAGCCCAAAGAACTCCCAAGCAGAATAAATCCAAATAGGTCTTACACAAGGCACATACTGATCAGTCTGTCAAATATTGAAGAGAAGCAAAAAAAAAAAAACTGAAAGTGACAAGAGAAAAACAATCTACTACATAAAAGGGAAATCAAATAGGACTGAGTTCATACTACTACACTAGCACCCTGGAGGCGAGAATGCAGTGCTATGGTATATTCAAGATCCTGAAAGAGAAAAACTTCCAACCAAGAATTCTGTACCCAGCCAAATTGTCCTTCAAAACTGAGGGAGAGATTAAAGTTTTCACAGACAAAGAAGTCCTGAAAGAATTTGTCAACAAGAAATCGGCCCTATGAGAAATACTAAAAGGAATTCTGAGAGCTGAAAAAAAAAAAGACAGTAGGGGGAGGTCTGGAGGAGGGCACAGAATTGAAGAGTACCACTTAGGGTAATTTAAAGACTACAAAGAGAAAGAGGGAAAAGAATATATAGATCTGAGAAATAAAATAAAAAATATAAGTGGTGCAATCAGGAAACATCTTTTCAGTAATAACTTTGAATGTTAACGGACTAAATTTACCAGTTAAAAGATACAGATTGAATGAATTAAGAATGAATTTAGAAATGTAATCCAGCTATATGCTGCTTAGAAAAGACTCATCCTAGACACAAGAATACAAAGATTGAAAGTAGAAGGATGGAAAAAGATTTTCCATGCAAATTGTAACCAGACGAAAGCAGGAGGAGCTATACTAATATCGAACAAAAAAGACTGTAAATGTAAAGACATCGTAAGAGACAAAGAAGGGCACTGTATACTAATTAAAGGGTCAATTCACCAAAAAGATAAAACAATCATAAATGTTTATGTTCCCAATCAAGGAGCACCAAAATACATGAGACAGGCATTGACATAACTGAGGGGAGCGATAGGTGTTTCAACAATAGCAGGAGACTTCAATAAACCACTCTCCTCTATAGATAGACCAATCAGACAGAAGATCAACAAGAAAATAGAGAAGTTAAATTCTTGATAAATGAATTAGACCTAACAGACATATATAGGTCGTTGCACCCCAAAGCACTAAGTTATACATTCTTCTCTAGTGCTCACGGAACATTCGCCAGGATACAGCATATGCTGGGGCCCAAAACAGGTCTTTATAAATTTAAAAATATTGAAGTTATTCAAAGCACTTTCCCTGATCACAGTGGGATGAAGCTGGATCTCAATAACCAACAGAGAACGAGAACACTCACAAACATTTGGAGATTAAATAACACAATCTTAAACAACCAGTGGATCAGAGAAGAAATTGCTAGAAAAATCTGTAGCTATCTGGAGATGAATGAAGGTAAGAATACAACTTATCAGAACTTATGGGATGTGGCAAAGCCTGTGCTGAGAAGGGAATTTATTGCCCTAAATGCCTATATTAAAAAATAAGAAAGAGAAAAAATCGAGGACTTAACAGCAAAGCTGAGGAACTTGGGAAAGAACAGCAGACTAACCCCAGAGCAAATAGAAGAAGATAAATAGCAAAGATTAAAACAGAGTTAAATGATGGGAGAACAAAAGACCAATAGAAAGAATCAATAAAACCAAAAGTTGGTTCTTTGTGAAAATGAATAAAATTGATGGGCCACTAGCAAGAATGATGAAGAAAAAAAGAGAGGATGCAAGTAAGCAAAATCAGAAATGAGAAGAGGTGCATTACCACAGACCCGGAAGAAATAAAAGAAATCATAAGAGGATACTATGAACAACTATATGCTAACAAACTAGACAACTTAGATGAAATGGACAAATTCCTGGAAACACATAAACAAGCTACCCTGACTCAGAAATAAATAGAAGATCTCAACAAACCAATCACAAGTAAAGAGATTCAATCAGTAATCAAAAATCTTCCTACAAAGAGAACCCAGGGCCAGATGGCTTACAGGGGAATATTGTCAAACATTCCAGAAAGAACTAACACCAGTCATGCTCAAATTTTTCCAAAAAATTGAGGAAAAAACTCTACTGAACTCATTTTATGAAGCTAATATTTTAATACCAAAACCAGCTAAAGATCTTGTAAGAAAGGAAAACTACAGGTCAGTCTTCCTAATGAACATAGATGCAAAAATTCTAAACAAAATATTAGCAAATTGACTCCAACAACACATTAACAGAATTATACACCACAGTCAAGTGGGGTTTATACCAGGAATGCAAGGATGGTTCAACACAAGAAAATAAAATAACGTAATACAGCACATTAACAAATGGAAAGGGAAAATCACATGATCATCTCGATTGATGCTGAAAAACCATTTGACAAAATTCAACAGACTTTTCTGATTAAAAAAAAACCCACTCCAAACGATAAGAATCAAAGGTAACTACCTCAGTGTGATAAAGGGAATATATGAAAAACCGATAGCCAGCATCATACTCAATGGAGAGAGACTGAATGCCTTCCCCCTAAGATCAGGTACAAGACAAGGATGGCCATTGTCACCACTATTATTCAACATTGTGCTAGAAGTTCCAGCTAGAGCAATCAGGCAGGCCAAAGAAATAAAGGGCATCCAAATTGGAAAGGAAGAAGTAAAATTCTCAGTATTTGCAGATGATATGGTACTATACTTGGAAGATCCTGAGAAATCTACCCTAATGTTACTTGAGCTGATAAATTCAGCAGGGTGACAGGATATAAAACTAATGTGCAAAAATCAGTAACATTCCTATACGCAAGCAGTGGCCTAGCTGAGGTGTCAGTTAAGGAAAAAATTCCATTCAAAATAACAGATTCAACCCAGTACCAATCAAAATTTCAACAGCCTACATTGAAGATTTGGAAAAGCTAACTACCAAATTCATCTGGAAGGGAAAGAGAACCATAATAGCTGAAGCATCCTAAAAAAGAAGAACGAAGTTGGAGGATTAACACTCCCTGACTTTAAAACCTATTATACAGCCATAGTGGTCAGAACAGCATGGTACTGGCACAAAGACAGAAGCATTGACTAATGAAATCAAATTGAGAGTGCAGAAATAGACCACCAAATCTATGGATAACTAATTTTTGACAAGGCCCGCAAATCCTCTGAACTGGAGCAAAACAGTCTTTTCAATACTTGGTCAGGGAAGAAGTGACTATCAATAGCCAAGAGAATGAAAGAGGACCCTTATCTTACACCCTACACAAAAATTTACTCAAAGTGGATCAAATACCTCAATATAAGAAACTAGCAACATAAAGCTTCTAGAAGAAAATATAAGGAAGCATCTTCAAGACCTAGTAATAGTAGGTAGCTTCCTAAACTTTACATCCAAAAGACAAGCAACAAAAGAAAAAGTAGATGAGTGGGAGCTCCTCAAAATCAAATGCTTCTGCACCTCCAAAAACTTTGTCAAAAAGTGAATAGACAAGCCAACTCAATGGGAGAAAATATTTGGAAATCACTTATCAGGAAAAGGTTTGATTTCCTGTATATACAAAGAAGTCATACAACTCAACAAGAGAACAAACAGCCCAATTGTAAAATAGGCTAATGATATGAACAGACATTTTTCTGAAGAGCAAATACAGGTGGCTCAAAAGCACATGAAGAGATGCTCATTTTCAGTGGCTGTTAGGGAAATGCAGATCAGGACTACAATGAGATACCACCTCACACCTATAAGAATGGCTGCTATTAAATTAACAGGAAACTATAAATGTTGGAGAGGATGTGGAGAAACTGGAACACTTATGCATTGCTGGTGGGAATCTATAATGGTGCAGCCAGCATGGAAGATTGTTTGGTGGGTCCTTAGAAAACTAAATAGTGAGTTGTCCTATGACCCAGCAATAACACATTTTGGTATATACCCAGAGGGCTGAAAGCAACAACACAGACAGACATTTGCACACCAATGTTCATAGCAGCATTGTTCACAATCACCAAAAATGGAAACAAACCAGATGCCCATCAACAAATAAGTGGGTCGACAAAATGTGGTATATACATACAATGGAATATTATGCAGCAGTAAGACCAAATGATGTCCTGAAGCACTTGACAAAATGGATGAGCCTTGTGGACATAATGCTGAGTGAAATTAGCCAGACACAAAAGGAGAGATCCTGTATGATTACACTTTTATGGCCAGCATAAAGGTATAATCAGAGGCTTATTAACACACAATATAGGGGACTTAGAGATACATAGAAGCTAGAGATAGGTGAACCATTAGCTAATGAGGTTGAACTCCAATAAAAGGGAATAGATAGGAGCAAAGGTGATTCTCTACTGGGCCTAGAATTTTATTACCATATTGAAGATGAACAAGATTGAATTTGTAACCCATGTCACAGTCTGAAATATGTTCTATAACTAATAGTGATGCTGTGCTTTGAAAGTTATAACTTTTTTGTATATATGTTATTTTTCACAAAAAAAGGAAAACAAAAGTCAGTTGTGATGATAAAAAAGTATTTAAGCCCTCTAGCCTCCTATATTTTACTGGAGCAGCTAGAAGTAAAAATATGAGAGGATCATATTGTTGTCTATGACACACTCTGGTACCTGTCCTATAAACTACTTGTTGAAGAGTGCTTTGAAAACTATTGCTTTCTTATTTCTTTGCTTTGTATGTATGTTATACTATACAGTAAAAAAAGTTAAAAAAAAAAATAAAACGCATTACTTTTGGGCAAGACAGGAAAGAAAATGAAAGGTGATGATTTATTTTACTATTGTGTCATCTTTTTAGCTGTTAAAACTGTACTATTTTTCTGTTGTTGCTGTAACAGATTACCACAAAGTTAGTTGCTTAGAACAGCACAAATTTATTGTCTTAAGTTCTGAAGGTTAGAAATCTGACACGTCTTATTGGGCTAAAATTAAGGTGTCAACAAGGATGTGTTCCTTTCTGAAAGTACCAGAGGAGATCTGTTTCCTTGCCTTTTTCATTTTCTAAAGGCTGCCTTTCCTTCATTTTCAAAGCCAAACAGTGTTGTAACTCTGATCCTTTTTCAGAAATCACATCTTCTAACTATAGCCTGCAAAGATTCTCTTATTTTAAGAACCGGACTGTTCATCTAACTAGATACGGTTCATCCTGCAATCTAGGGGTAATCTCAGCATCTCAAGGTCTTTACCCTTAATTACATCTCCAAAGTTCTTTTAAGATAACATGTTCATAGTTTCCAGGAATTAGGGCATCTTTGTGGGAAAGGGGTGGATATTATTCTGCCAATCATGCTATCATTCTTCTGTTTTATTGTTTTATCTTTTTAGCATAATTGGGAACAATTGATGAATAGTAATGAGTCTTATGAAGTCATTGCTAGGATGATGGAATAATAGAAAATACAGGAAGAATAAGATCAGGAAGATCCCTTAATTATGTTAGATTTATGAAAGGTCCAGTAGACATATGATAATTGCAAGAAGAATGAGTTTTATTCTATTGAAAAGAAATAATTTTATTTCTCTTCTTCGGATGATCTCTAAGAAACCTGAAATGTCAGTTTTTACAAATAGTTAACAAATGCCAAAAAAGCTCAAAACTAAAATTGAGTCTGGTGGGTCCTGATGTTAAATACTTTGTCCTTATCTCAGGGCCACAAATTATATTCTTTAGTTGCACTGGGAAACGAATATTCTGTGGTTTTTTTATATTTAGATTTTACTGTCATATTTGGTCTTTAATCCATCTAGAGTCAACCTTTTATTAGGTATTATTAGGAATCTAGTTTTAGTTTTCTTCATCTAGTGAACCAGTTTTTTTTTACGCTGCTTCCTGAATATCCATGTTTTCTCACTAATGTGTGATGCTACCTTTATCACATTTTAAATTATCATGCATATGCAGGTCTTTCTCTGAATCTTCATATATTCTACTGGTCTGCTGTGGGTCCTTTTGCCAGTACCACATTTTTTAAAAAAGCAGTTATATTTTGTTATGTCTGAGAACAATGAATTTATAAATTAATTTGGGAAATATTAACACCTTCATAAGATTAGTTTGTCCCATCCAAGTTCATGAAGATTTTTTCATTTATTCAGCTTTCTCCATAAAGTTCTTAAGGGATTTTCCTTTTATTTCTGGATATTTTAAAGTTTTTGTCACTAATGCATTTTTTATTCTATTTTCTAGTTGGTTACTAATGGCATAGAAGCCTTCTGATTTTTATAGGTTTATTGTGTATTTAGTAATTTTGCTAGCAAAATTAGTACTGCTGGGGGTTGGGCCAAGATGGCGGCTTAGCAATGTGTGCGTTTTAGTTCGTCCTCCAGAACAACTACTAAATAACCATATATATATTGCTCTAGATGTTCTTTAGGATTGGCTGGAATGGTTTTGGTGAGTTATGGTAGTTAGCAATGTCTAACTGAAGCTTGCATAAGAATTACCTCTAGAGTAGTACCTCAGCTCTATTTGAACTCTCTCAACCACTGATACTTTATTAGTAACACTTTTTCCCCCTCTTTTGTCAGGATGGAATTGTTGAAATCCTGACCCAATTTTGTGGGGGCAGCTATTTCTTTTAATCCTCATTCAATATTGTAGGGTAAAAACTTTTAATTATATTATCTCCATGGAGATGTGATACCACCCATTCAAGGCAGGTCTTGATTAGTTTACTAGAGTCTTTAAAAGGGGAAACATTTTAGAGAAACCTCAGAAAGGACAGAGTGGACACAGATAGTTGGAGAACAGGTTTCTTTAGAGCCAACACAAGAGCCAGAGCCTAGAAGAAGATGTCACCATATGCCTTCCCATGAGATACTAAGCAGGCCAGAACCCAGAGTTTTGTCCCAGAGGAGCTAAGTGAAGGCCCACAGATGTGAAGTGAGGAACCCCCGCTCCCCCTGCCACACACACACACACACACACACACACACACACACACACACACACACACACACACACACACATATAGGAAACGAAGGCTGAAAGTAACAGAGCCCAGGAGCAAAGGGCCAGCGGATGCCAGCCACATGCCTTCCCAGCTGACAAAGGTTTTCTGGATGGTGTCACCTTTTCTTGAGTGGAGGTAATGTCTTGTTGGTGCCTTAGTTTGGACATTTTCTCAGCCTTAGAACTGTAAACTTACAACTGAATAAATCCCCTCTGTAAAAGCTGATCTGTTTCTGGTATATTGCCTTTTGGCTGCTAATAAACTAACAGATTTTGGTACCAGAGAGTTGGGTACTGTACAGCTTTTTTACATGGATAAGGGGAAGATTCTGGAAGAGTTGTGAGGAACTTGATAGAGAAGGCCTAGAATGCTTTGAAGAGACTGTTGGTAGAAAGAAGGACTCTAAAGATACCTCCGACAGGGCTTTAGATAGAAATTATGAACATGTTGTTGCAAACTGGAAGGAAGGCATTCTTTGTGGATGGAAGACAGAATTTGTGAGTGATGAACTTGGATATTTAGCAGAAGAAATTTCCAAACTAAATGTGGAAAAGTCAGTCTGGCTGCTCCTTGCGGCTTATAGTAAAATGTGACAGGAAAGAGATAAGTTAAGAACTGAACTCTTGGGTACAAAGAAAGCAGAAATTGATGATCTGGAAAATTCTGGGATTCTAGAAAGTGAGACCTTGGTGAATAGGGCCCCACGTGAGGATTTAACAAAATGGAAGCAGTCAGCTATTACAGGACAAGAAAGGTTTGGGGTTGGAATTATCCAGAAAGGATGTGTGGAGAGTACTATTATCTGATGGCTTTGAACCTTGTGTGCTACATAGAAAATCACAAATTTTTTGTGAGCTCTATATGAATGGACCTACCACAAGTCTGATTAAAAGGGACAGATTGAAGGAGAAATTACTTCAGAGGCAGTACCATGGAAACTAAGATCTGGAGCCAGAAAATCTCAGGCCAGGAGACCTACCCATTCACGTGGAGAAGGGTGAGTTTTTCCTGAAGGCAGAGGGCAGGCTTTTCACCTAGGTGTTCTGGAAGAGTTATGGTACCCCAGGCCTCCAAGAGGGTGTAATGCTTAAACTGGGGATTAGGGGGAGCCTGGCTGCCACCCCATTGTTCTGGAGGGGTTGAGCATGTACCCCAGAGATAGCAGATATCCTAGGTGCTGCCCTGAAGCTTGGAGAGGGTGGAGCCAAGAAGAAGGTGGTTCCCTCAATGCGCCTCAGTGTTGCAACTCACTCCAGCATTTGGAGAGAGAGCAAGATGGCTGCATAGCCCCTTGGAAAGGGGACTGCTGCTTTGTAAAGCCGCGAGGATAAACAACTCTCAGACTTTGAAATCCATTGGAGTTTGCCCTGCAGGTTTTCAGAACTGTTTAGGTCCAGAGACCCTTGTTTACCTTTTGCTTTTTCCCTATGGCAATGGAAACATGTATCCTATGACTGTCCCTCTGTGTATATTGGCAGCACATAACTTGTTCTGAGTTTCACAATTCTAGACCCAGAGTATAATTTTTTGCATTAGGACAGACCATACCTGCAACAGACTTTGATGAGATTTTGTACTATTTCTGACTTTTTATTGCATTTATATTGCTACTAAAATGTTTTAAGGCTTTGTGATATTGTAATGGACTAGGTGTATTTTGCATATGGAAGGAACATGTCTTTTTAGGGGGCCAGAGGGTGAAAAGTGCCAGTTTGAATCTGTTATGCCATGTTTTAATCCTGATACAGTATTGCGGTGGGTAACCATTTCGTTTAATCTTGACTTAGTATTGTAGGGTGGGAACTTTTTTTTTTTATTAATTAATGGAAAAAAAGAAATTAACCCAACATTTAGAGATCATACCATTCTACATATGCAATCAGTAATTCTTAACATCATCACATAGATGCATGATCATCATTTCTTAGTACATTTGCATCGGTTTAGAAGAACTAGCAACACAACAGAAAAAGATATAGAATGTTAATATAGAGAAAAAAATAAAAGTAATAATAGTAACAAAAAACAAAACAAAACAAAACAAAAACCTATAGCTCAGATGCAGCTTCATTCAGTGTTTTAACATGATTACTTTACAATTAGGTATTATTGTGCTGTCCATTTTTGAGTTTTTGTATCTAGTCCTGTTGCACAGTCTGTATCCCTTCAGCTCCAATTACCCATTATCTTACCCTGTTTCTACCTCCTGCTGGACTCTGTTACCAATGACATATTCCAAGTTTATTCTCGAATGTTGGTTCACATCAGTGGGACCATACAGTATTTGTCTTTTAGTTTTTGGCTAGACTCACTCAGCATAATGTTCTCTAGGTCCATCCATGTTATTACATGCTTCATAAGTTTATCCTGTCTTAAAGCTGCATAATATTCCATTGTATGTATACACCACAGTTTGTTTAGCCACTCGTCTGTTGATGGACATTTTGGCTGTTTCCATCTCTTTGCCATTGTAAATAATGCTGCTATAAACATTGGTGTGCAAATGTCCGTTTGTGTCTTTGCCCTTAAGTCCTTTGAGTAGATACCCAGCAATGGTATTGCTGGGTCGTATGGCAATTCTATATTCAGCTTTTTGAGGAACCGCCAAACTGCCTTCCACAGTGGTTGCACCATTTGGCATTCCCACTAACAGTGGATAAGTGTGCCTCTTTCTCCGCATCCTCTCCAGCACTTGTCATTTTCTGTTTTGTTGATAATGGCCATTCTGGTGGGTGTGAGATGATATCTCATTGTGGTTTTGATTTGCATTTCTCTAATGGCCAGGGACATTGAGCATCTCTTCATGTGCCTTTTGGCCATTTGTATTTCCTCCTCTGAGAGGTGTCTGTTAAAGTCTTTTTCCCATTTTGTAATTGGGTTGGCTGTCTTTTTGTTGTTGAGTTGAACAATCTCTTTATAAATTCTGGATACTAGACCTTTATCTGATATGTCATTTCCAAATATTGTCTCCCATTGTGTAGGCTGTCTTTCTACTTTCTTGATGAAGTTCTTTGATGCACAAAAGTGTTTTAGTTTTGAGGAGCTCCCATTTGTTTATTTCCTTCTTCAGTGCTCTTGCTTTAGGTTTAAGGTCCATAAAACTGCCTCCAATTGTAAGTTTCATAAGATATCTCCCTACATTTTCCTCTAACTGTTTTATGGTCTTAGACCTAATGTTTAGATCTTTGATCCATTTTGAGTTAACTTTTGTATAGGGTGTGAGTTATGGTAGGGTGGGAACTTTTGATTAGATTATTTCCACAGAGATGTGACATGCCGAATTGTGGGTGCAATCTTTTGCTTAGATGGAGATGTGACTCCATCCGTTCTAGTGCCTCTTGATTAGTTTACTGGAGTCCTTTTAAAGGGGAAACAGTTTGAAGAAACCTCACAGCAGATGCTTGGAGACCAAAAGAAAGAGCAAATATAGATAATTGGAGAGCAGTTGCTTCAGAGCTGACAGAGCCAACATGAGGCCTAGATGTTTGGAGATGCAGGGTCCAACAGACATTGCCATGTACCTTCCCATGATATACTCAGCAAGCCAGAACCCAGAGTTGTGTCCCAGAGGAGTTATGTGAAGGCCCACAGATGCCAAGTGAGGAACCCCCGTGGAAACACAGGCTGAAAACAATGGATCCCAGGATCAAGAGACCAGCAGATGCTAGCTATGTGCCTTCCCAGCTGACAGAGGTGTTCCCGATGGCATCACCTTTTGTTGAGTGAGGTGACCTCTTGTTGGTGCCTCAGTTTGGCCATTTTCTCAGCCTTAGAACTGTGAACTTGCAACTGAATAAATCTCCTTTGTAAAAGCTGATCTATTTCTGGTATATTGCATTCCAGCAGCTTAACAAACTAAGACACAGGGTATAGACAGATGAGTAAAAAGTTAGGAATGAAAAATAAGTAATGGGGGGGTGGATAACAGGTATAAAAAAAATTGGGTAGAGTGCAATACCTAGTGATCAATGAGAGAGGAAGGGTAAGGGGTATGGAATGTATTGGGGGGGGTTCTTATTTTTATTTCTTCTTTTAGAATGATGCAAATTTGTAAAAATGATCATGGTGATGAATGCACAACTGTGAGATATATTGTAAGCCATTGATTGGACACTTTGGGTGGATTGATTGTATGGTGCTTGAAGATATCTCATTTAAAATATTTTTTAAAATTGGTGGATCTGGTTATCTAAGTGGGAGGTATGTAGGCGTTCACTCTATGGGTTTTGTATTATTTTTGCAACCTTCCTGTAAGTTTGAAATTGTTTCAAAATTTAAAATTAAAACAAACAAATAAGCAAACAAAAATACCCAAATGGTAGAATCTTGTCCTACCTTCTTCAGTCCCAGATCCAAATGTCCCAGAAGCAGCCCCTCTCACTTCATAGCTTTATATATTTTATATGTTTTGTTTTGGCTTATTTATGTTTATATTTCTGATTAAAATTACTTTAGTTTTTTTTGCGTTTTTCTTTTTTAGATGTCCCTGCCCCCATCCTGATTTAGATATTTTGCTACGTTTGGTTAGATAAATATTTCAATGTTTATGTTATAACTATGTAATATTTATAACTGAGCCATGTAAAAGTCCATGATTACATTTCTTCTTTTGTAAAATGTTTTCTTTTTCCCTAGAATTAATAGTTGCTTTATTTTTCATTTTTTAGTTTCTATGTATTTATCCACATACTCTCCAGCAAAGGTGTGTAAATCTCCTCTTCGTTATTTTCAAATACATATTCTTGACTCTTTGTTCTTGAATACATCCTCCCTGAAGTTTGTCTTTCCTTCTTCTGTTTGTATCTAGGCAACTTGCTGTCTAAGTCTGTTGGATAGCCTATATTCTGGAATCTCCCTTTGTGATCATCATGGGAATTCCCTTTGTGTCTTTCAAGTGTTTGAGCTCCTGTTTCCTGTATCTCAGTCTTTCTCTTTCTTTGTTTTTTCCTCACTTCCTGAGGAAAGATATATGAATAATAAAATTTTTAAGACCTTGAGTAGTCTCTTTTTCCCGTTTGGTTGTTAGTTGGGCTGGGTGTAGAATTCTTGATTGGAAATCATTTTTTCAGAATTTTGAAGGCATTGTTCCATTGCCTCCTAGCTTCTAATATTACTGTTGAGCAGCCAGCCTAATGACATTCTGATTCCTGATCCTTTGTAAGTGACCTGTTTGTTTTTCTCTGGAGACTTTTATGATCTCTTTATCCTAGATATTTAAAAAATTGCATGATAATGTGTGTTTGTGTGGTCTTCTTTGAACCTATGTGCTTGGTTCAAAAAAGTGCCCTGTTCAACAGTCCGGAAACTCATGCTTTCCAGTTCTGGAAACATTTCTTGAATTATTTCTTTGATAATTTCTTCGCCTCTATTTCCTTATTCTTTTTTTCTAGAACTCTCGTTATTTGGACCAGTAGCTCTGGACTGATTCTCTAATATTCTCTTTTCTTCCAAAATACTTTTTGGATAGAGTTTTGGAAGATTTTCTCAACTTGATCCTTGAAGATAAGTGGGGTTTTTTTCCTGTTGTGTTTCTTTCCCTTCAATTTCAGCTATCATTGTTTAATTTCCAGAAGTTTTGTTGTTCTCTAAATGTTTCTTTTATATAGCTTCCTCTTGTTTAAATATTATTAATGGTTTTATGTTTGTGTTTGAAGTTTTTTTTCTGCTCCCTGAATTGTCTCATTTCTTACGAGTTCCTTTTTGCTTTTTTGTTTGTATTTCTTTACATCCCTGGTGATACTTGAGTGCTGTTCACATCTATGCATTAAGCACTTAAACACTTAGTATGTAAATAGGCAGGATTTATTGACTGATATGTTTTATGGTAGAATTATTTCTTTTAAGATTTAAGACTCATTTCTTTTAAAGATTTAAGACTCTTATTTCTTGAGATGGTCTCTTTCCTCAGAGAGAAAGTCTACAATCTGCTACCTATGTGGTATAGATTTGCTTGTTAACTTTCTCAAGAATTGAGTAAAGCAGAAGAGCTAAGGTATCATCATTTAGTATGCAGTCTTAAACTTATCCCCATCTATTTCTTCTCCTCCAGGATTGAGTCTCATTCCAGAGTTTCCCTGGCTCATCATTTCCAGAGAATAAATCTTCTGGCCTATTTTATTTATGATAGCAAACCAGCAATCAGTCATTTATCCTTTTTGTTCTTATGCATATAATAAGAACATTTGTTCCTTTGTGTATTTCTCTGGCTGCTTTCAGGAATTTTTCTTTGTGTTTAGTTTCTAGCACCTGAGTTTGGTTTTCTTTGTATTTATCCTACTTGGAGGATCTTTGAACATTTTTAGTCTGTAAATTCATTCACCAAATTTTGAAGTTTCCTGACCATCATTTTTTCATTATTTTTCTGCTCCTTGAATTTTTCCTTCTTATATGTATGTTAGACTGTTTAACAGTGTCCAGCAGACACTATTTTAGTATTTTCCCCTCTTCTTTAGTTTGAATTACTTCTTTTCATCTTTCTTCAATACCATCTTTCTCCATTTTGTGATTTTGCCCATTCAACAATTTTTTTTTACTTTAGAAAGTGAATTTTTCTGTTCTAGATTTTCCATTTGGTTATATTTTGGGTTTTTATTTCTCTGCTGAAATTTCCAATTTGCTCATTTATTGCAAACTTATTTTCTTTAGTGAACTTGAGCATAGTTGTAATAGTTGCTTTAAAATCTTTGTTAATTCCAGTGTCTGGGTTATTTTGTGATCAGTCTCTTGATTGTCTTTTCTCTTCTGTATAGATCACATTTTGTTTCATATGTCTAGAAATTTTGTCCTGTATCCTGCATGCTCTTTATTATACATTGTAGTGACTTTGGCATTTGATGTATTCTTCAGAATGTTGTTTTTTTGTTTGTTTTAGCAGGCGGTTAACTTTGCTGAACTGAAATTTAAACTTTGTCTCTAGTGGGACATGGTTGTAGCTGACATCTGTGTTCGGTTCTTTTAGCCTTATGTGAACACTTAAGGGTCTGCTTTGTTCTTGGTTAGATTACTTATTAGACAGAGATTTGGGCAGGGTTAATATGCAGAATTTGGGTTGTTTTCCCTCCGTGTTTTGTGTTTTCTGGCATTCTCACTTTCTAGCCACTGTGTTGGTCCCAAACTCAGACCTCGTTTTTTGAGGCAATAAGACCACAAATTTTGAGCAGCTATTTACAGATTTTGACCCATGTTTTAGCTGTTTGGGGCCTTCTCTGAGACAAAGGCTGTGAAAGCAGGAAACTTAGCAGTTTCATTCCTTTCTTCCAAGTGTGAACTCTTGTGTATTTTCTGCCTACCTTTTCTTAAAGTGGAAATGTTAGCTGAATTGGAAGTCTCTGCTATTACTGGTTGTGGAATGTACATATGTGTGTTTGTGTGTGTGTGTGTATATATATATATATATATATTTATTTATTTTTGTTTGTTTTTAAAGATGAAAGTATCTCGTGAATTATAACTTACAATTCAAATTTGACACAAAGTTTTTATTTGTTCTGTATATTCGTTCTATACTTAGAATCTTTGTACTCAATGATATGTCAGATAATAGAATTATACTTTCCCACAGTTATTTATTTATTTCATTTTACATCTCACACACAGCAGTATCAAAATAACAGTACTTATTATTACAATGACAAAAGTGTTCTCTCCTTAATTTTCCATTGCCCTTCAATATTGTACTACAGCTTTGTAAGTACAATTTAACCATTAAATACTACACACTGTCCCTTTTACTTCTCCTTAAATATTTATCAGCATGTAACTAGTATTTATTGCTTGTCATCAGTTCTTAGGTTAAGACTCTAATCATTTTGGTTGTCTGAAGCTTATTCTCTGGTAGATTGTTTAGAAAGAGCTCTTCTTGGGAGTGGATATTTCCTGATTTTTTGCGTGTTGGTACCAGTTTATCTATATGTTATAATCAGTTTTTCCTGTTATAAAATAATTTTGGTCATAGTTTTTTTTTAATTGAAAATCTGAAATGTGTTACTTCATTTTCTTCGTATATAAAGGGTTGGATTTGAAATTTTTGATGTTGATCTTCTGGGTAAATATTCTTGGGTGTGCAGGGTGCTCTTTCAGTTTTTAGTTTCAAATATTTTTTAATTTTCAGGTAAGTTTTCTTGAATTATAATTTTTACTCTTTTATTCTGTTTTGGTGCTCTCTGAGGACTTCTGTTGTTCGTAAGTTAGATCTTTGTTGCTAATTTTCATTAGTTGCTTTCTCTCAAATCCTTTTTATCTGTTCATTTCTTTTGATTTCAGAAATGTTCCTCCTTTTTACCTTCTGGTTCTCTGAAAGCATTATCTGTTTTGTATATTTGCTCTTGAGTTCATTCAGGTTTAATCTTCATTTTTGAGACTACTTTTATTTCTAATGCTTTCCTGAGTTCTTAAATTATTTTTGAGTTTTTCAGAAATCTGATTTATGTTCTTTCATGTTTTGAATCATTTGCATGTGTTTTAGTTAACTTTGAAATAGTAAGTTACACTTTTCATTATTTTGTGAGTTTGTATTCCTGACATGCTTTTATTATCAGGATATCATTCTGTACCTAATTCTCTTTTTTTCTCATAAAATTTTATGAGATTTAGCTGCATCGTTTTCTCTTGCTTGTTTTTATGTGAAATTGATTTTCATGGACTTTCAGGATCACTTTTTGCACAAAGTTCTCTCTGCTGTGTTTTTGGGGAGAGGCATTCTTCAAAATTTTGAGGCATTTGCTTTCAGAGATTTCTAAGCTCAGTTCTCTTCACTTTTATTTGGAGATTCTCTTTCCTTTATCTCTGTCGTACTTTTCTTGCTCAATTTTGATTCCATATCCAATATATTAACTTCCCTGTGGCGACCTGATAAGGAGGAATCAATTTCAAGAGTTTATAGAGGCTAGTCTGTTTCAACTTCTTTAGACCTCACCGTGGATCCCTCACAGAAAGGGCCTATACTCTTCCAGTTACAGTTTCTATGATCAAATTGATCTGCTGGTTTTGGTGAATACCTCTTGCTATTTGGAGAGTCTGTTCTTCCAAGATCTATTGCAAACCCTGTGTCTGCATCCTCCTATACAGAATACGATCTCTGTAGGTATTGTGGTTGCTGGTGATGTGTCCCCACTTGCTTTTATGGGGAGATTCACATGGAGTCTTTGCCACTAGTTTGTTTGTACTTTTTTTTGTGTGGGTTTTTGGTTTACTATTTAGTTTTAAACATTTTAATGTAATGATTTAGGGATGTTGATAGCAGCCTTCATTGCCCTAGTCTTTCCTAATAGAAGCCTCCATTGCCCTAGTCTTTCCTATTGTATCACCCCTTGTGTGTTGATGGTGTTGTTTCAAGTTTGATAGTCTTGCCCTAATTAGATTATAACTTTCCTCCAAGTAGTACTTAAATTGTAATCAGTTGAAGTGCAGTCCTGTGTTGAAAACTGCCTTTACAATGCCCAGCATAGTACTGAACATGTATGCAGTAAACATTTTATAAATTTTGTTTACTTAAATTTATGACTTAGAGGTATCAGTTTGGACATTTATCAAGGATGAGTATAGATCAGGTTGTGACCTTTTAATAGTATGATTGGCAGCTGCTCTTAACAAATGGAAGGGGAACATAGGGATTTCAGTTCACCTGCTTGCACATGGAGTTATTCCATGTGTCTGTTATCTTTGGCATATATGCCATAGCCTCTGGAAGATATTTATCTAATGTTCTAATAGTCGAAAAAGTCAGCAAAATGATAGGAATCATAGAAGTAAATTAGAAACAAATCAGGCATCGTCCAACAGAACAGTGGCTTATTTCTTTTTTTCACAATTCAAAGTATATTATAAAGGAAATGGACAAACTCTTGAACAAAGCATGTAATATGGTCAAGATGGCCCAAGATTTTCTTAAAAGATTAAGCCTTAATAAACATAAAGTCAAGAACTGTCTGGTTTGTTAATACAAAGAAAGACAAAGGGGTGTAGGGGGCATATGATGAAATTGATAAGATTATGAAACAGATTGAGCACAAGTAATAATTTTCAGTTAAAGAAAGCATTGGTTTTATACATTGGGTAATAATAGGGACCTTATCCTAACAGAGGGTCCAGTTCCTTTGCTCTTTAATTTGGTGTTCCAGAAAATCAGCTAACATAAGTCAATTCCTGAAACATAGCGGTACTTTATTTACTTGATAAGATTTTCTGAGGTTTTTATAGCATAAAGTACTTGGTATTATTTATTTTTACTTTATATGGCTTCCTGGCTTAATGGAATCATACTTTATTTTCATTTATGGAGATAGATTGTCTACCTTTATAATATATTTATTTAAAATTACTGCTAACTTTTACTTTTTAAAAAATTTTTAACAGGCCTCAACAAATAATGAAAGCTCTAATCATAGTTTTGGAAGCTTGGGATCTTTAAGTGACAAAGAATTAGAGGTAAGTCATTTCTTTTTAAATATGGTGCTACTAAAGTAAAAGCTGGAGTTGCCTTTTTGTATTTGCATGGGGTTTTTTCCTTCAATCCTTGTGCTAAAGGTTAATGCTTTTTAAGTTTCTTGTTGGAGTATTTTTTCTTCCTTATGAAACACAACATTCAGACTGAAGACTGTATTTAGCATTTGAAAGAAAATATAGTTTCTTTGGTTATGTAACTGAACTTGTACATTAGTAGTATAGATATCCCTAATAGTTATTAGCCATTCATAACTCTGAGATAAAGGTGGTTTTCTAAATACATTGAGTTTCTTAATTTCCTTTTATTTCTTGTTATACTTCCCTTATACTTTGATTCTGGTAATGGTTTGTGTACTTTCTGTGGTACAGTACACATTTTTCCCCGTTTTTAGGATTTCTTTGTGGAATCGTGCTATTGGTTTTCACTTCTCATATTTTATAAAATCTGAAGACTCCCCTTCCCCTGTCCAGTTATTAACCCCACCAAGAGATTTTATAAGTAGGCATTTGGAGCCATGGTATAGATTTTAGCATGATATATTTAGAGGCATCTTTTTAAATGTCTAGACTGGAAGTTCTTTGGGTGTTAGCATTCATTTGTTGATGCTGCAACTTCACTTTTTGTGGATATAGCTTATAATATTTTATCTCCTCGGATTTTAGAGTTCTGTCACTTATTAAATTCTTTAATGTGCGCGCGTGTGTGTGTGTATGTTTTTCCTGACAATGCTAACTTATTTCTTCCTGATCCATTTTAGTTTTGTTTCTGCTTGGGTTAGTGTATATGTGTGTGTGTATATATATGTATATATATATCACCTTGATAATACCAGTAGGCCATTAAAACTTAGTAAGCCTTAGATATTTGGTTTTGGTGTTTAGTGGAAAGGAAAGGCCAAAGGTGGCATCTTTTTAAGCCCTGTATTATTTGAAAGCATCTAGGAATCTATAGGTGGACAGTTTTGTGCAGTTATATAGAGGCACTTTGACACTTCAGAGGAGTGTGGCACAGGGCTCTCACTCATCAGGCTTTCCCTTCCACAGAGACAACTGGCAGGCAGCTGAAAGGACTGTGCAAGTGACGGGACTTTATCTGCAGTAGGTTCCCGTGAGGTAAGCTTTAGTAGCCCCTTTAGCTCGAGATGATCACAGTTTAGTATTTTCAAATGAACACACTTATACTAAGTCCTCAAAAATTGTAGGTTTAGATCTAGGAAGTGCAGTTTTTGAAAACCTATTATCAAGAATGTTTTCATTTTACATTTCCTGGGGCTTTGAAACATTTCTTGGTATTTTTACAGAGTTGGGTGTACTTAGTAATTTCACATGCCTCTTCTTTCATAAGTTTTTGTATTATGAAGGGCAACAAAATAATTTTAGATATTATATTCTCTTTTCTGTTCATCATATCTGGTGGTTTGATGGATGCTTTTTATAGCAAAACATAAAAATACATTTATTCATAGGGCATTAAGTAAAGTTGTTGGGAGTACACAGTTGTGGACTAGATATACATCTGTTTTTCCTGGTACGATTCAGCGTACACCTAGTAATAAAGTTAATGATGTATTCCATTGTCTTCTAATGTTATTTTATTCTTTTGCTACTCCATCCCCTGGTCCATTACATTTTTTAAATGATAATTTTTGTTTTTGTGAATAAATAGTACTAAAAAATTTTTTAAAAAATTAGCAGTCTTCTATTATCCACCCCTGTCCCACAGCAGCTGCACTCTATTCCTTCAGCTTTTATTCCTGGTATTTATTTCCATATTTAAAATAAATAATGTACATATCCTGCTATTTTGATTCATTAATTGGGCTTATCTGTTATCTCTTTCTTAGGTTTTTGAAAACTTTAGCTTTTTACCACTCTCCTTTTCTCTGCTTCCAACCCTTCTATCCAATACTCTTTTCTAAAACCCAGAACCCTCCTTTTTTCCATCCTTTTACTATTAAAACTGAAAAGCATCTGATAGTCACTGTTATTTTTATTGAATCTGCCTCAACTGAAATTTTTCTTATTTGAATGTTACTTTGTATATGAATTTGCCTTTTATTTCTAAATGTAGTGTTGTAAAATGAATAGGTTTTCGCTCTTATTAATGAAATCACCTGGTATGTAGGAAGGTATTTGTTTTGCTTTGTTTTATTTTGCATCACTCTAGTTCTGTTCAACAGGGTCCAAAAATTCAATATAGTCTCTGTGCCCAAGCACAGGAGTATAAAGATGAATAAGCTACAATTTCTGCCTTCAGATGAAATCAGTTTTAAACAGACTACTCATAAGCAGTGTGGGTTGTAAGTACAAGGTCCCCTAGGAACAAAGAGCAAGAGCTCCTTTCTTAAGAAAGCTGTGAAACATGTCCCTGAGCACAAATGCAAATTTGAGAAGTCAGGCAGAGAGACTAGGATATATGCTTTTGCTTTTGTTTTTGCATGGATGCATGGCAAGTGGCTTGACTCAAAACACAGGGAAGGGATTCTCAGCCCTGGCTGTACTTTTACCAAAATACCAATCAAGCTGCCTGGATGTTTCCACTGGTTTGCAAACCTCTGGTATAGGGGTTATAAGGGAGAATGATGAAAGGCGAGGCAGGGATCAGGTTTTGAAGGCCTTTGAATGAAATTCATAGGAGTTTGGATTTTATTAGGTGATAGAGAGCCATTGAAGCAGATAAAACAGACAAAGTTAGTGTTGTAGAAGGCTCCTTCAGGTGGCAATGTAGAGTATAGTGTGGAAGGGAAATGAAACCTATTAGAGAGATCACTTAGTTCAAGGATATTGCCTTATTTACAAACCTCCAAGGTTTGATAGGGGAAGAAAAACTTCAAGTGGGGAGAGTTCTCAACTTTGCCTTTTGGTTTTGTCTTCTTCAGATTCTTTAACTTTGGTAACTGTTGCTTATCACTACCCAGGGCTATGTTTCTCTAACTTTAATGTGCAAATAGACTGCCAAGGGTTCTTAAAGTCTTAGTAAAATACAGATTCTGATTTGGTAGGTCTGGAGTAGGTCTGATTCAGTTTGCATTTCTAAGAAGCTACTGGGATTCTACCAGATTTAAGAAATAGAATCAGTAGGGTGTGATGACTTTGGATGAGGGGAAACAAGGAAAGGGAGGCATCTGAGATTATTTATAGACTAGTTTAGGTGATCCATAGTGCCTGTTAGTGAGGCAGACAACACAGAAGGAAGATGAATAGATTTATCTTAGGATGTGGTGAATCAGATTCTGGACGTACTAAATTTGAACTACTTATGGAATGACCAAATAGAGATGGATTGGATGGCAGTAGAAGCTATATCTGGTATTCAGGATAAAGGTGGGATTGAGATGAGGTCTTAAGAGTCTTTGGTACAGGTGCTAGTTAAAGAGTTGTTTGTGGGTAAGCGGATCTCAAAGTTTGGTCTGAGGATCCTGAGGGTCTCTTGAGATTTTCGGGGAAGTCAAATGATTTTTATAATAATGCTAAGACATTATGTGCCTCTTTTATAATAATGCTGACATTATTTGCATTTTTTACTATCATTACCTCCTTAGTTCACAGTGGAAATTTCCATTATGACCTTTGGTGATATCATTGATCTAAACATTTCTGGATTGTGTTCTTGTATATTCTAGTGTTTTAAAATCTTTCAGTTCTAGTTTCTAAAATAGTAAATTTCTGTAGTGATAACCCACATATACATAAAAGCTCTTTGGAGTCTTCTACCACTTTTAAGAGTTGTAGAGGGGTCCCAAGATAAAAAAAAAAATTTGAAAACTGCTGCTGTAGATGAAGTCAATGTGTAATATTAGGAAATGTTAGCATGTAAAGACAGGTAGCATGGGTGTGCTGGAGAAAAAGTGGTTAGCTTGTTAAGGAGGCTGGGTAAGATAGGAAGAAAAACAGGAGAAAGTAAAGGATGGGAATAATTCGTAAAATCAAATGTCACAGAAGTCAGTTAAGATAATAACTGTAAAAAGTGATTTAGGATTAGTTTTAGTAGCATAATGGAAACAAGATGCTAGCTTATAGTTGATTAAGGAGTGATTGGAAAGGAAGAATAGTAATGATGCCAGACAAGATTTTCTGACCAGTGCACATAACAGCCAATCCATGACACCAGGTTTCAAAGATAGAGTTTATTGCTAGGTGTGAAGCGGAAGATCAGATGGCCTATGGGCCTAAAAATCTGTCTCCTGAAGTCTAAGGACTTCAAGGTTTTCATGATTTCAGACAAGGGGAGTTGAAGTCATTACCGTTTCAATAGCAAGTATGGGCAGAAACAATGTACAAATGTAGAGGAGTGGAACTGTGCTAGAACCTAGGCAGTGGTTAGTTCTGAGCTGTTTTTAAGTTCTGCCGTTAGCATTAGGGGGTTTGCCCTTGTTATTAAAAGTTTTACAAGTGTAAGTGAGAGTCAGTCATCAGGTTTTTATAATCACAAGGTCACAAGATGAAAGCTATGCAATCATTATCAGAAATCAAGGCATTTGGGTAGACTTCAGAGAGTTCAGGTATTTCCCTCTGTTTATTTTGATATACCAGAAAGTAAAGAGGAATATCTTTTTAATCTTTTGGTAATCATTATCATCCCTAAATCCTAACTTTTCGGTTAAAGTAAAAGTAAGTATTGAATGCTTTTGGCAGAATCTTCACTCAAGGAAATGAGATAGTGTTTAGAATGGAACTGACTTGACATATGCTAAGGAGAGGATCACAGAGCTGTGTTGGAGACAAGCAAAGTGTAGAAGAGAGGGTTGGTCTTGGATAGGAACAGGAACATCTTTCCTCTGAATTGGGAATAGACAGATGAACTTGGATAGCTGATAACCTTATCTCCTAGAGGTTATCAGCTGGAAGGAAAGAAGAATGAGTGGGTTGTAGGTTTGAGGAGAAAGGGAAAAGTTGGAGAGATGGACACTCATCCTTTATGTGAATGTTGAAAATGCCCAATTGTTGCCAGCTTTGGGTTCCTAGGTTCTTGGGTATGCCATGAGAAACAGTTCAGGGGCACAGCACAGATTGAGTAGGAAGGCAAAAAATTTATTAAGTATACATGCAGAAGAGCATGTGGGCACTTTTCAAGAGAAGAGGGGAGAGGCCCTGGCACTGTGGGACAGTATGCTTTTATTTTACAGCCCTCCCCTTCTTCTTCCTTTGTTGATACTCGAGTGTGATCATAGATAATTCATTCAGGTAGGGTCCCTGAATGAGGTACCGTTTATTGCTTAGTTTTACTTATTTCCCCTCCCTCTCCCTGTTCAGGTCTCTTTTTCCTACCTTCCCTTTTCTCTAGGGTGTTGCCTAAAACATTTTTTTTTAAGAGAATACATCGTGTGTGATTTTTTATCTCCATGTTTTGAAAGAAGAATTGGTGGTAGATAGCATTTGTGCAGGTCAGCTGCCTCCATGTGTGTTGCAGAGTTTGATAGCCCAAGGTAGGTTGTCTATGCAGGACAGGCTCTCCTGACCTTGATTAACTGTCCTTGCTCAAGGGCTTCTTCACCTATCTCTCTCCCCTCTCAGTTCCCTGCTCTAACCTACCTCAGAAAGAATTAGAAATGTGGTCTGTAGGTCTTCTGCTGACTAAAAGTCTGGATTATTTTATGAGCACAAGAGAAGGAGCCCATGTTTCTTGGTTATTAATGTTTTCAGACTTTTAGAACCTGCCTTGATTCATTTCTTGATCCATCTACTTGTAGTTCTCCTTAGAGAACCCTTCCCTTTCTAAAGACAAAGACTCTCCTGTAATTGCTATCCCTACTTCTACGCTACCCCTAAGATAAATTATTATCTTCTAGCCCTTTTGGAATTTCTAATGTTTATTAATAACCATAACCATTCCTCCTTCCTACCTTTCTTTTTAGATGTCTTAGAATATATTTCTCTGCTTTATTTTATTTCTTACTGAGGTTGGGCTATTTGTGACTAAATACAAATGCCATTGAATTATGTCATCTTTAATAAACAAAGTTGGAGAAGCACAATTATGTCTGTATATTTGTGCTTACGTACAAATGCTACAAAATCATGTTTGTAAGGGAGGTGAAAGTCAAATAATTCTGCTTATGCCTTGTTCTAGTTTGCTAGCTGCCGGAATGCAACACACCAGAGATGGATTGGCTTTTAATAAAAGGGGATTTATTTTGTTGGTTCTTCAGAGGAAAGGCAGCTAACTTTCCACTGAGGTTCTTTCTTACGTGGAAGGCACAGGATGGTCTCTGCTGGTCTTCTCTCCAGGCCCCTGGGTTCCAACAACTTTCCCCGGGGTGATTTCTTTCTCCATCTCCAAGGGCCTGGGCTGAGCTGCAAGTGCTGAGATGAGGAATGCCAAGCTGCTTAGCTGTGCTACATTGCGTTCTCTCATTTAAGCACCAGCCAATTAAGTCAAATGTCACTCATTGCCCCAGACACGCCTCCTAGCCGACTGCAGATGTAATTAGCAATAGATGAGATTCATGTACCATTGGTTTATGTCTGCAGCAACAGAAATAGGTATGCTCACCTGGCCAAGTTGACAACTGAATCTAACTACCACATGCCTCAACTTAGCTTTAATATTCATCTTTTGTAATACTTCTGTATAACCTGTATAAGAGTTGGACAATTTTAAATAACTCTGTCTCCTCCTAGAGTCAAAGTTTTGTTTTATTTGTACTGGATTATTTTGAAATCCTTGACTCTACTCACTTGCCTTGGATTACTGCCTATCTTTTATTTTTATTTTTATTTAGGTATATTTTAGAACTTATAAGTTATTTAGGATTTTTAAGCTATGGATATTTGGAAGCTGGGACAGTTGTTGGATCTAGAAGTTTAAATTAGTTCTACTTCCAGAAAGCTGTGATTGTCCTAAAAGAAGATAGGGTAATTCGATTGTCTTACTTTTCCTCTAACTTGTTTAATGCAAACTGTTTTATTAAAGAAGGTCTGATTGTTCTCTCATTTGAACTAAGTTTCTATAAATAATCTTGGAATTTAAATCAGATTTTCCCCCCATCTGAATTGAAGTTGTGTTGGTGGTCCTCTGAAACATTGCTGCTTTGCTTCTTTTATAAATGTTTTTTTAAAGGCTGCATTGTGTGTGACTCTATCTCCATGTTTTGTAGGAAGAAGAAATTAAGAACACTAGGGACTTGGACCGAAAACTAGTTTGTACCTGTTTTTTTTTTTTGTTTTTTTTTTTTTTTTTACATGGGCAGACACCGGTAATCGAACCCGGGTCCTCTGGCATGGCAGACAAGCATTCTTGCCTGCTGAGCCACCGTGGCCCGCCCTGTACCTGGTTTTAGGTGCATTATTATTTTGATTTCTAGAACTAGCAATACCAAATATAGAGTTCTTTAATAGATTTCTTTATAAAATCTCCTTTTTTGAAGAAGGTATTTCAAAATTGCACATTAATATGTGTAAGTAGATTAAATGCATCATCTTCCTGATAAAAGTGAATAAACTAAATTCTGAGAGTGATAACAATATTTCCTTTTTACACCTTGTTGTATATAGCTGCCCATCTCTGCGTTTTCATTCTTTTTTTTCTCTATAGTGTTTAGCTTTGAACATTCAGATACTGTAGATTGTTTAAAAGTTACAGTTCTGTTTGCAAATAAAGGTAATACAGGTCTTAAATTTTAGATTGATTTTAAATCATTCATTAAAATATAAATGATCTGTATGTAAGTTTCTTATAATCTAGACAAATTTTTTCTTTAATATCTTAGTCTGAGTACCTAGTATGAAAGAGGAGAACTTGAAACATGATGAATTTGCTAATTTGTAAGTTAAATATCTCTGAAAATTATATATTTTTTGGCTGTTCCCTCCTGAAGAAATTACTTTGCTTTGGCTTTCTTCTGTTTAAGTCTGTTCAGGTTCTGAAGATATTAGACATCTAGTGAGTGCTGTCATTAAGTTTAAGGAATATTCTTAGTATCCTGCTCTCTAAATTATTTTCCAAAATGTTTCAGCTTGTTAAATGATCTTTGTTGTTATACTTGATGGGCTCCTCTGACTAGCTTTTGTGCATCTTCCTGATGGTAAAATTTCCTTACTTTGCTGCTTCTTTTAGGTGAGCCAAACTAAAACTTATACTAAGAATTATTATCTTGTCAATTGTTATACTAAGATAGTGATTAATGATATTGTTTTGAAGAGGAGTATTCTTTGTATACAGGGGAAACAGTGTCTCTTATAACATAATAAATACATATATTTACTCAGTAGGGGAATGTTAATATGTTTTTTTCTCTCCTTTAAGTCTAATAATAAAACTTACCAACTATAGGACTTAAACGTTCTCGTGAAATATCTGGAATTATTTTGTAACTTTTCGTTTCATTTAAAAAGAGAAAACTATGCTTAATTCCACCATTATACATGAAAGAATACTCTTAGCTACAAATTAGAGTGCCTGTCCCTTAAATATGGTGTATCGACTTTATAGCAAAGGACGTGGATCTGTCCTCCTTGAGTAATGCATATCCATAGTCTCTTCGAAAGAAAAGTGAACTGAAAAACAAATGTGGATCTAATACTGTCTCTTAGAGCTTGAATATTCTCTAATATTTTCTTTGTTGTTACCATGGGTGTAAATTTAACCTCGTAAATGTATAACAGTCTAGTTTGCTTTGATATCAACCTAATGTCAAAGTATTTACAAACTATATTCCTGTACCCTTCTGTTGCCCCACCTTTATATCGTTCTTGTCAAAAATTATATGTTTATTCATTATGAGTCCAAAACCATTGATCTGTCATTAGATTTTACACATTTGTCTTTTTTTTTTTTCCTTATGCAATAACGTTTTTTAATTTATTCATTTAGTCACTATTATTGTACACTCTAGGCATTCCTCGATTATACCATCTCAGTCTTTATCTTCTGTTTTTCCTTCTGGTTTCATATATGCCCCCAGCCCTCCTCCCTCTATCATTCTCACATTCAGCTTCATTCAGTGTACTTACATTATTGTGCTACAATCAGGTAGTATTGTGCTATCCATTCTGAATTTTTATCATCAGTACTGTTGCACAATCTGTACCCCTTCAGCTCCAGTTACCCAGTATCTGCCCTGTCTCTCTCCCGATGACCTCTGTTCTTAATTGAAAATCTCCAAGTTCATTCATTAATGTTAGTTCATATCAGTGAGACCATACAGTATTTGTCCTTGGCTAATCTTGTTTCTGGCTAATCTCACACAGCATAATGTCCTCAAGGTCCATCCACGTTGTTACATGCTTCATGACTGTGTTCTATCTTAGCAGCTGCATAATATTCCATCATATGTATATACCACTGCTTGTTTAGCCACTAGTCTGTTGATGGATATTTGGGCTGTTTCCATCTCTTGGCAGTTGTAAATAATGCTGCTTTAAACACTGGTGTGCAAATATCCATTTGTGTTATTGCCTTCATGTCCTCTGAGTAGATACCTAGCAATGGTATTGCCAGATCATATGGCAGTTCTACACTTAGCTTCCTGAGGAGCTGTCAAACTGTCTTTTAGGTCAGTAGGAAGTAAAAAGTGGTATTAAAAAACAAAAATACAATAGTACTGCCGTTTATGTTTACCCATGTCATTACTTTTATCTGTATTTCTTCTTGCAGCTTCAATCTGATATCTGTTGTCATTTCTTTTCAACCCGTAGAACTCTCTCTTCAGCATCTCTTATAGGGCTGGTCTAGTGGTGACAACTCCTTCAGCTTTTGTTAATCTGGGAATGTCTTAATTCCCCCCTCATTTTTGATAGACAGTTTTGCCGGATATAGAAAAGCCAACCAAATATGTCATCTTGCTGCCTTCTTGCTTCCATGAGGCTCCTTTGTGGGTGACATGTTACTTTTCTCTTGTGGCTTTTAGAATTCTTTCTTTTATCTTTCACATCTGACGGTTTTGATTGCTGTGGTGTGATTCTATTTGGGTTTATCCTGTTTAGAGTTTATTGAATGTTTTCTATGTGTGTAATTAGATTTATCATTAGATTTGAAAAGTTTTCAGCCATTATTTCTTTGAAATAATGCCCCTTTTTCTCTCCTTCTGGGAATCCCACATACATGTATTAGAATGCTTGAAGGTGTCCCCCAGGCTCCGCAAGCTCTGTTCACTTTCATTCTTCTGCTCAATTTCTGTTACTGGCTGTGGACTTCAGCTCTATTTGGTTCGTTTTCATAATTTCTCTCTCCTTCTCTGTTGATGTTCTCTTTGTGTTCATCTGTCATTTTCCTGATTTCCTTTTTTTTTTGGTCCGTGAGCATAATTAGGACCATTTTTTAAAAATCCGTGTCTAGTGTGTCCCAGGTCTGATATTCTTCTTTGATGGTTTCTAAAGCTTTACTCTTTTGTCTCCTTTGCCTGGGCCATTATTTCCTATTTCTTTGTATGTTTTATGATCTTTTGTTGAAATCCAGACATTTTGATATTTTGTGTTATCACTGGAATCTTCTACTCTGAGGTATCTCTTCCTTAAGCTGGTATCCAACTAGTGTTATGACAGAGCTTTCCTTGAATGCTAGGAGCTAACAAAAAAGAAAATACCTTTCCCATTTTTGCAGATTGACCTGTGTGTGTCCTTTCCTTCAGAGCATATCCGTCAATGAGTTTGGAGATTAGCTTAAGGCCAAAGCCTAGGGGCTGCCCTGATCCTTTCTGAGTGCTTTGCACATGTGGCCCTGGGAATTTCTTCATTTACACACAAGTTCTGGGGACACAAATCCCTCAGCCTGCTACCACCCAGAATGGGCCAGATATACATGCTCTTAATGTGTGCTTGAGGGTTACTTTCCTCTTTTCAGAGCTGGTACCAATGGATCTGCAGTAGGAGTACAGGCCAGTGCCACAAGATCTTACCACTTTTAAGATGCCTTTTTCTTGATTCAGCCATTGCCTCACTGCTGCAATCCTTTAACTGTTTTCTGGAGCTTTGAGAAAGATATTTTTGCCTGTTCTTGCTGATTGTTCAAAACCTCTGTGACCAGACAGCTTTGATGCATCTCACTCCACCATCTTGTTTGGGGAGGGCCCAAAGTTTAAAGTTTTAAAACATAAAAGTGTATGGATTTTTTGGGTGATAGGAGAAAAGGATAACCATTCAGACAAGAGAATTTGGGGACACTTATCACATTTATTGAATACCTACTTTGTGTGGAATGCTCTGCTGAGTGTGTATATTGTGCTTTTAATCCCCACTGTTCTCCTCTCCCTATATAAATATGTTTAAATCAAGTTTTGGGTTAAATAATATGCTGAAGGTTATGGTAAATGATGGACCCAGAGTTTGATTCTGAGGCACTGTTTATTAATGATACTTGCTTTTTAAAAAGAAATTTTATGAGTCTGGTGAGAACAACGCCAAAGGTCAGCACAGTGTAGTAATATTAGCACATGAGTGGAAAAAAGAATAAAGTTCATGGGAAGGGACAAAACAATATGTTTATAATGGAAACATTTACTTTATTGGCTAATTCCCATTCTCATCTTTTACTTTATTTAGTTCTTCAGTTTTTATTACCATTTTCCAGCTTCTTATCCCACAATTAGTCATATATTACAGTCTTAAAATTAATTTGTCTTAGCATTTTTCCCCTTTTCTTCATGCTCAAATTCTTCTCTGATTTAAAAGAGGTAAACCTGTCGCCTTTTTCTCTTTACGGTAATCGTTACGCATTTTGTCTTTTTTAAAACAAAGTGGCATTTCTCCCAAATGGCTGTCCTGCTTCTCCATGTAGAAAATGTTAAATTTATAGAAATTTTTCCTTGGAGGAAAGACTTTTACAAACTTTTATAGTTTCCTAGGCTGCTTAAGCAGGTAACATGAAATGGGTCAGGTCAAACAATAGGAATTTATTTGCTCATGTTTTGATTGGTAAAAAGCCCAAATCAAAGGTGTCAGCAAGGTGATGCTTTCTCTCCTGAGACTGTGGTGTTCTGGGGCTGGCTGCTGGTGATCCTTGGTCCTTACCTTATTGCATGGCAAGGCACATAGCAGCATCTCTTGGTCTCTTCCCTTTTCTTCCAAGTTCCATTGATGTTCAGCCTCTCCTTTCTGTGTCTGTCTCTTTCCTCTTTCTGTCTGAATTTCATTCTGCTTCTAAAAGACTAAGGTAATAGGATTAGGCTTCATCCTGATTAGAGGTGGGCTGTATCTTAACTGAAGTAACCTCATCAAAAGGTTCTACTTAGCATTGGATTCACATCCGCATGAATGGATTAGATTTAAGAACATGTTTTTCTGGGGTACATAACTCTAATCCCACATAAAGTAATATACATGTCTTTAAAATAAGTATTCTGAAGTGTATGTCTAGTGACATATTCAAAGAATGTTATCCCAAATAAGTCTGAGAATTTCTACATATTCTATGTGCCCCTCTCACTCCACCCTCACTCTACTCCCACCACCACACCTTGGAGATGGAAGATTGTCGGTACATGTTAGCAATTTAATGGTTCTGAGAAGCTTTACAGTAAAGAAGCCTAATTTTGTTTATCCCAATTGAACCACCCCTCCCCCCCATTTAAAATGTAACCTCTCAATATATTACTGCACCAGTGTTTCTTGAAATATACCTTAGAAAACAATATGGACCCACGTAGAACGTTACATTTCCTTTAATTTTCTAGATAGAGAATGCTGTTTCCAGTATAAATGTTTCAGAATTACAATATTTTGTGTGATTTTTGTTTATTCAAATGTAGCTTAAGATTTAAGATTGAATTCATATGTGATCCTGCTGTGGTAAAGATTTAGTTTAACATTAAGCTGATCTGAAAAATCATTTTTTTTTTACCTTAAATTACATTTTTTTAATACAAATTAAGTTGGAAAGAATTGGAATAAATTATTTGGGGGGCTTCTTCCATTTTGTTTTAAGGCAGATCAGGCATTCTTTATAAAAGGGTCAGCTTAGAAATTTAAATTTGGTGATGTTTTTATTTCTAGGAAAATAGAAGTTTGGTTACATTTGAGTTTGTTACACAAATGAACCACCTACCCTCAGTTGCTGATACTTCAGTCTACCTCCTGAGTATATTGTTAGTTAGAGTGGATTTCTTTGGTTTTGATGTGAAAATATATATGCAATTTTTTACAAACAGTGAAATTTAATATTTTGGTTTAGTTGATTCATTCATTTAGTTCTTGATGTATAGCGTGTGTAATGTGTCACATAGCAAAAAGGAGCATTTGGATCTTGAAATTATATGAACTGGATTTGAATCCTGGCTATGCCACACTAACAGTGTTACCTTGAGTTAAGTTATTTAGTACTTGTCTGTGTACTTATTGAGCAATAACTATACGCTAGGCGTATAAGTGCAGAAGATATAACTACCTTTAAAGAATTCAGAGATTAGTAACATTGTACAACCTCTCTGAATCCATTATCTAAATGTTGGCAAAATGGAGGTGAGAGGACATAAAATGCCCAAGATCGGACTTAAGGAAACAGTAGATGCTCAGTATGAGTTAGGTTATATGTTATCATTTATCCTGTTTAATCATAAAACTACTCAAAGACATCAAATATGAATTAAGTTCCTTCCTTGTTTGGGAACTAGAATCAGAATGCCTTAAGAGATTTAAGTTGCTTGATGTGATTTATTCATTTATTCATTTGTTCATTCAGTATTCATAGAGCTCCTACTAAGTTCAGATATTATTCTAAAGCTAGAAGTATTTACCAAGTTTCTAAAATTTGAGAGCCCTGTGCCATTGCCTTATGCTTTTGCTCTTAGTATCAGTTTTTGACTGAGTACAATAGTCTGTCAGACATCACCAAAATTACTTGTTGTGTTAGCCTAAGGGAAGAATTTGCTGTCAATTGAAGGAACAAATTGGGGGCAGAACTACCATCTAGGGCAGAAGTCATTATTTTGGTGAAGAGCCAGAGAGTATATATTTTAGGATTGTGCGCAATATGGTCTCTATTGCAGCTATTCAACTTTGCCTTTGTAATGTGAAAGTAGCCATATACAGCCAAAAATGAATGTGGTTTTATTGCAATAAACCATTTTTTATGGGCACTGAAATTTGAATTTCTTATAATTTTTACAAGTTATAAAAAGTTCTTCTCTTGGTTTTTTATTTGTCATTTGGAAAATGTAAAAGCTATGCTTTGCTCCCTGGCTATTCACCAACAGGCAGTGGGCTAGGTTTGACCTGCAGGCCATAGTTTGTTGACCCCTAACTTAGGGCATATCTACTGATTTATCATGAGTTTTGCTGATGATAATTGCCAGACATTGAGGTCCTATTTAGTAGAAATTGTTTATTTCAAGGTTTATATCTAGCTCTTCTCTCATCTATTTTTATAAACTAAATATGTATGAGTAATAGAAAACTAATTGTTAAAAACTTAAGGTGAATTTGTTTATTTATTTATTATTTCCCTAGCTAGGCAAGAATTTGAAGGGCATCTTTTTAAAGATTAATTATTCTCAGATTTAATTCATCACCCTAAATCAAATTCTGTAAATATGAATTTCGGATAATATGTGTAAAGTCTTCTATACTTGGAATTTTAAAAAATTCACATAATAGAAAATTTTGTCTTTTTAATAAATGTATGTAGCTAAAACTTACATTTCATTAGTACTAATAAGCAAAAACAGTTTTTGATCTTGAAAATAAAGATAATTCTTATATTGATTATAATATTTTTGTATGTTAAAATTGTAATTTAAAATTCTGTTAACTTGCTTTCTATAGACACCAGAGAAGAAACAATCAGAATCATCCAGGGGAAGAAAGAGAAAAGCAGAAAACCAGAATGAAAGTAGTCAGGGTAAGTGAAGTAAATCTTCCTTCAAGTCAGTTGCCATTTACAATTAATTATTCTGAATTTTAATCAATTAATATTTTAGTTGTAAGATAGGTAAGGGATTTCATGTTTTTGTGAATTCCATAGCTATTATGTAATTTCTGCATTGGTAGTAGTTTAGAAACATACTTTGCATAAGAAATAATAATATAAAATTGGAATCTTTTTTGTAGTTAGCATATGAATTTGGCTTTTAGACTTTTTGGACATTTTCCTTATTTTTTTATTTGGTTCCTTAGAAAGATAACTATCATATCCAAAATCTCAGTTAAAACAAATGTCCAAATTATTACTCTTTCCTTTTATTTAGAAAAGGCTATGCAGAAAATGATTGAGAGAATAAACACGAACTTGTTTGTTCTTTCCACATCTGTTCTTCATTCTTTCTTGCATACTTACTTTTGTGATATGAACTAAGTAAACTATTTCATTAGACTATAAAATCTCATGTACTGGGCAGTAAAGTTGTACTGTAATTTAATTGGGGCACCCAAATTAAACACTGTAAGTTAAATTGAACCCTTAAATCCAGGTATAATGATGATGTTATATGTAATATTATTCATACTGTAACCAGTGCTTAGCTATAAAGTCTAGTGCCATTAACCAGTGGCCCACAGGTTTATGTGTAGCACTGGAATCAATGAACTTATTTGTAACAACTATCCTTTTAGAAGGAAGGGGTTAAGTCATGCCAGGGTCTTTTCCTTAAGTGTGTAGTACTCAATCTCAATTTGTGCTGAGCTTCTTTTGGTCTTGGTCTAGTTCCCCCAAGTTGTTTTGGTTAGTAGAGATTCTTGTTCGTTCTCATTTTCGTTCCCTCTTTCTCTCTCTCTTTCTTTTTTGTTTTTTAAGCTGTATTGTGGAGGGGTCACATTTCATTCTTTTTCTATGTGACTATCCCATTGAATAGTACCATTTGTTGATTTTTGGGGGTGGTTGGGGGGTAAGTGTGTGGGCCAGAAATCAAACCTGAGTCTCCCACATGGCAGACGAGAATTCTACCACTGAATTACCCTTGTATCCCATCTCCCCCTTCCTGTCCATATACGCACATATACTTTACCGTGCCTTCAGCTGCAGATTAAAAATGCTCACTTTAAAGCATATGACTGTTTCTTGCTTGGTTGATCAAATATATGTCTTTAAGAACCCACATTTTCCCTCTATCTCTGCTCTGCTATCCACAGAATTGTCTGATTTTTTCATGGTTTTATGATGGCTGCCAGTTTTCATTGAATTTACTTTAATTCAGCTTTCTCACCTGATTTGCTTTAGTTAGAGGCTGGTTTTCTGAATTTTTCCCCTAAAGAACAATCAAGCTTCCTTCCGTCAAATCTATTGCAAACATCGCCTGTCATTATATTGGCCAGAATTGGGTCATGGGTCCATTCCAAAACCAATGTGTCCAACAGCGGTATTGTTACCCTTACAAAAATCAAGTCTATCCCTGGAATTGAAGATGGAGTAAAGTTACAAAAAATCCCACATTTTTCCAGGAAAGAATTTAAGTTTATTAAGCCTTTAAGTATATTGTTTTATTCAATACAGTAATTTTTTGTGTACAACTAACCACTCAAGAAATATTTATTGAATAAAATGAATTAATAAATATGTTACTGTTGACTTGATTGACTTTATATATGTGTACATGTTTATATTACACAAAGCTTTTGATTCCATGATACAATTAGTTTGTCTATGAACTTGAAGAAACCTTATATTCTGTATAGTTCCAATTAATGATTGATGCCTCCCCCCCCAAAAAAAATCTCTAAACACCTTATTTCTTAACACATTTATTCAATGTTTATAAAACCAATGAAGAGTGCATTTTAGAACAAAACTTTTCATAAAGGAACAGTATGATCTGTTAATGACCTGGTTGGTTCACTTTATCAGTATGGTCATATGAAAACAATATTTCAAATCTGGTTTATTAGAAAAACATAAGGGTGCATGGATGGTTCAGTGGTAGAATGGTCTCCTTTCATGCAGGAGACCCGGGTTCGATTCCAGATCATGTACCCCCCCAAAAAAACATGCTCTTAATTCAGAAATGCTTTTTAGAAAATCAGAACACATTTTACAGGATACATTTGCATTGAAGCATATTATTGCCAGTTTGACAGATGCGGTTTATATTAACCAGAGCTTTTGTATTATTATTTACAGGTATGAATAAGTTTTTCATTATGTAGTTGCCACTTGTCTTTTATTTTTTATTCATTGCTTTGTTTTTATGAAATAATTCACTGTTAAACATTATGTGTTCTTGAAACAATAAATCTCTTAACATCATTTATGTATTTGATTCTCCAATAGAGACATTTTTAAATTGACCTGCTTTTATTGGAATGTTATTTGGTTTTTGTATTTCTGGAATTAGTATCTGACCCTCAGAGGACATGTAATACTCTCATGATTCCCATCACTACCAAACTAAAATATCATATGCTTTTTTTTAAGTAAATGATTTTTATGTGTATTTCTTAGGGAGATAAGTTTGGCACATTCTGTTTTGATGTGGTACATGTGATAGTCATGACTGACTTTAAATCTGTAAGTTTTTTTCCTTTTATATTTTAGGAAAAAATATTGGGGGACGTGGCCACAAAATTAGTGACTATTTTGAAGTAAGTTCTTTGAGGAATATCTCCAGTTTTCTAATTCTATATGATTCTGCTGTGAGTTGAAAATAATTTCTTTGAAGCACAAGGTTACCTCTTGATTACTTGCTTGATTAAAGCAGAGCTTTAGTACTATGTGATGGTTCATCTTCCTGGGAATATTAAAATTTACTTCTGTGTTGGTGTGGCTCATCACAATTTTCAAAGTTCTTTCTCACATATTTGCTTATACAACCATAAGATAGGCAATGTAGGTTATTAGTCTTCCTGTTTTACATATGAAGAAACTGAGGACCAGAGATGTATATTGACTATAAAGACATGTTCTAAATAAATGGAAGAGCAAAGAGTAGAACCCTTAATTCAGAGTTCTTTCTACTGTGAATACAGACTTTATCATACCACAACAACATTGAGCCCTGTGAGTGGAGAGTAAATAATGATAGATATAAGAACCAAAGTGTCCCTGAAAATAATTAGGAGTGTTGAGTTTGGACACTTAACCAGTCTAGAATGGTTCCTTACTTCTATATAGAAACACTTTTGATGCCTCTTTTATATTAGGAAATACTACTATGATTATTAAAACAAGAAACATGATCTACTCAGTTGAAGCAAATATGTATTTAAGAATGAGAGTAGAATTAGCTCATTTGGGAAGGATTGAGTTTGAGGTTCCCTCCCCACTACTTCAATTTGTTTTCTCTTTGGGGTTTACAGAATCTAAGGTAAAAAATTATTGCCGCCTCTAAGGTACCTAATGCTCTTTAGTTGAGGTCTGTATTTGTCACTTAGTATTATTAAGAACCTTTGCCAAAGGTGGTGATTGGTTCAAATAATCAAATGTCTCTTGAATGCTTATTATGTGCCTGGCAGTAAGCTAGATACACGAACAAAATAAATGAGACAGAGTCCACAGGCTGCAAGAAATTGTTTAATGAGCACACTAGGAAGTCCCCATTTTTTGCTGCTGTTCATGCCATAGTTAAATGTTAAAGAAAATTGATAAAGTGAGTAAAAAATTATACCCATAATGTTTTCACCTCCCATCCTTGGAACAGAAGCATGAGAAATGAGAAAAATGGCTGTGGAAGAGGCTTCTCTTCCTATACAGCTAAGGCAAGAGCTTAGTAAGAAAAGTTATTAGATTTTGTGCTGTTAAAGAGAAGGAAATTGGTCTATGTATATAGTTATTTTATATAGTGCCATGAGCATTTGTATATTTAATAGGTCTTAAAAACAATTCTGTTTTAAGATAGTTGATTATATTCACTAACATCTACATGTAAACATTTTAAGAATGTTTAGACACCGTATTGGTTCAACAAACATTTGTAAAAGAACTATGCTAAGATTCACGGGAAAAATAATAAGCAGGTTCACTGCTGCAGTTTTCAGGCTGCCACAGTATCTAAGAAAGGAACAAATATAGTTAAAATATTAGAGAATGAAGAGCCTTTATAAAATGTAATCTTGTGTTCTTGTGATTACTAGTATTCTCTCATTAGTCTTTTAGTGCTTGGCTGTAAATTTAGCTTTGCTTTTTCTGGATGCATTTAATTGACTACTGTTTTAATTTAAAGTAACATATTTAGATTAAGTCCTAATGCCATGTCTAAAAACAGTAACAGTCTAAGCTTGCTTTAATAAATAGCGATATTTCCTTTTAATTTTCCTCAGTACCAAGGTGGGAATGGCTCAAGTCCAGTAAGAGGCATACCTCCTGCAATCCGTTCTCCTCAAAATTCACATTCACATTCCACTCCTTCCTCATCTGTAAGTTTTTACATTTCAAGTTTTTCATGTTTAGTCTATGTTTAGAAGGTAATGCAAATTGAATAACTTTTATCGTTTGTAATTTGTTGTATTGAGAATGTCACATATAAATTAATGTTTGTCTTAATTAAAAATCGTTGTGAGATCTTTTGAATGCTCTTTTAACGATCTTCTGATGCATTAGAACTTTGCTTCTGAATGTGAGCTTTTTAAGTTAATGATTACCTGAATTAAGTATATCCAAGAGGTAATGCTTTTATAAAAGAATACTGTTGAGCCCATGAGATTGAAATGAACACTCTTTGGTCAGTCTTTATTTATTGATTGGTTTCTAATTTCTGAATTTCTCATCAGTTAAATTTCCTAGCCCCTAGAATGACAGTAAAATTCCCTTTTGAGAATCCTTAAGAAAAAAGGTAGATAGACATTAGCTTTGGGTCATTTGGATGAGCATAGGAGGAGATTGAACTGAAAACAATTTACAACCTTTTTGTAACATTTAAAATATATAGTTCTTTTCTTTTTTTCTTTTTTTTATTTAGAGACATAGTTCTTTTATCTGAATGGCTTTTACATATTGAGTTACTTACTTCTATTATATGGAAGTTCAACCTCTAACCTGAAAAACAATATTAGTTTTATTTATTTAAAGATGAATTAAAGTTTGTTTTTAAAATCAGAGTTTCACTTTATTCAAGTACCCTGTTATTTGCTTATGTCCCTTTCTAGTCCTTGTCTGTAGACTATAGTACTTGAATGCATTTTACTCATTTTGAACCTCAGGCACATCACACTGCCATGTACAAAGTAAGGCATAAGAGTTGTAGTGTTAGCAAAGATAGTTTTCTAATCTGCTGCTTTCAGTGAGTATGATTTTTAAGCTAGTGACAAGAAAACCATGAGACTCGTTAATCAATTGTTATTATAATAAAGCATGCATTGTCCCTCGTACTAAGAGTTCTATATTAATGTCTTTTTGCTTTTACTTTTTAAATCATCATAATCTGTTTTTAATATTTTTGCATTAAAATAATTTCTCTGCCTTTATTTTGCTTAACAGTTTGAAAGCATTAAGATTTCTTTTATGGCTCTAAACTGTAATCTCCTTGAAAGTAAGGAATATATTTTGTGTCCCTCATCATGCTTTTAATGGTGATTAAAAATTTTAAGAAGTCAGTTATGCTTCATGGTATTGTCACTTCCTCCAAAATGTGAAGTAGTTGTTGCAAAGTAGAAACTTTGCAACCATTTTTTCCTGCTAAGGTAAAATGTTGTATATGTTTCCTTAGGTTCGACCGAATAGCCCTTCTCCTACTGCATTAGCTTTTGGGGACCACCCTGTTATACAACCAAAGCAGTTATCCTTCAAAATTACTCAGGTAATTAGTAACTAGATTTTTTTTCTATGACTTGTAAGAAATTACCAACCGCTTTTTCACATACAGCCAAGATGTCCACTGTTTGCTTTAGACATAATTATTAAGTAAAATTGTACCTCAAGAACACTAACTTATAAATAAAGAAACAATTTATAGGGGGTAAGAAGTTGAAACACCCAGTTTACTCTCAGGTTGGCTTTTGTAACACATTAGTAAATATACAAAGTTTTCTGCAATTCAAATAAATAGAATAGCTGTCACGTCAGTTTTGTTTATTGATTCTTTTAGAGCCTAACAGTTATTGATATATATATTAATATATATGATTGATGTCTTCATAAGGCCACTACATTTGTTGTAAGTGGACATAAACGTAGCTCTGAAGACAGTGTCTTTTTAAAATGTATGTACATGTATGGTACAAAGTTGGAAAAATCATTTGAAAATTGAATTATTTAGACATCTTGAACACTTAGTTTTTTTAATTTTGAGTGCTAATTTTTTCATTTTAAGTTTTTGTCTGTGACCATTTCTGGATGACACTTTCTCAGACTGGGGATTTGGGAGAGGAGGTCCTTTTGCTTGACCACCTTCGTTCTCTGGTTGATTTTTATTAGACTTTTTGCAGAACCATGTCCAAACTGTTGCACATACATCAAAACTGTTTTCTTTGGATGATTTTAAGAGTAGAATTACAAGTGTAAGTCCTTTTTGTCACTGAGTAATAGGAGCTCATGAAAATTTGCAAATTTGAAAACTCAGCTAGATAATTAGTAAGGATTATCTTACTAATATAGTAAGGTATTGTATATTAGTAAGGCGGTGGTTATGTTGAATTTTAATGAGGAACATATCCATATTCTAACAATTTAAACGGTTAACTTTTTTTTGTATTTTATAATGTTTATAACTTCTAAAGTTATTAAAGCTTAAAATTGCACTAAGACTTCTTGGGATAACCTTAACATGTATATACAGACAGTATTTTGTTTTTATTTTTATTTTCAGAGCTAGAATAAAATCTATTTTTATGTTTCCATGCAATGATATATGTAATAGAGATAATAAAATAGCTTTTGTTTTTATTTAGACTGATCTCACAATGCTGAAGTTAGCAGCATTAGAAAGTAATAAAAACCAGGACCTGGAAAAGAAGGAAGGTCGTATAGATGATTTGCTCAGGGTAAGTAGTAAGTCATGGAGGAAAAAAAATTAAGTAAAATATTTGCCAGCAGTTAAACTGTTCAGAAGATACTTAGATTTGTAAAAACGTTCTATAGCAGGAAGAAAGCTTTCATTGGTAGTATGAATACATGATTGAAAATATCAACTTCAAAGTGAAAATTATTTTATTAGTTCTTTAAATGTGAATTGAGAAATAGTTGATATATAAAAATAAATTTTATAAGCAATCATAAGGTAGTTATCCATTTCATGTTTAATTGATTTTGTTATACACCTGACATTTAATACTGTACAGGATGAAGTAGCCACTATAATCCTGTGGGATTTTTAATGGAAACTCTTTTAAAAAATACATTTAAAAGGATATTTATAAAAGGGCGGGCCGCGGTGGCTCAGCGGGCAAAGTGCTTGCCTGCTATGCCGGAGGACCTCGGTTCGATTCCCGGCCCCAGCCCATGTAACAAAAACGGAGAAACAAAATACAATAAAACAAGAAAATGTTTCCCTTTCTTCCTCCCTTCCTTCCTTCTATCCTTCCTTCCTTCTCTCTGTCTTTCCTTTAAAAAAAAAAAAAAAAAAAAAAAAAAAAAGGATATTTATAATGTGAGTCAGGAATAAAGCATTGGTTCTCTCCCCTTGAGGAATCACTATATGAAAAGGATGGTCTCCTTTTTAAAATAATACTGATTCTTAAGCCTGACCCGGAGGTGTTCTGATTAAATTGATCGAATGTAGCCCTTGGGCAATCGTAATTTTAAAAGCTTCCCAGATGAATCTAATTTAAACCAGCGCTGAGAACCATTGGTATAAAAACGCAGTAAAACCAATAACTCCTGAACCTGCCAAATTTACCAATACCTTTAAAAACATCCAGTGTGCCATTCTTCATCCCATCCCACTCACTCTTTCACTTCTATTTACCAGTAACCACTATTCTGAATGTTGTATTCATCATGTTCTGGTGTTTCTTTATGGTTTTATTGCATATATACATATTCCTAAACAATATATTGTTTATTTTTGAACTTCATATTTAAACAAAATCATACTGCATGTATCTTTTGTCCATGCTTGTTTTCACTGAACATTATGCTGGGGGGATCATACACATTGATGACTGAAACTGTAGGTTGTTCATTTCATTGCTTGATTTATCTTTTATCTTTTTCTCCATTTATTCATTTATCTTTTCTGCCTTTGGTGGATATTTTGTTTCCAGTTTTTGCTAAGACAAGCAATTCTGCTAAGAACATTTTTGTACATGTCCCCTAGGGCAGTTGGCAATAATTTCTCTCTGGTATATATATATGCTTCAGAAAGCCATGACCAGTATGTATATAAGGCGCACACATCTTCAACTTTACTTTGTAATGCCCAATATTTCCAAAGTGGTTGGATCAATTTATACTACACCAGCAATGGGTAAGAAAGAACCCGTTGCTCGTTATCCTTGCCATCAATTGGTAAGGTTGATGCTGATCTGATAAGTGAAATGTCACCTCATGGTTTTATTATGTACCCCCCTATTTACTAATGATTTTGAGTATCTTTTAAAATATTCATTGACTATTCACATTCACGTTTCTTTGTGAAACAACTTTGTGATCATGCCTTTGCCCATTTTAAAAATTGAGTTCTTTGTCTTTTTCTCATTGAAACCAGTTTTGTTGGTTGTTTATGTTGATTTTCTCCTAGTTGAATTGTCTGATTGCTTCATGCTTTTTGATGATTAAATGTAATTTTAATTTTGATATGATTAAAGATATCAATCTTTTTATTTATTGTTTGTGTTTTACTAATACCAAATTATTACCAAAGGCATACCAAAGAATTAACTAACTCTGTTTTGACTTAAGGTCAAAAAGATGTTCTTCTATGTTTCCTTTTAAAAGTTTTCTAGTCTGGCCTTTTAGTGTAAATTATTAATTTCACTGTAATTGGCTTTATTTATTTATTTATTTATTATTAATTAACGGAAAAAAAAAGAAATTAACCCAACATTTAGAAATCATACCATTCTACATATGCAATCAGTAATTCTTAACATCATCACATAGATGCATGATCATTGTTTCTTAGTACATTTGCATTGGTTTAGAAGAACTAGCGACACACCAGACAAAGATATAGAATGTTAATATAGAGAAAAGCAATAAAAGTAATAATAATAGTAAAAAAAAAACAAAAAACAAAAACAAACAAACAAACAAAACCTATAGCTCAGATGCAGCTTCATTCAGTGTTTTAACATGATTACTTTGCAATTAGGTATTATTGTACTGTCCATTTTTGAGTTTTTGTATCTAGTCCTGTTGCACAGTCTGTATCTCTTCAGCTCCAATTACCCATTATCTTACCCTGTTTCTAACTCCTGCTGGACTCTGTTACCAATGACATATTTCAAGTTTATTCTCGAATGTCTGTTCACATCAGTGGGACCATACAGTATTTGTCCTTTAGTTTTTGGCTAGTCTCACTCAGCATAATGTTCTCTAGGTCCATCCATGTTATTACATACCTCATAAGTTTATCCTGTCTTAAAGCTGCATAATATTCCATCGTATGTATATACCACAGTTTGTTTAGCCACTCTTCTGTTGATGGACATTTTGGCTGTTTCCATCTCTTTGCAATTGTAAATAATGCTGCTATAAACATTGGTGTGCAAATGTCCGTTTGTGTCTTTGCCCTTAAGTCCTTTGAGTAGATACCCAGCAATGGTATTGCTGGGTCGTATGGCAATTCTATATTCAGCTTTTTGAGGAACCGCCAAACTGCCTTCCACAGTGGTTGCACCATTTGACATTCCCACCAACAGTGGATCAGTGTACCTCTTTCTCCGCATCCTCTCCAGCACTTGTCATTTTCTGTTTTGTTGATAATGGCCATTCTGGAGGGTGTGAGATGATATCTCATTGTGGTTTTAATTTGCATTTCTCTAATGGCCAGGGACATTGAGCATCTCTTCATGTGCCTTTTGGCCATTTGTATTTCCTCTTCTGGTAGGTGTCTGTTCAAGTCTTTTTCCCATTTTGTAATTGGGTTGGCTGTCTTTTGTTGTTGAGTTGAACAATCTCTTTATAAATTCTGGATACTAGACCTTTATCTGATATGTCATTTCCAAATATTGTCTCCCATTGTGTAGGTTGTCTTTCTACTTTCTTGATGAAGTTCTTTGATGCACAAAAGTGTTTTAATTTTGAGGAGCTCCCATTTGTTTATTTCCTTCTTCAGTGCTCTTGCTTTAGGTTTAAGGACCATAAAACCGCCTCCAATTGTAAGTTTCATAAGATATCTCCCTACATTTTCCTCTAACTGTTTTATGGTCTTAGACCTAATGTTTAGATCTTTGATCCATTTTGAGTTAACTTTTGTATAGGGTGTGAGAGATGGGTCTTCTTTCATTCTTTTGCATATGGATATCCAGTTCTCTAGGCACCATTTATTGAAGAGAGTGTTCTGTCCCAGGTGAGTTGGCTTGACTGCCTTATCAAAGATCAAATGTCCATAGATGAGAGGGTCTATATCTGAGCACTCTATTCAATTCCATTGGTCGATATATCTATCTTTATGCCAATACCATGCTGTTTTGACCACTGTGGCTTCATAATATGCCTTAAAGTCAGGCAGCGCGAGACTTCCAGCTTCGTTTTTTTTCCTCAAGATGTTTTTAGCAATTCGGGGCACCCTGCCCTTCCAGATAAATTTGCTTATTGGTTTTTCTATTTCTGAAAAATAAGTTGTTGGGATTTTGATTGGTATTGCATTGAATCTGTAAATCAATTTAGGTAGGATTGACATCTTAACTATATTTAGTCTTCCAATCCATGAACACGGTATGCCCTTCCATCTATTTAGGTCTTCTGTGATTTCTTTTAGCAGTTTTTTGTAGTTTTCTTTATATATAGGTTTTTTGTCTCTTCAGTTAAATTTATTCCTAGGTATTTTATTCTTTTAGTTGCAATTGTAAATGGGATTCGTTTCTTGATTTCCCCCTCAGCTTGTTCATTACTAGTGTATAGAAATGCTACAGATTTTTGAATGTTGATCTTGTAACCTGCTACTTTGCTATACTCATTTATTAGCTCTAGTAGTTTTGTTGTGAATTTTTCCGGGTTTTCGACATATAGTATCATATCGTCTGCAAACAGTGATAGTTTTACTCCTTCCTTTGCAATTTTGATGCCTTGTATTTCTTTTTCTTGTCTAATTGCTCTGACTAGAACCTCCAACACAATGTTGAATAATAGTGGTGATAGTGGACATCCTTGTCTTGTTCCTGATCTTAGGGGGAAAGTTTTCAATTTTTCCCCATTGAGGATGATATTAGCTGTGGGTTTTTCATATATTCCCTCTATCATTTTAAGGAAGTTCCCTTGTATTCCTATCTTTTGAAGTGTTTTCAACAGGAAAGGATGTTGAATCTTGTCAAATGCCTTCTCTGCATCAATTGAGATGGGCATGTGATTTTTCTGCTTTGATTTGTTGATATGGTGTATTACATTAATTGATTTTCTTATGTTGAACCATCCTTGCATACCTGGGATGAATCCTACTTGGTCATGATGTATAATTCTTTTAATGTGTTGTTGGATACGATTTGCTAGAATTTTATTGAGGATTTTTGCATCTGTATTCATTAGAGAGATTGGTCTGTAGTTTTCTTTTTTTGTAATATCTTTGCCTGGTTTTGGTATGAGGGTGATGTTGGCTTCGTAAAATGAATTAGGTAGTTTTCCCTCCGCTTCGATTTTTTTGAAGAGTTTGAGGAGAGTTGGTACTAATTCTTTCTGGAATGTTTGATAGAATTCAGATGTGAAGCCGTCTGGTCCTGGACTTTTCTTTTTAGGAAGCTTTTGAATGACTAATTTAATTTCTTTACTTGTGATTGGTTTGTTGAGGTCATCTATTTCTTCTTGAGTCAAAGTTGGTTGTTCATGTCTTTCCAGGAACCCGTCCATTTTATCTAAATTATTGTATTTATTAGCGTAAAGTTGTTCATAGTATCCTGTTATTACCTCCTTTATTTCTGTGAGGTCAGTAGTTATGTCTCCTCTTCCATTTCTGATCTTATTTATTTGCATCCTCTCTCTTCTTCTTTTTGTCAATCTTGCTAAGGGCCCATCAATCTCATTGATTTTCTCATAGAACCAACTTCTGGTCTTATTGATTTTCTCTATTGTTTTCATGTTTTCAATTTCATTTATTTCTGCTCTAATCTTTGTTATTTCTTTCCTTTTTCTTGCTTTGGGATTAGTTTGCTGTTCTTTCTCAAGTTCTTCCAACTGCACAGTTAATTCCTGCATTTTTGCCTTTTCTTCTTTTCTGATAAAGGCAATTAGGGCAATAAATTTCCCTCTTAGCACTGCCTTTGCTGCGTCCCATAAGTTTTGATATGTTGTGTTTTCATTTTCATTCGCCTCGAGGTATTTACTAATTTCTCTTGCAATTTCTTCTTTGACCCACTTGTTGTTTAAGAGTGTGTTGTTGAGCCTCCATGTATTTGTGAATTTTCTGGCACTCCGCCTATTATTGATTTCCAACTTCATTCCTTTATGATCCGAGAAAGTGTTGTGTATGATTTCAATCTTTTTCAATTTGTTGAGACTTGCTTTGTGACCCAGCATATGGTCTATCTTTGAGAATGATCCATGAGCACTTGAAAAAAAGGTGTATCCTGCTCTTGTGGGATGTAATGTCCTATAAATGTCTGTTAAGTCTAGCTCATTTATAGTAATATTCAGATTCTCTATTTCTTTATTGATCCTCTGTCTAGATGTTCTGTCCGTTGATGAGAGTGGTGAATTGAAGTCTCCAACTATTATGGTAGATGTGTCTATTTCCCTTTTGAATGTTTACAGTGTTTGCCTCATGTATTTTGGGGCATTCTGGTTCGGTGCATAAATATTTATGATTGTTATGTCTTCAGGTTGAATTGTTCCATTATTAGTACATAGTATCCTTCTTTGTCTCTTTTAACTGTTTTACATTTGAAGTCTAATTTGTTGGATATTAGTATAGCCACTCCTGCTCTTTTCTGGTTGTTATTTGCATGAAATATCTTTTCCCAACCTTTCACTTTCAACCTATATTTATCTTTGGGTCTAAGATCTGTTTCCTGTAGACAGCATATAGAAGGATCCTGTTTTTTAATCCATTCTGCCAGTCTATGTCTTTTGATTGGGGAATTCAGTCCATTAACATTTAGAGTTATTACTGTTCGGATAATATTTTCCTCTACCATTTTGCCTTTTGTATTATATATATCATATCTGACTTTCCTTCTTTCTACACTCTTCTCCATACCTCTCTCTTCTGTCTTTTTGTATCTGACTCTAGTGCTCCCTTTAGTATTTCTTGCAGAGCTGGTCTCTTGGTCACAGATTCTCTCAGTGACTTTTTGTCTGAGAATGTTTTAATTTCTCCCTCATTTTTGAAAGACAATTTTTCTGAATATAGGAGTCTTGGTTGGCAGTTTTTCTCTTTTAGTAACTTAAATATATCATCCCACTGTCTTCTAGCTTCCATGGTTTCTGCTGAGAATGTAATTGGCTTTTAAGAATGATGTAAAGAAAGGTTTCAGTTTACTTTCTTTCTGTATAATAATCAGTTGTCCAATTCCTTTAATGCACAGTTCATTATTATTTTGCCAGCTCTCTCCTATAACCTAATTTCTATTTATAAGTGAATCTGTTTTGGGTTTTTTTGTTATGTACCATTGTTCATCATTGTTTTTCTCATTTAGGAATTGTCTTTGGCTGTTATGAACAAATCATATAAACACCAGTACTTTAAATGAAATATAAGTTTATTTTTTGAGAGAAAAATAGAAGTAGGCAGCCCAAGTATGATGGCTCCGTAGTGTCTTCTGTGACAGTGGTGCCTTCAGTTTTTTTGTTCACTTATCCTTAGTACATGGCTTCCATCTTGAAGATCCCATTGACAGTCAAAAAAGTGTCTCACGTAACTGCGGGGATGTAAGAATCCATGATCCGTAGGGCAGGCTGCGAGCTGGCAGCTCCAATGAGGGTCCTGAATGAACTCTCAGAAGAGTTTGGCTGGCTGAAGCAGGAAATGTGATTGTCGCTTCTGAATCCTCCTTAAAAAGCCTTCTGGTGATTACATTAAATGTCACTCATTGCAGAGGGCACTCCCTTTTGCTGATTGCAAATGGTCATGATTTAAGTCCATGAAATGTCCTCACAGCAACAGACCGGCCAGCACTTGCCTGGCCAGAGAGCTGGGCACCACCTCCTGGCCAAGGTGACACATGAACCTGACCGTTACGGTAGCCTTCTTGAATAACCCGTTGAACAACATCTGCTTACGTGTCATCATCCCCATCCTAGCTATAAGGGAAGCTGAGAAAAGTGTTCCTTTAGTTAGGTATGTTTCATTCCAGAATAAAACATTAGGGTTCCATTATTTAGAAAGAGGGGGAAATGAATTTGAGTGACCACAAATACTGAAGCTTTATATTAAATCTCAATATGTCATTGAGATATATTATCCTCCTTTTATAAAATTAAAAAAAGAGGCTATATATCCTCCTTTTTAACTATTTTTGATCCTTTTCGGTCTTTAGATATAGTCATAAAGTAAAATTATATATCTTGAATGCTAACTTATAAATAAAGAAACAGTTTTTCAAGTCTTATACACACACCCCCCTTGGATTTTTTTTTCTAATTGTACTTCATTTATGAATCGGTTTTGGGAGAATGGACATGTTTAGAATAATGAATACTTTTTATCTGTACAGAGAACTCTCTGTTTACTTAGCAATGCTTTAAAACAGATAAAATTTTATAGTTTTCTCCATGAGATTTTGTACATACTTTTTAGATTTATTTGTTAGGTACCTCATTAAAAAAAAATTTTTTTTTTTGCTGTTTCTGGTGTATAGGAATGCTTTTGGTTTTTGTATAACGATCTTATATCCAGTTCCTTTGCTAAACTCCTTTTAATTTTGAATAATTTTTCTGTAGATTCCTGTAGATTTTCTATGTGGTAATCATATCATCTACAAATAGTTATATTTTTATTCATTCTTCAACTTTACAGTGTTTATTTTTGGTCTTTCTGGTCTGGAGCAGATATTTAGTGCAATGTTAAGTAGTAGGGGTGACACCAGGCATCTTTATGTTATTCCTAGTTTTATAAAGAAAAGTTTCTAATATTTCACCATTAAAATATTTCCAGTGGATTTTGGTAGATGTCTGTTATTAGCTTAGACTAATAACTAATCTCTGTTTTCCTTGAGATTTTATTGAAGGTCTTTTGGTATTAAATTCTGTTCTCTTCTTCTGAAAATGTCTATTTTTACCTTCTTCCTTGAAAAACAGTTTTATTGGGTATATAACTTTAGGTTGACAGTTAAATTCTCTGAGTTCTTTGAAGGTAATATGGTACTTTGACTTGGCATCCATTGTTGCTGCTGCTGATTGGCCTGGTCAAGTGGTTCTTAATGTGTCGTCCCCAGCCAGAAGCATCAGCATTACTGGGGAACTTGTTGAAAGTAGAAATTTTCACCCCCCACCCCACCCTAATCTACTGAATCATAAAACTCTGGGAATGGAGTCTAGCAATCTTGGTTTTAATAAGCCTTCCAGGCGATTCTTTTGCCACTGTAGTAGACTAGTCAGACTCATGTTTCATGTTAGAGAGAGGCCCCTTCTCTGAACATATGGTTTCCTACGAAGTGAACAAAATTGGTATCCTATTGGCAAGAAAGAGTGGTAAGACTAGTTAATTATTGGATAGGCAACTGACAGTGTGATCCACAAGTTTAATGGAGAAAAATTTTATCAGTTAAAAAAGATGGAAGAGAACTAACTCATTTATTTTTAAGTGTTAGATACTTTATATACCATATTTCGGTTATTTTAAGTAGGTGAGGTAGATGGTGCTACCCCGATTTTGGAAATAAGGAAAATGAGCTTAAATTCAGATGAATTATATAATGTAGTGAAGTGTTCTAGTTTGCTTGCTGCCGGAATGCGATATACAGGAAAAAGAATGGCTTTTAAAAAGGGGAATTTAAAAAGTTGCAAGTTTACAGTTATAAGGCTGAGAAAACGTCCCAGTTAAAGCAAGTCTACAGAAATGTCCAATCAAAGGCATCCAGGGAAAGATACCTTGGTTCAAGAAGGCCGATCAAGTCCAGGGTATCTCTCTCAAGTGAGAAGGCACATGGTGAACACAGTCAGGGCTCCTCTCTCATCTGGAAGGGCACATGGTGAACACTGCGTCATCTGCTAGCTTTCTCTCCTGGCTTCTGGTTTCATGAAGCTCCCTGGGAGGCATTTTTCTTCTTCATCTCCAAGGGTCACTGGCTGGTGGACTCTACTTCTCGTGGGTATGTTGTTCTGCTCTCTCTGAATCGCCCATTCTCCAAAACATTTCCTCTTTTATAGAACTCCAATAAACCAATCAAGACCCACCCAAATGGGTGGAGACATATAGACACCTAATCCAGTTTAACAACCACTCTTGACTGAATCACATCATCCAGGGAGATGATCTAATTACAGTTTCAAACATACAGTATTGAATAGGGATTATTCTGCCTTTATGAAATGGGATTTTGATTAAAACATGGCTTTTCTAGGGGGCATAATTCCTTTCAGACCAGCACATGAATCCAAGGAATTTGTACAAGGATACAAATTTCATATACTTTACACTAATCAACATTCATCAACAATAGTATCGTTGCGTGGGGAGTTTTTTCCCCCAATATCATACTCAAATATTTAAGCATTATTAATGCTATCTCTTAATATAATTTATTCAGAATGTTAAAAATTTCCTGTTTTTTTTTTTTACTTACACCTCATTCTATATACCATTTGTATTTCCTACTTATGTTTGTAGGCTAACTGTGATCTCAGACGGCAAATAGATGAACAACAAAAATTACTTGAAAAATACAAAGAACGACTAAATAAGTGCATATCAATGAGCAAGAAACTTCTTATTGAAAAGGTAAGTTAAAAATTCAGTAAGTTCTCCCTTTCCCTTAACCAACCCTTTCTTTTTGTAAGCTTTGAAAATAAAAGTAAATTTGAGTGATTATTTTTTCCCTCCTCCTTTCAGAGTACACAAGAGAAACTGTCAAGCAGAGAGAAGAGTATGCAAGACAGATTACGCCTTGGACACTTCACAACAGTTAGACATGGTGCTTCATTTACTGAACAATGGACAGATGGGTTTGCATTTCAGAATCTTGTGAAGTTAGTCATTCTTACATTTTAAAAAATTAGTATTTTTTCAGGTTTTCATTACTTTAAAAGATTTGAAATAGAATTATGTTCTACGTCTACTCACTACTCTTTGCAATTATAGAATTTGTTACAGTTGAAATGGAGATGTAAAAGAGATGTTGTACTACAGTTTTGGCTTTACCAGAGTTTTTTATTAGCATTTATCTATAGAGTATAATGTATCATTCTAAATGTGACTTTGCCAAGTATAAACTGATCTTTTAGCTTTTTAGATGATGTTTTGGGAGGAAAATTGTTGAAATTTTAATTTTCATTGGAAGATACTTGTTTATATCCTGAAATTTTCTACTTTACTTTTTCCCATTCCCCGACCCTTACTTTAAAACAAAGAATTCATTGTTAAACAGTATTTTCATGAATTCAGGTGGTAATAGGTAAGGGTTGACAGTTTATGTATTGAGACAGGACCTATGCTGTTCCTTTCTTTGCTGGAAAATTTTTAAGAACCTGAAAAGCAAGAATAATGCCAACATCTACATCAGCTTCCCATGAGTCGATCCAACTATGAGAAATGGAGGCAGGGCCTTATTTCACATGGCATTGTATCATCATTGCTGTTTCCCAGTCTTGCCACACAGAGTGACCTTCTGCCTGGGAGCTGTTCTCTCCCTCTCTGCAAATTTATTCAGCTTTTATTCATTACGGGTGTACTTGTTAGTCACACCATAACAAAAGACACCATTCCTTCCTTGCTAGGAAGTTTGGATTTTAATTTTATAGGTAATGGGAAGCTATTAAAGGTTTGTATGTACTGTGTGTGTGTGATTAGAATTGAGTTTTAGAAAGATAAATCTTATGTTAATGTGGAAATAATGATGGAAAGAGGATTAATTGTTGACAGTTGAGATAATAGAGAAGTGGTCCTGATGAAAGATTAGTAGACTTAAGCTAAATTATTGGCAGTAAAAAATGGAGAGTAGGAGATAGATTTGAGAAAAAAGCAATAATTTTTAGTGATTTATGGGCAGGAGCCTCTGTTACTAAACTCAAGCCTGCATTAGTCTTGGCAATGAGTAAAAAGAAGGCCTACTGTTTCCTGTTACATATACATTCTATTTTTTATATAAAGCTGTTTATAATCAATGATATAATTGGAGGACAAAAAGAGGAATGAATAAATAAATAAAAATTAATTAATAATCTCTAAATTGGATAGTCATTCCAAACTAATCAGTTATGAGCAACATATCCATTCCAGTAATTTTTACTTTCCATCAGGATTTTAATCATTAGTTATTGCTGCTTTTTTCCTTTATATATTTTTATTATATTGTAAACTACTTTAAAATTTACTTTTTAATAGAAATCATTTCTTTCACTTCCAAATGAAAATGGGATTAAATCTTGTTTTACCTTTGAATTGAGATTTTTCTCAACCCTTTTGCTCTTCTACCTAGGTACTTCTTGATTCTTTTGCAGTCACGTTCTGCTGCTTTCTCACAAGAATCATAAAGCAGAGGAATATGTGTAAAGCCAGTTTTGCATCAACAGATTTAGAACTTAGTAGACCTGGTCGAAGTGGGGTAAGGGGCTGGAGAGAGATTGAAACCTTTGACTTCTAAATCTAAAAGTTTACAGGGCTTTTTTTAATTTTAGGGGGATAGTAAAAGAACCTAAAAGGGAACATGACTACTGTTAGAACTAAGGTATTGTATGATGAGATGCTTAATAAAAGCTTCAGTGTTAACTACCATTTTTAGTTTCCTAGGTTGCTGAAGCAAATATGATAAAATGAATTTGTTTAAACAATGGAATTTAATAGCTTATAGTTTGAGTCTGAGAAATTTGTCTAAATCAAAGCAATGCTTTCTTCCTGAAGAATGGCTCCCAGTGATTCTTGGCTTCTCTGTCTCATGGTCAGGCACATGTTGTAACTTCTGGCCTCTCCCTTCTCTTCTGAGTTCCAGTTTTCATTAATTTCAGCTTCTTTTGTGGCTTTCTTTCCCTTTTGCTCTCTGTATTCATTCCATTTGTAACGGACTCCAGTAATAGGATTAAAACCCAGCTGATTGAGGTTGACACACCTTAACTGAAGTAGCCTCATCAAAAAGTCCTACTTACAATGGGTTCATACCCACAGGAATAGAATAACTTTAAGAACATCTTTTTCTGGGCTATATAATTCCAGACTGCCACAGCTATGCTTTTGTCAAATTGCTAAAATTTCCAATCTATATTTTTATAACAGATACGATATTGCTTCGTTTTTAGAGTAGCTATTTGCAAAATTGTTTTTAGGTTTTGAATGGGAAGCATTAATGTTTTTGCTTGTACTTATTGCCCATTTTTTTAAACCATGCTAATATTTCCTGCTATTTCCTTTCTTTAAATTGTCAAAATTCCTTTTTTCTCCCTCAATTTCTTATATTAAGTGCAGTTTTTATTTCCTTTCAAAATAACGACTGCCTGTTCCCCAAATTTCTTTTTTAACAGAGATAAATTTAGAAAATAGCACCTTTCATATTAAGTATATATTTGCCTTTCGAACTTTGTCTGCAAACACTTTATTAAATGATGAAAGGAATATATACAATCTATCCCATGCTTATCTTTGTTAAATCTTCTTCATTTTTTATTAGCTTATTTATTTTTTCATCCAACAAAAAATTATTGAGTACCTAGTATGTGCCCAGTACTGTGCTGGTACTAGGGATACAGTAAGGATATAAAATAGATAATGATCTCCACCCTCACAGCATGATAAAGGTGAGCCACAAATATTCTAAACAATTATCCATATTTCTTAGGAAGGGGGTTGAAGTACAAAGTAACATGAGATTATATATGGCTATACATCTTGCTCTAGTTCAGAGGGTTGGGAAGACCTTACTTAGAAATGATTGCTTCAAATGAGATCTGAAAGATGAGTTAAGAGTTAGTTCATGGGTAGGGTCAAAAATTTATATGAGAATTTTTTTGTTTTAACTGTGAAAAGTAATGGAAGGTTACTGTGCATGTATTTATTTACTTACTTACAGGCAACAAGAATGGGTGAATCAGCAAAGGGAAGATATTGAAAGACAAAGGAAACTTCTAGCCAAACGCAAACCTCCTACAGCTAATAATTCTCAGGCACCCTCTACCAATTCTGAACCCAAACAAAGGAAAAACAAAGCAGTCAATGGAGCAGAAAATGATCCCTTTGTTAGACCAAACTTACCACAACTGTAAGCCTCCATTTTAAATTTTTCTTTTGTTAATAGTTGCTAATGAGCATGAATATAAACGATGGATGTGATTTATAAATTAGCACTATAGTAAAAATAGTTATGGAAGGAAGGCAGTATTGAAAATTTAGCTCTAAGTTAATAATAAGCCCCAAATAACAGAATTCTGCCTTTTTAAATGGAGATTTAGTGGCTAAGCAAGACTAGAATCCACTCTTTTCTTCCATGTCTGAATGGTAAGGAGTCAAAGTTTTGATTATTCTGATTCAGAATGCCCGTTGAATGTTCCTTTCTCTGAGAGAATGTTGACTTAAATAATGTAGTTTTTTATATGACATTTATATGGTTTTTCAGACTAATAAATCAACACATTGGTGATTTGAGTATTATATTTTCTCCTTTCTATTCTTTTTGTTTTCTAAATTATCTGCACTAATGATGAGGTATTCTTTATCATTTGAGGAATGAAGAAAAACTTTAAAAAGTACTTTTATTATTTTCTACAATTATATTTGTAGATTATATTATATTTGTAGAAATATATTTGTAATTTTCTATAATTATATTTGTAGAAAATATAGAAGGGCATAATGAAATAATCTAGACCATGATCCCAACCCATAGAGAGTACCATTGTTAAAATTTTAATGTGCAGGTGTATCTTAAATAATTTTTCTGTTTTAGAAGGACATATAAATCTATGTGAGTAGAAAATGAATATACCTTTCTGCTACTTGATGTTTTATATAGATGTATTCTTTTTCTCCTCTGTTGAAAGATAATCTTTCATCCATGCTTTGAAACCTATTCCTTGCCAGTCAGGAACTTCTTCTATTGATACCTGCTTTTCTCTATCTTCAATCTTTTGTTCTCTACTGGTTCCTTCTTTCAAAAACATGTATAAGCCCTCTCCCATCCTTAGCAGAAGAAAAACATACACACACAAAAACAATTCTTCAGTTACAAATCCTCCTAAATCTCCATAATTCTCCTTGTCCTTTTCAAAATTAGGTTTCTTGAAAGAACTATCTGTCCTTGCAGTCTCTTTTGCCTCACCTTCTATTCTTCCTTTCTTAACTGAAATAGATCCTTTAAAGATTAACTATCATCTTGATTCTCGATGCTTTAGATTTTTGCTCTTTGACTTACTTGGTAGCACTGAATTCTGTTGACTTATTTTTTCCCAAAAGGTTCTTGCCTTAGTTTTTCTTTTTGCTTTTAAATTAATTTTATTTACAAACCCTCCATATACACCAAGCAAACACTCCCCTGTCCCTCTTTGCCCTTATTCCCTGGTAATTTTCTAATTGCCTTAGCTTTTGAATTACCTTATTATCCTAATTTTCATTTTAATTCATCTGTCTGCATCTTCTCACTCTTTTCTTTGGATATCACTTACTAATCTGTAAAATGTACCAGTTGTTATTTAGGAATCTGTCCTAGGCCATTTTAGTTTTCACTTTGCACATTCTCCTTAAGTATTATCTGCTCTCAGGGTTTCAGTTTCCTCATCTATCCTTCTGAGATTCAAACTTGTATCTCTTGCTCATTTTTCTCTCTTCAATATCAGATCCTTTTATCTCAGTCTTGAATGTCATACCTCTACTTAGTTGATATCAGCACTTAAATGTCCTGAACCTTTAATGCAACCTGCACAAACCTGTATTTACTATTATCTTTCCCATTTCTGTCTCTGTGTGTCCATGTACACACATACACATATTTTACCTTCCTCATGTCCTGTTAGCAAATGGCACAACCTTTCAGTTTTCCATGCAAGAATTCTGTGAGTCACCTTTAACGTTTTAGATCTAGATGCCATTTATTTTTTTTAATCCATTTTTACTTATTTTTTTATTAGTGAGTAGGTAGTTATGCTAATTTGCAAGCTTCCAGAATGCAATATACCAGAGCTGGAACTCCTTTTAAAAAGGGGAATTTATTAAGTTTTAAGTTTATAGGTCTAAGCCTATAAAAATGTCCAAAGTAGGACATTCAAGGAAAGATACCTTAATTCAAGGAAGGTCAGTGGGTTAGGAACACCTCTGTTAGCTGGGTAGTCATGTAGCTGGCATCTGCTGGTCCTTTGCTCCTGGGCTTTGTTGCTTTCAGCCTCTGTTCTGTGGGGGTGCCTCACTTTGCATCTCCAGGGCTGGCTTTCATCTCTTGGCTTCCCGTGGCTCTCTCTAGGTTCTGGCTTGCTTAACATCTCATGGTGATGTCTGCTGGGCTCCAAGCTTCTCCAACATCTGTGTCTCTGTTCTCCAAGTGTTGGCATCCATGTCAGCTCTGCTTTGAAGTTTCTGTTGGCTCTGCTGTTTCTCTCTCTGTCGGCTCTGAGACTTCTGTCTTTTCTCCAAAATGTTTCCCCTTTTAAAGACTCTAGTAATGTGATCAGGACCCACCTGGAATGGGTAGAGTCACATCTCCATCTGATCAAAGGGTCACACCCACAATTGGGCTTGTCACCTCTCCATGGATATAATCTAATCAAAAGTTTCCATCCTACATTTCTGAATCAGGATTAAAATGTGACTTTTCTGGGGTACATAATATTTTCAAACCGGCACAGTAGTGATAACATACTGTATTTCAAAAAGCCCTCTCAAAATCCACTCCCTCTTTTAAGACTTTACAAATTTTCTTAAACTGTTTTAAGTTGTAGCTAAAGTATTTGGGCAATGGTAAAAGAAGCTAGCAAACAATTTTTAAAAAAAATATACTTAGCAAATTATTTTTTGTAAATGAGTAAATTTGTGCTGACTCCCCCACTCCTGCCAAAAAAAAAAAAAAAAGAGCGAGAAATACATGTGGGTGAGCAGGTAAGAAGTCGTATTAAAAGAAAGTATGTGTTAGTTTTAACTCTGCCCCCATTGGTGTCCAATTTATAGATATCAAATCTGTCCGCTAATCTAAATCTGTCCACTGACCCCATCCTAACTCAGGTTACTCTTCTTTCTTACTTAGATTATTGCCTCTGTTCCCTCATGAAACACACATCCCAACTTTAGTTCTAATAGTGCAGTCCATTTTCATGTTGCAGTCAGAGTCATTTCCGAAAATGCCAGTCTTCCCATTCCTTTCCTAAAAGGGAATAATAATGTTATAAATCCTTCTATTGCTTGAATAATATAATCCAAAGTCTTAATATGACTTACAAAGCATTTATGATCTGGCTTCTTCTGATCTCTTTAGCCCCACATTTTGCCATTGACAAGTGCCTCCTCCCCCAACCCCTCACCAACTTTTAAACTCCAACCCATTGTCTAACTTCTGTTCATCTTTTAGGTCCCAAACTAGATATTGCCTCCTGAAAGCCTTTCCTGACTCCTGAAGGGTAGAGTTGATATTACCACTTTGAGATATTGCCGTAGTGCCCTATGTCTCTTCAGTCACAGCATTATTGGTCGTTCAATTAATGACACTAGAGACCTAGGAATCATCTTAGTTGTTTCCCTTTCCATCATTCTCTATGTCTATTTCCATAACATTTTCATATTTTTCCAGTTCTTTCCATCTTCATCATCACTGTCTTAGTATGGAACCTCATCTGTTTTTTTAAATTAACCTAGGTTATTGTTTCTCACGTTTTCATACTTAACCTCCTTCAATGGCTTCTTAACTTTCAAGATAAAACATACTCATGAAGACCCTTTATAAGCTTTCTCATATTTCTCTTTAGTCTGATCTCCCAGCATCCACGCTATATATTTTCTATGTTAAACTGTTTCAGTTCTCCATATGGACTTTGCTTTCTTGTTTATGTGCCTTTGTACCTCTTGTTCTCAGTCTTTCTTTACTTGTCTAATTTCCTGTGTATTCTTTAAGGCTTTGCTCAAATACCATTTCAATGGGAAGCCCTTTCTAACCTTTTGTTCTTCCTAGTTTCTCATTTACCCTCAAGTTAAGTGTCCTGTAGCCTTTTGTATATGCCTGTCTGTATTGTAGTTTATCTCATTATTCTGTATATTACCAGTGTCTAGCATAGGTCATGGCATATCGAAAGTGGTCAATAAGTATAAATTACAAAACTTAAAACATTTAACTGAATTTCATTTTCACCTTCTTGTTAAATCATGTTTCTAGATTTTAACATATTTTGTTTTCTTCTCATCTTCCATCATGTTAAGAGTCCTAACTATAGCTTAATATCATAGTCCTTTATCATTTACATCCTGTTTTATTTTAATATATTAGCATAAAACTAACCCTGGTGTGACAGTGCTACATGTTCTTAGAATGGTAAGTGAAGTAATACTACATAGCAGTTTGATTGCATCCTTATACATACACAGATTTAAATAGGAAAAAAGCCACAGAAACACTTTTGATTCATATATATCAAAGAAATTAGCATAGAAAATGAAGTCATTACTTTGTATTGGTTAAGAGTTCAGACTTTGGTGTCTGAACAATTGTGGATTCCAGCTCTCACTCCTTCAGATTGCTATTTTTGTTAAATATTTCGTTTTTTGAGCCATTGTTTGCTCATCTAGTGTCGAAAAGATGAAACGAGATAATGCATGTAAGGTACTCACTTGGTTTCTGGCTCTTTTTTTTAACGACCAGCAACATTTACTCAGTTTGCTTAAGATAGCATAATGGTTAAAAGCATGAGCTCTGGAGCTTAAATTTTTGCTTGTTTCTTACCCATCATAAAACCTTAAGTGAGTTATTTAACTTCTCTGCATGTCCCTAACTTGGAAATAATAAGTAGTCTATATCTCATAGATTTGTGAGATTTAAATTAATTAAAACATGTAAAATGTTTGTAAGAGTGTCTGGAATATAATGGGCAACTCAATAAATGATAGCTTGTAGGTACTCATTTTTGTTGAAAAATAGTTTTTTAGGTAGTAGTTTCTAATTTTAGTGACAAGGACTTATTATTCAGAATAAATATTTGGATAATAATACCTGTGTATAAGGCTTAAATGATTCTTGCATTGCTATACACTGTCAGTTCATTTTTGTCAAAACTTTGACTTATTTCAAATTGAAATTTTTATTATTATATTTCACTTTTCAGAGAGCAATTAGAAAGTAAACATTAATATTTTACCTTGTATTTTATATTAATGAAGTTTTAGAGTGCAGTGTTTTCCCATAACAGCTTTCATCTTAAATCAAAAATACATTTTATAAATCATTAAATTATTATTTAGTAGACCATTCATCTCTTGTAAATAGCATAAAATTGATTTTTAAAATCTGATCTAAAACTCTCTATTGGAGCATTTAATCCATTTTCATTTCATTTCATTACTTATTTATGGGGTTTAAGTATGGTCTTTGTGCTTTCTATTTATCCTGCCTAGTCTCTGTTCCTTTTTGGGGGGGTGGGGGTGGGTAAACTTTTTTTACCCCCCCCCCCAAATTTTCTAAAAATATTTAATATTTTAAAAGAATTATTTGTCTTTTCCTTTATTCAAAGTATATATGTTTACCTATATACACACGCACATATACATACACATCTGCCTATGAAACATCATGATTATCTACTATAGTCAATGTTCATCTAGACATTATCTACATTTTTACCATTTTTATTGCTCTTCGTTTCGTTCCTACACTCTGATCTTGCATGTGGAATCATTTTCTCTTGCCTAAACTGTACCCTGTAGAATTTTTCTTTTAGTGTGGGTCCTGGTAGTAGTGACCTCTTCCAGTTTTTGTTTGTCTGAAAATAACTTTTTTTCCTTCCTTCTTGATATATTTTTTCTGGTTTTAGAATTTTAGGTTGATCCTATTTGAAGAGTTTATCCTGCTATTCGCTGACCTAACATTGTTCCTAATGACAAGTCAGCTGATAGTGTGTTGAAAATCATCTTGAATGGAGCAGAAACAGTATTTGCCAATTGCCCATATTTCAGAACAAATGAACAGCAATAGCAGTCTACAGAGATTCATGAAGTTCAGGAAATCCCCAGTTGGATAAATACAAAGAAATACTGACCTAGACACCTAGTTTCAGGAAACCCAGGCGAAGAAAAAAAATGTTCAAAAGCAGCCAGAGGGAAAAAAGATATATTGAAATAAGAGGTTAGAAAATGATATATCAGGCAAACACTATCCAAAGAAAAATGTCCTATATCAGGCAGAATAAAATTTAAGTCAAAAAAAAAATTGAAGTAAAGTGGTTATTTTGTGATTATAAAAGGTTCAAGTGACTAGGAAGATATGATGATTATAAATTTGTTTGCACATAATAACATACCCTCAAGACAGGTAAAAAATTTATAGAACTAAAAGAGAGAGAGAGAGACTGATCCAAATCATAATGGGAGGTTTAAACGCACATTTTGAAGTAATAGAACATACAGATAAAAGTATAGCAATACTAAGCGACATAGAAAATGGAATTGACAGATTTAACCTAATGGACATATTACAGAATACCACCCAACATCTGCAGAATATACATATTCTTTTTAAGCATGAAATGTATATAAATATTGACTATATTATATCATAAAGCGTCTCAAAGTTCAAAAGATTGAAGAAATTTGTAAAAGATAGGCATTGTTCCTAAATGTTTGGCAAAACTCATTTGAAATTTTGAATTGGAATAGTGGAATAAAGCTAGAAACTAGCAACAAAAAGATAATAGAAAGTTCTCAACAGAAATGAGGAAATATTTTGAAGTGAGTGATAGTGAAAGTGTTAAATAGCAAAATTTGTGAGATACATCTAAAAACAGTATCTAAAGGGAAATGTATAGCCTTATATGCATATAGAAGAAAAACGAAAACTAAACTGAGCATCTGTTCAGTAAGTTAGAAGATAGGCAACAGAATTAACTAGAGAGGGAAGAGGGAAAAGATAAGGGAAGAAATTAATGATTCAGAAAACAAATATGGTACAGAGAATCAGCCAGTCCAAAAGTTGGTGGGGGGTGTCTTATTAACTTATCAATTAAGTTGATAAGACTGTGATAAAGAAAAAAAGAGCAATAGAAGATACAAATAACTCCCAACCAGGAATGAAAAAAGGGAGTATTACTAAAGAGCCCATACATACTTAAAGAAAAGCAAAATATTATAAATGATTTAAATATGAAATGAACAAATACCTATAAAAATACACTAAACCTGATGCTGGAAGAAATGGAAAATCAAAAATGAAAAAAGGGAGTATTACTAAAGAGCCCATACATACTTAAAGAAAAGCAAAATATTATAAATGATTTAAATATGAAATGAACAAATACCTATAAAAATACACTAAACCTGATGCTGGAAGAAATGGAAAATCAAAATCTATAACAATTAAATAAATTGAATCTGTAATTAAAAACCTTTGATCAGAGAAAATACCAGGCTAAAATGACATCATCTGTGAATTCTGCAAACATGAGGAAGAAATAATTCCAGTCAGTCTTATGCAAATTCTTCTAAAGAACAGAAAAGGCAGAAGTATTTTCAGTTTATTTTATAAGGCCAGCATAATCTTGATGCCAGAACTCAGCAAAGACTATACAAGAACAGAAAGTTGAAAACTAATCTTATTTATGGAAGCAAAGTTCAAGAATCTTAAATAAAATATTAGCAATATGAACCCAACAGTATATAAAAATAATAATTTGTCAATACATATTTTGATAAAATGTATTGTGTTTATGCAAGTTTGGTTTAACGTTAGAAAAATCAATGTAATTTTCCCCATAAGCAGAAAAATACTTGATCATTTAAATAGTTGCCAAAATAAAAAGCATTTGATAAAATTCAGCATTCCTCTGTGATTACAATTCTTAGCACACAAGCAGTAGATGACTTCTTTAATCTACAGTATACATTCATTTTTCTTTTTGCTTTTGAGTATCTATATATTGTTCTCTTAGATATCCATGCTCCCTATGTGCCCTGTTTTTTCTTCTCACCTTACTTCTGCTCCTCTGGAATCAAATTCAGTTGTAACCTCTTCTGTGCCTTTTCCCAGTTTACTGTAGACAAAATATATTTTTCTGTTTGCTCTTTATATTCGTAGCTGTATTGTCCAGGATAGTCTTCCTGTCTTAAGGTACAAACTGATTGGCAACCTAAGTTCCGTTTGTAACACTTTGCCATGTAAACTTAGTCACAAGTTCTGAGAAATAAGATGTGGGCATCATCCTTTTTCGAGAAAGCTAGCACGTTTGCTGCTTAGTAGTTTTATTAGTCTATTGCCTACAGAATTTTGAGAATCCAACAGCCTTCTTTCATTTCATACTCTCTCTCTGTCCTTTTCAGTCCTAGCAGGGAGCGTTTCTGCTGGTACAAAATTCTCGTCTCATAGGACACAAGGATTCACTCCATTAGGGAAGAGGGTTCTCGGCAGTTCTTTCCTAATCCATCTTTATTTTTGGCTTCTGCTGAGATAGCTGAGGGGATGCTTCATTTCTTCGGAGAGCCTTTTGTGTAACTGAAAACTCTGATCTTTTGATCTTTCTGAGGTATAAAACGTTGTCCAGCCACACCCTTAGGGTTTATTTTGTTTTGTTTTTGAGTAGCTTTCTGAACAGTGAATCTCTCAAATTTAGCATCTTTTGTACTCTGGGTAGGCTAGCCTGAGAATTTCCCAAATCAAATTCTGATTTCCTTTTGTTAAATCATTCTTCCTTCCATTTATCTACTTTGTCTTGCATTTTACTATAAGAAGCAAGAAGAAACCAGGTGGCACCTTTAACATTTTGCTTGGAAATCTCCTAAACTAAATATTCCAAATTCATTACTTAGATGGTATGTTTTCCACATAACTACAAGACACAATTCAGCTAAGCTTTCTGTCACTATATAACAACGATCCTTTTCCCTCCATTTTCCTGTAACACGTTCCTTACTTCCTATTGAACCCTAACCAGAAGCTCATTCAGTCCCTGTGACTACCAGTAGTTTGTTCTTTAAGACTATGAATGTTTTCTTTACCATGTTTCTAAATCTTTCTGTATTCTCACTAGAACAATAGTTAACATCTTTATTTCTATTAATGGTCTGTTCATGCAGACTAAACGCTTTGTAAAAAAAAAATCATACTTTTCAAAATTCTTCTTTAGCCCCTGTCCAATTTTTAGGTTATAGCAGACCCCACTTCCAGGAACCAAGCTCTTTATTAGTTCCTATTTCTACCCTAACAAATTACCTCAAACTTAGAGGCTTAAAATAATACAAATTTATTATCTCATAGTTCTGAAGATCAGAAATCCACTATTGGTCTCACTGTGCTAAAATCAAGTTGTCAGCAGGCTGTATTAATTTTGGAGACATTCTAGGAGAGAATACATTTCCTTACTTTTTTCAGCTTCTAGAGACTGCCTGCGCTCCTTGGCTTGTAGTCCCCTTCCATCTTCAAAGCCAGCACTGGCTGGTTGAATATTCAATGCATTGCATCATTCTGATTCACACATTTGGTTCCATCTCCCACACTTAAGGATCCTCGTGATTATATCGGGCCCACCCAGATAATCCAGGATACTCTCCCCATTTTAAGGTCAGCTAATTAACAACCTTTGCTGCTATTTTGTTCCCCTTTGCCATATAACCCAACATATTCACAGGTACCGAAGATTAGGACATGGGCATCATTGGGGGTGGGGGTGGAGGCGGCAGCATTATTCTGCCTACCACTGTAGTACTTTGTATAATTCATTAATTTTTTAATTCAATTTTTATTGTACTTTGACCACTTGGGCTCTTAAAGCAGGCTAGTTTTTTACTCTCACCCCCTTTTATAATATCTAATTTTTAATTCGTGGCTCATAGTTAATACACAATAAATGTTTATTAAATTGAACTAAATAAATGAGCCATGGTTTTTTTTTCTCTTAAGTGTATATGCGATGCATTTACCAGCTTTTATTCCTTAACTTTGAATCTTCAGGTTAGTTTCCTACCTAGAATATGTCCTTAGAGAATTGACCATCTGATTTGTTTTAAATGAGTGTTTCTGTTTTCTGTCATTTCTACTACTGTGATTCCACATTTCTATGAAACTATTGTAAAACCACATTTTTTAAAATTTGAAACAAATTCCACTTCCACTCACTGTGGAAGATCATCAAGAGCTAGGTCATATTTGGGGTTTAAATTTCTTGACTTTTTATTTGGCTTTTGTTTGTTTGTTTTTGTTTTGTTTTGTTTTTACATGGGCTGGCACCAGGAATCAAACCTGGGTCTCCGGCATGGCAGGCAAGAATTCTACCTGCTGAGCCACCGTTGCTCCACCCCTAAAATTCTTTACTTTTTAAATGAAAGTTCTATATAAACCTACTGAACAGCTTTATCTGCATAGAAGCTTTAGCATGCTCCTCTATAAAAATGCATATATGTGTATATTCAGATAAAGTAGTAATAATTCAGTCTTACTTGTCATTATGATTTGTGTAAGAAGAGTAAAGAAGAGTGCCCCAATTCCTTTTGTCTAATTATAAAAAAATTTGTTTAAAAATAGTTTTCATTCATGCAGACAGACAATGAACATTTCTATAAAGCTCTACTACATGTCAGGTACTTCCTGATAAGGAAAATGCACAGAAAGATAAGAAATGAGTCTTATGCCCCTTTGGGATTTGCATTCTAGTTATTGAGATAAGATCCTGAAATAGGAGTTCTTAACCTGGTATATGTGAATACCATAATTATGTATATGTAAAATTTTATGGAAAGAGTGTCTATAACTTGAGATAATTTTTTTACATGTCCATGAATGTAAAATGGCAAGAACCACTACCCTAAGAAACCAGTAGCCTTGAATTTAATATTATCTATAAAATTTGCATTTTTAATGCTTAATATAATTTCTACTAAATTTTCAAAACCAAGCATAGAAAAATTAGTACTATTTATTTGTTTTTAGTGGTAGTAATCAAAATGCTTTGAGTAGCGAAGTTGTGTTGCTGAAATTTACCTACCATTAATCTTTAGTAAGTATTGCATGTGTTTTATATCTGGATTAGAGTTATGAAGTAATACTCTAAGTCAAAGCTTTTTGAAATCAATGAAGTGCTACTGTACTAAATAAATTTGGGAAGGAAGTGTTTCAGCTATAGGGATACTGATGATTTATATTTGACCTTCAACATATGACTATATTAATAATTAGAACTTAACGTTCTATTAAAACATGCATTGTGTTATGCTAACCAAACAAAACTGAACAAACTAATCATGAAGCTAATTTATTTATTTATGTACATATATATTTATTTATCAAGTCAAAAGAATAATAGTAATTAAAAACTACTACCAGCTCAACATAACAAAATATCTTTCTCCCAAATTGCAGTACTTCCAACCATCTGCATGTATAAGAGCTTTGCAACTTTATATGATAGCCAAATTTCTTGATAGAATATGGCTTAAAAAAATCTCAAGAATTGTCATGTACTATTCTTGTTTATGAATACCTAATTCTAACTATGCCTTGTAACTCAGTAGGTTACCGTTAAGTAGCCTCAATGTCATTTGTAAAACCCAGAGTAAAGAAATGCGTTTTATTCCCCTGTAGAAATCAAAAAAAAAGGATTTACACATTTTGTTGTTGTTGTTGGTCCTGAGCCCATCTGAAAAACCATACTTTTAAAATAGGAAATTATGATATTGTTATGCTGGTAATTAAATTTCCGTTGGTGGCACATATACATTTCCAGAAGCTGTTTACCAAAATTCCTGCTGCTTTTCCTTACTGAGTTAGCTGAGATACTGTCAATTTTAATTTTTAAATTTAAAGAAAATCATTTTCTTTCTATATTACTTTTTTCTCTTCTCCCTCTCTCACCCCGTCTACAATCACACTATAGCATTCTCAAAATTTACTATAAGCAGCCACAATAGGTATCAGCTATTCATATAGTTAGTATGATGAAATCCAGTGATTGTGTTAGCATCAACTGGGTAGAGAGTTTTAATTTAAAATCTAATTAAAAATTAATTTAAACCTATTTGATAAAAGTAGAAGCATCTTAAGATTTTTTTCCACTGAAATACTGACTGAACTCAGAGATTTTTGTTTGTTTCCTTTAAATACATCTTATTTATTATCAATAAATTTAATTAAAATTAGCTAAAGGGAAATAATATTTATACTAAATGTTGCTGAGGGACCTGGACAAGCATAAATAAGTCACATCTGTGTTAGGTGCTTAGCCAAATGCCCTCAGAACATATAAGTGAACAAACAAAGTTTTGAACTTGATAAATCAAAGCAGCTCTTTCAAAATTGAGGTATGAGATGGAAATTGTTATGGAATGATTTTTTTTCCTTTCACTTTATCAGAGTACAAAATAATTTTGTCTTCAGAAATGTTATAAAGTATATATGTCTTATTACAGCCCCACATACATTGAACTGGTTATTTTTTCAAAGTTATATTTTAAAGTGTTTGAAAAATTAATAATAAAATAACCATAAAGCACTTCCAAGATTTAAAGTCATACGTATTCCATTTTTATTAAGAATTTGAAGAATAAAAAATTTGGTATTTTGATTATACTTTTAGCATCCCTCTATCTTGCTGATTCACTCTTAACACACTGAAGCAGAGAAGCATCTTCATTTCATTAGAGTTTAACATTCTTTCTTAGCTTTTTTGATTGTTTTCTTTTAAAACCAGTGCCCAAAATGGACTTACTCCCTTTGCAGTGATTTCCTATTACTCTTAGAGTAAAATTCAAATTCTTTACTTGGTCTGCCAGTTTGTACATGATTTTGCCCCGCTTGCCTCTTACACTACTCCTATAGTAGTCTTGTACTACTCACAGCCTGTTACACTCTTGGTGATGCTTGCATTTTTATCTCTTTCTCTTACTTACCATGCTTGTTTCCACCTTAGAGTCTTTGCAGTTGCTGGAACCTGTGTAGGATTCTTTCTCATAAATGTTGTAGTTGTCTCTTTGATATTTGTATCAAAGGCCATCTCCCTAACACCTAGTCCAAATTAGTATAATGCAATCAAACATTATCACATCACCCTTTTTTGTTTTCTTCATAATACTCTTATTTAAAATTATTTTATGAAATAATTTGATTGTTTTCCTCCTTTCCCCCACTGTAAAGTATAAGCTGAAACTAAAATATAAGGAGAATTTGTCTTGTTTTTATCTGTATCCTTAGCATCTAGATTTTAGAATATCTCTTGGTACATAGAACTTAATAAATAGCTGTTGAATTAATCATTTGGTTGCTTGTTTGTTCTATCATTTAAGCAGCAAATGTAGCCTGAAGAACATGTTAAAGAATTTGGGGCTTATATACTTAGTGGTGAAAGTCATCAACATTCTAACATTTCCATTTGATTAATTTTATCTTATTTGGCTTGTTGTTAATATGAAATAAGAAGTATTTCTTAATATCCAGAATCACAATTTCATTTTTGGCAGGTTGACTTTGGCAGAATATCATGAACAAGAAGAAATTTTCAAACTTAGACTAGGACATCTCAAAAAGGTATGTGAAGCATATGCTGGATTTTTAGCTTAATTTGTTGAACAAAGGAGATGTGGATAGCTGTGTTGTAGGTCTTTATTAAGAAGCCAAAACCTAAGAAAATGATCCCAAATTTAAAACTTCAGACATTCCTTTACCCTTGAGGCAACTTAAAATGTTGATATGCCGTCTCCCTATAGTACAGCAGTAATTCCTGACTACACCTCTAGGATGTTGTCAGGAATCACTTTGTTTACTTTGTTTAAATACCACCTTCTTATAAAAAATACTTCATTTTTAAGCTCGAATGTAAAATTCCACATTCTTTTTTCCATTTCTTAATATATCATATAAACACTTATTTTATGGCTTAACTTCAGCTGTTGAATTCTTGATTAAATGTTTCAATTAAAATATGACTATTGGAAAATTTTAAAGTGCCTAGTCATCAACATTAGTATAAAGTGGTATAAATTTAGAAAAATAAGGCTTTATGCTATTGTAGTATATTTTTATATTGTATAACTTTGTACTTGTTTATAAACTCTTTTACACCTTTTTTTATCTTTTGAATTCAGTACCATGTTTATTATCTATTTAAAAAATAACAGTTTTTTAAAAAACACAATAATGTGAAATATACAGGATACTTAAATTTCCTTTAATTTAATTTTTAATAGTTTTATTATTATATTTAATCTTTATGAACTATTTAATATAGTTGGGAAGAAAGAGGTAACAGCTGAGAGCAGTGAGTCTTTTCCTCTAGCTTTGGGGAGATTTGTCACAATTCTTGCATAACAACTGAAGGAATATTTCCAGAGGAGATAAGTAAAGGTCTGGCCAGGGATACAGTATCCCAATTAGTGATCCAAGGATGTCCCTATGTATGCTTACCTGCTTGTCCAATTCCTACTTATGTAACTTGCCATTTATGGACTGCAAAGCACCAAAGATGGGAGTTAAGCAGGAGCCCTCCCAGTGTCATGTAATTGTTGAGGTACTCTGGCTAAGGCACCGAGCTATGCTTTTAATTTTATTACAAATCATTTAAAAGAATTAGTAATAACAGATTTCTTCTCCCTTGAAAATGAAGTTATTGACAGACTTGTAAAATTATTTTTCTTTGACCCAGTTTTTTATTCTGCTTGTCAGGTTACTTAAAATTCTTTTAATAGTTCAGACTATAGCTAAAATTGAGTTGGTAAACTAATTAAAGATAGAATCTATGATGTTTTCTCCCTGGGGAAAAAAAAGAGAAGAAACCCATTCTGGTAGCAGCTACTATCACTTTATATACTAATAAAGTATGTCTTTGGAATGCTATCAGCATGCTGGGATCCCCTCCCATTAAATTATAGGAAACTGGAAAAAATATGTAAATATTGTTTGTATTGACATCCTTTACTATCCTTTACTATGCCCTATCTGCCTATGCACCTGTTCCAAAAAAGCTTCAACCTGAACTACTTTGACAGTGAATTCCAAAATGATTTTTTTTAAGTCCTTCCATTATGTTCTCTTGTAATTATTAACATTTTCTCCTGCACTATGAGATACAATAGACTGCTACAGTTTAGTCTCTATAACAGATGGAGCTATAATAGAACTAAGAAGAGAAGAGCAAATTTTGTAGTACGGAATGAGTTACAGGTATTCCTGTGCCCATTGACTCTATTTTAATAATGAATTCATAGGGAATTATGCTTGAAGTCCCACATAAAGATTTATTAATTGTTTTTTAACCAGCCTATTGTGACATACTAGGATGCTAAGTATATACTTAAAGAGTTTTGATGGGAGGGTTATTATTTTCACATATAATTCAAATTTTAAATTACTCTTTCTAATGATGATATTTTGCATATGTGCCTTACTTTATGAAAACCTGTTAAATAGAATCTGAAAATTTTGTTAGCAAGATTAAATTAGGACTAGGCTATTTGTATAATGAAAAATTCTTCACTTTTGTAGAGGCTTCGTAAGAAGGATTTTTGGTTGGTTGGTTGATTTTAAAACTTTCCTAGTACTTTGAAAACATATGGTTCCTATGAAACACTTCTGTTTTCTAAAATGGGTATACTTTTCTGTCTAGATATTACATAAACATTTTGTAAGCTGTTCTAGAATACTACACCTTCTCTTCTAACCTTCATATTATTGTTTTTCTGTGTATTCAACTTCTGCATTTTTTAAATTTACTCATTCTTTCTAATAATTGTTCCCTTCACTTTTTCCTCTTCTTTTTTGGCTTTTGTCAAACTTACTGAGCAGTTTTACATTTCTAATTTTATCTTCTTAACAGCATAATGGTTCTTTGACTCCCATCATGGAGTATTTTGGGAAAGTGGATGAACTAATAATGCTGGAAACACTCTTATGTCTTAAATTCTCACATTTTCTTCTGAGAAACCATTTTGGGTGAGAAAACAAAACAAATGATTTATAGAGAAAATTATTGACAATATATACAGGGAACAAAATTGATCAAATAATGCCACCTTAAAGTACAAATAAATAATAGCCTGCTTACCACTGGGTATTAAATTTTGAGTTATACAATTAAAAATAATAAGCAGTAAATTGCATGTTTTAAAAATAAATTATTTGGCATTCTGAAGCACAGTTGGAAAATAGATCATTCTATTTTCTTAAAAAAAAGAGCAATTGGACAGACTTTCAGCAACTAGAGGACAAGCTTTATCGAAAAGAAAAAATGGCTTCCCTTCTCTATTAGCAGTTCCCAAGCTCGTGAGTTTATGAACTCAAAGGAACCGTGAACTTTTAAGTCTATAGCTTATACCATAGGCTGGATCTGAACAGTAAGTTTGATATCCATGTAACTTCTTTGGAATTAACCTCTGTTAAGTCAGTTTAGGATTTAGATTTGGAGCCTGACATACTCTTGTCTATAGTAAGGGTGACTTAATCTTGCTTTCCTTTTAATAAACTATTGAAGTTAAGTAGAGTTATTAGATTAAACTTGTTAGCAATGAAGGAGAAAACTTACATTGAGGAAGCTCAAGCTGTATGGACATAAGAGAATTTAAGTCCTCTTTACTTTTTTTATTTGTTTGTTTGTTTTCTCTTTACTTTTTTTGAAAATTTATGACATGAATTGCATTTCATAGTTATAGTCCTAATAATTGAATAGGTAAACTGATAAATGAAAAGTATACTTAACATTGAATAGAGTTTAGTTTATATTTTATACTACTCTGTAGGATTAAAAATATAAGAAAACCAGTGTGGTAGAGTAAGGTATGAGAGTCATCTAGAAATCTCCAGAAATAAGTAGCTGAAATAAATAAATGTTTCTACTGACCACCAAAAAGTAAATATACATTAAGTACTAACCAGTTTTGTCTTCTGAGATTAGGAAAATAACTTTAAAAATATATATATATATATATATACCAATAATTCTTTCATTTAATATTTACTGTGTAATATCAGTTTATGCAATCATTGTAATTTTAACATTTTTACATGCTATATTTCATAGATTCAAGATAATCTTTAGCTAGGTATTATTATCCCTACATTACAGACATGGTTACTGAAGCTCGGACAGTTAACTGTAGACCCTGACATTTGATACATCCCACGATTTCCATGAATACCATTTTAGCATCTAATTTCCCTCATAATAAAATACTTTAGAATATGTCTCTAAAAGTAAGAATTTTAAATGACCCTGTGAGACCATTGAGACTGTCTGTATACTAGGAGATCGATTTTATTATACTTACTCGCAAAGTGACTTACTTCCACACCCTGTCTGATAACAGGCATGATTCAAATTCCCACTTCAGTGAAAATGGGAATTCTGCTGTGTCTTATGGACTTTGATGTTTTAACTGGTTTTGAGTGGTTAACTCTTTGAATGCCAAGATCTTCCATATGTGCTTTGTCAGAAGTAATACAGCTAGAAAGTGGCAAAGCTGAACTTGAACTTTTTCTCGCTGATATTTCAATGGTTATATCTATATGCTTTATTTTTACAATTTTTTTGTTGTACATGGTTACCAAATTGATTCTCTATATTCAGAATAATTAATTTGCTTGTAGCTTTCTTTGCATTTTAGAGTACTAGGATTTTGCTTTTCCTTAAGTCTTTTGGGAAATATACTATTTCATTTTCATTGCAGATAATGAAGAACAGTTTTTAAGTGTGCTTTTCACATAAATACTTTCTGTCTTTCTCTCCCTCCCTCTCTCATCTATCACCTTTATTGGGAATTATGTTAGTGACTATTGTATCAGCTAGAATATTTCTAATTACTAGCTAATATGTTAATTTCCCCTCTAAATTTATTTTTAAAGGTCAATAGAAAGCACATATTATGTAAAAAATGTCAGTACTCTCTGAAGTAATTTTACGTTTTATGTATCTTAAGGATTTCACAGAATAGAACAGAACTATCTAATAAAATATATGGAAAATATACAAATTATTTCTGAAATTATTTGAAAAAGAAGTAACTATTATTGCCAGTAATTTTGTATGGGATTCCCCAATTATCATTATTAAAAACTTAAAAAAAACATGCACGAAAGCTTGTAATGTGAATGAAGTCATTCAGTATCTTTTAAAAAGATGTTCTTTTGAAGCACAGCTACTGACTATCCCATTGTTTGTACCTTGCCACATGTGAAATCTGGGACTTAAGAAAATTAATAAATCAGTTTGCTTTTTATGGTTGTTCCTTTTTTGAAACCAGTCTTTGATAAATTGTTTTCCTATAACTAGAATTTATCTTTGTTAGTAGAGGAGCTTATTCTACATTGTTATTTCTGTAATTCAGACCATTTTTCTGGAGTTGATGGAAACTATGTGCATATGCTTTTTAAGGATGGTTACCAAATCAACACAAATAACAGCTACAAAAAAAAAAATCCCTGAAAAACCAGCTTCCCTGTAATAGATTTCTCCATGGTCATGATATTATTTAAAAGATACAAGTTACCAGTCATAATAATCCTTTGAATGATGAGGAAACAAGAATTGTAAAAGTTATTTAGACTAGTAACTTTACCTCACCATTGCTGTTATTCAGATTTGCAATATGAACAGCATGTGGATATATGTTGGTCTTTGTTTGCTGGTCTTCAAATTTGTCACCTTGATTTTAAATATTTGATTAGTTGGAGAGAATGCATATAGAATGTTTGATATCTTGATACGGGATATAAATAATAAAGCAGGGACTGGCTTTAATGTATGGCTTTTGGTGTGTGTGTGTACATGTGTGTTTGTATGTGTATAAAATTTGACTTATAAGCCCTCAATATAAGTGCCAGAAATTGTATTGGAAACACATAACCAATTTGTAATTGAAACAGGATTAGTCAAGAATCATCAGCAGCAACACAAATGTGTCTTTGCAGACCGAAGGAATCAGCTAAGCAATTTACAGTCATCTCAGTCTACTAAAGCAAAAATCACATCCAACATGCCACCTGACACCATTTCTTTCTCTCTCTCTCCTTTGCTCCTTGCGATGTGGCATTCATCTCTCCTTGTGCCTCCGTTCTGAAGAAATAAAAGTATAGCAACAACTCTGCCACTGAAATCCTGTTCTCTGACCGATATTGGCACCTGCAAAGAGAAACAACCAGTTACAGGCAGCAGCATCATCAGTATTAATCTTCTATGATGAAATCTTAACAGGTCAAGAACAAGTACACAGCTCTTTTTTCACTCCTTCACAGTGGACCATGCAACTAGTTGAAATGGAAAACAGTGGATTGTCTACAAACCTTTTGAACAGTGGAGAATACAGGGCGTTTGTTTTAGGTGATTGACCCCCCAATATTCTTGATGTTTGATACCCTCTTTCTAAAATACCCTTGTCATCTAATTTATCAAACCCTTAGGATGACCAAAAAGAATGACCTGGCATATGTGACATTTCTCGTCACTTTAGGTTTGAATAAAAATATGAAAGTAATTGGCAGTATAATGCCAGAAGGCTTAGTCTCTAATTCTGTGTGTTCACCTTTATAATCATGGCCCTTATTAGAAGAAATCTTCTGGGAGTTCTTCTCTCAAAGCCAAAATCAGTGCAAGTTATTTGTTTCTGTAGAACATAATACAAGACATTACTAGGCAGTAGTTCTCCGTGGAATTCTGGTGAAAACACGCTTTTCTAGAGTCACTATGAAGCTGTTGTCTATGAAGAATATTATGAACAGTTCCTGACTACTTGATTTGTGTGAGCAAGAAAGGTGCCAGCAAGACTGTTGGAATTCTAAACTTGACATTTTGTCCTTTCTGCTACTTAAGATTTAAATATGAGTATTTTTCTGTAAAAGATGACTGTGCTGAGAGAGCTTGGAGCTAGCTGTAAATAGAAAAACTCCCCACTGTTTTATATTCTATGTCTTACTCTCATTATGGACCTACAAACATATCCTCTCTTTTTTCCCATTTATAATACTCTATCTTAACATGGCAGGAGATAATATTCAGTTATCAAAGTGTAAATTCAGGGTAAAATGTATTTGACTTAGTGTTTAATATTAATCCAGTTGTTGTATAACCTGTGGGAATTCAAAACAACCTTTGGAAGGAATCTTAGAAGTCATGTTAGCCATTGGTTAGAGCTGAGTTTAATTTAAATTCAGGGATGACTGTTTCACAACAAAAGTAAAAAACAATTGCTTGACCACCAGCTTTTCCTAGTTAGAGCTATAAATGAATGCCATTTAAATGCATATACATAATAAGACAATGAAGACTAGGCTTTTCCTATTGTGACTAGAAGGTAAATCTTTTCATACTTGAAAAATCTGTGAAAGCCACCAATGTCCTGGAAAAGGTTAAAAGGAAGCAAAAAGGTGGGCAAAGGGCTGCAATACACTGTACTAAAGCATTCTGTTTGTACATGCTTGGGCTTAGTTGTCAGCCCCTTAGTTAGTGTGTAGCATCAAGGAACTTCATCCCCAAAATACAGCAGCAATTAATTGATTTTTTTCCAGAAGTGTTAATGAATATTTAAATTTTGGTTATCACTTAAGTTAATACATTCATTTGCTGCTGGGAAAGTGGGTTTTTGTTTTGTTTAGTTTAGTTTAAATAGAATGGGGAACTGAAAGAAGGGAAACCTGTCCGTTTTATTTAGTCCCATTTAGGGTTTTTATTGTATGTATTAAATGCATTTGAAAAGAGAATGACCCCCCCCCCCAACAAAAAGGCAATGAAATAAATGTAGAGAGAGGAAAATGTCAGGAAACATTAGTAGTACAAGTTCTGAGATAATTATCTAAGCTAGTTAAACACATCTAAGGGAGAATACAGTATGCACCCATCAGTAATAACTAGCTCAGTGATTGGAGATGGGAGTGGAAGTGGAGGGAACATTTATATAGTTACAAAAGAACATATTACACAAGAATTTCATCATTTCTGTGTCTTCTCCTCCCACCCCCACCAATCTTTATAATTGTATTCAAATAAAATTATGATGTGGAGTAGTAGGGTTTAAAACTGATCATTATAAATTCAAACCCTGCTTTGTCTAGTTTGTCTACTCCATGTCATATCAATGGAGTTAGTGTTTAGAATATGGGAAAGTATCTAATAGAAATCACCTGAAATTATATAATAAGGATAAACTTTGAGTAAATTTATAATTTTCTCTAATTCTTTTTTCCTGTGCTGCCATCTTTTTTATTAGCTTTTTTTTTTTTTTTTTTTGGGTGGGTGTGGGATTACAGGGGCAGGGAATCAAACCCAGTTCTACTGGTTGGCAGGGAAGCATTCTACGACTGGACCACCCACCCATGCTCCCCCCATTAACTTCTTTTTTTTTTTTAGCATGGGCAGGCATCCGGCAGGTGATAACTGCCTGCTGAGCCACCGTGGCCCACCCCCTATTAACTTTTAATAGTGTATTTTGTTAATTTCATCTTTCCTTTTCTTGGTGATAAACTTTTAGGAAGAGTTTTCTTACAAATAATTTATTTTATTAAAATTTAATTTGAGGGGCTAGAGATAATAACTTTGGGGAGATTAATCTTGCCCAAACCAGTAAAACGAATTTGCTGTTAGACTTTTTAAAACCTGATTCTGGACTATTTTCATAAACCAAATAATGTTAGAGTACTATTGAATAGACTAGTCTCAGCTATGTGCTTTTCTTTTCTTTCACCATTTTCACAGTATGTCATACAGAAATTCTTTTCTTTTATCAACTTTTATAGATTACAGGGAAGTTGAGAGTAATATGTGAAAATATTTCCTATCTTACCTTGGCTTTATAGAAAAACAGCTCTTGGAAATGAAATATTTTTGTGGAGAATAACGTGTAACATATACTGAAGGTTTGCCAAACAACTTTAGTAAATTTAATTTTTACAGAAAATATATCATTTTACATGTGAAAATGCATTTTATGACCCTTTGTTCTTCAGAGCTTTAATGCCTACACATTCTATCTTTGTTTTAATAATGGCCTTTTTAAAAGTACCATTGCAGGGAATGCTAAAGAAAAAAACCCAAATCCACCAAGTTATTATTAATCTTGCATTTTGTAGGTATTCAAATTGCTGTAACTTACTTTTGGGTTTGAGAGTTGAGCTAAGGGAATATTAAATTGCCAGACGAGACTTTGATTACAAATGGAAAGCATGTCTATGCTAAAGATCTGGTGAGGGATAAACAGTTTTGCTTAGGGTGCTGTGGAATTTAATTCCATGTAAACTTTAAAGTAAAAAAATTTTAAAAGTTTTATGCAAATTACTTAAATGATGACGTAGTATTCAAATCTGTTGTATAATTGTATGACTTGATTTTTTTTATGTAATTCTGAATATTAGAGTCTTTAAAAATATATTAACGCAGCAGTAGTGTGTATTGGTAAATTGTCTACTGCTATCTATAACTTTTTGTTTAAACAGAAAGAGCCTTGCCATTTCATTGTGTTTGATTACCAAACCTACCTCTCTCTTTAATACAATCAGTTCTTACTCATGTCCTTTCTACTCTGTAATTGCCTAGAGAGATCAGTTCATTTCCAGATATTCTGTTTTTCTCTGTGTTTCTTCTAGATGCTCCCTGCTTTAACTAACTGGTAGATGATCAAGGATCGAAACTTGATACTCTTTGTACCATTTAGCTGGTTGAATGGTCTCCTTTTTGTTCTAGTAATCTGGCCAACTTTTGTTTGAGTATTAAATTCTGTAATGAATTCAGATCAGGTTTCAGCCCAGGTCATTCTAGCTTCTTCTGAATCTTCTAAACAAGATCAATTCTGAGGATGACACAGAGGTTAATATCAGTGTTAAGGGAAACGCAGTGTAGCCCCATAGGATAGATCTTTGAAAGTGATCAGCAACCAAAGAAAATAAGTTGCTGAAACTGCTGCATTCCAAACTATTGTATTCTGGGGCCAAACCAAAATTGGGTTTTGCTTCTTTCTATAAGAAGGGTATTAAATGGTATTGTACTAGCATTTACCTTGGTAAATATTTTTTTTTCTCACTGGAATTTAAGAGAATATTACTTAGAGCTGTAGAGTTATCTTTTTCCTAGAAGTGTGTCACTTTGTTTAAGATCCAAGATACTGTGGAATAAATAACCAAGTTACAAGATGAAAAATGTGAATATATTTCACAGACCATGGAGGATTTGTGTCTAAGTATATATAAGGCTTGATCATGTTTTCTTCCCTTGACATTGCCACTTTAAATATCTAGGATCCACCTTTTTTTGTCCTATTACTCTGACACTTTTTCCCAGTAAAATCAACTATTCAAAACTCAACAAAGTTTGACTCTGTTCTTATTTTGTAAGATTTTAAGGACAGATTTGTCATATTTCATAGAGGGAAAAAAAGCTTGTTTAAATTTACTGACAGACGTGCATTTTACTTTCTTTAGTAAATATTTTGATATTGATTACTGTCATTGTATAGACATCTGGAGATTACAAAAAAATAAAAAATTTCTAATTGTGTGCATCAGCAATCTGGTTGAATCCCTTAATTACATATTTGTGTCTCAGTGAAATTTAATTTCTGTAAATTTGCTTTTGGAACAGTATCCCCATGCCATAATTTCAAATAAAATTTAAAATTCAGCTGGTATTCTAAAAGGCATTTCACAATTATATCAGATTGTTTAAAATTTCACCAGACTACCAAATGTTTTATCAGCTTTCTGCATGTTTTTAAGAATCAAAATAATGGAAAGTAACATGAAGAGCAAAAGTTACCACTTCCCTGGGTTCTGTGATGTAAATGAATTTTAATTCTTTCATATTTGTGGGCGGACATACCTTGTTATAGTCAGTTTCTGTTTTTTTACTTTAATTTTTTTCATATGTTAAGCTGTTTTTGGCATTTATTATTCCAATACTTCTCAATATTTTTTCCTGTCCTTATAATAAATCTCCAACGATTGAATCTCTAGGATGTTATTGTATTTTCTTTTCATTGACATTAGAATTATTTGAGTGAACTATGTTAAATGAGGAAATTTCAGTTTATTTAGTATATCTATTTTAGAAAAAATTCTCCCCCTAAAATTTAGAAAGGATAATCTCCATTTAAATTTGTTTTTTAAGCTTCTATTTCTCATTGATATGCTGAATCTACATTGAATTTCTGCAACAAGAAGTGGTTGAATTTGATTTTAATATGATAATAATGGTCAAATAGAATATAAACAACATACTTAGATTTAGTTTGTTAATCTGTGAAGGTTTAATTTTTCTTCATAAATACTGAGAATATTCCTTTCAGTTTAATCCCTATATACAGATGTAACAGACTGTCTTTGAGTGAAATGAATATTTGTTTTTTTAAATAAGTTTCAGAATTATTATCTTTTTTTTTTAGGTTAAGTTTGTTTTAAAATATCAGATGATGAGTTACTAAAAGGAAAGAGGGGAAGGAGCTAATGAAATAGAGAAATATTTAAATGTACTATTCAAAATTAATCTCTGTTCTGTGTACTTTGGATTTATACTTGCAGTGGGCACATTTTAGGCCAGTGTAATCTGTATTGATTTATTTACTCAACAAATATTTATTCAAAACTATTATAAAATTGGACATTTCTAGAAATTTTCACTGAAATTTGGTATATTCTTATCTATCCTTAAAGTAATTCTCAAATTTATATTGACAAATCATGTATGATTATGTTTGCATGGTTTTTTGGTGTTTGGTTAAAAAAAAATTCTAAAAAGTTTGTATTTTTTTTGAGACAAAATGTATTTATCAAAGTTTTCATATTAAATAAATATTGAACAAAGTTCTTTGGGATTTGCCTAGATCTGCTCTGATAACTCAGGATTTACCACAGCAATCCATGCTATTTTTGTTTTATTATCTTTCTAGGATTACAGTGGGATTCATCTAAAATGAGTGATCAGGTTATGTTTGTGTGCGTTTGTGTATTACAAATGTTCTAAAGTCTAGGAATTAGCAGTGATTCTGTCTTCTTCCTTTTCAACTATGTCTTCATTTTTGTCTTTGTTTTGTAGCAGTAAATTATTTCCTTTTAAATTAAAATTTGGAGGAAACAAAATTTTCAGCTCATTTTGTGTTAAATGTCAGTTTGACAATCTTGCAAATCCATTTCAGTTTAGAAATTACAAAAGTAGATTTCTTGTAGTACAGAATAAAACTCAGTATCTCTTTAGGTATAGCTTTATATGGAGGATGATTTCCTGAAATAGGTTTTTGCCTTATCTCTTTCCATCTTTCAGGCATTGGAAAGAGCACTTTGGTCTTTTAACTCAGTGGTTCTTTATAATGTAGTACTCTTCCCATCACTGTGAAAACTGATGCATGGGTAAAATGCCTTTTTTATATTGCAGATAAATTGAGCTTGTTATAGTCCCCTCTCTTTATTTTCAGGAGGAGGCAGAAATCCAGGCAGAACTTGAACGTTTGGAAAGAGTCAGAAATCTTCACATTCGGGAACTCAAAAGAATAAATAATGAAGATAATTCACAGTAAGTCATTATTTGTGTTTCACAATTTCTTGTAAATTCTATCTGCACGCCCCCACCCCCACAGGGAAATACTGTGTTTACTTTCCACAGTTAAAAAAAATCTTTTATCATATAAATTATTATGCCTTATAATGTTAGCAGGGCCTACTTTATTGTGCTAATTGGAAATTATATGAGTTAATACATGTAAATACTTAATAAATAATAGTTGCAATAAATGTTAACTAGGAAGAGGAGGAAGAGTATATTATAAGTGGATATTTTTTGTTTTGTTTTTTAGTTTTTAAATTTTTACCTATTGAATTGGGAATTATATTTTAATCTTGGAAAAGTTCAAAGACAGTGAAGTTTAATCAGGATGAAGTTCAGTTTATTATAAATATAATTATTTTTAATCATGTGTCAACAATGTAAAATCTTGATTAACCATAATTCCCAATATCCAAATTATATTTTCCAAGGGAAATAATTCCTGATAGGGAATTTCATAAAGCCCACAGCAATGAAGTGGTTATTAAGTCTTCTTGGGAATGCTGTAAGTGGTCATTTAATCTGAATATTCAGCTATAAAAGTTAAGCTCTGTGCACTAAAGCCTTTAGATAGGCGATAGAGAAGTGGTAGAGAATGAAAAGAATTATAGTATGAAATTTGAAATGGGCGATAAAGAGTTACTGAGAAAGAAATAGCTAGTAGTAGAATAAGAGAGTGGAACTTTAACACAGAAGAAATCTTTTTGTGTGTGTTTTAACATGCCTAAGTGTTTTTCTTCCCCTCCTTTAAGGTTCAAAGATCACCCAACGTTAAATGAAAGATATTTATTACTCCATCTGCTTGGTAGAGGTGGCTTTAGTGAAGTGTATAAGGTAATGTAAATTTTATTCTGTATTTCAGACTGATGCATCATTGTTATATACAAAGATATAGGAGTACATGGTTAAGAAGTATTTGTCTTTTGTGTATTGATTTTATGATTTTATAACTGATATTATGTTCTGACTCTTATTCTGAAGAGTTTGTGATAGTTTGTGTTGTCTTATCTCAAGAGTATGAAAACTGTCCTTGTACCCACAGAGTTCCTCTTATATTTGGTACCTAGTCAACATTAGCCAGGCTGATACTATATTAACAACCATTTGAATAAAGATAGGCAGCTAAATTATTTGTTTTAGTTTGCTAAAGCTGCTGTAATGCGGCATGCCAGAAATGTGTTGGCTTTCATGAAGGGGATTTATGAAGTTACAGGTTTACAGTTCTAAAGTCATAAAAATGTACTAAGGCATCCAGAGAAAGATATCTTGACTCAAGAAAGGCCAGTGACTGTCACGTGGTAGAGCATGTGCCTGACATCTGCATCTTCTTCTGTCTTCTGCTTTCAAATGGCTCACTCAACCCCTGTGGATCCCTCTCACTTCTGGCTTGCTTAACATCTCATCAGAAGGCCCATGGCAATGTCTACTGAGCTCTGCATCTCCAAACGTCTGTGTCTAGGTGTCTTTTCTCTCTGTCGGCCCTCTAAGCATCTTCTTTAGCTTTGGCACTCCAACCATCTGCAAATGTCTGAGTCTATCTATGTCACTTCTGAGCTTTCTCCAAAATGTTCCCCCTTTTAAAGAACCCCAGTAAACTAATCAAGATGTACCTTAAATGGGTGGAGTCACACCTCCATCTAGTCAAAAGGTCACACCCACAATTGAGTGGATTACATCTCCATAGAAACAATCTAATTAAAGTTCTCTACCTAAACAATAGCTCTGGCCCCACAAGATTGGATTTGGGATTGAAAGAAAATAACTTTCAAACTAGCAAACCATTTAAAATAGTACATTTCTGGAAAGATTGTACCTTTTAATTTAAATACGTGTCAGAAGTCAGACATGTCCTAAATTTCCCTGAATTTTGACCTGTTGTAAGACCAGAATTGCTTAAATGCAGCTGTAAAAATGTAGGTTTCTTGCCATGTTTGCTGTTTTATACCTTACTTTGTTTTTACTTTGTTATATCTTTCTGTCCTATGTTTTAAGTATTGGAATCCCTAAAACCCTCTCTTCTCATTCTTTTTTTTTAACATGGGCAGGCACCAGGAATTGAACCCTCGTCCTCTGGCATGGCAGGCAAGCATTCTTGCCTGCTGAGCCACCGTGGCCTGCCCTCTTCTCATTCTTTATTCTCTCTCTAGAAGATTTTGTCCGCAGTAGTCAATGAATTATTATTTGTGTGATATCACCTCTAGATATACATATCCAGTCTGAACTCTATACCTGAATATCTGACTTACCTGTGTACATCACATGGATGCTTTATAGGTATTGCAAATTTATGTCTGAAATAGAGGTCTTCCTCTACTTCAAAACCCCTTCTGATAAGTAGATAGCATGCCATTCATTTGCCTGGTCCCTCAAGTTAAAAACATATATGCCAGCCTTTGCTCCTCCCTTTCCTTAACTCCCTTTCCACAACATGAAACAAATCTCTGGTGCCTGCCATTATTAATGTCATTAAATTCTCCTAAATCCAACAATGACCCTTCTCTATTTCTGCTGCACTGTTATCCATTGGATCAGAGCCTCCTAGCTGAGCACCTTCTTTTGGGTATGGTGCTTCTCTGGTTACTTTTGTATGCTGTAGCTAGAGTCACCTTTGGGCAATTTGATTGTTTCACTCCCCTGCTATAAAGCCCCAGTGTCTTCCCATTTGCTCCTAGGATAAAATCATTTTGAAGATCATACTCACCTTAAACATCAATTTCTTTCAAAGGTTCCTCTGGCCCAACTAACTCAGATCAAATTTGATCTGCCTTTTATCAGCACTTTGTACTTCTTTACAAATCTGTGTAGTTAATGGTTAAGAGCTTGGGTTCTCAAGCCAGATAAGAATGTGTTTGAATCCTGACTGGTATTACTATTTATTAACCATGTGTGTGAACTTACGCAGAGTAGTTATGTATCCTCTGCCTCACTATCTTCATCTGGGAATAATAAAAATACCTATATTATAGTGTTGTTTAATAATTAAAACAGATAACAATGGTGTTTAATAAATATAAGCTATTAACATTATTGTTAGAAATCTCCCCTTTGTGGATTGCTGAGGATGTCCTTTATTTTAGTTCTGACTCAGGTAAACTATGAGGCTTTGAATTAGGGAATATCAGTTTTGATAGTGGTTCAGCCCCATTTACTATTTTGCTCTTGTTTTGTTTTATCAACTTGGACAAGTCGTTGAATGTCGTGAGCCCCATCTTCTCACCCATCACACCTACACAAAACACACACTTACAGATAAAACAAAGAATGATCTTTGAGATCTCTTCCAAAATTTCTTTCTCTGATCTAAAGGAAGTTCATCCCAAGCACTTAATGGTTAAAATAGGTTTACCCAGACCACAAAATAGAAAAGAAGATCATAATAGCTCACCTTGGATCTGGAAATCACCAAAAATACCGTTATCATTGTAAAAATTGCCCAGCTTATAGCTTTCTGACAGCCGCCTGCTACTGCCCAATAGGGATTGGACTGTTTTAGTCCTATAGACAGAACTTTTGAAGAAAATATAAATATAGAAATTAGAAAATGCAAATTGGGCTCATTGATTAGAGATCCTTCTCTACTAACCTAAATATGAACTACAGCTCTCCAACACTTTAAAAGCCTTTTCATGGTTGCCTGGTCAGTTGCAAAACAAAAAAAAGCAAATTGTAAATCAAGATATATAGTCATCAAGGTAGAAGATTTTGAATTGGTTGCTAAATGATTACCATATTAACCTTGTGGGAAGGTGTACTCCCACTCACCTAATTTTAGGAGAAAGATATATTTATTATATTCAGTATACATTGATAGGAACTTTTATTAGTGATAAACAGTTTCATTTCCTTCTGTTATCCTTTATTTTGATTGCCTTTGAGTTGTCCATACTTTTTTGCTTTTTTCTTTTATTAGCTTCTATTATTGTTTTTATTCTTTTCCATTTCAATAAACTTAACCTTTACTAATAATAATGTAATTCGCTAATGTTTATTCATTATTTACTATGAACCATGTATTATTCTAAACATTTTATTTTTTTTACCCCCATTTAATCCTCTCAACAACCCAAATTTTATAAAAAGACTTGAGGCTCAGAGAGGGTAAGTATTAGTGCAGTCACTCAGCTAATAAATTCATCTGACTCCGAAGCAAATATATTGTTAACTACAATATCCTATATTAGTCAGATCATGCTTTCAAATTTTCATGGCAAAGCAGTCACTTATTGTACTGTAAAAAAAACGGGGTTGTTTTACTATTAATAAATAAGTAAGCCTTTAAGTGGTTTTTTAAAGGGGCACCATTTTATATATATATCACATGAAGTCTAAATTAAGTCTTTTTTTAACCATGTTCATCATTTTTAGACATCATTTATAAATTATATGAAGGCTCAAAAGAATTCTGATAAGTAAGGATCAGGCTTGTGATTTAAACAAATTAAGTATAAAACCTCTTTTTTTGAGACAACCAGGGAAAATTGAAGACAGATCAGGTGTTAAATAAACTTTAGAGATTATTATTGATGTGGTTAGGTATGATGATAATATTATGGTTATGTTTTTTTTTTTTTAAAGGCAACATCTCAGGTGGGCCACCGTGGCTCAGTAGGCAGAGTTCTTGCCTGCCATGCCAGAGACCTGGGTTCAATTTCCAGTGCCTGCCTGTGCAAAAAAATAAAAAATTTTTAAAAAGTGACATCTCTTAGAGATAAATACTGAGTACTTGAGAGTGAAATTATATATTGTTTGGGATTTGCTTTGAAAATGATTCAGAAAAAAAAGCAAGAGGGATAGGAAATAGATGAAACAGAATTGGCAAAATATTGATAATTTTTAATAGTGAACACATGAAGTCTTTCATTGTATTCTGTCTAATTTTGTACATGTTTGAACTGTTTCATAATAAAAATTAGAATTTTTTTTAACAATTGGAAAATTGTTAGGAACCTGTCAATTTTCAAAGAGATGGGGTATTGCTAAGGAATGATAGAGGAAGAAAGTTTGCCTTATCCAGCCCACAAAAAGCATGACAGCCATCCTGGCTGCTTATTGCTACTGACAGTATAGAAGGAGAGCAGGTCTGTCCATTACAAAAACAAATAATAGCTCTAATGTTTTATCTTAATTCAATATATAGAATTTTTAAAATTTGAATGTGAAAATTCATGTTAAGTTGGCGTGTCCTCTGAATTTTCATCACAGATATTTGCATCTCATTTCTGATATTAAATGCATCATTGAATATATATATAGACAGCTGAAATACAGAATGCCTTAGCAGAGATGATCATTAAAATTTAAAGTGTATCTTGTAATTCTGTATTATTGCAAAAATTATCACCAAAATAATCTCTTCAGCTATTTTAGTTGGTCTTTTGATCATAACTGTTCTTTGCCTTGAATCTTAGGCTTTTGACCTTTATGAACAAAGATATGCTGCTGTGAAGATCCATCAGCTTAATAAAAGTTGGAGAGATGAGAAGAAAGAAAACTACCACAAGTATATTAATATTTTATGGTTCTCATAAATTGAGTTGTTTTTTTTTTAACTGGTCATGGAGAATTAATATATCTCTTTCCTTAGACATGCCTGCAGAGAGTACAGAATACACAAAGAACTGGATCACCCCAGAATAGTTAAACTCTATGATTATTTCTCCTTAGATACAGACACGTAAGTGAATCTAAGGATTTGATTTTTAAGAAAGTTTTAAAGGTATTATGATAATGAAATATACTATCTGAGATATGATTGAAAATAAATGTATGTGATAACTATATATAGAAAATTTATAAAATGAATCTCTACATACCATTTTACCTAAATAATATACATTATTTACCTTAGAATATGTGATTCACCACCCCCCCCATGTAATGTGTTAAGGATATGTTTGCTTTTGTTTTCCCTTCTTGTGAAAATGATATAAGAATTCTTTGCTTCTCCATTGTAATTCTGAATTTTGGGATAATTTATGTCTAATTTTTTTTCTCTTCTGCATTGTAGGTTTTGTACTGTTTTAGAATACTGTGAAGGCAATGACTTGGATTTCTATCTAAAGCAACATAAATTAATGTCAGAGAAAGAAGCTAGGTCTATTGTAATGCAGATTGTGAATGCACTAAGATATCTCAATGAGATCAAGCCCCCTATTATACATTATGACCTTAAACCAGGTAAATGATGAAATGTGTTTAGTAATTTTTTTAAGTTACAAGTGTAATTTTTAAAGTCATATTCATTAAGTTATCTGAAAACATGCTTTATGGTCTCATTTTTAAAACTTCAGTAGGATGCTAGTAGAAATTTTTTTTGATAATTTTTTTTTATTTATGAAACATAACCACATACAAATACAAACATTCTTATCATATGATCATTTCATTCTTGTTATATAATCAATAACTCAATAGCATCACATAGTTGTATATTCATCATCATGATCATTTCTTTGAACATTTGCATCAACTCAGAAAAAGAAATAAAAAGAAAACAAAAAAATTCATACAGAGCATACCCTTTACCCCTCCCTTTCATGGATCACTAGCATTTCAATCTACTAAATTTATTTTAATATTTGTTCCCCCTATTATTTATTTATTTTTAATCCGTATGTTTTACTCATCTGTCAGTAGATAAAAGGAGCATCAGACACAAGGTTTTCACAACCAACACAGTCACATTGCGAAAGCTATATCATTATACAATCATCTTCAAGAAACATGGCTAGTGGGGCACAGCTCTACATTTTCAGACAGTTCCCTCCAGCTTCTCATTACACTTTAACTAAACAGGTGATATCTTTTTAATGTGTAAGAATAATCTCCAGGATAACCTCTCAACTCTATTTGGAATCTTTCAGCCATTGACACTTTATTTTGTCTTATTTCCCTCTTCCCCCTTTTGGTTGAGAAGGTTTTCTCAATCCCTTAATGCTGAGTCCCAGCTCATTCTAGGATTTCTGTCCCACGTTGCTAGGAAGGTCTACACCCCTGGGAGTCATGTCCCACGTAGAGAGGGGGGAGGGCAGTGAGTTTGCTTGTTGTGTTGGCTAAGAGAGAGGCGCCACATCTGAGTAACAGAAGAGATTCTCTTGGGGGTGACTGTTAGTCCTAATTTTAAGGCGGCTTAGCCTCTCCTTTGCGGGGTTAAGTTTCTTATGAACAAACCCCAAGATTAGGGGCTCAGCCTATTGCTTTGATTGTCCCCACTGCTTGTGAGAATATGAAGAATTCTCCACTTGGGGAAGTTGAATTTTCTCCCTTTCTCACCATTCCCCAAGGGGACTTTGCAAATACTTTTTTATTCACTGTTTAAATCACTTTGAAATTTATTGGGGCATCACTCTGGACAAACTTAAAAAATTTCATGTCCTACTCAAGGTTCCAAGTATTATGGTGTTCGGTTAAGCTGTTCACATAAGTTATATTAGGAAATGCACTAGTTGAAATATAAATTTTGTACCAAGTAAACATTTTTTGCTTTAGTTTCACACATAAGTTAAAGTTTTGAAATATTAATTACTATTGATATTTTAATTAATTGATTTAATTAATTTTCAACACCCTGCAGTATTGACATTCCTTTGTTCTTCCTCATGCAAAAACATTTTTAAATTTGTACATTTACTCACTATCATTATACACTCTAGGCATTCCTAAATTATACCATCTTAGTCTTTATTATCTATCTTTCCTTCTGATTTCATTTGTGCTCCCAGGCACTAGTAGAATTTAAAGTGGGTTTTGTTTATTATTTAATAATGTTTCACCTATGTATCATTAAAATAATTCTTATATTTTATTCTTAGGGAACATCCTTCTGGTAGATGGAACAGCATGTGGAGAAATCAAAATCACTGATTTTGGTCTGTCCAAGATTATGGATGATGATAGTTATGGTGTAGATGGAATGGATCTAACTTCCCAAGGGGCAGGCACTTACTGGTGAGTGTATTCTTAAAAATATCAAAATTATCTAGACTCTCCCAGTGTTCTTACACTAATTTAATTTTTATTTTCATGTTGCCTTTGAGATTACTGCAGTGAGTATATGAAGGGTTTGAAGCCTCTGAGTAGGGAGGCGACTGTTGTTATCAGTCCTTTTTTTACATCTGTTCTTTCTTAATTGTAACTCTACCCAAACGGGAGAGAGAATCAATCAAATGGTATTTGCAAGTAACTTCAGGATCTATAAGCCAGAAACTCCTAACATGGAGAATTCATAGATTTTCTTTTATCATATTAGGATTATGTTTATCATGAATATAAATACTTATAAAAATATGATAACTATTACAAGCAGTAACCATAAGCATCGAGCTCTCTCTAGAGGTTTTATGATTGGCAGATTTTGTTAGAGATGGGGTGGGTAATCATGGGGAATAAATTTGACATTCTTGATCTTTGTACTTGTCTCTCAGAAATATCTTTTAATGACTTTATAAATATAGATACAAATCTAAATAGAACTGTAGATAAAATGTAAATGAATGTCTCCTCTTCAGAGTATGTCAGTATTAACAAAAACTACCTCAGGGTTAATTTTCAAACATTGTCAAGTTCACTAAAGTGCAGTACATAAGACTATAAAATTTGAAAATAAACTTTTTTCAGTTTTAGAATGACTTAGTTTAGCAAAAGGGGTGGCATTTTCATGGGAAGTGAATTAACTGGATTAACCTTCATTGATTACAATAGTGACTACAAGCATAGGATTTCCATATAGCCTGGGCAGTTCTCAAGTGTCACCGGTCTGTATGGATTTTACTTTTTATAAACAGGGATTAGTCATATTCATGCATTCTTTTAAAGCCATTTTAAAGTACCAAATTCTACATGTGGTAATTTCTAGGAATATGAATAAGATCTATAATTGATATTTTTGTGTGTGTATTTAAAGATCATTCAAATTATCATTCAGAAATTCAAAAATATCAAGCTAGTAACCAAGTCAGTAATCAAGCTAGTATCAAGTCAGTATTTTCAGTCTATAGTTTTGAGGGTTATTTCTTTTAACAACAGAGCTTATTTTTTCACAGTGAAATCTTAGTCAGACCCTGGTAAATAAAACCAATGAAACAAGACTTGTTAGTAGAACCCTGGACCCTATGGAAAACAGCTTGAAAATCAAATAATAGATCCATCTTGCTCTGTTAGAGACTCTCGCTATGTTGTTTCCTCTACTCTTGCTTAACTAGTTTAGAGCTGAACAAGGAGATTTCCCTCTTATAAGTGAACATGAGCCAGGGAAGCTTATATTTTAGGGCTATACAGGAAGGACATACAGTCATGGCATTTCGATGTAGGAACCTGGAGTTTATTTCCCATAGAAACAGTGTTCAAAAAATGGTTAGTTTTTGTAGTCACATTACTTTTTTAGCTATGTAATTGATAAACTGGAATGTCCAATAACCCCAGTAACCTTTCTAACATTGATACATACAGACTTTGTGTGTGTGTATATGCATATGTGTGTATATTGATTTTTTAAGTCATCTTTCATCTCAGAAGCTTGAAATATTTGTCAGTATCACTTAGAAAGAAAGTCAATTTTGTGTTCCTTCTCTCTTGTCTCAGATGGATCATTCACTAAATTCTGGGGCTCATTTTTTCCCCAAATGTTTTTGGTATTTACTTCTACAATTGCTCTCCTTGCTTACACCTTTGTTGCCTGAAGAGATACTGTAGTAGTGTTTTAAGAACCATTCTTGTTTCAGTCACACGCATATACCCCTACATTGATAAAACAAATCTTGCTTTTCAGTTGATTTGGGAGGCAAGAAAGGATTAACAAAAATAAGTTACTGGGCGCACAGGTGATTCAATGGTAGAATGCTTGCCTTCCATGGGGGAGACCTGGATTCGATTCCCAGACCATGCATCCCCCCCCACAAAAAAAAATAAGTTACTGATCATAATTAGTGGTTCTTCAAGGAACTTCTTTAAACTGCTGAAGTAGAATCGTACTGAAATCACAATTAGTGTATTGAGTACAAAGATAAAGAATAAAAGAGTAGCTATCATTTAGCTGTATAATATCCTTTTCAGGATTTTTAGTTTATCATAAGTTTTTAAATGTGTGATACTTGTGTCCCTGATGAATCTTTTTACGTATCACCTGAGGTGATGAATTTATTTTTACCTTTTATTTAAAATTATGAATTTATAAATAAATAGCAAACATTTTTGAGCACTCTATATTTCAGGCACCCCTAGTGCTCAAAATTGTGTAAGAGCTCCTTGAGTTGCTTACAGTCTAATGTGATTGCAATTTAATGCCATAATAAAGGCAACCTAAAGTCCCCTGGCAACATGGTGAAGAGTCCAAACTTTGCCTGGAGGGAGGCAGAGATGGTTTATGTAGTTTGCGTTGGTATGATTGAAAATAAATATATATAAAGCAAAAAGGTACTCACGAAGTGAATTGGAGTGATTTGGGGAAGGTATTAGAGATTGTCCTACTCAAAAACACCGAGGGCAAAAAATGCCGTTTGAAAAACCAAATAAGTTGTCTCTTACTAGCCAGTATCAGGGGTTTAGGCGCTGGAGAAAATGATGTGTTTGGATTTTGGACAATAGAAGCTGCTGCCAAGTTAGGATAAGTCTTGTGTTCCAAACAAGAGAAATGAGGTCTTATCTTATTGGCAGTGAGTGCTGTTTAAGGCTGTGTAAAAGAGCCATCTAATCAGATAGGCATTTTAAGAAGAATTTTGAACAATGTTGAAGGGCGATGGGAGGATTTCTTCTACTCCATTTAGACTCAAACTAGAACATTGTAATTTCTAATGATAAGGTTTTTTTATGTAGATGATTAATATATATATTACATATTTTACCACAAGGTTGTGTTTTAGTTCTAGAGTCAAATGATATTAGAATATAAATGCTTCAAAAGTTCAGTTGATGGTTTTCATTGATAAAGTTAGTATTCTACGATTCTGTATTTAGAAGATTATAAGTTATTGGTTGTTAATAAGCATTCTTTTATTTTTATCTCACACAAAACTAGGTATTTACCCCCTGAGTGTTTTGTAGTTGGAAAAGAACCACCAAAAATTTCCAACAAGGTTGATGTGTGGTCAGTTGGAGTCATCTTCTTTCAGTGTCTTTATGGTAGAAAGGTAAGTTCTACCAGTTTCACCTGTATAGAGAGAAATTAACTGAATTTTCTCCTCTTAAATAAGTTTCATTACATTGAACTCAGTCTAGACCATTTTAAGGGAAGCCAGCTTCTGCTTTATGTCTTCCTGAAGTTTCATGGATCAGATTATTTTAACATCACCCAAGTTTACTTGGCCTGCTTTTAAAAATTTTTGTTTTTTTAAGGAAAAGATGTAACCAACGACATTTTCTACTCCTAGGAATATTGGAGTCAAAACACTCTTCATTATCCTTCAGACATTCTCTCCACTTCCTCTACAGTTACCTCCTTCTTAACCCTGACTTATATACACACATATACACAGTTTAACCCAGGCATAGTTTCCACTGTGTTCCTTAGGGAAATATGATCTAATTTAGTCATTTTTTGGTTTTGTTGGGTTTTTTTTGCATGGGCAGGCACTGGGAATCAAACCCAGGTCTCTGGCATGGTAGGCCAGAGCTCTGCCCCTGCACCACCATTGCCTGCCCTCTAATTTTGTCTTAATTCTTCTCAAAACTCTTTTTATATTGAAGATGAAACTGTAAGCTACCATATTTATCATCTAGTCCGCATCCCAGCCTATCTCATCATTTGGTAAATATGGTCTTGTCTAGGAATTCATAGCAAGTTAGGACCAAACCCAGATGTCATAACTCCATATCCATAGCTAGTTCATTTTTTAAGTTAGTTTATCATTCACAGAGTATTTTATTTTTTAGAATCTTCACAGCTGTTTCCTCTACTTCTTCATCTCTTCTCTAATCAAACATCATTTTACAAACATTCAGAATAGTTTTAATTTTTTTTTATTTTATCTGTTATATTACAACTTTTTCTACAACATTATTTTCTACTTTGTCTCACTGAGTTTCAGCCATGTTAAGGATTGATTAGATGGGCTTTCTCAGCCTGCTATCAATTATAACCTTGTTGTATAAGAATACACCCCAAGTTCCAAATAGCTGAGGACAAAATTTTAGAATATAAATCATCTCTACCCTGAGGATTCAATGATGTTATCTTTATTGAAATATTTTGGTGGATGAATTTTTCAACATTTTATCCTTTTTGTTTTTTTTAAGCCATTTGGTCACAATCAGTCTCAACAGGACATACTTCAAGAAAATACAATATTAAAAGCCACGGAAGTTCAGTTCCCTGTAAAACCAGTTGTAAGCAGTGAAGCCAAGGTACTAAATTTAGTTAAATAAATTTTGTGAAGTAAACTTTGTTTAATAAATTGTGCCTAAAACAAGGTGAGTACGTATTAGTAGGTAAAATAAAACGGATTACTGTTGCCAGGATATTGGTCTGGTAGGAGCTGGTGATTGCTCTGGAAAAAGGACACGTTTAGCCTTTGAATGCGATAGTTTTCATCCTTTAAAGACCCAAATATGATTTTCAATTCCTTGTACATACTACCTTGTCTGAAAAAGTAAGGGAAAATCACAAAATCTGGGCACATCGTTACCTTTATGTTTTGTGTAGCAGCTTATATTAATTCTTCACCTGAGATGTTTCAATATATAAGAAATAATAAAAGTAGTAATAATAACTAACTACCATTTATTTAGTGCTTACGATGTGTCAAACATTGTGTGGATGCTTTATATACATATCTTTTAAAAACTTTATGAGTTATAGTTTCTTTCCTTATCTCCATTTTATAAAGTAGGAAACCAGTCAAGCCACAGCAAAAGTAATTACCTGGTCTAGAATACCAACTAATAAGTTACAGACCTGTGCTCTTCAAATATCCACTTCTCTCAGACTCCAAAATCCATGTCCTTTGACCTCTACTACCCTGCACTAACTCTTGAGCGTTAGCGTCTCATCCCTTTGTCATCTGCTTGGATGTAGCAGTCTGTGAATCTGCAGAAAAAGCCTTCTTATACTTTTTAATATATGTATATCTATGTAATAAAATGACATGAAATAGCTGTTTCTAATAAATGCCAATATTTTATGATGCTTGTCTTCCCACCTTCTTCCTCTTGGCCTTTTATTTAATATGTGTGTCTTTACTCCTACTTTGTCATTCTTTAATTACAAAGATTATTTCTCTGTGACCTCCCCCCCCGTAGTGTCTTCCCTTTTCAAAATTCCTAATTTAGAATTTCCCTTATGAAATTCCTAAGAACGCATAACTTTTATTTTTTCTGGAATGAATAGTCAGACCATAAGAATAATTCATAAACAGGAATTATAATAGTTAAGATTTCTTAGAGCATAGATAAATACTGCTAGTTTTCTAAATAATACCCGTTTGAGGTCATAGTAGCTGTCGAAGTCAAAATGTAATGGTTTTTGTATATTTAATGTCTGTGTGAGTTATTTTAGAAGTATTCAGCATTACATTTTTGTCCCTTACATCTTTAGTGGGTTTTTGAAAGTCATTTGAATGACCACTTAAAAACTTGACAATTAAAAAAGTAAATGCAATGTCCTTATTTTAAAGCATAATGGATTACCTTCATAAGGTAAAATATGCCTTCTTTAAAAAGATCTTAACAGTGCTAGTATCTAAATCTTGTCTTAATTTTTTTTCTACAGCCTCAGTGAGAACAGAAATTAAAAGTGAATTTAGTAAAAAAGGCAAGACCCATTTATTTATTTATTTATTTATTTATTTATTTATTTATTTATTTATTTAATATTTACAAAAATATCCAGGAGTGAGTGGATTATACCAAAGAGGAATCCCATTTAATCATTTCTGGTTGCATCATTATGCTTCCTATAGATACAGCAGTCACCATTTTGTTGTCTGAAATCTTGGACAAGGGTTTCACGTGTGCTTTTACATCTTATCCTTACAGGCCCTCCTTTGCCAAATACTTTCCCTTGACTTGGTGTGGACGTTTTAAGCACATTTACTCATTGTAGACTTCTTAGCCTTAACCTTGCTATTACTGGAAGCCTTTTATACCCTTATATTCTGCTTTCAACATATCAGTCACTCTTTTTTTTGGTCAACTTGTCAAAAATGTTTAAACTTTATTGAAATTTTGATGTTTTGTTTTGTTTTTTAAATGTAAATGACCATCTATTTTCAACATGCTGCAATACTGACATTTCTGTGTTCTTCCTCATGCAAAACATTTTTTAATTTATACATTTAGTCATTATCATTGTATACTCTAGACATTCCTAAATTATACCATCTCTGTCTTTATTGTCTGTCTTTCCTTCTAGTTTCATATGTGTCCCCAGCCCACATCAGTCACTCTTGATTTCTTTCTCCATCTTAATCTATTCAGAGTGCTTTCTTAAACATTTTTATTTGTTAAAGTCATAAAAAAGCTAAAACCTAAGTGTTGATATGGACTTCATAAATAGAATAAAGCTAACCATAGTATCATGAGAATAGCTAGATTTGGTTTTAGAGAAAAATTTACTTCTTTCTCTTGAATTTCAAAGCTAAGAAGCTGCAAAATAGCTACTTTTCAATGTGAGTAAACTTCTAACTAGCAGTATAGATGCTAGTTGTAGGGTTTTCTTCCTCTGCAAATGCTTTAATTCATGAATTTTGTAATAGTGAAAGAAGCCAAGCAAAGGAAAGAATAGTCTGTATTTACACTTACATAAAATTCAAGACAAATAAAACTCCACCATGGTGTTAGAAGTCAGGATAAAGGTTATTCAGGTTGGGTTTGGGTGCAGTACCTGGAAGGCAGATGAGGAAACTTAGGAGGTTCTGATAAACTTTTTTTTTTTATCTTGGTGGTAGTTGCATGGACATGTTCACTTTGTGCTATACACTATAAGAAAAGATAATGATTATATTCCATTATTTAATTTTCTCATTAGTGTAATGATACACTGATCTAGCCTAAGAAACAAAAGCCCTACTAGTAGCATTATTTAAGTAGTTCCTTCATCTAACAATCTTTATGCTCAATTGGAAAAAAATATTAATGGTACTCTAGCCTTTAGACAGACTAAACTGTGATAGTAAATTTGGATGAAGCTATTTTAGCAGGAAAAAAATACTAGAAAAAGGAAAGTCTCAAGAATTTTCTAAGAAGAAATTTATTGAACTTTCAGCAATAAGTTCAAATGGTAGCAATAATAATGACTATGAAGCAAACCATAAAGGGCTGTCAGGGAGAATTCTATTATTGCAGGAATTTTTTTTAACTTTTTTTGTTATAACATATATACAAAGCAAAGAAAGAAAAAAGCAATAGTTTTTAAAGTGCTCTTCAACAGGTAGTTACAGGACAAATTGCAGAGTTGTCATACACTGTAATACCATCCTCTTCAGATTTTTCCTTCTAACTGCTCCAAAATATAGGAAGCTAAAAGGAATGAATATTTTTATCATCACAATCAACTATTTTTTTTTCTTTTTTTGTGAAAAAAACATATACTAAAAAGCAAATTTCAAAGCACAGACTTCAGGGTTTGGTATGGGTCACAATTCCATAATTTTAGGTTTTTACTTCTAGCTGCTCTAAGATACTGGAGACTAAAAGAAATAGCAATTTAATGATTCAGCAATCATATTCATTTGTTAAACCCTACTTTCTCTGTATAACACCATCATCACCTTTGATTTTTCTGTCCTACTCTTGAGGGATATTTGGGCTATGTCCATTCAAACTTTTTCACGTTAGAAGGAGCTGTCAGTAATATGGGGTAGGGAGATGGAACTAGCTGATGATGTTCTGGAGAGGCTGGGCCCCCTAGGTTTCAGGACTTATCTGGTCCAGGGACCCATCCGGAGGTTGTAGGTTTCTGGAAAGTTACCCTAGTGCATGGAACCTTTGTAGAATCTTATATATTACCCTAGGTGTTCCTTAGGATTGACTGGAATGGTCCTGGTTTGGGGTTGGCAGGTTATGATAGGTAGCAATGTCTAACTGAAGCTTGCAGAAGAGTGACTTCCAGAGTAGCCTCTCGACTCCATTTGAACTGTCTCAGCCACTGATACTTTATTAGTTACCCTTCTTTTCCCTCTTTTGGTTGGGATAGAATTGTTGATCCCATGGTGCCAGGGCTGGACTCATGCCTGGAAGTCATCTCCTACACTGCCAGGGAGACTTTCACCCCTGGATGTCATATCCCACATAGAAGGGAGGGCAATGATTTCACTTACAGAGTTGGGCTTAGAGAGATTGAGGCCACATCTGAGCAACAAAAGAAGTCCTCCAGAAGTAACTCTTAGGCATACCAATAGGTAGGCTAAGCATCTCCATTACCTACATAAGTTTCACAAGAGTAAGCCTCAAGATCAAGAGCTTGGCCTATTGATTTGGGTGTCCCTAAGGGAATTTTTTATTTTTTTAAGGTTTGAATTTCCAGTAAAATGAGATTTGGCCAAGCCCTAGATTTTGAGGCTTGCCCTTATCAAACTTGTTTCTGTAGTGGAGAAGCTAAGATCTGTGGCAAGGCCTAGGAGTTGCTTCCAGGAAACCTCTTTTGTTGCTCAGATTTGGCCTCTCTCTTTCTCTGGGCCTAACTCTGCAAGGAAGATCATTGACCTTGTCCCTGCATGGGTCATGACATTCAGGGGTGAGGGTCTTCCTGACAATGTGGGCATGACTCCTGGGGATGAGTCTCATCCTGGCACCATGGATTGACAAGGCATTCCTGACCAAAAGGAGGAAAAGAAGTGTAATAAAGTAAGGGTTCCATAGCTAAGAGAGATCAGATAGAGTCAAGAAGCTACTCTGGAAGCTACTCATACGCAAGCTTCAGTTAGATGGTACTTATTGCCATAATTTGCTAAAACCCAACCAGTATCATTCTTGTGGACTCTTCAAAACCTACAGCTCAAGCTGATACTTTTAAGAAGTTTCATTCACTGAGTTTGCTTTCTTAGGGTTCCTAGGTCAGATAGATCATGAAACACAGGGGGACCAGCCTGTCCAAGATTATCAACTGGTTATATCCCCATATCCTTTAGTGTCAGTACCCTTTCTTAACATGAAAAAGTCAGGACGTACATTGTCTGAGTTCCCTATAGATTAGGAGAATGATAAAAGGAGAGGGAGGAGTTATAGCAGAAAGGATAGGATTTGACAGCCCTGAGAGACTGCTGAATCACTATTGATCTTTCTTCTAATTTCTAGTGTCTTAGAGCAACTAGAGGGAAAAAATCTGAAACAGTGGAATAGTAACCCATAACAGACTTAAATCTGTTGTATAACTACTTGTTGATGTGTACTTTGAAAATTGTTGCTTTTTGTTTCATTTCTTTGTATATATGTCGTATTTAACAATAAAAAAAAACTTTTTTTAATGAGATCTATCTATTGTCTTAAATTAATGCAGACTTCTATAAGATTCAGTTTGTTGATATTTAGAAATGCTGACCTTTCCGTTTTTATTTTTTAAGGCATTCATAAGACGCTGTTTGGCATACCGAAAAGAAGATCGATTTGATGTGCACCAACTAGCAAATGACCCATACCTTCTCCCTCACATGAGAAGATCTAATTCTTCAGGAAACTTACACATGGCTGGGCTTACAGCATCCCCTACACCCCCTTCTTCAAGCATAATTTCTTACTGACGTTCCTCCAGGATTGGCATGATATCATTGAATTGTTTCCATATGCACATTTGAGTTTGAGAGCATTTGAGTGTTTTTTGTTTTTTGTTTTTTACACAGGACATGGTTGAGAACTGTTTGTAAACTGAATTTCTTCATAGTGTCATTTGTATGAGAGTGAATCATGAACAATGAATGAATGTACACTTAACAACTATAGTCTTGAGCATTGAAGGGTGAGATGAGCCCGTTGTACATAAACAGGAATATCATGTTGAGAAAGAAGAAAAATCGTTGTTTATTTGGAGAAACACTGTAAATAACGTTTATAATACTTAAATACATTTGGTTGTTACTGGAGAGTTAAAACATGAAGGGTAGTTTTTCATTATTTAAAAATACATGGGAAAAATTTGAGATATTTCTAACACATAAGAACTACAGTGCCTGGATACATACTTCAGCATTTAGCAGTTAATCTGCTGAAACCAAAGTAAGAACGAATGACAGTGACAGTTGTGTTTTATATAATAGAATGTGAGAGTTGGAATCTTTGGACAAAGACTTTGTCATTTGCCTGTTCTGACTTTTACTAAGTTGTACCTCTAAATCACGTCTGTTCCCTCCCCTCCCTTCCCTCCCTCCACTCGTTATATTAAAGGGAGAGCTGAATTTCCTAGGTACTCATACAGTTTTGACAAAATGAGCTGCTTATTTTGAAATCAGTTGAATTCACTAAATTGTAGTATTTGCAGTGTTTTTAACATGGTAGAATTCTTTACAGGTATTTTTTTTGTTACCAGGCCTTGTTCATAAAAACAAGTGACAGTATGTAACAAATGCAGACCAGTTCTATGCAGGATAATGATAAAATTCCCTTCTAGCTGTATTGTAAATTGTTGTACAGATGTCATATTTCAATTACTAAGTTTCAGCAGCTTATTCTTGTACAAATGTTTAAAAATATGGCTTTTCTAATTGGATATTGTATTTTTTTTAAGTCTTGGAGGCGCTTTAATTGCTGCTAAATGATGTTGCTTCTTTGCTAAAAAAATCTAATGACCTTAAAGGTGCAAGTTGACTGACTGTACATCATAGAGAGATATTAAAAGCAGGTATTCATTAATTATCAAAGCATGTGAAAATGATCCATGTTGGACATACAAGAGATCTTTAAATCAGTTTCTTGGGTTCTAGGTCTGTGGAGCACATACATACTGGAGTTATAAATTGTTCATGCTTATTCTCCATTTCTAGAACGTTCTTATCAGCAAGGTGGAAGGTCCCATAAACAAATTTCTTGTAGTTTGTACAGATTTGTTAAAATGTGAAGCATTTTCTAACTGCCTTGTATGGTAGAAACCATTGTTTTTCAGGATGCTGTATTTCACTTTGTAGATTATTTCTTTATTGTCACATTCATAATGCTGATACTTATATGTAAGTTGTCCATGTTGCAGAAAAAGGAGGCTGAACTTACCACAGATCTTATTAATATTGTACAGTTAACTTTGGCTCTTATTTTTGATGTTGCAAACCATTTTGTTTTTTCATTGTATATAGACACGTTGTCTCTTTAAGATGCTGCTGAAATTGTAGAAAATGTAGCCAAAAAGTAATAAACAATGACAGTTAAAATTTAAAGACTATGAAAATTGCATATAAAGGGAACCTTCAAGATTTAGGTTATTGACTAAATTAGCTCCTTTCACTTAAGAATCATCTGAATAAATTATCTTTAAGTATACTTCAAAACAAGTATAAAGTATTTCAAGCTTTTAAAGTAAACCTAATAACCATTATTAAGGCTAATCCTGGTAAGTAACACTTGACACTATTAGAAGTGGCTTAAAGGCTATACCTGTTCCTCTGTAGATTAAGATAGAAATCCTATGAAAAATATTGACATGGTATTAAAATGTTAGCATTAACTGAGTGCTTCAACTGCTGCCCACAGATGTAAAAGAGTTCATCTTTCTGAATCATAAAGTACTATTTGCATATAGTAGCTGTTATTTAAAGCCCTAAATTAAAAGAAAATGCCCAGTTTTGTTTAATATGTTGTTGAAGTGAGTATTAAGTGGACATGTAAAATTGCCTTGAGGTTTATAAGTAGTACAGATGTAGATCACTGGTTCACAATAGTTTTTCTAAATAAATGTGAGTGACAATGTCAAAATGAAGGAAAGAAGGGATACAAGCCATAAAATGAAACTGCTTTCTTAACCTGGGTTTAGGTAATGATTTATAATAATAAAAAAAAGTTTAGGATATGAATCAATTTAGTAGACCCTATCTTCCTCCTCCTAAGATTTTCCCAAGAAAATGCTATATGTTATGGAATACATGCCAATGTCCCCCTGGGATAAGATGGCTCATTGAGTCAAGTTAAATAATTTACTATTACCTTCACAATGGAAATTAGTGTCTATCACTTTAATAATTTGAAAATAACTGGCAATTGTTGTCTCTACTCTCTTTTGCGGTTTCGATTGTTTTATAGTGTCCTCATGTTTGTCCTCACAATTAAAGCATGACTTATATCCCTAAAATGATTGCTAGGGTCTTCTCTGAGTCAGCACTGATACAGAGAAAAATGCACAGATTTGAATATAATTTTTAAATCTTTGATTAAAATTAGCTTTAGTGTATGCATGTTGAGAAGAATTAAGTGTAGAAACCATGCTAAAAATTGGTAAGGTAGGGGGAAATATTTGGTTGTTTTTCAAATGAAAAGCCTTAATCTGTTTTTTCCTTACCCACTGCTACTCCCTCCTCCTAAAAAAATAACTTTCAATTTAAATGGCATATAAAATGTAAATGTATACTTTTTTATACAAACACCTCATTACATGAAGCCAAAATGGTGAGAGTTTCAGTAAAACATTTATAGACTGTATTGTGTGTTCTTGCTGTGTTAATCATCACTTACTAAATGCAAGTGTTGATCATTAGATGTTAATTATTAGCTATATTTTCATGATTATGCTGACAGCACAGTCCATTTAGATAGTTGGTTTGCACAATTTACCTACCAATGGGATATTATGTGTAAGTCAGGCTATCTCTTTCACAGAAAAACAAGCACCAGTGTAATTAAATTGTAATCTAATTTAATTACACCAGTCTAAATTTTGAAATGTTATCTGATAATTTGCCTTCTAAGTATACCAAATTGTAATGTTCTGACAACCTAACTAATTCAAAAAGTGATTTTAGCTGCTATTTTAAAAATTGAATTATTAGAATTCCAGCTTCTTGATTTCAGTAATTCTGCAATAGTTCTAGGATTTAAATAACTTATCTTAATTTGAATTAGCTTAATTTCCTAAAGCAAATACATTTCCACATACCTTCCCCTACTTCTCTTTCCCTTCCCCTTTTCTTTTTTTCAGAATTTTTTTTCTTGGAAATTCTTTAATTTTCAAATGGAAAAGATTTGAGTAATTGTGTGTAAGCCAACTCCAAGAATTATTTGTATAGTCTAAGAAGAACTTAGTAGAAGAGTAGTTGCTAGTTAGAGCCAAAATGCATGGCTTTCACTTGGAAATCCTCACTCCTTTAAAATATTGGGGATGTGGATAACCTACATACATGTAGCTGTTTAAAGAAGGACATTAAAAGCACAGTGGTTAAGAGCTTAGATTTTGGAACCAGATTCCTTGGGTTTACCTATTAACTGCTGTTGACTACGTGTGTTTCAGGTTCCCTACATGAAAATGAGAGCGATAGTAGTGCTATATTAAGAGTGGTTGAGACATAGTGGGCCACGTGTGTACAGCACTTAGAACTGTGCCTTATACATACTAAATACCACAAGCTGCTATTTTTTTAAGTCTCGAAAGATTAATGCTTTTGTTCTGTTTAAAAGATGCAGTAATACTTTGTTTCCCAAGATAATCTAAATTCTTTTAAGAAACAGTATTACAATGTTTGACTCAAATTTCAATTGAGGAAATGATTAGATTACCTTAAAGTGGGAGATAGCAACTTTTTTTTAAGTGACTTTTGTGAACTGTAATTGCCAAAAAGAGCATGCCCTGTTGCTGTTTCATTAAAAGTCATTCTGTCACACTTCCAGAGGTTTTTTTTGTTAACCACCATCATTTAAGGTAGGATAGGGACAGTATTATACCTGTCTTACAGAGGAAGCAGATTTAGAGAGGAAGACTAATTTGGTACAGTTAGTAAGTATTAATATCAACTAAAATACAGCTTTTGGATTCTTAGAGCAGGGTTCTTAGGTTAACACCTTGCCTCTATTATAAACGTGGCTCAGTGTGTTAAATTTTTCATAATTGTTTAAAGGTGGTACTAACAGGTGATCATCACTTTGAAGGAGTAAATCTGAAGAATTACTCAGGTTTTCAGTCAGGAAGGCCAGCTGAGCCATAATACTCTGGTGGCTGGGAGTCATTTGAGAGAGCGCTTCTGCCCCAGATTCATTCCAGGTCAGATGGAGAGGGTTGCAAACCTTTTCCTGTTTTTCCATTTCTTTTTTATTGCTTTTAAATTTCAAAGATAAAATCCATCAGTCAGCAATCTTTTCTGCCTAAAGAGAGGAGTTTGCTTTCCTCCTCAGCCCACTCATGAGCATAGAAGGTTCATTCTATCTCCTCTCTGTAGTGGGAGGCCAATTTGGTCTCTAATAAGAAATGTATAAAACTAGCTCAAAAAGAGGCTTTGGAAATTTGGGTACTTCATTAATTGCCTATAAACCTTCCAGAGTTTTCCAGGATTGATGAAATTGCCCATGTGTGGTTTTCCAGCACAAAGATCACAAGTGAGTAGCTCTGAATTCATTAAGTGATTCTTTCTTTTGAGTAAAAATTCTGCATGCATTTAAGTTTTTGATTTCTTTTAAATATGTGATGTTTTCATTTGAAGGATCCTAGACTGTTCCCATGACTACATTCCTCAGGCTCAAGAACAGATGAACATGACTAAAACATCTCACCTGTACTTAACTGTGTGGTATGTTTGAATTAAATATCATTGACATGACCAGGAAAATTCTAAAGGTCATAGTTCTAGAATGTGACAGACGTCAAACTTACTGAAACTACCTTATCCAAAGAATGAATATGGCTAATTGTTCTTAATATTAGTCATATTTAGGTTGTTTCAAATTACCTTATGTCATAATGCATCCTAGAACAGCCTTTTTTGTCTACAAATAATCAAATTCACAGTTGATTTATAAAGAAGTGTTTAGAAGAAGTGGGGAAAACATGAGTTTTAAAGTTAAGACTTGGCTTTACATCCCAACTTTATTAATAACTGTGTGGCCTTAGAGAAGTCAACCACGCTGAGGCTTGTTACCCATCTATAAATTGTTTCTACTAATCATACCTGCCTCACAAGCACCTAGCACCAAGAATGGGTTCAGAATCATTCCAAGTGAAACCAGCCTGGACTGAATAATATTGACTAGTTTAGAAAAGAGGTTTAAAACATCCCTTTTGCAGGGTCATTGTGAGGGTTCATGAGAGAATGGAGGCAGTGGAGTGTATTTCTGTATTTTAACCCCTATCTGTGCATAAGTGCTTTGTGTGTTTCCTGTTACTGTGACATGGTAGGTAGGTTCCATAAATGTGTCTCTTGCATATTCCAGTACACAACCGCTATCATCAGAGTTTCCTTATCCACTTGAAGACAAATTTTCGTGGGTGGCAGACTTAACTGTTCACTTTTCAGAGGTCCAGCCTTTTTTGTTCACTTTAAGGATGATATTTGGATCCCAAGATTGTTTATACAGAAGCCATCATGAATGTTAAATGACCGTGATGGTCTTTGAGCTAATGTAAAAAATATATATATTAATATTTCACTTTGATAGTGTTTCAACTTTAGGAATTTGTTTAAAAGTTTATTCTTGTGAGCTCCCTTCCCAGAGACAGAATAGATACATGTATAGTTATTAGTATCAAGCATTATAAGAAAACTTAAAAAGAATGACCAAGGTATTATGAGGTCACTACTATTTTAGACGTGGAATTGATTATATAGTAATCAAGTTGGTAGATGAGAAACCTTAGACATTAAAACAACACAGCTAGGATTTATTTATTTATTTTTACTGTTGAAACATATCCATACATTTGACTAAAAATATATGTGCTTTGTAGTTTGAGTGAAAAAAACCTTTAAGGGAATTGAGCTGTGCTGAAGTATAATTTTATTTTCTTTTATATTTTGCTGATTTATTTTTTAAATCACAAAATAAGGAAAGTAGTACTCTTTTTTTTTTTTTTTTTTACATGGGCAGGCACCGGAATTCCTTGGGCATGATGGCAGGCAAGCATACTTGCCTACTGAGCCACCGTGGCCCGCCCGGAAAGTAGTATTCTTTAACAGTAAATTGCTTTTTAGAAAAAGTAATAGGATTTCTATGGCATGTATAGAAGATGTTTATTCTGCTAATGACCCTGAAAATTACTTAAGCCAAGTTTTACATTCTGCAGGGAAATTCACTCTTCCCATATCTCTGGGAAAGCCGTATTCAGAGACAAAATCTGAAAAATATGAAGAGTAGCTCTAAGAAAATTTTGGATTGTACATTAGTTCAAAATGATACTATTCCTACATTAATTTAGTTGCCTGGCATTGCAGGATAGAAGTGGCTACAACTTGTTCTGAATTTCTATCTCAGAAAGCTCTTTTCCCTGTTTCACTAACCAACCAGGTTGGCACCAGGAATGTTTGCTTCACTGGGAAACACTGGAGGACAAAACCATTATGGAAGTACTGATAGTTGCATCGATTTGGCATCACTGCAAAATTAAAATGTTAAACTTGATCCTGAGTTCTACAAGAACATAATCATGGATTAAAATTGCTATTGTGTCTATTTTACATTTTTCTGATATAAAAACTGATACTGTGCCATACAAAAAAAAGGTACTTTACTGGAGACCTGGGTTCAATTCCTGGTGCTTGCCCATGCAAAAAAAAGTTACTTAAATAAGTTTTTGTAAATACTATTTAATATTCTATCAGAAGCCAAAATGGTAGCATTCAGATTCTTATAAGTAGCCTCTTCATGTAATTTTCCCATGTAACTCGCCCAGATTGCATCGTGGAAGTGTTGTTTGTTTTCGTTTCTGTTTGTTTTATCCCACCTCAAAGTATAGTATTTGCGTTTGTTTGTTGTATTTGTTGATTTTTCTATCTAAGTAGGAAATGTTGGTATAATAGGGTAGGATAGGCTATGGTAACAAATTAACCACCAAAATAAAGGTTTCTTTCTCAAACATTAAAAAGTCAAAGCACCTTGGGCGGGCCACGGTGGCTCAGCAGGTAAGAATGCTTGCCTGCCATACCCGAGGACCCGGGTTTGATTCCTGGTGCCTGCCCATGTAAAAAAGTCAAAGCAGGCTAGGTAACTAACTCTCCTAGACAGTTGTCCAAAACAGCTCTTCTCCATGTGGTGATCCAGGCATCCAGGCTTTTGCATCTTATGGTTCTAATAACATTGACATGTACCCACGGGAGAGGAAGAAAGGTGAGGAGGGGGTATCCTGGTTCTTAAGTGGCTCAGACCAGAAGTGAGATTACTGCCACTGTCATTACTTGCTAGAATTCAGTCGTGACTCCAAATCAATTTGCAAAGGAGACACACTCTACTACTACCCTCAGGAATTTTTTCTTTATTAGAGAAGTGTTAAAAAGACAATAATGCATAAAATGTAGGATTCCCATACACCACCCCACCACAACACCTTGCATTGGTGTAGAACATTTGTTAAAATTGATAGCATGTTTCTGTAACTGTAAAATTAATTAAAGCCCATGATTTAACTTAAGGTTCACTGTGAGGTATACTTTCACGGATTTTTAAAAATATTTATCCCGTTACTATATTTACAATCTAACATGTCCCCTTTTAGCCATATTCAGATATATATTTCAGTGCTCTTAATTGTATTCATAATGTTGTACTATAACTACCACCATTCATTACCAAAACATTTTGATCATTCCAAAGTGGAGACCTGAACATTTTAAACCTTAAATTTCCATTCCTTATCCCCGTCCTGTCCCTTCTAGATTTTTATTCTGAGTTTGTGTACTCTAATTATTTATAATCAGTGATCTCACACAGTATTTGTCCTGGTATGTCTGGCTTATTCCATTCAACAGATCTTCAAGATTCATCCATGTTGTCACATGGACTTCAGTCCTTTTTACAGCTGAATGATATTCCATTGTATGTATATATCACATTTTATTTATCTGTCAATTGATGGACACTTGGGTTGCTTCCATCTTTTGGCAATTGTGAATAATGCTGCTATGAACAACACCATGCAAATATCCTAGTCCCTCTTTCGATTCTTTGGGATACATACCTAGTAGTGGGATTTCTGGTCTTATGGTAGCTCTATACTTAGCTTTCTGAGGAACTGTCAAATAGCAACGACACCATTTTACGTTGCTACCAGCAATACATGAGTGTTTCTATTCATATGCTTTCCAATACTTGTTATTTTCTTTCTTTTTTTTTTTAATAACAGCCATTCTAATGGATGTGAAATTGTATCACATTGTAGTTTTGATTTGCATTTTCCTGATGGCAGATGATGTTTGTGCATCTTTTCATACGCTTTCTAGCCATTTGTTTATCTTCTTTGGAGATATGTCTGAGTCTTTTGTCTTTTTTTATTGGGTTGTTCATCTTTTTGTTGAGTTTAAAGACTTATTTTTATATTTTGTATATTAAACCTTTACTAGATATGTGGTTTCCAAATATTTTCTCCCATTGTGTAGGTTGTTTTACTTTCATGATAAAATCCTTCAAGGCACAAAAGTTTTTCATTTTGATGAGGTCCCATTTATCTCTTTTTTCTTGTTTCCTGTGCTTTAGTATAAAGTGTAAGAAACCATCATCTAATACAAGACCTGAAGATGTGTCCCTGCTAAGAATTTTATAGTTCTAGATCTTATATTTAGATCTTTGATATATTTTGAGTTGATTTTTATATATGGTGTGAGGTAGAGGTCTTCCTTTTTAAATTTGTTTTATTTTCTATTTTTTTGCAAATGGAGATCCAATTTCCCCAGCACCATTTACTGAAGAGACTATTCTTTTCCAACTGAGTGGTCTTTGCTACTTTCTCAAAAATCAGTTGGCTGTAAATGTGAAGGTTGATTTCTGAGCTCTCAATTCAGTTCTTTTGGTAAATATGTCTGCCCTTGTGTCAGTACCATGCTATTTTTGTTTTTTTTTATAAATAGAAGGTATACATTTATTTCCATGAAATAGGAGTACACTTCTGTTCCTATTAGCAAGCAATCTTTATATAATCCATTCTCCAAATCAAACAAACAAAAAAGCTGAGAAATGAAAAACTAAAAACACATATTTTTCCTAAGTGACATGCTGGATAGCATTTTTCATGGAACACAGAGGTAACAGATTTTTTGTTTCAGTTATGGGTATGTGGTATTTGGACAGTCATCTCTGCACAGAAAGCTGAAACAGTCATGTGATCGTATAATAATTATTGCACAAGGCAGATTTTTCATCACAGCAGTGGGGAAAGTTGAGGGGCCATTGCACAGGGACAGAACAACTTAGTTAACTCCATAGTTTACGGTTTCAGGGACAAAAATACTTTAAAAGTTCAGTAAGAGGTGGGTATAGCTTCAGGTGTGACTTAGTGCTAGGTGGTTTGATGGTCTTTACTCAGTAGTATCAAAAACATGAGAGTACTAGATGACAGAACAGTGCTTCATGTCACAAGCTCATAAAGGCTTTATCACAAATTGTTATAGGTTGGAAAATAAACTTGAGATGCTGAATGCTGTTGAGAATTGTACACTTTCTCATTTAAAGACATGGTGTTCCTCTTTGCTAACTTCTCAGGCATTGAATTCAGTTATTGAAATCCACAGTGTGAAGCAGCTCATGAGTGTAGATGTGACTGGTGTGTGGAAACCTGCGCCATGACATTTGGGTCAACCTGTTACCTAATTCTCCAGATACTTTACACATCATGGGGTTGTAACCTTTGAACCTTTCTCATCAAATGCTGAGTGAAGTTGCCACTTGGAATCTTTTTACATAAGTCTTGTGAATACTCAGCAGTGCATATGACACATTTTGGCAAGTTATACATCTATAAATGGTACAAGGAATCAGTACGTCTATCAAGTGAAATTAGGGGTACAATATACGTCTTCCTTTTATTTAGAAAAATGACTGAATTTCTGAAAGCTGGACAAATAGCACATACCTTAAATTTGTTAATGGCTAATATGGAAACACAGCTGGCAAGCACCCCCAGAGGATTACCGAGACAGGCATTTGCAGTAGCTCCCGCTCTGAGGACAGTTATGGTCGAAAGTCCAAATGCAAACGAGGCCATCACTCAAAGTGTCCTAAGTAGAAGTCTTCCCTATCACAAAATGAGATGCCAGTGATGAGGGGAGGGCTAGAAAAGACCATCTGGTGGACCTTCCTCTGTCAGCAGAGCGGTACTGAAAAGAGGACTCAGGAGAGGAAGGAATCTACATCTTTCAAACCATAAAGTGGTTATGACTAAAGCAATGGTGAGCAGCAGGTACACTGAAAGTACATACTGCTATAAGGCACCAAGGGTGACACACAGGGACCAGGGCTGATTCTCTGGCTTGAAGGAATTCTTTGAAAGCATAAAATGTAAAACTACCAGAAACCACTCTGAACAGCTCAAAGGAGTGAAGGTGGATAAGCCAAGTCACGCTGGAGACAAGAACTGGGAGGAAGAAGACCAATGTGTGAACACATCCAGTCCTCTAAGGCCTATTTAAGGTCTGTATCCCAGTTGGATCTAAAAGTTGCTTCAAAAATGGTTTTTCCTTAGGCAGGTCATCCATTTCCGTGTGAAACCTGAGTAATGCTTTAGTAGTAGGCTCATGGCTCGGGTTGTAATATTGCTCTAGATATGGGTGGGCCAGACCTGTTCTACTTCAATCCTCTTGTGATGGATGAATGTTTACATTTTATCCAGTAAGTCCAGAGTTTTAGAATCAGCATTTGGGAACAGGCTGTTCCATGGCACCTTATTCTTGTGTGGAAGAGAAAGCAAATTGTTTCTAGCTTTTATATTTATTATACAATTCAGGTTTTCCTGTGATGGGGATTCAGGGATACCCAGAATGTGGTTCAGGTGGTCAAGAAAAAGATTTCCTAGAAAGATGGGCCTGTTGGAGAGCATCTCTGCCAGAATATAGCCTATGGACCAAATGTCAATGGACTTGGTATAGCCCTTGGAATTCCATAATCTCCAGAGTCCCATACCAACATATGGCTACATACTGTCAGGAACTTTTTGTGATCATGGTATGGGTCTACAACACCAGCCAAGCCAAAGTCACAGATTGTGAAATCACAGGTGGTGGTGAGCAGCAGGTTGAAAGGTTTGAGGTTATGGTGCAGAGCATTAGCTAGGTGGATATATTTTAACCCTCTGAGGATCTGGTAAAGATAATAGCAGATATGGCTGTTGCTGAGGCATTGTCTTCAAGAGCTTGTACAGATCTGTTTCCATGAGGTCCTGTATTATACATACATCTTTTATTGCTCAATGTTTGGAGCTCAAATAATATAATTGATTCCAATGATGTTCTCAGGACTGAAGTGCAGTAAATTTTTTTATTATTATTATATAATATAACATGCATACAAGGCAAAGAAAGAAAAAAGCAATAATTTTCAAAGGTTTCTTCAACAGATCCCAGAGTTTGTCATGGGCAACCACACCATCATCTCAGATTTTTTCTTCTAGCTGCTACAGAACATTGGAGGCTAGAAGGACTATATTTTTTATCATCACTTTTTTTCTTTTTTGTGAAAAATAACATATACTAAAAAACAGTACATTTCAAAGCACAGCACAAGTTGTAGAACAGAATTTGAATGGATAACAATTCCACAGTTTTCGATTTTTACTCCTAGCTGCTCTAAGCTACTGAAGACTGAAGGAAGTATCAATATAATGATTCAGCAATTATACTCATTTATTAAACCCTACCTTCTCTGTTTAACTCCACCATCACCTTTGATCTTTATGTCTTACTCTTTAGGGATATTTGGGCTATGGCCATTCTAAATTTTTCATGTTGGAAGGGGCTGTCAGTAATATGGGATAGGGAGATGGAACTAGCTGAAGTTCAGGAGAGGCTGGGCCCTCTAGGTTTCAGGACTTACCTGGTCCAGGGACCCATCTGGAGGTTATAGGTTTCTGGAAAGTTACCCTAGTGCATGGAACCTTTGTAGAATCTTATATATTGCTCTAGGTGTTCTTTAGGATTGGTTGGAATGGCTTTGGTTGGGGTTTGGCAAGTTATGATAGGTAGCAATGTTTAACTGAAGCATGCATAAGAGTGACCTCTAGAATAGCCTCAGCTTTATTTGAACTCTGCCAGCCACTGGTAATGTATTAGTTTCACTTACTTTCTCCCTTTTGGTCAGGATAGAATTGTTGATCCCATGGTGCCAGGGCTGGACTCATCCATGGGGGCCATCTCCCATACCACCAGGGAGACTTTCACCACTGGATGTCATGTCCCATGTAGTGGGGAGGGCAATGATTTCACTTACAGAGTTGGGCTTAGAGAGAATGAGGCCACATTTGGGCAACAAAAGAGGTCCTCCAGAAATAACTCATAGGCATACCTCTAGGTAGGCTAATCTCCATTACCTACATAAACTTCACAAGAGTAAGCTTCAAGATCAAGGGCTTGGCCTATTGATTTGGGTGTCCCTAATGTTTGGCACAGTTTCAAGGGATAAAGTTTAATAGTTGTATATTTTTTCTCCCATCCCTCAAGGGACTTTGCCAATGCTTTTTTATTATCTGCTTAATATATTCTAGGATGGATCCAAGCATTATAGTAAGCTATTCAAGATTAAAGGCTGTCATTCTTAATTTGGATTCCCTGTGTTTCAGTTGTTCAATGAGTTATCCAGACAAGTTGAGTTAGATGATGTGCTACAGAAAATTTAGGTTCCATACAAAATAAACCTTTCTTCCTTTGGTCTCAAAGAGTAGGTGAAATTCTAAAATATAGACAATGTCTTCTGTACCACTGTGTTCTGAATTACTTTAATCCCGACCTGATTGGCTTTGCTCTTACCTCTGAATACTAGCCTATAGATAAATAAAACAGCCTCTCAAAATCCAGAAATAATAATTACCCCTTTGGACTAAATGTGTCTAATATATATAAGAGCTTTCAATCTAGGCCCCTGTTTTCTTATAAGCATTTTCTAAAGGAGTCCACATAGTAATTGTTCTTTGTTTCTGGCTTATTTTGCCTGACCAAATGTCCCACAGGTTCATTCACATCGTTGCATACCTCTCGAATTTGTTCCTTTTTACAGCAGCACAATATTCGATTTTACATTAACACCATCATTTACCAATCTACTCAGTGCATCCTTCAGCCACCTGCATTCATCAGGCATCATTTATAATGCCTAAAGTCCACAAGTCCATCAACACTCTCAATTTAAGATAATTTCATTGTTTCCCAAGAGAAACATAAGCAATAAACATACCCTTACCAAATAGAAAATCTAAACCTCCTCGTAACTCTGGTCACTGCCCGCATTATTTACCCCTGCTGCTGCTGTGGTAGTGCTGATGCTTTCTTTCCTGTTAAACATAGCCCATAGCATGCAATAGCAGTTTTCCCCCTGTACCCTGGACTTAAACACTCTTTGTACATGAATCATACCTTTGAAGTAGTTCTTGCACGAACTAACATATTTCTAGTGTTAATTAGTGGGACACATAGGTTTAAACAACCATTTTCAATCATGTTTACCTTCAATATGGTAATATTACTTATAGACCCCCTAGAGAACTGCCTTCACTTCTATCTAGTCCCTTACATTTGAGTTCAACCTCATTAGCTAACCCTTCACCGATCTCTAACATGTATGTATCTCTAAGTCCCCTATATTCCGTATTTTAAGCCTCTAATTTGACCTTTACCATGATCCTAAAAGTGAAATCATACAGTATCTATCCTTTTGCATCTGGCTTATTTCACTCAGTATTATGTCCTCGAGGCTCATCCATCTTGTCATGTGCATCAGGACATCATTTCATCTTACTGCTGCATAATAGTCCATCGTATATATATCCCACATTTAGTTAATCCACTCTTCTGTTGATGGGCATTTGGTTTGTTTCCATCTCTTGGCGATTGTGAATAATGCTGCTATGAACATTGATGTGCAAATGTCTGTGTCACTGCTTTCAGCTCTTCTGGGAATATACTAAGTAGTGCTATGGCTGGGTCATAGGGCATCTCGATATTTGGCTTACTAAGTGAAGTGCAGTAAATTATTATCACCCTCAGCACTCTCTGGCAGTAGGCGTGGTGTGCAAATAGACTGATTTTCTTGATGGTTGCTGGAACTTTGTTGATATTATCATGCACAGAGAATAAAGGCTGTAGGTGCCCTTGCCAGTGTACTAGAGGTTGGTATAGCACAACCCCATGTGGAACACCTGCCCTTGGACTACTTCCAGTCCATGCCAACCACCACTTCCACCCAGGGGACCACAGTGCTTACTATGCAGATGTCTGTTCACATGCCCCTGTAGAAGCCACTGGCCTTGAAGGAAGAGAGAGGGTGCCACTGAGGATAGTGAGAGAGCCAGTGGCCCTGGACTACTTGCCTGGCTGCCTGACTCCATACTGTTTTCATTACTGTGGCTTCGAAATATGTTTTAAGATCAGCAAGTGTGAGTCCTCCAACTTCATTCCTCTCTTTCAAGATGACATTAGCTATTCGGGGCCCCTCTCCCTTCCATACAAATTTCATGATTGGCTTTTCCATTTCTGCAGAGAAGATTGTTGAATTTTGATTAGGACTGCACTGAATCTATAAATTGCTTTGGGTAATATTGACATCAAGGATATTTACTCTCCAATGCATGAACACAGGATGTCCTTCCATTTATTTTAGGTCTTCTCTGATTTATTTTAGCAATGGTTTGTAGTTTCCTATAAACAGGTCCTTTATATCTTTGGTTATATTTATTCCTATTCAATTCTTTTAGTTATCACTGTGAATGGAATTTTTTTCTGATTTTTTTTCTTCCGATTGTTCTTTGCTTTTGTATAGAAACACTACTGATTGTTGGGTATTGATCTTATACCCCACCACTTTGCTAAATTCATTTATTAGCTCTGAGAATTTTGCTGTCATTTTTCAGGATTTTCTGTATATAGGATCTTATCATCTGCAAATAAGGCAAATTTTACCTCTTCCTTTCCAATATGGATACACTTTATTTCTTTTTCTTGCCTAATTGCTCTGGCAAGAACTTTCAGTACAGTGTTGAATAATAGTGGTGACAGTGGGCATCCTTGTTTTGTTCCTGACCTTAGAGGGAAAACTTTCAGTATTTCACAATTAAGTAGGATATTAGCTGTGGGCTTTTCATATATGCCCTTTATCATGTTGAGGAAGTTTCCTTCTGTTCCTAGTATTGTAAATGTTTTTTTATCATGAAGTGGTGCTCAATTTTGGCAAATGCCTTTTCTGCATCAGTTGAGATGATCATTTAGTTTTTTCCTTCATTCTGTTAATGTGGTGTATTACATTAATTGATTTTCTTATGTTGAACCATATTTGCATACCAGGGATAAATTCTACGTGATCATGGTGTGTAATTATTGTAATATACTGTTGCATTCTATTTGCTGATATTTAAAAAAAAACTTTTTGATTGTAAAATAAATGTACAAAACAAAGAGAGTGGTACAACGGTGGCTCAGTGGCAAGAATTCTCTCCTGCCAAGCTGGAGAGCTGGGTTCAATTCCCAGAGCCTGCCCATACCAAAAAAAAAGAAAAAGACAAAACAAAGAAGAAAGCAATAATTTTCAAAGCGCACATCAACAATTAGTTACAGATTAGATCCCAGAGTTTGTCACATGGTACCTGTGCTGGTTTGAAAGAAAGTATGCCCCGTAGAAAATCCATGTTTTAATCAAAATCCCATCTCATAAAGGTAGAATAATCCCTATTCAATACTGTATGTTTGAAACTGTAATCAGATCATCTCCCTAGATGATGTGATTTAGTCAATTGTGGTTGTTAAACTGGATTAGGTGACGACATGTCTCCACCCATTTGGGTGGTTCTTGATTGGTTTATTGGAGTCCTATAAAAGAGGAAACATTTTGGAGAATGGAAGATTCAGAGAGAGCAGCACCACGAAGCAGAGAGTCCACGAGCCAGCGACCTTTGGAGATGAAGAAGAAAACGCCTCCTGGGGAGCTTCATGAAACCAGAAGCCAGGAGAGAAAGCTAGCAGATGATGCCATGTTAGCCATGTGCCCTTCCAGATGAGAGAGGAACCCTGACTGTGTTCACCATGTGCCTTTCCAGATGAGAGAGAAACTGATTGTGTTCACCATGTGCCGTTCCACTTGAGAGAGAAACCCTAAACTTCATCAGCCTTCTTGAACCAAGGTATCTTTCCCTAGATGCCTTAGATTGGACATTTCTATAGACTCGTTTTAATTGGGACATTTTCTTGGCCTTAGAACTCTAAACTAGCAATTTATTAAATTCCCCTTTTTAAAAGCCATTCTGTTTCTGGTATATTGCATTCTGGCAGCTAGCAAACTAGAACAGCACCTTTCTATCAATTAAATTTTTCCTTCTTGCTGTTCTAAAACACTGGAGGCTAGAAGGAATTTTGATATAGTGATTCAGCAGCCTTTCTCATGTGTTAAATTTCATTTTTTCTGTTATACCGCCTCCTCTTCCTTTAATCCTTCTCCCAATCTATAGGGATGTTTGGGCAATGTCCATTCTGACTTTCTCATGTGAGTGAGAGGTGTCCACACTAAAGGATAGGGGGATGAAATTAATTGATAATCTTGGAGACGCTGATCCCTCTGAGTTTAAGAATTTCTATGACCTAGGAACTCTCCGGGAATTATAGGTTCCAGGAAGGCAAACCTAGTGCATGAAATGTTTATATATAGAGTCTCAGACTGAGACTAGGTGTTCTTAAGAGTCAACAGGAGTGATGTTGGTTGGGGTTTAACAAACCATGCCAATTAGCACTATCTAACTGAAACTCACATAAAAGTAGCCTCCAGAATAGCCTCTTGACTCTATTCGAGCTATCTTAGTCACTGTTGCCTTATTTTATCACACATCTTTTCTCCCTTTTGGTCCAGAAGGCATTGTTGATCCCATGGTACCAGAACCAGACTCATCCAAGAGTGTCAAACACAACATTATCAGGGAAATTTTCACCCCTGGATGTCATGTCCCATGTAGGGAGGATGGTAATGCTTTTACTTGCAGATTTGGGCTTAGAGAGAGAGAGAGGCCACAGCTGAGCACCAAAAGAGGTTTTCTGGAAGCAACTCTTAGGCCTCATTATAGGTAGCCTTAGCTTCTCCACTACAAAAATAAGTCTCATAAGGGCAAGACTCAAAATCAAGTGGTTGGCTTATTTTCTTGGGAGTCCCCAGTGGTTGAGAGGGTACCTGGGGTTTCCTAGATGGAAGTGTTTAATAGTTAAACTATTAAAATCTATATTTCCCCTTGGGACCCTCAAGGGACTCTACCAATACTCTTTTTTTTTTTTTTTTTAACTTTTTCTTTAATTGTGAAATATGTATACAAAAAAAAAAAGCAATAAATTTCCAAGTACATTTTAACAAGTAGTTATAGAATAGATTTTAAAGTTTGGTATGGTTTACAGTTCTATGATTTTTTCATTTTTTCATCTAGCTTCTCCAAGACACTAGAGACCAACAGACATACCAATGTAATGATTCAGCAGTCATACTCATTTGTAAAATTCTATCTTCTTTGTTATACTCTTCCTTCTCTTTAAATAACACAATATACATAAAAGCAACAAATTTCAAAGTACATTGCAACAATTAGTTGTAGAACAGATTTCAGAGTTTGGCATGGGCCACAATTCCATAATTCCAGATTTTTATTTCTAGCTGCTCCAAGGCACTGAAGGCCAAAAGAAATATCAGTATAATGATTCAGCACTCATACTCATTTGTTATATCCGACCTTCTCTGTATAACTCCACCAGCACCTTTGACCTTTCTCCCATTCTTCAGGGGTATGTGGGCTATACCCATTCTAACTTGTTCATGTTGGAAGGGCTGTCAGTAATATGGGATGGGGGATGGAACTAGTCAATGCGCTGGAAGGCCTGGCCCCTCTGCATTTCAGGACTTATCTGGTCCAGGGACTCATCTGGAGGTTGTAGGTTTTAGAGAGTTACCCTAGCACATGGAACCTTTGTGGAATCTTATATAATGCCCTATTTTCTTTCTTTCTTCTTTTTTTTTTTTTTTTGGTATGCTGTATGACAGGGTCACATTTCATTCTTTTTCCATTTGAGTATTCTGTTATTGTAGCACCATTTGTTGAGTTGTTTGTTTTTATTGTTTTCTTTGCTTATTTGTTTGGGAAGTTCATGGGCCAGAAATTGAACCTGGGTCTCCTGTATTGCAGGCAAGAATTCTAGCACGGAACAACACTCACACCCACAGCCTACGTATTCTTTAGGATTGGCAGGAATGGTTTTCATTAGGGTTTGACAAGTTATGATAGATAGCAATGTCTAACAAGCATGCATAAGAGTGACCTACAGTGTAGCCTCTCAACTCTATTTGAACTCTCTCAGTCATTGATACCTTCTTTATTACATTTCTTTTCCCCCTTTTGGTCAGGATGGCATTGTTGATCCCATGGTGCCAGGGCCAGGCTCATCCTGAGGGGCCATCTCCCACACCACCAGGGAGACTTTCACCACTGAATGTCATGTCCCATGTAGTGGGGAGGGCAATGGTTTCACTTACAGAGTTGGGCTTAGAGAGAGAAAGGCCACATCTGAGCAACAAAAGAGGTCCTCTGGAGGTGACTCTTAGGCATACCTATAGGTAGGCTTAGCTTCTCTGCTACATACATAAGCTGCACAAGAGGAAGCCTCAAGATCAAAGGCTTGGCCTATTGATTTGGGTGTTCCTAATGCTTGGCACAATATCTGGGGTTTCCCCAGTGGTAAAGTTTAACAGTTCCATAATTTTTCTCCCATTCCTCAAGAGACTTTGCCAATACCTTTTGATTATCTCCTTAATATACTCTGGGATGTATCCAGGCATTATATTAAGCTATACAGGATTAAAGGCCCTCATTCTTATTCTGGGCTCTATCCAGACAGGTTGAGTTAGATTATATGCTAGAGAAAATCTAGGTTCTGGACATAATAAAACTTTCTTCCTTTGGTCTCAAAGAGTAGGTGCAATTCTAAAATACAGGCAATGTCTTCCTTACCACTGTATTCTAAATTATCTTAATCCTGACCCAATCGGCTTCATTCTTATCTCTATATACCAGGTTATAGATATATAAAACAGCCCCTCAAAATCCAGAAATAACAATTACCACTCTAGACTAAATGTGAGTGCTATAAGAATTTACAATCTAGGCCCCAGTTTTCTTATAAGTATTTTCTAAATGAGATCATACAGTATTTGATTTTTTATTTCTGGCTTATTTTGCCTCACCAAATGTCACACAGGTTCATTCACATCATTGCATGCCTCGCAACTTTATTCCCTTTTGTAGCAGCACTGTGTTCAATCATATGTTTATGCCATTGTGCGCCAATCTACTTCTCAGTGAATGTATCTTTCAACCACCTCTGTCTACTGAGCCTCATGTGTAATGTCCAAAGTCAAAAGTCTATTTGCTAGTATTTTAAAATACAATTTTATTGAGATGTATTTACACACCAAATAATATATCCAAAGTATTCAGTCAATGGCTTAAGTATCATCATATAGTTGTGCATTTTTCATCAATCAGTTTTGGAACATTTTCGTTATTTCAATAAAATGATAAAACAATAAAGAACACCCAAAATGTTACCTGTCTGGTTTGAAATGATGTTTGTACCCTACAAAAGCCATGTTTTACTCCTAATCCGAATTTGTAAAGGCAGCCATTTCTTCTAATCCCTATTCAGTATTGTATGTTTGAAACTGTAATTAGATCATCCCCCTGGATGTGATTTAATTGAGTGGCTATTAAACTGGATTAGGCCCGTTTGGGTGGGCCTTGATTAGTTTCTGAAGTCCTATAAAAGAGGAAACGTTTTGGAGAATGAAGGAGATTCAGAGAGAGCAAAGCAGAACGACATAGCCACAAGAAGCAGAGTCCACCAGCCAGCAACCTTTGGAGATGAAGAAGGAAAATGCCTTACAGGGAGCTTCATGAAACAGGAAGCCAGGAGAGAAAGCTAGCAGATGTCGCCGTGTTTGCCATGTGCCCTTCGAGATGAGAGAGGAACCCTGACTGTGTTCACCATGTGCCTTTCCAGATGAGAGAGAAACTCTGACTGTGTTTGCCATGTGCCATTCCACTTGAGAGAGAAACCCTGAACTTTATCAGCCTTCTTAAACGAAGATATCTTTCCCTGGATGCCTTAGATTGGACATTTCTATGTTCTTGTTTTAACTGGGACATTTTCTTGGCCTTAGAACTGTAAGCTAGCAACTTATTAAATTTCCCTTTTTAAAAGCCATTCTGTTTCTGGTATACTGCATTCCAGCAGCTAGCAAACTAGAACAGTCCCATACCCCTTATTCCCACTCCCCCAGTATTTTATTTATTTTAGTCTTTATTTTATTACTCATCTGTCCATACACTGGTTAAAGGAAATGTCAGTCACAAGGTTTTCACAATCACACAGTCAAATGATAAAAGCTATATAGTTATACAGTCATCATCAATAATCCAGTCTACTGGATTACAGTTCAACAGTTTCAGGTATTCCTTCTTGTTTGCCAATATTTTTTTAAAAATATTTTTATTGATACATCTTCACACACATACAGTTCATACATGATGTAAAATCAATGGCTCAGAATATTATCACATGGTTGTGTATTCATCATCATGATCATTTTTTATAATATTTGCATCACTCCAGAAAAATAAAAAGAAAAAAGTGAAAACTCATACATACCATAGCCCCTCCCTCTCATTGATCACTAGTATTTCCATCTACCCTATTTATTTTACCCCCTATTATTTATCCTTATTTTTTTATGCATCTGTCTATACCCTGGATAAAAGGAGGATCAGACACAAGGTTTTCACAATCACACAATCACATTGTAAAAGTTAAGTCTTTATACAATCATCTTCAAGAATCAAGGCTACTGGAATACAACAGTTTCAGGTACTTCCCTCCAACCGCTCCAATACACCATAAATTAAAAAGGGATATCTATATAATGTATAAGAATAACCTCCAGGATAACGTCTTGACTCTGAAATCTCTCAGCCCCTGAAACTTTATTTTGTCTCATTTCTCTTTCCTCTTTTGGTCAAGAAGGCTTTCTCAATCCCATGATACTGGGTCCCGGTTCATCCCGGGAGTTCTGTCCTACGTTGCCAGGAAGATTTATACCCCTGGGAGTCATGTCTCATGTACAGTGAGTTCACGTGCCAACTTGGCTTAGAGAGATTTATACCCCTGGGAGTCATGTCTCATGTACAGTGAGTTAACATGCTAAGTTGGCTTAGAGAGAGAGTTTACCAGTATTTTCATGAAGATTTTTGCATTCATGTTCATAAAAGATACAGTTTGCAGTTTTCTTTCCTTGTGATATCTTTATCTAGCTTTGGTATGAGGCTGATGTTGGCCTTGTAGAATGATTTAGAGAGTGTTCTCTCCTCTTTAATTTTTTGTAGGAGTTTGAGTAGAACTGGACTTACATCTTGGAATGTTTGATAGAATTCCTCTGTAAAGCCATTTGGTCCTTGGCTTTTTTTGTTGAGAGGTTTTTAATACTGATTCAATCTGATTATTAATAATTGGTTTGTTGACATATTCTGTTTCTTCTTGAGTCAATGTAGGTAGTTTGTGTGTTCTAAGAATTTGTGCATTTCATCTAGGTTATCTAATTTACTGGCATACATTTGTGCATAGTATCCTCATATATTCCCTTTTCTTTCAGCAGGTTCATAGTAATTGTGGTAATTAGGTTCAGGTGTCAATTTGGCCAGGTGAACGTGCCTAGTTCTCTTGTTGTGGATTGAATCATTAGCATGTGAAACTCATTTATGGCTGATTACATCTGCAGTCTGCTAAGTCCACAATGAGTGGTTTTTAACTTAATTAGCTAGAGGCTTAAAAGAGAGAGTTCAATGCAGCACAGCCCAAGGAGCTCAGCATACCTCATCTCAGCACTTGCAGCTCAGCCCAGATGTTTGAGGTGCAGAAAGGAATCACCCCAGGGAAAGCTGTTGGAACCCAGAAGCTGGGGAGAAGACCAGCAGACATCACCCTGTGCCTTCCTGTGTAAGAGAACCTCAGATGAAAGTTAGCTGACTTTCCTCTGAAAAACTGTAAGTTTTTAACTAAATAAATCCCCTTTTATTAAAAGCCAATCATCTCTGGTGTGTTACATTCTGGGAACTTTGGCAGTCTAAAACAGTAATGCTTCCCCTTTTCATTTCTGATTTTAGTTATTTATGTTCTCTCTTTTTCTTGGTCAATCTGGCTAAACATTTGTCAATTTTATTGATCTTTTCAAACAACTGACTTTTGGTTTTGTTAATTCTATTTCCCCTCATTTCATTTTTCTCTACTTGAATGTTTGTTATTTTCTTCCTTCTACTCACTTTAGGTTTAGTTTGCTCTTTTTTATAGGTCTTCCAGTTTTTAGGTTAGTGTCTGATTTGAAGTCTTTCTTTTCTTTTTTTTCTTAAATGTTTTGATTTTTTATTCCAGAAGCTTGTAAACTTGTAAAACAAGCTTAATTAGTTCATAACAAGAGTGTGCCAAAAATCATTTTAGTTTGGGGAGTACTCCTTCAGAGTCTCTTTTTTTCCAAATGTAAGCATTTAGAGCTATAAAATTTCCTCTCAGCAGTTTTGGTATGTTGTATTTTCATTTTCATTTGCTTCAAGATATTTCCTAATTTTGCTTCTGATTTTCTCTTACAATCATTGGTTGTTTAAGAGTACATTATTTAATTTCCACATATTTGTGAATTTTCCCTTTCACCCTCTTTTATTGATTTCTTGCTTCATTCCACTGTTGTTGCAGAATATACATTGTATGATTTCAATATTTTTTATATTTATTGAGCCTTCTTTTTTGATCCAGCATGTGGTCTATCCTGGAGAATGATCCCTCTGTACTTGAGAAGAATATGTATTCTGTTTTTGTTCAGTGAAGTGTTTTATATATGTCTGTTAAGTCTCATTGGTTTAGAGTATAATTTAATTCTAGTACTTCCTTACTGATCTTCTGACTAGATGTTCTATCCATCACTGAGAGTGGATTATTAAAGTCTCCTACTGTTAATGTAGAACTGTCAATTTCTCCCTTCAAGTCTATCAGCATTTGTATCATATATTTTGGATCTCTGGTGTTACGTGCTATATATTTTTAATTTTTGTCACCTTTATCAGTATATAATGACCATCTTTGCCCTTCATAACTGTTTTTGACTTAAAGTTCATTTTATCTGTTATTAGTATATCTACCTCTGCTCTCTCCTGGTTACTACTTGCATGGTATTTTTTTTCCCATCCTTTCACCTTCTACCTACTTATATCTTTGAATTTAAGGTAAGTCTTTTGCCAATCTCTGCTTTTTGACTGGAGAGTTTAATCCATTTATATTTAAAGTCACTACTGATAATACAGGACTTTCTTCTGCCATTTTGCTATTTAGCCTTAGTTAGTCTTATACCTTTTTTGTCCCTCATTTCCATTAATGTCTACTTTTATATTTATTTGATTTTTTGTGTTGCACCATATTAGTTCCTTTCATTTCTATCTGGATATATTTTTCGTCTATTTTCCTTGTGATTACCATGAGGTTAAAATTTAACAGTCTAAATATATAATAATCATGTTTGATTTGATACCAACTTCAATAACATGTACATATACTTTTGCTATACCATTTTTTTTGGTTCTTTCTACCACCTGTATATTTGTACATTATATGTTCAAAAACATAGACTTATCATTACTTTTTATGCATTTCCATTTTACCACCTATAGGAAGTAGGAAGTGGATTATAGACCAAACAACACACTACTATAATACTGGCATTTATAATTACTCAAATGGTTACCTTTACCACAAACCTTTATTTCTTTATCCCATTTAAATCACTGTCTAGTGTCTTTCCCTTTCAGTCTGAAGATCTCCCTTTAGCATTGCTTGTAAGGCAGGTCTAGTGGTGATGAACTCCCTCAGTTTTGTTTAAATGAGAATGTCTTAATCTCTCCCTCTCTTTTTTTGGCATGGGCAGACTCTGAGAATCAAACCTGGGTCTCTGGCATGGCAGGTGGGAATTCTGCCAGTGAGCCACCCTGCACCATCCTCCCATTTTTTTGAAAGACCATCTCACAAGATATAAAAATTATTGACTGGCAGTTGTTTTCTTTGAGTATTTCAGCCCACTGCCTTCTTGCTTCCATGCTTTCTGATTAGAAATTGAAACTCAATCTAATTGGGACTCTCATGCACAGCATGTTGCTTTTCTCTTGCAGATTTCAGAACTCTCTCCTTGTCCTTTGCTGAGGACATATCATATATCATCAATATATGATAGGGTGTATTTTTCTTCATGTTTATCGTGTTTGTTGTTCTCTGAGCCTCTTAGATATGCTTATTTGTGTCTTTTGCTAACTTTTGGAAGTTTTCTATCATTATTTCTTTGACTATTCCTTCTGCCCTTTTCTCTCTTGGAATTCCATAAAGTGAATAGTTGTGTACTTGATGGTGTCCCACAGCTGTCTTAGGCAATTTTCACTCTTTATAATTCTTTTTTTTTTTCCCGCTCCTTAGCTTGACTCATTTCAAGTGTCTTACTTGTCAATACATGTCTCCAAGCTCATGTATTCTTTTTCCCGTCAGCTCCAATCTGATATTGAAACCCTCCTGGCCATTTTTCATTTCATTTATTGTGCTCTTCAATTGCTGTAGTTCTGTTTGGTTCCTTTCTAAAATTTTTGCTCATTTATGGTTTCCCTGATATCCTTTAGTTCTTTCTCTGTATTTTCCTTTACCTTCTTTAACATTTTAAGGTCATTTTTTCAAAAAGCTTTGGTTTGTTCACATTTTTTTGTCCTCTTCATTGGTGTTTTCTAGATTTTTATCCTCTTCCTTCGGATGGGTCATCATTTCCTGTTTCTTTGTCTTGTACTCTTGTTGCACACCATATATTTTAATGTTTTAAATTGTTAACTCTGGAATTTATTCCCTGAGATGTGTGGTTTCTGCTTTTATTACCAGCTGGTGATAAGACAGATTTCCCTAAGCTTTAGCCCTCCTATCTGGAAGGTCAGCTCAAGGTGAATGCAGTGTGCAGGAGAATTCCCTATCCTTCTGGGCCTCTGTCATGCCCTGGGCTTTTCTTGTTAGTTATTTTGGAGTGCCTGTATTTATAGGAGTTTGACTGCCCTTCTGTTTCCCCAGATTCAGACCTACCTCTCCTGGGTGTTTGTGAAGCCAGCAGACCTTTGTCCCAAATTGTCTATCTCCTTAGATTTTTACACTTCTTTCATTGCCTGCAGCTGCTTTTGCCTGAAGGGCAAATTCTGGGAGGAGAGTACACTGGAGAGCTCTTTCCCAAGTCAGTCTTTCCCAGCCAAAACAGGGCCAGGACCTACCAAAGGGGCTCAGATGGCTCCAAAGTGCCCCAGGTAGGGGACAAGGAAAGGCTCTCAAAGCTTCTCCAATGGCTCTTCAAAGATGAGCTTTCCTGGCCTGCCCACCAAATGTAGCCTTACAGCTAATTGTCCCTGCAGCCCTGAGGAAATGCAGCATATTTCAGTCTTCACGTACTGCCCCTGTCCAGGGAAGGTTGAAACAATGCCACCATCACCTTTGTCCAGAGTGGGTTGAAACAATGGTTGCCCTGAGAGCTGGGCCCCCAGTGATCTTTATTCAGTAATCAAAAGCCATTATCAGGTGAGTAATGGTGGCTCAATGGCAGAATTCTCACCTGCCATGCCAGAGACCCAGGTTCATTTCATAGTGCCTGCCTATGCAAAAAAAAAAAAAAAAAAAGCTATTATCCCTTTGATCGTAGTGGTGATTGCATAACCATGTGATTATATCAAGAGCCAATGATTGTACACTTAGGATGGATTATATGGTGTGTGAATAAAACTGTTTTTTAAAAAAGCAAAAACCTGATCAGTGATCAGCCACCTCCATCCCTGTTCTTGGGGAAGTTTTTTTCATGTCCCTTTCTGTCACCATCGAGTTAGCCAGGGGTTGGATCCCACGCAGCCTGCCATGAGAGTAGGGGATTGGTACCAGTAGCTGCCACGCTGAGAGAGCAGTTTATAGTTCTTTACCGTAATTTATCAACCTCTTATTCCCACTTTTTCTGGGTTGTATACAGTATTCTGGCCTCCGGAGTTTCAAATAGTTGTTTCAGGCAGTTCCTACCTGTTTAGTGGTAGTTTTGATGGAATGACAGTTCTGGAGCTCCCTATTCTGCTGTCTGCTCACAATTCTGTGCCTCAGGAACTTGAATGCATGTAGCTTGTTTGCACTTTTTATAGTGGTCTCTTGAAGTCAAACACATGACTGGTCTCTGGCTCATGTCTTTTGCCATACTTTGAAGATATGTAGGTTAGGAGGAGCATAAAGAGCTAAGCTGGAAACCTCTAGAAGAATTTTCTGGAGTCCTTCAGGATTTGAAGTAGTAACAAAAATTCACAAGGCTCTGGATTTAAATCCCTTCGGGACCATGCTCTACGAAGAAGATTGAAGAGGCTCAAACCAAAACCATTACCCAGTCTCACTCCAGTTCACTACCATGCCCTGCACCTGGGATTTCACTCTGCTTAGTTTATTGAGAAGATAATGAAGAAAAGTCAAGTATTAGTATTTTATACTGATGTTCTTCAGCAAAAAAAGATGTCAGCAAATCCAAGGTCTATTATTTTAGACCCAGTTAACTTTGGAGGTTCTTTTTTCCAGCAACTGCCACAGACCTTGGCTTTGAGTTACAAAGATGGGAAAAACAAAACATTTCACTTGGACAGGAGTTTGTGCTTATCAAATGATGGAAGAGTAACAAGAATGATTTCTTGAAACCCTTAAGAGTATCAGAAACTCTGTGTTTTCTTCATGTTCCCCTCAACAACCCTATGGCTGTGCCCATTTTATAGATGAAAGCGAGGGAGATAGACTGAGAGAGAATAAATCATTTGCTCAGATACTCAGGTAGCAGAGCTGGGATTTTATTCAGGCCTGATTGACTCCAAAGCCCAGGCTCTGTGGCTCAATTTGATTAATTTTACTATTAAGTCATCAGCATCTTTCTCATTTTTAAATTAGAAGTAAGAGAATATGTTCAAATGTCAAATTTTTCATGTTTTAGGAGACGTTAATATCCTTCATAGAGTATTTATGAAACTTTGAACTGATAAAATAAAATTAATGGCAGGGCAAAGCTTTCAATTTATGTTTCAATATCTAAGAAAGAGATTACATTTGACTTTTATAGATCTTGCCTGATACAGCTTTTTGAAATTTCTAAATTTTTTTAAAACAAGTTATTTAGTTTTCTTCACAGAAAAAGCAATCATACTATATTGGGGAACTTTTGAAAAGTTTTCTTTTCCACTGGGACTCCAAGACCTGGGTGGGTAAAAATACAGAGTAGCTTCCTGGAACCAAGAGAGTCTGTCTTTTCAAATAGTGCTCTTTGATTCTGAACGATTCTGTAAAATGTTGTCAAGATTAGATAGCTCTATGTCTTAAGGATCAAGTTCTACTTTAAAACACGTATGTTTATATTCTGCCAGTTAGATAGGTAAATGAAAGAATACAAACCCTGTGACTTGGGCCACACACGTAGTACATCTCCACCAGGGGATGCTCTCGTTCCAACAGAGGCAAAGCCCCTGGGAAAGGCGGGGAAATGTAGTCTGAAATCTCCTTTTGCCTTCTCACCCTATCCCACTCTGTACTCCCCTGCTCCCATCCATCCCTCCAGGAAGGCATACCACTCTTCACTCAAATCTTACAGAAGATCCCTGGTTGGAGTTGGGGGGGGAGGGAATGAGGGAAGGGAGGTGATAGGAAAACCCAGTGAGTGCCCACTGGCTAGCACTCTGCTACCACTCACTGGTCCTCACCTCAAACCTAGCACTCACCACATGGAATTACACTGACCTGTGCCCATTACCAGACTCTATGAGGGCAGATGTGCTGTTCCTTCAGCAGTGGTTTGGAGCCTGGGGTGTGCTGGTTGTCCGTCCCTGCCACCGAGGTTTCACAGTCTTGTTGGGAAATCAGGTGTAACACATGCGGCCACCTCCCTTCCTCAGAGGTCAGTTTTGATCACATTGTATCACTTTCTCACCTGAGTCATCCCCTCTGCATCTTTAGAAGCCTAGGTGTATTCCTCTTCGTTGAACTTTTTAGAAAAGCCTGGTTCAAACTGGGCTCTTATCAGAACTAAGAGTTCTTTTGGCAACACTGACATATTGTTGCCGGGAGAAGGGAATCACAGGCATTTTACATTCTGATATAAGTGACGGTATTGTAACCTCTTTGTGTTTGAGTTTTGAACATCCCCTTCCAGCTTGCCTAAGACCTCGCTATTACCTATCCTCCAGCTGGGCATGAGGCCCAGCTCCACCCCCCCTGGCTGTGTGTCTGAAGGAGAGTCACTGAAGGCATCTGGATATCACTTTGCCTATAAAAGGGAGGAGCTGAGTGAGGCGACCTCAAAGCTCCACCAAGCTGCTTTTCTGATCCACAGGCATCAGTAGTTCTCAAAGCAGTCAAGGGGGAGAGGCACCAGTCCACAGTTGCTCTCCTGAGCCCAGGCCAAAATACTGAAAGGGTCCCCTTGATGGAGAGGAGCCAGAGAAGAGAATTCACCTCACCCAATCTGGCTTTTATCTCTTCACAGGCCTCTAAAAGACTAGAGGGAGTTTAAGGAGCTCCCTCAGCCACATCTAGAGTAGGGTATAGGGGAGAGGCATGGGCTTGGGAGTCGGGGAGCTGGACACCGCAGCATTTCTGTGGTGTAAAATGAGATCCTAAGGTTTCCCCAGCTGCCCTGCTGTGGGTGTCTGTGACTTCCTCCACCTGCCTTTCCTTCCTGTTCAGATGGAGCTTCTCAGCAGCTCTATCCCAGTCTGGCTTTTAAGTTTATGTTCCATGTGATATACATTTGTAAAAGGCTTCTGTTGCTAAAAAGAGGTTTTCAAATCACTAATTTTTGTAAGCAGTAACTTCCCTGATATTCCCCTGCCAAAAGCAAAAACACTCCTTTTTCAACTCGCATTTAAGTATTTAGTCTAAACTCCTAAACGTGGCATTCAAAGCCCCTCATAATCTGGCCCCACCTACCCTTCAGCTACAACTCACAACCCTCCATACTTCACCCCAAACTATATACAATTCTAGAACACTCTGTGCTTTACATACCTTCCTGTCATTACAGCTTCTGTTCTCTCTGCCTGCAATGCTCTTTCACTTTGACCACCTGAGAAAACTTCTGTCCATCCTTCAAAGCCCTAATATCACCTCCCCAGGAAAGCCTTCCCTAAGCTCCTCAGATGGGAATAACCCATCCCCTATGCTATTTGGTCCCTAATACTCATCACACTGAATATTATATTGTTAATTTGTAAATAGTGTGGTGGAATACTGTACTAGTTATGGTTCTCTAGAGAAACAGAATCAATAGGGAACACTCGCACATATAAAATTTATAAAAGTATCTCACGTGACCGCAGGAATGCAGAGTTCAAAATCCGCAGGGCAGGCTGTGAACCCCACGACTCTGGTGGAGGGTCTGGACAAACTCCACAGGAGAGGCTCACCAGCTGAAGCAGGAAGAGAGCCTGTCTTTTCTGAATCCTCCTTAAAAGGCCTCCCATGATTAGATTAAGCATCATTCATTGCAGAAGACACTCCCCTTTGGCTGATTACAAATGGAATCAGCTATGGATGCAGCTGATGTGATCATGATCTAATTCTATGAAACATCCTCATTGCAACAGACAGGCCAGCACTTGCCCAACTAGACAAACAGGTACCACAACTTGGCCAAATTGACACATGTCCTGACCATGGCAAATGCCTTTGGACTCAGAGATACCTGGAACCAAATCTCAAATGTCCCACTTAGGTACTGGGACTGTCTGTGAACCAGGAATATTTGCCTTGAGGGTTTGAGGGGAGAATAAGAGATGAGCAAAAATGCCCAGCCCAGGGCCCGGCAGGCCTGGGGTTTTGGGGAGTGAGGGATGAGATGATCCCAGCCAGGTTCTCACTTCAGCAGGGAACCTGGATTGGGGAATGCTTTAGTTGCAGGGTTGGGTTGGCTTAAACAACGGGAATTTATTGATTATGCTTTTGAGAACAAGAAAAGTCCTCAATCAAGGTGTCAGCAAGGTGATACTTTCTCCCCAAAGCCTATGGGGCTGGTGCGGTTGTTGGTCCTTGGCTTTTCCGTCACACGACAATATAGCGATGTCTTCTCTTTCTGTTTTGGGTTCTGTTGACTTGCAGCTTTCTGGCTGCTCCTGTGGCTTCTCTTTTCAGGTGTCCAATTGCCTTTGCTGTAAGGACTTTAGTCATATTGGATGAAGGACCACCTCATTCAGTTTGGGCACACCGTAACTAAAAGCTCTTTAAAGAACCTATTTATAAATGCGCTTATAACCCACAAGACCAGGAGATGGGTCCAGAGCATGCCTTTTGCGGAGTACACGATTTAATCCCCAGATGGAGTTAGGGAGAGGGAGTGTGGGAATGGTGAGAAGCAAGACCCCTGCACCAGGTTCTCAGATGCCTCATATTTCCTGCGAGTCTTTGAGAGTTTCACAAACACCACAAAGGCATTTCATCATGGTTTTAATAATCTTCAGGTCAAAATATTTACTTTAAATTTTTGTGGATAGGGGACTCCTTTTGGTGAACAGACCCAGGCTCTTCTGCACCCCAGCCCCCATCCAGCTAAATGTTTAGAGTTGGAAGGGAAATAGAGAGCTGTGGCAAAGGGCTCTTCCTCCATAACAAAAAGCAGCACCCTTAGGGCTGCTCCCGCCCCGCCCAGGGGCCCTGTGAAGTGGACCGGGAAAGAGGCTGCCTACGGGGCAGCGATTTCCCAGGCTTTGGGCGCCACCTGGTGGAAAGAGGTGCGCGCTGCGGCCTCCGCCGGGAGCCGGGCGAGAAGTCCTGGGAGAAAAGTGGAGGTTGTTCTGATAGTCAGCACAGAACTGCTGGAGAGCAAGTGCACTGAGGCGGCCCTGCAGCGTGAGGCTGGTCAGGCTTACAAGGATTCAATTCCAACCTAAAAGCCTCCCCCTGCGGTAACCCTCCGAGGCAACCCAGCAAACTGTAGTTTATCTGTTAGATGGAGGCAGCGGCCCGACCTCCTGCAGCGCCACGCGAACGACCTGGAAAAATCCACAGCACGGTGCATGGCACCTCCTGTCAACTCAGCACTCCTCTGTAAATTGATTCCTTTTTCTCACTAAAGTTTATTTTTACGGGAAACTTCATCCGAAACAATTCTTTATTTTCAATACATCTTAAAATAGACATATAGGTATAAAAGACTGAAAAAATAATTGTTTCTTTCCCTCCGTGTACCAGATTTGTGAAACTGCATTTGGAATCAAGCCCAGACCCTGAGCCTGGCCTGAGGTCTGTCCGGGGACCTTCCTCTCCTGTCTCCTTTGATGTTGCAACCACTATCAACCCTCACCTGCTTCCTCCTGGAACGTGGAACGGGCGGCGTCAGGGTGCTAAATAACCCAGTGGGTTGTGTTTTTAACTCTGGTTATACTATTTGCCTGGAAAAAAATCTGAATTTGGAAAAATTAATTTCATTGTCTCTAAGATTTCACTCCTTTTTTATTTCTGGTCTGTCTAGGCAAAAAGAAACAAAGACTTGGAAGCACAGGTGAAGTAAATGCTATCCTATTCATTAAAGTGAGAATGAGCTCTGAGCTCCTGGACTCATACAACAATAGGCTGCTGCTTCTTGTTTCCTAATGACTTAGCATTTGCGCCTGCCAAGGGATTCACAGGCTTTTCTGCTACTGAACTGATATTAGAGTTCTGTGGATTCTATGTGCCTGACAGTCAACATTATTTCTGGAGACCTAAATACAGGACCACTAAAGGTTTCAGCTGAAAGAATGTCTGCAAATGATACGGACTTTTGCCTTCCTTTCTCTGTAGCCCATTCCTCTCAGCATAGCTGGCCGGACTACAGAAGGGTATTTGCAGACATTAACAGAGCATTGCAAATTAGAAGGGAAACGCCCCTGATAATTCCAATTTAGGGCCAGTGCTAGGGATTTCCTGGTAGAGAACTCCTTCTGGACATTACAGGCCATACATAGGTCTGTTGAACGCTGAGGAGGACATTGCCCTTGTGCTGGTTTGAAAGGATGTATGTATCCTAGAAAAGCTATGTTTTAATCCTAATCCTATTTTGTAAAGGCAACCATTTCTTCTAATTCCTATTCAGCACTGTATGTTTGAGACTGTAATTAGATCATCGCTCTGGAGATGTGACTTGGGGAGTCACAAGATCTTGATGTGATCTTGATGTGATCTTGAGTGATCAATAGTGGTTGCTAAAATGAATTAGGTGGAGTCATGTCTCCATGCATTCGGGTGGGTGTTGATTAGTTTACTGGAATCCTATAAAAGAGAATGATAAGAGAGAAAGCCAGGAGATGCGGAGAGAGCAGAGGATGCTGTAGTACCACGAAGCAGAGAGTCCACCAGCCAGTGACCTTTGGAGATGAAGAAGGAAAACGCCTCCCAGGGTGCTTCATGAAACAGGAAGCCAGGAGAGAAAGCTAGCAGATGATGCCATGTTTGCCATGTGCCCTTCCAGCAGAGAGAGAAGCCCTGACTATGTTCACCATGTGCCTTCTCACTTGAGAGAGAAACTCTGAACTTCATCGGCCTTTTTGAACGAAGGTATGTTTCCCTGGATGCCTTTGATTGGACATTTCTATAGAATTGTTTTAATTGGGACATTTTCTCGGCCTTAGAACTGTAAACTAGCAACTTATTAAATTCCTCTTTTAAAAAGCCATTCCATTTCTGGTATATTGCATTCTGGCAGCTAGCAAACTAAAAACAGCCCTCTTCTCACTTGGGCAGTCCCTGGACTGATTGAAATCACAGGCTTCAGAAGACCAAGACAGAAAAGGCTTACTCTGGCTCTATGTAGCTCCTATTTCCCACCCATACCCTACATGGAAATAACTCTATTGTTTTTGCTGATTGAAAAGTAATTAAAATGCCTGGGTTTGTAAAACATTTTGGAAATGCACAGGTACCTAAGAAAAGAAACAGAAGTTTCCACAATTCTATCCCTAGACACCATACTTGAAGTGTTTTCCCCCAAATCTCAGGCAGCTATTAGTACCAGTCCCAGACAAGACCAGGGTGACCCAAACTGGGCCACACTGTCACCACCTCATTCAGGAAAGGACTTAATCCTCTTACTGGAGCCCTTTATAAACAGAATGAATACAGAGAGAGGGAGTGAAGACCACAGAAGCAAGAAGCTGAAAGCAACAAAACCCAGAAGAGAAGGAAGAGACCACAAAACAGCACCATGTACTTTGCCACGTGGCAGGGGAGCCATGGATTGCCAGCAGTCTTTGGGAAGAAAGCATTGCCTTGATTTGGATGTTTTTTGGGGCCTCAAATCTGTAAACGAATAAATTCCCATTGTTTTTAAAGCCAACCCATTTCATGGTATCTGCTGTGAGCAATCTAGGAAACTAAAACGTATGGATATACCAAATTTGTTTATCCATACGTTTTGGCTATTGTGAATAATACTGCTGTAAACATTAGTGTATAAATATCTGCTCCAGTCCCTGCTTTCAATTCTTCTGGACATATACCTGAAAGTAGAATTGCGGAGTAATATGATAATTTTATTTTCAACTTTCTGAGAAATTGTCAAACTGATTTCCACAGTGGCTGCCCCATTCTACAGTGCCACTAGCAATGGACAAGGGTTCCTGTTTCTCTACACCTTTGCCAACATTTGTTATTTTCTGATTTTTAAAAATAACAGCCATCCTAGTGGGTGCAAAGTAGTATCTCATTGTGGTTTTGATTTGCATTTCCCTGATGCTGTAATGTTGAAATGTTGAGCATCTTTTCATGTGCTTATTGCCTTTTAGATATCTTCTTCTTTTTTTTTGCATGGGCAGGCACCGGGAACCAAACCTGGGTCTCCGACATGGCAGGCAAGAAGTCTACCATTGAGCCACTGTCACACCATGGCTTTAATAGATATCTTCTTTAGAAAGAAAAATGTCTGTTCAAGTTCTTTGCCCATTTTTAAACTGGGTTATTTTTGTTGTTGTTGTTGTAGCAGTTTTTAAAATCTTAAAATCTTATCAGACATATGGTTTGCATCGTTATTTCCCATTCTGAAGGTTCTTTTTCACTTTCTTACTAGTGTCTTTTGATGTACAAAGGTTTTAAATTTTGAAAAAAATCCATTCTATTTTTTCTTTTGTTGCTTGTGCTTTGGTATCATATTTAAGAAATCACTACCAAATTCTAGGCTATGAAGGTTACTCCCTATATTTTTGTCTAGAAATTTAACAGTTTTAGCTCTTATATGGTCCTTGATCCATTTAGAGTTAATTTTTGTATTTCGTGTGAGGTATATGCCTAATTCATTCTTTTGCAAGTGAATATCTAGTGTTCCCAAGATCATTTTTGAAGGGACCATTCTTTCCACAATTTACTTGGAACCCTTACCAAAAATCAGTTGACCATGGTTCTGTGGGTTTATTTCTGAATTCTCAACTCTAGAATTTGTTTTTGTTGTCTATAATAAATGGGTTTGGAGACCCAGAAGATGGCTTCAGGAAAAAACGGAGGCGAAACTCCAATTCCCCTCATGTCCAGGGACCTATTTCTCCCCAGGTTTATAGGCTAGGCAACTTCAGATTTTGTCCACCTTAGCACCCATTCCACTATGATTCTTTGGATCCAAATGAATGAAGTTCATAAAAGCCCTCATTTTCTGATCTAGATATCCATGGACTCTGGACTCCCAACTTTATGGAAGTCCTGCTTTTCCATCTTTCTGCCTCCCCCACCCCCACCCCCCCCAAGCTTCACTATTGTTCCTACGAGGATAATAAAATAAGAGAGGCCCTGCAAACTCAGACACCTGATCTGGGACCTTGGACCAGGCACTGTGGACAGCTGGAGGGCAAAGGCCCAAGGGGGTGCTTGTTTCCTTGTGGGAATGAGGGCCCAGTGTTAGGTCTTATAACTTTTCATGAGAAACCAAAAATTTGGCTTCTAGTTGGCCATTAATTCACATTTTAATATATACAGTGCAGTTCAAAGGAAACATGTCTGGGGGAAGCCAGTTTGCAACCTCTAATCTTTTTTCCAATATTAGAGTGTTTTATTGTAAAATATAGCTTATATGCAGAAAAATGAATCCACCAAATAGATGGTTGATAGAAATACGTGGTCATAATTAGGGAAGGACATAGACACCCTCCCACAAGATGCCCCACTTGAGTTAATTCCTAATCACAAATTCACAAGCCTCACTCTGCCATCCTTCTGTCACCAATATCCTGAATTACATGAAGAAAGTTTGTTTGCGTTTTCTCTATGATGTTATCATCTGTGTATGCATCCCTAAGTCAATATATTTTTATTTGTATATTTTATATTGCATGAAAATGGAATTATATGGCATTTTTTTTTCATGAGGTTTCTTTTTTTCCCAAATTATACTAATCTTCTATGGATTGGTAGTCCATTCAATTATTAAAGTTTTTATATTGTAGTAGTCCTCTGGTGAAAAATCTTAGCACAATTACCAATCAAATCACTGCAGAATATTCACCGTCTTTTCACCAGTGCCAACTCTGGCCTTCACAGTCCCCTTGACTTTCTTCATTCTTTTCTTGTGTTCATTTTGCTGTTTTCTTGAGGTCAACTCATATGGGCCATGTCTTGTCAGTCTGTGTTTGGGCTTCATTTTTCTTTGCATAATCCAAGGAGTCATAAATCATGCTGAAGCCAGTTGTCCTGCCACCACCAAAATGGGTTCTGAATCCAAACATGACATCTGGTCTTGTCCATTTTGGCTAGTTTTTGCCAAATTTCTTTTAGGTTCTGTTGTCTTCCCTGGGTGAAAGACATCAATGACCATTTGTTTCTTCTGAAGTGGTCAGTTGGTCAAACTTCCTGGTCCGAATGGTTACTGTCATTTATGATAGTGGCTGATCCTTAGGCAGCCAGGGAGAAAAAGAGAGCCAATAGTATCAATGTGCACAGAAGGAAGAGCCTAGTCCCTTGTCCACAAGGTTGCCAGTAGCCACCTTTGGTTATTGAGTATTTGTCACACGTGGCTAGTCTGCTCAGGCATCTTGTGGGGAACAAGCCAGCCACTGTAAGGATTTTGGCCTTGTCTCTGCATGACTGGAGAAGGACATCAGGCTCTTCAGTGCACACCACTCTAATCGTTTGGCTTTGACAGTCCCTCATTTGTAGTGAAAATAGACTGGGGAGCAGACAGAAACCGGGAGCATCTCTTCACCTCCTGGGGTCTTCGGGGCATCCTCTCGGTGGCCCCTGCTTGTGAACCTCAAGTCCTCTTGTCCGCAGTGTTCTGCAGGGTGCTGGCTCGGTTTTGTCTCCTGCCATTGTTATTCACTCCACGAGCAGGCATTTAAAGGGCTTCTGGGTCTCTGGCTTCATTCTCTGCCCTGGTGGGGCGCCCTGAGTGCTGGGAGCTCCCGTCCCACTTGTCCTTCCACGGGCCTCTTGTTCTCGAGTTCACGTAATTGACTGTGGCCTTAATTCCCTATTCTTCTATTTAATCGAAATCTAGGAGACCTATGAAGGAAGGCCTTGTTTAGCTACACCGGAAATCGTCTTCCTAGATAGAATGTAAAATACATCCGAGATAAAAAGACCTCCTTCACTGGAAAGTGGTAGAAGCATATGCTTTCTATTGCCTTATTCCCTTCTCAAGTCATGTGCCAGCCTGACTCAATTATCAAGGAGGAACCTGCTAATCGTAGGCTGGGAGGGCACAGGCTCCCCGAGGAGGGAAATGCCAGTTTAGCACAGAGGCTAATGTCTTTGGCTGCACATCAGATTCCCCTGGGAAGTTATTATTATTTTTTAAACTACAAATGCCCAGGAATCTTTATTCTAACTGAGGCGATTCTAATTTGCAGACCGGGATTGGAAATGACTTTGGGGTGGGGGTGGGGTGGCAGCTGATAATTAAAGGGGATGCTCTTCACCTTCAGGCAGATGGAGAGACCCAGCCTTCCTTAAAAGGTAAGGGCTATAAAAATAGGGGCACTCTGCCCCCAAAAAACTTTGACAAAGATGTAATTGAAATAAAATGCATTTTATTTTCTAACAATATAAATGTACCAGTAGCCAAAATTGTCAGAGGCTGTGACATCTAGGGCTCTAGACTGTTAGTCCTCAGCACAACCCATCCCTTGAATTTTAACCCCAGCTTCACCTGCTAAACAGCAGGCCCAGCTAAGCCTTCCCGGACTTCTGTGGCCAGAGACTTTAGACCCCCTGCCTTGAGCTTAATTTGGCATCTCAAAAATGAGGAAGAAGCCAGAAAAGGCCATTTCTGGGTTTCACGATTTACAAGGAATGTAAATCCTGTTAAGCCAAGCAGTTTCAAGGTAAGTAGTTTTAGAAAGGACTAAACATAAAACAGAACAAAAATCAAAAGGGAAAAGATAAAGTCATCATCATACTCAGCAGCAGTAATATACCTTAGCTACCAAAGTCTTCAATTTCTTCAGTCTCTTCTAAAGGTCTTCCCTCTGCTGCTCATTTTAGAGCTGGGTGCCTCTGGAGAGACTGCTGCTTCTCCCTCCATCCTCCACACTGCTGGAGTTAGCATTCTCAAATGCAAATCTGAGCTGGTTCTCACTGCATTCCACCCTCATGGAAATCTTCAGTGATGACAATTTTTAAGACAAAGCTCAAACTTCCTAGCTGAGAACAGAGGGTCTGCTCCAACTCCTTGCTGTTCCTCAAATACTTCCCTTCCTAACCTGGAATGGTTTCTGTCTTCTTTGCCCGATTCTTCTCATCAAATGCCATCTCAGAAACCTTCCTGCCTCTCTTTCAGCACCCTTCGCAGAAGTACCCCTTTCCCTTGCTCTCATCAAATCCTGGGCACACAGTGGACCTGTGTCGTGCCCTCAAGTGTAAGGGTCATACTCAGCTCTATATGTGGCGGCAGATGCTGGTAACTGTCCCTCACTAGCTTTTATCCTCCTCCATAGTATTGGCACCTTGAGACTTAGCTGAACACATGGAGACCCAGAATAAGGACTACATTTCCCAGTCTCCTTTTCAGCTACAAGTGACCGTGTGACTGTTCTTGCCAGGACAGAAGACCAGGTGCCACATGCAACTTCCAAGACATGTCCTTAAAGTGTACCTTCTCTTCTTGCTAGCCAGGCTAAGGATGGAATGACTCAGGCTCCAGCTGCCATTTGAGACCATGTAATAACATTGGGAATGGAAACAACAAACCAACAGAATTCCAAGAGCTAGGGTTATTGACACTGTGGTGGGCCATATGAACCTCAGACTGGCTGCCTCAAACTACCTGAACACAGGAGATGTAAACAATCTTGATTAAGTAAATGATTCTGAGAATTTTTGTAATTGAACCTATCCAAAATTATGTCCTTCCCCTTATCGATAGCCTTGTGCCTCTCATGTATCTGCATTCAGACAGAGTTAACTTCAATGGTGATTCTAACTAGTTATGAACTTACTTGGTGGGAGCTTTAGAGCTCCCTCTCCAGCAGAGCACTCGCCCTGGGGTGCCATGAGGCTCCCTCCCTAGTCTGTGTCCCCTCCAAAGTGGTGAGTGGATTACTGTTATGGATGCTATCTTTGACATATTTCTGGCACCTGGCACTGGATCTATAAATACCTAAACTGGGTTTTCTGAAGGAAGTATAGAAAGTATCTAAGTGTCTTTTACCTCAGGGAAGATCCATTAAGACTGGGTGCATGGGTGGTTCAATGGCAGAATGCTTGTCTGCTATGCAGGAGACTTGGGTCCAGTTCCCAGTCATGAACCCTATCCCCCCCACAAAAAGATTCAATGAGGCAACTGGGGACAAATCTGGGCCCTGTTTTCAAAGTGAATGCTGAGGATCTCACAGAACCTTTAACTTTACATATGCTTATGGACATTTTTCTGGGAAGATGGTCTAGGCTCTCAACATTCTCAAATAAGAACTTTGATCTCAAGAATTAAGAATCACTTGTTCTTGTAGGAACTGCTGTTAAAAAAAGTTTTTTTTCAAAGCTGAAAAATTATTCACTTGTTATTCATTGAAGTATCTCCTTAAAATTTTTTTTTTTAATATGAACATCTTTTAGGAAGTAGTAACAACTTGCCCAACTTACCCCTTTCTGGAAAGCTGAAAATTGTATCACTGAATGTACTTGTGAAAGTTTTTCTATCTGTTATAAGCTCCTTTCCATAAAACATGATTGTGGACCAAGAAAAATAACCTAGAAGTATTTATAATGCAAACAACAGAAGCTATGTAGAGCTGGAGACTTCCTTTATCATTTAGCTTCAACTACAATCCTGGCTTCATGTTTTCTAAAGCTGGCTAGCAGAGGCTCCCCCACCCCCTGCCACTCCTGACATGCTGGGTTGGTGCTGATGACTCTGGTTTCTGGCTGAGTGGTCAGAGGTCAGTCATCAGTCACGTATGGTGCTACTTTAGCAGCATTCACCACTGTAGGAGAAATGAGGTGTTTTCACACAAGCACCAGGTCAATGACTGATGAACTTTTCATCTTATTTCAAAAACAGGTATACAAGATCTGTTTAATTTCATTCAACATATCAATTCCAGTTAACTTATCATCTTTTAAAAAATCAGGAGAAAGCAAATATAAAATGTGAAAAATTACCTTAAAGATGTGTGACAGACTGGGGACTAACAAGTATATACATGGCAATTAGGAGTTGTAATTTAAATATAACACAAGACGTGAAATTATTGTAATTTATTGCTGTAGCTATGTGTACCAGTAGCCATAATATTTTAAGTAGCCACAAAGTGCCACCTTCTGGTTTAAAACTGTGCAACATCTCTTTATTTCTTTTAAATGCCATTTTATGGTGGACTTTATAAGCATAACAGCAGCAGGTACAAAATGTTGTCTGAGTAATTTTGAGAGCTCAAAACAAGGATCTGTGTAGAGGCTGAATAAAAAGATGTTCAATTAATAGTGCACACTGTGTAACTTTAACAAATATCTTTAGTTGGAATTTTCCTGTAAACCTTAGCAGAGATGCAACTCACAGAGACCAAAAGTAAAATATCTCTTTTCATAATTTAGTGAAGTGGTTTGCATTCTTGCAAATGATTTACAAACTACAAGAAATGCCGTGTGTGAGTACTAGACATAAAATATTTTGTTTTCTTACAGAAGGAGAAGTAGGGAGACAGGAAACTCAGTGGACATCCTGTCACTACTTTCCCAAAGATGTACATCCCCAAGAATGGCAGTGGAAACCTGGCAGCAAGCCACCCTTATAATTCTTTTGGTTGTTTTAAAATACAAGCACTTTCTAACTTTCTCTCCCCAGCCCATGAACTGCACCCCAACCTGGCAGGACATAGCCCACATCCTCTTGCTTAGTTTTCCCCTTGGAATTATTTACAGGATGCCTACAGATTCGATACAAACTAGTATGAAATTAATGATAATTTGCATTTCCAAACACGCTCCTGTGGTTAAATAAATATACCACGCCAATTCCAAAGAACGGTTCAAACTTAAGGTGATTCAGAAGCATTTGCATCCGTAACTGCAGAAAGAGGCTTCTCACTGGCCAGGGTGGATTCGCTGACTCTGTCCTCAGCGGTCTTTGCAGGAGGGGTTGTCACATCCACCGTGAGTGAAGAGGCAGCATCTGCCTTGGCAGTAGTCATGACAGGGTCGGAGGGTGGGTTGCTGGTGGGTGGAAGGGAAGACAGCAGCTCCCCAGAGCTTGCTGCAGAAGAGATCTCTGGAGCCAAAGGGAATGGCGGGAGGAACTTGGATGGCATAGGGAGAGGTTCAATGCCAGGTATGTCTTGGGGAGGCAAGAAAGGAAGAGGTGGCAAACCTAGGACAAAAATGGCACAAGATCATATATCCTCCGAGCACTAAGAGGGCAGCAGTCACAGCCAAATGACTATTTTTATTTGCGTTTCATTAAGGAAAGAGAAGTTTAGGAGAGAACACAAACCACACTCTTCACTTTTCCCTAGCTGAAGGCTATGACAGAATTAAACATTCACTGGTCTACTAAGGTTCCTTCAGCTCTAGGCTACATGGAATTCAGTCCCACACTGAGAGGGAAACCCAGCTCAGAGAAGAAAGGCTTTTCCCAGTCAGGATGGACAGGAGCCCACACAGCAAGCAATGCAGCTACACTGAATGCTGGATGGAAGAGTTTACACTTGTTCCAGGTAAGGTGCAAAGCTGAGTTACAGCTGCTGTCTTAATTGACAACAGGAAGAAGAGAAACAGATGCCAACCCTTCTGTGAAAGTTCTGGCCTAATGATTTTAAAATGCAGAATGAAGGAAAGCAATAGTACTTTTTTAAGAAACAAAGGAAATAGAATGCTCATGTGCTACGCAGGAGACCCAGGTTCAATTCCCAGCCCACAGACCCAAGAAAAAAAAAGAAACAAAGGAAAAGCAGGTTGTAAAACAAATCAGGGCAGCCATTGGGTTGGTGAAATCCCTAATACTGTTGGAGTCTTTCAGTTTGGGAGGAGCTAGGACTATAAGAATGAAAGAAAATGTTTACTAAGTAAATGCTAATTTGAGTTTACTAGTACTTCTTTTGTTTTTCAAATCCCATGCTCAGGACCTAAATGGGTTAATGAGGACAGGTTAATAAATACAAACACATAGTGAATGTTACAACAGGGACACATATAGTCTAGACAAAAGTGTGACAATGCACACTACCATGTAATAAGATCACTACTTGGCATCGTTGATAGGCCAAACCACTGAGATATACAATTAAAAATAACCCCTGGCACATGGCCTGCTCAAAGTTTAAGGTAATTTAGATTATGCTTAACTATAAGAGCAGACATCTAGGACACCTTGCTCTTCATTTGGAGGGATAAGCATTTCATTTTGCTAAGTGCAAAGTGAGTATAAACACTAAATATCTGTCTTAACCCTGTGCAGCTAAAATCTCTCACAGTTTTATTACAAAAGCATTCAAGAGTGAAGAATATTTACCAAAAAATAAGCCCAACCTGCTGATCAAAGGAGAGAGCTCTGGTCATCTGTCCAGAGAGCCTATGTTTCTGGGTGGGCCACATAAACATGCAACACTACTCCCTTGGTGGCAACTGCCCCAAACCCAAAAACAATAATGGGCAGTTCATTCACCTCCACTGGGCAAACTGTACATTCTTCATTACATTCAGTTACAGCAAGGCCAATCACTGTTCTTTATTTCTACAACTCGAGTGGTGCTTGAGCTGTCAGGATGCAGGGAAAGGAGTAAAGGGGAGCAGAAGCAGGCAAGCAGAGAGCTGAATGCTTATTGGTAGCTTCAACACATTTTGGATGGTATTTTTACCCATGCCCTCCCTCATCTTTCTATTCTATTGTCTCCCTAAGAATCACAAAGATCATCAGCTCCTTTTTTTTGAAAAGGCTTTTTAATAAAATAATTGATATTTATTTGAAATAGCTCAAATACGTTTGCCCTTTCCAGAAAAATACTCAGAGGCTCGGCTTTCCTGGCTGAAGCTTCTTATAAGAGAGAGTGGTCCTAGGATGGTAAGATCTGCAACATACCCGGGTTCACGACTTCCGGGAAGCCCACACCTGGCATGATGTGTGGTGTGGGGAGGTTGAGATTGGGGAGGGTGGGGAGGTCAGGGAGTCCTGCTGGTAAAGGCATCAGACCTGAAGAGAAGGCAAGAGAAGAACAAAAGGTAAACCACTTCACCTAGAGAAAAAGTCCTTGCATACTGAAAAAGATATTGTCTATTTCAAAGTGAAAATTCTAGAAATTCACTTAATATGTAGCAGTTTTGTATCAAAATAACATTAACAACAACAAAATCTCACTTGTCTGAAATATATTTCCATGACTAAGTGAATACATGACTACATGGATAGGGGTAAAAAAAATAACTAACACTGCGAAAATACTAGAAGAACAAGAATGATGATGGCCTGAGTGCTAATTTATCACAGCACACATGAAATTTTCTTAGTTGGTGAAGACTTACAATCTCTTGGACTCTGTTTTTAAATTTTTTATTCCAAAATAATTTACACTTACAGTCGCAAAAATAATACAAAGAATCCCTTCGTATTATACCTTTCTCTAAATTCCTCAAGTGTTAACATTTAACATACTTGCTTTATCTTTCTGGGTGTGCATACACATTTGTGTAATATTTATCATGTCTGTGTAACAACATCTTAAGTCATACAATTAAAGGCCCTCACAATAAAAGTATATTTGCTCCTTGAAATAATATGGCCATCACTGGGACTATTAAGAGAAATAAAAGTTTAATTTAACATGTGGGGTACTAAAGATCCAAATAAGGAGAACTTTCTTCTGGACACAAACAATACCTATGCACATAAACACTTATAAGGAAGACCTAACTAGGCAGTGCTGAAGAAGGAAACTTTTACATGCTCCTTATTCCTAGTTCATGCTGTTCAGGGCAAAGGCTAAACAGGCTGACAGTAAGAAGCCATAGACTTTGCGGCTAACTAGCTAGGTAATGAACATCTGTTTCCTTGTCTGCTAAAGAAAGTTGCCATTTATCACAATTCGTTTCATTTATCACAATTTACTGCAGAGATGAATGAGATTAAAAGACATAACAAAGTCACCATATATATATACATATATAAGATTTTTTCAATTTTTTAAGATGCAAGACATTAATAATGCTAGTATAATTAAAGAGGTCTTTAGTCCTCTATTACCTGGTAATGTAGTAGTAGCTAGGTTCATTGGTGGCACAGATGTGAGGGACTGGCTTACTTGTAGTGACAATAATGGTACTGTTGGTATACCTAAAATAAATGCACATAAAAAAAAATCCTAGTAAATCCAGTCAACAAAGAATCAACAAACTATATCAAACAATTTTCAGTCCCCCACTTCCACCCCATGGTCAGAACTTCATTCAGTGTCAGTCCGATTTCTGGCTGTGTCACTGGCAGCACATCACCTGTCATGGTATCTACTCAACCGATGGCCCTTGCCAAAGATTGCTATCAGAGTGTGGAAGGTGGAGGCAAGCTCCTCAATCCCACTCCCAGCTAAATGCACTGAACAGGAGGCGTGCCTACCTGATCTAAGCAGGGGCAGATGGGAAAATTGTTTTGGAATTTTGGAAATGAAACACAGAATTTTGATCAATCTCTACTGGGCTCCTGAACTAAGATGTCATGTGAACCTGGGGCTGCTGGGGGTCATGTACTAGGTAACCAGTGAATGTTAATCTGTGGAAGAGGAGAATGACATGGATTGCATGAAAGAGACAAAAGAGCTTTATTCCTTAATAAAGCTATATTTCTTAATAAACTCATAGAGTTTTTCTTTGCTCTGAAAGGATAGATATTCACAGTTTCAAAAATAAGTGACTGGGTCAAGGTGGAATTTAAAATCTAAGGTCCATGAATAAGCTTCACGAGCTCTGTGAAGCTTCTGAAATTGTATACAATATTTTACATGTATGTGCATTCGTTTTTGAGAACAGGGTTCTTCGCTTCATCAGATTCTCAAAGGGACTGGCTGGCTGTTGATTGGTGTGTTCATTCATTCAAGTGTTTTTGGAGTACCTAATATATATTAGACATTGCTCAAAACACTGAGACACTTTATAGTATGAAGAAAGCAGAAATCTCTACCTTTATGAAACTTACATTCTAATGAGGAGCAGGAGACAAAAAGGACACATATAAATAAGTAAAATGCATAACATGAGATGGAGATAAGTTCTCTGCAGAAAAATTAAGCAAGTAAGGGGGACAGGGAGAGTGAGAGGGGTATGTCAAAAAAGGTTACAGTGATCAGTGCCACTTCAAAATGATGTATTCCCAAAATTTCATAATCCAAAAAATCTCAAACCCTACAAAGCAGCTTAAAAGAAAGCACATTTTTTTATACTACTACAATTTCTCTTTGGATTACTTTATGAGCAACAGTACTAAAAGTGAAAATGGAATAACAAATGTCTGGCAAAAAATTATTTCTCATGTCATGATGCTAGAAACATTTTAGTACTTTTAAACTGATTTACTCAAAGTGAAAACATGACTTTTTAAAGTCTCTTTTGAACAATTATTGCTTTATTTACATATCTCTCCTTTAATACTCAAGAAGCTATTTCTCTGAGTGTAATAAAGTCAGGAATCTCAGTGAATATGCTTGTAAGATAATTCAAATATGACTATCATGTAATGAGGGAAGATTTAAAAGATGACAAAAAGAAACAGAAACGTGAAGAGAGATGTCTATCACCTAAAATCAGAAGAGCTATTATATGGCAATGGAGCACCTTTATTTTAAAACAGTTGAGTGTTGTTCAGACACAGAATGGGCTACTAGCTTGGGAAATATCCTAATCCACCCTTTACTAAGTCTATACAGGAAGAATTAGAGAACCATCTCATGGGATGGGAAGGAAAAAAAATCATAATATGTAAAACAATGCTTGAATGCAATAAACTTTAAGATCCTTTCCAATTGCATCTATGATTAAATACTGATGACATATTTAATTTCATATAGGAAATATTATAAAAGTAGACTGTAGTGGTGACTGCACAACTCTATAAATGCACTAAAAATCATTGAGTTGCATACTTACTATGACCTAATTTTATGGTATGTAAATTATCCCTCTATAAAGCTGGGAAAAAACCCAACAAAGAATAGGGAGTGGGGCAATATGGATGAAATATATTGATAACTGTGGAAGCTGGGTAACAGGGAGTTGTTACACTGTTCTTCTACTTTCATATATATTTGAAAATTTTAATAACAATATTAAAATTTTAAATTTCATCTTCGGGATATAAAATCAAGACCCTGGAGAAGAGGTGGAATTTGAACCCAGGTGGACCAACTCCAGAGACCATACTCTTAATCTTACTGCATCTTGGTGAGCTGCTTTAAACCTATTCCAGGACAAAATGGGAAATAAATTCATTTTAAATAGTAAATATTAAAAAAAGTTAAGGGGCCCGGTAAATGGAGGTGGTTGAAAGATGCACTGACTGAGAAGTAGACTGGTGAATGATGATATATAGAAATGATCAAACATTGTGCTGCTACAAAAAGGCAGAAGTTGTGAGGCATGCAACAATGTGAATAAACCTACGGGATATTTGGTGAGGCAAATAAGCCAGATTATAAAAGAGCAAATAACGTATGATCTCATTTAGTAAATACTTACAACAAAACCAGGGCCTGGATTGAAAGCTCTTACGGCAGTCACACTTAGTTTGGAGCAGTAATTGTTATTTCTGGATTTTGAGAGACTAGTTTATGTATGTATAACCTGCTATTTAGAGATAAGAACAAAGCCGACTAGGTTGGGAATAAGGTAATTCACACTACAGTGGTAAGGAAGGTATTGTCTATATTTTAGAACCTCACCCATTCTTTGAGACCAAAGGAAGAAAGGTTTGTTTTGCCCAGAACAAATTTTCTGTAGCACATAATCTAACTCAACCTGTCTGGATAGATCATTTAAACAATCCAAACACACGGAGCTCAGAATAAGAATGAGAGCCTTTAATCCTGTATAGTTTAATATAATGCCTGGATACATGGCAGAGTATACTAAGCAGATAATCAAAAAGTATTGACAAAGTTCCTTGAGAGATGGGAGAAAAAATATGGAACTATTAAACTTTATCATCAGGGAAATCCCGGATACAGTGTCAAACATTAGGGACACCCAAATCAATAGCCCAAGCCCTTGATCTTGAGGCTTGTTCTTGTGAACATTACGTACGAAGCGGAGAAGCTTAGCCTACCTAAGGGTGTGCCTAAGGGTCAGCTCCGGAAGACCTCTTTTGTTGCTCAGATGTGGCCCCTCTCTCTCTCTAAGCCCAACTCTGCAAATGAAACCACTGCCATCCCTCCTACATGGGACATGACACCCAGGGGTGAAAGGCTCCCTGGCGGCGTGGGAGATGACCTCCAGGGATGAGCCTGGCCCTGGTACCATGAAATCAACGATGCCATCCTGACCAAAAGGGGGAAAAAGTCTAACAAATAAGGTATCAATGGCTGAGAGAGTTCAAATAGAGTCAAGAAGCTGCCCTGGAGGTCCTCTTACGCAAGCTTCAGTGAGACATTGCTAATAACTCACCAAATCCCAACCAAAACCACTTCTGCCAAACCTAAAGAACGCCTAGGGCAATATATAAGATGCTACAGAAGCAAAAGAAAGAAAGGGTAGTTTTGGGTCCTTGCCTTTAAGAAAAAACAAAACTTGGTATAACAAGTGTCCTGAGCACTGGCTAAATAACTGTAATACATGATGCATGTTAAAAATTGATAAAGGCCATTCTCCACGGAAAAGTTAGAGAAGGAACAGGAGGGTGACTGAGTGTATCGTGGTGATTCAGGACTGTAGCTGGAGAGCCTTCTGCACCACATATGGCAGCTCTGGTTGCAGAGGCCGAAGAACTGAGAGGCAAAAAGATAGAGACTGGTGCAGAGGTACGGAGCCCGCAGAAGTACATGGATGGGCGCCTGGGACTAGGGAGTAAGCCAGGATGTATTACCCTCAACAGTGCAGCCCTGTGACCAGCAACTCACCCCACACCCCACGCACCCAAACCCTGTCATCTGCTCCCATTCCCCGCGCTCCAGGTGCCCCCACCCCACCAGACGCCAGTGCATGTACTGCCCACACCACCACACCAAGTGCAGCCCACCCACCTCTCCTGCACCCCTTCCAGCACAACCTCCCCCTCCCTGTTCCCTGCAGACGCTTGCCAGTACATAAAGGCTGTGGGCACTAACCTCCATATCTAGGCTGCCCCACCTCCCTTCCCTACCACCCATAGTGTTGCACAGCCTCACTCCGCCCACTCTGAGCTCTGTGCATCCATTTATGGCACTCCTAAGCCCACGCATGCACACAGGCCTCCAATCATGTCATTCAGCTCTGGGAACCGCATTTACAACAGTCCTAGAACCGTGTATATGCATGGCCTTCAGCTACACTTCACAGATCTGAGAAAGTGCTGACCTGAGCAGCCAGGTCACATCTGCCCTCAACCCACAAAGGCATAAAGCTGACCTGCTGCCACAGCTCTACGCATGTGCACAAAGGGCACTGTGCCTTAGATTAGGGCACAACATGATTATACCTCCCAGACCGGCACACCCGCACAGTTACATCCTCCTTGGCCACTGGGTACCCATGTTCACAAACTTCAGCTTAACACCCCCAAACTGCACCTATACCTGCCCTGAAACAAATCACCACACTGAGTGCCTACCCTGTGCCCTGCTCCCTGCTATACAACTGTCCTGCAAACATAAGGCCTTAGGACTACTGAAAGATATCAAATCCCAAAGTGAATCAATCAAGACATTTACATGCTACAGAGACAGCAGAAGATCACTAAGCATATCACAATGTAGACAGATATAGCCCTGCCCAATGATCAAATTAAAACATCAGAGGAGACACAGATGCTAGAACAACTAATCAAAGATGTTCATACAACTCTACTTAATAAAATAAGTGGGATAGCAAATGACATAAAGGAGATCAAGAAGACAGTAGAAAAGCATAAAGAGGAATTTGAAAGAATAAATAGAAAAATAGCGATATGAAGATTAAAGACTGCTGATCAAATACAAAACATACTAGAGGCACACAACAACAGATTTGAAGAGACAGAAGAAAGAATAAGTGATACAGAGGACAGGATAATTGACTTTGAAGACTCAAAACAGCAAATGGCAAAAAAGATGGAAAAAACTAAATGGGAACTCAGGGAAATGATAGACAAAACAAAGCGCACAAATAAAAGAATCATTGCTGTCCCAAAAGGAGAAGAGAGGAGTAAAGGCCTAGGAAGAATAGTTGAGGATATATGGGGAAAAATTTCCCAACCCTCATAAAGGGCATAAATATACAAGTCAAAGAAGCCCAAAGAACTCAGAATAAATCCAAACAGGCCTTCCCCAAGGCACATACTAATCAGTCTGTCAAATGTTGAAGAGAAGCAGAAAATCCTGAAAGTGGCAAGAGAAAAACAATCTATTACATACAAGGGAAATCAAATAAGACTGAGTTCAGACTACTCCACTAGCACCCTGGAGGCAAGAAGGCAGTGGTATGATATATTCAAGATCCTGAAAGAGAAAAACTTCCAGCCAAGAATTCTGTACCCAACCAAACTGTCCTTCAAAACTGAGTGAGAGATTAAACTTTTCAAAGACAAGAGGTCCTGAAACAATTTGTTAATAAGAGACCAGCCCTACGAGAAATACTAAAAGCAGTTCTGCCAGCTGAAAAAAAAAAAAGGACAGGATAGGGAGGTCTGGAGGAGGGCACAGAATTGAAGAATACCACTAAGGGTAATTTAAAGAATACAAAGAGAAAGAGGGAAAAGAATATATAGATCTGATTAATATAATAAAAAGATAAGATGGTGGAATCAAGAAACACCTTTTCAGTAATAACTCTGAATGTTAATGGACTAAAATTACCAATTAAAAGATACAGATTGGTGGAATGGATTAAGAAACGTAATCCAGCTATATGCTGTTTAGAAGAGACGCATTCAGACATAAGGATACAAATAGATTGAAAGTGAAAGGATGGAAAAAGATTTTCCACGCAAGTTGTAACCAAAAGAAAGCAGGAGAAGCTATACTAATATCGGATAAAATAGACTTTAAATGTAAAGACATCATAAGAGACAAAGAAGGACACTATATACTAATTAAAGGGTCAATTCACCATGAAGATATAACAATCATAAATGTTAACGCTTCCAGTCAAGGAGCTCCAAAGTACATGAGACAGACACTGGCAAAACTGAAGGGAGCGATAGATGTTTCAACAATAACAGCAGGAGACTTCAATACACCACTCTCCTCTATAGATAGAACAACCAGACGTAAGATCAACAAGGAAATAGAGAAGTTAAATAAATTGATAAATGAATTAGATCTAACAGACATATATAGGTTATTGCATCTCAAAAAGCATGAGGTCATACATTCTTCTCTAGTACTCATGGAACATTCTTCAGGATAGATCATATGCTAGGGCACAAAACAGGTCTTTAAAATATAAAAATACTGAAATTATTCAAAACATTTTCTCTGATCACAATGGGATGAAGCTGGATCTCAATAACCCCCAAAGAATGAGAACATTCACAAACATATGGAAATCAAATAACACACTCTTAAACAACCAGTGGGTCAAAGAAGAATTGCTAGAGAAATCAGTAGCTATCTGGAGATGAATGAAAGTGAGAATACAACTTATCAGCACTTATGGGATGCAGTAAAAGCTGTGCTGAGCTGGAAGATGGCGGCTTAGTAAGACGCGCGGATCTTAGTTTCTTCTCCAGGACACCTACTAGGGGAGTAGAAACGATACAGAAAGCGCCCAAAGCCACAACAGAGATAAAAAAGACAGCGTACCCCATCCTGGAACGGCTGGCTGGCTGAGAGAAGCAGCTCGGGTGAGATCGCCGAGGCGCGCGGGCCTTACCGGGCGGGGTGGCAAGCGGCCGGAGTTACTCCCTTCCCCCTTCCCGGGCCGGCTGGGAGAAGTGGAGAGGTGGTCCCCTGAAACCAAGGCGACTGGCGCCCACACCACGCGCAGCCCCCGGACCAACTGAGAGAATTGGATCGGAAACCCCCAGGCCGCGGAGAACGGTGACGGGTGGGGGAGGCCCCTTCCAAACCCGTGACTCCCGGGGAACGTGCACTCTCTCGGGCGGGCCGCTGCCGCTGGCGCCCTCCCGCCACGCTTGTTGCCCAGGGCCGACTAGGAAATTCGGACGGGCTCTTTCCCTGGCTGCGGCGACCAGCAACCCTCCCTGCGTTCGGACACCCTCCCTGCGTTCGGACACCCTCCCTGCGTTCGGACCCTGGGCCGGCTCAAGCCGCTTCGGCTAGCGAACCCCCAGGACGGCGAGAGTTTTCCAAAGTTAAAGGTCCCACAGCACCTTTTACTGGTGGGACCCGCAGACAAACGTGTGCCACGAGCGCCACCTACTGGGTAGGATAAGAAAAACAGAACCCAGAGATTTCACAGAAAAATATTACAACCTTGCTGGGTCCAACACCAAGAGAAATCTGAATAAATGCCCAGACGCCAGCAGCAGAAGATAACTGTCCACGCTCAAAAGATTGAGAATATGGCTCAGTCAAAGGAACAAACCAATAGCTCAAATGAGACACAAGAGCTGAGACAACTAATGCTGAATATACGAACAGAAATGGAAAACCTCTTCAAAAATGAAATCGATAAATTGAGGGAGGACATGAAGAGGACATGGGCTGAACATAAAGAAGAAATAGAAAAACTGAAAAAACAAATCGCAGAACTTATGGAAGTGAAGGATAAAGTAGCAAACATAGAAAAAATAATGGATACCTACAATGATAGATTTAAAGAGACAGAAGATAGAATTAGTGATTTGGAGGATGGAACATCTGAATTCCAAAAAGAAACAGAAACTATAGGGAAAAGAATGGAAAAATTTGAACAGGGTATCAGGGAACTCAAGGACAATATGAACCGCACAAATATACGTGTTGTGGGTGTCCCAGAAGGAGAAGAGAAGGGAAAAGGAGGAGAAAAACTAATGGAAGAAATTATCACTGAAAATTTCCCAACTCTTATGAAAGACCTAAAATTACAGATCCAAGAAGTGCAGCGCACCCCAAAGAGATTAGACCCAAATAGGCATTCTCCAAGACACTTACTAGTTAGAATGTCAGAGGTCAAAGAGAAAGAGAGGATCTTGAAAGCAGCAAGAGAAAAACAATCCATTACATACAAGGGAAACCCAATAAGACTTTGTGTAGATTTCTCAGCAGAAACCATGGAAGCTAGAAGACAGTGGGATGATATATTTAAAATACTAAAAGAGAAAAACTGCCAACCAAGACTCCTATATCCAGCAAAATTATCCTTCAAAAATGAGGGAGAAATTAAAACATTCTCAGACAAAAAGTCACTGAAAGAATTTGTGACCAAGAGACCAGCTCTGCAAGAAATACTAAAGGGAGCACTAGAGTCAGATACAAAAAGACAGAAGAGAGAGATATGGAAAAGAGTGTAGAAAGAAGGAAAATCAGATATGATATATATAATACAAAAGGCAAAATGTTGGGGGAAAATATTATCCAAACAGTAATAACACTAAATGTCAATGGACTGAATTCCCCAATCAAAAGACACAGATTGGCAGAATGGATTAAAAAACAGGATCCTTCGATATGCTGTCTACAGGAAACACATCTTAGACCCAAAGATAAACATAGGTTGAAAGTGAAAGGTTGGGAAAAGATATTTCATGCAAATAACAACCAGAAAAGAGCAGGAGTGGCTATACTAATATCCAACAAATTAGACTTCAAATGTAAAACAGTTAAAAGAGACAAAGAAGGACACTATATACTAATAAAAGGAACAATTAAACAAGAAGACATAACAATCATAAATATTTACGCACCGAATCAGAATGCCCCAAAATACGTGAGGAATATACTGCAAACACTGAAAAGGGAAATAGACTCATATACCATAATAGTTGGAGACTTCAACTCACCACTCTCATCAAGGGACAGAACATCTAGACAGAGGATCAACAAAGAAATAGAGAATCTGAATATTACTATAAATGAACTAGACTTAATAGACATTTATAGGACATTACATCCCACAACAGCAGGATACACCTTTTTCTCAAGTGCTCATGGATCATTCTCAAAGATAGACCATATGCTGGGTCACAAAGCAAGTCTTAACAAATTTAAAAAGATTGAAATCTTACACAACACTTTCTCGGACCATAAAGGAATGATGTTGGAAATCAATAATAGGCAGAGTGCCAGAAAATTCACAAATACGTGGAGGGTCAACAACACACTCCTAAACAACGACTGGGTCAAAGAAGAAATTGCAAGAGAAATTAGCAAATACCTCGAGGCGAATGAAAATGAAAACACAACATATCAAAACTTATGGGACGCAGCAAAGGCAGTGCTAAGAGGGAAATTTATTGCTCTAAATGCCTATATCAGAAAAGAAGAAAAGGCAAAAATTCAGGAATTAACTATCCATTTGGAAGAACTGGAGAAAGAACAGCAAGCTAACCCCAAAGCAAGCAAAAGGAAAGAAATAACAAAGATTAGAGCACAAATAAATGAAATTGAAAACATGAAAACAATAGAGAAAATCAATAAGGCCAGAAGTTGGTTCTATGAGAAAATCAATAAGATTGATGGGCCCTTAGCAAGATTGACAAAAAGAAGAAGAGAGAGGATGCAAATAAATAAGATCAGAAATGGAAGAGGAGACATAACTACTGACCTCACAGAAATAAAGGAGGTAATAACAGGATACTATGAACAACTTTACGCTAATAAATACAACAACTTAGAGGAAATGGACGGGTTCCTGGAAAGACATGAACAACCAACTTTGACTCAAGAAGACATAGATGACCTCAACAAACCAATCACAAGTAAAGAAATTGAATTAGTCATTCAAAAGCTTCCTAAAAAGAAAAGTCCAGGACCAGATGGCTTCACATGTGAATTCTACCAAACGTTCCAGAAAGAATTAGTACCAATTCTCTTCAAACTCTTCAAAAAAATCGAAGTGGAGGGAAAACTACCTAATTCATTCTATGAAGCCAACATCACCCTCATACCAAAACCAGGCAAAGATATTACAAAAAAAGAAAACTACAGACCAATCTCTCTAATGAATACAGATGCAAAAATCCTCAATAAAATTCTAGCAAATCGTATCCAACAACACATTAAAAGAATTATACATCATGACCAAGTAGGATTCATCCCAGGTATGCAAGGATGGTTCAACATAAGAAAATCAATTAATGTAATACACCATATCAACAAATCAAAGCAGAAAAATCACATGATCATCTCAATTGATGCAGAGAAGGCATTCGACAAGATTCAACATCCTTTCCTGTTGAAAACACTTCAAAAGATAGGAATACAAGGGAACTTCCTTAAAATGATAGAGGGAATATATGAAAAACTCACAGCTAATATCATCCTCAATGGGGAAAAATTGAAAACTTTCCCCCTAAGATCAGGAACAAGACAAGGATGTCCACTATCACCACTATTATTCAACATTGTGTTGGAGGTTCTAGCCAGAGCAATTAGACAAGAAAAAGAAATACAAGGCATCAAAATTGGAAAGGAAGAAGTAAAACTATCACTGTTTGCAGACGATATGATACTATACGTCGAAAACCCGGAAAAATCCACAACAAAACTACTAGAGCTAATAAATGAGTACAGCAAAGTAGCAGGTTACAAGATCAACATTCAAAAATCTGTAGCATTTCTATACACTAGTAATGAACAAGCTGAGGGGGAAATCAAGAAACGAATCCCATTTACAATTGCAACTAAAAGAATAAAATACCTAGGAATAAATTTAACTAAAGAGACAAAAAACCTATATAAAGAAAACTACAAAAAACTGCTAAAAGAAATCACAGAAGACCTAAATAGATGGAAGGGCATACCGTGTTCATGGATTGGAAGACTAAATATAGTTAAGATGTCAATCCTACCTAAATTGATTTACAGATTCAATGCAATACCAATCAAAATCCCAACAACTTATTTTTCAGAAATAGAAAAACCAATAAGCAAATTTATCTGGAAGGGCATGGTGCCCCGAATTGCTAAAAACATCTTGAGGAAAAAAAACGAAGCTGGAGGTCTCGCGCTGCCTGACTTTAAGGCATATTATGAAGCCACAGTGGTCAAAACAGCATGGTATTGGCATAAAGATAGATATATCGACCAATGGAATCGAATAGAGTGCTCAGATATAGACCCTCTCATCTATGGACATTTGATCTTTGATAAGGCAGTCAAGCCAACTCACCTGGGACAGAGCAGTCTCTTCAATAAATGGTGCCTAGAGAACTGGATATCCATATGCAAAAGAATGAAAGAAGACCCATCTCTCACACCCTATACAAAAGTTAACTCAAAATGGATCAAAGATCTAAACATTAGGTCTAAGACCATAAAACAGTTAGAGGAAAATGTTGGGAGATATCTTATGGCTCTTACAATTGGAGGCGGTTTTATGGACCTTAAACCTAAAGCAAGAGCACTGAAGAAGGAAATAAATAAATGGGAACTCCTCAAAATTAAACACTTTTGTGCATCAAAGAACTTCATCAAGAAAGTAGAAAGACAGCCTTCACAATGGGAGACAATATTTGGAAATGATATATCAGATAAAGGTCTAGTATCCAGAATTTATAAAGAGATTGTTCATCTCAACAACAAAAAGACAGCCAACCCAATTACAAAATGGGAAAAAGACTTGAACAGACACCTCTCAGAAGAGGAAATACGGATGGCCAAGAGGCACATGAAGAGATGCTCAATGTCCCTGGCCATTAGAGAAATGCAAATCAAAACCACAATGAGATATCATCTCACACCCACCAGAATGGCCATTATCAACAAAACAGAAAATGACAAGTGCTGGAGAGGATGCGGAGAAAGAGGCACACTTATCCACTGTTGGTGGGAATGTCAAAGGGTGCAACCACTGTGGAAGGCAGTTTGGCGGTTCCTCAAAAAGCTGAATATAGAATTGCCATACGACCCAGCAATACCATTGCTAGGTATCTACTCAAAGGACTTAAGGGCAAAGACACAAACGGACATTTGCACACCAATGTTTATAGCAGCATTATTTACAATTGCAAAGAGATGGAAACAGCCAAAATCTCCATCAACAGAAGAGTGGCTAAACAAACTGTGGTATATACATACGATGGAATATTATGCAGCTTTAAGATAAGATAAACTTATGAACCATGTAATAACATGGATGGACCTAGAGAATATTATGCTGAGTGAATCCAGCCAAAAACTAAAGGACAAATACTGTATGGTCCCACTGATGTGAACGGACATTCGAGAATAAACTTGAAATATGTCATTGGTAATAGAGTTCAGCAGGAGTTAGAAACAGGGTAAGACAATGGGTAATTGAAGCTGAAGGGATACAGACTGTGCAACAGGACTAGATATAAAAACTCAAAAATGGACAGCACAATAATACCTAATTGTAAAGTAATCATGTTAAAACACTGAATGAAGCTGCATCTGAGCTATAGGTTTTTGTTTTGTTTTGTTTTGTTTTGTTTTGATTTTACTATTATTACTTTTATTTTTTTCTCTATATTAACATTCTATATCTTTTTCGGTTATGTTGCTAGTTCTTCTAAACCAATGCAAATGTACTAAGAAATGATGATCATGCATCTATGTGATGATGTTAAGAATTAATGATTGCATGTGTAGAATGGTATGATCTCTAAATGTTGGGTTAATTTCTTTTTTTCCGTTAATTAAAAAAAAAAAAAAAAAGAGAAGGGATAATTGGAGCTGAAGGGATACAGACTGTACAACGGGACTGGATATAAAAACTCAGAAATGGACAGCACAATACTACCCAATTGTAATGCAATTATGTTAAAACACTGAATGAAGCTGCATGTGAGGTATAGGTTTTTTGTTTTTGTTTTTTTTGTTTTTTTTTCTTTCTATTATTGTTTTAATTCTTATTCTGTTGTCTTTTTATTTCTTTTTCTAAATCGATGCAAATGTACTAAGAAATGATGAATATGCAACTATGTAATGTTATTAAGAATTACTGATTGTACATGTAGATTGGAATGATTTCTAATTGTTTTGTTAATTCTTTTTTTAATTAATAAAAAAAAAAAATAGTAAAAAAAAAAAAAAAAAAAAAGCTGTGCTGAGAGGTAAATTTTTTGCCCTAAATGCCTGTATTAAAAAACAAGAAACAGCAAAAACTGAGGACTTAACAACACACCTGGAGGAACTTGTGAAAGAACACCAAACTAACTCCAAAGAAAATAAGAGAAGAGAAATATCAAACGTTTAAAGCAGAGATAAATGAATGGGAGAATAAAAGAATAATAGAAATAATCATAAAACCAAAAGTTGGTTGAGAAAATCGATAAAATTGATGGGCCATTAATTTTATTGTTTCAACAATAATAGTAGGAGACTTCAATACACCACACTCCTCTATAGATAGGAATAAGACAGAAGATCAACAAGATCAACAAAGAAAAAAAGAGAGAGCATGCAAATAAACAAAATCAGAAATGAGAAGGGGTGCATTACCACAGACCCTGAAGAAATAAAAGAAATCATAAGACTATGAACAACTATACGCCAACAAGCTAGACAACTTGGATGAAATAGACAAATTCCTGGAGATACACAAACAAGTTACACTAACTCAGGAAGAAACAGAAGATCTCAACAAACCAATCACAACTAAAGAGATTCAATCAGTCATCAAGAATCTTCCCTTACAGAAAAGTCCAGGGCCAGATATCTTCACAGGGGAATTGTATCAAACATTCCATAAAGAACTAATACCAATCCTGCCCAAACTTTTCTAAAAAATTGAGGAAAAAGGAACTCTACCTAACTCATTTTATGAAAGTAATATAATTTTAATACCAAACTGGGTCCTATAGATATATAAAGAAATCATACAACTCAACAACAAAAGAACAAACAACACAATTATAAAATGGGCTAAAGATATGAATAGGCATTTTTCTGAATAGCAAATACAGATGGCTCAAAAGCACATGAAGAGATACTCATTTTCACTGGCTATAAGGAAAATGCAGATCAAGACTACAATGAGACACACCTCACAACTATAAGAATGGCTGCTCTTAAACCAACAGGAAACTATAAATGTTGGAGAGGATGTGGTGAAACTGGGACACTTATGTAGTGTGGGTAGGAATGTATAATGGTGCAGCCACAATGGAAGATTGTTTGGTGGTTCCTTAGGAAACTAAATATCAAGTTGCCCTATGACTAGCAATAGCACTACTTCGTACATACCCAGAAGACCTGAAAGCAACAACAGAAACAGACATTTGCACATTGATGTTCATAGGAGCATTATTCACAATCACCAAAAGATGGAAACAAACCAAATGCCCATCAACAGACGAGTGGCTCAACAAAATGTGGTATATACATATGATGGAATATTATGCCGCAGTAAGACAAAATGATGTCCTGAAGCACACGACAAGATGGATGAGCCTTGAGGACATAATGCTGAATGCAATTAGCCAGACACAACAGGATAGATACTGTATGATTCTGCTTTTATGACCGGCATAAAGGTATAATCAGAGGCTTAAAATACAGAATATAGGGAACTTAGAGATACAAAGAAACTAGAGATGGGTATACCGTTAGCTAATGGGGTTGAACTCCAATGTAAGGGAATAGATAGGAACGAAGGTGATTCTCTAGTGGGTCTAGAATTAATATTAGCATACTGAAGATGAACAAGATTGAAAGGGGTTGTATAGACCTATATGTCCCACGGATTCAACTAAAAATATGAACTAGTTCTTGTAAGAATTACTTCAAAGATATGATTCTTGTATAAAGAGTGTTTAAGTCCAGGGTACATGGGCAAAACTGCTATTGCATGCTATGAGCTATGTTCAAAAGGAAACCATCAGCACTACCACAGCAACAGCAGAGGTAAATAACAGGGGGAGGGACAAGAGTTAAGAGGAGGGTTAGAGTTCCTATTTGGTGAGGGTGTGTTTATTGGTTTTCTTTCCCTTGGGAACAATGAAATTATCTAAAATTGAGAATGTTTATGGGCTGTGGACTTTGGGCCTTTTACATGATGCCTGATGAATGAAGGTGGTTGAAGGCTGCACTGACGGAGAAGTAGATTGGCAAACGATGGTGTGTGTATACTTATGAATGAAGGTTGTGCCGCTACAAAAAGGAACAAAGTCATGAGGCACACAAGGATGTGAATGAACATGTGGGACATTTGGTGAGACAAAATAAGCCAGAAACAAAAGAACAACAATGGTATGGTCACCTTTAGAAAATGTTTATAAGAAAACAGTGACCTAGATTGTAAGCTTTTAGAGCTGACACATTTAAGTCCAGAGTGGTGATTAATATTTCTGGATTTTGAGAGGCTGTTTTATATATATAACTTGATATCTAGAGATAAAAACGAAGCCAAATAGGTTGGAGTTCAAGTAAGTTGGAACACAAGGGTAAGGAAGACAGTGTCTATATTTTAGAAACACACATACTCTTTGAGACAAATGGAAGGTTTATTTGATCTGGAACTGAAATTTTCTGTAGTGCATAATCTAATTCACCTGTTTAGCTCATTTGACCAATTGAAGCACAGAATAAGAAAGAGGTCCTTTAATCCTGTATAGATTATTGTAATGCCTGGAAACATCCTAGCGTATATTAACCAGATAATCAAAAAGTACTGGCAAAGTCCGCTGAGGGAGGGGAAAAAGACTATGCAACTATTAAACCTTACTATCAGGGAATCCCCTGACATTGGACCAAACTTTAGGGACACCCAAATTAATAGACCATGCCCTCGATCATGAGGTTTACTGTTGGGAAGTTTATATAGGTAGCAGAGAAGCTTAGATTACCTAAGGGTGTGCCTAAGAGTTATTTCCGCAGGAGTTACTCTGTTGTTGCTGAGATGTGGCCTCAGTCTCTCTAAGCCCAACTCTGCAAGTGAAATCACTGCCCTCCCCGCTAAGTGAGACATGACATCCAGGGGTGAAAGTCTCCCTGGCAACATAGGAGATGACTCCCAGGGATGAATCCAGATCTGGTACCTGGGGATCAATAATTCCATCCTGACCAAAAGGGGGAAAAGAAGTATAATTAATAAAGTATCAGTGGCAGAGAGAGTTCCAATAGAATTGAGAGGGTACTCTGGAGGCTGATCTTATGCAAGCTTCAGTTAGACCTTGCTACCTATCATAACCTGCCAACACCCAACCAGGACCATTCCAGCTAATCCTAAAGAACACCTAGGGCAATATATAAAATTCCACAAGGGTTTCATGAACTAGAGTAACTTTCCAGAAACCTACAACTTCCAGATGGGTCCTTGGTCCAGATAAGTCCTGAAACCTAGCCTGGTCTCTCCAGAACATCAGATAGCTCCATCTCCCTACCCCATATTAGTGACAGACCCTTCCAATTTCACAAATTTAGAATTGCCATAGCCCAAATAACCCTAAAGAGAAGTGTGGAAAGATCAAAGGTGATGGTGGAGTTATACATAGAAGATAGGATAAACAAATGAATATGAATGCTGAATCATTAAATTGATATCTCTTTTAGTCTCCAGTATTTTAGAGCAGCTAGAAGTAAAAACTCAAAATTGTGAAATTGTTACCCATGTCAAAATGTGAAATATGTTCTACAATTAATTGTGGTACTGTGCTTTGAAATTTATAGCTTTTTTGTATATACGTTATTTTTCACAAAAAGTCGATTGTGATGATAAAAAAAAATTTAAGCCCTCTAACCTCCTATATTCTGGAGCAGCTAGAAGGAAAAATATGAGAGGATTGTATGGTAGTCCATGACAGGAAGATCTGGAATCTTCCCGTAACCACTTGTTGAAAAGTGCTTTGAAACCTATTGCTTTCTTAATTTCTTTGCTTTGTCTATATGTTATACTATACAATAAAAAAAGTTGGAAAAAAAAAAAAAGATTCTACAAAGGTTCCATGTACTAGGGTAACTTCCCAGAAACTGACAACCTCCAGATGTGTCCCTGGATGAGAGAAGTCCTGAAATGCAGACGGGCCAGCCTCTGTAGAACATCAACTAGTTCCATCCCCTTGTCCGATATTACTGACAGCCCATTTCAATATGAAAAAGTTAGAATGGGCATAGTCCAAATATCCGTAAAGAGTGGGAGAAAGGTCAAAGGTGATGGTAGTGTTATATAGAGAAGGTAGGGTTTAACAAATCGATATGAGTGCTGAATCATTAAAAACTGATATTTATGTCTCTAGTACCTTAGAGTAACCAGAAGTAAAAACCTAAAATTGTCGAATTTTAACCCATACCAAATCTGTTTCACAACTAACTGCTGAAATGTACTTTGAAATTTATTGCTTTTTTGTATATGTTACTTTTCACAAAAAAGAAAAAAAAAGAGGAAGTATATAACAGAGCAGAGAGGATTCAACAAATGAGTATGACTTATGAATCATTATATTGATATTTCTTTTGGTCTCCAGTATCTTGGAGCAGCCAGAAGTAAAAATACAAATCATGGAACAGAAACTAATGGCAAACTTTAAAACCTGCTCTATAACTACTCATTAAAATGTACTTGGAAATTTATTGCTTTTTTGCATATATGTTATATTTCACAATTGAAAAAAAAGAACTCAAGAATAAAAGGTAAAATAAGGATAAAAAAGTAAATAATAGGAGGAGATAATGGGTAAAAATTGGACAGAGTGAAATACTATAGGTCAGTGAGAGGGAGTCTAAAGAGTATGGGATGTATAAGTGCTTTTTTTTTTCTTTTTATTTCTTTTTCTGGAGTGATGCAAATATTCTAAAAATTATCATGGTGAAAAATACACACCTATGTGATGATATTGTAAGCCACTGATTGTATAATATGGTTGGACTGTATGTGTGTCAATATTTCTCAATAAAAATATTAAAAAAAAGATTATACAGAGAACTTAAAAAAAGAGAATAAAAGGTATTAATGAAATAAAAATAAACCATGATTAAGGATTTCATCCACTTACTCAACATTCATTGAATACACAATATACGCTTGTTATTCTGAACACTGAAAACCAGAAAATAGGAGACTATGAAAAGGAAGAGGAAAACAAACTCCACAAACATACTAAGTGAAGAGCTAAATCATGTGATGCAGCAATTCTATCTTTAAGAATATACCCAAGAGAATAGAAAACATATGTCTGCACAAAAACTTGTATATGAATGCTCACAACAGCATCATTTCTAATAGCCTCAAAGTGGGAACAATCCAAATGGTCATCAAAGGATGAATGAATAAACAAAATGTGGCATATTCACAGAATGGAATATTATTCAGCCACAAAAAGAAATGAGGTTTGGACACATGCTACAACATGGACAGACCTTGAAACTGCTATGCTAAGTGGACCATATACTGTATGATTCCACTTGGAGGAAATGTCCAGAATAGGAAAATCCAGACAGACTGAAAGTAGACTGGTGGTTACCTACCACTAGGGAATTTGGGGGAAATGGAGAGTGACTGCTAACAAGTACAAAGTTTCTTTTGAGGATAAGAAAAAAGTTCTAAAATTCATTGTGGTGATGGTTGTACAACTCTGTGAATAGTCTAAAACCACTAAACTGTACTCTTTAAATGGGTAAATTGTATGTTATTTGAACTATATATCAATAAAGCTGTTTAAAGGACTATATAATGCAGAACAAGGAAGAAAAAGAAGAAGGTAGGCATGTATCACCTGAACAAGACCAAGTCTGAAGAAAGGAACACTATCCCGCTCAGTTTTGTTATCCTTGGTGCCTACGCTCAAAAGATATGTAAATGTTTGCTGAAGAACCAGAGCAACTAAAAAGAATTTAAAGGTAGACTCCCACCCTTTAAAACCTGTAGAATCTAAGAGAAGCCTAGGGTCTAAAACATACAGAGAATGGTTTAAACAGTGGTCCTGTGGCCATTTAGAACTAGGTCTCACAGACTTGGCCTGTCTGTCAATGCAGAGCACATTCAGTTTTCAAAGTACAGTGGCTTAACTTTTAAAAATTCTATAGGTGGGACAGAAAAGAAAAATATGAAAAACAAAGTTGACCAAAAACAATATATTTTTCTGCATACCTGTACTGAGAACATTACTGACAACTGGTGAAGTTGAGCTAATAGAAAGTCCAGACAGACTCTGTTCAATTTCTGTAGTTCCTGATGGTGACAAAGATGGGGGATTAACTGAGGACAGCTGGACCTTCCAAAGAAAGAAAGAAAGAAAATCACTCAAGCTTCTACTTAAATAGTGGCTTTTATCAGTCTTACAGATACATTTTTTATCACATACTAGTTGTCAAAAATTCTCACTTGCGCTTCTGCCTGAGACACTCCTTCCTAACTGCAAAGCATATGGGGAGCAGGCACTGTAAATATCTCTTCATCCTGTCACTCCTGTCACTGGGCACATGGTATTATCCTACCCTCAGTAACATACTATGTCCTAACTACTTTCACACTAGGAGATTCTACTCTTTATTCTTTCCTAGCCATCCAGAAATCATTTCATGCAACCCTTAAAACACCACTGCTTTCCTCTTCTCTCTAAATCCCAGCTAGTTTTGCTTTAAAACTTTCACTGCTCACAGAAAAAAATAAGCTGAAATCATCATACCATGACAGATTTCTTAGAAGTTTCTCAAGATTTCTAACCTCATGAGTTCATTTCATCTTTTCTCACCAATGATCAAATGTGACTTTCCAGGGGGGAAAAATGGGTGGGGGGTGGGGGATGCTTATATAGGGACTCTACAGATGGCTTTTCCCACTTCTGAATACTCAAAGTTCTGCCAGCTCCAGTGTTCTTTAGCACATTCTGACACGACTTCTATTCCCTTTGCCTAGCCACCATTTCACCCCCTGATCTCCTCAGACTGTCCCTGAGACTCATTCTGGGCAGAAAGCACTGATTAATGGCAGGTGGTTGGAGCCTGGACATGTAACTAGACTGGTTCTGGCCATGAGCCAGCGTGGGAAAAAGGGGGATTAAAATTCTCAGTAGCTTTTACTCCCTCTAGAATTTGGGAAGACCAAATTGTGTGTCATAAAATGACAGTGGCAGGAGCCCACACTTTATAATGTAGCATTTTCTTTTTGGGTTACTTTGCTTTTTATTTAGCTGTGTAGGTAAGAAGGTATTGGGATACCCCAATAAAAGAAACATTTCAAAAGTCTACAACAAGCCAGCTCAGATATTGTTTATTCCTTAAGAAGCCTCACTTTGATCTCCCCTTCCCTACCCCAACCCCACACACTCAGCTCTCACTTTCTGAAACAAGCTTTTTGAAATAGCAAGCACTGTCAATATCTTTTACACCCCAGTCACTCGGTATGTATCCCCCTGAAATCCGGAATTTGCACCCCATCAAGTCTCTGAAACTACTCTAGTCCAGGACGTGGTTTGTTATTTTTTTCCCTCACCTGACCTCTCTGCAGTACCTCACATAGCTAACTAAGCCTTTTTTCCCAAAGCTCTGTTCCCCATTTGGACTTGTCCTTTGGAGCTTTTGATCTGTATCCTCTTTTCTCTGCCCACTAATGTAAATGCTAGGATTTTTCATGATTCTGATCTCAGTCCTCTGACCCACTCAGGCCCAAAATCCTTCGACAATTTTTATAAACACCTACTGGATCAAATTACCCAAATCTGTTTCCCAAGCCCTGTCCTCTTTCCTGAAGTCCACATCCATATAACTAACTTCCATGTGGATATCCTACAGGAACCTCAAGTTCAACATGATCAATACTTAACTCATTATCTGCCCTATTTCAATTAGTGCTACCAGTATATATATATATACACACACACACACATAGTCACCTGACTTCTTTTGATGGAAATTTTATGATATAATCAGGTGGTAAAGTTATCTTACCTCTGTAAACCCATCTTTAAGAGGAGTAATAGGTGTACCAGTCATTTGTCCTGGAAGAGAAATTTTCTTTCCTTCTTCAAATGGGCGTGTAGGTATTCGATGCAAATAACCATATCCAATGCCACATCCTAGGCTATAAAAACATTTTTTCCTCAAACTTAATATCAATCACAGCCTGCATTTCTTTGAGGTATTTGAAATACAAAAACAAGATACCACAACTTTAAATAATGTCATCTTATCAGAGGTCAACCCTGACCAAGCTATATGAAATAGCACACTCCTCCTACCACAGTCAATAACCTTTTTTGCAAGCATTTATCACCATCCAGTATACTACATATTTATTTATTGTACCCCCCCCAAAAAAAATGTCAGGTCCTTGAGGGGAGAGACCTTGTGATTTACTGGCACATGGTAGGTACTTAATTGTTTGCTAAATGAATGACAAAAAACAGCCTTTCCACCAAAAAGCTCAATACACTTTCATATGATGTCACTTATATACCCCATAGTTCTATTTCAGAAATTGACACATCAGTCATGTAAGTTTAATCCAGATCCCACTTGTCACTTATTCTTCCCACTGCCACCAGAGACAGTGTGCTAAAAAAATATGATCACATTGCTTCCTTACTTAGTCTGCTGACGTCCTGATATTCCATTTTCCTTCTTCCATTTGGGGAATTACTTCTTAGCCATAGTGCGAGGTGCCATTCACGGCGCTTGCCCTGCCCAAATCCAGGGAGCACTTGCTGACCAGAGCCAGACCAATCAACCTCTCTTGCCCAGGGCTGTAGAACTTGGGAGGGACAGAAAAACCAATAATGGCTTCATCCCCTCTGTGGAATGTTGATGAAACTGCCAATTAGTCCTTCCTATCTAAAGCCCTACAGGAGATGTAAGTCCTGCCCTTTTGAAGCTTAGCTCACTAGCTTTTTCTTTGATTATATGAGCTACTCCATATCAATAAATTCATTTCTGCTTATGTCAGTTACAGGTAGTTTCTACTGTTTGGAACCAAAGAATCCCTACTGATACAATATCATAGTCCTCTATATGATACAGTATCATAGTACATCCAAATTTCTGACCTCAGAATTTAAGGCCCTCCACAATCAGGTCCAACTAACATTCCCCGTCATGACTGCTTTTATTTCCAAACTATTTGATACTTTGTAAGTAGCCCTGCACTCATATCTTTGTGTCTCCCCCCTGCCAAGTTCCTACTATCTCCTTGAGTACCACTACCACAAAGAGCTGGGACAGCAGGAAGCTACTAATTTCAGCTCACTCTTACCCTGATTTGTACAATGATGCTTCAAACTACAAAATTATTCGTTTCTTCTTCTCTCACTTTTCCTGCTCCCCTACCACCATAACTGTAATCTCTCAGCAGTCTGGATCTCAAGAAGATTCAGAAGAAGAAATAAGATTAAATAATTTATACTGATCAGTAATTTCTCAGAAGTAGCCACATTTTAAAATAAGGTATTTATTAATCAAAATTATCACATGGTAGAAGAGAAAGCACATGAGGCAAGAGCAAGATATGCTACAAACTTAAACATACCCCAATAATTAAATTAAGGGAAATATGATGTGATGAATGAAATGTGGTCAGTCTCTGAGGAAGGAACAAAAATCAGAGGGCACAGATAAACCAAATGCACCATCAGAGGGCAAACTCAGGAAAATGGTTTATATAGTCCTGCCCAAAGCAACAGTCAATCAATGTTACTGAATTATCAAAGGAAAAGTATCTTCCACAGAAAGGGGATAATTGGCACTGAATCTAGAAAAGAAGGGCTCCAAGAACAAGAATGTAGCAAGTTTATTCAACTTAATTAAAGAAACAGAGATAGTCTTTGCTGTTGGACTTCACCATCTGCAGAATCTCTTCCTTGCATTTAGATTCCATATTCACTCATCATTCTTGTGGTACTAATCTGACCTGTGAATTCTTCTAACTGGAAATGGGGAAATTTTCTATTGTAAACTGAAAATTGGTCGTTCCATTAAATACAGCAGGTTTTTCACTTAGTATATATGAAGCAGTCCCTCTGAAATCAATCAATTCCCAATACCACAAGAAGATTACTTTTTCTGGATATTAATATACCTGAACAATGGAAAATGATAATTTGGATCAAGTATTGTCCCAGAGAAGCCATATTCTTAAATGATACCTGTGCCAGTTTGAAAGGATTATATGCCCTAAAAAAGCCATGTTTTAATCCTGATCCACCTTGTGGAGGCAGCCCATTCTTTTAATCCCTATTCAGAACTGTCGGTTGGGAACTTGATTAGATTACCTCCACAGAGATGTGATGGACCTAATTATAGGTATTAACCTTTGATTAGTGGGAGATGTGACTCTACCCATTCCAGGTAGGTCTTCTACTGGATTCCTTTAAAAGTGGAAAAATTTTGAGAGCCAATGGAACCATAAGAGCCCTGCAGCAAAGACCTGTGGAGATGAAGGGGAGCTTCAAGAAACAAGAAACCTGGAGAGAAAGCTAGCATATATCAGGATGTTCATCATGTGACTTTCCAGTTGAGAAAAAAGCCCTGAGCTTCATCAGCATTTCCTGAGTGAAGATAATCTCTTATTGGTGCCTTAATTTGAACATTTTTATAGACCTGCTTTAATTGGGACATTCTCACGGCCTTAGAACTGTAAACTTGCAACTTAATAAATTCCCCCCTTCAAAAGCCATTCTGTTTCTGGTTTATTGTATTCTGGCAGCTTGCAAACTAGACTAATATTCCATCTCACTTTTCTCAAACTATAACAAGTTAGAACTCTAGCAGTGAAACAAGCTGAGCTGAACAATCTCAGGTATTATGAGTAAAAATATTCTGAGCAAGTAGAGGTTTTCTCTGGCTGTATCAACAATGTCAACCTTTTCCTGGCAGTACATTTCATTTGGAAAAGCTACAAGACCCTAGGTCTTCCCGTAATTTAACAAGGTTGCTACCTCTTAGATCAATTAGAAAAAGATCATGTTCCTTAGATACATACGTTTTAAAAAAGCAAATCATTGCTTTTGATACTCTTGGTCAGCTCTTTCCTTTAGTTAAGAGGAGTCTTATAACTAACCAAAACTAGTTTCAAAATAAAAATAATCAGTGTTTACAATACATCTGATTGGTGAGTTTAGTAGTCATAGCTCAGTTTAAAGAATGATCTTACCTGCCTTCTCCACCCCATGCAGAATTTGGTGTAATAATCACTTCTCGACAGTTATCGGTATCTGTGTTGTACACATAAAGTTTCAATGGTTTTGCTTCATGTGTTTCAATAAGGCTGAATAGATCTTCAGACTGAAAAAGTATCATAGGAGAAAAATGTTTTAAAGGTACTATCCTTTAGAAGAGGGGTCACAAAATGGCTAATATCAGAATCACCTGCGAAACTTTTTTTTAAAATGCAGTTTTACAAAGATATATTCACACACCATCCAAAGTATATAATCACTGGCTCACAGTATCATCACATAGTTGTGCATACGTCACAATGTTCAATTTTAGAACATTTTCGTTACTGCAGAAAATAAAAAACAAAACCCAAATCCTCTCTAACCTGTTATCTGCTCCTCACCCCTCATTATAATTTCTAAAAAATATTTTTGATAAAACTTAGTACACAAACATACTAACATTCTTAATATACAAACATTTCATACACAGTATACAATTAATGGTTCACAATATCATCACATAGTTGGGTATTCATCACCATAATCATTTTTGTTTAACATCTGTATCACACCAGAAAAAAAAAGAAAAAAGAAAAAAGAAAAAAGAAAAAACTCATACATACCATGCCCCTTACCCCTCCCTCCTTGACCACTAGTATTTCCATCTACCCTATTTATTTTAACCTTTGTCTCACTTATTATTTATTTTTATCCATTTTTTTACTCATCTGTCCATATCCTAGATAAAAGGAGAACCAGACACAAGGTTTTCACAAAGCAAAGACTTAAATTTCAAGTCCAAATGTAAAGTACACAAATATATTTCTGAACTCAAACATCAATGAGAAAATGTTATATAATTTTCATTATTAATAAACATATTAATCACCTCATTCATGACTGTATCGGCTCCAATGATATAATCACTGTGAGGTCTAAGACCTGCCAATGCTGCAGGAGAATTTGATTCCACTTCCTACAATGATATAAAAACATATCCCAAAATTAATATATAAAATAACTTTCCAAATGTTTTAGTTCACAGTTCTGTAGTGATAAAAAGTAACCTATATTTCTGTCTTGTCAGAGATAATGTCAGATGGCAGAAATCATGGTATACATTCAAAACAACATAAAAATTAGATGATATTTAATAAATATTTAAAATATTTCCATTCTGCACTAACATGGATATATCATTCTTCTTCTAATGGGTAAATCACCAGAAAAATATTTCTTAGGCTTCTCTATTTGCTTCTCTTTCTCCTAAATTTTTTTTTCTCTTTAATTAATTCATATTTCAAAAGCAACTCTTGCTGGTTTTTAGAAACTAGAAACTGCCCAATAACAACACTACCTCTACAATCTCACCAAACCTGAGACAACCAACATTAAAACATCTTACTATATTGCTTCTTAAACTGAAGTAACAACTTACAGTTGATACTTACCAATACATGCCAAACGTTTTCATTTGCCCCATCAAAGCTGCAGAACCGAATACTCACTCCCAACAAGCCCTGGCCACCCCACATGTTACTTGGTGTGACAGATGTCTCTCGCAGCTCCAGTGTTTTGCTGCTGTAGATAAGCATTTTTACAGGTTTTTCAACATTTGCTTTTAGTAGATCCTTAAGAGTGTCATTGTCTTTATTCTGTGAACACACAAATAAGTTTCCTTAGTAAATACAATGTTAATTTAGCTTAGCTTAGTATCCTTTGGCCTTATAATAGTAAAATTAATAATCAATATAAATAAAACATCAGGAGGCACTGTTTTTAAGCTAGCAAAGAAAAAGTTTCAATAACATTCAAAGGTTACCCCAAGTAAAAGAATATCAAGAAATGAGGAATAGTTCTATGTCAGCAAAATTACAAAATTGACTTTTTTCTAATAGTTCATTATGGGCTATTTGCAGCCCACCATTATCAGAAATCATCTAGGGCTTCAGTAATTAGAAACAAAAATGCTCCAAAGGTTGCCAGTGGGGAAAAAAACAGTCTCTCAACAAAGAGTGCTGGGAAAACTAAATGTTCACATGCAAAAAATGATTATGAACACCTACCTCACTCATACCATACAGAAAAATCAACTCAAAATGGATCACAGATCTAAATATAGGGCTAAAACTATAAAACTCTTAGAATACAAGCAGGGATAAATCTTCATGACCTTGAGGACTGGCAATACTTTTAAAAATATGACACCAAAAGCACAGGCAACAAAAGAAAAAAGATAAACCATACTTCATCAAATTAAAAAACTCTGTGTATCAAATGAACACCATGAAGGGAGTGAAAAGACAGCCCACAGTATGGGAGAAAATATTTGCAAATCATATATCTGATAGGGGATTAATATCTAGAATACATAAAAGATTCCAACAACTCAACAACAGAAAGACATTTTTAAATTTAAAAATATAGGCAAATGATCTGAATAAACATTTCTCCAAAGAAGTTATACAAATGGCCAATAAGCACATGAACAGGTGCTCAACATCATTAGCCATTAGGGAGGTGCAAATAAAAACCACAATGAGATATCACTCCACAACCAGAGGGTTGGCCAAAACAAAACAAAACAAAAAACACAGAAACACAACCAACAGAAAATAATAAGTATTGGTAAGGATACAGAGAAATTGGAACCCTCATACACTGCTAGTGTCTATGGGGAATGTAAAATAGTGCAGTTGCTATAAAAAACAATTTGGCAGTTTTTCTTTCTTTTTTTTTTTTTAATATGGGCAGGCACCGGGAATCGAACCCGGGTCCTTGGGCATGGCAGGCAAGCATTCTTACCTGCTGAGCCACCGTGGCCCGCCCGGCAGTTTTTCTAAAAGCTAAATACAGAATTAACATATGACTCAGCAATTTCACTACTAGGTATATAGCAAAAGAAGTGAAAACGGACTCAAACAGGTAGTTGTATGCCAATGTTCAAAACAGCATTATTCATAACAGTCAAAGGTGGAAGCAATCCAAGTGGCCATCAGCAGATGAACTGATAAACAAACTGTGGTGTATATATGTAATAGAATGTTATTCAGCCATAAAAATGAAGTTGTGATACATGCTACTATATAGATGAATCCATTATGCTAAGTGAAATAAGCCAAACACAAAAGGCCAAATACCATCTGACTTCACTTATATGAAATATCTATAATAAGCAAATTCATATAAGACTAAGGGTTACTGGGGGTCAGGAGGGTGAATGAAGAGTTATTGCTTGCTGGCTAGAGAGTCTGTTGGGGTGATGCATAATTTTGGAAATAGTGGTGATGGTTGCAAAACATGGTGAATATAATTACGACCACTGAATCGTACATTTAAAAAGGGTTAAGATGGCAAATCTTGTGTTCAGATATGTGCCACAACAAATTTTTTTAAGTAAAAAATACAAAAAAATACTCCATAAAATGTCAATTGGCAAATCTGCAATGAATTTGATTTTAAAATTTAAGACATTTGTTGGGGCTGAAGTTTGATTCTGCACTTTACTGCTAAATATACTTTTATTATGTTATTGGGAACTGGAAGGAAAAGTAACTGGAAAGAGTATGCCAAATTCATTACACAAATGAATAAAGGCCATATATGAGATGTTGGCTAAGTAAGAACAAAAACGTTAAGATCGTTTTGAAAAAATAAACCAACCAAGTAACTATTATCATAAGAATTCTCTGTTGAGATGATATAATTTCCTTTTATGGGACTTTGCTATGAGTAAACTGAAAGCAATTCATAAAAATTAGTTTTAATTCTGTACTTTAGTGCACATCTCTGTCTGATTCTAATAAAAATATGTACAAATCAAGAACTAAGTACCAAGAAAAATGGCAAGTTATTTGAGAACAAGTCTTTACAATTAATTTGTCAAAACCTACAAATCTGACATCTCCTAAAAAGCAAACTTCTTTATCTTCATTATTTTTCTGCTTACAAAAATTAAATGTAAAGTAAAAATTCTGCAAGGTTCTACTTCTCCAAGATAATCACTGAAGTCTGAGGTACAATATTCTAGATTTGACACTTTAAGATGTTTACTAACACATGATTATTTTTCTAAAATGGACATCATGCTCTACTTTGGAACTTGCATTTTCATTAGATAACTTGTCTTGGACATTCAAAAGCACATTTTAAAAAATACTTATTTTTTAAATTAATAAACATCAATCCCAAACATATTTAAAAATTCCATTTTCAAAAGATTACCAAATTCTATAGGCAAAACAATAAAAAGCTGAACTTACTAATCTTGAACCATTAATAGAGACAATAAAATCAAAGAATGGCTCCAGTCCAGCTCTATGTCCTGGTGAATTTTCTTGAACCTGTAAAAATAAAAATGTCCAATATGAAAAATGAAAAATTTAATTAAAAATTGTAAGCTAACTTAAACTATCTTTTATCAGTAAAAATAGGTCAATTTCATTGATAATAAAATAGATACACAGTAGTGCTCTAATTTCTTTTTTTCTCTCCCACAAAATATACTTCCAGCTCCCTAAATTCTACCTCTTCTTTAAGTTAATCTTTTCCATGAGGTTGTTTCCTCAGTTCCATCTCACACCACTCCCAACCCTTCTTTATTTTCTGAGGTGTGGGTGCATGCTCCCAGCATTTAGTACATGACATAGCCAACAGTTAATCATTATTGCTGAGTAGCAAATTCAAATTAATTTAGTGAGCATTTATTTCATCACTACTACTGCCACGAACTGTTTGGTTACAAAGCTAATATAGTAACATAGTCACTGACCTCAAGAAATCTCAAATCTGTTGGAGGAAATGTGTAAAGAGGAAGAGGGGACGAGGAATACAGTCCTCTAATGAACTGTAAGACAAGATCAAATAGGTCAAGGGCTACATAAGGTAAAGTTCTAAAAACAGAAAGCTAAATTCTGGTTTAAAGAGGCTTCACAGGGGAAAAAATGACATTTGAATTGTGCTTTGAAAAAAGAGGTAGAACATTCAAAGGTGAAGATGGATAAAGGGATGAGGAAGTGCATTTGAAAGTCAAAGATATTATTTGAGTACAAACACAGAAATAGTAGTCTGTAAAATCAAAGTCAGGATCATAATATAGGATAGCTAGACAATACAGTGATGTGAGACAGAAGTTTAGAATTACAGATTTTGAAAACTACAATTGTCCCATAAATTCTCTAATTTAGAGGATATGAAACTGAGGTCTATAGTCTGTGGATGGCTTTAGAGAATTCCTACAGCTCCTGAAACTATATACAACATTTTATACGAATGAGCAGTTTTCAGGGTGCAAAGATCCATGGCTTCTGTCAGAACCAAAAAAGGGTTTACAAATCTCTGGTTTTGTGTACTGTTTCATTTTATAGGTGAAGAAACTATTACAAGACTTGCCTATAGCCCCATAGTTGGCTAGTGATGAAGATGAAACTCAAAAGTACATTTCCCAGCAAAAAGCCTAGAAAGAAAGGGTGGAGCCAAATTAAAAGAGAACCTTAAATGAAAGATTAAAATTGCATAGCTTCTCAACAATTCCAATGCCAAGCACCCCCAAATTGAAATGGATTAAAATAAACCATTACATTTTCCAAATTTACAGTAATAAAATGTTAGTAAGCAGTGATAGTAGAAAAAATAAATGCCAATACAATCCACTTTGTACTTCCTTTTCCAAAACATTTTCATAATGTTTTAAGAAATTTTTATTGTGTTAGATATTAAATACTCTCAAAATTACCCTAGAGTCACTCCCAGAGAACCTCTTTTGTTGCTCAGATGTGACCTCTCTCTCTCTCAGCCAACATAGCAAGAAAACTCATTGCTCTCCTCCTTTCTAGGTGGGACATGACTCCCAGGTGAAAACCTCCCCAGCAACATGGGACAGAAATCCTAGAATGAGCTGGGACTAGCATCAAGGGATTAAGAAAACCATCTAGACCAAAGGGGGGAAGAGAGAAACGAGACAAAATAAAATGTCAGTGGCTAAGAGATTTCAAACAGAGTCGAAAAGTTATCCTGGAGGTTACTCTCACACATTATATAGATACAATAACTAAAAAGGTTTAAGGTATATTAGAGAGGCTAGAGGGAAGTGCCTGAAACTGTAGAGCTGTGTTCCAGTAGACATGTTTCTTAAAGATGATTGTATAATGATATAACTTTAGCAATGGACTGTGTGATTGTGAAAACCTTGTGTCTAATGCTCCTTTTATCTACACTATGGACAGATGAGTAAAAGCTATGGATTAAAAATACATAAATTAATTAATTAAAAATACATAAATAATAGGGGGAACAAATGTTAAATTGAGTAGACTGAAATACTAGTGATCAATGAAAGGGAGTGGTAAGGGGTATAGAAAAAAATAGGGGGAACATTGGATAGATGGAAATACTCAATGAGAGGGAGGAGTAAGTGGTATGGTATGTATGAGTTTTTTCTTTTTCCTTTTTATTTCTTTTTCTGGAGTGATGCAAATGTTCTAAGAAATGCTCATGGTGATGAACATACAACCATGTGATGATACTGTGTGCCACTGATTGTACAAGTATGGAATGTTCATATGTTAAGAATGCTCGTGTTTCTATGTTGTTTTGTTTTGTTAATAAAAAAACAACTACCACTCTACAAAAATGAAAAGTATGCATTGTTCTTGTAGGCTGATTTTCAATAATAGCCCAAACAGTTCTAATATTCAATTAGAAGATTATGTAAACAGATAAACACATTCATCCACACATTAAGCTATAGCTATTTACACAGTAACAAATCATTTTGATGCTTTCAAAATGGAGCTCAGATTGTCCCCAGAACACTTTTCTCCAATGCCAGATAATATTAATGAGAATTGTTTACTACTTCTTGGGTTAATTTTGCCTTTTATTTATTTAAAGTAAATTAAACTATGATTGCTTCTGAAGAAGTAAAGCCAGATTTTCTCCATTTGTCACAGTAAAAATAGTTACTTTATATCTTTGATAAAGATGGTTCAATGTTTAACTTATGTTTACCATTTCGTTAAAAAAGGCTAAAGACAGCACTTTCGTATCTCAATATCAACTGAGAAAGTTGACTCCACACATTGATTCTTATCATGCCACCTTCTGAATATAAAATTTTAATACTATTTTTTTGAAATTGAAAAGTTTCTTCCAATTTCTGCATTCTTCCTATACTAAAAAGCTTTCAGTAGATAAACATGAATTCTAAAATAAACTTAAATAATTCTTTTCCAAATTCTTTATTTTTCCATTTTTCATTTATTGTAAAAATCAACTTCCTCTGTTTCTAGTGGGCCTTCAAATTAATTTCCTTCAAGTTTATTCACATCATTAGTATCAGCACAATCCTGACAACTAGCTGTTTTAGTTACTGCTAGGAAGTCAGCAGAGGGAATCCTAAAAAGTACTCTCTTTGACCCTAATATACTTAAAGGACATTTCCTATATTTTGTCCCACCGAAAATAAGATCTACAACTAGCAAACTGCACATCCATATAAGTAAGTTTCTCTTGCAATATTATCCACCGACTAGAATCTCTTACGCACCTCATCTCTCAAGCATCAAATTACCACTTCATACTTTCTGTCCCCTATGTGATCTCTAGATTGTTGACTTATATTCTGCTTACCTCAACCCATCGAAAAATAAAACACACACACACACACGGCTCCTAATGCCATTTAACACTTATTATTGGTTGAAATGCCATAGTAATTTTAAATAAATGGGTTAAATTTGAAAACTTAAGATTTTACAAGCATTTTAAACATGTAAAGTAGAAAGATAGTGGATTTTTTTTGAGCCAGTGGGACTTAGTTTGAGCCATGGGTTTGCACACTTATTCGTCATGTGAGCTTGGGAAAGTTTATTTATATCTCTGGGCCTCAGTTTTTTCATTCACAAATAAGGGATAGTGTTCTAGTTTGCTAGCTGCCAGGATGCAACACACCAGAGACGGATTGGCTTTTAATAAAAGGAGATTCATTTTGTTAGTTCTTTAGAGGAAAGGCAGCTAACTTTCCACTGAGGTTCTTTTTTACATGGGAAGGCACAGGATGGTCTCTGCTGGCCTTCTCTCCAGACCATTGGGTTCCAATCTACTTTCCCCAGGGTGATTCCTTTCTGCATCTCCAAAGGCCTTGGCTGAGTGGTGAGTGCTGAGATGAGGTATGCTGAGCTGCTTGGGCTGTGCTACCTTGTGCTCTCTCATTTAAGCACCAACCAATTAACTCAAACGTTATTCATTGCAGCAGGCACGCCTACTAGCCGACTGCAGATGTAATCAGCAACAGATGAGGTTCACGTACCATTGGCTCATGTCCACAGCAACAGAACTAGGCACCTTCACCTGGCCAAGTTGACAACTGAATCTAACTATCACATGTCCACCCCTTCTCAACTTGGCAACTACTGACATCACCTTAAACAATTTTGCAATTAAGGTGCAAAAAAAAAAAGCTCTCTTCTGGCTGTGGACCTGTGAATCTCAAAACAAATTGTCCGGTGCCAATATGCAAAGGAGGATATTCACAGGATATAGGTTTTCATTTCCATAGGGAGAAACTGGAAGAACACAGATGTAAACCCTCCAGGGCAAACACCATGGGATTTCAAAGTCTGAAAGTCATTTATCCTTCGGCTTTAGAAAGTGGCAGTCCACCTTTTCCAAGGACCTATGCAGTGGCCCGCCTCTTTCCAAATCAACCTCGGGGAACATTGAGGAGACCACCTTTTTCTCAGCTCCACTCCCTCCAGGCATTGCTGCCACACCTGGACTCTCTGCCATTTCCGGGGCACATGCTCCATGTGGTGGCAGTCAGACTCTCCCAGTCCCCCAAGGAGCGTGCTACACCTTTTCCAAGGCCTGAGGCTGCACAACTCTTCCACTGCAATGAGAGGGAAGACTCATCCTTGCCCTTCAGGGTAAACTCACCCTCTCCATGTATATGGGTGGGTCCACTCTCCTGGCCGAGCTTTCTTGGCTTCAGACCCGAGCTTCCATGGTTCTCACTCTGCAGACTCCAATTTTTTCCCTTTGGTGTCCTCCTTTGTCAAGATTGGCAGTGGTTCCATCTACACCAACAGTTTCTTCAAACACTCCAAGACTTCTTAATCATTCTCTTCACGGTTCCTCCAAAATTTTCCCCTTAGCCATCCAAAAAAACTGTTCCAACACATCTGGTATTTGTAAACCGCAGCAGCACCCCAGCCATGGGTTTGTATACTTATTCATCATGTGAGCTTGGGAAAGTATATTTATATCTCTGGGCCTCCACTTTTTTCATTCACAAATAAGGGATGGTGCCATCTACTTTATAAGAATATTGTCAAGACTTAAGGAGCTTAAATTTACAAAATGCCTAGCTAAGTTCCTGGTCTGATAGGAGCCCTACAATCTTCCCTTCTTTCCAACTCAGCAATCACCACCTGAGGGTAAACCTTTTCCAACCAATTCCTAGACATCACATTTTTCTCCCAAGCATGTATTAAATATCATTCCACCCTCCCCCTTTTTAAAGAAAGAAAAAGGAAGGAAAAGAGAATGTTAATGTTAATCAGCTGGGAAGAAGAGACAAATCACTTTTTTAAAATGTTGCTTCTCAAAAACCAAATCCAGGTGAATGGCAAATCTAAAGGTCACAGGTAAAACAATAAAGCTTTTAGAGGAAAACATAGGATGATATCTTTGGGGCCTTCAAATATGAAAAGATTGCTTAAACTGGCACAGAAAGTACTACCAAACTAAAAAGATTGATAAATTGAACTATACTAAATTTAGGAACTTTTGCTCATCAAAAGACACAATTAAGAGAGTTAAAAGATACAACAATATATATACAGCAAACTTAGAACTACTATAAATCATTAAAGTAGACAACAAAATCACAACGAAATACTACTCCACAAAAACCAGAATGGCCCAAACAAAAAAAGACAATAATAGGTATTGGCAAGGATGTGGAGAAACTGGAACCTTCTTCATACATTCCTGGTGGCAATGTAAAATGGCCCAGCCATTGTAAAAATCGTTTGGCATACCCTTAAAATGTTAAACACAGAATTATCATATAATCCAGCAATTCCACTCATAGATAAATACCCAAAAGAAATGAAAATCCTATGTCAATAGAAAAACTTATACAAGAATGTTCTTAGCAGCATTCATTATTCGTAATAACCAAAAGTGGAAACAACCCCGAATGTCCATCAAGGCATGAATGGATAAACAAAATGTGATACATCCGTACACCGAATGGAATATTATTCAGCAATAAAAAGGAATGAAGTACTGATACATGTTACCACAGACATAGATTAACCTTGATGACATCATGTTAAGTGAAAGAAATAAGAAAACAAATTGTATGATTTCATTTATATGAAATGTCCAGAATGGAAAAATCCTAGTGACAGAAAGTGGTTTAGTGATTGCCAGGGGCTGGAGGCAGTGGAAATACAGATGGCTGCTAATGAGTATGGGGTTTCTTTCTGGAATTAGGTTATATAACTCTGTGAATATGTGAAAAATCATACTTTAAAAGGCTGAACACTATCTTATTTAAGTTATATTCTTATTTAAGTTATATTTTAATTAAGCTGTTAAAAAAAAAGACAACCCAAAGAGATATGGGAATAAGATCTTAGCAGACATTAAACAAAACAGGATACTCAAGTGCCCAATAAATATGAAAATGTGCTCAATTTAATAGTCATCAGGGAAATGCAAATTAAAACCAAAATAGAAAAGATGGAAACACTAAGTGTTTCAACTTTTGGAATGTGGATCAATCAGAAACTTCAATTACCACTGGTGGGAATGTAAATTAATAAACTATTTGGCAATAGCTATTAATAACGAACATATGCCTGCCTTTGACCTAATACTCCACTCTTAAGTATGTTACTCAACAGAAATGGGCATACACATGTTCACTAAAAGACACAGAGTTAAGATGTTCACAGCAACACTTTCTGTAATAGCCCCAAACTAAAATCTATACAAATGCCCATGAACAGCAGAATAGAGAAATTTGGTATATCCTGTCAACGGAACTAAATATATTAATCAAATGAAAAGGTGACAACACACAACATGGATAAATCTCACAAGCAGCATCTGAGCAAAAGAAGACAGACACAACTGAGTGCACACTGGTACAATTCCATTTATATAAAGTACAAGAACAGACCAAAGTAATCCATGCTGTTGGAAATCCAGATATTATTCACCTTGAGTTTGGGGAGGAGGGGTAGGGAAAATACGCAACTGGAAAAGGATGATGTGCTAAAGTTACATGGGTGTGTTTATAAAATTAATCAAGATATACACCCATGTGCATTTATTAATGCAAAAAGTTCTAAGATGTACTCCCTCTACCCAGAAAGTAGAAATACAATTACTACAATCTAAGAAAATACCTTCATGACAAGGATCAGGTTTTATCTACATTTATTTTACAAATTATTTACATAATTTGGCTAGCTAAAGATTTCCAAGCCACCAACAGGCAAAGTAATGGCAAAAGGAAAGGGAGAGGAGACAGATGCATATGCCACTTAACTATAGCAAAAAATTATAGCTGGTAGGAATGGAAAAGAAACAGAAATCACAAAAATCAAAAGCGAAAACTTAAAAAAAAAAACCCCGCCAGTCTAGAGCCACTTACCAAATTCTACTTAATGAGTATTTACTGTGAACTTATATAAAAAAGATAATTGTGATTTTGTCTTGTAGAAAATACAAAGAAAAAAGAAGTCTCTCACATTAAATTTTTTATAGAAATGCTATGTATCTACACAGTCCAATACAGCAGCCACTAACCACATGTGACATTTGAAATATGGCTAGTGTGACTAAGAAACTGAAGTTTTAATTTTATTTAATTTTAATTAATTTACATTCAAATTTAAACGGCCACATGTGGCAAGAGGCTGCCTTACTGAACTGAACAGGTATAGGTAACTATGTGATTTGAATTCCAATATAGCATATTAACTGGTGTCATAATAATCAAACAGAGGAGGTTAAACTTAAATAAGCATCTATCTATAATGCTGGGGAAGAATGAAATACATTTTTAAAATGGGTTTTTTAATATCACAGTTTTGACACAAAACAATTTTAAGGCAAAACTTGATGATATACAGATCCACAAGCATACTGAGATTGTACTTTTTCCAAATATTCTCAAGCCATGTGATTTACTTTCAAGAATTAAGAAACAAAACGAAGCAGCTGAAAACACTAAACAGTATTTAGTATTTTGCAAAATAGTAATTATAAAAAGAAATGTTACCAAATGGAAGAAATTATGAACAGTTACTGGTACTTCTAAGACCTGAAACTCTGCATCTTGAGGATATTTTACTAAAACAAAAAACACTGAAAGAAATACTTTTTTCCAAAAGTACTCTAGGAAAAACAACTAAAATAAACAAAGATGAAATACAGCTTACTCTCTAAGAAGCAAAAAAACAAGAAGCTTATGATGGAAACCGCATAGTGAAGAGGCATAAAATGAGGGACATAAAAAGAAATTAGCAAAAACAAAAAGAAATGAGCACTAATGACTTGAAGTTAGATTTAAAATCACCACCTATAAAGAAATGACCCCCAAGGCAGTGTTTTTCCATGGATTCTGAAATCAATTTAGTTCTGATTGATTTCAAACAAATATCAAGAATTCGTGATGCAAGGGTCAGTACTTTTCATGAAACATAGTATATACTGGGTTGCAGTGGAAAATTTCACTGTGAGTTGTAATAAAAAATAAAGCTTGAAAAAACTGTCCTACAAGATACCATTAACTGTCTTGTTCAATTAACTTCCAGATAATACAAACGAACTTCTTATCTTACCCTCATCATCTTTCTGATTCTGGATCATTAGAAACTTTTACCAGGTTTAGCCTGAATTTTTCTTTTCTTAAACTAATTGCAGAGACCTAACTATTCTTCACTGGTTGCTTTCTAGGTAAGCATTCATCTATTCTTCCAGGGTAAAGAGTTCAAATGGCACTACTTTCTAATAGATATGGTTCATTTCACATGAAATTTACTCTCTCTAGCTTGGGGGAGCAAAAAAAGGACAAGGCTACTTTAAAACACAGAATATCACCAGATTTTTAATAAGGTGATATGTACATTTAATACAAGTTTCTGGCTGATAAGTAAATTCTCTCAAGTTTTCTAAGCATAAAGCTGACAATGAAATATGTAACATCTCTTCTTTTTAATACTGCACTTTACACTCTACCAGAGATTCTGTTTCTACCCATAAAATGTAGGTAAATCCCTTTGAATAACTTTCTATCCACACTATCAACTCCTCTCTCTCAATTTAGTGTTAACACTTTCCACCTTTATACTGTTTCTAAAAACAGAGATGTTAAAAAACACTAAAAATAAATTCAATCCAGTTAACCCCTCAATGATGACTCACTTCAGCCATGCACATAAAGCCATTAACTACCTCGTGTTCTATATATGTGTGTGTGCATGCTTAGGTGATCAAAACAATGGGAAAATATTTGGAAATGTTATGTAATAAAAAACCCCACTAAATCCTTGATAATTATAAAAGGCATTTTGGAAGACAGAATGGGATCTTCTATGTGTCTGCAAACAGGCAAGTTTTCCTATAGAGGACCTAAAACACAAATGCGCAATAGATTAGAAAAGTTCGATCCTTACCTGCTAAAACATTATCTTCATATGTTCTACCAAACATCAAAATAACTCAAGGAACATGTTCTTTTGACAGTGGTCCCATGGTGTAATTTATAACATATAGAACAATTTGAAATAAAATTCTAATTGTAACCAAAAGGAAATAAAAACCTTTCACTAGGGTGCATAGGTGGTTCAGTGATAGGATGTTCCCCTTCCAAGAGGGAGACCAGGGTTCGGTTTCTCGGACCATGCACCAGCCCCCCAACCTCCCACCAAAACCCAAAAACTTGTCACTATACAGCAGCTTCTTAGAAAAGATCTATATTACTAGGAAAATGAAAAAAAAAGGTCCAAAGAAATTGAAGTCTGCTCCTCTAAAAGAACAATCTCTGAAAATCTGTCACCTCATTTTACACTCTTCACATACTTAGATATTTCTCAGGGGAAAAAAAACTTGCTGTGTGACCTTGGGCAGCCATAATTTCTCTGTGCCTCTTCTTTAGCTGTAAAGTGATTAGGTTGACTAGATGGTCTCTAAGATTGAATTACACAACATGATGTAAGTCTAACTAACAGGAACTGAGCTATCTGTAGATTCTTCAATGAAGAAAACTAAATCCAGCAAGATAATTTTAAATACATAGAAACTTTAAGTCATTTTAATAAGTGTGTTTAATAATGAGGCAAAGTAATGAAAAGGATACTAGAACTCAACAACTTCTAGAAAACAGACTTAAAATTTCGTTTAAAATTAGAAGGCACACTTAACTAAAATTAATGGGGTCATATTTGACCCAAAACTTATGTTTTCAGTAGCAGTAAAGTATAGAGCTAAGCACATGGACAAAAAGTAGCTGCTGAATGACTAAATGTAAACACTATTAAAAATGTTTAATTCCAGTATATGTTAACTAGAAATGATACTAGCAATACTGGTTCTCAATGGGTATTACAACAATAATACAACTCAAAAAGGTATCAATTAGCTTTTACTCTTTATGGTATTCCAGATCCTATACTATGTGCTCTACATGGAATATTTCATTTAATCTTCAGTACAACCAATGAGGTAGATAGGGCTGTTTTAATAAAGAAATTTAACAATCCTTAAATGCTTTAAAAATATTTTATATACATATTTAATGTAGTTTTTAGTGAGCAAGGTAGAGAAGGCACTACAACTATCCCCGCTTTTCAGATAAAAAGAATAAATCTCAAAAAGTTCAGAAAGTTGCCCAAAGAATCATGCTGTAGTGGTGGTGCTGAAACTAGGATCCAGTGATTTCTCAGCTGGTTCCTGGTGGTCTACTATGATAGTCTCTCAGTGTATTCATATCCAGAAGATAACATGGTTCCTTACGTCTATTACTGTATCTGAACTCTCTCTCTCACTGAGGCTTTCAAAAAAAAGAACAAAAAATAAGCATCATTCTTGCTATGCCGTGGCAATTTTTGTTTTGCAATGCCAAACAGTAAGTATATGTCTCCCAGAGTAACCACTTTTGTTCTGAGTTTCTTTTTTTTTTTTTAGAAAGTCATACCTCAAGGCAAACTGCAGTCAGATTCCAAAGCACTAACTTTATAGACAAACTATCCCAGGTGGAAATGTTAATTAGTATTTTATTAGTAAAGCAATAAAAATAACATAATCCTTTCAGTAAAACATTAAAGCTGTAAAAATGAATGTACTGATGTTTGTTGCTATTCTAAGTTCAATTCTTAGGAAATTTCAGAGCAATTGTTAAAAAGCCTGATAGTATCTGACTCAGAAGACACTAGAATTAATGCTGTGTACTCTACTCCTTACAGAGACAGAAACTGTACTTAACCACCAAAAGGGGGTCCCCAAATGAGATCCTGAGAATGACAGTTTATGTATTAAAACATGCTCCATTAAATAAATACAAAAGTATATAAACAACATGATACTACTAAGCTTCTCAAGGCCTATCCTATGAAGAAAAGTTTGTGTCCAATGATACAATTCCTAAAGGTGTCTTCAAGTTCATATACATTGTATTCCACGATTTTAATAAATTTGAAATATTCTGATTCCTGTATTTCAAAGTACTGTAATTTCAAAGACTATTTTAGTTAAACAACTTCACAGTCTCTTATTAGGGAGATCAATTTGAGGGTAAGGTCAGAATCCTTAGGTGATGTTCATAAAACTTTCACTGTACTGTAACTTTAAATTTGGAAAACAACATCAAATAACTCAATTTTTTTTTCTTACACAAATTGTTTTCAGAACGGGTGAGAATAGAAGAAGTTACTAGTAATATTTTTATGTTCTTCAAAAGGGGGACATGCTGACATGACTCCCAGGGGTGTGGACCTTCCTGGCAACGTGGGACAGAGATCCTGGAATGAGCTGAGACTCAGCATCAAAGGATTGAGAAAAACCCTAGAATGAGCTGAGAATTAACATCAAGGGATTGAGAGAACCTTCTTGACCAAAGGGGGAAGAGTGAAATGAGACTAAGTGTCAATGGCTAAGGGATTCCAAACAGAGTCGAGCGGTTATCCTGGAGGTTATACTTATGCATTAAGTAGATATCACCTTGTTGTTCAAGATGTAGCGGAGAGGCTGGGGGGAACTGCCAGAAAATATAGAGCTGTGTTCCAGTAGCCATGTTTCTTGACGCTGATTGACCAATGATACAGCTTTCACAATGAGACTCTGTGAATGTGAAAACCTTGTGTCCGATGCTCCTTTTAGCTACTATATCAACAGAAGAGTAGAACATATGGAATAAAAATAAATAATAGGGGGAACAAATGTTAAAATAAATTCAGTTTGAAATGCTAGTGGTATATGAAAGCGAGGGGTAAGGGGCATAGTATGTATAATCATTTTTTTTCTCTATTATCATTTTATTTCTTTTTCTGTTGTCTTTTTATTTCTTTTTCTAATCGATGCAAATGTACTAAGAAATGATGAATATGCAACTATGTGATGATATTAAGAATTACTGATTGTATATGTAGAATGGAATGATATCTTAATATTTTGTTTGCTAATTTTTTTTAATTAATAAAAAAGTCAAAAAAAAAGGGGGGCATGCTTTTGAAAAGTTTGAGAAATACTGTATTAGAATAAAGAAAAATTGTGACTATCACATATTAGGAATTCACTTTCTCAAAATAGGTACTAAGTTGAAATACTGCTGGGCGGGCCACGGTGGCTCAGCAGGCAAGACTGCTTGCCTGCCATGCCAGAGGACTCGGGTTCGATTCCCGGTGCCTGCCCATGTAAAAAAATCAAACAAACAAACAAACAAACAAATACTGCATCAGCAGGATTTCATACAGATTAATGAAGGACCATTTAAAAAGAGCAGTTTTATATAATAATAAATATGATCTAGGTATTCTGTTATAGTAACCTGTAGCAAATCAGAGAAACCCTGATTAGCACTTTCCCTGACTGACATTAGGAACAGAGGGCAGGAATAAAAGTGGTACTCATGGTGATTATGGAATCTGACCACTGCATAAGAGAATCTGAAATTTAGGTTTTTTGCCTTTACTAGAAAAGTTGTAGGTTTATAGAACATCATGCCTAAAATTCAGGGTTCCCATATACCACCCTATATATATATACCCATATACCAATACCATATACCAATGCAACTTGCATTGGTGTGGAACATTTGTTACAATTGATGAAAGCACGTTTCTATAATTGTACTATTAACAATAGTTCATGTTTATACACTGTAGTTTCATGGACTGTTTTTAAAAATTTTATTCTGTTGTCATATATACAACCTAATATTTCTCCTTTTAATCACATTCAGATATATATTTAAATGCTGTTAATTATGTTCAAATGTTGTGTAACCATCACCACCATCCATTACCAAAACATTTCCATCAATCCAAATAGGAATCCTATACACTTTAAGCCTTAACTTCTCATTCCCTATTCCTACCCTATTCCCTGGTAATCTATATTCTAATTGTGAGTTTGCTTATCCTAACTGCTTTCAAATAGTGAGATCATACAATATCTCACTTTTGTGCCTGGCTTATTTCACTCAACATGATGTCCTCAAGGTTCATTCAAGCTGCTGTATGTATCAGTACTTCATTTCTTTTTACAGTTGAATAATATTCCACTGCATGGATACATATGCCACATAAACAAACGTAAAAATTTAAAAATTTCCCTCTTGGAGTCCACTTCTTTTAATAGCTATATATTCTTTGTGACTATACAAGTAGCTTATGATCACTGCAGAAATTCTAGAAAACATACAAAAGTTTAATAACAATATAAAAATATCACCACCCACCAACAGTCCTTTTAATATCCTGCTTTATTATGTTTCAGTTTTATGTTCCTGGGCACGTGCATGTATAAAATGCACATATACAAACACAGAGGCACATATATGCCTGCAGAGTGTTTTAAAACAATTTTCACTGAATGCATAGCATTCTAATCTTGGTTAGGCCCTGATTTACTTAATACTTCCTCAACTGCTGGAAATTTAGGTTGCAAAGCTAACATAACTTTTGATCATATTATATTTGAATATGTCATATCATACAAAATCTTTTAAAAATATACATAAGGGGCAATGTTAGACTCAGGAAAAAAAAGACTAGAAAAATATTTCAACAAGTGTTTCCCTTTACATGGTGGGATTACAGGTGGTTTAAGTTATTTGTTACATTTTCTGAACTTATCCAAATATTCTCTAATGAACATGCATGTGTTGAGAATCAGAAAACAATGCAGTAATTTAATAAAATGAAGATCAATGCTTAAATAAGCAATATTAAAATTCAATAATTTGGAAAAATACTCATTTTAAGTGAGAACAGAGTAGGATTTTAAATTGCAGATATGTACTCAAAACTTAAAAGACAAGAAAAACAGATTGTCTAATACCAGGAGATACCAAACTATGGCATGACAGAATACCATGTAACTAACTGAAAGATCCAGGCAGAGTTCTAAGTATGGCTATGGAAAGACTGCCAAGACACCAAGCAAAGTATATATCATATGATTCCACTAGTTACAAAAGAAAAAAGAGACAGAGACAGGGACAGATATACGCTTTTGGAAAGATACATAGGAAACTATCAATAGGTTACTTCTGGAGAATATGATGGGGTGGGGATGTGGAGTTGGGTATACAATATGACCACAATCACATGAAAGTGTATATTGATACATAAATACATAATATATAAAAAGGAAAGTACATTGCCCATAGTGGAAAATCTGGAACCATTTCAAAGCTGTTCCCTAAAGATTTTTAAAGCAGAAACTAACAAAAAATATGGGAAAATAATGGAAAAAATGGAAAGTTCAATTTATCTGAATTATAAGGACTATGAAATAACATTAAAACAGCCACAGATATGGGCATCACTATAATTGGTATTTCAAAACCTAGCCACACAAGTTTATTACCAACAAGGAACTGGCCAGGGAACTGATTATTAAAGAAAAGTTACTTGTAATTAGATCATTCTAGAACTAGTTGAAAATGGGTGATTTTACTCCAAGGTTTCCCTGGCATAACTACTCTGGTTTACAAACTCAGTAACCCAGCTGTGCAATATACCACAATACATTCAGGCAATACACATGAAAGGAGGACATTTTTATGTGTTAAGATTTAACAGAGTAATATAAATAAAAATAAAACAAACACACAAAAAAAACAAAAAAAAAGATTTAACAGAGTACTTCTCCCTCTGAAAATAAAGATAGAGAAACCAATTACAGAACAGGTACAGAGTAGATTAGGAATTCAGAAACATTTAAAAATTCTTCTAAACTATTACTATTTTAAACTTCCTCTCATAAAACTCTAATCAAATAAGAATTATCTCATTTTTTGCAACATTTATGCTCCAGACGCAGACTGGTACCTTAAGGTTGTCCCTAGTGTTTCTGAAAATCAGATGAAAAATTAATAACATATCTGCATTACTGAAGATGTATGTATGTGTACTAGTTTACCAAGGAGCACCTAGAAAGAAAATATAATTTGTTTTATGTTGTAATGAAGCCATTAACAGAAGGCATTAAATTGGAATCCATTTGATGTGTACAGCTGTCTTGAAAACAATCACTTCTTAAATTCATTAGCACTAATGTGCTTTACTGTGTTTCCTTGAGTGCAAGTATTATGTAAATACCACAAATCCCTAAGGATCCACGACCACAATCAGTCACTACGAGAATGAGCTAATAATTCTGGATAATGGGCATCAGAGTAAAAACTAAATCAGACCAGGCAACAGAGAGGAAGGCATTGCTGCTAACCTGCACTTCACATTTGGGATCTGACAATTCTTCCATTCCCCCCCGCCCCCCATCACTTTGGTACTCCTGGGTTGAGTTAGCTGAGTGGAATAGTAATATGATTTATATATGGACTCCCTTTCCTTTCTGGAAAAACACTCTTTCCTACCAAGAGTGCAACTTCAAGAGGGTTTTTTTTTAGTGGCATGAAGAGACAACTAGAAACATTAATCCTGGAGATAAGAAAGATGAACTATCACGATCCTATTTTCATCCAGATATCTGGGTAACTTAAGAATGATGTTCCACCTAAATTGAACCAGAAAATGAAGGTAGCACCAAGAAGTGCACGTCGTCCCTTTCAGTCAAAGTGCTCTTGCTTGTGACATTCAATTACCTCCCTAATGGCACTACAGACAAGGGACCACTTTTCTGACAGTTTACTGTGTTACCATTCATGAAGGTTTCACAACAAACAACTATCAACGCTACTTTTAAAAGATTCCTGGTTCTATCAGGAGTGGACCACACGCTTTGTACAACTTAGGACCGTTCATAAGTGAAGGCTTCGTTAACACATTTGAGATGCTATCTTTCCCTGTATCTTGGTGACTAAGGTTCCTTTCCAGATTATTTTTAAAACATTCCTTTCCACAACCTCTTTTACCACTGTGGATCTCAACCTTTACCTTCACCACAGCCTCAGTAGTCTTAAAAAGATTAGAAGGGAAGAATCCCCTCAAGGAAATCCTGAAAGGAAAGGGCAGGAATGACACTGAAAAAACTGTTCTGTCAAAACAAAATATATTTAAGTCCGTCAAGCCTACTTCTAGGCTATTTTATTTTGTCTCCTAAAGGCCTTTCCGGACATCCAGACAGCGCTGAGGTGGATTAACACCTGTAGGCGCATCCCCCGGCTCCAGCCTGCAGTGTCCATGATTCATTCTCTCAGAAAGCTCAAATGCTATCTTCTCCATCTCCTCTTCTGCAGACTTTGTCCCCAAGCCCTTCTTAACTTAGGGAGCTAAGAATTGGGGGGGGGGGGGGGGGCAGAGAAGATCATGAGAAGGAAGATGAACCAATGTTGCCCCCATGCAGGGCCGACCCCTCAGGTAAGCGCCGGAAGCCGCCTTTTCCTCCAAAAGCCGCGGACCCCGGGCCCAGGGAGCTCGGAAGAGGCCGAGGAGATGCGCTCGGCCTCTCGAACCAGCCTCGACCAAGGTAGAGCTCATAGTCGCCACTCCTTAGCCGGATCGGGCCTGGCAGCCCCGGGAAGGGACCCATCGGGGCCTCCGCTTCCCCTGGGCCGGACCCGCCTCCAGCCCTCCGCTCCGCGCCGCCGCCGGAGCCCTTACCCTCAAGACGTGGTAGCCTTCAGTGCCCCCGCCCGGGATCTCGACGCTCTGCGAGGAGCCCATGGCGGCGGCAGCGGGCAATCACTGTGGCCGTACTCCGCGCTGCTCCCCGCCCCCAGCGCACCACCCACTCCTCTCCTCCGCGTAGCACTTGGGACGTGGCAATCGCTGCCGCCGTAGAGCCGGGCCGCACTGCCCGTCGGGAGATGGTCGCAGCGGCACCCGAAGCCGCTGCGGCGCCGCACACAGCGCCACCTGCCGCGCACCGCCGGGAGGGGCCTGCACGCACGCAGACGGGAAGGCGTCTACTTGTGATCGCGAGAGTGCAGAAATACGGTTCAACCCGCCTCGACACCTTGCTACGGAGCCCTAAGTTGGACAAGATTCATCTAGATGCGTTCCCGCTCACCCGAGAGAACCGTTCCTTAGTTGCTTATCGCCCCCTGGTGGCCAAAGGGGCGGTTGCCTGTTTCCACAGGGGCGAAAGCACATCCTGTCCCAGTTGAATCGCTAAGTGCTGATAGTGGCCTCTGTGAGCTGAATACCGCGTCTACCGTTATGAAACAGCTGCCCCCAAGAGTCATGGTGGAATCATCAGATTCTCCCCCCCACACACGCACCCCTTTCTAATTGTGAGAACAAGATAAGGGAATCAGCTGTAGTATGGGAAGCCCGATGGATGTCTTTGGTATTCCAGAGCCTGCTGCTGACCTAACCCACCCCCTTTAAGTAGTAGCATTTATTCACACGGTCCTACTCTATTGCTAATTTTGCCTCATCCGTGTAATTCCTCTAAACCCCCCAGTTATTAATATTTCCCAGTGGTCAATTTGATCTTTGTTGCTGAGTCAACTAGGTAATCATGTGTTTTCTGTGATGCCGTGTGAAGTACACATTATCACCCACGAAGTATTCTAGCCCAAAATGTTTAACTTGCCTCCATCACATCTTTAGTTATAACTTCTAGCTTAAAGGAAATACAGAGGATAGAGGAACAAGTGAAATGACATCACAAGGAAGCCACCAGGCAAGTAAAGAAGGTGGAACGTCCTTCAAAATAGCTGGCCAGTTATCTTCATCAGGTTAGAACCATAACAAAGGGACTGTGCTGGGTTAAAAGAAGCATGAGGACATAACCAGAAGACTCTTGCAAGGTGCCGAGTTAGGCTCTGGTTTGGAGGAGTTAAGTGTAAAGGACATTTTTGGCTCAAGTTGAGAAATTCGAATATGCCCTGAGTACTAGAAGAGAAGCATTTGCTGACATGAAAAAAAAAAGGAGATTATTGATTGAAAACAAGTAGTTATAAGAAGGAATGTTCAATGTGATAACATGTTGGTAAACAAAACGCTTATTAATACTATAAATACATACGAAGATATAGGAGGAGGTGAGCCAAGGGTTGTTTTCTTGTTTTGGCTTATTCTATATTCTATAATTCCATAGTCATGGATTGTTTCTGTAATAATGAATGATTATTTAAAATTTTTTTAAAAAATCTTTGCTACCAGTGAAAGAATAGATTTTTAGGAGATCAAATAAATACATAAACACATACATGAAATTTCCAGTTATTAGGCTCCTCAAAGACAGGGACTGAAATGGACAATGCTCTGCATTACTAATACTTAGCCCAGTGCCTGGGAGCTAACTCAGCAAATTAATGAAGTTAATGGAGGAGAATAAATACAAGGAGTAGATCTGATGACTCAACCCGTTTTGCACAGTAACTGTAATCCTCTTCATGGTGGTTTCATAAACTGTTGCTATGTTCGGTGATCAAAATTTGGGGGCCAGTTGGTTTCCAGACATCTGATACTAGCCACGATTTGAGGAACTCAGGCTGTGGACCTTGGAGGTCTGTGAATAATCCCAGCCTTTCCTTACACGCATGTGAATACTTGCTATTCCCTGTACATTTCTTTTACTTTCTAACCTTATGACTTTATTCACACTAATCCCTATGTCTGGAATGCTGTTATGTTTTCTATTTAGAAAAATCTTAACTATCCCTTAAGGCCCATTGTAAATGTTAGTTATTTATCCCTCAGTTTACAGTGACTTTCTCCTCATTCTGAGTACTTGAAACAGTCAGTTCCTTCATTTCTGGTAACCATCATTTATGATCCATTCATCGAGAGTTAAGAGCATGTCTTTTCATCTTTAGATACCCAGCTCCCGCTTAAGTGTCAGGAACACATAGTAATGTTTATTGATTTGAACTAAATATTTATGATTGTGGTAGTTTGGAGCTGTCTTGTACCCCAGAAAAGGTAGTGTTCTTTTAATCCATTCTTGTAGGAGCAGACCTATTGTGGGTGGGACCTTTTGATTAGGTTGTTTTGATTGGGATGTGACCCAATTCAAGGTGGGTTTTAATCCTTTACTGTAGTCCTTTATGAGAGGATAAAAGACAGAAAAGGCTGAGACTGCTCAGATAGAGATACACTCAGAGAAATCTTAGCGAGAAACACCCAGAGAAGCTTAGAGACAAGCTCCTAGAGATGCTGAGAGAGCCACTGAAACCAGAAGTTGAAAGCAATGGAACCCAGGAATGAAGGACCAGCAGGTGCCGGCCATGTGCCCCATGTGACAGAGGTGTCCCAGATGCTGACTGCCTTTCTTCAGAGTCCAGGTATCATCCTGCTGATGCCTTAATTGAGTCATTTTCAGGCCTTAGAATTATAAATTTGTAAACTAATAAATCCCCATTGTAAAAGTCAACCCAGCTGGCATATTGCATTCCAGCAGCTTTAGCAAACCAAAACAGCAATAAATAGCTTTAAAACTTCTTCGTTTTCAGAATGAGTTAATAAGTTACCTCTGCCAGTCCTATCTGTGCATTTCTTTAGTGGCAATTGGTAAACCATGAGGTACAGAACTCACCTAGTTTAGGACCGAAATAATGTTAGAATCATCTTTCCTGGTGCCAGTTGTATTCCTTTTTTAGAGAAAACATAGACAGAATTAATCCCAAAGGTGTTGCTAATATAAAGAAATACAACATGACCGAGGAGAACACATGGGAGATTATTGTCCAAGTCAGTCTCATGTGAAGTAGAAATTTGCTGTGGGCAAGTTGGTATTTTGAAACTTCACAGGTAGCAGGAAAGCACAGTCCAGCCAAAGGAAATGTCTATAGATTAAACAAAATCAAACCAAAAGAGATCTGTTTTTCTGGCAGAAGCATCTAAGACAAAATTTTGCATGTCTCTTTTGGGTATTATTGATTCTGAATTCTCATAAATAAGCAGTTCATGCTAGGAAGTTCATATTTATCATCTTGGCTAGTGGAGACTAATCTTTTTGCCTCCGAACTGCCCTGGGAAGGTTTGGCTCCTGCTAGGATTATTTAGATGGCAACCACACAGGACAGATCTGACTGGGAGCCTCCCATAACCATCGTCCCTTCCTGAACTGGTTGGTTTTGCTGAGGGAGCAAGTCGGGGGAGGGGTCACATTAGTGCGATTACACCCTAGTCCCAGCTGATTGAACTAGGAGAGAAGCCCCGTCCTACAAGCAACACCTATGCTGACCAATAACCTGTGAGGTGGCCCATTAGGAAAAGCTCACTCCAAAAAGAATGGTGGCGACTCAGTAGGCTGATTAGATTTTTTCTTCAGGGACTCAGAACTAAAAAATACAAGGGGAGACTCAAGCAGTGTATATTTATTTGAGTATTAGAATGTGAGCTCCGTGAGGGCAGGGTCTTTTCTGCTTGCCTACTACCATATACTTAGTGATAAAAAAGGGGGGGGGCTAGGATGGAGTAGTTATGCAATAAACAGTTGTTGAATGACTGAGGAAGTGGCCATTTAATAGTCACATTAAGAGAAAAGCACTAGAGCTTCTAACTCAAGCTTGTGTTGGAATCACCTAGAAACTGTGAAAATACAGAAATCCAAGTGTTATTCCCATTCAATGAGCCTAGGCCTCAGTGTTCTTTGTTAATTTCCAGGTGATCCTGATACACATCTAAGTTTAAGAAGTAACAAACTAGGGCAATATTCTATAACCCCCCTGCTGTTTTGTGGTAAATCAGATACCCAATAAGAATCTGTAGAGCTGGAAGGGATTCTCCCAAGCAGCTAGACACAGCCATGAAGCCCAGTGCAGTGATATTCATGTGCTGCTTTGATTTTCCTATCTCGTTTATTGCCACACTTTTAAAAAATTCGGTTTTGAATAAAATTTTTATTTTAGAATAATTTTTTATTTACTAAGAAACCAACACTCATATACTATTGTTAACTCCAAACTTCATTCCTTTTCACCAGTTATTCCACTGATGTTCTTTTTCTATTCAGAATCTTACCTCACAGTTAACTATCATGTTTCTTTGTCTTCTCTGGTTAGTCAGTGTCTCAGTCATTCCTGTTTGTCATGGCCTTGAGCGTGTTGGTCAGGCATTTCAAAGACTTGACCTTCATTTGAGTGCGTCTGCTGATTTTCTCATGTTTAGGCTAGAGTTATGGACTTCAGGAAGGAATACAGAAGCACAGTGTCCTTCAGTGCATCGTGTCAGGGGGCAGGCAACATCAACGTGATTGCTACTGTTGTTGTTAGCCTTGTTCAATTGGCTAAGATGACATGTGCCTTAGTAGTGAAGCTACTATTTTTACCTTTCCCTGTGCAAGCAAGCCACTACATCTGGCTCACCCTCAAGGAGTGTGTGCCTTGGGTGGGGAAAGAGGAGGAAATTCAGCTCCACTTCCTGGAGGGGGAACTATCTACATAAATACTTCATAATTATTTTGTAGGGAATACTTACCCCTTTCCCCCCGTTTATTTATTTCTTCAATCATTTATTTATATCAGTGTTGACTCATTGATATTGTTTTCATTTCCTAGGCTGCTGAAAGCAGATCGTATGAAATGGGTTGGCTTTAGGCTATGGGGATTTATTGGCTTACATGCTTACAGTTTCGAAGCCATGAAAATGTCAAAAGCAAGGCATCATTAAGACAATGCTTTCTTTCTGAAGATTGGCTGCCAGCAGTCCTTGGCTCCTCTGCCACATGGCAAGGCACATGATGGTGTCTACTGGTTTCTCACTTTTCTCCTGGGCTTTACTGCTTTCAGCTTCTGGCTTTCACGGCTTTCTCTCTCTTTGTCTGAATTTCATTCCTTCATAAGAGACTCTAGTTAGAGGATTAAGACCCATCCTGAGTGAGATGTGACACACCTTAATTAAAATAGCCCCCCCAAAAGATCCTACTTACAATGGGTCCACATCCACAAGAATGAATTAATTTTAAGAACATTCTTTTCTAAAGTACATACAGTTACAAGTCACCACAAATATTTATTTTAGAATTTTTGTTGTAGTCCAATACTATGTTATTCATTGCTGGAATGCAAAATGGCATATTTTGTTGCTCAAATTGTTCCAGCTTTGTCCATCGGGGGTTCTTTCAGGTTGGCCCCTGTGTCCTTTTGACAGACCCCCATGGTTTTGGTGTTTGAGCACTTCTGTATTGTCTGGTATTACAAGATGCTCCAGGCTCATCTTATATTTCCCTCATTCCAGCCAAAGAATAAGCCATTTTCTTCAAGGAACCCTGATCCCTTTTATTGGAGAATCCTATTTAGAAACCAAGACCTGGGTATGTTCATTGCTACTGAAGTGTCATTGTTTCTAGGCTCTCTCAGCAGACAGAGCTAAGAAACATACGTGCATATATACTGATACTTGTGTACATACGTATCTACAATTTTTTTATACCTACCTGTCTGTATATATATTAAACTAAACATGAGTTCCTACTTTTGTCTCTGACTCTAATCCAATACTACAGGATTCTTTCTAACATTTTCCCCTAGCTTATTTGTAACTTCTTTCTCTGATACTGACAAACCTAGCTTCCATTATCTACCATTTATTTGCTTATTTTTTCAACCTCAGTATATATATATATAAAGTAGTTTCAGAATTATTAACTGGTACCCTTGTAAGAAACAAATTTGCCAACTAGGGTACCATGTTTATGTACAATTCTTTTTATGTTTAGCCTTGTGATTTCCAGTCAAAACACAGTTTTCCAAAGTTTCTTAGCCCAGTTCCTTTTTTTACACTACTCTCTTCAGTGAGGGGTAGATATATTTATAATCTTTACCTGTGCAGTAAGATTCATTTGTCACAGTCAGATATCCTGATCCCTGGAATCTTGGTTTTCTTTTCATTTGCAGGCATGAAAATTTGCTCTTTGTGACATGCAGTTCTTTGGGATTTTACAAATCCATAGTCCTATATACCCAGCCTTCATTACCGTATAGAATAGTTCTGTCACTCTAAAAATTCCCAGGTATCCTTTATAATCAGACATTAGCCCTTCTTTTGACCCCTGACAACTGCTGACCTGTTTTCCATCCCGGTAGTTCTGCCTTTTCCAGAATGTTAGATGAATGAAATTCCACAGTATGTATTCTCTTAGGTCTGGCTTCTTTCATTTAGCAAACTGCATTTAAGATTCATCCACGTTATGTGAATCCATAGTCCATTCCCTTTTATTACTGAATAGTAGACCATTATGGTATGGATATACCTAAGGTGGTTGTTGGTTTTTTTTCATAATTTGTTTTTTCATTTACCTATTAAAGGACATCTTAGTGGCTTCCAGGTTTTGGTGATTATTAATAAGGCCTCTATAAACATTTACAGACAGGGTTTAAAAAATATTTTTATTGACAAATCTTCACACACATACATGTATGGTGTACAATCAATGGCTCACAATGTCATCACATAGTTGCGTATTCATCACCATGATCATCTTTTAGAAGATTTGCATCACTCCAGAAATGGAAATAAAAAGAGAAACGAAAAAATTCATACATACCATACCTGTTACCCCTACCTCTCATTGACCAATAGTATTTCCATCTACCCAATTTATTTTAACCTTTGTCTCCCCCTATTATTTATTTATTTATTTATCCATATTTTTTTACTCATCTGTCCATACCCTGGATAAAAGGAGCATCAGACACAAGGTTTTCATAATCACACAGTCATATCACAAAAGCTATATCTTTATACAGTCGTCTTCAAGAATCAAGTCTACTGGAACACAGCTCAATAGTTTCAGGTACTTCCCTCCAGACACTCCAATACACTATCAACTGAAAAGGGATATCTGTATAATGCATAAGAATAACCTCCAGGATATTCCTGACTCTGTTTGAGATCTCTCAGGCACTGAAACTTTATTTTGTCTCATTTCTCTCTTCCCCCTTCTCTACCTTTTTCTTCCTCCAAAAAGAACACTTTCTTGATCCCTCGATGTCGGGTCTGGGCTGATGTTGATGTTTCTGTCCCATGTTGCCAGGGAAATTAACACCACTTGGAGTCATGTCCCATGTAGGGAGGAGGACAGTGAGTTTACCTGCCAAGTTGGCTTGGAGAGAGAGGCCACAGCTGAGCAACAACAGAAGTTCTCTGGGGGTGACTCCAAGGCATAATTATCAGTAGGCTTAGCTTCTCCTTTGCAGGAATAAGCTTCACTGGGGTGAACTCCAAGATAGAGGGCTCAGCCTACTGAATTGGTTGTCCCCACTGCTTGCAAGAATATTAAGAATTCCCCAAATGGGGAAGTTGAATATTTCCTCCCTTCTCCCCAGCTCACCAAGGGGACTTTGCAAAACCTTTTTTTCTTCTGCCCACATTACTGTGGGATATATCTAGGCATCACACTAACCTGTACAAATCAACAAAATCTCACCCCCTATTTAGGAAAACTCTTCTTTAAGTCCATTGTGTAGTTGCAGTCTTATTTACGCTTGATAGTCAGAATCAGTCACCCCAGGCAGTGCAATAATCCCCTTCCTTGCGTGTTGATCAGAGGGATCAGAAACCCAAAGTGGCCAGGTGGCAGTCCTAACTTCCAGCTCAATGGAATCACTGTTGTGTCTCCTGGTAGAAGCATCCCTCCTTTTGATCCTCTCCTTTTGGAACTAAGACCTGTGGACCAGCAGAGCTCAGGGTCGCAGGGATAGGCAGCAAAAATTTTCCTAGTGGATCACTAGGGATGATAGTGAGTGGTACCACGTCCATTTCCACCCCTTGATTCCTGAACTTGTGAATCCTGGCTATGGGAGAAACAGCAACATAGATTGGATGCTGATTCGGAGCGTATACAGCCTTCTAGAGAACATTGCCCCAGCCCCGCAAGCTGTTGCCACCTAGTTGGTGCCGTAACTGGGTTTTCGATTGGTCATTCCACTGTTCTATTAATCCAGCTGCTTCTGGATGATGGGGAACATGGTAAGACCAGAGAATTCCATGAGCATGTGCCCATTCCCATGCTTAATTTGTTGTAAAGTGAGTTCCTTGATCAGAAGCAGTGCTGTGTGTAATACCAAGCTGCTAAGTCCATGGATGGTTGTTTTGGTGAAAGCAATGCATGCAGAGAAGGCAAACTGATACCAGAGTATGATACCACCAGGTAGCAGGTTGATCACCTCAGGGAATGGTGCCATATCAGGAACTGAGAGTGGGTCTCTGCTGCTGGCAGATAGGGCACTCAGCAGCAGCCATAGCCAGGTCATCTGAGGTGAGTGGAATTCCATGTTTCTGAGCCCATGCATAACCTCCATCCCTACCACCATGCCCACTTTGTTTAGGAGCCCTTTGGGTAATGGTTGGAGTGGCTGGTGAGAGGATGACTTGTATCCACAGAACAGATCATCTTATCCACTTGATTATTAAAACCTTCCTTTGCTGAAGTCATCTTCTGGTGAACATTCACATGGGACACAAGTAGCTTCATGTTTTTGCCCACTTCGAAAGGTCTATCCACATACCTCATCCCCAGACGTCTTTTCCACCAATTTCCCATCCAAGTCCCTGACCATCCAGCCAAACCATTAGCAACAGCTCATGAGTTGGTATACAAATGCACCTTTGGCCAGTTCTCCTTCCAAGCAAAATGAACAACCAAGTGCATTGCTCAGAGTTCACCCCAGTTGGAGGATTCCCCTTACAATTGTCATTTAAGAATACTCCAGAAAGGGGCTGTAGTGCTATAGCAGTTCATTTCTAGGTGGTACTTACATATCATGCAGAGTCATCTGCAAACCAGGCCCGAGTTTTCTCATCCTAGTTAACTGTAAGGAACTCCCTAAGAGTTCTGGTCTGGGAAAGACAAGGTAATGTGGCAGGAGTGGGGGCCATGGACATTTGGGCCACTTCCTCATGTAACTTATTTGTGCCTTCAGAACCTGCTTGAGCCCTATCTCTTATACCATTTCCATTTTATGATGAAGTGCTGCTGTGCACACCCAACTTTATGATTTGGTAGGTCAGACAATACCCAGCTCATGAAAGTCAGCTCAGGTCTCATGGTAACTTTGTGGTCCATGGTCAAGCATTCAGTTTCTACTAAGGCTCAATAGCAGGTCAAAAGCTGTTTTTCAGAATGAAAGTAGTCAACTGCAGAAGATGGTAAGGCTTTACTCCTAAATCCCAAGGGTCTGCATTTTGATTTTCCTATAGGGGCCTACCAAAGGCACCAGACAGCATCTCTGTTTGCCATTGACAGTTTCAACACCACTGGATTTGCTGGATCATCTGGCCCAAATGGCAGAGCAGCTTGCACAGCAGCCTGGACCTGTCACAGACCCTCCTCTTGTTCTGGTCCCCACTCAAAACTAGCAACTTTTCTGGTCACTTGGCAAATGGGTCGGAGTAGCACATCCAAATGGAGAATATATTGTCTCCAAATCCAAAAAGGCCAACTAGGCATTGTACCTCTTTTTTGGTCATAAGAGGGGCCAAGTGCAACAGCTTATCCTTCATCTTAGAAGGGATGTCTTGACATGCCCCATAACATTGAACACCTAGAAATTTTACTGAGGTGGAGGGTCCCTGTATTTTTAATTCATTTCTCATCCTCTGACATGCAAATGCCTTGCCAATAAGTCTAGAGTAGTTGCTACTTCTTGCTCATTAGACCAAATCAACATGATATCATCAATATAATGGACCAGTGTGATATCTTATGGAGGGAAAAATGATCAAATTCCCTGTGGAATTTGTGAAGATTACGACATACAGCTGGAGAGTTGATATACCCCTGAGGTAGGACAGTGAAGGTATACTGCTGGCCTTGCCAGCTGAAAGCAAACATTTCTGGTGGTCTTTACTGATAGCTATTGAGAAAAAAGCATTTTTCAGATCAATAGCTGCATACCAAGTATCAGGGGATATGTTGATTTGCTCAAGCAATGATACCACATCTGGAAAGCAGCTGCAATTGGAGTCTCCACTTGGTTAAGTTTACAATAATCCACTGTCATTCTCCAAGACCTGTTTTCTGCACACCTGTCTGTTTTCTGCATGGTTAAATAGGAGCGTTGAATGGGGATGAGGTGGGAATCACCACATCTGCATCATTCAAGCCCTTAAAAGTGACTCTAATCTACAATCCCTCTAGGAATCTGCTATTGCTTCTGATTCATTATTTTTCTAGGTAGGGGCAATTCTAGTGGCTTCCATTTGGCCTTTCCTACCATAATAGCCCTCACTCCATGAGTAAGAGAGGCAAAGTGGGGATTTTGCCAGTTACTGAGTATGTTGATTCTAATTATGCTTTCTAGAACTGGGGAAATCATGACAGAATGGGTCCAGGCACCCACAGGAGTCACTGTGAGATGGACCTGAGCTAGAACTCCACCATTCACATGGCCCCCATAAGCCCCTACTCTGACCAGTGGACCCCTAAATATCTGATCATTTCCTTTTTCCCAAAGCACAGTAACCCTGGTAAAAGGCTGTGGGTCTCCTTGTGGAAGGCTGGGAGCAAGGTTAACAGTGTAAATTTTGAGCAGTATAATAAGGTCCTTTCCCAAGGTCACCACCTCCCCTCATTTAAGGGGCTCTGGGTCTGTAAACTGTCTCAAGCCTGGAATAAATTAAGAGACTGTGACTCTCTATTTTTGTAATTCAAGTTAGACTTCTGTTCACTTGACCTAGAATTCTTCTGCTTCAAGCAAGAATTTAGTAGACTGCCCATCTATTTTACTTCTAGATATAGCATGATCTACTAGCCAACATCATAGTCTCTGTGAGTCAAATTATTATTTTTTTTTTTGAGGAGAAAAAAGAAGGGAATTTTCTCCAAATCTAATTTTTCAAATGGTTTTTATGCAGGCCAGAGACAAAGAGAGACAATCTTAGTCAACAGGTAACAGACGTCAGGAGAATTTCAGTATTTTATCTTAGTTATTTCCTATTTCCTTCAAGATTGACAACCTGTGACACCTGGGGAAGATGCCTCCCAGTCTAGGGAGATAGATGGAAAGCTTTATTCATATCTGGGATGTCTGGGGCCATAGATGAGAACTTATTAAAATCTGCATGCAGACTTTTCATTTACATATTGCTCCTTTGTGAGACTGAGTTCTCATTACAGCCTGCTTCCAGCATTACATTTAAAGGCCGCTATTACAATTTCCAGCTTGTTTACAGTTTTAAGATTACATTTTAAAAGTTACTGTTACAATTTCCCCCTTAAAACAACATTTATTTCCAATCTTGGGAATTTGGCCATCATTCATTCTGGTTACTTCCAGCTGGATTGGGACATATTTAGGGAGTTGGTGAAATCTGTGACTTAACATGCAGATATTATTGATTTCCTTTGGGGGAGTGGGGTAGGGTTAGATGGCTTGCTCCTTGCAGTAGTTATGTTAGGTTGTCCAGTGGTTCATAAAGTATGTTTTGGATGAGCGGGAGGATTTACTGTCATCATGACTTTCCAGCTAATAGGAGCATGTCTCTATCTTGGAAGTTTCAGTTTGATTTTGGTATGGTGAATTCCAGGGCCTTATTTCCTGCAACTCAGGGGTCCAGGAATCCACCCAACAGCACATTGTTCAAATGTTGTGCCAGGAAAGGTGCCCAAAATTGCAGAAGGGTCACTACCAAATCTGGGTTCATCACTGGGCACAGCCAATAAAAGTTACACCAAAGAGGGTTGGGAAGGAAAAAGAGGTTTATTTACTCCAGGGGAGAAATGGGGAATTTTCCTAGATCTGTCTCCTAAATCTATGACTTTTGAATTGGCTTTTATGCAACCAGCCACAAAATATCCTTGCAGCAATGGTTAGGCCATCGCTTGCCTGACCAGATGACTAGGTATCATCACCTGGCTAAGTTGACACCAGAATCCAACCATCATAGTATGCTAGTGAAAAGATAAATTCTGCACTAAATAAACACCTCTTCCTTTGGTCTCATGCAGAAGTTGAAGTTTTAAAGTATAGTCAATAAGTATATTTCCTATTATAACTTATGTGGACAGCTTAATTGAACACCATAAGTACATGGAACCTTGAGTAGGGCATGAGATTTTGTAAGTTTGTCCAGAGTGATGTCTTGATAAATCCCAGAAGGATTTGAAGAGTGAATAAAAAAGTATTTGCAAAGTACCCTTGGGGGAATGGTGAGAAAGGGGGAAAATTCAACTTCCCCAAGTGGAGAATTCTTGATATTCTCATAAGCAGTGGGGACAACCAAAGCAATAGGCTGAGCCCCCAATCTTGGGGTTTGTTCATATAAAACTGAACCCTGCAAAGGATAGGCTAAGTGTACTTAAAATTAGGCCTAAGAGTCACCCCCAAGAGAACCTCTTATGTTACTCAAATGTGGCCTCTCTCAGCCAACACAACAAGCAAACTCTCTGCCCTCCCCCTCCCCCTTTCTATGTGGGACATGACTCCCAGGGGTGTGGACCTTCCTGGCAACGTGGGACAGAAATCCTAGAATGAGCTGGGACTCAGCACCAAGGCATTGAGAAAACCTTTTCGACTGAAAGGGGGAAGAGAGAAATGAGTCAAAGTGTCAATGGCTGAGAGATTCCAAACCGAGTTAACAGGTTATCCTGGAGATTATTCTCATGCATTAAATAGATACCACCTTTTTAGTTAAGGCATAACAGAGAGGCTGGAGGGAACTACCTGAAAATGTAGAGCTGTTTTCCAGTAGCCATGTTTCTTGAAGATGATTGTATAACGATAGAGCTTTCACAGTGTGACTGTGTGATTGTGAAAACCTTGTGTCTGATGCTTCTTTTATTTACCTTATGAACAGATGAGTAAAAGCTATGGATTAAAAATAAATGAATAATAGGGGGAACAAAAGTCAAAATAAATTTAGTAAATTGAAATGCTAGTGATCAATGAATGGGAGGGGTAAGGAGTATGGTAAGTGTGAATTTTTTTTCTGTTTTTGTTTTATTTCTTTTTCTGAATTGATGCAAATGTTCTAAGAAATGATCATGATGATGAATATACAACTATGTGATGAAAATAAAGAATGTTCATATTGTATGTTGATTGGTTTTATTAAAAAAATTTTTAAAAATACAGTCAATATCTTCCTTTATCCTTTAGTCTGATTTACTTTATTCCTACCCAGATCAGCTTCATTCAGACTCTAATTGAAGTCTGATCACTTTTCCAGTGTTTTTAGCAGTTGCTGTATGGGGTAATGCTGACTTTCATAGCTGCAGAACTCTAGCTCTGAGTCTCAGGTGTCACACAAATACCCCAAATTCCAGAAAACAACCAGGTTATTCACAAACAGCTCAGCATCTCAGAGTTTAGAAATAACAGTTACAGCTTCAGAACAGATGTGACTGCTATAATAGTTTACAATCTAGGAACCTTTACAATAGGCCTTCACCTGATAGCCTGTGCTCTTGAATGCAGTTCTCAGAGTTTGCACATTATTGCTAGTCCATATTAGTAAGGCATTATAATATTTGTTATTTCTGGTTTATTTCATTCACCATACTGTTCTCAAGGTTAATTTCCCTAGTTGTATGCCTCACAACTTCATTGTATTTATACACCACAGTTCCCCTTCCATTCCTCCATTGATGTACCCTTAGGCCACCTCCATCCATTGTAGAATATAAACACTGCCACCTTAAACACCAGTGTGCAAATGTCCATTTCTATTCCAGCTCTCAGTTCCTCCGAGTATACACCTAACCATAGGGCTGCAGGATCATACGGCAACCCAGCCCTTAGCCTCTGGTGAAGCCACCACACTGCCCTCCAGAGGGGATGCACTATTCCACTTCCCTACCAACAGTGAATAGGTAAATCTCTCTTTCCACATTTTCTCCAGCACTTGTATATCTCTGTTCATTTTTAAACAGTTGTAGTCACACATCATCCAATTCAACCTAAGTAAAAAATCAGTGGTTCCCAGTATAATCAGATAGCCACGTCTTCGCCACCACAATCTATATGAGGTCATTTTGTTTCTTCTGCAAAGAATCCCATGTCCCCCCCACCCCCACCCATATCCCCCACTTATCGACATTTAGTTTTGGCATATGGTCTTTGTTACATTTAATGGAAGCATGTTACAATGTTACTGTTAACTATAGATCCTAGTTTGCATTGACTGTATCCCCCCTGCTCCCAGTATACCATCCCATTTTCAACACCTTGCAGTGTTGACATTCATTTGTTCTCCTTCATGAAAAAACATCTTTTATATTTATACATTTAATCACCATCATTGTTCACTCTAGGCATCACTAAGTTACACTGTCCTAGTCTTTATCCTCTCTCTTTCCTTCTGGTGTCATACATGCCCCCAGCCCTCCTCCCTCAACCATACTCACGCTTAGCTTATTTCAGTGTTCTTAAAACATTGTGCTACCATCAGATACCGTTGTGCTATCCGTTTTTGGATCTTTACAATCAGTCCTGTTGAACATTCTGTGCTCCTTCAGCATCAAATACCCAATCACTACCCTCTTTCTATCTCCTGATAACCTGTGTCCTCAACTATAACTCTCAAAGTTCACTCATTAATGTTTGTTTATATTAATGAGAACATACAGTATTTATTCTTTTTTTGGGGGGTAATTTTGCCCACCACAATGTCCTCTAGGTTGACCCACGTTTTCACATGCTTCATGAATTTATTCTGTCTTACAGCTGCATAATTCCTCGGTATGTATATATCACAGTTTGTTTAGCCATTCATCCACTGATAGGCATTTGGGCTGTTTCCATTTCTTGGCAATCATAAATAAAGCTGCTATAAACATCAATGTGCAAATGTCTGTTTGTGTCCTTCCCTCTAGTTCCTCTAAATATATACTTAGTAATGGGACTGCTGGATCATATGGCAATTTATACTTAGCTTCCTGAGGAAGCACCCAAAGGCCTTCAAGAGTAGTTGTATCATTCCACATCCCCACCAGCAGTGAATAAGTGTGCCTCTTTCTCCAGCACTTGTAGTTTTCTGTGTTTTTTTGATAATGGCCATTCTAGAGGGTGTTAGATAATATCTCATTTTGGTTTTGATTTGCATTTCCCTAATAACCAGTGAAGTTGAACATCATTTCATACGTTTTTGAGCCATTTGTATTTTCTCTTCTGAAAAAATGTCTGTCCATATTTTTGCCCATTTTTCAATTGGGTTGTTTGTCTTTTTGTTGTTGAGTTGTAGAATCTCTTTATATATTCTGGATATTAAGCCCTTATCTGATATATAGTTTCCAAATACTGTCTCCCATTGCATAGGTTGCCTTTCTACTTTCCTGACAAAGTCCTTTGATGCACGAAAGTGTTTAATTTTGAGGAAATCCTGTTTACTTATTTTTTGCATTGTTCGCACTTTGGACTTAAGGGATAAAGAAACCACCTCCTATCACAAGATCTGTGAGGCATTTCCTTATGTTTTCTTCTAAAAGTTTTATGGTCTTAACTCTAACGTTTAGATCCTTGATCCATTTTGAGTCAATTTTTATATAAGGTGTGAGATATGAGTCCTCTTTCATTTTTATGGGTTTGGTTATACAGTTCTCCAAACACCATTTATTTGAAGAGGCTGTTCTGTCCCAGCTGAGTTGGCTTGACCACATTATCAAAGACCAATTATCTATAGATGAGAGGGTCTATTTCTGAATACTCAATTCAATTCAATTGGTCAGTATATCTACCTCTATGCTAGAACCATGCTGTTTTAACCCCTGTAGCTTTGTAATATACTTTAACCTCTGTAGCTTTGTAATATACTTTAAAGTCAGGTAGTATGAAATCTCCTATGTCATTCCTCTTTCTCAAGATATTTTTAGCTATTTGGGAACCCTGCCTTTCAAATAAATTTGGTTATTGGTTTTGCTATTTCTGCAAAGTAAGTTGTTGGAATTATAAGTAGTATTGCACTGAATCTATAAATCATTTTGGGGAGAATTGAAATATTAACTTTATTTAGTCTTCTAATACATGAACATGGTATGTTCTCCCATTCATTTAGGTCTTTTATTTCTTTTGGCAATGTCTTGTAGTTTTCTGTGTATAGGTGTTTTGTGGCCTTGGTTAAATTTATTCCTAAATATTTGATTCTTTTGGTTGCTATTACAAATTGAATTTTTTCTTGATTTCCTCCTCAGATTGCTTATTACTAGTGTATAGAAACACTACTGATTTTGGGGTGTTGATCTTAAATCTTGCCATTTTGCTGTACTCATTTATTTGCTCTAGTAGCTTTGCTGTAGATTTTTGACATATAGTATCATGCCATCTGCTAAAAGTTTTACTTCTTCCTTTCCAATTTGGATGACTTTTACTTTTTTCTTGTCTGATTGCTCTAGCTAGAATTTCCAGCACAATGCTGAATAACAGTGGTGAGGTGGGCATCCTTGTCTTATTCCTGATCTCAGAGATAAAGTTTTCAGCCTTTCCCCATTGAGTTTGATGGTAGCTGCATTTTTTTCATATATTCCCTTTAGTGTGTTGAGGAAGTTTCTTTCTATTCCTATTCTTTGAAGTGTTTTTGTCAAGAAAGGTTGTTAAATTCTGTCAAAAGCCCTTTCTGCATCAATTGCGATGATCATATGTTTTTTCTGTTTTGATTTATTGATGTGGCATATTACATTAATTGATTTTCTTGCATTGAACTAGGCATGCATATCTGGAATAACTTCTACTTGGATGTATTAGTTAGGGTTATCTAGAGAAACATAATCAACAGGGAACACTCACAAATATGAAATTTATAAAAGTATCTCACATGTAAACAGGAACACAGTCCAAAATCTGCAGGGCAGGATGTGAAGCCAATGATTCCAATGTAGGTTCTGGATGAACTCCACAGGAGAGGCTTGCCAGCCAAAGCAGGAAGAGAGCCTGTCTCTTCTGAATCCTCCTTAAAAGGCTTCCAGTGATTAGATTAAGCATCACTCATTGCAGAAGACACTCCCCTTGGCTGATTACAAATGGGATCAGCTGCAGATGCAACTGACATGATCATGATTTAATTCTATGAAATGTCCTCATCACAACAGACAGACCAGGACTTGCCCAACCAGACAAACAGGTACCACCACTTGGCCAAGTTGACACATGAACCTGAACACGGCAGTCCACCCTTGTCAACTTGGCAGCTGTACATACCACCTTAAACCATACCTAATTTCTAAATAAAAAACAATAAAACACACATATTTTTCTTTCACCCAAAAATACTCAACTCTTCTACATATAACTGGAAACACATTAACTCTCTCCAGAATAGGGTACAAGTCCTTGGGTAATATTCATTCTTGAACTTGATATCTTACTAACTTAAATAGTATAACAGGAACAAAACAGTATCACAGCCCTTGTTTCTGTAACTGATCACGTGGTTGTAGTTCATATTTATCACTACCTTCTTCCACTACCCGTTCCATGTTCCCTTTACCCTCAGCAAGCACATCAGCTGGCCGTGGTTCTTTGCCTGGTGGGGGAACCCAAACCTTCATTCCTGAAGCTTCAGACCCATTGGTAGTCCTGCCTGGATTGGGTTGTTGCAGTTTTCCATTGATTTTAATCACAGGGCATGGTAGTACTAAAAGACACCCTAGGGGATCCCCAGTATTCTAGTGTATTAGTTAGGGTTCTCTAGAGAAACAGAATCAACAGGGAACACTTGCAAATATAAAATTCATAAAAGTATCTCACGTGACCGCAGGAACGCAGAGTCCAAAATCCACAGGTCAGGCTGTGAAGTCAATGACTCCGATGGATGGCCTGGATGAACTCCACAGGAGAGGCTCACCAACCAAAGCAGGAACGGAACCTGTCTCCTCTGAGTCCTCCTTAAAAGGCTTCCTGTGATTAGATTTAGCATCACTAATTGCAGAAGACACTCCCCTTTGGCTGATTACAAATGGAATCAGCTGTGGATGCAGCTGACGTGATCATGACCTAATCCTATGAAATGTCCTCATTGCAACAGACAGGCCAACGCTTGCCCAATCAGATAAACAGGTACCACAACTTGGCCAAGTTGACACGTGTCCCTAACCATGACATCTAGGAAACTCTTCTTTACCTCCATTGTGTAGTTGCAGTCCTATTTCCCCCTGATAGTCAGGGTCAATCACCCCAGACAATAATGCAACCCCCTTCTTGGCTTGTTGATCCAGTGACATAAGTAGCGCAAAGTGAGCAGGTGGCAGTCTTAGATTCCAGTTCAATGGAATCATTGTTGTTTCTCCTGGTGGAAACATTCCCCATTTTGAAACTAAAATCTGTAGACCAGCAGAGCTCAGGGTCGCAGGGACAGGAAGCAAAAATTTTCCTAGTTGATCACTAGGGGTAATAGTGAGTGGTGCCACTCCCATTTCCACCCCTTGGTTCCAGGACCCATGGATCCTGGTTGTGGGAGAAACAGCACCATACAGCGGACGCTGATTCAGAGCCTATACAGCTTCTTGGAGAACATTAGCCCAGACTTTCAAGGTATTGTCACCTAGTTGGCACCATAATTGAGTTTTTAAAAGGCCATTCCACTGTTCTATCAATCCAGCTGCTGCTGAATGATGGGGAACATGGTAAGACCACAGAAGTCCATGAGCATTAGCCCATTCCTGCAATTCATTTGCTGTGAAGTGTGTTCCTTGATCAGAAGCAATGCTATGTGGAATACCATGATGATGGATAAGGCATTCTGTAAGCCCACGGATGGTAGTTTTGGCAGAAGCATTGTGTGCAGTGAAAGCAAACCCATATCTACAGTATGTGTCTATTCCAGTTAGAACAAATCACGGCCCCTTCCATGAAGGGAGTGGTCCAATGTAATCAACCTGACACCATGTAGCTGGCTGGTCACCTCGGGGAATGGTGCCATATCAGGGGCTGAGTGTGGGTCTCTGCTGCTGGCAGATTGGGCACTCAGCAGTGGCTGTAGCCAAGTCAGCCTTGGTGAGTGGAATTCCATGTTGCTGAGCCCATGCATAACCTCCATCCCTATCACCATGACCACTTTGTTCATGAGCCCATTGGGCAATGACAGGAGTTGCTGGAGAAAGAGGCTGACTGGTATTCACAGAACAGATCATCTTATCCACTTGATTATTAAAACCTTCCTCTGCTGAAGTCACCCTCTGGTGTGCATTCACATGGGACACAAATATCTTCGTGTTTTTAGCCCACTCAGAAAGGTCTATCCACATACTTCTTCCCCAGACCTCTTTGTTATCAATTTTCCAATTATGGTCTTTCCAAGTCCCTGACCATCCAGCCAAACCATTAGCAACAGCCCATGAGTCAGTATACAAACGCACCTCTGGCCAGTTTTCCTTCCAAGCAAAATGAACAACCAGGTGCACTGCTCAAAGCTCTGCCCACTGGGGGGATTTCCCCTCACCACTGTCTGTTAAGGACACCCCAGAAAGGGGTTGTAGTGCTGCAGCTGTCCACTTGTAGGTGGTACCTGCATATTGTGCTGAACCATCTGTAAACCAGGCCCGAGTTTTCTCTTCCTCGGTCAGTTCACTGTAAGGAACTCCCCAAGAGGCCATAGCTCTGGTCTGGGAAAGAGAAGGCAATGTGGCAGGAGTGGAGACCGCAGGCATTTGGGCCACTTCTTCATGTAACTTACTTGTGCCCTCAGGACCTGCTCTGGCCCTATCTCATATATACCATTTCCATTTTACAATAGAGTGTTGCTGCACACACCCAACTTTATGGCTTGGTGGGTCAGACAACACCCAGCTCATGATAGGCAACTCGGGTCTCATGGTAACTTGGTGGCCCATGGTTAAGTGTTCAGTCTCTACTAAGGCCCAGTAGCAGGCCAAAAGCTGTTTCTCAAAAGGAGAGTAGTTATCTGCAGCAGATGGTAAGGCTTTGCTCCAAAATCCTAAAGGTCTGTGTTGTGATTTTCCTATAGGGGCCTGCCAAAGGCTCCAGACAGCATCTCTACTTGCCATTGACACTTCCAGCACCATTGGATCTGCTGGATCATACGGCCTAAGAGGCAGAGCAGCTTGTACAGCAGCCTGGACCTGTCGCAGAGCCTCCTCTTGTTTAGGTCCCCACTCAAAATTAGCAACTTTTCTGGTCACTTGTGCCAGAGTAGCACACCCAAATGAGGAATATGTTGTTGCCCAAATCCAAAGAGACCAATTAGGTGTTGTGCCTCATTTTTGGTCGTAGGAGGGGTCAGATGCAGCAACTTATCCTTCACCTTCGAAGGGATATCTCGACATGCCCCATACTGCTGGACACCTAGAAATTTCACTGAGGTTGAAGGCCCCTATTTTTGTTGGATTTATCTCCCATCCTCTGACATGCAAATGCCTTACCTGTAAGTCTAGAGTAGTTGCTACTTCTTGTTCACTAGGTCCAATCAACACAATATCATCAATATAATGGACAAGTGTGATGTCTTGTGGGAGGGAGAAATGATCAAGGTCCCTGCGGACAAGATTATGACATAGGGCTGGAGAGATGATATACCCCTGAGGTAGGACAGTAAAAGCTGTTCCATTTCTCTTATATCACATTTAGGCAGCTAGCAAACTAGAGTAGCCTGTGATTTTCTTTTCTTGTAGTATCTTGTAGTCTAGCTTTGGTATTAGAGTGATGTTGGCTTCACTGAATAAGCTACATAGCTTTCCCTCTTCTTCAATTCTTTTTTGAAGAATTTGAGAAGGATTGTAACTAATTCTTTCTTGAATGCTTGGTAGAACTCACATGTGAGTGGCTTTTAAAAAAGGGGAATTTAATAAATTGCAATTTCACAGTTTATAGGTTGAAAAAATGTCCCAATTAAAGCAAGTCTATAGAAATGTCCAATCTAAGGCATCCAGAAAAAGATACCTTGGTTCAAGAAAGCTGATTAAGTTCAGGGTTTTCTCTCAAGGGCACATGGCGAACACAGTCAGAGTTTCTCTCTCATCTGGAAAGGCACATGGTGAACATGGTCAGGGTTCCTCTGTCATCTGGAAGGGCACAATGTGAACACGGCATCATCTGCTCGCTTCTTCTCCTGGCTTCCTGTTTCATGAAGCTCCCAGGTGGTGTTTTCCTTCTTCATCTCCAAAGGCCGCTGGCTGGTGGAATCTGCCTTGTGGTGGTGCTGCAGCATTCTTCTCTCTCTCTGAATCTCTCTCATTCTCCAAAATGTTTCCTCTTTTATAGGACTTCAGAAACTAAACAAGACCCACCCAAATGGGTGGAGATATGTCTCCAGCTAATCCAGTTTAACAACCACTGTTGATTAAATCACATCTCCAGGGAGATGATCAAATTACCAGTTTCAAACATACAATACTGAATAAGGATTAGAAGAAATGGCTGCCTTTACAAAATGGGATTAAGATTAAAACATGGCTTTTCTAGGGTATATACATCGTTTCAAACCAGCACAACATACGATACTATTCTATTTCTGTGCCTTTCTGTGTGTACAGTAACTTTCATTTCAATCTGAATCATTTTAATGACGACAAATCTCAAATCATATGAAACTGACAATACACATACCTCCACTCAGGTGACAAGATGAATGGTTAAGACCACATTTGCATACGTGTAGGCAATACTGATACTTTCCCACTGCATCCAATTTCAGAGGAGTAAAGGAGAAAAAAATGTGCACCTTGGAATCAATGACATATGGTATGCAGGGTTCTTTTTAAAGGAAACTGGGAATTGTTTCCTTCCTTGTGTCCTGGGCTTTCTCCCTAAACAGAGATCACAGACAAAGATGAGATAGTATAGAAAGCCTTAAAGGAAACAATGGGTCAGCTATCAGAGCACAGTGGGATTCATATTCTCCTGTGATGTCAGGGCCCTGTCTCAGCCATAGGCTGGAATGACTCCTCATGAGGCAAACCATCACACGGCTGTGAAGTGTGTGCAAAGGTCTCAAGCCATTCAAGAGTAGAGTTTACGCATAAAAGAAGAACGGTTGTTGACAAGATAATCAGTTGTAAATAATTTACAATCTCACCCTTTGTGCTGGTTTGAAAGGATTATATACCCTAGAAAAACCATGCTTTGATCCTGATCCATTTTGTGGAGACAGCCGTTTCTTAATCTCTAATCAGTGCTGTAGGTTGGAAACTTGATTAGGTTATCTCCATGGAGCATGACACACCCAGTTGTGGGTATTAACCTTTGTTTAGAGGGAGATGTGACTCCACCCATCCCAGGTGGGTCATATTTAGTTTACTGGAATCCTTTAAAAGAGGAAGTATTTTGGAGAAAGCTCGAGAGCCATGAGAACTACAGAGCCCATGCAGCCAGAGAACTTGGGAGATGAAGAAGTAAAATGCCCCTGGGGGAACTGCATGAAACAAGAAGCCTGGAGAGAAAGGTAGCAGATGTCGCCACATTCACCATGTGCCTTTCCAGTTGAGAGAGAGACCCTGAACTTCATCGACCTTCTTGAACCAAGGTATCTTTCCCTGGATGCCTTAGATTGGACATTTCTATAGCCATGCTTTAATTTGGACATTTTTCCCAGACTTAAAACTGTGAACTTATGACTTATTTAATTTCCCTATTTAAAAGCCATTCCATTTCTGGTGGATTGCATTCTGGCAGCTGGCAAAGTAGAACACCCCTCAATGAAATAGTGGTCTTTCAGTGGTGACATCTTCTAATCAGTGAGCACTGTAAAACCAAGCACTGCACTAACTGCGTTACATTTGTTAACTAGTGTGGAATTGTGAGAGGGATGGAAGAGTGATTTTAGACATTAACAGTGAAGTGGAGGTAGAATGTCAAACCAACAGTAAAAAGTTTCAGGCTTTCCAAAAATCGCCTACACTGGCTACCCTAACTCCACAATCTAGAGTTCTTCACAGGTTCCAGTTAAGGGTTAATGTCCAGGACTTATTTTGACCGTACAGCCTTGAGATAACATTTGGAATTTAATGAGCTTTAGCAGTGAATTTACCTAGAACTGAAATCAAGTATTATGCAGTCTCAAGTCATTCTCTGGATTTGGGCAGGCTGTGGTAAATACCATGTTGGGGAAGTTAATTAAACTGAGAAATTGAATTTTACTTTTTTAAAGAAATGGCCATTGGGTGTTAATCAGCTGTGAAGGAAAAAAGCAGGAAGCCAAAGGAATCCATAAAAGAGCTTTGCCCCGTAAGCACAGTTGCCTCACCTCTGACCTCCATAACTGAGAAAGAATTTGGCTCTGGCAATATTCTCTGTGAAGATAGCGGCTTGAATCACTGCCATGAGCAAATGAGTTTTTGCTACTGAGAATGAATTCTCCTGAACTGCTGAAACCAAGGCCTACACTCCTGAATGGCTATTATTCATTATTTATTTGGAAGATTGCTAGTAACACTGTGAAGTCCCCCGTACCCGAGAGCTACAAGCTGTAGTATTTAGCCTATGGAACAAAACTCACAGAAAGGAAAACCAGCTGGGCAAGTGGTGTGCCCAGAGCAAACTGTGAGAACTGCTTCACAAATACAGAGTCACCCAAAAAATGAGCAGATGTAAAATAGGAGGGCCTCCTTTATTGCTCTACCTTCTATTTTTTAGGTGATCCGTATGACTAAATTATTGATTTTTGATTGTATCAGAAAGATATTTGGGGACAGGTAAGGGAAAGGGTCTGGACTATAATGACTTTTTTTTTTGCATGGTCAGGCACCGGGAAACAAACCCAGGTCTCTGGCATAGCAGGTGAATTCTACCACTGAGCCACTGTCGCACCACCCTAGACTATAATTATTTTGAAGTCTCCCCTGAGTCAGTTGTAGGGAATTACTGGACAGCAGCCACAGCATCATCTTGGGCAGGTTCCATTGATCTCATGTCATTAATCTGGAGATTTTTGCATTTAAATGTTATAATTTATATGACTGTAAAAATGTTAGCTATTCCGCTATCATTGCTAGTACTATTCACTACCATTACTACTTAGTAAAAACTCTTGGTAAATTTGCTTTTTGTGACAAAACACTCCATCATGGTTAGTTGGCTGGGAATAGAGTTCTATCAATTCCCCCACCCAAATGAACCATTCTGGGCATTGTTGCAATTCCATATGCCCTTTCTAATCACACTGTTCTATTGAAGTAACATATCATTTGGAGAAATGTTTCATTTCATTCATTCAGATCCTATCCCATTCAGTGCTCTATGCACCTTTAATTCAAATGAAATGCGCCTAGTCTGCTGAATGCTGAACACTGAAAATGAAATCCTTTCAAAGAACCGAAAACTAGTTCCTTAAGTAACAGTATTACAATAATGTATTTATTTGGGCAAGTACAGTTCCTGGCTTTCATAAATCCTCAATAAATATTTATCAAATAACTAAATGCATATATGCATGATTAATATCAGTGGTGCAGCTGGGCATTTTGGAGAACTACCCCTCCCCCATCCCATCCCTCATTGTCTTCTCCCAATCGCCTTTTTCTAAGCCGGCTCCTGGGCTACCTGGACCTCCCTCTGCCCCAACCCTTTAGCAGTGAAGGTGCAGGTAGCCATCTGGGGCCTGTTTTCACTTTTTTTCCCACATCCTTCGGGGCATGGGTTCCACACACACCTTCCTCTCTGTCCTCTGGTGAAAGTTACCCAAGGTTCAGGGGTGCAGGATGTAGTGTAGTGGCGTACATGGGCCCCCCACCCCCATTTCTGCTCCAGAGTCCTGATTGCTCTGGGCACCAGTGGGGCCCTTCCTGGAGGCTCCCTTCCTCTCCACCCTTTCCCTGTCATGTCTCCTGCCTCTGTCATATTTAAGGGAGCAGCAGCTACGCCTACACGAGAGAGACAGTTCCAACAGAAACACGACAAAAGACGTGGACCGTTTTCTACGAAAGAAACACAAATCGCCAACAAAATAAATAAAAAGAACAAATCTCACAGGTTATCAAAGAATACGAGATTAAAAATAATGGAATAAACATATCAGAAAGACAAATTAAAGGGAATAAGAGAGGGGATGGGGGAAAAGGTGCTTCCATACACTGCTTTGGGGAATGTAAATTTATACAACATACTGGAGAACAATCTGGAACATGTATCAAAATCTTCATGAAAGAGGATACTCTTTTAAATCCAGGAACTTCATTCCTAGGAATTTATCCTACAGAAACAAAGAAACTAGACAAGCTATACATACACAGATGTTTAACGCAGCAATGTTTATAATATTTAAAAAAATAAACAGGAGTTTGGCTAATTATTTTTTGGTATGTTAAACATGATGATATATAACTATTTTGGTTGACACAGAAAGATGTTTTGAATATTGTGTTAATTGGAAAAGCAGACTATGGAACAGTTGGTAGGGTGTGTAGTGGATTGAATCGTGTCACCCCAAAAGACATGCTCAAGCCCTAAACCTGTCACCTGTGGATGTGACCTCGCTTGGAAATTGGGTCTTTGCAGATGTAATCACGTTAAGATGAGGCCCTACTGGAGAGCCCAAATCCAATGACTGGTGTCTTTATAAGAGAAGGGAGAGGGAGATTTGAATGCAGATACCCAGAGAACACCCAGAGGGAAGAAGGCCATGTGACAAAGGAGGCAGAAATTGGAATAATAACAGCTAGAAGCCAAGGAATGCCAACGATTGCCGGCAACCATCAAAAACTATGAGGCAAGAAAGAATTCTTCCTTAGCGGCTTCAAAAGGAGCATGGCCCTACACTCACCTTGATTTCAGACGTCAAGCCTTCAGAACTGTGAGGGAATAAAAGTACCTCGTTGAAGGCCTGAGGAAACTAATACAGGATCTGATCGTGTTTTCATAAAAACACTTATAGCATGTTAATCTATGCTTAGATGAATTCCTGGAAGGATCTAGACAGATTTTTAAAAGATATTTTTATTGTACACAACAAACGAACATATAAACATTCTATACATAGTATACAATCAGTGGCTCACGATATCATCACATAGTTGTGTATTCATCACCATGATAATTTTTTTGAATGTTTGCATTTCTCTAGTAAAAGGAATAAAAAAAAACTTGTATGTGCCATATCTCTTACTTCTCCCTCTCATTGACCAGGAGTATTTCAATCTACTTGATTTATTTTAACCTTTGTTCCCCCTATTATTTGTTTATTTTTATCCCTATTTTTTACTCATCTTAGACAGAATATTAATGGTGATGGAAGATTTATATTTTAGTCTTTCTGCTAATATGTATTTGTAATTTTTTGCAAAGTACATGAGCTATTTGAAAAAATTGTTTGCGCAGGTACAATGAAAAAATACAGATCAGTTTGTATTTTTCTATTCCTAATATGAAAACCAGAAATTATACTATTTCAAAGCTGAAATCCTTCTTAAAGTACACTTTTTAAACAATATTTTAATTCCTTATTTTAAAGATAAAGGAGCTGGGCGGGCAACGGTGGCTCAGTGACAAAGTTTTCACCTGCCATACCGGAGACCCAGGTTCGATTCCTGGAGCCTGCCCATGTCAAAAAATAAATAAATAAAATAAAAAATAAAGGGGCTGAGGCCCTGGGAAGTCAACTGATTGGCTTCACAGTGTGACACTGGACTCACCACAGGACTTAGGTTATAGCTGGTGGCAGGACCAGAATTTGCGCCCCCATCAGCAGTTCATTGCTCTTTCTAAAGCAACACAATGCCTCCAAAGAGCCAAAGAGGGTCTGTCCACAGATATGCAGCCAAGACTGCTGCCTGCCTGACACAGCCTTTCACTGGCTCTCAGTAGTGCCTGCAAAAGGCCCAGACCATCTCTGCTAAACAGCTGAACGGAAACTCCCAGAGCATGAAAAATGCTCACCCCAATTGGCCTGACAAGCTATATTTTCCCATTTGTAAGGTGAAATCCTCTCCAGAAAATTCTATGTTATAAAGCACGCCCTTCTCCTGGTTGTCAGTTACATCTTTCCTGAGGAGGGCCCTAAGGTGACAAACCGGATACCAAGAATAATTAAACAAGCCCCATAGCCAGGAGGAGACCGAAGGCAGCAGCCTCCATTTATTGCAAATTGGACTAAATTAATAGATCAGCTAAGATCAATAAAAGAAAGGCATAATTACAGATTCTTACCCATGAATGCTGCCCTTGCCAGCAGGTTAGTGTTTGGGGTGACACCTGACAGGCCTCTCTAGGAAGCTTTGGGATCTGGGTATCACTCTGGGTTGATTCCTGTATATTTACACCTACGTAGGGAACAAATAGCCTGTGTGCAGGTGAAGCCCTTGGACAGTATGTCCTCCCCTCTTCCCACCTTACTTCCTCTCTAGGCTACTTCCAAGGGACTTGCACCAAATTCCAATAAGATTTAAAATCCTTTTCTTCTGCTCAGGCGAAGGGCCTTTTTTTCCCACCTGGGCTGTTTAGAGGACTATTTTCAGTCCAGTAACAATAACACCCTCAGTTATCGAGGTGGTCTTTATTCCTGTACTTTTTCCTTGAATTGAAACTTCTTCTTGCTTTCCAGGGTGCCCGGGACAAGGAGGGCTCAAGTTGTTTTGTGTCAGGGTAATTTATCCAAACAGTGAGCCCTAGTTGCATTAGTTCAGCTTAGTTTGAGCTGCATATAACATAAAACAAATGCATACTATGTGGCTTAAACTGATAACAGTTTCCCATCTAGAAGCAGACTCTTGAGCAATGCTCTTATAGCAGCTTTTCTGCGTCATCAGAGACTTGGCCTGATATATTTTTTCTTTGCTGTCTTCAGCAAAATGGCTTCTGGTCTCAAGGCCATCTCATGATCCAAGTTAGCCGAGAGAGCTTCGGCCATCTCAATCCATTCCAGGCAGCAGGAAGGAGGAGCAAAAATTACACTGAAATAGGTTGTAAGGGAGACTTGCTGGCCTGGGAGGCATCCTGCCTTCCTCAGGTGACTCTGACCCTTCCTACCCTGATCCACAATGTATTCCTCTCGAATTTTAACCTTTAAAAGGCAATAATTACTTTCCAGAAAACTACAACCTCCAGATGGGTTCCTAGGTCAGATAAGTTCTGAAATCCAGAAGGGCCAGCCTCTCCAGAATATCAGCTAGTTCCATCCCCGTGATCCATATTATTGATAGCCCCTTCCTACATGAAAAAGTTAGAATGGGCATAGCCCAAATATACCTAAAGATTGGGAGAAAAATCAAAGAAGAAGGTAGAGTCATAACAGAGAATATGGGATTTAACAAATGCGTATGACTGCTGAATCATTATATTAATATTTCTCTCAGTCTCTAGTGTCTTGGAGCAGCTAGAATAAAAACCTAAAATTGTAGAACTGTAACCATTAACAACCTCTGAAATGTGTACTATAACAAATTGTTGCAGTGTGCTTTGAAATTTATTGCTTTTTTGTATAGATGTTATTTTTCACAATTAAAAAGTAAAAGGCAATCATTCACTCACTTTCTATTCTTGGCAGGGCAACATATTGTAGTTCCCAAGTATTATAATAAGGGTTACCTCAGAATCCCATTTTCTCTCTCTAGGTATAAGGCCAGGATGCGTCCAAATCATCCTAAAGCATCTCAAACTGCTCAGAGCTGCTGGTGCAAAACAAACAATCCCTAAAGATGTAGAATGTTATTCCTCCTCCTTCCACTTCACTTTAAGTCCTGATTTTACTGATAAAGACTCTTAGAGATGGAGAGCCAACTTTCTCTTCCTCATACTTAACATTATAAAGAACTTCCTTATATTTAATCTAAATTATTCAAATATAACTAAAATTTAACTTCAAATATAACTAATATTTAAATCTCAGACATTTTAGTTGTCATCATCCTTGGAGAAGGAGACCAATTAGGCATCTTACATTTGAATCTCAGAAAACAGATGCCACTTTGGATAGCAGGCAGGTAGAGGGGAAATACTTAGGTTTCTCCTTTTGGGGGAGTGGATTGCAAGGAATTATCACATATTTTAATATTATCTAACATGCTGAAGACCATGTTGGAAACACGTGTCTTCAATCAGTATACACCCAAGGTGCAAGCAGCCATGCAAACATGCAGGTATCAGGGTCACATCTCATTGTCACGACTTTGAAACAAGGATGGATTGTCTACTTCAAGGTCATTCTGATACAGCTTATCTAGGATTCAGCTCATCTCCTAAGAAGCTATTCCATGCCTGGTCTTCTCTATATGTGATGAGAATTCAGTATACTGGAGAAATTTCTCTATACTTGCAGCGAACTTTTAGACCCCCCATATATTTTAAAAAATATTTTTATTGAGAAATATCCACATACATACGATCCAATCATACTATACAATCAATGGCTCACAATATCATGTCATGGTGAAGAATGACAATTACTGGAACATTTTCATCACTGCAGAAGAAGAAGAAGAAAAAGAAAAAGAAAAAGAAAAAAAAGAACTCATACATCCCATACGCTTTACCCCTCCTTCTCACTGACCCACAGTATGTCAATCTGCCCAGTTTGTACCCTTTATCTCCACCTATTATTTATTTATTTTTATCTTTCTTTTTTTTCCCACTCATCTACTCATACCTTGGATAAAAGGCACATCAGACACAAGGTTTTCACAATTAAACAATCATACTGTAAAAGTATACAATCATCTTCAAGAATCAAGGCTAATGGAACACAGTTCAATGGTTTCAACTTCTCCCCTCCAGCCACTCCAATACATCATAAACTAAAAAGGGATATCTATACAATGCATAAGAATAACCTCCAGGATATCCTCCCTACTCTGTTTGAAATCTCTCAGCCACTGAGACTTTATTTTGTCTCAGTTCTCTCTTCCCTCTTTTGGTTAAAAAGACTTTCTCATTCTGATGATGCCAGGTCCCGGCTCATCCCTGGGTAGACTCCTAATATTTTAATTAAAAAAAAATACTTGGAGCAAAATAAAAATCATATGTCCTGTCATGTTTTAGTGAAAAAACTCTGGGCTTTAGGGCCAAAGAGAACTAGATCTAAATCCTAGTTCTGCAACTCACTGACAGTGTAGTTTTGAGTAAGTGACTTAATCTTTCTGAGCCTCAGTTTCTTCATCTGCATAATGGAGTCAATTATACCTACATGGCAAGGTTTTGGGGAAAAAAATCTGGGAAGGCTGTTTTTGCATTAAGGTGGTGAACTGTAAAGTGCCAACTCCATTAGGATGGTGTTTGGTTTTTGGATTTCAAAACTAGGGACAGAGTAGGTTTCATGAGGACTGGAAAGTGTTTTTCTAGGGCCAAGATGATCACATTATGGAGAATTTAAACAATATTGAGCAACAAAGGGGAAAATGCCCAGAGAAAACTGTAAAACTAGTTTCTTTGGAAGACATCACAAACTTCTACTTACTTTTGAATTTCTTTTTTTCAAGGAGAATTCTCTTCATAAAGGAAAGAGCTCAAGATGGGAGAGAATAGTATACAAGTGCACCTGGCTCAGGGGTTCTCCGGTCTGCTTCTTGAGTCTCAGTCACAGAGATTCCAGGCATCAGAATTAAAAAACAAAAATTAAAACCCTCTTCCTCCCTTCAATTGCTTTTAGCCATGGTGGTACATTAGAATCACCTGGCGTGCTTAAAAAAATTGGCACCCTGCTGGGGCTCCAGCCTAGAGATGCTGATTCCATTGGTCTGTTGAGGGGACCAGGCACTGGCAATTTTAAAGCTTCCTCAAGTGATTCTAATGTGCAGCCAGGGTTGCAATCCCCTGACCTGGATGTTCTAAATTAGCCTGAGTGACCTGACCTGGCTAACTTCCAGGGTATTGAAAAAACTTGCAAATGAAATCACTGAGCCACTTTGATCATCTTTAAGGAACTGTGAAGAATGTTTTGGAAAAATCTTAGGGATGATTTGGAAAGACTGGAGATGGGCAAATATTATCCCAATTTTCAAAAAGTCAAATAAAGGAGGCCATATAATTTGTAGCTCTAGAAACTTGAGTGAAACCTAGGCAATATTTCTTTTTATTAAAATTACAGTTTATCAGTAGTGATCAATATGAGTCTGCCCAGGGTCAGTAAGTAAAAGACATATCGACCTAATTACATTCCCTATTTTGAAAGGGTTGCTGACTTGCATATAAGTTCATTAAATTTCAGAAGGCATATGGTAAAATGATATGGACGTGATAAGGTAGAAGAATGAAGACCAATGCTTCTCAAAATGTATTGTGCAGAGAATTATTTAGGGATCTAGATAAAATGCAGATTCTGATTCAGTGGGTCTGGGCTGGAGCCTGAGAGGGAGCATGTCCTACAAGCTCCAGGTACTGCTGATGCTCCTGGATCACAGGCTAAATTTTGAGTAGCAAGTGTATGTATTATATATTAGTTTATTAGGTGGGTTAGTAAACACCCATATTAACAGAATATTAATCAGTGCATCAGTGCCATTCTGGGGAAAGTTTTCTGGGTTGGGATCTAGATTTGTTTTGTCTAAGAATACAAGTGGCAGCTTGAATGAGAACATTTATGGGATGCTTATCAAATTTTCAGATGACAGGGAACTGGAAGAGAGAGCTAATGACAGAATTAGCATCCAAATAGCTTTTGACAGGGACTTCTTCTCTGACCTGGAAAAGATAGATGGCCCATGTCACATTCTTTTAGAGCCTGTTCTCCACTTGGCCATATAATAGCAAGATGAGTGGCCTTATGCAAATCAGTGAACCTATTGGGCCCTCAGGCTCCTCATCTGTGAAAGGAATAGGTTCATCATTATTTCAAACTCTGATAGTTGCATGTGACAGAAAACTCAACTCACTCTAACTGGTCACATATCCATCTCTGAACCAATCCCTGAGGCCAGAGGGGTGGTTACTCTGTCAAAAGTCATTTGGCTGCACATAAATCTACCCTCACAGGTAGTGTCTAATTACTGTATTAAGTGTCTAATTAGTGCTCAAAAATGTTAACTTCCCTTTCTGCTTTGATTCTTTAGGTCTCAGACATCTTTGAAAAGTGATATTGACACTGGAAAAAAATAAAAACATACAGGAACTTTGCTTTGGGGGACTCTTGCCTGGCTTGTTGGCAGCAGCCGCTCTTCCTCTGCACCTGACCCTCTCGCTCTACCTGACTTGATGATGCCACATCCCAAGATCCCAGGGGACTCAGCTGCAGCCAGGCCACTGCCAGAGCCTCCAATTGCTGGCCTTTTAGGAGGTCAATCTCCATGATGAACTTTCTTATGGGAGCTTGAGTTGTTGAAAAAGGATTCTGGGGGACTGCCCCATGCTCTTAATAGTGGTTCTCTGACTTAGCAGTGAAGGAGCTTGTTCTTGAGCCAGAGACTCTTATTACTTGGGACTTGGATGGGCCTAAGGATCTGAATTTTAACAAGAATCCCATGTGATATATATATATATATTGGCATGGGCAGACTCCACGAACCAAACCCAGGTCTCTGGCATCACAGGTGAGAACTCTGCCTGCTGAGCCACTGTGGTCCACCCCCCCCCCATGTGATTTTGAAGCAAGTGGTCTGGGACCACATGTGCAGAGCCTGAGAGCTGTGGCTCTCTATTTGGCAACATAAACCATGGGCGGAGCCCTTGTCACAGCTCTCCTGGGGCTTTGGTGCATCCTCCCCAGCTTTGGGAACTGCTTCCTGTCCAGCTGAGTGGTGAGGAAAGGTCACTTCACCCGTGGATGACCCTGTAGTAGGGGGTCACTGAGGCTGTAGATCCCCTAAGAGGTAAACTACAGATTTGACATGGGAGTTGGGGGGCAGGGCTTTTGATACCAGGCTGCATCTGAGAATGCAGTGGAGAATGAGACCTTTGGGGAGGAGGGAGGCTGTGACCCAGGCAGACTGGGGTTGGAATGAGAGGGTCTGGTGTTCCCCTCAGTAAAAGCAACAAACGAAAGATCTAATGTGTTTGTAAACCCCAAGGATTAGGGTAAGAAATGCCAGTTCTGAAAAGGGCTGGAAAACAACGTATGCTAAGACTGTGGGCAGGCAGAGAGTCATGTGAGAGCTGAAGCCTGTGACTCTCAGCTGTTGGTCAGCCAATGCATGCAGTCGATGGTCCTGTAAGTGTGTGACTTCTGACAGACTGGCTCAGGAGCCCTCTTTAGGTGGGCTGAGGTCTTTCTACCCTACGGATTTCTTTGAAGAGGTAAAAACACTTTGAAAAGGACATTCAGCTTCTTGTAAATCAGGAGATAAAATCTGGGTCTCACTGTTTATGCTTTGGGCCATTAATTAGGATGCCTTGGTCAGAGCTAATGGAACCCAGTTTATTTACTTTATTCCACAAATTGTTATTGAGAGTTTACTCCAGTGCTCAGCACTGGTTTTACAGTGGAAAGATATATATATATATATATATATATACATATATAAACCCACCCCAAATAAAAAATATATAAACATAAATCATAGTAAAATTTAAGAATAAAAGCAGGATACTGTGAGAGAACACTGGGTTGGAAGGCTGGGTTTTCGATTGGGTGGTTGAGTAAGGTCTCTTTGAGGCATCTACATTTAAGCTGAGATGTAAAAGGTAAGAAGGTGCAATTTGAGGAAGAGGATTCCAGATAACAGGAATGCTGTGTGTGAAGGCCTTAAGGAGAAGTAATGAAGCGTAATGAATTACAGGGCAGGGGCCAGAGATGAGGATTGAGAGGGGTCCAGATCATACGCAGCCTTGAACAAGTTCCCCCCAAGCTTTCTGGCTTACAACAAGGAAACACTGGCTATTCTTACAGTTTCTATGGGTCAGGAATCCAGAAGTGTGTGCTTGCTGGGGCTCTCATGAGTTTGCAGTGATCTGAAGGCTTCAATGGGGATAGAAGATCCAAGTCCCCAGTGGCTCACCCACTGTGGCTGCTGAGAAATGCTGGTTGATGGGGGGAGGCCTCAGTTCCTCTCAACCCGAGCTTACAGGCTGCTTCAGTGTCCTCAAGATGCGGCATCTGGATTCTCCCAGAACGGGTCATAAATGAGAGCAAGGCAGAAGGGGCAATGCCTTTTATGATTTAACTTTGGAAGTCACGTACAGGCGATTCCATACCATTCTCTTCATTAGAAGCCAGTCACTAAGTCTGAACAACATTTTTTTTTCAGATCTTGTTTCTTAAGTTTATTTTGAAATAATTTTAGACTTAAAGTTCCAAAAATAGTAAATAGAGTTACCATCCACCCTTCACTCATTTACCCTTGATGTCAAAATTTTTCATAATCATAGTACAATTAGCTGAACAAAAAAAAAAGAGTTATATTGGTATATTACTATTGAATAAACTGAAGACTTTATTTGGATTTTACCAGTTATTACACTGTCTTTTTTTTTTATTCCAGGGTCTAATTCAGGACTGGACTACATTTAAGGGAGGAGAATTAGATCTCACTTTTTGAAGGGAGGAGTGTCCAATAATTTGTGGATATATTTTAAAAGCAGCCCATAGGCCATGGGAAGAGGCTAGTTTAAGCAGGACAGAAGGCCTCCTTAGAAGGCTATGGGGGTGCCCAGCGAACCCCAGACAGAAGGAAGAAATGAGGCTGGACCTCGGGAAGGGCTGGAAGCAGAGACTGGTATTCCGCCAGGACACTCCCTTCTTTATTTCCGGTGCTTTCCACCTGTTGGCCTCATTTTCCTTCTTCTCCACACCAGCTTTCTTGCTTCCTCTGTTTACATGACAGCGTGTGACATGCATCCCCTCCCCCCAGCTCCTGAACTTGCGAAACACACACAAACCAACTGGATTCTGTTTAAATTCCAAATTCCTGGGACAGCGGTTGGACTGGCCTGATTGCGAAGGTTTCCCTCCGGCCTTGGCAGTGGGGATGTGTCAACATAAACGAGGTTGCCACTGGCCCAACTCCGCAGGAGAGGATGAGTCAGTGTGAAGTGGGGTTGGGGAGCACCCTACTGTGTCTACTTCAGCCATTCTATTGGTCTCGTCAGCCTGCAATTTTACCTGACACAGGCAATAAATTTTCTACAGGTGATAGTTCCATCAATTGGAGTTTTCTAGAAGTGGATGAAAATTTACACACAGGAGTTTCGAAAGTGTAGTAGGTTTTACTCATTCAAATGGCCCCCAAAAGAACTCATGAAGCATTTTATGGGGTGCTTTTGGAGACTGTTAAATAAAATGGTTTAGTCGTAAAACAGTTGGAGTTAATCAGTTGAGCAAAAATAGAAGAGGGCTGTTTCAGGGACCTGGCTAATGTAAGTCTTATTGATATTAGAAATAGGAGCACAATAGTAGCAGCGAGACAGAACATGAACAAAGATCTTAATGGGCTTATTAAAACTGGTTGCCAGGGCAACACACAAGTGAAAGGCAGGCACTTTTATTTTGGAATAGCTGCTGCAGAAAATGAGGGCATCAAAGACTAAGCCCCAAGAGTGTAGTGCAATTGTGATCGTTTTCAGACAAAGGCTTCCGTTCTTTCAGGAGGGAAGTCATGATGGTGGGGAGATATTGTTTTCAAGGGCTTAAATATAAGAAATCTTTGAATGAGCTTCATCTTTAGAAAATAAGGATTTTCTGTGGTAATAAATTGTAGTCTGGGGTCAGAAAGGAAGTGGAAGTGGTGACTTTGGGGGCTACATCTAAGGAAATTTGAAGGAAGGAGAGGGCTGGGATCATTGTGGGGGAAGTAAGGAAGCTGAGCTAGACTTATCTTTGAGCCCTATCTACTTTTGTAAAATAAAAAATATATATAAAAAACGCAGTAATTTTCCCTTTAATTTCACTTATTCTTCTAATGCTGATCATGAGCCAAAGTAATCCACCTAATTAAGTGTGCTTGTATAGGCAGGTGTCCCCATTAGAGAAATACAAATCAATGGGAGTTTGTGTTTAATTTTCACAGCCAACTATATTGGCCCACATTATTGTACCATTATATAGTTAGTTTGCTGTCTGTTTATCTGTTGGTTACTTTTTTTTTTTTTAAATGGCAGCATCTAGAGTAATTATCAAGTAATCTTCAGGGTATAAAAAGTGCTTCATTCAGCTCCTCTGTAATAACAGTCATTACTGAACTCTCCAAAAACAATTGACTAGTTACTTGCAGCTTCCAAAGAGTTCCCCAATCCAGAAAACTGCAAATTACATGGTAATTATTACTGAGGCTCTGTGCTAACTCCAGTCATAATTTCAATGTAATTGGTAGAGCATGGATAACTATGAATTATGTCATGTATACAACCTATTTCCTGGGAACTTACACAGTTATTTGTGGTATGCATAATAAAGCAAAACCTAAATTGAATGCTAATCTTAGTAAAAATCACTTTAATACCTCATTTTCATTTGAATGGACACCATCTGTTTTAAGGTGCTAGCTGGGAGCAAAGGAAAAATAAACTTCAGCAAATAAACTATTTGTTGCCATCTAATGTTTCAAATTTAATACTGAAAGCCAATGAATTAAACCAAAGGCTTTGATTCAGTACTGTTTCCCAGGGCAGGGAGTTATCAAAGATGCCCATAGATATTAATTACAAATATTAGGATTTTTCCCCCCAATGCTAAACTAAGGAAGCTCTTGGATTCCAGTTTTACTTTACAGATATTTGGTCATTATCTAAGTTTGGGATCCCCCCAATAGTAAACCTCAGACTAGGATTTGACTCCAAGTAGTTTACTTGGGAGAGGATCCCAGGAAATACCAGTGGGGGGAAGAGGCAGTGAGGGAGGGAGAAGGAAGTGAATGAAGTGCACGTTATTACGTGGGTAACTGGAACTCAAAGTCACTGGGGGAATCTGGAGACTGAGAAATACACCTTCGGGTTATCCCAACGCGGAGGCGAGGAAACTGGGGTATTGACCCACATCACCTTAGACAGCATTGGCTGAGAAATGCTGTGGGAACATCAAATGTCTAGGCTTGCCTTCTGAGTGGCAGAGTGGGACACGTGTGGCCAGTGTGCTTCCTCAGACAGAGAATCACGTCCTCCAAGGCATCACTAACCTAAAATTGTTCACATGGGGCAGACATTTGACTGAAGGTTTGAGGTAAGAGAGGGGATTTACAGAACACTTAACCTGAAGAGTCAACGTGGTTGTTCTTAAAGGTCTTTGCCACCCCGTCCCCAGCAGCCCTCACCCTTTTACTCAGCTCTCCCCCTACCAAGACCTTTCTCTTCCAGCTCTCTCTTCTGTATCTCCACATTCTTGTTCTCCTGTACAATAGAGGAGGATTAGATTTTTCTGTTATTTTATTGTGGAAAGCAACTGAACTCTCTTTGGCTAACTAAGGGGCCTGGTTGTTCATAATCAATCCCCTCCATTAAGCTATTTTTTTCTACAGAAAAACAGAGCACTTTTCTCTGTACCAGCCAATTTCCTCAAGCTGCAGTCAGTCTTTCCGCCCCCTTCCTTAATAATTGAAGCATGTTGGTCATGTTTAAATATGTCTTGTGGTTATTTTGGATACAGATTAAAGTTAGTTACAAAGAGATGTCTTATATTCCTCCTCTTAGGGTGTCCAGGTGACTTAGGACTTTAACTCTTCAGAAGAGAGCACTCTTTGGATTCTACATCTTGAAGAGGCTATAGGGATGACACACTGGGGATTCTCATGAGACCTAACAGCTCTATTCCCGGGATGCTTAGAAAACTTGGCCCCTGTGGGGTTTTAAAGAAAGAGAGAGAGAAAATTTTCCCTTGGCATTGATTCATTAGTTGCTGCTTATCTACAGAAATCCAGGAAGCAAATCTTTGGTACAGGTGTGGGTCACAGAGCTTGGTTTCTGTAATGACTACAGCCAGCTCTACTGTGATGAAATGTTTTAGCAATGCCAGTGGTGCGTACAAAAATCGAATTGCATTGTGAAGATTAAAGGCATGCATATGGCAGGTGTTTTGTTTCCTCCATTGATGTATCTCTAAAAAATCTGAGTAAATGAAATACAAGTCAAGTCATTTTAAATACACAGGAGTAGCTTTTTGAAGGACTATGTCCATGAATACTATTATGCACAGCGCTTGGTTCATAGGGCACAAACAACATATATTTGTTAAATGAAAGAAAGAGTAAATCCTTTCAAGTGAAAAATGATTTGCATAGAATATAACCATACTTAATGTGTGATCAAGCTATGCAGAGCATTTGAAAAGATCTCAGAACACTTAGTTGAACCTCCCATAAGGGCAGAAAACCCCTATAAAGTAGCCCATTGACTCCTTTGAATGAAGGGGAGCACCTCATCCCACTCCATGGAATGGCAGCATAGGGGCTGTTTAAAGTGTTGTTTAAAGTGGGAACTCTAGAGGCAGATGCCTAGATTTGAATGACTCTGATACACAAGAACTTCGGGCAAGTTATTTAAAAGTGGTGTGACTTGGTTTCCTCATCCCCAAAGCAGGGATGAAAATAGTACCCATCATACAGGGTTGCTATGAAGACTGAATGCATTCACACTTGTCAAGTGCTTGGCTCATGGTAAGCACTCAGTGGAAACTAATATGATTCTAAAAGTTAGATGTTTTTTCTTGTATTGCTTTGCCATTTTCCTTCCTGGAACTTACTTTTTCTGGCTTCAATTTTGCTCTCTGGAACTAAAAATATCGTTCCAAGAGCAATCATTATCCTCTCCCTTTTCATAAATCATATCCAAAATGAGAAACATTCCTAGTTTGTTCACCTATTCCCATATGGCATGTTATACAGGCACCTTCCCATATGGGTTGCTCTCTGTCAACATTGCCTAGCACCACCACCAGTACCCCACCCCTCTCAGGAGGTTCCCAGGATTGCATATGATTCTCCAGATGTGGCCCAAGCAGGGTGGAGAACAATAGGGCTATTGTGTTTTGGACAATATTATACAATCCATCTGGCCACAGATTGCTGTAAGTGCTTTGGTAGCCAAATTGCACTGCAGGCTCATCCCCTAAATTTTCCCAGTTTTTTTTTTTCTTTTTGCATGAACTTCCTTAAGCCCCATTGCCTTCATCCTGTGCTAGCATAATTGATGTATTTCAATGTTTGTGCATCTCCATATATTTTGTCTTGTTAGTGTTAACGTTTCTGTTAATATTTATGCCATTGAGCAAAAGCAGAAAGGAATCTTTTGTACTTGTTTCTTTTTACTGCTGAAACAGAATATTGTGTGAAACTTTTCCTGGTGCCTAGGAATTGGTGACTTGGGCTTAAAGATGAGGACAAAAAAGGATTAAGTAGAGTAAGGTCTGTAGACAGTCACCAACCATTGGGTGAGACATGTCCCTTGGTAGTATTAAGCAGTGGACTAACTGGCTTTCCTGGTTGCATCCATCATCTGATCCCCCACTCTCACTCCATTCCCTGTTCAGTCTATAAAAGAAGTGTGAACCAACATACCAGTGGACACTGCAATAATTTTTGCAAGGAACATTGCTTTAGTGAAGAAGGGAAGTGAATGCCCCTTTGCCCTCGAAGCTAAATGATAGAGGGTTCCTAAGAGATCCACTCATAGACAATGGGGAAATCTTAAAAGAGGGGTTTAGGTATTTCATTTTCTGTTTGGATGTCTGGTTAGGCAGTGGATGTGTGAATTCATCCTGCACCTTTCTAAGCAGAAGAAATGAGAATTGGAACAAGATGGTAGGGTTGAGAGGTGGGTGAAGGTGGAGCAGGATTCAGTCTCCTGGTTAGTATGGCAAGGATGTATGCTTTTCTCACAGGCCAAATGGACCATGAAGAAGGTAGATGAGGTTGAGACAAAAGGGATGGCAGGACCTGGCAAGAATTAGGAGAGGCTGGCCTAGAGCTGGAATTCCTACATAGGAAGCTGGGCAAAAGGGTGACTACCCACTTAGGGCCTCTGAAGAACTCATGTACCCCATTGAGAAAGCCAGAGCCTATGGGCAATCAATGAGAGCCTGAGAAGGAGGACATCACTAGAGAGAAGGCCAGAATAGCAGCCAGTTAAGTAGGAGACACTTGTCCTTTCCCTCTTCCTCCTCCCTGCCCCAACATCTCAGAAGATCTACAGTTCAGAGGAGAAAGGGGAGACTGTGTTCCAGGTGGCAGACTATGTCCCTGAGCTTAAATTCCAGGAGAGATGGGGAAGGAGTTAAAGAACCAGAAGAACCGTCATGTGGTCCCTCTTCACTGCAGTTCCCTGGAGTCATAAGCATTCAGGTGATGAGCAAAGGGGTTGCTTTCAATTAGATATGAAATTGGAACTTTAAGTTGGATAGACTTTTTTTTGAATGCTGTATGGTGGGGGTCACATTTCATTCTTTTTCCATGTGACTGTCCCGTTATTGCAGCATCATTTGTTGAACTTTTTTGGAGGGTGGAGTGGGTGGAAGTGCATGGACCAAATCGAACCCAGGTTTCCCACATAGCAGGTGAGAATTCTACCACTAAACTATGCTTGCACCCCTTGGATAGACTTTAGCAATCAAAGGTGTCAAGGAGGTTGGAGAATCTGCCCAAAATACTATTAGGGAAGCACCTATCCAATGGGAAGTGAGATATATCTTAACACAGTTGGAGGCAATGGTTGGATAAAAATAGAACCATTTCAAGTTAGTATCCATTGAGTTGAGAGCATTTAGGAAAATGGTGACACCATCTAGTCTGTGGGTAATGCTCTGTTGCAGATGACTCAGTTGGCGTTTGTATTAGTATTTCATTGGTGCATAACAAATTATCAAGAAGTTAGCAGCTTACAACAACATCCAATTATTAGCTCACAGTTCTATGGGTCAGAAGTCTGGGTGGGCTCGGTTGGACTCTTCTGCTCAGGTTTTACACTCAAGGTGTCTGATGGACTGGGTTCCCATCTGGAGGCTCTAGGGAAGAATCCACTTCCAAACTCATTCAGCTTGTTGGTAGAGTTTAGTTCTTTGCAGCTGTAGGCTTGAGGCTCCTGTTTTCTTGCTGGCTGTCAGTCGGGGGCTATTCTCAGCTCCTTGAGGTCACCAGCATTACTTCTTGGGTGGACCTGCCATCATCAAATCCTTTTCCTGTTTCAGGTCTCTCTGACTTCTCCCTCTGCTGCATCTTGCTGATTTCCTCTTCTGCCTAACTTTTCTACTGTTAAGAGCTCATAGAATTACCTTGGTATGGAAGTTTGAAGCTGTTATGGATCCCAGAAAATCATATACATAAATTTAATCCATTCCTGTGGATGTGGACCTATGGTAGGTGGGACATTTGATTAGGTTGTTTTGATTACAATGTGACCCACCTCATCCAAGGTGAGTCTTAATCCTTTTGCTGGAGTCCTTTATAAGAAGATAAAACACATATAGAGGCTAAGAGCTGAAATTAAGAGACGCTTTCAGAAAGAAGCTCCAGAGAAGCTGAGAGACAAGAACATACCCACAGAAGATGAGAGAGGAAGCCACTGAAGCCAGAAGTTGAAAGCAACAAAACCCAAGAGAGAAGGACCAACAGATGTCACCATGTGCCTTGATATTAGGCAGAGGAGCCCAAGCCTACAGGTAGCTGTCTTCAGAGAAGGTATCATCCTGTTGATGCCTTAAGACATTTTTTCATGGCCTAGAAACTGTAAATTTTAAGTAATAAATCCCCATTGTAAAAGCCAACCCATTTCTGGTATATTGCATTTCAGCAGTTTTAGCAAACTAAAACACTTAGGTCCACACCTGGATAATCCAGGATAATTTCTATATTTTAAGGCCAATTGATTAGCATTTTAAGTTTGCTAAAGCTGCTGGAATGCAATATATCAGAAACAGAACAGTTTTTAAAAAGGGAATTTATCAGGTTGCAAGTTTACTGTTCTAAGGCCATGAAAATGTCCAAATTAAGGTACCAACAAGAGGTTACCTTCACTCAAGAAAGGCTAATGGGTCAGAACACCTCTGTCCGCTGAGGACACACATGGCGACATTTACTACTTTTTTCTCCTTGTTTCATGGGGCTCCCTGGGGGCGTTTTCCTTCTGCATCTCCAAAGGCCTCTGGCTGTGTGGGCTCTGTGGGCTCTAAAGTTTTTTCCAAAATGGCTCCCTCTTAAAAGGCTCCAGTAAGCAACCCCACCTTGAATGGGTGGAGACACATCTCCATGGAAACCATCTAATCAAAGTTACCACCCACAATTGGTGGGTCACATCTCCTTGGAAACAGTAAAAAAGATCCCACCTAGCACTATTGGATGAGGATTGGAGAGCATGGCTTTTCTGGGTTACGTGACAGTTTCAAACTGGCACAATTAGCAAGCTTCCTTACATCTGCAAAGTCTCTTTTGTCCTATAAAGTAACAGTATTCATAGGTGTAACTCCAGGGGGTAAGGTCAGGGGCCAAATTCTGCCTACCACAGTGTTGCTCCAAGATTAAGTAGTTCTCATTTTCAACATAGCGTTTTGTCTCTAGATTTTCTCAAAAATACTTTTTAATTTGCTCTTTTGGTTATCAAGGAGTAAGAGCCCACTTAAATTGGCTTAGTAAAGGGAGGATGGAATATGTATATCTATAAGGGGAATACCATGGAAATTTAAGGTCAGGAGCTATACCAGGACAGGCCCTCACAAACCCTGGAGGATACAGAAGTTCTGAACATCCCATTAGCAGGAGTTCATGAATCTTCACTCTTAGTCTCTGCCATTAACATGATCCAGTTACCCTCTGGTGTCACTTATTTCTATTCTGTCATCCACTGCTTTCTCTGCTTATGGCTAGGTTCTTTTGCTCCATAACTCTGACTTGTACATGGCCCTTTGTAACTTCTCCAGTCCTACTTCCAGCCATGGCCTTTCTTGCAGACACCTGTCATTTCCCTCTAATATGTGTTTGCCCTCTTTCTGTTATGTAGAACCTTGGATTTTGGCTGAGAACATGCCCATGATAATAAAGACCACATTTTCTGGCTCTCTTCCACCTAAGCTTGGCCATATGACTATGTTCTGGACAGGGGAATATAAGCAGCAGTATCTTGTGGTGGCTTCCAGGAAGTTTTCAAGGAAAATGATAGCAGGTATGAGCCCTTTACCCTTGTCATCCTTTCTTTCTTCTTACTAGCTGGATTATGGACACGATGGCATGATACGGAATAGTCACTGGAGATGAGGAAGAAACCATTTATTGGGAACGAGGCCATACTTGCTACAATATGAGAGAAGAAGCCTGGGTCCCTGAGAATTTTATGGAACCATATCGGCCCTGCACTTCTCATTTGTGGACTTACATATAAGAAACAAAGTTCTTTTTAAATCATTGCTTTTTATTCACTCACAATTCAACCCAGTCCTACCTTATAAATACATTTAGCTACAGCCTCAATACAAATTGGAAAATTCCTTTAGTGATTGCTGGTTTAAATTTCTGAGAAAGAGAGAGAGAGAAAGAGAGAGAGAGAGAGAGAGAGAGAGAGAGAGAGAGCGCTAGAGAGAGGGTGAGCTGTCTGGTCCCTTCTTTTAATGCCTGCTTCAGAGATGGCTGGCTTCCACTAGAAATTTTGTTCCCTTTTTTGCCAGGTAGAGTTGTGGCTGGTAAGTAGCTGTCCTTTCTGGGACAATATTTCCTAGTCTTCCTTGCATGTAGGTGAATCTGTGTGTGTCACAAAAGAGCTGAAGTTCATAGGAAGCACCTGTTCTCACTTTATTATTTATTTTCTGTTAGCCCCCTAGAAGAGCTGAAAGGGGACTCTGAGACACAAAGGGATGCTAGTAATTATGTGGAAGGAGAGTGGGTTCCTGAATGACCTTGCAGAAAGCTACCTGCCAAATATGCACATTGATTCATAATGTAAACGAGAAATTAGCCAAGATTAGAAATTAATCTTTGTGTTACACATCTAAAATTTACGGGTTTATCTGTTAGGGCAGTTAGCATTACTCTAAAACAATGCAGATCATTATTTCAGGCTCCCCCTTCCAACCTGTGGATTGGCTGCCTCTTCAACAGTATCTGGCAGCCCTCTCCTCCCTGAGGAAGAGTTATACTTCTCTACTCCCTGGAATCCAGGCATAGCCATATGACTTCCTTTGGCCAATGAAATGTGAGCAAAACTGATACGCTTGAAGTTCAGATGGAAGCCTTTAAGGACCAAAGCATCACTTGACTTTGGAAAGAAAGAGTTTAACAGCTGTGCTGCAACCCACTCTCCTTCTCCTGGAGACACTAAAGGGTGGGGGCTGGACGAATTAAAAGAAAGGAATAATGTGTTGGAGAGCTGGGTTCGATTCCTGGTGCCTGCCCATGAAAAAAAAAAAAAAGAAAAGAAAGGATTATATACGGCTCATACCTCCTGATAGATAATGGAGAATCTTTACTTATGGAACACTTTTAGCAGGATGTTCTTTGTCTAGGCACACCTAATTTATGGTGAACAAATGAGGAATTTATGTATATATGGGGCACAGCCCACTGGAAAATGGCCAATCAGCTATGTAATTATCTGAGTATAAGTTGGAGATATTTCATAAGTGAAATAGCTCCCTTTGTGTAAGTGAAACATCATTTAGAAACTATCATTTTAAATTTGAACAGGAATTTGTCCTCATGCAGCAAGAAAGGACCTGAGAACTGCACTGACATTTTCAAATTTCGTCATTTTTTTCCTGGGTTTTGGGATTGCCTGTATTCTTTGAATTATTAGTAAAATTTAATACTGGGTGAGATCTATGACCCCTGTAGAATCTGACTGGACAATTCAACTCTTTGTGTTAACTCAGTTATTTTCTCTTTTCCTCTCCTCTAGTGACCAGCATTGCTCCAGAAGGTGGTCGCTTCTTCAATCTGTCCCAATTGAGGACAATTTGGAAAGGAACTCTTAGCTGATGTGAAGCATGATATAGCATGAACAAGAATAAACCCATATTCCCAGCCCACCTCCATGTTCCTTTTTTAAAAGTCATTTACAAAGACATATAATAGCAGTATTGTTTGATATTAAATAAAAAGAGTCCAGACTTCCTTGAGAAGATGGCGGCTTAGTAAGACGTGCGGGTCTTAGTTCCTCCTCCAGAACAGCTACTAAAGAAACAGAAACGGTACAGAACAGCTCCTGGAGCCACGACAGAGACCAAAAAGACAGCGTACCCCATTCTGGAACGGCTGAACCGGCTGGGAGAATCCGCTGTGGTGAGATCCCCGAGGGGTGAGCGCTTCCCCGGGCCGTGGTGGCTGGCGGCCGGAGCCCCTCCCTCCCTCCTTCCCGGGCCGGCTGGGAGATTTGGACAGGCGGTCCCCTCAAGCCGCGGCGGCCGGCGCCCCCCCGACGTGCGGCCTCCTGGGCCGGCTGGGAGATTTGGATCGGAGGTCCCCCAAGCCACGGAGGCCGGCGACCGGGGTGCCTTCCACACACGTGGCTTCCCGGTCCGGCTGGGAACTTTGGATCGGCACTCCCCCAATCTGCTTCGGCTGGCGACCCTCTCCCACAGCGAGAGTCTTCCAAAGTTAAAGGAGCCACAGCATCTTTTACTGGTGGGACCCGCAGACAGACGAGCACCACATACTGGGAAGGATAAGAAAAACAGAGCCCAGAGATTTCACAGGAAAATCTTTCAACCTGCTGGGTCCCACACCCAGGGTAATCTGATTAAATGCCCAGACGCCAGCAAAAAATAACGGATCACGCCAGGAAAATTGAAGATATGGCCCAGTCAAAGGAACAAACCAATAGTTCAAATGAGATACAGAGCTGAGACAACTAATTCTGAATATACGAACAGAAATGGAAAACCTCTTCAAAATCCAAATCAATAAATTGAGGGAGGACATGAAGAAGACATGAGATCAACAAAAAGAAGAAATAGAAAGTCTGAAAAAACAAATCACAGAACTTACGGGATTGAAGGACAAAGTAGAAAAGATGGAAAAAACAATGGATACCTACGATGGTAGATTTAAAGAGACAGAGGCTAATATGTGAACTGGAGGATGGAACATCTGAATTCCAAAAAGAAACAGAAACTATAGGGAAAAGAATGGAAAAATTTGAGCAGGGGATCAAGGAACTGAATGGCAATACGAAGCACACAAATATACGTGTTGTGGGTGTCCCAGAAGGAGAAGAGAAGGGAAAAGGAGGAGAAAAACTAATGGAAGAAATTATCACTGAAAATTTCCCAACTCTTATGAAAGACCTAAAATTACAGATCCAAGAAGTGCAGCGCACCCCAAAGAGAATAGATCCAAAATAGGCATTCTCCAAGACACTTACTAGTCAGAATGTCAGAGGTCAAAGAGAAAGAGAGGATCTTGAAAGCAGCAAGAGAAAAACAATCCATCACATACAAGGGAAACCCAATAAGACTATGTGTAGATTTCTCAGCAGAAACCATGGAAGTTAGAAGACAGTGGGATGATATATTTAAATTACTAAAAGAGAAAAACTGCCAACCAAGACTTCTATATCCAGCAAAATTGTCCTTCAAAAATGAGGGAGAAATTAAAACATTTTCAGACAAAAAGGCACTGAGAGAATTTGTGACCAAGAGACCAGCTTTGCAAGAAATACTAAAGGGAGCACTAGAGACAGATACAAAAAGACAGAAGAAAGAGGTGTGGAGAAGAGTGTAGAAAGAAGGAAAATCAGATATGATATATATAATACAAAAGGCAAAGTGGTAGAGGAAAGTATTACCCAAACAGTAATAACACTAAATGTTAATGGACTGAATTCCCCAATCAAAAGACATAGACTGGCAGAATGGATTAAAAAACAGGATCCTTCTATATTCTGTCTACAGGAAACACATCTTAGACCCAAAGATAAACATAGGTTGAAAGTGAAAGGTTGGGAAAAGATATTTCATGCAAATAACAACTAGAAAAGAGCAGGAGTGGCTATACTAATATCCAACAAATTAGACTTCAAATGTAAAACAGTTAAAAGAGACAAAGAAGGACACTATCTACTAATAAAAGGAACAATTAAACAAGAAGACATAACAATCATAAATATTTATGCACCGAACCAGAATGCCCCCAAATACGTGAGGAATACACTGCAATCACTGAAAAGGGAAATAGATACATATACCATAATAGTTGGAGACTTCAATTCACCACTCTCATCAATGGACAGAACATCTAGACAGAGGATCAATAAAGAAATAGAGAATTTGAATATTACAATAAATGAGCAAGACTTAACAGACATTTATAGGACATTACATCCCACAACAGCAGGATGCACCTTTTTCTCAAGTGCTCATGGATCATTCTCAAAGATAGACCATATGCTGGGTCACAAAGCAAGTCTTAACAAATTTAAAAAGATTGAAATCATACACAACACTTTCTCGGATCATAAAGGAATGAAGTTGGAAATCAATAATAGGCGGAGTGCCAGAAAATTCACAAATACGTGGAGGCTCAACAACACACTCTTAAACAACGAGTGGGTCAAGGAAGAAATTGCAAGAGAAATTAGTAAATGTCTCGAGGCGAATGAAAATGAAAACACAACATATCAAAACCTATGGGACGCAGCAAAGGCAGTCCTAAGAGGGAAATTTATTGCCCTAAATGCCTATATCAGAAAAGAAGAAAAGGCAAAAATTCAGGAATTAACTGTCCACTTGGAAGAACTGGAGAAAGAACAGCAAACTAACCCCAAAGCAAGCAAAGGAAAGACATAACAAAGATTAGAGCAGAAATAAATGAAATTGAAAACATGAAAACAATAGAGAAAATCAATAAGACCAGAAGTTGGTTCTATGAGAAAATCAATAAGATTGATGGGCCCTTAGCAAGATTGACAAAAAGAAGAAGAGAGAGGACGCAAATAAATAAGATCAGAAATGGAAGAGGAGACATAACCACTGACCTCACAGAAATAAAGGAGGTAATAACAGGATACTATGAACAACTTTACGCTAATAAATACAACAATTTAGATGAAATGGATGGGTTCCTGGAAAGGCATGAACAACCAACTTTGACTCAAAAAGAAATAGATGACCTCAACAAACCAATCACAAGTAAAGAAATTGAATTAGTCATTCAAAAGCTTCCCAAAAAGAAAAGTCCAGGACCAGATGGCTTCACATGTGAATTCTACCAAACATTCCAGAAAGAATTAGTACCAACTCTGCTCAAACTCTTCAAAAAATTGAAGTGGAGGGAAAGCTACCTAATTCATTCTATGAAGCCAACATCACCCTCATACCAAAACCAGGCAAAGATATTACAAAAAAAGAAAACTACAGACCAATCTCTCTAATGAATATAGATGCAAAAATCCTCAACAAAATTCCTGCAAATCGAATCCAACAACACATTAAAAGAATTATACATCATGACCAAGTAGGATTCATCCCAGGTATGCAAGGATGGTTCAACATAAGAAAATCAATTAATGTAATACACCATATCAGCAAATCAAAGCAGAAAAATCACATGATCATCTCAATTGATGCAGAGAAGGCATTTGACAAGATTCAACATCCTTTCCTGTTGAAAACACTTCAAAAGATAGGAATACAAGGGAACTTCCTTAAAATGATAGAGGGAATATATGAAAAACCCACAGCTAATATCATCCTCAATGGGGAAAAATTGAAAACTTTCCCCCTAAGATCAGGAACAAGACAAGGATGTCCACTATCACCACTATTATTCAACATTGTGTTGGAGGTTCTAGCCAGAGCAATTAGACAAGAAAAAGAAATACAAGGCATCAAAATTGGAAAGGAAGAAGTAAAACTATCACTGTTTGCAGATGATATGATACTATACGTTGAAAACCCAGAAAACTCTACAACAAAACTACTAGAGCTAATAAATGAGTACAGCAAAGAAGCAGGTTACAAGATCAACATTCAAAAATCTGTAGCATTTCTATACACTAGCAAAGAACAAGCTGAGGGGGAAATCAAGAAACGAATTCCATTTACAATTGCAACTAAAAGAATAAAATACCTAGGAATAAATTTAACTAAAGAGACAAAAAACCTATACAAAGAAAACTACAAAAAACTGCTAAAAGAAATCACAGAAGACCTAAATAGATGGAAGGGCATACCGTGTTCATGGATTGGAAGACTAAATATAGTTAAGATGTCAATCCTACCTAAATTGATTTACAGATTCAATGCAATACCAATCAAAATCCCAACAACTTATTTTGCAGAAATAGAAAAACCAATAAGCAAATTTATCTGGAAGGGCAGGGTGCCCCGAATTGCTAAAAGTATCTGGAGGAAAAAAAACGAAGCTGGAGGTCTCACGCTGCCGGACTTTAAGGCATATTATGAAGCCACAGTGGTCAAAACAGCATGGTATTGGCATAAAGATAGATATATTGACCAATGGAATCGAATAGAGTGCTCAGATATAGACCCTCTCATCTATGAACATTTGATCTTTGATAAGGCAGTCAAGCCAACTCACCTGGGACAGAACAGTCTCTTCAATAAATGGTGCCTAGAGAACTGGATATCCATATGCAAAAGAATGAAAGAGGACCTGTATGTCACACCCTATACGAAAGTTAACTCAAAATGGATCAAAGATCTAAACATTAGGTCTAAGACCATAAAACAGTTAGAGGAAAATGTAGGGAGATATCTTATGAAACTTACAATTGGAGGTGGTTTTATGGACCTTAAACCTAAAGCAAGAGCACTGAAGAAATAAATAAATGGGAGCTCCTCAAAATTAAACACTTTTGTGCATCAAAGAACTTCATCAAGAAAGTAGAAAGACAGCCTACACAATGGGAGACAATATTTGGAAACGACATATCAGATAAAGGTCTAGTATCCAGAATTTATAAAGAGATTGTTCAACTCAACAACAAAAAGACAGCCAACCCAATTACAAAATGGGAAAAAGACTTGAACAGACACCTATCAGAAGAGGAAATACAAATGGCCAAAAGGCACATGAAGAGATGCTCAATGTCCCTGGCCATTAGAGAAATGCAAATCAAAACCACAATGAGATATCATCTCACACCCACCAGAATGGCCATTATCAACAAAACAGAAAATGACAAGTGCTGGAGAGGATGCGGAGAAAGAGGCACACTTATCCACTGTTGGTGGGAATGTCAAATGGTGCAACCACTGTGGAAGGCAGTTTGGCGGTTCCTCAAAAAACTGAATATAGAATTGCCATACGACCCAGCAATACCACTGCTAGGTATCTACTCAGAGGACATAAGGGCAAAGACACAAACGGACATTTGCACACCAATGTTTATAGCAGCATTATTTACAATTGCAAAGAGATGGAAACAGCCAAAATGTCCATCAACAGATGAGTGGCTAAACAAACTGTGGTATATACATACGATGGAATATTATGCAGGTTTAAGACAGGATAAACTTATGAAGCATGTAATAACATGGATGGACCTAGAGAACATTATGCTGAGTGAGTCTAGCCAAAAACTAAAGGACAAATACTGTATGGTCCCACTGATGTGAACCGACATTCGAGAATAAACTTGGAATATGTCATTGGTAACAGAGACCAGCAGGAGTTAGAAACAGGGTAAGATAATGGATCATTGGAGCTGAAGGGATACAGACTGTGCAACAGGACTAGATACAAAAACTCAAAAGTGGACAGCACAATGCTACCTAATTGTAATGTAATTATGTTAAAACACTGAATGAAGCTGCATCTGAGCTATAGTTTTTTTGTGTTTGTTTGTGTTTTTTTTTCTTTTTCCTTTTTTTCTTTTTTATATATTTTTTTATTTTTATTATTATTTTTATTTTTTTCTCTATATTATCATTCTATATCTTTTTCTGTTGTTTTGCTAGTTCTTTTCCTAAATCGATGCAAATGTACTAAGAAATGATGATCATACATCTATGTGATGATATTAAGAATTACTGATTGCATATGTAGAATGGAATGATTTCTAAAAAAAAAAAAGAGTCCAAATAAATGTCCAACAATAATTATGTTTAATATTTGGTATACATATGAGTGAAGATAAAAGGCTGCTGAGTAAACTCTGGATTTAAATAAAGGGTTATAAGGTATAATTAACTACAACTTATTTTATGAATAAATAAGAAAAGGTACTGGCTGAAAAAGGATGGTAGAGATTTATTTTCCAATATTCTTTGATTTGGATCCCCCCCACCTCTACCCTCTACCAACTGAACAGACTTCCTACCACTAGATAAAATGATGACACTCCCCACCAGGCAATTACAGTGCCCCCCCAGCCACACCACATGGAAACTGTTTGGCCTGTGGCTCTGCAATCTTTATCTTAACCTGGTTCTAGTTGCAGTAGTCCAAACCCATGTCTTTTGTCACTGGGGGCTTTGAAACAACAGTGGTACCTCAAGCTCATTTGGACCTTAAGTACCACCACCCACCAGCAAGAAGGCTCTTCCTAGACTCCAACCTCTTATTTAAATCACTTCTCATTCGAAAAAAAGAAATTCATCAGAATAAAGCCTTGTTCGGAATGTTCTTAATCTTTCTATGCAGCTTGTGACTGAAATATGAAATTACAGATAATGAATATTATATGCACTCCCCTCCCCTCCCCCACCCCAGGTAGTGACCTAAACACCAGCAGCTACTGGGGCCTGGTCTATGGTGTTGAGAAAGACACGTTACCCATAGGGGTCAGGTTTTGGGGTTAAGTAGCCCCAACGGCTTCTGCAGATGGAGCTCTGCCGACCACCAGCAGACAGTCACAGAGCGTCCAGCACCTGTCCTGGGGCATCCCCTTCCTCCTGAGTTTCATGAGCAGGATCCATCTGACGGGAGCAGCTCATACTTCTGTTGGAGGATGGCTGTGGTGCTTTCCAGGGCACAGCCTGGATGAATGATGCTGAACTTCCTAAGCACAGATAAGTTGAGCCAAGGCAATACTCGGGGCTCTGTTCATTCCCAAATGCCCCCCCCCCCCCCATCAATGACCAGGGACATGTGAGGCCAGAGGTCCTGGAATTCCTTGACAATGGAATAACTGGCCTGGGAGCTGAGGTTGGCACTGGTAAGAGCAAGTGGACCCCAAATACCTGGGCCAAGTCCTGCATGAAGACGTGACTGGGAATCCGGATACCTAGGAGAGGAGTGAAGGGGTTCAGGTCCTTGTTGAGCTTCTCCGAATGTTCTATTACCAGGTAACTAGTCCTTGCAGCAGGTCTTTCGAGAGCCCCTTGGAAACCGTCACATGGCAGTCCCTGTAGACGTTGGCCACACGGCGCCCAGGCATAGGCCAGCAGCTTGGCCTGGCCGCGGCCCGTGAGGCGGTACACAGAGCCCAGTGCGGCCCAGCAGCTCGCTGCACAGGCCAGGCCATACCACGTGTGGCTGGGGACGCAGCCACGCTCAGCTCCGCCAAGGCGGCCCGCAGCGCCTCGGTCCAACCAACGCGCTCCGGACTCGCTGCCGGCAAGACCCGGCACCGGGAGCCGCAACAGCGGGGCCCCTGGCGCTGCTGGAGCGGGGTTCAGCAGGAGAGGGAGACAGCCGCGGACCCCTCACTCAACCCCAAGCTAGCAGCCACCGCGGCCCACTCCTCTCCCCGATGTCCTCTTCGGCCACTTACATTGTGGGTGTTGTTTGTTAAGGCAGCATAACCTAACTGCCCTGACTGTCCTGAGGTCAAGCACTGGGTCTTGGCCAGGTGCCGGGCTGGAATAGTGTTAGCAGAAACGTTGCACGCCTGGTCACAGAGACTGGTGATTGCTGGCGTCTCTCAGTGGACGGGGTCTGAACAAACAGGCTTCAGCCCGTCTCCGGGAGGTTTTACAGCATTACGTACACCGTGTCATACGGTGGTAGAGAGGGATTAGTTTAACTAATGGGTTAACTATGATTGGTGCGGAATTAGGGTGAGAAGAATTGGCATTTTAGGATAGGTAGCTGGGACTTAGTCACAGGCAGGAGGTTCACAGGCCAGTAGGGAACACAGGTTTCTTTGTTCATCCTTGGAAGCGGTGGATTGCATTCGAGCACGCAGGCTATGGTTTGCTTAGTCAGTCACGCAAGTCATGGATGGGGGTTGTTGTCACAGGGAAATAAGTCACCGCTTGTTAATCATTGCTAACTTTATGAGGGGGAACCTCTACAGGTAGCATGCTTAGACTCATGCCTTCATCAGGGTATGCTAGGTGGGCAGCCCCTTGGAAGGAGGGGTTGTGGGCAGGTTTGTGATCACGTATGTTGTCTCACCGTTACTTTATTTCTGCTCGCTGAGACTTTCCACTGTCCTTTGCAATAGGATTGAGAAGTTGTACTCTGTGCTTCTGTGTTTGTCATAAACTCACTTCAGACTGGCTGAAATATACCTCTTATGCAGACTCCTGTGGGCCCCAGAATGCACACAAAATGGTATAAAATATAGAATGGGTCAGAGGAGAGGGCAGAAAGGCCATGCTTAGAATGAACGTTTCCAGTGTATCTCTGCTGGAGGGTGTCACTATCCTGAATAATAGGAACCTTCTAACATCAGACCTTTGTCTTGAGACCAATGAGTTCCAACCTGCTTCATCAGAGGCCCCAGATTCCAGACCCTTGGTGTTTTGCTGACCACAGAGAGTGGTAAAGCCACTGGCCAGTTTTCTGACTATGGTTCCAGGCTCCTGTCTTGAGTCACCCAGTCAGTCATAGAGTCCTCAACTCTCCTTTGCTTCATCCCTGCTCTTGGGGCTCCCTGGCTCGCCTGTGAGTCTTTATCAGCTCTAGTCTCTGTCTCAAGGTGATGGGCAGTCTTCAAAGGGCTAAAAAAACATTTACATCCCTGCATTTGGTAGATGAGGCAAAGTCATAAGAAATGTTGAACTCTCGCTAGCCTGGGGAAGCAGCCTCAGCTGCCAACTAAGTTGTTTGTCCACTAGGTGGCGTCCACCAAGCCGAGGAGAGCTTCCTAGGTAAAAAGTGCAAAGGGAGTTTTACTCTACTTTTTTTTTCCTTTCACCCTCACACCCTAACTGTAACCTTAAAATAAGGTACTCTTCTACTTCTCCCTCCCAGGAGGATTTCAGATTTATCTTAAGCCTGAAACTGTTGCCTAACTGGCTCCAACTGCTAAGGCTCCATCTGTTGCCTAATTGGCCCACTAACCAATAACCCTCACTTCATTCCATTCCTTCCTTTCAGCTGATTTTCTCCTAGGCCCCACACCAGTTTAGCCATAGGTTTCCCTTTCTTCTTTTTTTTTCCTTCCCTTTTCCCCCTCCCTCTCTCCCTCCCTTCCTTCCCTACTTGCTTGTTCCATTTTGAGTTTACTTTGGAAGGAGAATCACTAGCAAATGAAAACCTTTACTATCAATTAAGCAGATTTAATTACAGGGACTACAAGGTGAGTGGATGTCAGGATAAAGAGGGAACTGGGATTTAGCCTACAAAGTAAGAGGTTATGTGGTTTTGGTTTCACAAAATAGAAACGAAAGCTATACTAATAAAAGACACTTCTATTCCCAGGGCATTCAAAGCAGTTTTTAATTTAAAAGGAAGGTTTTATTTTATTTTTTTTAATTTTTTGATTTAATTTAATTTTTTCTAATACCAAAAAAACACCAAACAAATGCAAACATTCTTAACTTTTGATCATTCTGTTCTACATATATAATCAGTAATTCACAATATCATCACATAGTTGCATATTCATCATCATGATCATTTCTCGGAACATTTACATCAATTCAGAAAAAGAAATAAAAAGACAACAGAAAAAAATTTATATATACCCCATACCCCTTACTCCTCCCTTTCATTGATCACTAGCATTTCAGACTAAATTTATTTTAACAATTGTTCCCCCTATTATTTACTTTTATTCCATATGTTCTACTCATCTGTTGTCAAGGTAGATAAAAGCAGCATCAGACAAAAGGTTTTCACAATCACACAGTCACATTGTGAAAGCTATATCATTATACAATCATCTTCAAGAAACATGGCTACTGGAACACAGCTCTACATTTTTACATAGTTCCCTCCAGCCTCCTCATTACATCTGGACTAACAAGGTGATATCCATTTAATGCGTAAGAATAACCTCCAGGACAACCTCTAGACTCTGTTTGGAATCTCTCAGCCATTGGCACTTTGTGTTGTTTCATTTCGCTCTTCCCCCTTTTGGTTGAGAAGGTTTTCTCAATTCCTTGATGCTGAATCTCAGCTCATTCTAGGATTTCTGTCCCACGTTGTAAAAGGAAGGTTTTAGATGAGCTTGAGGGGAAGAAAGTTTGGAGTTTTGCTTCTGAGATGCATTCTTCCCTCCAACCTCTAGGCTCCAGCTGCTTGATGGCATTGGGCCCCCAACTCACAATCCTAACAAATCTCTTCTCTCCTCTCTGGAAGGTGGTGGCATTGGAAGGCTGGTTTGGGGCTACAGCAGTATATCAAAGGAAAGAAAGAGAAATATAAGGATAGGAAAGGAATAGTAAAACAGTCATTATCCATTGATGGTGTATATGTCTATTTGGAAAACTTCAAGGAAAACAGATTGTTGAGTTATAGCAAGTGTTCTGGATATAAAACCATTTTTACCTGAAAAGTGATTACATTTCTATACATTAGTCATGATTAGTTAGAAAAGTATAAAATTTTTTTAAGGTGTCACTTAAAATAACAATATAAAAAGGAGGGGCCAAGATGGCGGCTTAGCAACGCACATGTTTTAGTTCGTCCTCCAGAACAACTACTAAATAACCAGAAACAGTACAGAACAGCTCCCAGAGCCATGTCAGTGACCGGACACACAGTGTACCCCAGTCTGGACCAGCTGGGCCGGCTGCAAGCCTCCCCAAAACCATGAGTTCCTCAAGCCGCGGCAGCTGGCGGTGCACCCCAGGGCTTGGCAATTTGAAGCCATTGAAACCAGCCTACAACCTCTCCTCTGTCCCTACCACACCCCCAGCAGGGAGAGTCTGCCAAAGTTAAAAGTGCTGCAACATCTTTTGCTGGTGTGACCTGCAGGCAGACGCGCCACATACTGGGCAGAATAAGAAAAACAGAGCCCAGAGACTTCACAGGAAAGTCGTTTAACCTGCTGGGTCTCACCCTCAGAGAAAACTGATGCAGGTGACTCCTTGCATCAGTTAGGAGGCCAGGTTAGTCCAGGAAAACCCGGCTGGAGTCTATAATACCCACGTAGACCCTCCTAAGGGTGGGGAGGGAAAAGACACCATACAAGCAGGGCAAGAAACAAGAAAACAAGAACTGAAAAATTATCCTCTGTTAAACAAAACCTAAGCTAGAGGTCCAGAAAAAGCTGAACTGAAGGTCAAAGAACAGATAGACAACAAATTCATCTAGCAAGAAAACCCTAGGTAAGAGAAGTGAAAGCAATCTCCAAAATAAACTAATTAAGGTTATTAAATGTCTAGACGCCAGCAAAAAATAACAAATCACACCAGGAAAATTGAAGATATGGCCCAGTCAAAGGAACAAACCAATAGTTCAAATGAGATAGAAGAGCTGAAACAACTAATTCAGAATATACGAACAGACATGGAAAACCTCATCAAAAACCAAATCAATGAATTGAGGGAGGATATGAAGAAGGCAAGGAGCGAACAAAAAGAAGAAATGGAAAGTCTGAAAAAACAAATCACGGAACTTATGGGGATGAAAGATACAATAGAAAAGATGAAAAAAACAATGGAAACCTACAATGGTAGATTTCAAGAGACAGAGGTTAGGATTAGTGAACTGGAGGAAGGAACATCTGAAATCCAACACGATACAGAAACTATAGGGAAAAAAATGGAAAAATATGAGCAGGGACTCAGGGAACTGAATGATAATATGAAACGCACAAATATACGTGTTGTGGGGGTCCCAGAAGGAGAAGAGAAGGGAAAAGGAGGAGAAAAACTAATGGAAAAAATTATCACTGAAAATTTCCCAACTCTTATGAAAGACCTAAAATTACAGATCCAAGAAGTGCAGCATACCCCAAAAAGATTAGATCCAAATAGACGTTCTCCAAGACACTTACTAGTCAGAATGTCAGAGGTCAAAGAGAAAGAGAGGATCTTGAAAGCAGCAAGAGAAAAGCAATCCATCACATACAAGGGAAACCCAATAAGACTGTGTGTAGATTTCTCAGCAGAAACCATGGAGGTGAGAAGATAGTGGAATGATATATTTAAATTACTAAAAGAGAAAAACTGCCAACCAAGACTTCTATATCCAGCAAAATTGTCCTTCAAAAATGAGGGAGAAATTAAAACATTTTCAGACAAAAAATCACTGAGAGAATTTGTGACCAAGAGACCAGCTTTGCAAGAAATACTAAAGGGAGCACTAGAGACAGATACAAAAAGACAGAAGAGAGAGGTGTGGAGAAGAGTGTAGAAAGAAGGAAAATTAGATATGACATACAAAATACAAAAGGCAAAATGGTAGAGGAAAGTACTACCCAAACAGTAATAACACTAAATGTTAATGGATTGAACTCCCCAATCAAAAGACATAGATTGGCAGAATGGATTAAAAAACAGGATCCTTCTATATTCTGTCTACAGGAAACACATCTTAGACCCAAAGATAAACATAGGTTGAAAGTGAAAGGTTGGGAAAAGATATTTCATGCAAATAACAACCAGAAAAGAGCAGGAGTGGCTATACTAATATCCAACAAATTAGACTTCAAATGTAAAACAGTTAAAAGAGACAAAGAAGGATACTATGTACTAATAATGGAACAATTCAACCTGAAGACATAACAATCATAAATATTTATGCACCGAACCAGAATGCCCCAAAATACATGAGGCAAACACTGTAAACATTCAAAAGGGAAATAGACACATCTACCATAATAGTTGGAGACTTCAATTCCCCACTCTCATCAATGGACAGAACATCTAGACAGAGGATCAATAAAGAAACAGAGAATTTGAATATTACAATAAATGAGCTAGACTTAACAGACATTTATAGAGCATTACACCCACAACAGCAGTATACACCTTTTTCTCAAGTGCTAATGGATCATTCTCAAAGATAGACCATATGCTGGGTCACAAAACAAGTCTCAACAAATTTAAAAAGACTGAAATCATACAAAACACTTTCTCAGATCATAAGGGAATAAAGTTGGAAATCAATAATAGGCAAAGTGCCAGAAAATTCACAAATATGTGGAGGCTCAACAACACACTCTTAAACAACCAGTGGGTCAAGGAAGAGATTATAAGAGAAATCAGTAAATATCTCAAGGCAAATGAAAATGAAAACAGATTGGTGCAAAAATTTTAGGAATAGTACATAGTGAGGGTGGAGCTATGGAACAATGTGCACTCTCAAACACTGCTGGTGATATGAAATATGCAACGTGGTATGAATGCTCTGTTTTACTTAATAGTTGAACAAGTACCTTAGGACCCAGAAATTTCACTTCCTGGTGGAAAACTTAGGTAACTTTTTGCCTGCACACCAGGAAACAAGCACAAGAATTCACATAGCAACATCATTCCTAAAAGCAAAAGAACTGGGAAAAAATTTATATATCCACTACCAATAGAATGGATAAATCAACAGGTATATTTATACAATGGAATACAATTACAACAGTAAAAACAAATGACTTACAGCTGGAAGCCTCATCATTGGTGAATCTCAAAAACGTGAGGCTGCCACATAAGGTTGTCCCAAAATAGATTTTATTTTGTGCTCCATGTGCCAAACTCTACACACTGGCCAGAGATGCCTGTCCCTGAAGGAAGAGTTGCCTTTTAAATTTTTAACTGCTAAAGTCTTCCTGTGGGTTAGCTCTGGCCCTACAAAATCATAATGTTGAATAGAAAGACTAGCCATAGAAGTATATATATTCTGTATGATTCCATTGATATAAAGTGCAAAACTGGACAAAACTAAACAAATATGCAGTTTTATATGTGGTAACATAGAGAAATGAGAATGAGTAACACAAATTAAAAATAGTGATCATTTCTTGGAGAAGGGTGGAACATCCAAATAGGGAAGGATTCATGATGGTTGTGGAAAACTGTAACGTACTCATGATGGTTAATTTCATGTGGCAACTTAACTAGGTTACTGGGTCCAGTTGTTGGTAAAACACTACTGTGAAGGTATTTTGTAATGTGATTAACATCTACAATCAGTCGACTTCAAGAAAATGAGATAACTCTCAATAATGTGGGTCAGACTCCTCCAATCAGTTGAAGGCCTTATGAGCAAAAATCTGACATTTCCGGACGATGGAAAAATCTTACCTCAAGACATCTATTATTGCTGAATTTCCAACCTGCTGGCTTACTTTATAAATTTCAAGTTCAAGACAGCAATGTCACTCTTCCCTATTTCCAGTCTGCTGCCTGCCCTAGGAATTTCAGACTTGCCAGGCCCCGCAATTGTATGAGCAAATTCCTTAAAATAAACACACACACACACTATTGGTTCTGTTTCTCTGGAGAACACTGAATACTGTGATGTTTTATTTCTTAGGCTGAGTGGTGGATGCTCAGGTGTGATGTTATTGTCGTCCTTTATCCAATTCATGATATTAAATACTCTTTATGTAATCCACAATAATCCATTTTAAATAAAAGGGACTCCATCCAAGAATACTGCCTGGAGGGGAAGGGATCCCAGCAGAAGGTCTGACAGAGTAGACAGCTAGGGGCCCAGGGCTGTGGGCCCCCAGGCCTAAGTGCTTCAGGAGTAAATACTTTGACTCTCTCAGGGGAAATGAGGTTGGAGAAGTCCAATGGGATCCCCCAAAAGTGCTTCATGGAAAAGTAAATTAAAACCACAGTAAGATACCACTATAGAATGGCTACAATAAAACAAACAAACAAACAAAAACCTCACAGTTTCAAGTGTCAAAGAGAGTACAGAGCAGGTGGAAAATTGGTACATTGCTGGTGGAAATGCCAAATAGTACTATTTGAGAAACAGTTTAGCAGTTTCTTATAAAGTTAAATATACAATTTCCATATGAGGTAGCAATTGTACTCCTAGGTATTTATCCAAGTTAAACGAAGACCTATATTCATGCAAAAATCTGTATGCTAATGTTTACAGAGGTTCCATTTTTCTCACCCTGTGCCAGTTTGAATCTATTATGTACCCCAGAAAAGCTTTATTTTAATCCTGGCCCAATCTTGTGGGAGTAATTATTTGTTTTAATCCTGATTCAGTACTGTAGGTTGGAAATATGATTAGATTATACCCATGCAGATGTGACACACCTAATTGTGGGTGTGACCTTTAATTTGATGGTGATGTGACACCATCCATTCCAGATTGGTCTTGGTTAGTTTCCTGAAATCCTTTAAAAGAGGAAACATTTTGGAGAGAGTGAGAAATGACAGATCTGACAGAAACTTCAGAGAAGATCTGACACAGATGCCGACAATTGGGTAACAGAGATGCAAATGTCTGGAGATGCTTGGAGCCCAGCAGATGTGCCCATGAGATGTTAAGCAAGCCAGAACCTGGAGAGAGCCAAGGGAAGCCAAGAGATGAAGGCCAGACCCAGAGAAGCAAAGTGAGGCGCCTCCACAGGAACAGAGGCTGAAGGTAATGGTGTCCAGGAGCAATGGACCAGCAGATGCCAGCCATGTGACTACCAGCCCAGCTGACCGATGTGTTCCTGACCCATCAGCCTTTCTTGAGTGAAGGTAACCTATTGTTGGTGCCTTAGCTTGGACAATTTTATAGGCTTAGAACTTTAAACTTGAAACTTATTAAATTCCTTTTATAAAAGTCATTTCAGTTCTGGTATATTGCATTCCAGCAGCTTGTAAACTAATGCACACCCCAAACTGGAAACAACCCAAATTTCCCTCAACTGGAGAATGGATAAACAAAATGGTGGTAGAGCCGTACAGTGGAATACTATGCAGCAACAAAAAAGAATGAATAGCTGATACAGGCAACAATGTGGATAAATTTCAAATGCTATGTTATGCATTGTGTTGGTGAAAGAAGCTAACCTAAAAAGGCTGCATATTATGTGATTCCATTTAAATGATGAGAAAGTCAAAATTCCAGGGACAGAACACAAATCAGAACTTGCCAGGCACTGGGAGTTAGTAAAAGGATTGAGTACCAAGAGACATTCATGAGTGTGCTAGAACTATCCTAGATCTTGATTGTAGAGTTAGTTACATGACTGATGTTTTTGTCAAAATTCACAGAATACTATCACAGTATCTACTAAAGGATGAATTTTATTGTATCTAGATTTTACTATTAAAAAAAATACATGCCCCCCCCCCCACATTGCCTTTTGGGCCAAGGACCCTGAGGCAAGATGATAACTTAACAGCCTTATAAAATTGTGCCTTCGTTACTTTAAACCCTTCTTCCTCTAGGCCTGGCCCTGAATAAGGAAATGCAGTAGCCAGGAAGTGAAGAGCTGGAGGTATATAACTGGCAGTTGACCTCATCCTATCAAGCGCTGCTCCCCGTTCCATCACAGGCTTGCAGCCCCAAATGGGACCAGATTGAAGGAGAGAAACTTCTCTTTGTATGAAAATGTAAAGCCTCGCTTATTACGTCAAGCCAGCAGGCATTTAATTACTAATATGAAATTGTTTTTGTGACCATGATAGACCAGAAATGCTATGGGATTGACTTGAATTCAAATAGAGGCAAAGAAACAATCAGCCCACAGAGGGAATTTGAAGGAGAGGGGGAAAAAAGAATAAAGTGGCTTTTTAGTCACCCCTATGGAATCCAGTTTGTTTAATAGGATGGTTACACATACAATCATGGCACTAACTCTTTACATGTGCTAAATAAGGTACTCCTTGTACCCCAAATGAATGAGATAGAATTATTATAGCTTAATAGAATACCATAGAGAGTGGGCCCTATATCCTAAGGGTCCAGCACCAAATTATATTTCCAGAGGAAGTAAATTAGGGCCACTGTAAAAGCATCAGCGGCATTATAGTACAAGTCTTTGGTTTTACAGGTATTTGGATATTATAGATGCCAAATGGTGCAAAATCCCAACTAAGAGGAAAATTTGTCTGCCATGTGTACCGCAGTCATCTCCATGCCTAGAACAGAGCCTCTACATAGGAGGAAAATGCATTTGTTGAGTGACTGAATGAATGGAACTTCAAGGTGCAAATAGAAAAAACAAGACACAGCCGAAGGGTTGAGCATAAACTTTTTAGAACTTTTTATTACAACCATAATGTTATAGACCAGGTTTTCTGGAACCCATGACAGTGAGCTGAGTCCCAGCATGATAACAAGGGACTGAGCACCACCTAAAGTCTGTTAGCAGAAGGTGAATGGGCTGCGGTTGTTCCAAGTATCTGTAATTGTAGATATCTCTCAGCATGAAACACAAAGTAGCAAATTTTGTTCAAATTCTCCATGGAGAATATTTTTATTTATTGAATTCTTCTTGCATACTCTAAAACGCACAGTGTGAATTTCGCTTCTTCAAAAACAGTTGTGAGCCTGGTCAATTTATCTGAGCTCTTAGGAAGGTCTTCAGAAACATTGTCTTAGGCTTCAGCTAAGCGAGTCACAGAGATTGGTCATGAACTACCACAAAATTACGGGGGAACTAGTAATTACCCAACAGTTACTAGAAAAGCATTGAGGACACCAGACATAAGCCAGAGAGGGTAATAGGAGAGCAGATGCTATTTAAGTAATAGAATTTCCCTATATATGACTCTATATACAGTATCAGAACTCTTTTACAGACAGTAAACTTAAGCTTAAGTCATTATTTAAGGGTACTCTAATATAAATACAAATCTCACTAATTTTAATCTTTTTCTTTGGCTCACAAATGCACGAAAATACCATAAACAGTATTCAGAACTTACTTCAATAATATATAAATAAGATACATTACAAATGGGAAGAAAATACAAGACACCTCTTTAGCATGGTAAATCTCTGAATATAAATATTTCATTTAACTACAACTGAACAATCATTGAAATCATTACATGTGTTCTTTCCCTCCCCCTAAGGTCAGACAACAGTGATATACACAGTTGACACAAATTAATCTCTAAAATACAGCCAAAGTACACTTGTAACGACTCTGCTACTACCTTCCCTAATAGGATACTAATGGGGAGGGTGTGACTTTTGTCACCTAGTGGTGCTTCTTCTCATCTGTCATTACTTTAGATGGGAGAAACACTGACATTGAGGTCAACTTCCCACGGTTCCTAAGACACTACAGTTTGAAAAGCATCTTTCTTGTGGTGGTTGGACAAGCTAGTCTGCAGCATGTTTAGCCCCTCAGTAACTGTTGAAGGTAATGTAAATTCTCTTGAAGAGGGAAACATGCTGTGATCTATTACTAAGTCACACTCACTATACATATACATATACATATACATATACATATACATATACATATACACATAGAGAGAGAGGTATATATAACTGTACATATATACTGTATTTCTAATGTGCAATTTTTTAAAAAGAACATTATTTCCTGCTAACTATAACAAACAAGCTTTAAGTAAGGTGTTTTTTTATAGTAAGGTTTTAACAGTATTCTTCAAGATATATTTTTCCTCAATGAAATGGCCTAAGTGTTTCAGCAACATACAGAGGTTTGTTCTAGAGTGCCAGAGGGGAAAGGGAGTTCCCATGAACCTGCGTTCTGCAGATGTTGATTACAGATCCTGGCCCAGTCTTTCTATCTCCTCAATGAGAAAGTCGATGTCAGACTGGGTCGCGGCTGGGTTGGAAATGACCATCCGGAAGAAGTTGGCTTTGTCCCCCTGAGGCTGGTAGCCCACCATAGTAGAGCCCGACTCCATCATCAGGGCTTTGATTTTTGGAGCCACCTTGTGATTGAAAACACAAACCAAAATTCTAGACTGATAGTAACACCCCACATTTTTTTTTTCTTTAACAATTTAAACCATTTCTTGGTTGAGAAAAGAGCAACTTGCTCTTTATTATTGTGTTTATACTGACATAAAGGCAAAGAAATATCTGGTATCCATGTATATTTGTTGGCTAACATCTTATGACTATTCAAGGCCTACCCAGTCATAACTTCCTCAGAAAGTTACTGTGTGACTGAACTTTGAGTCAGTCACGGAATAAAGAAAATAAAACCAAAACCAATAACAAAAAACAAAAATGTGGGCAACAATATAATGTAAGGCTTTGATATAATCCAGAGCCCAGGGATACTCTGTGGCCCACAGACAGTGTTCAACAAACATCTGTTTGAATGGCTGAGTGAAGGAAATAATATGTAAATTACATGTGGTACCGACAACTAGAAATAATATATAAACTAGATACAGAAATCAACAATTAGACTGAATCAATATTAGAATAGATTTAAACTTAATAAAAGCTGTCTTAACAAAGATGTGGTTAAAATAGACTGTTCTTAGAAACATGCATGTTACCCAACTGCCCCGCACACAGCCCCTTTAATGACTATCACCAACCAAAAGCAGGAGCGCATCCTTTCGTGGTCCTGTGGTGTCCGAAGCACACCAAGGGGACATCCAGGCCCAAGGAGAAGGCTTTAACAGGACGTCTCTCCACCACCCCATTACGGTAAGCCCTATCCAAGTCTTTCATTTTTCTTTCTCTCCCATTAGAAAGAAACATTAGAATAAGGACAACTTGACCAGCCAGAGAGCTTTCAGGGGTTGGAAGAGACAGGAAGAGAGCTCATACCCGGTGTAGCTTTTCCCGTCGTTCGGGGCTATCTGGAACACTTCTGAGGCTTTGCGGAATGTACCAGAAACACACGTTTGTGTGCTCAGGCTGCAGAGAGTTTAACACACAAAACAAAGAAAAGTATGAGGACTTGAGATAAAGCTGTCCCTTAACCCATATGAACTCTTGTGAAAGTTTTTCAAACCAAAGAAAACGGCTAAGGTCCAACTTGAAGGCAATGTTACTAGAATCCAAGGGAGAACAATGCCTACTTTATCCTGTAGTATCTGGCAAGATAAACCAACTTTCCAAATAACTGAAGTGATCACCTTTAAACACTGAAATGTTATTTAAAAATTTACATTATCTAGGTAATTTTAAAACAGTATTACCCATTTCAACATTTTGCAGGATCCCACATATCGAAGGTGCTTGAAACATAGTTTATTTTATTGATAGTTTATTGTATTCATATTGGATTTTTTTCTTGATGACTCAGGATTATCACCATGAACACTAATACTTATTTTAAACCATAAGACAGGACTTACTGAGTTATCAAAAACTGTTTTACGTCCCTGCACCAAAGACTCCTGTGCCTTCTGAGTTCTTTGGTATTCTTGCTAGAGTTTTTCAGTTTATTCCCTCATTGCCATTTGCCATCACTGTGCCTGCCTCTCACTGTCTTGAGACATCACATTTGCTCTTTCTGATCTAGTAGAAAGCTCAAAATAGTGCATATGATCAGAATGACACCCCATAGGTGAAATGCATGATCACTGTATCATTGTTTTCAACTGCTTAGGGTTCTTTTGTGCTCATTAAGTGAATCTCAGGTGATTCTAATAATAGTTTAGGTTCCCTGATAAATGGACTAATGCTTAATATAGGTGGTATTATATTTTACTGGGTTATAAGTGCACTTTCTTTTATTCAACACTGGTCCCTCTTTTATCTTTCTTCAACTGTAAATCGCATCAGGGTAGGGGTAGGATATGTTTGCCCAATTCTCTGTAACCAAGCTTCTCGCACAAGGTAGCACACAGCAAGTACTCTGTAAATATTAGTATGAAAAGTCCTTTACCATGTGCAATGTGGATGTGAATTCAGGGTAGAGACAGTTTTATCTCGTTCTCTTTGTATTGAATCTATGAAAGTAGAACCTCATTTTAGAACTAGTCTTGGGAGACAAGGATACACCCATTGTATAAGCTTCCTGGAACTGAGAAACACTTTATCATGGAGGTTCAGTGCAGTAATAGACAAACCCAACAATGATGAAGGAGTCCAACCTGCCAAGAAAAGACCTTTTGTCTGCAAAGGGTTGGGCTAGAGCTACACTATTATAGAAGAGGTAAAGGAGGGAAAGTTGCCCCTATGCCACCAGAAGAAAAGTACACAGAAAAGGAGGGAATTAAATGAAGAGTGCATAAGAATGACAATTTAGAATCAGCTTTTGGCAATGTGGGAAAATGAGGCGCTTCCCTCAATAGGTTTTCCAGAAATATCAGGTCTATGATGACAACCTACCTCACCATCAAAAACCATCTCAAATTCTTCTCTGTTTTTAATCTTGGCATAGAGGTACTCAGCCAGTTCCAGGCATTTGTTGATCTGATTTTCAAATCCCACTGTGCCCTGTATTAAAAAGAAGTCATGTTTATTGGTGAGAGGTTGCATTTCTCTCTGGGCATTGGGGAAGGCTGCAAAGTCCCGGTCGATTGGAAACTGGAAACATAACACGTATTCTTGGAGAAGGTTAGGAAAAACGGTCTAGTTAAATGTGAAAAGTTTCTTCATAGTTCCACATGCAATGAAATAAAAAGGTGCCTGCTTGCTCTTTTGAAGCCACTCTAGGTCTGGTTATTCTCAATAGGGCTTTTAGCTCCTGGCTAGCTATTCATAACCTGGCCCCGAAGCAGATTTCTGGTTTGCTTTAGAATAGTGCTACTCAAAGTGTCATCTACAGACTGAGACCAGCCCACAAACTGTTTGTAACAGGACCATGATGAGAGACATATGGAAACTGAAATTATGCAATAAGAAACTCTAGCAGCAATTTTGTAGAATTTTATATCTACTGAGTCTAAGAAAAAAATTGGGTCATGCATTTACATGGTTTTTAAACTTCATTTTTCTAGCAAATCATTTGTATTATACTTGTCCATTATAAGTCAACAAAAACACAATAAAAAATTGTTCTTTACCACAGATAGTTTGAGAAACACTGCTTTAAAATACACTGTCCCCATCCCAGCAGTGAATCTTGGCCAGACACGTCTCAGGCCCTCCCAGGCAGGCAGTCTTCCACTTAATGCAGTATCATCACTTTTTGGTGATAGGTAGGCAGGCCGATGGGGAAGCCAGTGGTCTTAATACATGCCCTGAGATGGCAAGAGCTCCAACAATTGATAAACTGATGAGCATGATTTTCAAAAGCCAGTAGGCTAAATTAACAGCAGCAGTAGAAGGGTTATTGTGTGGGTCAGATTTTAACAAGGAAAGCAGATGCATAAGGCTGGTTTTGGACTGTTAGTGGGCTAAGCAGAGTTCAACACTGACAAAGTGTAAGCTCCCCCCAAGCAGTGCCAATGCTGACCGTACACCTTGGCCAGGCCACTTGGGAGTGAAGTCCATGCCAGGGTCTCACCCCAGCAACCCATATGCTATGAGCCAAGACTTGATCGCAAAGAACTACTTTTGAAGTCAATGGTCACATGGTAATTCTCCCTCTTACCCAATTTTGGGAGAAATTCTAAAAGTTCGCTTTTTTTCTGGACACAGAGATATAATCCCAAAGGGCTAATGATAAATGCAGACAGAATGCTTCAGTCTAGCAGAATTATTTCTCAGAATAAACTGTGCATTTTCCAGAATAATGTATTTGGAAATAATGGGAAAGTCATCATTTAAATAGACCTTAAAACTGTCACATATGTTCCATGATTAGAGGCCTTATAAAGGATTTCAGGGTTCTGCATAGAATAATGCAGCAATTTCTTCTTTTATCTTTTTCTCTACGTTGGTACTAAACAATTTCAGAATTCCTAAAGATTGCTTTGGAAGACCTTAGCATAACTTTTAGTTGTTAGAGAAAGTTATAGGAAACATGATAATTTAAATTGAAGATATTGAATGGAAGGAGGGAGAACTTGACATGAGGGATAAAGTTATTTCATCTTCCCAAAAAAGAAAATACAGTTAGCCCAATTATCTAGATATTGATTACACATACAGCAAATTATCTGTGATATATCTTTGCTTCTCTTTTGCCAGCTAGCTTGTGCAAATTACATTTCTGCTCTATTTCCTGAATTCCCTTCTTCCTACCTTGGCTTTCCACATCAGCCAGAACTTGAAAATATCCACGTGGCGGCCACACTGAATTGCCTTGTCCCCGGTGTCATAGGAGACGTCATACTGCTTGTCTGGCTGGAAGAGGTATCCTGCACACATCTGGTTGCATCCTTGGAGTATACCCTATCAAGAAATCAGAGACAGGGTGTATCTGTACTCACACTTCAGAGATGTGGATTGCTTTGAAACAGGGCTGGTTATGTGTGTACCTGGAAGCAGTGACCTGGCGTCTTATGAAACGTCTAATGTATATATGACCTTCTTTAAAACCACATTTAGAAAATAGCATCTTTGCACCTTTCCCTTCTGTCACTCTGATTAGAAAATGATCTTTTGTCTTAGATCAAAAGAGGAACTCCACTATCTCTCTAAGGGGCATTTGGGAATGTGTGTGGGTACTTGGGGCTATTTCAAAGTCATGAGAAGTGCTATGGCATTCAGTGGGCAGGGGCTAGAGATTTCCTGCAGTGGGTGGGGTAGTCTCATGCTGTGAAAAGTTTCCCTCCCCCAAATCACCTCCACTGAGTCTTCCATTCTTTTCCAGGATCTTTTATGAAGTTATGATGAGTAAACAGCTTGTCAGATTCTGGCTCCTTACAGACTAGAGAGAATTTTTGAAGCCCTCAGTCTAAAAAAGTTTTTCTTCTTTTTTTTTTTTGGCCTGGGCAGGCTCCATCTGGCATGGCAGGCAAAAATTCTGCCACTGGGCCACCATTGCACTGCTCTACAAAAGTTTTATTGGAGCAACTATATATGGATGGGCAGCTAAAATTAGCTGCATAAAGAAGGGACTATCGCATTGATCCATTTGTAGAAGCTTTTGATCAACATTTCTTCTTGCCCTAAGTTAACATTTGTAGCTGTTGTTGTGCCTAATTTAATTCAGCTCTTGGGACCACAAATTCAGGTTAAGAATTTGAAGTATGTTCCAAGGATTGCTTTTTGTCCTCACTGAGGTGAGAGCTGGTGCATCACTCTCACCCATCCTTTCTCATTTCTTTCTGTGTAAACTTGACCAAACATTAAATAATCCCTTTAAAGTTTCTGTCGCTGACAGAGCCTTGAACATGGAACAAGGGAGAAAGGGAGTGGAAAGCAACAATCAGAAGGAGGCACTCAGTTAGCTCACGGCTGACAGACAAGGGAAGGGAAGGAGGGCACTGATGGCCTCACAGTGGGGCCGCCAGGCTCGTGAATTTGTCAACAAGCCCTGTGAAAGGCCTCACACTTTTCTTTTTCCATGTGTTCCACAGGATGTGCAGGCGGACAGCTTATCTCTGTAGGGAGTACAGACCTTTTCCTTGACAAGAATGGCAGAGCACTGCAGTAGCACGCCCATCATCTTGTGTGGGTTCCAGGTGACTGAGTTGGCCCTGAAAGAAGCACAGGATACTTTCAGGAGAGAGTGCAGGAGTTGCAAGGAGCCAACTGTCCTCCTGAGGAAAACACCACCCATCTCAACTCAAATTGGTAAACATTTTCAACACCTATGCTCCTCAATGGACTAACCAAGGGGTAAGCAAATATTTTGCAGGCAGTCTGAGAGCACTAAGTGGCCGACTGCCTCTTTGAAATGATTGCTATTAATACTAGCTCACATTTATCAGTAACAGTATGTGTCTGTGTTGGTTTGGAGCCGTTATGTAAACCACGAAAGGCCATGTGGTTTTAATCCATCCCTGTGGGGACAGACCTTTTGTAGGTAGGGCCTTTTGGTTAGGCTATTTCAATTGAGATGTGACCCAGCCCATTCAAGGTAGGTCTTAATCCTTTACTGGAGTCCTTTGTGAAATGGATAAAAGACAGTAAGAGCCCAGAGAGCAGAGAGAGAAATGCCCTGGAGATGCTAAGAAAGGACCCACAAGAGCTGAGAGAGAAAGCCACAGAAACCAGAAGCTAAACCTGGGAGAGAAGGACCAGCAGACTTTGGCCATGTGCCTTCCCATGTGACAGAGGAACTCTTAATGTCAGAGCCTTTCTTCAGAAAAGGTATCTTCCTCCTGATGCCTTAATTTGGACATTTTCATGGTCTTAGAGCTGTAAATTGGTAACCTAACAAATCCCCAAAAACAACCTATTTCTGGTATATTGCATTCTGGCAGCTTTAGCAAACTGAAACAGTGTCCTATTGTTTTGAGAGCTTTCAAGGTATTATATAAGTGAGGTTGTGTTAAGAACTTGGGCTTTGGAGCTATACTGTCCATGTCTTAATCCTGGCTCTGTATTTGCTGGCTTGAGCTAGTTATAAAACAACTCTGTACCTCAGTTTTTATATCTGTAAAATGGAGAGAATAAATGCCTACTACTCAGAATTGAATAAAGAATAAAATGAGTTAATAAATATAATAGTATTGTTTTTTGGGGGGTGCATGGTCTGGGAATCAAACCTGGGTGAATATTCTACCACTGACCCACCTGTGCACCTAATAAATATAAAGGGCTTATAATAGTGCCTGGTATATGTAATTTTCAAAACAACCCTACGATGTAGATATATTATTACTTCATTTTAGATGGAGAAGCTGAGGCACAAAAAAGTTATATACATCACCCAAAGTTACACAGCTGGAAAGTATTGGCACCAAAATCCAAGTCCAAGGAGTCTAATTGCAGAGCCAATGCTCATAACCACTCCACCAACTGGCCTCCTTCTAGGCAACAGACTTTGGCTTCCCTCTACATTTCTGTTATTTATAAAATGGGCTTATAGGGTATTATGAAAAGTGATACCTAAAAACAAGCATTGACTGGATTATTCTAGACTTTGACTACTTAGAAGATTATTTAAGTGCTAAATGAGCAAGATTTAGACTGCAATAATAGCTTAACAAGCATGGTCTCCTAGCAACCACATCACTCTATCAGACACAATTAAGTGGTTAAGGAGCACACTAGCTAGGACATTACAGAAACAACTAAGTGTAATGCGTGATGATTAAAACTTGGGTAACTTTGCTTCAGTGGTTTACAGACTCCTTCCCAACTGCATGGCCCACAGCTCGGCTCTGCATTTTAATACCTATGAAGGATGCTTTCCCTGACACAGCAGTGGACTCAAAATTATACTGCTTCTGCTCTCCCAATAGCTAAACCCTTGCTGTGAAATTTTAACCTCCTCATCTTACTTAGGTCCTTTAGAGGGAAAATAATTGAGTGTATTCATGACTATAGGGTATACACCATATTTCAAGGAGAAGAGAGAAAGGCCTGAAATATGTTTCCCTTGAGAATATAATGAAGAAAACCTTTGTGAAAGAGAGGTGAAAAGTTCCAAGAAAAGTTGACTAAATGCTTTTCTCATTAAAAATTGTCAGCGTCAAGTCATATTAAAAGATTATGAATTTAATCAATTTTCTTATTGCTATTATTCACTGAATCATTTAAAAATCATATTTAGATCTCATAAAATATCTTAAATGGTTCTCTGAATGTCCTTAAGATCTGAAGTAAATGATTCTTTGCGGCTACAAATAGAAAGTAATAAGACATGATATGAATTTGATTTCTGTTAGAAGACATATGTGCTTTAAAGTGTTAGACAAAAAAGTCTAGGGCAAAATATTTCAGGTTTTCCTAGACTCAGAGATGGAAAATGAAAATTGCTTGAGAAATCTAAAGTAGAGTTGGAGTGGCCCATCCACATTTAATATATTATCCTCCGAGTTATAGGGTTATGTAACTGTTTCAAAGAGCCAGTCTCACCCACCATGTCACTGGCTTTTCAAAACAGAGACAGAAGGGAGGAAGGACAGTAGAGATTAAAAAAAAAAAAAAAAAAAAAAAAGCCAGAGGCTTTGCTACGAGAAAAGCCACTGGTGCTTTCCTTGATGCCTGCTCACTCTCTACCTCCCTGACCTCCATCTGCTATTACCTCTCTCTCTTTACTCCAGCTACACTAGCCTCTTTGATGATCCTCCAACTTGCCAAGAACAGTCCTGCCTCAGGGCCTTTATACTTGACATTCCCTTTGTCAGGAATGCTCTTCCCAGTTCCTTGCTCCCTCTCTTCCTATATCCCAGTATCTGCTGAAATGTTACCTCCTTAGAAAGGCTTCTGACCACCTTATCTAAAATAGCATGCCTTGCCACACAGTATTACCTAACCCTATTTCATTTTTCTTAACTATGAGACAGATTATATATCTATTTGTTTTTGAACATTCAGTCTAACGGAGCTTCAGGAGGGCAAGGACTTCATGTTCAGTAAATATTTGCTAAATCAATAAATGAATCAATTTGAGCTTCACACTGCATCATTATGAAGGAGTCAGACCAAAATTATATTTGAATTAGAACACCCACCAAACTAGAATGGGGAAAAATAAAATAAATAAGTTAGGAATGCTGAGTGTCCTACCCCTTTCCCAGTGGTAAGTTTAATGAGAAAGAAAAGTGAAATGAATCTTGTCCTTCCTGTGACCTTGGCAAATTCTGATTGAGCCTTCAAATCTCTGCGCTGATTTTTCTCTCTCTTTTTGCTCCTGGGCATCTTGCAATCACACCCACAGATACTCTTACCACATTTTGTTGTAACTATTGACTTATCTGTCTTTCTCTCTAAATTGAGAGCTCATTGAGGACTCATTTGACTGGGAAATCAAAGATGATTTCCATATCATCTTTTTATTGTATGGTTCCTACCATACACCAATGCTCAATAAACATCTGCTGAACTAAACTGAGCTTAGTCAGATTGAAATGAGATGTTGGGAATCATGGCAAGGGGAGGTGTAGCCGGCATCGCGGCTCAGTGGTCGGTACATCTGATGTCCTGAATGGAGGAAGGCCTAGTGAGCCCTGGCCCGTACCTTTCTATGCCACTGAGTTTATGGCGGTGCTTCCTGGACATGAGCAGCCCGCCGCCCCAGGCAGCCTGTGAGGACAGAGAGAGGAGAGGGAGAGGGGAGCAGTGACACTGAAGAATCCCAAACCAGTCACTCCACACCGCTAGTAAAACATGATCAGAGGTAATATAAAATGTGAAACACATAAGCTACTCTGACAAAATGAACCCACTCGGTTCAACCAGTGGCAAGGCTAAGTAGTCATCATTTGTTATTTCTTTTAGAAAAGCTCCTCCAAGTTAGCATCACAGCAGCTGTGCGAATGATAGAGGTAGTATCATTTGTGGCCTGTGGCCAAGACCCAGAGCCTCTGGAAAACCAAAGACTACTAGGCAAGCCCCAGGGGAGTTCTAAAAGCTACACAAGGATGGGAGCCTGCCCTCTCATTCTCCCCACAGTAGAATTCCAAGGGCCCTGGAAAACCTAGACCTCCAGGCTTGGAAGTCCCACAACTGGAAAGCAAGACATTTTTGTGGGAAGCATGAGGTATGTTTCCTGAATAGCTTAGTATGCCACATGCCCCAGGAAAAGCCTTTGCTAGTCATTGGCTCAATAGCAGGAGATTGTTCCATTGTCCAGTAGTGGGAAATGAAGTTCATAAGAGAGTAGACAGGGACAGAGAACTTTACAAAAACACCCAGTCACGAGTGTGAAAATACAACTTTTGTGTTCCAGGGAAAAACTGGGGCTAAATCTCTTAGTTGATAGCACCTTTCATATACCATCTTCTTTTTCCTATATGTACCAGCTTCATATTTTTTAGAAAAGTACCACAGATAGCTGAGCTGAAGGCAGGAAGCCAAGCGTACACATCCATGACCACTTTCTGTCTGCTGTATCTTGTACTGATTCACTCTGAAAGCAGTTATACTTTGCTCTGTAATCATTTGTCCAAATGAAGCTCCCTGGGAGGCTGATGGAGACCATCTTCTAGGATGAACTACAGAAGACAGCAATTGGCCAGTAAGGATCTGGATGACTTCTGGAATATGTGCCAGGCCTGTGGTATGTACCAGTGGCAAATGACTGACAGGGGCCAGAGAAGTGCTGGAACTTCTGTGGTTGGAGGGAGGGCTGGCTGGGGTGTTGGGAGAAGCTTGAGGCAAATCATAAAGCAGAGCTGCTTCCACCCCCAAAGGGACTGGGTAGCTATGTGAGTTACAGCACTTACATCGACATGCAGCCAAAGGTTATATTTCTCACATATGTCTGCAATCTCCTGTATTGGATCAAAAGCGCCATAAACAGTCGTGCCAGCAGTTGCGTTGACATAAAGAGGAAGGTATCCCTATAAGATCAAGAGAGAAGGGTGATTAATCTTTTCAGCATTGCTCATTTGCTCATTTCCACATGAGGTGGAAGAATTGCAGTAATATTTATTTCTGACCGATACCAACTAAGCTGGTATTGCATCAGATCCTGTATTTGGTAGTAGTCATTTGTGGGTTCATTCATTCATTCACTTTACAAATATTTTTTTGAGCCTTTTATGTGCCAGGTCCTGTTGTAGACGCAGAGAGCACAGCAGATGAAGATTTCTATCCTCATGGAGTTAACAATAAATAGTGGGGGTAGGGGTGGTAGTGACTGACAATAAATAAAATTAAATGAGCAAAATAGATAGCATGTTCAAGAGTGATAAGCTCTGTGGAGGAAAACATAGTAGGAAAGAGTAACAGTCAGTATTTGGAGTAATGGGTAGGTATTTCTGAATGCTGTCTGGATATTATTCTTTTTAGAAGCTGTGTTGTTCTAAATTTATTAGTATATAATAATTATACTGAAGCATTGCTTGGTTATTTAAAACAGCTCCATACACTGTGGAAGCTAAGACATTCACTTTCAGAAAAATCTTGCTTTGAACAAAAAGAAATGAAGAATAGAGTAGAGTGATAGACCTAACACAAATTTGGGGAAATCTGTGAGTCCTGGATATGTTGATGCTTGGCTCCCCTTCTACTCTTACCTAGGAACATTTCTATCCATTTCCTCTACTGAGACCCCAGTAAACAATTGCAGTTAGAGAAGGAGGTACAAGAATGGAACCAAAACAACAATGTATCTGGTAAATGGCCTGACAGCTACCTGGCAGTGACTTATGGAAACATCTGTTCCATGAGATATTTTTTTGTTTGTTTAATAGAATTTTTGAGGCTGGATTTGCCAAATATCATGGGCCATCTTCCAGGGCACGGGAGAAGTTTGCTAAACAGAATCCTAAGCAGCTAAAATGGCATTTGTTAAAATGAGATTTTACCTCACAGGTAGCAAGTGAAAAGCTCAGTTAGGCTAAAGATCATTATACTAATCATTTGACAATGAAAATGTTATATGTGGCTTAATGTCTGAATTTCTAATTAAAAAAATTTTTTTGATGCTGTAGAGACCTTTAAAGCCAAATTTTAAACTCACAAGTTGGAAATAAGCAAATAAATACCTGGAATCAGTATTTTAGAAACAATGGAATTGTCTTTTATATTATCAAAAGCTTTTCTTGTCTAGGGGAGGAAGGAGACATTTTAAAAATTTGTATTCACCAGAGTTTGGATGGACCATAGAGTACATACCTTTTCCTTGGCTTCAAGAATTTTTGCCTCTAAATCAGCTGGAATTATCTTCCCTCTGTAATTATTGTAAAAGTAGAGAAATTAAAATGAAGAATCAATGAGACTGCACATGAAAAAAACTTCAGCAGCTGCAAAAAAAGAATTTAATCGGATATTTTCAACAGACCATTAGCAGCTTGGCATACTGTACTGAGTCAGTCCTTAAGCACAACAAAACAAATTTAACAGATGAACACATTTAATACATCAAGAACCTAATATTCATTCTCCCCTGCCTACCTTTCATTGCACTTTATCAAAATCACATTGTCGGTTCCAAAGCCAAGTGCAGCCCCAGCTTTCTTTATGGAATAGTGACTCTGCAACAGAGACTTGAGGTTAAAAAATAGATAATATCTTGGGGAATACCACTACCCCTGAGCAGGACCCCTGACTCACATGTTCTGAGGTGAAGAGGACCAGTTTAGGCACAGCCGCCATGCCTTTTGTCTTAACTTCTGGGAAGAACTTGTAGCGAGCAGCCATGATGCTGTACATGTTGGATATGGCTCCCCCTATTGGCAAGCAGACACATTGGGAGGCATTGGGGGCATGTTCATTACTGTTTTTAACAACAAAGGCTGGGCAGGTGTCTCAACAAATAAGGGGGTCGGGAAGGACGAGAATATATCCTGATAGGATTTGCTGACTCCCCTACTGTGGGGTTTCTCTCTGGACCCTTTGCCCTGGGAATACAAACAGTCATGCTCATTACTGAATCAATTTGGCTAGAAGTGATTCAGATTCTCCAGTGCCCTTTCGACCTGAAAGCCTAGACAGAAATATAAGAGGTGGCAGCAGCAGTGGCTGCAAAGAGATAGGTGAGTTACAACCTTCCTGCTTCCACATTCTGTTCAATCCATTCACTGAACAAAGACGAGATTGTTCCTTGTGTCAGAAACACAGAGAGAGTGATGGAGACTTCAGAAGGAAGCAGAGACTTTGCTTGGTTACCTGTCTGGCTACTGCTCCTCAGCCCAATGCAGTCATTGAATCATTTAGGAGAGCTCTGAGTTTATTAAAATAAAAGTAAATATGTGCTTATCGAAAGAATGATCCAAGAGAACTGAGGTGACTATGGAGGTGTGTGTGACCCACACAAACTAATGACTTTAACATCACTTATTTAATAATTGAACAGGCAAACTAATGGTCTGCTTGAAGTGCCTGGACAATTGATATTCTTGCTTCTTCTCACACTGTTACCACCACATTCTATAATTCTTCCTTACCTGAAACAACACCTATCCTTGTTTTAAATATTCTTGTGTCTACATCAGACTAGAGATTCAGATATACCATTTTGACTGAAGTTGATCAGTCAATTAATAACCTTGATAAACTGATCTGCAGCTAAATCAAGCTATTTTGACAGAACAGAGTTTTTAGCATGCTTTAGACACCACCTTTGTGAGTTTGTTCCAGTCCAGGCACAGTCTTTGTTAGTTTACACAGAAGGCAGCATTCTTGCTAGCCTTAATTCTAAGACAGGAAGGCAGAAGTATTGATAATTTCTTCTAAAGGTCATTATCCTTCCACAAACCTACTTTGTGTTTAGTGTTCTCAAGGTTCCCAAGGATCTATATCGCAAATCTTGAGAGGGTCAGGGGAAGAGAAGAGAAACCTACCCGGAGAAAATATCCCATCACCATCTTTACTTGACCATCCAACTATCTCTCGCATCTTCTTAAGTGTTATTTGCTCCATGAGGACAAACACTGGTGCAATTTCATAGGTAAACCTGGAAAGGTGGTGAGGGAAAGAATGAAATAATGAAGATAAACTACTCATTTTGGGAACACAGATAGTTGGTTTAGCACCTATACTTGGGTTCTTAAAAAAAAAAAGTCGTTCGAAACCACTAAAGCAATTAATTTCCTAGAAATGCATTGTTACCAATCATAAAAAGTCAGAAAACACTGGGTTATCAAGGAAGATGGTAGTAATCCCTGCTCTGTGATTCTTCAATGCAAAATAGATTGTCATCTGAATGGAATGACCTAGGTGTTGTCTGCCCAGAGGAACAGAAGGAAAGAAAAGGCCTTTTCTGGGTCCCTTTCACATCTAAGCTTGTAGGATAAGCAAAATGTTAATTGAAAGAAAAAGTGTATTCTAAGTTCTACATAAAACTGGAGTGCAGCAGTATCTTTTTTACTCTGCCAATTTCACACCTATAGAAGCTATAAACCCCAGAGCTGAAGTCTACTTTCTAAAAACAATGTAAACATCTGAAAACTGCAGATAATCGAAAATATTGACCCAGGTTTTAAATATCTCGATATAATTATCTCCATGGCTTTGTCTTGATAATCTCCAAGGACAGGTATGTTTCTTTAATTCTCTGAAGTCAATATCCATCAAGAATAATTATAAGTGATGATTTCTAATTACCAATGATAAATAACAAGAAGGCAGTCAACTGGCATACACAGATAGCTGTGGGTATCAGATATCCTGGTAAAGTTACATTTGTCTTCTAACAAATTGATTTAAAAGTGGCAAGCCATGTTCTTCTCAAAGCAATTCAAAACAGAGTGTACAGTCTGGTGGTGTAGTCTTTGACACAAGAAGGTGGCACCAAGCATAGGTTCTAAAAGAAATCAAGGGTCCATCCACGAAAGATTAAGCCAGAAAATAAAAAGGTATTTACTGAACTCTGAGCCTCTTTGTCTTTCTTCTTTTTACTTGGCCTTCTTAAGCATTACAGTCTTTGGGCTGGGCTCAGACCATCCTGCTAAAGAGAGATGTCTAGATTGACTAAGCCAAGTGATATGGAAAAGCTTTAATCATTGGTTAGGGTGTTTCGGCCGAATGCCAGTACTAGGACTGATGGGAATTCTTGCTGGCTTAATGATTTAGAAAAGCTATTTACAAGGATGAGATAACCATAGTTGTACATAAGACACAGGTGAAGCTATGAATTTTTAATCATGGAGGAAACAAAAAACCACATTAATCACATAGGTGGTAGAAGAGGACAAAAAGATTCTGGAGGATCCTCAGGATATGTCTGTTGGTAGAAGAATTTCATGTCCAAAAGGAATATGTCCATTTTTCTTAGGAGGCCCCTGGAAATTTTGGAGGAAGACCCTTGGAAAATTATGTGTTCAATTACCATCACCTCTGGAGGTCACAATCATGCTTTGGTTCTGCTCTGAGCCCCATCACCGTAGCAACCAACACTCCCTCATGTCTGATGGCCTGATAAAGGAAGAAGAAGAGAAGGATTCCTGGTTTAGCCTGTGCTGCTGAGTGTACCAAGAGGCATACTCGTGATGTGCTTCTAACCACACTTGAACAAATGTGTACTCAATGGTTCCACTTGATTTTTTGGAAAACCTGTTGCAATGGCCAAAATGTTGACATGGTGAAGAGGTTCTGGCTAGTAGTGTGGGTGCTAGAATCTCACAATACCAGTAAGAAGGCTCTCTGGGGTTGCCATGGATCTAAGGCAAGGAGCAAATGGAATCATATACATAATATCAGAACCTGATCAAGGACCGGATGAAAGTTGAGTTGGAAGTCAAGTCAGTGTTAGATGGCCAAACAGGAACCACACGGGAAGGGAGAAAGATGGGAACAACTCCATGTGCCATGATTTGAATCAATTTAGGCCCCACATTTGCATGAATTAGCCTCCCTGCAAAAGGATCAGGAACGTGGACATTACTCTCAGGATTAGGAGGAAGAGTCTAGAGTTCAATAATGAGACTATCTGATGTCATCCATTTCAGATTGATTTTCTGTGCCAGTTATCCAATTTCTAAGTATTCTTTTAATTTATTTTTAACAAATACTTATTAAATTACTATTCTCTGACAGATGGCATCCAACTGAGATGAGGAGACAAAAGATGTATATGATACTTTCCCAATGTTTAGAAGGAAGCTTACTAAGATGAATTCAGCATCTGGTCCCTGAGCTTAGCTGCAACCTATTTGATAATCCTGACTGGGGTCATAAGGCCTAGTTATCCCATAGCTAATGCCAAGGCTGTCCTGATATCATGACCTAAGTTCTGACATCTTCTTCTGGAAGCTAATACTTTGGCCCATGACTGGCGATCCTTAGCCAGGCCTGACAATGTGCCAACATGGTGTTCCCTGTTCCTGATACTTCCTCTGACCCTTTCTTGGCATCTTGGGCCATGTTTATAATTGAGGAATCTGCCTGTACCCAAAACCTTATAGAACAGGAGTTTTTGGCTTTACTGGAGTCACAGATCCCTTTGAGAATCCTAGGAAAGCTATGGTCCCACTTTCCAGGATAAAAAATAAAGACATGCACATTATTTTGTATTTAATTATAGGAAGTTCTATTTTTGCAACCTGGACACCAGGTTAGAACCCCTTCCCTAACTGACAAATTAAGAAGAAGTCAAGAGATCCAAGGTTAAAAATAGATTCAGCAGAAGCTAGTTGGATGCAAAGCTAGAGGTGAAGATTGCATGGGTACTGGAGAACAAGAAACTAAACTTTCAAATAGCTCTGGGTTGAAGCATAAGAACATGGCACTGGAAGTAAAGATTTAAAATAATAGGATGGTGATATTCATGGAGTGACACTGAAGGAGGTTTCTGAGTCTGTCTATATTGAGTAGGGTGGTGAGTCAGCCCTTTCTTCTCCTCTTCCCAGTAGAGTTCATCCAGACTGGCCAATTGGTTGTCGAGAAGTTTAATTCTTTCAGCAAAATTTGATGGCTGCTATCAATAACAATTTTCCTCTTCCTTCTTTAAATGAGACCTAAATTCTATTTAGCATTGCAGCTCATTTGCATCAAAGACTACAATTTCTAGTCTTCCTTGGTGTGACCATGGGAATTAGACCATGGGATTAAGTTTTAGCTAAAGAGATGCTATGAGAAATATTGTGTGGGACTCCTGAGAAGATTTCTTAGGAGAAAAGAGTGTGTGCCCCTTTTGCCCATCCTTCATGAATTTTGGAAGGCTGACATGACTGCTAGAGTTCCAGGAACCATCCTGGACCAAAGATGACTTTGAGGATGCGAGCCCATGTTACCAAACGGATCAGAAAGGTACAGTGAATCTGGATCCCCATTGACTGCCAAGCTGCCAACTTCTTTAACAAGAGAAAAGAAATAAGCTATTTTTGACCATCTTGGCACTTCTCTTTGACTTCCCCTCTTTACGGTGGCCCATCATCACCTAATGGTAAAACACCAGAGAGGAATTTACTGAGTTCCTCCTGGTGTCCTAAGATGATGACAAAAGATACAAAAATCTGGGAGACCAAAGGAAGGGAGTCTCAGAAGGCAAAGGTGACCTGTGTGGCTGCCTTTCCCACATGCGCATGGCACCTCGTACATACTGTGCACTTGAGACAGGTCCCATTTTTAATCTTCAGAACTACTTTGTGGTATGGATATTATTATCCCCTATTTTCCTGATGAAGAAACTGAGGTTCAGAGAAATTAAGTGATTTAAGCTCTCACAATTCATATATTTCAAACTCAGAATTCCAAATCCTTTACGTTACAGTTGCTTTTCTAGGGACAAACGAGAACTGTTTACAACATAATCCTCCCTAGCAACTCTGATAACTTCCACAGAAAATTTCTCTTGTGTAATTTCTACAAAAATAAAGCACTAGATGCTTGAAATCATAACCTCATAACACTAGGGCTGTTAGATCTTGATACTCAGATTATACATTGTTGTCATGTATTTGAGGGCAAACACTTGGGCACTGGTCAGCCTGTGCAATTGTGCTTGGAGGTTGTGTTTGGAAAAAAATTATCAACAGCTGCTATGGACATGCACACACTTGTGAAGTTTTCTTTGGATTGTCACTGAGTCCTTGCTTGGAAGATGATATCTCAAAGCTGTATACACAGAAAGTATAACAGCAGGAACATAAATTTTCTTTCTATTTGAATAGATACCTTAAACTTTGCCTATACCTGTATTAGAAAATTAGATAGTTCTTTTTAAAAGACTATACTGAGGAATATAATTATTCTCTATTACCAGGGCCACTCAAATTCAGTAATGATAGTACAGCTAAAAAAACCCAAAACCAAAACCAACACCAAAGACAAATGAGTGTATCATTAATTAAATCCTGCCCTGAAAAGAAAGATCCTTTTCCCATTCTTGTCACAAGACAGCAAATTCCTGTAAGCTCCTGACACTGTGGCCACTTTTCACGATCTCCAGGGGAACTGGCTTAGAACAATTTCTAGATAAAATTATTACTTCTTCAGACAATGCCTTGCCTCTAGAACTGACAGAAACTATTGCACTATTTTAAATAACCTTCTCTATTGATCTGTTGGAATCGGATCATATTTTATAAATATTCACTGTTCAGTACAGCTGTAATTACTATGTCCCATACTTGGATTGGCCTTGACCTCAGATGGCTAGGACATATTTTACCATTTCATGGCAGAGCTGAGGTAAGAGAAGAGTAAGAGACTGATTTAATGATCATATATAAAAGGGAGAATTTGTGGGATCTTTCTGATTAAACAATTTTAGGCAGGTATCAATACATAAATGGTTCAAAGGGGTGAGTTCTTTCTATTTAATTTGAGATTGGCTACACATATTAGAAAACAGCAGCTGACTGCAAAGCCCCCAAAATACATGTTTAAAGATGCTGGGTGAATTCATCGCCTAGATTAATATGGGTATTTGAGTCCTAATGGATATGTACCTTTGACTCTGTTTTTCTCATTTACTTTCCAAATAGTTTGGTTTTTTAATTAAAAACTTTCTAATTAAAACTGTTTCTTAATGTTAGATGCTATAATTAAACACTTTTTTCAATTTATAATTGGCATATTATGATATTTGCACTTGCTGATATATTTTAATCTCACAAATCTTAATACAGTAAAGATTGCAAAGGGAAGTTTTTGTTCAAGGAGACCATACATACAATCGTGTGTTTGAACTGAATTCTTTTTAGCCCTCTGGCATCTCGGTGATCCAACATGAAAACTCTGTGAAGTTAGCCAAGACAGGCAAGCAGGGGGGACTGAAAGCCATTTTCAGTCTTCAATCAACTTAATCTTTTATGCCTTTTAGCACTAAAGGCTTCATTTGTCACATTAGCTTTTTAAAATTTGTCACTGTTGTTTTAAATTAGCAAACCAAGCAGGAATCCTTAATTAATTGAAACCTTTCTGAATGTGGTTTGAGTCACAGCATTAAGCAGTTTTGGAACACACACAAATCAATATGTAATTTTAAAATGCCCTTCAGGTTTCGTGGCTGGTAGTAGTTTAAGAAATATAGAATATCTTGAACTTTAGTAACTTCATTCTGTCTTGACATGAAACTGAATTTCTCATTTTAAATAATACAACCCTTTCACCTAAATTCATTTTTCTGAATCTACTTTACCATGAACTTAAAATGTGGGTGGTTATTTTTGAAATATTTCCACAACTCTCAAGACCCATATAATTCCTATGCAGTTTTTAAGTTATTGTCAGTGACTTCTGTGGCTTATTTTAATAGAAATGTACCTGGGTGTACAGATTATGGTGTGACATTGTCATAGTGATGAATGAAAAGACAGTGCTAGGTAGACTATGATGACCCTCCATCAACTTGTAAGTTGTTCTAGCCTCCAGAGAGGAAACTTTCCAGTGATCAGAATAAGACCCCCAGATAGTACTTGTACCCTCCCCCCAGGATTACAGCATCATTTGCATATACATTTACAAGAATTTAGAAACAAATACTTTGCCTACACAAGCAAGTATGGGGGAAAATGTCAAAATAAAAAAAACCTGAATTTTATATTTGAATTTTTTAATTCAGCAGTGGCTTGATTTGGTTAAATTGTTTTGTGGTTTATGGCAGCTTTAATTTTAGAGGTAATACGACCAAAATGACAAAGACTAACGTGCTTGGATGGGACAATGAACCAAGATCATACCTCCAAACATGACCCCTTTAGATATACCATTAAGAAAATTTTTTTACTAAATTTTGAAGCTAGGGTTACCATTTCTCATTACCATGCACTTATTAAGTTGCATAATTCAATTAAAAAAGGGTTTGCTGCATTTCTTCTATTTAACCACAACTATGATAAACCTAAAAGATTTTAAGAGAAAAATGATCAGGGTAACTTTAATAAAATTAATACATAATCATTGGAAGTATACTTTTAAAGCAACAAGCTGCAGCCTTACATCATGATTGCTTACACAAAGAGAATATGTGGGACTTACATATTAGTATTGGCGGTTGATGTCAGCCATTCGCCAGCTAAGCCAATGATATCTAATCCAGTAGAGAGCTGGTTGAAAAATCGAGGATGACCTAGGGAAGTGAGTAACAGGCAAGCATCAAGGCAAACCCTGACTTTTCAAGCTATCTTCAAAGCAAAAGGCCTGCCGAACTGGGCCACATTTATGGGGCCTATCCCTATTTGTCTGATGCTGGGGAGTAGGGTTGGGGTGGGGTGCAAGGATATTGGAGACAAAGGGCAGGTTGACCCACCCTACATCAACCTTTGGCATTAATGATGTCTCCAAAACCTATGTTTCTAAAGTATCACGCTTTAAATTTTCAAACACTTTTGACATCCAGTATCATAAAACTAACTAGGCTTTCCAATATCTTATCTGGTGATTTCCAAATGAACTTTTCTGTCACTTTTTTTGTTGAATTACAAAATAAGATGGGGTGTATGATTTTCTCCATAATGGTTTCCATTTTTACTTTAACAACCCAAGGACATTCCCCAAATCAAGATTTTGTTGATTGAAAAGAGGCCTCCATGAGGATTAATGGGCTGGGGAAAGCCTCTGAAGCTGATGCTGTAGGCATGCCATCACTCTCTGGGTCCCTGTGTTGGTCCAGTCAAATACGACATCAACCATGGATGTGCTTTGTCCATGTGTAGACAGGTGACTACTAAACTAAATTGATTGCTGAGATGACTCGACATCTCCTCTGTGAAATAGGAGCAGACAGAGCATCATTCACTCATGAAGCTGTTGCTGAAATAATTCTTATTACTACATAACTATAAAGCCCTTTGCAACCCAAAGTGTGCTTTAACAGGCTTTATTCTCAGCAAATTCAGGATTGTTGCCAACTGTTGGCCAACTTGGCTTTTACTGGAAAACTCAACTCCATATCAGCAGGCTTGGCTCGCATCACAAAGGAGCGAATGCAATAGATTATCTAGGGATGTGTGACAGGGAACTGGTATGAGAAAGATATGCTGACTGCTGTCTTTCCAGTGGAAATTGCCTTTGCTGCTGAAATAACCGTGAGAGAGCTAGTGTTGGAATGTTCCAGGTCTAACTCCCTTCTCTGAGATGGTTCATTCTTCCCCAGATGTGATGGGGACTCATTCAGAACATCTGGATTATGACTTCTTATATCAGAATATTCCAACTCCTGCATCTCTAGAGTCCTAAAAATTAATGATTTTTAGAAAAAAATAAAGGAAGCATAAATAGTAAACAGAGTGTAGGGGTAGGTCCAAATACTATCTCAAACTAGTCCACTTTAACTTTTTCAGTGCTGGTAGAACCTATAAAATCTCTTAAAACATAACTGATTTTGTTGAAATCCATTAAAATAAAAATATGATATGCCCATTTGATAATATTTAACAAATATTTAATTTTAAGACGGAACTGAATCATAAATAAAGGTAATTACGGTACTTGATAATGTGTCAAGAGCAGACAGCATGGTAGAGATAGACATGGATTAAGACAGAAGCAAATGCCCTAAATCAAGGTGAAACCATTATCTCTTTGTCTACTAAAATATGAAGGACACAAACTCCACAGAAACCTTACTTTTAGCTAATGGCTATAACCTTATGTCCCCAAATCTTATGCCAGAATTTCTACTAAGTAACAAAATGACCTAGTTTAAATTTCAATTTCAAAGCTCTATTTTCAGTGAAAATAACTGATAGCAGGCAGAGGAGTGAACAGCAGCATGGCCTAAAGTCACGTAGGAGGAGACAGAAAGAGATATTTTAAAACAAATAAATTGATCAACAAATAAATTATAAGGGGGAAAAAACTGATATGGAAGTGGAAATCTATAAAGAGACATACCAACCAATTTCAATGTGAGGGACTTATTTGGATCTTGATTCAAATGAATTATAAAAAAACAAAACACATTTGACATCCATGAGACAATTGGAAATTTGAACACTGATTATTTGATGATATAAAGAAATTGCTAATTTTATTTTTTAGGCATAATTATGTTATTGTAGTTATTAAAAAAAGTTCTTATGGACGAAGACCGTTATGGATAAAAAAAATAATGTCTAGAATTTGCTTCCTAATAATATAGACGTGAGGGAAGTGGTTGCAGTATAGAGGAGACAAAATTGGCAGGTGTTGATAATAGCTGAAGCTGGGTATTAAGTATATAGTGTTCACTATACTAATCTACTTTTGTACAAGTTTGAAATTTTCCATAATTAAAAAGTTTTTTAAAAAACTAAGGACATACATCTATAGATGGCCTAACTAGCTTCTATGACTCAGAGTTGACTAGTAGCTCTTTTGGGTCATGGAGAATTTAGATACGCTGGTTTATTTTTTCAAAGGAGTGTTCCGGTAATTTGGAGGGGAAATTCCAGAGGCCAGCAATATTCCTTCGGAATATACCCAGATCAGTATTTTTTTCACCATTAAAACCCAATAGAGGGCGGGTCACGATGGCTCAGCAGGTAGAGTTCTCGCCTGTCATGCTGGAGACCCCGGTTCAATTCCCGGTGCCTGCCCATGCAAAACAAAAACAAAAACAAAAACAAACAAAAAACCCCAACAACCCAATACACTATTTTTGGGGAGCATAAATGCCGCCTCAAAAAAAAATCTTCTGCTGCCGTTTAGCTACCTGCAGGGTTTATCCTATTGCTCCCGTGTTATACATCTAAATTACAGACCAGCCATCAAGAGCTGTTTTAATGTGGCAGTACTCTCTGCCAGGGTCAACACTCTAAGATGCAGCAGAAAGGTTTCACACTGCTTAGAAAATAATGAACTCTATAAATGCAAATATCTGTTCTCAGAAGCTGCTCTGAAGAACAGGGATGGTTGGCTGCAGGCTAAATACCTAAGAGGATTCGTATACTGAACTAATGAGAGTCCATTCTTTCTCTGACCATATATGATCCTTCTGTTTTGTAGACAATATGAGATACATTTATGACAAAGTCATTTTTCTATTTGAGAGACAACAATATTCTGGGCCAAAGCAATTTAAGCTAAAACATACATGGGGGATTCTGATTCTTTTTATCCAGCCAAATAACACTACTTTATCAGGACTAAGAAAGCCATCCGACCAAGTTGAGATATAATTAAATTAATGAGAGTGTTTTTCTTTAAAAACCAAGTAACCCAGAGTTTGTACATATAACTGAGTCTTGGCCATGGAGGCAGGCATCTGATAAAGCTACATTTATTCCACTGGTACCGCCAGACCTCAAAAACTATTTGAGATTCCTTCTTTAAAAATGTCTCTTTGGCCAGCCTCATTATTTAATTGTTTTTATGTCCAATAGCCTTATTCAGGTCTATCACCACTCTCCCTCATCTTGGCCTTAAATCTATCTTCAAACGACTAAGAAAATGAGAGCGAAAATAAAGGAGAGGGAAAGAGAAGGAAAGGCAAAAGGACCATTCCATCATGGTCTCTGGGTCCCCTGCTGTGCTGGCAACTATGCTATGGACTGTCAATTCCCATAGACCTGCCCAAGAACTCAGGAAAGCTGAACTCTAGTGGGGAGAGAATTATAGGGACCAGAAAACACTGTTTCACTCCTAGGCTAAGAAACAGCCCAGACAGAGTCCAAAAAGTCTTTGCACATGTGACAACTGGAAAGCAGATGCTATGGCAAGGATCATTGATCAAAGAGGGCTCCTGTAACATGAAGAGGAGGCAAGAGGGTATCCACAAGGGCTCCTCAGTTGGAAACAGGATGTGGTGATCCAGGGTGTCTAAATTCCAGAGGTTGGGATAGAATGAGAAGGAGTGGGTGTGACTTTTTGATCTACCCAATAAAAGGGGAGGGAGATGAATTCACTTCTCTCCTTAGTGTTAGGGAGAGGCTAGGATAGGATTTATCAGAATGAAATAAGCATGGAAATGGAGAAGACAAAAGAAGTTGGGGAAGAGTCATTCTGTTCTCCTTAGGCTGTAAACTGTCTCTCTAACTTGTAAACAGCCTAAAACATAAATGGACAAAACTCCATACAGAACTTGACCCAGCACCATGCACCTGTATTTTCTTAATCTGTATTTACTTTACAACAATAAACAATGATGAACTTTTACCAGAGTCAGAGACATTCCTCCAACTGGTTCTGCCCGAGGTCATACTTGTGGTCACTGAGCACCCTGCTGCCCTCTCTCACCAGGCTTTGTGTTTCTCTCTCCATGTAACTTTGATATCCTTACAATTTGCAAGGGTGGGGTGGAGGCAAAGTTGCCGCTGCTTGTACACCGGGCTCTCACCATTACCTGTGCGGACCCCGTACTTCAGGGTGTCTCTGCAATCCACCAGGATCTGCTCCAGGGACTCAGGGTGGTCAGAGAGCTCCAAGTTGAAACCCTCCATGCCTTCCAGCAACTGGTGGGGGTGATGAAAGTCCAGCACCTTGGTGGAGCGGTCGAATGTCTTGCGGACATAGTTGAGGAGTATGTCTACCACCTCCAGCAGGAACTGCACAGTTTGCTCCTCCCCATTCTTAGCCGGAAGCAGATCTGAGGGGAGAAAGCCAACAAATGGTTACCACCTGAGTCATATCTGCATCTCCATGTACCAGAAATCCCTAATATTGGCCATGATACCTGTATAGGCCCAATTTCATTTCATATAAATTCACTGAGAATCTGATGTACCATATCACCAGAAAACTACACATAGGCACATACACAAATATTCTGCATACTCTTTCTGGGGTTTCACAGACTTTTTAATAGTTAGGCTGCTCATAAATGCAATGAAGTGCTTTGAGGAGCCACTGTGGATGTCCATCTGAAGGCTGAATGGGCACCTGTCAGGAATGTGATGGAAGGGACTTCTGTCTTGCTGCCCTGCTACCAGGTGTCCCTGTACCTCTGCTTCAGATACTGGGCTTCTGATTTGGTGTTCTGATGATGCTGATAGCAGAGGGTAAGACCTCTGTGGGTAGAGGATGAGGTCTCCCCTGAAGTGGGTGCTCTTCGGACAGAAACTAGAATTGGAAGATGGGCTTGGAAGATGGGAGAGGGGATTCCACCTCTCTCTTGACCTCGTCATTTTGGGCTTAGACTTTGAGATGTCTGGAGGTGACTGAGGATGACCTGGTGTGGTGGGGATTACAGCCTCTGCTAGGCAGAGTAGGGGGCGGGTGTCAGCCAGGGAGGACAGCAATAGGGGGCCTCCGTTGAGGTGGCCACCCATAGCTCAAGAGCCAGGGTATCTGGCTATACATGATGACTCAGATTTTAATGAGGTCTTGTTTAATGTTCTGGTCTGTCCTGTGGGAAGTCAAGGAATTGGTTTGCCTTTGAGGTATTGTGGAGAGAGGGGTAAAGCACCTCCTGAGCCAGGGTTGTGAGGGCAGGAGTAATTAGTGACACAACCCGAAAGGCAAATGAATTTCAGGACAGTCCCTGGCTGAGGTCCAGATATACACTGCCTCACAGGATGATTTCTTTTTCTTTTCTTTTTCTCCAGAAGATAGATGCCATTAAAGGAAGCACTGGATTTTCTTACATGTAAGATTCCATTGGATCCTGAGATTCTATGACTCTATGTTCATCCCTATACTTACTTGTCTTTAGAGGGGATGACTGTTTTATTGACTGCCATCCTTCAGCTTCCAAAATTATGGAGGTCTGAGCAGTTGGGAAGGAAGGAGTATATTAAATTTCTACCCTTGGAAAGAAGTTTCATGGTGAGGGTTCAGAGAAAATAATGACATTTTCTGGTAAAGGAGGTAAAATTTCAGGAAAACTCAAGAAATTAAAATAAGGAGCCTACTGGCTAGTAGATGGCTGGGGTGGGACTACCTCGAGCAAACAGGTTAGAGAAGTCAGTCTCTGTGCGACGGAAGCGGCCATCCCGGTCACTGTTTTCACAAGAAAGCAGGTTCTTGGAGGACTGCCTCTCCTTGAAAGCACTTACTAGCCGGCTTTTCTCCTCCAGGCTGTTGGTCCTTTGCAAAAAGCCTATGGTACAAAAGGCTGGATTAGAAGGAGTGCACCAAGCTACCTAGTCTTGGGGGGTCAGTTACTGGGCCCAGCCTACTCTCCAAACAGGGTTCTTGCTTCTTCAGAGAAGCTGAGTGTCTGCCTTTATATGTAGTGGCTCTGGCACTGCTTGCCTTCAGGCGCCGTCAGGAGGCAGCACCAAGTGTCATCATTGGTACAGACCCAGTCATGCAAGAGAAGAAAACAGTAAGCAAAGCACATTTTCCTCTCCGAACGTGACAGTGAGCTCAGAATTAAGTCAATTGGACAGCTTCCACTCCAGTAACTAGCCCCAGGATGAGGTTTCAAGGGAAGGGATGCAATCAGAGAGGAGGTGATGCCAGTATGGGGGTTTATGGGCTGTGCAACCAGAAAGGGGGGGGGGCAGGTCCAGCGATGAGGGCAAAGCC